>NC_135893.1:48630792-49834047 GCF_964194155.1 Cetorhinus maximus
GTATTACATAGAAACTAGGAAGCAGCAGTAGGCCATTCGGCCCTTCGAGCCTGCTCCGCCATTCATTATGATCATGGCTGATCATCCAACTCAATAGCCTGCTCCCGCTTTCTCCCCATACCCTTTGATCCCTTTCGCCCCAAGAGCTATATCTAACTCCTTCTTGAAAACATACAATGTTTTGGTCTCAACTACTTTCTGTGGTAATGAATTCCACAGGCTCACCACTCTCTGGGTGAAGAAATTTCTCATCTCAGTCCTAAATGGTCTACCCCATATCCTCAGACTGAGACCCCTGGTTCTGGACTCCCCCACCATCGGGAACATCCTTCCTGCGTCTACCCTATCTAGTCCTGTGAGAATTTTATAGGTTTCTATGAGATCCCCCCTCATTCTTCTGAACTCCAGCGAATATAATCCTAATCGACTCAATCTCTCCTCATATGTCAGTCCCGTCATCCCAGGAATCAGTCGGGTAAACCTTCGCTGCACTCCCTCTATAGCAAGAACATCCTTCCTCAGATAAGGAGGCCAAAACGGCACACAATATTCCAGGTGTGGTCTCACCAAGGCCCTGTACAATTGCAGCAAGACAAACCTGTTTCTGTACTCAAATCCTCCGGCTATGAAGGCCAACATACCATTTGCCTTCTTTACCGCCTGCTGCACCTGCATGCTTACCTTCAACGACTGGTGTACAAGGACACCCAGGTCTCGTTGCACATTCCCCTCTCTCAATTTATAGCCAGATAATAATCTGCCTCAACAAAACCAGAAACAGAAATACCTGGAAAAACTCAGCAGGTCTGGCAGCATCGGCGGAGAAGAGTACAGTTGACGTTTCGAGTCCTCATGACCCTTCAACAGTTGCTACCAAAATAGATAACCTCACATTTATCCACATTATACTGCATCTGCCATGTATTTGCCCACTCACTCAGCTTGTCCAAATCACACTGAAGCATCTCTGCATTCTCCTCACAGCTCACCCTCCCACCCAGCTTTGTGTCATCTGCAAATTTGGAGACATTACATTTAATTCCCTCATCTAAATCATTATTATATATTGTGAATAACTGGGGTCCCAGCACCAATCCCTGTGGTACCCCACTAGTCACTGCCTGCCATTCGGAAAAAGACCTGTTTATTCCTACTCTGTTTCCTGTCTGCCAACCAGTTTTCTATCCATCTCAATACACTACCCCCAATCTCATGCGCTTTAATTTTACACGCCAATCTCTTATGTGGGACTTTGTCGAAAGCCTTCTGAAAGTCCAAATAAACCACATCCACTGGCTCCCCCTCATCAACTCTACTTACATCCTCGAAAAATTCCAGTAGATTTGTCAAGCATGATTTCCCTTTCATAAATCCATGCTGACTCTGTCCGATTCTGCCACTGTTTTTCACGTGCTCAGCTATTAAATCTTTTATATTGGACTCTAGAATTTTTCTCCACTACCAACGTCAGGCTGACTGGTCTATAATTCCCTGTTTTCTCTCTGCTTCCCTTTCTAAATAGTAGGGTTACATTAGCTACCCTCCAATCTGTAGGAACCGTTCCAGAGTCTATAGAATCTCAGAAGATGACCACCAATGCATCCACTATTTCTAGGGCCACTTCCTTAAGTACTCTGGGACCTAGATAATCAGGCCCGGGGATTTGTTGGCTTTCAATCCCATCAATTTCCCCAACACCATTTCCCTACTAATACTGATTTCTTTCAGTTCCTCCCTCTCACGAAACCCTGTGTTCCCCAACATTTCTGGTATGTTATTTGTGTCCTCCTTTGTAAAGACAGAACCAAAGTACGTATTTAGTTGGTCAGCCATTTCTTTGCTCCCCATTATAAATTCCCCTGTTTCCGTCTATAAGGGACCTACATTTGTCTTCACCAATCTTCTTCTCTTCACATACCTATAGAAACTTTTACAGTCAGTTTTTATGTTCCCTGCAAGCTTACTCTCGCACTCTATTTTCCCCATCTTAATCAATCCCTTGGTCCTCCTTTGCTGAATTCTAAAGTGCTCCCAATCCTCAGGTCTGTTGTTTTTTCTGGCCAATTTGTATGCCTCTTTCTTGCATCTAATACTATCTCTAATTTCCCTTGTAAGCCATGGTTTGGCCACCTTTCCTGTTTTACTTTTGCGCCAGACAGGAATAAACAATTGTTGCAGTTCACCCATGCGCTCTTTGAATGTTTGCCATTGCCTATCCACCGTCATCCCTTGAAGTAACGTTTCCCAATCCATCATAGCCAACTTGCGCCTCATACCATCGTAGTTTCCTTTATTAAGATTCAGGACCCTAGTCTCAGAATCAGCTACATCACTCTCCATCTTGATGAAGAATTCTATCATATTATGGTCACTCATCCCTAAAGGGCCTCGCACAACTAGATTGCCAATTTCCTTTCTCATTACACAATACCCAGTCAAGGATGGCCTGTTCTCTCGTTGGTTCCGCAATGTACTGGTCCAGAAAAACATCCCGTATACACTCCAGGAATTCCTCCTCTACGGTATTGTTACTAATTTGATTTGCCCAATCTAGATGCATATTAAAGTCACCCATAATTACAGATGTTCCTTTATTACATGCATCTCTAATTTCCTGTTTAATGCCATTCCCAACATCACCACTACAGTTTGGGCATCTATATACAACCCCCACTAATGTTTTTTGCCCCTTAGTGTTTCTCAGCTCTACCCATATAGGTTCCACATCGTCGGAGCGATATCTTTCCTCACTATTGCGTTAATTTCCTCTTTAACCAACAATGCAACTCCACCGCCTTTTCCTTTTTGTCAGTCCTTCCTAAATACTGAATACCCCTGGATGTTCAGTTCCCATCCCTGGTCACACTACAGCCATGTCTCCGTAGTTCCGACTATATCATACCTGTTTACATCTATTCTCTTTTCTTAATTGGTCTAAGTGAGGAAGAAATACATGTGGGGCATGGTATTAACAGGAGATTAGAGAAGCACGTTGTATGGGTAATGCAGTAATCATGGGTGACTTCAATCTGCATATAGACTAGGTAAACCTAATGAGTACTAATGCTGTGGAGGATAAGTTTCAGCAGTGTGTTAGGGATGGTTTTCTAGAGCAGTGTGTTGAGGAACCAGCTATTTTAGATCTAGCATTACATAACGAGAAAGGGCTAATTAATAATCTTATCATAAAAGAACCTTTAAGAATGAGTGACCATAATATGATAGAATTTTACATTATGTTTGAAAGTGAGGTAATTCAATCTGATGTCAGGGTGTTAAATTTGAACAAAGGAAGTTATGAAAGTATGAGGGGCAAATTGGCTGAGGCGGATTGGGGAAATACATTAAAAGGTAGGACGGTACACAGGCAATGGACAGTCTTTAAAGAATTAGTACATATTTTACAACAACTGTACATGCCTTCAAAGCATAAAAACCCCAAAAGAAAAGTCAGTCAACCATGGCTAACAAAGGAAGTTAAGAATTGTATACAATTCAAAGAAAAGGCCTATAAAGTTGCCAGAAATAGAGGTAAAACTGAGGATTGGAAGCATCTTAGAATACAGCAAAGGTGGACCAAGAAGCTGATAAAGGGAGAATAGAAAGTGAATGTAAACTAGCAAAAAACATAAAAGCGGACTGCAAAAGCTTCTCTAGGTATGTAAAAAAGGAACGCTTGGCGAAGACAAATGTGGTTAGGCAGAGTCAGAAGAATTGATAATGGAGAATAGAGAAATGGCAGAGAAGCTAAATTATTACTGAGTCTGTCTTCACTGAGGAAGATGCAAGAAATCTCCCAGAATTAGAGATCCAATGGACTAGGGAAAATGAGGAATTGAAGAAAATTAGTTAGTAAGAGGGTAAGTCCTCAGGACCTGATATTCTACATTCCAGAGTGCTGAAAGAGGTAGCTATGGAGATAGTAGATGCACTGGTGATCATCTTCCAAAATTCTATAGGTTCTAGACGGTTCCTGTAGATTGGAAGGTAGCAAATGTCACCCCACAATTTAAGAATGGAGGGAGAGAGAAAACCGGGAACTACAGACCTATTAGCTTTACATCAGTAGTAGGGAAAATGCTAGAATCTATTATAAAGGATGTGATAAATGGAAACTTGGATAATGATGATCTGACTGGGCATAGTCAACACAGATTTATGAATGGGAAATCATCTTTGAGCAACCTTTTCGGAGTTTTTCCTTGAGGATTTTACTAACAGAATTGACAAAGGGGAGTCGGTGGATTTAGTATACTTGGATTTTCAGAAGGCTTATCCCACAGGAGGTTAGTTCGCAAAATTAAAGCACATGGGATAGGAGGTAATATACTGGCAGGGATTAAGGATTGGCTAACAGGCAGAAAGCAGAGAGTAGGAATAAACAGATCATTCACACGTTGGCAGGCTGTGACTAGTGGGGTAATTGCGCCCCAGCTGTTCACAATATATATCAATGATTTGGATATGAGGTCCAAATGTAATATTTCCAAGTTCACGGATGATAAAAAGCCAGGTGGGAATGTGTGGTGCAAGGAAGATGTAAAGTGGCTTCAAGAGGATTTGGGCAGACTTAGTGAGTGGGCAAGAACATGGCTGATGGAATACAATGTGGAAAAATGTGAGGTTATCCACTTTGGCAGGAGGAACGAATGTGCAGAGTATTTCTTAAATGGTAAGAGATTGGAAAGTAGATGTACAAAGGAATCTGGGTGTCCTTGTTCATAAGTCACTGAAAGCTAACATGCAGGTGCAGGTGCAGCAAGCAGTTAAGGTGGCAAATGGTATGTTAGCCTTTATCACAAGAGTATTTGAGTACAACAGTAGCAAAATCTTGCTTCAATTGTATAGAACCTTGGTTAGACCGCACCTGGAGTAGAGTGTGCAGATTTGGTCCCCTTACCTTAGGGAGGATATTATTGACAGAGGGAGTGCAACAAAGGTTCACTCAACTTGCTCCCAGGACTATCTTATGAAGAGAGATTGGGGAAACTGGGCCTGTATTTTCTAGAGCTCTGAAGAGTGAGAGGCGATCTCATTGAAACCTATAAAATATTTCAAGGGATAGACAGGGTAGATGCAGAGAGGTTGTTTCCCATGGTTGGGGAGCCTAGAACCAGGGACACAATTTCAAATTAGAGGGGGAAGCAGACCGAGATGAGGAGAATTTTTTTTTTTCCTGTGTTGTCAATCTTTGGAATTCTCTACCCCAGAGGACTATGGAAGCTCAGTCATTGATTATGTTTAAAGGAGCAATTGACAGATTTCTAAATACCAATGGCATAAAGGGATGTGGGGATAGCGTGGGAAAAAGGCATTGAAGTGGATGATCAGCCATGATCGTTTTGAATGGCGGAGTTGAATGACCTACTCCTGTTCTAATGTTCCTATGTTCCTTAAAGAAGTAACAGGCACCGTCATTAAGCATGTGATCTCAATGTTCATATTTACGTGGCCCATGCATATTTTAATCTCTTTGCCAGTTTGATGGTAAAACAGTAATACAAAAAGGAGAACCCACAAGTGCTTTTTTGATTGGTTTGTGATTTTAACTTCCTTGATTCCTGCTTATTGCTTATCTGCTAAAAAGGCATGGATAAAAACGTCAGATGTTAATACAACTTGCATTTATATAGCACCTTTAGTGTAGTAACATATTCCAAGGCATTTCACAGGGGCATTATCAAACACAGTTCGGCACCAAGACACAAAGACCTATTAGGCCAGATGACCATAAGCTTGGACAGAGAGGTAGGTTTTGAAGAGCATCGTAAAGGAAGAGAAAAAGCCCATGGGGTTGCAGGAGGAAATTCCAGAACTTAAGGCCCTGACAGCTGAAAGCACAACTACCGATGGTATAACGATTAACACCAGGAATGCACAAGCTTTTGACTTGCTCTTGCAGCCACAGTATTTATATGGCTGGTCCAGTCAGTAACCCTCAGGATGTTGATGGTAGAGGATTCAGAGATGTTAATACCATTGGACATCGAGGGGTGATGGTTTGATTTTCTTTTATTGGAGATAGTCATTATTTGGCAATTGTGTGATGCAACGCAAATTTTACTTACTACTTTTCAGCCCAAGCCTGAATGTTGGCCAGGACTTCCTGCATGCAGGCATGAATCATTTTGTAATCTGAGGAGTTACGAATGGGACCAAACAATGGAATCATCAGTGAATATTCCCACATCTGAACATGAGAAATTGGAGTAAATAATATGGCCCTGGAGACTGCTCTGCTGTTCAATATGATCATTTCTGACCTTATGATGGAAGGAAGGTCATTGATGAAATAACTGAAGATGCTTGGGTCTAAGACATTGTCCTGAGGAATTCCTGCAGCAATGTCCTAGGATTGAGATGACTGGCCTCCAACAACCACAACTATCTTTCTTTTTGCTAGGTATAACTCCAAAGACAGGAGAATTTCGCCCTGCCCCACCCCCACCCCACTCCCCGATTTCCACTGACTTCAATTTTACTTGAGTTTCTTGATGCCACACTTGGTCAACTGTTGCCTTGATGTTAAGGGCAGTCATTCCCATCTCACCTCTGGAGTTCAGCTCTCTCGTCCATTTTCGAACGAAGGCTGTAATGAGTTCTAGAGCCGAGTTATCCTGGCAGAACCCAATCTGAGCATCAGTGAGCAGATTACTGCTGAGTAAGTGCAACTTGATAGCACTGTCAATAACACCTTTTGCTGACAATTGAGAGTAAGTTGATCGAGCCGGATTGGAATTGCCCTGCTTTTTATGGATAGACCACATCTGGGCAATTTTCCCCATTGCCGGGTAGATGCCAGTGTTGCAGCTGT
This sequence comes from Cetorhinus maximus, assembly GCF_964194155.1. Classification (NCBI taxonomy): domain Eukaryota; kingdom Metazoa; phylum Chordata; class Chondrichthyes; order Lamniformes; family Cetorhinidae; genus Cetorhinus; species Cetorhinus maximus. The sequence continues at coordinate 48,637,607 of NC_135893.1, forward strand.
ACTATAATAGTTTGGCTAGTGGGGGTGTGCCTTAGTGGAGGCGATGCTAGTTCTGAAGCATAAGTCTTCACCATGACGTGAAAAGTAGAATACTGGAAATTCGAAATTAAAGCAGAAGGTGCTGGAAAAACTCAGCAGGTCTGGTGGCATCTGTGGAGAGAGAAACAGAGTTAACATTTCATCATATTTTCAGGGTGATATCAGTGCCCCTAATCTTTGGTGTGTCCAGTGCATCCACATCTTTGACAAGCCTTTCAATCATCACTCCTAACCGGTAGTGTTGTCACTGGGATCACGTTCTATCTGGAAAGAATAAATTGGATATAGAAAGGACTTTAAACCAACAAAGAGGGGCCGGGGACCGGGGAGGAAAGAGGTCACCTAGAAATAATAACAACCACCTAAAGGCAAGAGAAAGGGAATAAGGCCAAAGGTCAGAGAATAGAAGTCATAGAGATAATAGTGCCCCAGGAATAGAAAGGGTTACAGGAAATAATAAAGTAGCAAAATTCAGCAGAAATCAGCAACTAAAAGTGCGATAAGTCAAAAAAAAAGAGAAAAACATCAGGGCATAAGGCAAAGTAGGGGCAGTTACCCAGGGTTTTGGGCACAAATGCAGTTACAATAAGAAATAAAACAAATGAGTTACAAGCACAAATTTAGTTTAAAGGATAGAATGTAGCAACCATTACAGAGACCTGACTACAAGCTGGGCATGATTGGAAACCAAATATTCCAGGCAATAACGTTTTAAAAAGCACAGGGTAATTGGGAAAGGACGAGGTGCAGCTATATTGATAAAAGACCCAATTACAACTGTCAAAGGAAGAAACTTAGAAATGGTTATTCAGTAGTAAAAACAGTATATGTAGAACAAAGAAACAGTAAAGACTCTGCCAGGAGTTGGCTATAGACCTTCTGACAGTAGTGATGCAGTAGAGGGTTGTACAAGTGTAGAGATCAGTGAAGGATGGATTAGATGTAGTGTGGTTATAATGGGAGATTTTAACTTCCACCTATACTGCTGGAAATAGAACAGCTCACCAGTAAAGGCAATGAATTTCTAGAATGCATTCTTGACAGTTTTATGGAACAACTTGCAGAGACCCACAAAACATTGGAGTAAAATTAGTATCTTTATTGCAACCGTACTTCTTTAAACCCTTATCCCATGCCATTCCACTCATGCCATCCCCATCCAATTCCATTCATCGCTTTCATATCATTCTCATCCCAGTCCCTATCCCCCTCTTCTTCCTATGCTATTCCCCCATTTTATCCCTCCCATGACATCCAATCCTCATCCCCATCCCACACCTTCCAGAACATCCCAGCATCCTCCCATGCCAATAAGAAACAAATCAGAATGAATTAACAAACTGATATTAAGGGAATGTCATGAAAATATAATAATTCTCATATTATTATTGTGACTTATTGTAAAGGTAGGTTAATGAGGAGGTTTGGATAGTTTCTCTGTGTGTATGTGCATGTGTGTGGGATTTAATTGAATTGGAGACAGCTGTTCTAGAAGCTTTGAGTCATCGACAAGAAGCTAGGTTTGAAATGCTTAATACGTAAACATGGCTGAAGTTGTAGAATATGAGGTGTGAGGAACATTTGCATTTATAGATAAATTAGGGTAGTTTGAATTTCAAAGAGATGGCAGGATGTTACACCTAGCTGGAGGTGTAAACAGTGTGTTTTCCCCCAAAGGTTGCTGATAATATGAACATTATGAAAAGATTATTATGAAAAGGTAAAGTTCCAAAGACAAATCGGAACAATGGAATTTGCATTAAAAAGGGAGAAATATGTGTAAAAGAGGAAATGCGCCTACGTGTCAGAGGGGAAGGCATTCAAAGATCTAACATAAGTATGAAAAGCCTCCAGCCTCCGTGCATCAAGTTGCTGTCTACAGGGACCAAAACTGAGAAAACTCACTTTGAATTCTCCTATCCAGGGTATTGTGTTGCTTTGCCTGGGTCCATTTAAATCCATTTGTTTTTACTGTTGCCTTAATGGGGGTGTAATTGGAAGCCGGGTTAATTAGGGGTTTTAGGAGCTGTTATAGTAGTAATTTGTAGACCTATGTATGTGATTGAAATCTCTTTTGTTAACAAAATGTTTAATTTAGTTTTCTAAAAACCTCTGAAGTTGTGGTAGTCTTATTACTTCTGAATTCAGGGCATGCATCTCGAAATAAAATACAAATTGCAAAATAGTTGTAACTGCGTGATCAAGTTTCCCTCGTGGATTTGATCCGCCTGGCACGCATCATCTAACACGTCATAACAGGGAACATCTTGGGAATAACATGATTGAATTTGATAATAGATTTCACAAAGAGAGCAAAGTTAGCAACTTAAAGACAAAAGGCAAACTTCAAAAGAGATGAGAAATAAATTGACCGTAGAAGCATAAGCACACAAGTGGGCATTTAGCCCTCGGGCCTGTTCTGCCATTCATTGAGAACATTGCTGATCTTTGACCCAACTCCAAATATTCACCTTTATCCCCATATCCCTTCATGCTTTGGGATAACAAAAAAATCAATCTCAGGTTTAAAATTTACATTTGATCTAGCATCAATTGCCATTTGTGGAAGAGTTTCAATCTTCTATCATCCTTTCTCAGTAGAAGTATTTACTAATTTCACTCCTGGAAGGTCTAGCTCTAATTTTTAGCCTATATCCGCTTTTCCCAAACTCCCTGACCAGCAAGAATAATTTCTATCTTCCCTATCGGTTCTCCTTGATATCAAATCACCCCTCACCCCATAATCTTCTAAATATAACCCTAATTTGTGTAACCTCTAGTTTTAAGGTAACCCTTGAAGTCCAGGTAACATTCTGGTAAGCCTACACTCCATTCTTTCCATGTCCTTCCCAAAGTGTGATTCCCAGAACTGGTCAAATTACTCAAGGTGTGATCCAACCAGGGCTTTGTATAGCTGATTATGGCTAGATCATTTTTCATATCTTGGTAACCTCCGCTCAACCCACTGATATTTGAGAACCGGGATCTCAACCCAAGGCCAAGGTCATGGCTTACCGGGCAGCAGTGATCCTCACCCTCCCATATGCTTCGGATACTTCAGTGGCAAGAAAAGCGGTCCAACAGCAGGGTGCTCTCTCAAGCCAACATGCCCTGTGTCGAAGCACTAATTACTCAAAACACTGGGTAGGATGTTGTTCATATGCCTGACACAACTGTTCCAATGGAACTCGGTCATGACAGGAAATTCCCAGGAGGACAGCAGAAACACTTAGGAGATGCCCTCAAAGCATCTCCAAAGAGGTCAACATCCCGCTGATTCATGGGAGTACCTGTCTTGTGACCAACCAAAATGGAGAAGGTTTTTTCGGGAAGGCACCAAATATGTCAAGGGACTTCGCCGGGGAACATGCAGAGGCGAAGTCGAGGCATCAGAGAGAACACGCAAACTTCCAAACAACCCTTCAAGCACCACCTGCCCCGCATGTGGTAGAGTCTGCAGATAATGCATTGGGCTTATCAGCCATCTCAGAACCCACTGAACTGGAGTGGAAGTAAGTCATCCTCGACCCCAAGCGTCTGCCTAAGAGGAAGCATGACTTCCACCCTTTGTATGATAGTCCCCTAAGTATAAAGACCAGCACTTTATTAACCTTTGAGGTTAGTTTCTGTACCTGCTCAAGACTCTTTAATGGTCTGTCTACCTGGACCCCCAAGTCTCTTTTGGACATCCACTGTTTCTAGCATTTCACCATTTAGAAACAACCCTATTCTATCCTTTTCAGATAACCTAACATTTCCCTAAATCGAAATCCATTTGCCACAGGTTAGTCCATTTGCCTAATCTATCAATTTCTCTTTGTAATTTCATGCTTCCATTTACACTGCTTACAACGCCATGTATCTTTGTATCATCTGCAAATTTGGACCTGTGGGTGTGTGTGAAGAAACCATATATCAAGAGAAAGGAAATGGTAAAGGAACAGTGTATCCATTAAGAACAGATGCAGGTGAGACTACAAATTAATAATTTGTATCTGTTTTCACAGTAGAAGAAGAGGACAAAACATCAGGAGTACAGAGGAAGCTAAAAATAAGTAATGGAGAAAGACGAAGTTAAAAAAGTGGTAATGGAAAAAATAATGGGACTTCAGATGGATAAATCTCTACGACCTGATGGTTTCCACCCCAAGTTATAGGTGAACAAATTTCAGATGTGTTTGTCATAATTTTCCAAAGCTCTCTAGATTTGGGAATCATGCCTTTGGACTGGAATATTACAAATGTCACTCCATTATTAAGAAGGGAGGGGGAAGTGAGGATGGTGCAAACATTTCAGTTTAACATCATTTGCGGTTAAGTCACTGCAATCTACAGCTCAGCATTTTATTTCACCACCAGTTCCTTTCAACACTAACAAACCCAAGTTCCTCCAATTTTTCATTGTATTTCAGTCAACATTTACCCTCCACACCCAAAAGCAAAAGTCAAATTGAGCAAGTATGGAAGTTAGTTTCTAATTCAGAGTATAGGTTAAGTTTGTCAAAGTAATTGCTTACTGGGCCCTGCAACACAATTTCAACAGAAAGACCACTTCCACCTGAATTCATAAAAATAAGTACAGAATGAGATTAAGTCTTTGACCCATCAAATTAATTTCTTCAATAGATTGCAAACAGTTCCCCCAGCATGGGTTTTGCGTAATTTAAGGCAACCACACAGGGTGTGAAACACAGAGCAATCGGCGAACAGAGTGCTTCATAAATTCAGTATTAAATTAGGAATTTAGTGTTAAGGGGACCCCCTCTGCTAAGTATTTCTCAAGCAGTAATTTCGGTTAACATTTAGAAGATGATTTAAAACTTTAAAACTGCAAAATAAACTGTAAGCTAATTAAGATATTAAGATAATTAAGGTACCTCGTTACCAAGAAACTGTCCATCGGCAGCAGTTAACTGTCAAACTGCTGAAAGCAGTTGCCGGGAAAAATGTTAATTTACTGTAGCAGAAAGCTGAACTTCGCAGTTGTAACTTGGGTACGAGTCATAAGCTCGCTACATAAGTAGACAATGTTTACTAATGAACAGAAACAGAGTGTGGCTGGGGAAGAGTGCTTCATAAACTTAGTGCTAAAGTCAGGAACTTCATGTAAGTGGAAATTCGGTGCAGAAGGGGAGGTGGTGCTGCCTTTTATTCTTATTTATTTAAGCTCTCCTACCCATATTTACAGCACCTCCCCACAATACTGCCATCTCCCATGATCTCTCTACATCCATGGTTTTAATCACTGACAAGGCTATCTTCAAGACTTCCCCCTAACCTGCCTTACACTTGCATTGCAACCTCTCCGGAAGAAACTTTTGCCATGTCACAACTGCACTTTCAAATTCCCAACTATCTAGCAACTGGTTGATCATTCATCGCAGTATTTCTTTCAATTTACTTACGCACTCCCTCAACTCTTTTGATGTCCTCTTTCCCCATCCCAGTTACTCCCTCTGATACAGACCCTCTTCACTCCCTCAAGTTCAAGGGGTTTTAATGTATTGATATACAGCTGGTTCAGGTCATCCCGGACAGCAAAGATCGTCCAGCAAATTTTCTTCGCAATAAGCCAACTCCTTAAATTCTTCCAGCCCCCTCCACCCTCAGTTTCAATAGAAAGTGCGATGAGCACATAAGCCTCTATATCCAAGAAAAAAACCATCCGTTTAGCCATCTCTGCTGTTTTTTTTACCCTTGCCCACCTATGATCTGAGCTAATCGTAGTGCTGAATCTGTCTCTATTTTCTGTGGCATCTGTCCTCATGCCTTCTCCAGCTCATCTTATCCCATCAAGAAACCCACCCCCAGCTCTTCTGATCCTATTGATCCTACTGAAACTACAAACATAATAGGCAGGAAAAGACCAGCTGATCCATCAAGCCTGCTGGCCAACTTTCCTTCTTGACCAGCATACTAGATGACATTGTAAATCTTCCTACTCAGGTTCTATCCCCTCCCTTTGAAAACTGTTGGCATCAACCACTCTTCCAAAGGCACATCAGCGACCACAGAGTTAACGGTTCGAGTCCTGTGACTTCAGAGTTATACGGACTCGAAACGTTAACTCTGTTTCTCCCTCCACAGATGCTGCTAGACCTGATGAGCTTTTCCAACATTTTTTGTTTTTATTTCAGATTTCCAGTATCCGCAGTATTTTCCTTTCATCATCATCGGCCACTCAGCCCTTGCTAACTGCTGTCCCTTTTTCAAGCTCCCTTTGCTCTCCAAAGTCCTGTGTTGGCATTTCCAAAATTCTATGTCATTCTTTCTTTCAGCTCAGTTTGAACCTCTGCCCCAGCACAGCAGGAATATAGTTTTAATTAAAGTCACAAATAACATCCACTGAAATGCAGTGACCCTCCTCATCCTCTCTGCAACTTTTGACACAGTCAGCTATACCTCTCCCAATGCCCTTCATCCTTTGTACACTCAGAGAGCAGGACCTTGCTTGGTTACACACTTGCTTATCTGATTGTAGCCAGGCATCTCCAGCAAATGGCTACACTTCAGGAAGACCCCAGGATCCATGCTTGGCTCCCTCCTCTTCCTCTGCCACTTGCTGCTTCTTGGAGGCATATCTGAAAACATAGGGTCAGCATCCGTATGTTCATTAATGACACCCAGCTCTAACTCTGAAACAAATGCCAGATTCTCTACTGAATCCGTACTCTCAAACTGTTTTTCTGAAATAATCATTCATTTCGTTCTCACCTCGAGACACTCCATAAGCCAATGCTCTTCTGGCCAGACTTGCACCTCCCAACCTCTATAAACTTGAGATCATACAAAACTAGGCCCAACCATCTTCAGCTGCTTCATCAATGAGCTTCCTTCCAACATAAGGGCAGGAGTGGGGATGTTCACTGATGATTGCACAATGTTCAGCACCATTCACAACTCCTCAGATACTGAACCTGTTCTTTTTTTTTAAATACATTCACGGGATGTGGGCTTTGCTAGCTGGGCCAGCATTTATTGTCCATCCCTAGTTGCCTTTGAGAAGGTGGTGGTGAGCTGCCTTCTTGAACCGCTGCAGTCCATGTGGTATAGGTACACCCACAGTGCTGTTAGGATGGGAGTTCCAGGATTTTGACCCAGCGACAGTGAAGGAACTGTGATATATTTCCAAGTCAGGATAGTGAGTGACTTGGAGGGGAGCTTGCAGGTGGTGATGTCCCCATCTATTTGCTGCCCTTGTCCTTCTAGATGGTAGTGGTCATGGGTTTGGAAGGTGCTGTCTAAGGAGCCTTGGTGAATTCCTGCAGTGCATCTTGTAGATGGTACACACATTCCCATCTAACCTTGATAACCTTTGATTCCCTTGCCTAACAAGAATCTATCTACCTCTGTCTTAAAAATATTCAATGACCCTGCCTCCACCACCTTCTGAGGCAGAGAGTTCCAAAGTCACACAACCCTCAGGGGAAAAAATTCTCATCTCTGTCCTAAAAGGGCAACCCCTAATTTTAAAACAGTGCCCCCTAGTTCTGGACTCAACCACGAGAGGAAACATCCTTTCGACGCCAATTAGGAATGGGCAATAAATGCTGGGCTAGCCAGCGATGCCCACATCCCATAAATGAATTTTAAAAAACAAACACTTTCCTGACCCTATCCTAACTTACATTAAGTTCAATTCACTCATCATTCCTCTACTCAATAATCTACACTGCCAGCCTGATTTTTAAAAATTCTCATTCTGGTTTTAAAACTCCTCCATTGTCTCATCCCTCTCCTCCTCTGTAACCTCCTCCAGTCCTACAACAAAACCAAATCGCTGTGCTTCTCCAATTCTGGTCTGTTGCAATCCTTGATTACAAATCATCCCCACTGACTAAGAGTCTTCAACTAACCATACCCTAAGCTCTGGAATTCCCTTCCTAAACCTCTCCACTTCTCTAATTCTTTCTCTTTCTTTAATTAAGCGCTTTAAAATCTCTCTTTGACCAAGTTTTTGGTCTCCTGCCCTAACATTTCCTTCTGCAACTTAGTGTCACTTTTGTTTGATGACGCTCCTGTGAAGTTCCATGGCACATTTTACTGTGTTAAAGGTGCAATATAAATGCAAGTATTTCTTGTACATTTGCTCCTGATCCCCCACTACTTTAACTTAAAATTTCCATCTTCCTGTTTAAATCCCATCATGACCTCACCCCTCGGACGCTGTAACTTCCTCCAAACCTACCAGCTCACAGTCCCAAACCCTCTGCCCCATCTGGTTGTCCAGCCCAGTAGCATTCATTACACGGCCCTTGGGCCACTTGTGACCCTTCCGATTGTCGGTCCTCTGCTCACTGCTTCCCTCCCCAATCATCCCGCTCACCACTCCTTCCCCAACCCTCCCACTTGCAGCCTCTCTTGCTCCCTTGCTCGCCTCCGCCCTCTTGCTGTACCACATAAGCCCTTGTTCACAGTGAGGGTTCAGGAGAGGGAAGCGGCAAGCAAGAAAGAGGATTGGAGAGCAGGAAGGAAGGGGCGAGCAGGAGAATGGGGTCAGTGAGCTAGAGGTTGTGAACTTGCCCACTTTTGCAGGAAGAATAGAATAGTATACTATTTAAATGGAAAGAGATTGTAGAGCTTAGTGTACAGAGGGAGCTGGGTGCCCTTGTACATCAATCACAAAAAGTTAAGACGCAGGTACAGCAAGTAATTAGGAAAGCAAATGGAATGTTGGCATTTATTGCAAGGAGAATAGAAGATAAAAGTAGGGAAGTTTTACTGCAGCTGTACAGGGCCTTGGCAAGACCACACTTGGAGTACTGTGTCCAGTTTTGGTCTCCTTATTTGAAAAAATACATAATTGCGTTAGAAGCAGTTCAGAGAAGGTTCACTCGACTCATTCCAGGAGGATGTTTTCACTTGTGGGAGAGACTAGAACTAGGGGACACAATTTAAGAAGCAGTCTCCACTTAAGACAGAAATGAGGGGAATTGTTTTTCTCTAAGGGTCGTTAGTATGTGTAATTCTGTTCCCCAGAAAGCAGTGGAGGCTGGGTCATTGAATTTATTAAAGGCAGAGTTAGACAAATTTTTGATAGACAAGGGAGCAGATGGTAAAGTGGAGTTGAGACTATAACCAGATCAGCCTTGATCTCACTAAATGGCGGAGAAGGCTCAAAGGGCTGAATGGCCTATTCCTGCTCCCAAGTCCTATGTTCCTATAGGAGGATTAGTTGGGGAGGGAATGGCAAGTGGGAGGATCGGTTAGCAGGAGGGTTGGGATTGGGTAGCAAAATAGATCATAGCTTCTAATTGTTTTCTTCCCATTAAAAAACACTCCCTGATTTATTGAAGACTGATAACTTGATGTAGTTTTATTAATATAGCTGACAGTGAGTTTTTAAATCACCATAAATGAACAATTTAATAGGTGTCCAGTCCTCCACCTGAGTGTAACTGATTTAATATCATTGTAAATGGCATAAAAAACTGCACCAAACCATTTACTGTAAGGTTAATTGGTGCACATTGCCCAGCTTCTTAGTAAACAATTTTTAATTTTAAGAAATTTTAAAAACATGCTGACAAGTGCCTGTGCGCCTCAGAAAATGAGCGCAATTTGAAGAGCCTTCACAAACCAGCACATCGGTAGAATTTCACAATTCTGACCAGTGATTAAAATAAATATTGTAAGGATTATCATTTGTTGCCAAAAGTTTAAAAAAACGAACTGTCAGAACCAACAGGAGACAAGGGTGCAGTGTATCAGTAACATTCAATGTACATCGAACTTTGGTTATATTGTGTACAGTTACTAATGTGTAGTGTCTTACGTTTCAAAATACCTTTTTGAAAAAAATGAATATCAATGAAGCTATAAGCATCTTTTAAATTGGCCCTCACTAATTTTCTAGTGCATACCACTGGTCTAGCACGAAGCTTTACAATTCTCAACTTAAACCCTCTGTCTCTCCACTTCACTTTTCACCTTTAAGGAGATTCTCCTTAAATCCCACCTCTCTGATCAAGTTTCTGGTCAGCCTAATACTGATTTCCACAACTGTTTATTTATCTGATTACATCTCTGAATTGCTTTGGGGTATTTTTCTATGTTAAGGTGCTATATAAATGCAAAGCACAGGATTGTGCCGATTGGGTTTAACGTAGATCTTGATATATTGGATATCGTTAACTCATACCCTACACAGCGTACAATAGTTTTTCATATTTTAAAATTAAGACAGTAACATTTTAGATGTTTGACTGATATTTGAAAATTAGAAATAGTTATTAACTTACACTGCCATACCACTCTGGAATTCCTCTGTTGCCTGGCAGTAGATTGTTATAGCAACACGTGCATCAGCATCAAAGGTGAACTCCACACTGTATAGCACTTTCGGCTTTGCATTCTCTTCATTCGGACTGTCAGCTTCATCTTTATACCTGCAAGAAAATAAACATAAACATATACATACACCATCAGATATTAACAACTTCTGTTCATTGCAATTAGCTAAGGATTAAGTGACACAATTTAAGTGCCCTGTGCCGATCTCAAAACGGGATGTTTTTGTTTAAATTAAGCATCAACACTTTTGTTTAGGGGGAAAAATTAAAAATTTGAAGCTTTGTTTATATAAAACACTAACCCCATCTACCCTCAACCTTACTTGTGCTGTTTAATCAATTAACAGAAGGTGTACTTTGGATAAGAAAACGAATGACAAATTTCAGTCATAATGTATATGGTTAATATTTATAATGAATAAATCATTACGGAAATTTTTATTCATCTTTGGACAGGTATCCTTCTTGATAAAAGGATCATTGCATCATGAATGTTAATGGTGAAACCGTTAACATACATATTGGGGGACCCTACATAAATCAAATTAGTTGTAGGCTACTAACATACAAAAATCAACAATTAAATCAACAATTAGAACCATGTGACTAAAGTTACGCGAAGCATTTTATTTAATTAAAACATTTTACATCACCAATTTAGCTACTCTAAGACCACAAAAGACACTCTTGGCTCCTTCATGACAGGCAAGAAGGCTTCAGTTCATCTGTGTTCTGAAGAAGAGTCATATTTGACTCAAAACTTGAACCCTGTTTCTCTATCCACAGATGTGCCTGACCTACTGATATTTCTAGCATTTTATTTTTTTTCAGTTTGTCTTAAATGTCTGCAGTTTGCCATTCAAGGTAACACCCCAATTTAAAATACTATTACTGGGCAGCCCAGCTCTAATGAATTGTGGCCTGTAATTTAGCCTCTGATATAATTAATTAGTGGCAATGAAAACTCGAGCCTTCCTGCCAACCCTTGAGGCTACACAGCTTCCATAGAAGGCTAACAGGATCCTAGAAGTAGCCTACACATCAAAAGCCTGGAGAGAGTATTATTGGCCTAGTCTGAAGATACCCAAAAACTTCCTCTAGTTTATTCATTTTCTCCAATTTCACACAATGGAGACTACTCAATCGTTGGTTACAAATGGTTCATGCGGCACAGTGGATAGTGTCCCTGCCCCTAAGTCAGGAGCTCTGGATTTGAGTCTCACCCCAGGACTTGATGGTTTAACAGCTGATTATCAACCTGTGAATCCTTCCAACACATGTCATTGACAGGTGGTAAGAGTGGGAGAGATTCCTGGTCAGCCATGTGATGGAAAGAAAGTTGGAGTCTCTACATCACTATCATAGCTCCAGACTACAACGTGCACATGAAAGTGCATGTTGCCACAGCAACTCAGACTCAGTGATCTGTAATACACCACCACAGATGGTTTCTGAGCTTGGCACAAGAAAGCTATGCCATCAGACTATGCCATCTCATCCTCACAGGAAAGGTTAAGACTGTCCAACAGACTGATCTATCTTACCCAATAATCATCTCTACCTCCAAATTAGGTTTTGTCTCTATGACCATGCAACCATTTATTTTCTCTAATTGCAAGTTAGTGCAGAACTGCCTATCCACTGTTGAAAAAAAATCAGTGTGACATCAGATAGAAATAATTAAATGATTGGTTGGTGAGTATTTTTTCTCTTCAAGCTGAGAAATTAACGATTTCAAATCAGTGATGATAACAGGAAGTGTATGAATAAGAGTATAAGAACAGAGCAGGTCTAGAGGCATTAATTTACTGAGCAGCAGGTTTATCTGGTATGGGAAAGATGTAAATATTATATTAAATTTATAGTTTAACTAGATAAACTACTCATTATAACCACAAATAATCGTTGAGTGATATCCTTAAACTTGAAACCTATTTAGTTAAATTTTAAAAATGGCAGGGCAGGAGGTGTGCTGCAGCTGTAACATGTGGGAGCTGGTGGACACCTGTGAGATCCACGACAACCACAGCTACAGTAAATGTCTGCAGCTCAAGGAACTTCAGCTCAGAGTTTATGAGCTTGAGTCTGAGCTTCAGACATTGTGATGCATCTGGAAGGGAGAGTTACCAGTTAGAAATGAAGGAGTCTCAGCCCGTGCAATTATCCACCAGGTTCGATGTTCTTGTAGCCTATGTGGGAGAGAACAAGGACTGCAGGAAGAATGAGCAAACTAACCACAACAGAAAGTCATACAGGCCAACACCATTGTGTTGATTTCCATTATGTTTAGCAAGACAGGCTACAGGTTAATATAGCGCACGTAACATTGGAAAATAGGGTATAACAGCTCTAACAAGTGTTACTAATTGATAAACTTTTAAAGAACAGTGCAAACAATCAACAAGAATATTTAAGGCAGTTAGTTATACTACACTACTGACAGCTATGGTGCAAGATGGTTAAGCAGTTATACTTATAACTTGTTATAACTTGTCCACTGCTCTCCAAGAGCAAGATCGGTCCTTGTTCTCCCAGCAGCAATGTATTTATGTTAATACAGTGGTCAGTAGCATTTTTAATTATTGCACAGGAAATATTCAAGAGTCCACAGAGTCCAATGGACTGCCTGAATAGTTTTTACAAACTGACTTTACCCTAAACTGGATTTCCCTGCAATTGAATTGCATTCGCAGATATCAGTTTGATTGCCATTTTTGACTTATTGCTCAATGAAGCAAAAGTGATATTCAGTAATCAATTGTCAAGCATTATGTTCAATCCTTTTAACATTATGATTCTTATAGTCGTTTGGTGGTACAGAACTTGAGTATTGCTGAACAAAGGCATGCTATCGAAGCTTTTCATCTCGCACTCATCAGGACAGCTTGAAGATAAACCAACAGTAAAGGGAACAACAATTTATACTGCATGAGAAGAGAGTGCTGATTGGTTGGCAAGTGGACTCCAATTGGTAGAGGCATTGCCACAGAGAATGCAGCAGGGAACAATTAATTGCCAAGCTTTTTTTCAAATTCAAACCAGGCAGGTAGACTCTGATTGGGACTTGGATGAGGGAAGTGAATGTACTATCGCCAAGTTTGCAGATGACATAAAGATTGGTGGGAAGGCAAGTGGTGAGGATGACGCAAAGAGTCTACAGAGGGGTGCAGACAGGTTAAGTGAGTGGGGAAAAACTTGGCAAATGGAATGTAATGTAGGAAAATGTGAGGTTATGCATTTTGGCAGGAAGAATAGGGGAGCTGAATATTATTTACATGCAGAAAGACTGCAGAAAGCTACAGCACAGAGAGATTTGGGAGTCCTCGTGCATGAATCCCAAAAAGTTAACGTACAAGTTCAGCAGGTAATAGGGAAGGCAAATGGAATATTGGCCTTTATTTCAAATAGAATGGAGTATAAAAATAGGGAAGTCTTGCTAAAACTATACAAGACACTAGTTAGGCTACACCTAGAATACTGCGAACGGTTTTGGTCCCCTTATCTAAGGAAAGATATACTGGCATTGGAGGCAGTCCAGAGAAGGTTCACTAAGTTGATCCTAGGTATGGAGGGATTTTCTTATGAGGAAAGGTTGAGTAGGTTGGGCCTGTACTCATTGGAGTTTAGATGAATGAGAGGCGACCTTATTGAAACATATAAAGATTCTTTGGGGGCCTGACAGGATAGATGCTGAGAGGTTGTTTCCCCTTGTGGGAGAGACTAGGACCAGAAGGCATAATCTCAAAGTAAGGGGTCACCCATTTAAGGCAGAGGAGGAATTTCTTCTCTCAGAGAGTAGAGAATCTGTGGAATTCTTTACCACAGAGGGCTATAGAGACTGAATCGTTAAGTATATTCAAGGCTGAAACAGGCTGATTTTTAATCAGTAGGGGAATCAAGGGTTATGGGGAAAAGGCAGGAAAGTGGAGTTGAGGATTGTCAGATCAGCCATGATCTCATTGAATGGCGGAGCAGGCTCAATGGACCCAATGGCCTATTTCTGCTCCTACGTCTTATGGTCTTTTGGTCAAGGCATTGCCCTCGCTTGCAAAACTCAAAACAGAGTGTCCAACGTTGGATGTGGTTTTGTGATTGGACAACACTTGCTAAACAATCCTGATTGTGCTAAGAATTACACTGAAAACCAAATTAAGATTGTCAGTCAGGCTCACAGCATGGCTCACTTATGCATGCTGGAAGCCACATATGTTCACACACAGGGCCCTGTCTTTTGGAGACAAAAGGAGCATGTCCAAGCATTGCGTCTTTTCCAACTAAACAAAAGCTTGGAGGACAGCCTGTCCATGGTTCATTCCCCATGGCAATGCCTTGACCAATCAGAGTCGACCTGCCTGGTTTGAATTTGAACAAAAACTTGGCAGTTAAATGTTCTCTGCTGCATTCTCCATGGCAATGAATCTACCAGAGTCCACTTGCCAACCAATCAGCATTTTTTTTTTTTAAATAAAAAGTACAAATTGTTGTTCCTTTTACTGTTGGTTTGTCTTAAAGCTGTCCTGATGAGTGCAAGATGAAAAGCTTCAATAGCATGTCTCTTTTTTCAGCAAGTATGATTCTTGTGACTTTTACTGGCATAATTATCATCATTTTTACAGGCCTTGGCTCAATGACTTTACACAACTTGAATTTTAATTCAATAATAACAATTATTGATTTGATTTAATTTACTTTAATAACAGAAGCAATGATTTGGCTTTAATTATCAACCAATTTTGAAATCACAATCAGAACTAAATAAAAAAATGGGGGAAGAAAGCAAACTTATAATTTAAAAGAATGCAGAGGTTTTTCTCTTGCTTAGGGCTAGCGGAAAAATGTACTCCCCAGGTGCTGTAACGGTAGCTCAGCAGGAAGATAGAGGAAATATATGTCTTAAATCTGGGTAAGGTAGTGAAATAGAAGAGTGATATAATGGAATTTGAAGGATGACTAAAAGGTTTAGGAGAGTAGATGCTGGAAAAGTACCAATTTACTTGGGAGAAAGGACCTCTCCCAATCTAGCCATTTTACATTGCAGTTCACACTTCAAATACAAGTCTCTCTCCTCCTGGACTCCTAACTCCCTCCCTACACCAGTCTTACTACTTTTTTCCCCTGCTTTCAATATCTGTCCTTGTAATATTGCTTCCAATATTCTAATGCATGTCTCATGTTTGTCCTTTGTCTCTACTGATGGTTTGGGAGAGAAACTTTATTTATAAAAGTTACACTTCCATTATCTTTTTCCTGTGTATTGTGATTCATCCATAAACAGTCAAAATATATTCAGGTTGCTTTCATTAAAAGCCTTAGCAGGAGTGTAACATGCCATGGTATGATAAATATGAGCTCACATGGGCAATTTTCCACTCCTTCAGCTCCCAACATACCCAGTTTTCCAGGGGGCAATATCAAATAGTCAGGTTAGCAAGGAAAACAAACTATTAAGTCAACTATACTGTCCAGCTATACTGACAGAAGCCTACTTTAAGTCTAGGATGCTGCAGTTGAAAGAATAGTACATGGACAATGCAGGGGTGGGGAGAAATATGTAATTTGAAAAGACATCAAAGGCTTTGTGGCAACTTGCCAAATAATTTGGAATAAACAGCGTAATAATTTGTTTTACAACACAAAATAACCAACATAGACATAATCAAACTCAACCATGAACAAATGCAAGTATAACAGTATTACAAAAATTTAGCATTAAATTTTTTTTTTTTTTTCGAATCTTTTGTGCAGGTACTTACCTGACCAGGCGAAGAGAGTCTTTACGAATATTTACCAAACTGCGCAAGGTCTTCACAGGTTCATGAGCAGCTGGCGTCACGTATGGAAACTAAGATTTTTAAAAATGTCATATCAATATACAAACCCAATAGTTTAAAGCAAAACATAAAATTCAAGACAATAAAAAAAAAGGTTTATTTTCCAGACTGGAGGGAAGCATATAGTGTTGTCCCCGAGGGATCAGTGTAAGGACCACTGACTGCTCGATATGATATATAGTAATGACATAAACTTGGGCATGGAAGGCATAACTGCAAAGTCTGCATTTGACATGGAACTCAGAAATGTCATAATTGTGAGAAACCCCCACTAAGGCAAGCATCTCCCTTCTACGGTAAGGAGACCGAACTTTTATAGTACTCGGGTATTAGATCTAGTACAACTGCACAAAGACTTCATGCTTACATCCTTATCCCTTTGGAATAAATGCTACAACATTATTTGCTTTCTGCAAAGGCTACTAGAATGGTGCCATGGATGAGGGACTTCAGTTATATGAGGATTAAAGAATCTAGGATTGTTTTCTTCCAGAGCAGAGAAGATTAAGGGAAGATTTAGTCTGATTAAATTTAATTTAGATTTAATCTTATTAATGCTCAAAATTTTAAGGGGTATCAACAGAATAAATAGAGAGAAACTGTGTTCAATGGTAGAAGTGTCAATAACCAGAGGACGCCAAGTATGGTAATTGGCAAAAGAACCAAACGGTGGAATGAGGAGAATTTTTTTTAAAAAACGCAATGAATTACGCTGATCTGGAATGCATGGCCTGAAAAGTTGGTGGAAACAGATTCAACGATAACTTTCAAAACAAAATTGGATAAGTCTTTTTAACAGAAAATTCTGATTTACTCTGGGGAAGGAACAGGGAAGTAGGACAAATTGGACTGCTCTTTCAAAGAGCTGGCACAGACAATAATAGCCTTCTTCTGTACTATATGATTCCATGATTTTATAAAATTGAACTCTATAAAAGCAAGAGCATGGGAGCAGCCAATTAAAAACCTAATCTTTGAACACTCAAAAGCTAGTAATTTGTTCAAACCTATAGATTTGTAATATTCTTTTATGGGATGTGGGCGTTGCTTGCAAGGCCAACATTTGTTCCCAGCCCTAATTGCTGGTGAGCTGCCTTCTTGAACCGCTGCAATCCATCTCCTGTAGGTGTACCCAGAGTGCTGTTAGAAAGGGAGTTCCAAGATTTTGATCCAGTGACAGTGAAGGAATAGCAATATGCTTCCAAGTCAGGATGGTGTGTAGCTTGGAGGGGAACTTGCAGGTGGTAGTGGCCCCATGCATAGCTGCCCTTGTTCTTCTTTGGTGGTAGAAGTCACGGGTTTGGAAGGTGTTGCCGAAGGAGGCTTGGCGAGTTGCTGCAGTGCATCATATATACGGAGCTCCTGAAACAATGTCTTGGTACTGAGAGGATTGACCTCCAACAACCACAACCATCTTCCTTTGTGCTACATATGACTCCAACCAGTGGAGAGTTTACTCCCCCTCCCTGATTCCTGTTGACTCTAGTTTTGCTCAGGCTCCTTGTTACCACACTCGGTCAAATGCTACCTTGATGTCAAGGGCATTCACTTTCACCTCATCTCGAGCTCAGCTCTTTTATCCAGGCTTGGACAAGGCTGTAATGAGGTCAGGAGATGCGTGGACCTGTCGGAACCTAAAGTGAGCTGGTTACTGCAATTTAAGTCCACTTGATAGCACTGTCGATATTTTCCATCACTTGCTGATGATCAAAAGTAGACTGATGTGACAGTAATTGGTTGGATTGGCTTTGTCCTGTTTTTTGTGGACAGGATGTACCTGGGCAATTTTCACATTGCTGGGTAGATGCCAGTGTTGTAGCTGTACTGGAACATCTTGGCTAAGGGCACGGCTAGTTCTGAAGCACAAGTCTTCGGTTCTACTGCGAGGCTATTGTCAGGGTCCATAGCCTTTGCAGTATCCAGTGCCTTCAGCTGTTTTTTAATGTCTACAAGTGTGTAGCAGTTCAATCAAAGATTATGTATGAAATATATGATAGGACTCAGAGAAGGGAGATCACTGTATTTTTCTAAGCAAAGGGAATAAATAGAATTGTGTAACTCCTTACCGGTAATGGTGGATTGTGAATGCATATGGCACCACGGAGCAAACAGACTCATTCATATTCAGTGTTTAGCTGCCATTCAGCAGCCTTTCCATTGTAGCTGGGACAAGGAAGAGAACGCTCAGCTTGAGCCTTGACATGAAAAGCTACATGTAACTGCCCTCAGTGTAATAAATTGACAATGATGCATTAAGCTCAAAATAAAAATGATTTACAAGCTGAAAATGATAAGCATTTTACTATGTTTCACCATTTTGACAAAGTCCAAAATGCTACATATTTAATTTTGTAAAATCAAATCGCCCAAATTCTGGAAAAAATGCTCATTGTTGTCCCAAAACAATTTACAGTCAATGAAATACTCAAGAATTGCAGTCACCGCTGTAAAGAAAAACAGCATTCAATGGCATGGAGTCATAATACTCAGTTGGAGAGCCAGTGCAGACATGGTGGCCCGAATGGCCTGCTTCTACACCGTAACAATTTTGTGACTGTGTACAGCATGGTGCCACAAACAGATGTGTGATAGATGAACAGTTAATCTGCTTTAGTGATGTTAATTAAGCAATTGCCACAGAAGGCTGTGGAGGCCAGGTCATTGAGTGTATTTAAGACCAAGATAGATAGGTTCTGATTGGTAAAGGGATGATAGGTTCTGATTGGTAAAGGGATCAAAGGTTACTGGGAGAAGGCAGGAGAATGGGGTTGAGAAACTTATCAGCCATGATTGAATGGCGGAGCAGACTCGATGGGCCGAATAGCCTAATTTCTGCTCCTATGTCTTATGGTCTTATATATTTTATAAGGACTCCCTTTCTCTTCTCCAAAATAATGTCATGGATCTTTTGGGTCCAACTGAGTGGGCAGGTGAGACCTCAGTTTAACATCTCCTCTGAGGAAGGTGACACCTCCAACAGTTCAAGACTCCCTCAGTACTGCAGTTTCAGCCTAGATTTTGTGTTTCAGTCTCTGGACTGGGACTTGAACCTACAACCTCCTGACTCAGAGATGAGAGGCCTACCAACTAAGCCATGGGTGACACCATAACTCCAGACTCTCCCTCTGGCAAACTAAACTGCCCACTTCAAACTAAGGGCAGGAATGGACAAGGCAGCACAGACTCCGTGTGCTCCAATGCCTCAGCCAGCAAACACTTCAATTCAGAACTGCTGAGCTAAACAAATTAGTCAGTCCAAGTACAACCACTGGTTTGAGTTGAGTTAGCTGAACTAGCAACAGAACTACCAGAATTGGCCTTTACAAACCGGCCGCCGGGGGGGGGGGGGGGGGGGTGTGCTACAGCTGGGATTCCACTCCCGACTGCTATCAAATGACTCCTGGTGAAAAGTGTTTATATATGGATATCAGGTGAAGATGCACAACAATGTCCCTACAGTTGAATAGCTTATCAAGACTCACTATCTGGGCTCACATTTGAATAAAAGTCACTAAAGTGAAATAGCAGAGTGTGGCTGGTAACAGTAATACTGTACACCAGCATGAATCAGCAGCTTAACAGAAAGGTTGAAAAGAACTTCAGTCTCCCTGGAACTTCATGAATTTATGTCTATTCCAACTTTACTAAAACTCAAAATGGTAGTGACAAACAGGTACCAAGTCATCTGAATTTTATTAATTACCTCAGTTGTTCCCATTCCTAACAGCAGAAAGAGTATAAATCATCCTCAATGGACTTCAACTGTTTAAATACATTAAAATGGATGAATGGGTAGGAAAACAGTCTATACAAAAGGAATGGTGCCATAAACAAATGGCACAGTAACTGCTGATACTGTCTCTCTTTTTAAGGAAACATGAATTTTCTAATGTGTTTCCATGATGAGTCAGACCGTAAACTTCTGAAATCCAATCACAGAACAAAAACCAAAAAAAATGCCCTTCATATACAAGTGACATTCTGCTGTTGTCTGGAAATAAGAATGGAAGGCTCATTCATCATGTCTGTCATTTTTACAGTGAGTTTGCCAACTGTTGTAGTTGGCAGTAGACATGCAAAACTACTGAACTCACAGGCAATGAGAACTCAAATTGTGAAGTGTTAAGATCCCCATAGAGACCGATAATTTTTTTTTTAAAGTATGAATTTCCCAGTGACTGAAGCAAAGGATCACATGACAAGGTTTCACATTTTACAACTTGTAAGAAAGAAAGAAAGGAAAGAAAAGTACAGCACAGGAACAGGCCCTTCGGCCCTCCATGCCTGCGCCAATCATATTGCCCGTCAACTAAAACATTTTGCATTTCCGGGGTCCGTATCCCTCTATTCCCATCCTATTCATGTATTTGTCAAGCTGCCTCTTAAACACCACTATCATGCCTGCTTCCACCACCTCCTCTGGCAGCGAATTCCAGACACTCACTACCCTCTGCATAAAAAACTTGCCCCGCACATCACCTTTATAGGTCTCTCCTCTCACCTTAAATCTATGTCCCCTAGTAATTGACTCTTCCACCCTGGGAAAAAGCTTCTGACTATCTACTCTGTCCATGCCACTCATAATTTTGTAAATTTCTATCAAGTCGCCCCTCAATCTCTGTTGCACTAGTGAGAACAATCCGAGTTTCTCCAACCTCTCCTCATAGTTAACAACCTCCAGACCAGGCAGCATCCTGCAACAAACAAACTAAAATCAACACTGACTAAACGTTACTTATTAGGCAAATGATACACTAAAACTACAGAAAAGGTATTCCTGATTAACTTCTTAACACAGCCAAAAAACCCATGCAATGTTTATACATTACGCCAGACTCTCAGTAGAAAAGCAGTCATGTGTTCAACGTCTCAAGTTCTTCCTGGCTTTAATTCCTGGCTCTTCTCCCTGCCCCACCAGGGCGGATCTTCCCATGTGCTTTTAAAAAAAGTTTCCTTCACTCAATCTTCTGAGCATTCTTCAATGGACTTTCAGTAGCATGGCACTCTGGCAACTCCTTAATCTTCAACTTTCCACAAGCTTCATCCTTTGAACAGGGGATCCATCCTCACCAGCACTCTGTCCTTTTCTTCTGCCTGGCATACCAACACCTGTCGTGGCTCTTCTTCCCCAAATCTCTCTAACTAACTGACTCTGAGAGTCAAGAGTCTGTACGCAGCAAGGCCAGTTGCCTCCTCCTTTGTGCTAAGGTGTTAAAACTTTCAATTTACTTTCAACAAGTTTGGATTTGAGTTTATGTCTTCATAACAAGGTCACATGGATTTGTCTCCGAGCAGACTTAGTATATTTCATAGGAGGTCACACTCCCCTCTCCAAACTACTCCATTTTACCTTGAATTAAAGGACATAGTTTAAAACATAATTGTCTTATAAAGTTCAGCGTTTGTAACAACAGGCTTCTGAAAGGAGCAGAATCATTACTTGCAATACTAAGCAAATGTACTGACGCTGGGAACAAAGGAGTCAAACAAATATGACTGCTGTCAGACTGAGCAGTTGAAGTACCCTTGCACTACTCTGTACAGAAAGTGAGTTCGTTTTGCTACATCTGTAGAAAGCACCCCAATCATTGGGAACGTTACAGGATTCAAACTAAGTAATTATTATGAAATAATTTTAAGGGTTCATACACTTGCAATTATTCATCTACAGTTACAAAACTAACACTCATTGTCAGGCACTGCCACTATTCATTTGCTGCTGCACACCTGTCTCCACAACATAAAAGTTACTGTTGTGCCACATCAGGTTCTTTCCATTTCTACCTGTTCCAATAATGCCAGCACATCTTCCATAAAAGCTTTTCATTCCATCCAGATCATCATGGGTGTAGCCAAATGCTCCATTCCTGGGCCTTTCTCTTTCTTTGTTGTGATGCTGTCCCTCAGAAACATCATTTGCAGACATGGGGTTAGATTTCACAAATATCCTGATGATATGTACCAACTGGATAGTGAAAACTTTCTTCAGTCAATGTATGCACAATTAAAACCATCCCATTCAACTCGTGCCAAAAATCAACCCTTTTCCTCAACTTCATCCATGTCCCTGGCAGTTTGTTCATGCTAAGCCCAATAGTAAGTAATCTTGGCATCCTGTTCAATCCCACACTCTAAATCCACCAAAACCATCTCCAAGCATAATTCATCTTCATTTCTACCTTACTCATTGATGCCACTGAAAGACTTATCCACTTGGCCACCTAGACTTTCCATCTTGACTTAATGAGCTCCATCCTTAACAAATTACATCTCTTCCAAAAACTCTTTCTCATACCCTTTCCTGACACTAACTTCAAATTACCGTCCTGTTTGACATTTATCAGCTCTCCTTCAACACATCAATCTCAAAATCATTCTTGCCGAGCACAGGTTCTTCTATGGCCTCTTCCCTCCATATCTTTGCGACCTCTTCTAGTTCCATGTTCCTGCATGTATCACTATTCTTTTGCTTTGGCTTCATTTTCATCATCCTCTGTTCCATCTTCCATCATGGAGCTTTCAGTTTCCTTAGCCCAATTCGGGTACTTTCCCTAAAACCCTCCACTATGTCAGTGCTCTCTCCTTCAAAAGCCCTCTGAAAACCTCTCTCTTAATTATGCCTTCTCCCACAATTGCTCAGCGTTTATTTCTATTTGTCTCTCTGAGCACTGTGCGATGTTTTATAGTAGTAAAGACACTACACAATTGCAAGCTTTTGTTGCTGACTATGAGTCTGCATTTACATGTGTTTGAAACGAAACTAGAAGGAAGGGATTTCATCTTTGTCGGGTAGCAGAAGAGGAAAAGAGAGGTGCTTTTAAACAACAATGTCCTCTTGTGAGTACAGTGGCCTGCAAATTTACTAAGTTCTTGCTTGGCACTGTTAGTTTATTGCATCAGATTAATGGCTGTACTAAAAGATACAATACCTGTACAGGGCGGTTTCCCAAGAAATTCAAATCCATATTCTCACCAAACAGGTATCCCTCAGGATGTGGTGTATCAAATTTCTCGCCACCCATGAAGAAATGACTTGCAAAATAATTCCCTGGAATATCAAATAGTAACTCAGTTATAAACAGTATTGTAAAAGCAGTTTTCACTATTAGAAAGTGCAGATAGCTAGTATTTAATATAATTCAGAAATAATTGTACTTAACCAACTATATTATGGTATAAATTGGTTGACTCACTCAAAGCCCACAAGATTGGCTGTTATGGAAATGAGGATAACATTAATCCATAAAAATGTTTGGGAGTATCCATCACAGAGTGTAATTTCAGATGCCACACGTTGACGTATCACAAGTATTAATAAAAAAATTCATAGTTCCCCCCCTTAGTGATAAAGCCAAAAAGCACCCTGATGCGCAAGTATCCCTTACTAAATAGCAATTAAACCAGTTTAAACTCAATCTGTTTATTTGCGGTAATTATACTTTATGGTCTGACGAGCATAGGCAAACTTAAATGCGGCTGCATCTTCACAGCAGAAGAATATATTGGTTATCACATGGTATAATGCTCCAATCAAAAAACAGTCAGCACTTACTATGCACAATGCCACAGAACAACTGATCTTTGTAATAAAACTTATAATTTACATCCTGCCTGCTTGCCATTCTTTCCCTTCCCTCTAATCAGCTAAGTATCTTTACTCCTCCTCACTTGGGAGCTCATTTTTTCCTCCTTTCTGATTAACTATTTGAGACTTTAATTTACAAAAATTCTTGTGCAAAACTTTCCTCTGTTGCAATGTTCTGCCCAAAATATTGCAGTAAAAAAACTTGGATGCTCAACAACCTATTTCATTCTCCTATAAATATGCAGTATATTTTAAAAGCATAAAAAATCCAGAATTACCTAGAAATTTGGTTCCAAAACCTTATATTGCCTAATTCAACACCCATTGCACCCATTTCCACAAACATTAAGTATCCAGATACATCCTCTGTTCTATATTGTGAACTCTATCCATCCTTTGGGGGCCCAACGTGTCCTCACATAAGCCAATAAATGCCCGTGTGCAGTAATCAGTCTCCAATATTAATTACATTTTCCAAGTCAACTCTTTTAGCCACAGTTTTAGCAGCATTTTGACTTTTGGAAGGCGTTATGGAAATCAATATTTAGGATCCTTTTGCCTTGCAACTCATATCAATGCCCCATTTCTTTGATACATTTCCAAGAAATGTTAAGACAACACGAAGCAGCTCTTTATGCACCAAATGGGAGACAGAAGGGAATTGCTAAATTGTGGTATTATCTTGTTAAGATTCCACCAGATTGCAGAAGCACAGCTCCAAATTCAATACATACCATATATAAAATATTTTTAAAAACACAGTCACAGGACTGCTCATTTATGTGCCAAGTATGAAAACAGTACCTTTTTTTTAATTTACTAGTACTGTTGTTAATTCAGATTCGATAACTGGTCTTGTGTTTGCAGTAGCTCAATGCATAATTGAGGAATATTGATCTGTCACCCTTCTGCACGTATCTAATCCACTAATTACAATAATGGAGTGACTGGCATCAGCGAACAACACTACTCACATGTTCTACTGTGCCTTTCCGTTTTTTGAGGTCATTCAAGCAAAGTTCCTGCACCAATGCCAAATTTATAACAAATCCCTGAAATTGGATAGAGGATTCAGGATTTTTTCCTGTTCACCTCACCACTGCAATAATGTGTAACAACTTAATGGTCTTGTAACTCACTTGAGTTAAGTAAATCTATAATTTTTTGTCAGGTTTTCTCATAGCAAAATTTCTAGGTACTGCAGGCATTTGAATCTAGGGATTAAAATTGATATCAAATGGCTGCAAAGCGTCATACATAAGAAATAAATTGCGGTCTGGGGTGGCACTGAAGGTTATACAGAGCATGTTAATCAAATACATCATAGGATACAATTTCTCCTGGACTGTTGAGCTCTACAGAGAGGAGGAAGGAGAAAAAGAAACAAAATGAAAAGCCTCAAAGTCAACAGCAAGCTACAATTACACTGCTCACTTATGCTGCTGCGAATTTGGAGAGTTCCACACATGCACAGTGTGATTTACACTCGCTTTTGACCTCCAATGAGGTTTTTAATAAATCCAAACAGCTGGCGGTACACTCAGCTCTTGTCAATCACTGAATGACAGCACAATGGCCAGGGCTTGCTTCAACTTTTTAACATTAAAGTTTGGGCTTACTTCACTTTGGCTTCTCTTTCATATCAAGTACAGAGTTACGCATGTTAGACTAGCTCTGCCAGATGGTCTTAGTACCAGTAAAACATTCAACAAAGATGCGCTTATGCCCATTTCATTCTGCAATTTGTCACTGCAGCAACGCAAAGGTATTGAAGCAACAGTGTCAAAGCTGTAGTTAAAAGCAACATAAGGTTATATAAATAAGTTACAGTGGCTGGGGGTGGGGGGGCGGTGGGAAAGTGGGGGGGGGATGCCACAAAACAAAATTACAATCATTCTCCATTGTTATTTAAAACACAAAATAACATTCTTGTCATGGAAAATAACTGGCAATTCAGGGGAGTTCCAATATCGCTGGGAATTGATTGTAAACATTTTACACATTACTGCACAGATTTAAAAGCATCTGCCAAACACAAACAACAGCTGCCATATTTTTGCAGACTGAAGCAAAACTCTAGCTTTTGAACTAAGATTTTCCACTCATCGTGGTTAAGGAGATACAGGGGTGGTGCCATAGGACTGGAGAATTGTAAATGCTACACCCTTGTTCACAAAGGGGTGCAATGAAAAGCCCAGCAACTACAGGCCAGTCAGTTTAAACTGGGTGGTGGGAAAAGTCTCAGAAACAATAATCCAGGAAAAATTAATAAATTGGACAATAAGGAAAGCCAGTACTGATTTGTTAAAGGCAAATTGTGTTTAAAGAGCTTGATACAAGTTTTTTGATGAGGTAACAGGGAGGGTTGAGGAGGGTAACGTTGTTGACATGTATACGTGAACATGAAAAAAAATTCTGATGAAGTTTCACATAATAGGCATGCCACCGAAGTTGAAGCCTATGGAATAAAAGGGACAGTGGTAACATGGATACAAAGTTGGCTGAAGGACAGAAAACAGCAAGAGGAGTATTGGTGAACAGTTTATAAAAACAAGGTGCTGGAAATACTCAACAGGTCTAGCAGCATTTGTGGAGAGAGAAACAGAGTTAACGTTTCAAGTCGAATACGACTCTTTAGAAATTTCCAGCATTTGGCTTTTATTACTGTGCTGAATGGCTGTTTTTCAGCCTGGAAGAAGGTACAGAGTGGGGATCCCCAGGCATCGGTAGTAGGATCACTGCTTTTCTTGATATACATTAAAGACCTAGACTTGGGTGTTTAGGGAGCAAATTCAAAATTTGCCAATTGACTTCAAGAAGAGATAGGCAGTCTGGTAGTACAGGCGGACATGTGGCAGATTAATTCAATGCAGGGAAGTGTAAAGTGATACATTTTGGTAGGAAGAACAAAGAGAGGTAATATAAAGTAATGGGTACAATTCTAAAGGACATGCAGGAGCAGAGGGACCTGGGGGTGAATGTACATAAATCAGTGACGGCAACAGAGCAGGTTGAAAAAGTGTTTAAAAAGGCAAATGAGCCCCTGAGGCTTCATAAACAGAGGCACAGAGTATAAAGCAAGAAAGTTACGATGACCCCTTATAAAACAGTGGCTTGGCCTTAACTGAAGTAATGTGTCCAATTCTGAGCACTGCTCTTTAGGAAGGAAGTGAAAACTTCAGACAGGGTGCAGGAAAAATTTATAAGAATGATTCCGGGAATGAGGGACTTCAGTTACGTGGATAATTTGGAGAAGCTGGAGTTCATCTATCACATATGTTTGTGGCACCTTGCTGTACACAATCACAGAATTGTTACGGCGCAGAAGGAAGCCATTAAGCCCATCATGTCTGCACCAGCTCTCCAAATTAGCAGTTTGACTCAGTGCCATTGAATGCTGTTTTTTTACAGCAGTGTTGTACTCATTATAGAAGAGAAGGTTGAAAGGAGATTTGATAGAATTGTTCAAAATCATAAAGGCTCTAGACAGAGCAGATGGGGAGAAACTGTTCCCAGTGACAGAAGGGTCAAGCACCAAAAGAGACCAATTTAAGGTGAATGTCAAAAGAAGCAATGGCAACATGAGAAAAAAAATTAACGCAGCAAGCGCTTAAGATCTGGAATGCGCTGCCTGAGGGTCTGTGGTGATGCAGATTCAATTGAGGTTTTTAAAAGGGAATTAGATAAGCCCTTGAAGAGAAAAGAATTACAGATCTACAGGAAAAATGCAGAATGAGACTAGCTAGTTGCTCTTGCAGAGAGCTGGTATGGACACAACAGTTTGAATGGCCTCCTTCTGTGCTGGAACCATTCTATGATTCTATATTGCCAAGAATAAAGAATTTTAGCTGTGAAGAAGGATTGAACATGCAGGGTTGCTTTCTTTGGAACAGAGGGCAAGAAGGGGAGATTTAATTGAGGTGTCTAAAATTATAAGGGCTGTAGATAGAATGGATTGGGAGGACATATCCCCTTAGCAGAGGGGCTAATAACCAGGGACAGATTCAGTAACTGGAAGGAGGATTAGAGGGAAGTTGAGGAGAAACTTTTTAACCCAGAGGAGTCTTGAACTCACTGCCTGAAAAGGATAGGGGGAGAGGAGGCAGAAACCATCATCACATCTTAAAAAATGCTTGGCTATGGACTTGTAGTGCTGAAGCCTATGGAGGAGGAGCTGGAAAGTGGAATTAGGTTGGATAACTATCAGCTGGACAATGGCCTCCTCCTGTACCATAAAATGTATATTATATATAATATATCCAAACTATATCTGCTTAGCCACCAATATAATACATATATTGATATTTCATAAAATTAAGGTCAATGGAAAACAAATTTCCAGTTGAAGTTGATTAATGCAAATGTAAATTATATATTGGTCTTTATGTGTTTGAATAGTGATAGATCATGACCAGATTACTGCAATAAACTGATGTGAAACATACATTAAGATTTCAGCCAAGTACTACTGTATAATAAACTCAAGAAAAACATAGCAAATCAGGACTACAGCAATCCTATCCATAATCATAGGTTTCCAAATGACACTCCAAGGATGATTAAAAGACCCCGCTAGGGAATCGAAGATCAAGTTTCTGCATTTTAGCCCTTAGTGCAAGATATTTCTTTTGCTGTTTATTAATTTAAAAACATTTCTGCACTGTTTTATTTTGGGTGACTAACTCCATCCTTCAGGATAAAAGCAAAATGCTGTGAATGCTGGAAATCTGAAACAAAAACAGAAAATGCTGAAAAACTCAGCAGGTCTGGCAGCATCTGTGGAGAGAGAAAGAGAGTTGACGTTTCGAGTCTGTATGACCCTTCTTCAGAAATTTGGGACCATCCTTCAGAAATTCAGGACTGTTGATATTTGCAGAAAAAAATTCAAAGCTGTTGACCTAAATAAGAAGTGCAAATTTCTGTTCACAGAGATATTTTAACTCTACTTAATTTAGGCAGCAGCAATCTAATGTGCAACCCATAAAAAATGTTCAGAACTTAAATGATTAAAACATCACTTTGATACAAATTCCAAATTTATCACATTGAAAACCAGTGGATTTTGACGGTGCTTCATTGATTCAGCATTTAACATGCTTTACCAGCTTTCTCTTTTTGCAATTCTATGAAAGAGCTGTTGAGAGCTTGAAAAATTGCCAGTAAACAATCATAATCTCTTTTGTAAATGCCATCGGGATTTCAAATCCAATTCCCTGTTTCCATGTGTTTTTAATTAAAGATCTGTTATGAGCTGCATTAATCAGCTCAGCATAGCATGCAAGGGAAAAAAAAGACACCATCATTGAAAGTAGGCATTTTATTCTATTTCAGCCACTTAAGATTTTTCTTACAATAAATAGTTAAATATTTTTATGGAGAGTAAAGCACTACTATATTAACAAGGTGCTAGATATTTCTGTTGATACACAGCAACTTATTGTTACATTTTCTACTTTTCAACAAGTAGAATGGAACAAGTTGATTTCGTGCACGTCAGATCACTGTCGTGTTTTGCACTTAACAAAACAAAACTGTCACCATGGAGACCAAGAAAACCCAAACATCAATACTAAGATTTTCAGCTCTATAGTCAAAATGTTAGGAGTAAAATATTCAAAAGTTTTTCTGCATAGATTCAGTACTGAAAAGGCGGCAATGGATTTTCCATTCAATGCCATTTTGACCACAGAAACTGTTCGCTTACATTTACACCAACAGCTGCTTCAATTTACATAGTATCTTTAACACTTATTAAAAAGACCCAAGCAGTTTCATAGCAGTTATCAAAAAAATTTGAACTAGCATCACTTAAGGAGATATCAGGAGGTGACCAAAAGCTTTGTCAAAGAGGTAGGTTTCAAGGGGCTTTCTAAATGAGGACCAGGAAAGGCAGAGGGGGCCAAGGCAAGGGAGGCCATAACTGCCAATGGTGGAATGGTTAAAATTGTGGATATGCAAAGAGCCTGTATTGAAGGGGTGCAGAGATCCTTGAGGATTGTAGGGCTCGAGGAGGATTCAGAGATAGGGAGGGGGAAGGGCAGGAAAGGATTTGAAAATATGGGTGAGAATTTTCAAATAAGGCATCAGACCAGGAGCCAAGGTCAGTGAGCACAAGGGTAATGGGTGAATGGGATTTCATGCGAGTTAGGATGCTGGCAGCAGAGTTTTGGATGAGCTCAACCTTTATCAAGAGTTATGCATTCAGCAACAACACTCCTAACCTCAAACCTTTAAAACACCTTTCCTTCTATCAATTTAATCTTATAAATGAGAGTATTGCTTCCTTTTCCAAATTTATTCCCCCCTGAAGACATTAACTTGTGTTGGTATGTGGACACCACAGGCCAACCTAACATTTCACACTTAATAGACCAAAAGTTTGGCCAAGTTATTCAAATCATGGCTGCTTCCTATCCTCATTCAGTGCCAATGGACGTACAGTGGAAACTCTGGCTGCTTCACTTTGCCTTAATCGGACTCTCATGGCTACACATATGACATTTGCTGGCCACAGTAGAGATGATGGGGGAGCTCCCCTATCAATCACACCTGACCGCAAGTGATGGATTAATTTTATTCATGATTGTGTGCAACTATCCTCTACTCTGCATTTTGGTGGAGAATTTACCATGCTTTTAACCGGAGAAGTTGTTTTGCAGGAATTTGTTCGCTTTTAAATAGACTTTGTAAATAGATATAACTTCCCTTTTAATTTGATGTCTAAATAAAATTTGTTTGCGGTACAATACACTTGTTTATTCTAAGTCTTGTCTTAAGCCCTGTCCCACCCCTGGCTCCAACACTTTGCCTGACAGTGGTCAGTCAATAAGACATTTCACACCCTGGTAGCTGATCTGGCTGAGATCACTAACCCAGGAAAGCAACTGAGCTTGAAATCTTAATTGTTTATGTGCCCTAGTGCCACATCAGATAATCCACTTAGGGCAATAGATTTACCCAATGACCTATAGAGGAACCTGGCTTATGATAGTTAATATAAAACTAGCAGAGACCTGCAAAACATTTGTGGTGAATTTAGTGTCATTTTAGTGACAGCACTTCTTTAAATCCCCATCCTGTTCCATCCTTTGCATGCCATCCCTCTCGTGACATACCCATCCCACTCTTTTCATCACTCTCATATCATTTCCATCCCATCTTCCATCCCCTCAATGCATCCCCATCTCCCATGCCGGATCCCATCCCCACCGCTACCCCCCCCACCCCCTCCCCAAAACATGCCTTTCCAAAGCTCAATGTGTTATTCCACCCCTTTCCAATGCCTCCCCCTAGCGCTGTAGTAAAATTTACAATATCTTTTTAGTCAAGTGTCACCCCACAGGTGCAAAATTTCACTGGATCAACATCTGACCAATCAAAACAGCCCAGGCAGACAAAAGCTACGTATTATTATTATAATAGAGATGCACATTACCAGATCTAACTTGCTTTCCACACTAAAATGGTCTGCTTCATGTAACCTCAAGTTTTTTCTTAATACATTACTACAGGCTTCCAACACATATCAGATGCGGGATTGTGCCAATTGGATTCACCTTTCTGAAATGTATTTTGAAGTTCAATACAGGTCAAATGTTTGCATATTTTAAGCAAAGAGCAGAAAAGGTTGTGGAAAAGCATTCAGGCAAAAAGGGATGGAAAGGAAGACATGCATATATCACTGAACTGAAAATATTTTAGAGCATTCCTTTGACTTCATGGATGGGGGAGGAAATAAAACCAATTAAATTAGTATCTCAATTGGTTACAATGAGGTGAAACAGTGGTGCTTTAACTGACGAGCCCTACTGCTTCTGTCCCTAAAATACCACAGAATCTAATTCTGGCCCCAAAATACAAGAAAATATCTTACCTCCAGTATATTTCTCCATTCCATTTGACACACAATCTCCCATCTTCAATTGTAAAAAGTATTACAGCTGAATCAACTTACACCAAATAGGCATTGAGATCACTTTCAGATCAATAGGGCAAAAAGTGAAATAAGTTTTCCAAGCAGGAGTCAAATATTTCTCCTTTGCCTCTACACTAGTTATTACCGGTTTGCGTCCTTCAATGGTAATTTTCATCAGATGCTAATGAAAAACTCCATGTTAATAATTAAACTGCAGCTTATTAAAATTCCTTATGTTGTGGTATTGAAAACAATTCAGCCACTCATTACCCTCAAGTTCTTGAGATTTTGATGTAAAATTTAATGAATAGCCATTTTTTTAAAAAAAGCAGAGTAGGCGGGTGTTTTTCAAATTACTCAAAACACCAACGGCAGTCCCCAAATAGCACACAGTGTTTATCCAGAAAGCAGCTCAGCTGTATAAACTGGGAAGGTGTCAGGTTCAAAGCCCTGTACTGTTTTAAGTTATATTACCTGACCTGCTGAGAATATCCAGCATTCTCTGGTATTATTTTTGAGTTAGTTGATCTCAGTCAGGCTGGCTGTCGAGAGTTCAAAATTTGGTCTGTGCCCCAGGCTTTTGTTTGGGTGGGGGGGGGAAAAGAGATGATAAGGTGGTGTGCATATGCAGGGTCTTTTTATAAGTGGAAAACCTCAAAGTAAGGTAAAGCACAATTGGGAGGCAGCTGCTAGAAAATTATGTATTATTGTATCACGAGATTTAATTACTTAGCAAATACAACACATTACTTGCGACAAATAGCACTTTGCAATTGAAATTCTGCCATAATTTAATTCTGATTTATATTTTGCAATGTATCCTAACTGATTGCAGCAGCTCCATATCTTTTGTTTGAATCTCTCCAATCAGATTTCTGCTCTGCCACTGCACTGGAAGAGTAATTCTATGACATTCCTATGACTGACGAGATGTCATCAACCTGAAACATTAACTCTGTTCCTCTTTCCACAGGTATTACCTGGCCTGAGTATTTCCAGCATTTTCTGTTTTTACTTGGCTTCTCTTCCTGCCCTAGCATTATTACTTCCAGAGTCACCCAAGGATCTATCCTTGGTCCCCACCTCTTCTATGTCATCACTCAAAGCCATGGGGTCAGCTTCCATACATAAACAGATGACACCCAGCTCTACCTCTCCATCACCTCTCTCAACCTATGCACTGCTTCAACGTTGTCTGACTGCTTGTCTAACATCCAGTCTTGCATGAACCACAAATTCCTCCCAACTTAATACTGGGAAAACCAAAGCCATCACCTTTAGCCCTCAGCTCAAACTATATATACTCAACACTGATTTCATCCCATTCCTCAGCCATAGCTCAAGTTAAATCAGACAGGTGGAAATCTGGTCACCCAATTCGATCTGGAGACGAATATCTGACCCTGTATTCTCTCCATCCCAAGACCGTCCACTACACCTGCGGATCTGCCACAGTCCATCTATAACAAATCCTAATGCCTGTCACTTCCAGACAAACATTCCATAGGTCTCCTAACTGACCAACCTCCCAACTTCCACATTCTAAACTTCAGCTCATCTAAAACTCTGCAATCAGTATCATATCCTGTACAAAGATCCACTCATCTGTCACTCCTGCCCTCATTGACCTACATTGGCTCCAAGTCCCTCAATTTAAAGTTCTTATCCTCATGTTTAAGGTTCTTCATGGCCTCATCTTTCCCCATCTTTGCAACCTCCTGTGGCCTTACTTGGATCCCTCCCACCACCTACCCACACCACAATATTCTGCTTCTCTTCCTCTTGTCCAATGCCCCTCTCTTGGTCCCTTCATTGGTGTCTAGGCCTTCAGACGCGTTGCACTAACTGGCCTGTTTCTGTGCTATGTAATTCTATGTATAATAACCTGCTACTAAACCCCATCCTTTCTTCACCCCCTCACCTCCTTTAAGATTCACTGTAAAATCCACCACTTTGTAAAGGTTTTGGCCAACCTTCCCAATTTCTCTTTTGGCTCAGCATCTATTTTTGCCTGATTGCACCTTGAATTTATGCCAAGCCATCACAGATAATAGAGGCGTTCAATTCTGATAGGAATGTGCTATACTTCAAACTTACAGGGAGATTCAGAATTACACATTATTACACAGATTCTTAGGAAAGGTGAATACTACTGGAATCTTAAATTTTGTATTTCCTGATCCTGATGAAAAAATCCCACATCATTAATAGATGGGACAGAATCTCCATTTAATGTCCTAGCTAAAGCTGCATCTGTTATAAGATGTACAGGTTTGGTACATGGCAAGAGGGATGAGGGGGGCAGGGATCAAGTAAAACATTACTTATCCATTTTCCAAGAATGTATCAAGAAATACTTACATCATCGGTGAGCAGATCTTTCTCTACCTCTTCCCCCATTCCTAAAATCCAATCCCCTCTTTCAGCAATAAAAATCTTCATCGCATCACGAGGGACAACATACTTGGTCTACTATTTAATACACTAGCATCAATTAAACTGAACAGTAGAATACATATTCCACCCACACTTACCCTTTTACACTGCTTATTTTAGTACAAAAATGTGTATTTAATTTCTTTTGTATCAATACTTCCCACAAAAAATGCTAGTACAAAAGATTAAATCTTGTTGTGAAAAATGTCTAATTTCATGATTCATATGTTTTGGGAGTATACTTTTTAGTTTGGGAGTTAAAGTTTTAAATGTAAGATAAATGAAAACCCCTGACAGGAGCCTGGTAAACAAACTTAAAGTGATTGTAATTCAAAGGGTGGCCAGGTTTATTTAATAAGGTCAGAGTTGGAAGTAGGAAAATACTAAACAATGGGTGGCCCCTTACAAGCCTTGGTACAGACAAGATGTCTATAGTTGTCTTCATAAGGAGTTTAATGTATTCATATGGTTTCCCAGAACAAACAATGTTTGGGAACAGGTGATGAGTTGAAATCTCTACCTGGAACCTCTCAAGGGTGCCACGTTGCCATGGGGTTTGTAAGGTGGTGGTTTTCTTGTGTTTAGGTTTTATCTGTTATGTTTTCTCGCAGAAATAGGCAGTTGCAATTGGAGCCTGGAAGCAGCTTTGAGAAGCAGCGAGAGAGAATTTGCCATAAGATGTAGACCAATAGCAAAAGGGCTATCAGAAACCAAGGGTGTTTTCTAATTTTGGAGTAATTGAGCAAGAAAGCAGCAAGGCTCATGCTTGAATTGGGGTGTCCACCACTGTGAGGTGCTTAAGTAGAGTTGGAGGGTATTGTACCAGATGCTAGCGGAAAGACCCCAAGGAACCACATACCTTGAAGAATAGCAGGAACACTCAGGAGAATCCAAGTGAATTCAAGAGAGCAGGAGAATCCAAGTGAATTCAAGAGAGCTGAGGCACACCTTGGCTTGGTCCCAGGAGAAGTGAAAGGATTCTCAAGAACCTGTAAAGTATTGGGGAACTCTTGGGTACAAGTAAGAGTAGGACTGGAAGCATTCTGTTGAGATTTTCGGACCTAAAGAATAAGTGTTTACAAAATATAGTATGAAATTTAGTCATACTTGCTTTGTTTAACTCTTGTACAGTAAAAGTTTCTGTTTAAAATGTGTGGTGTAATTCTCAGTTAATAACTGGGAGTTCAAATTTCTTTTTAAAAGTTAATGGTCTCCCTAGAGATCATAACCTATATATTGTCACAGTTCAAAGCAACTGGGAATCTACTAACAATAAATCATCAGTCCCATTCTCCCCTCTAAAATCAAATAAAACCATCTTTGAAATGTATCAGTGTAAAATTAAAAAGCACCTTTGTATTGCCAAAGCTGTAATCTCAGAGCTTCCTTCATGGTACACAGGGTTAATATGCTGCCTCCTGTGGGACTGGCGCATTAACCAGTGTTTATTGGTCTCGTTTAGAGCCATGATGGGGATGCCATGGTTGGCCTCTGCATGCTTACAATGGAATGCAGAGATACAGAGTGCTCACTCCCAACTGTCACCCAGGGAATCTTACGAGAAAGTGCACTTGCTCAAGTCCCATAGTATTGGAAACCATCATGGTTTAAGAAAAATTCAAAGGAAATCAAGAAGCAGTAATTAGGTGAGCAAAGCTTAAGTTTTAAAAGCCTAAAGGCTGCAGGAAGAATAGCTTGGTAGACTTCCAGCACCCAATATACTGTTTCCAAACTAGAGGCACCCCAATCAGAAGGAAAGGGGAGGAAAAACCAGAATTCCAGCTCAGAGCTGTAATCCAGTTAAACTCATTATTCACTTGCAAAACATCTGTTATTCCGTATAAAGTGCTCACCCTTGATATTTTTGGAGAGGGGGTAATTCTTTCAATTTTGCACCTGGTGAGATTTAGACAACAGGAAGCAGGTGTCAGCTGTGGCTCAGTTCATAGCACCCTCACCTCTGAGTCAGAAGGTTGTGGGTTCAAGTCCCACTCCACGAATTAAACAAAAAAAGTCAAGGCTGACACCCCAGGAGGTGCCGTCTTTCAGATGACACTTTGAACTGTGGCCCCTCTCAGGTGGACATAAAAGATCTCAGGGCACTATTTTGAAGAAAAGGAAGGCAACTGTTCCCAGTGGCCTGAATAGTTATCCCTCAATCAACATCACTTAAAAAAAATTATCTGGTCATTATCACATTGCTGTTTGTGCAAGTTTTCTGCGCAGAAATTGGCTGCCACGTTTTTTGCATTACAACAATGACTACACTTCAAAAGTACTTTATTGGCTCTCAACGCTTGAAACGTCCAGTGGCTATGAAAGGCATTATATAAAAGGCAAGTCTTTCTTTTTTAAGTCACCATTGATAATAGCCTCATAATACCATTTAGAATTAATCAGAATCGAAAAATGATCAACTCAATATCCGGAGTTGCAATAATAACGAACATTCAGATCAGTGGCTATGGATTTCTGATGACAAATTTTCATCTGGCAGCATGAGTGTTTATGGAAGAGCTACCTCAAGTTATTTTGTTTGCCTGACATAAGTTAAATATTGCAAGGCTTTTGTAAAATGGCACCACACTGCAGATATCATTGTCCCAATCCTCAGCAGATGCAAACGCCAAGGTATAACTACTAGCTATTGGTTAGTAGGCAATACCAACATTTTATAACATGCAATTTTCTAAGAGTTACCAGTAAAAAACACTCAGTAAATACCAAACATCCCACGACACGTCACAGGAGTGTTACCAAACAAAATTTGTCACAGATAGGAACTATCAGGACAAATGATCAAAAACTTCATTAGAGGTAAGTTTTAAGGAGCATCTGAAAGGAGAGCTAGAGAGGGAATTCCAGAGTTTAGGGCCTTAATCATATGTTGCTAATAATGGAACAATAAATATCAGTGATGATCAGGAGGCCAGAATTGGAGCAATGCAGAGATCTTGTACAACTGGAGAGAGACAGAGAGAGGGTGGAGGGGAGAGAGAGAGGGCGGAGAGGGAGGGAGAGAGAGGGAGGGCGGGGGGAGGGAGAGGGAGAGAGAGGGAGGGCGGGGAGGGAGAGGGAGGGAGAGGAGGGCGGGCGGAGGGAGGGAGGAGGGAGGGCGGGCGAGGGAGGGAGGAGGGAGGGCGGGCGAGGGAGGGAGGGCGGGCGAGG
Source organism: Cetorhinus maximus (assembly GCF_964194155.1). NCBI lineage: Eukaryota > Metazoa > Chordata > Chondrichthyes > Lamniformes > Cetorhinidae > Cetorhinus > Cetorhinus maximus. The sequence goes on from NC_135893.1 coordinate 48,674,873, forward strand.
GAGGGAGGAGGGAGGGCGGGCGAGGGAGGGAGGAGGGAGGGAGGAGGGAGGGCGGGCGAGGGAGGGAGGAGGGAGGGCGGGCGAGGGAGGGAGGAGGGAGGGAGGGCGGGCGAGGGAGGGAGGGAGGGAGGGCGGGCGAGGGAGGAGGGAGGGAGGGCGGGCGAGGGAGGAGGGAGGGAGGGCGGGCGAGGGAGGAGGGAGGGAGGGCGGGCGAGGGAGGGAGGGAGGGAGGGCGGGAGAGGGAGGAGGGAGGGGAGGGAGGGCGAGGAGGGGAGGGAGGGGGGGAGGGAGGGAGGAGGGGCCGGGCGAGGGAGGGAGGAGGGAGGGCCGGGCGAGGGAGGGAGGAGGGAGGGCGGGCGAGGGGAGGGAGGAGGGAGGGCGGGCGAGGGAGGGAGGAGGGAGGGCGGGTGAGGGAGGGAGGAGGGAGGGCGGGCGAGGGAGGGAGGAGGGAGGGCGGGGCGAGGGAGGGAGGAGGGAGGGCGGGCGAGGGAGGGCGGGCGAGGGAGGGAGGAGGTAGGGCCGGGCGAGGGAGGGCGGGCGAGGGAGGGAGGGAGGAGGGAGGGCGGGCGAGGGAGGAAGGAGGGAGGGCGGGCGAGGGAGGGAGGAGGGAGGGCGGGCGAGGGAGGGAGGAGGGAGGGCGGGCGAGGGAGGGAGGAGGAGGGGCGGGCAGGGAGGGAGGAGGGAGGGCGGGCGAGGGAGGGAGGAGGGGAGGGCGGGCGAGGGAGGAGGAGGGAGGGGGGGGAGGGAGGGAGGAGGGAGGGAGGGAGGGAGGGAGGGATGGAGGGAGGAGGGAGGGAGGAGGGAGGAGGGAGGGAGAGGGTAGGGAGGGGAGGGAGGGGGAGGGGGAGGGAGGGGGAGGGAGAAGGGAGGGAGAAGGGAGGGAGGGCGAGGGATGGACGAGGGATGGGCGAGGGAGGGAGGGCGAGGGAGGGAGGGGCGAGGGAGGGAGGGCGAGGGAGGGAGGAGGGAGGGCGGGCGAGGGAGGGAGAGGGAGGGAGGGAGGGAGGGAGGGATGGAGGGAGGAGGGAGGGAGGAGGAGGAGGGAGGAGGGAGAGGGTAGGGAGGGGGAGGGAGGGGAGGGGGAGGGAGGGGGAGGGAGAAGGGAGAGAGAAGGGAGGGAGGGCGAGGGATGGACGAGGATGGGCAAGGATGGGCAAGGGAGGGAGGGCGAGGGAGGGAGGGCGAGGGAGGGAGGGCGAGGGAGGGAGGGCGAGGGAGGGAGGGCGGAGGAGGGAGGGCGAGGGAGGAGAGGGAGGGAGGGCGAGGGAGGGAGGGCGAGGGAGGGAGGGCGAGGGAGGGAGGGCGAGGGAGGGAGGGCGAGGGAGGGAGGGCGAGGGAGGGAGGGCGAGGGAGGGAGGGCGAGGGAGGGAGGGCGAGGGAGGGAGGGCGAGGGAGGGAGGGCGAGGGAGGGAGGGCGAGGGAGGGAGGGCGAGGGAGGGAGGGCGAGGGAGGGAGGGCGAGGGAGGGAGGGCGAGGGAGGGAGGGCGAGGGAGGGAGGGCGAGGGAGGGAGGGCGAGGGAGGGAGGCGAGGGAGGGAGGGCGAGGAGGAGCGGAGGGAGGGCGAGGGGAGGGAGGGCGAGAGGAGGAGGGGGAGGGAGGGGAGGGGGAGGGAGGGAGGAGGGGAGGCAGAGGGAGGGAGCGGGAGGGGCGGAGAGCCGGGGAGGGGGATCGGAGGGGGAGAGAGGGAGGGATTGTGTTGGAAAACTTCAATAAATAGTAAAATCTAGCCACTGTTTACTACATATTACCTTGAGCCCCTTTCAGTTTAATCTTTTGTTTCAGTGTTAAAGAATAGTGATAATCAGAAGAACTGCCAGGAGGGGAAATTGCCAAACCGGATAGTGACAGTGCTCTGAATTAGAATAAGTGTCTAATTATTTAAAAGGACTGCACTGTGATATCATGGTTGTTATGGGTAATCATAATTCTCTATTTTTAAAAAAAGGTATTGAAGTCCAATACTACATCTTCGCAATAACCTTAGGCTTTACTACTTCATGGGCATAAAATCTGTCAAAAAAAGCACAACCAGTTTTGTTCCATTGTTTTAAATGATCAAACAAGGTAACAGCTTCCTTAAATCAGCATACTGATAGAAAGTTTTAGCATACCCTGTTTGCATTAATGCTACACTTGCTTCAACAAAATTGGACAAGAATTTCAAAACACAGACAGTTCACATGCAACTTCTGATTTTATTTTAAATACATAAATATAGCTGAACTGTGCATTTAGTCAATGAATTGTTCTCCTCTCCTGGGATGGCTGTAACATTGTTGTATCCAAAATTATCAGCCTTTTTAGACAATACTATCATGCTGTTCAATGATTCTTTGTCATATTACACTACTTTTCAGTAGAAGCTAGAATAAATAAGAGACACATACCACATGTAAAGTTGTTGGGAAAGTTTTAGAAAACCAAAAAATGCTGGAATCCTATTATTAAGAAGTCTTAACAACTCACTCAGAAAAGCAGTTCGATTAGACAGAGCCCAACATGGTTTTATGAGAGGGAAATCATGTTTGACCAAATTCAGAGTTAATTTTAGGATCTAACCAACACGCTATATAAAGGGGAACCAACAGTTGTTGGATTTTCGAAAGGCATTTTACGAAGTGTCTCACAAAAGATTAATATGCAAGGTAATGGCTCATGGAGTCGGGAGTAATACATTGACCTGGATAAAGGATAGTTAACAGACAGGAAGGAGGGAGTAGGAATAAACGGGTCATTTTCAAATTGGCAGGATGTGGAATGCAGCAAGGATCCATGCTCAGGTAAATAAATCAGCAGGTAAAACTCAGCAGGTCTGGCAGCATTTGTGGATAGGAGCACAGTTAACGTTTCGAGTCCGAATGACCCTTCAACAGAACTAAGTAAAAATAGAAGAGAGGTGAAATATAAGCTGGTTTGGGGGGGGGGGGGGGGGGGTGGACAAGAAGAGCTGGATAGAGGGCCAGTGATAGGTGGAGATAACCAAAAGATGTCACAGACAAAAGGACAAAGAGGTGTTGAAGGTGGTGATATTATCTAAAGGAATGTGCTAATTAAGGGTAGAAAGCAGGACGAGCAAGGTAGATAGCCCTAGTGGGGGTGGGGTGGGGGGGAAGGGATCGAAATAGGCTAAAAGGTAGAGATAAAACAATGGATGGAAATACACTTAAAAATAATGGAAGTAGGTAAGAAAAGAAAAATCTATATAAATTATTGGAAAAGACAAAAAGGAGGGGGAAAAATCAGAAAGGGGGTGGGGATGGAGGAGAGAGTTCATGATCTAAAATTGTTGAACTCAATATTCAGTCCGGAAGGCTGTAAAGTGCCTAGTCGGAAGATGAGGTGCTGTTCCTCCAGTTTGCGTTGAGCTTCATGTTCAGGCCTCAGCTATTTACAATCTATATTAATAACTTGAACAAAGAGACAGAGAGTAATATTTCCATGAAGGGTCATACGGACTCGAAACATGAACTGTATCCCTCTCCGCAGATACTGTCAGACCTGCTGAGTTTTTCCAGGTATTTTTGTTTTTGTTTTTGAGTAATATTTCTGAGTTTGCCGATAGGTGGGAACGTAAGCTGAGGATGCAAAGAGATATAGGCAGGTTAAATGAGTGGGTAACAAGGCGGCAGATGGAGTATATTGTGGGGAAGTGTGAGGATATTCACTTTGGCTGTAAGAATAGAAAATATTTCTTTTTTTAAAAAGGCTTGAAACTTCTAAATCTTGATGTTGAGAGAGTTTTCGGTGCACTCGTACAACATACGAATTAGGAGGAATGGCCATTCGGCCGCTCTATCCCACTCCGCCATTCAATAAGGTCATGTCTGATCTGTTTGTAACCTCAATTCCACATTCCCGCCTACTTCAATAACCTTTCACCCCCTTGCTTATCAAGAATCTATCTCTGCATTAAAAATATTCAAAGACTCTGCTTCCACTGCCTATTAAGGAAGAGTTTCAAAGACTCACGACCCTCAGAGAAAAAAATTTCTCCTCATCTCTCTCTGAAATGGGTGACCCGTTATTTTTAAAGTGACCCCTAGTTTTAGATTCTCCCACAAGAGGAAACATCCTTTCTACATCCATCCTGTCAAGGCCCCTCAAGATTATGTTTCAATCACCTCTTACGCTTCGAAACTCCAGCGATACAAGCCTAGCCTGTCCAACCTTTCCTTATAAGACAACCCATCCATTCCTGGTATTAGTCTAGTAAACCTTCTCTGAGCTGCTTCTAACACATTTACATCCTTCAATAAGGAGACCAATACTATACACAATACTCCAGATGTGGTCTCACCAGTGCCCTATACAACTGAAGCACAACCTCCCTACTTTTGTATTCAATTCCCCTTGCAATAAACAATAATATTCTGTTAGCTTTACTAATTACTTGCTGTACCTGCATACTAGCCTTTTGCAATTCATGCACTAGGACAAGGAACACAAAGTTAGCATGCAGGTACAGCAAGCAAATGGAAAGGCAAATGGCATGTTGGCCTTTATTGCAAAGGGATTGGAGTACAAGAATGAAGAAGTCTTGCTGCAATTGTACAAGGCTTTGGTGAGGCCACACCTGGAATACTGTGTAGAGTTTTGGTCTCCATGCTTACGGAAGGATATACTTGCATTGGAGGCAGTCCAGTGGAAGTTCACCAGATTGGTCCCTGGTATGAAAGGGTTGTTCTAGGGTGAGAGGCTGAGTGAATTGGGTGTAAACTGTTGTCATGAAAATATAATAATTTCCATAATATTACTGCAATTTGTCAAGTTAGGTTAATAGTGGGATTTGGATTAGTGTGTGTGTAGGTTTTAACTGAATTACAGACAGCTGGTCTGGGTGCTTTGATGTATCAAAAGGGAAACTAGGTTTGAAATGCTAAATGCTAAACATGGCTAAAGTTTTAGAATGGGAGGTACGAAGAACACTTGCATTTTTAGATAAACCAGAGTCATGAATTTCAAAGAGGTAGTAAGGTGTTAGACAACAGAGGCTAAGCCAAACAGTGTGTTTATTTTCCCCCAAACATTACTGATAATGAGTACTATGAAAGGTTTATATTATGGAAAAAGTAAAGTTGCAAAGACACATTGGAAAAATGGGATTTACATTAAAATAGGAGAAACCTGTATAAAGGAGATGAGGTTATGTGTAAGAAGAAGGAATTCTAATATCTAACAAGTGTGAAAAGCCTCCAGCCTCTATGTACCAAGCTGCTATCTCCAAGAACCAAAGCTGAGAGAATTCACTTTAAATATCACTGTCCAGCGTATTGTGTGCTCTGCCTGGGTCTGTTGATTTACTGTTGCCTTAATGGAGATGTAACTGGGAGCTAGATTAATGAGCGGGTTTAGGGGTTATTATAGTAGTAATCTGTAGACCTATGTATGTGCTTAAAATCATTTCTTTTATTAATAAACGTTTAGTTTTGCAAAAAAAACCTCTAAGACCCAGTGGTCTTATTACTACTGAGTTCAAGGCACGCATCTTGAAATAAAAATACAAATTGAAAAACAGCTGTTTCAAATTTCCCTTTGGGATTTGAGCAGCTCAGCATTTACCATCCAATGTGCCATAACTCCTCTCTGGAGTTTAGAAGAATGAGAGAGGATCTCATCGAAACATAAAATATTCTAAAGAGGCTCGACAGGGTAGGCACTGAAAAATGGTTTTCCCTGGCTGGGGGCTCGAGAACACCCAGGGCACAGTGTCAGGATAAAGGGTCAATTATTTAGGACTGAGATGAGAAGAAATTTCTTCGCTCAAAAGGACATGAATCTTTGGAATTCTCTACCCCAGAGGATTGTGGACGCTCCATCATTGAGTACATTTAAGGCTGAAACAGATTTTTGGTGTCTCAGGGAGTCAAGGAATATGGGGAGTGGGTGGGAAAGTGGAGTTAAAGCCAAAGATCATCCATGATCATATTGTATGGTAGAGCAGGCTCAAAGGGCTGTATGTTCTACTCCTATTTCTTATGTTCTTAAAATACTGCAGATGCTGGAAATTTGGAATAAAAACAGAACATGCTGGAAATACTCAGCAGGTCCAGCAGCATCTGTGGAGAGAGAAACAGAGTTAACGATTCAAGTCAATAGCCTTTAAGTTTTATCCCTGCTTTAGAAACACTGAAAAAAAACATCCAAAATATTTTGCCATGATGAACAGTTTTTGATTTCAATTTGATCATGTACTTTATACTACTTCACCTAAAATACAATTAAAACCAAGAGTTTTTGTTGAGATTAGATTTTAGTACTTCACAATAATCCTTGCAAGATATTTTTGTCCAGCAAAAGAAAAAGAGAGGATGAGATTGTGTTCAAGTGTTAACTGCAAGCCACTGCTTTGACCAATTATTCCAGAACAAACAATGGAGCATTCATTATGATCAAACATCACTAGGGAAGCCAATATTTTCAGCTTGGGGGGGTTTCAGCTTTGGTACAGCAAAGCCTCAAAACTTTGATCATGATTATAATGCATTTCATTTTAAGAGCAAAATTCTGCTAACACTGGAAATCTGAAATAAAAACAAAGCACTGGAAATACTCAGGTCTGGCAGTAACTGCGCAAAGAGAAACATAGTTAACATTTTGAATAGAATATGGTTCTTCTTAAGAGGAACTCGGTTTCTCCCTCACAGATGCTGCCACACCTGCTGAGTATTCCCAGCGCTTTCTATTTTTATATCTAATTTAAGGAATATATATAAAATGTTAATTCCAACTCCCTTGGCTGACTGGGATGATACTGCAGAGCAGTTGAAACCTCAGTGTTGTGGTGTCAGTAACAATTGGCTATGAGCTCTAACCTTTCAATGGAGTGGGAGGGGGGAATTTAATATTGCATGAATCATCACTTAGACCCAAATCTTACATTGACAGTAGCTATAAACTGACTGCTGTCACTCATGTACTTCTCATTATTTGGCAAAAATTTACTGTAGAAATAATGGCAAAGAGCGCAGTATAACAAAATGCTCAGCTCTTGCAATCCAACATAGTGATATTGATCAGATTATCTGATTCTTTTTATGTTGATTGTGGGAAACAAGATAACTCTCCAGCTCTTCTTCAAATAAGCATCATGGAATCTTTTACCTCCACCTGAGAAGGCAAACAACACCTCGGTGTGACGTCTCATCCAAAAGATGCTACCTCTGACAGTGCTGCAGTTCCTCAGAACCACGCTGCAGTTCCAGCCACTATGTCCTGGAGTGAGACTTGAATCCACAACTTTCTGACTCAGAGTAAAGAATGCTACCAACTGACCCACAGCTGACATACAAGTATTACATCATGCACAACATTGTCAGCTTCAAGTAATACAGTCAGTGGAGGAGGGGGGAAAAATTCAGTAAAAAAGCAAAATACTGTGGGCGCAGGAAATCTGAAACCAAAACAGAAAATGCTGGAAATACTCAGCAGCATCTATGAAGAGAAAAACCGAGTTAATGTTTCAGGTTGATGACCTTTCATCAGAACTTCTAATGAAAGGTCAACAACCCAAAACGTTAACTCTGGAAAACATCAGCAGTTCAATCTAGCGCTCTGATTTTAAGGTTTGATTTTAAGATATCAAATTTAAATAACCATCCTCTGAGTAACAGAAAAGCTTTTCTTCAGCCAGAGACAGATTTCCAGCAAAGTCATCTTGCTTCCAAAAAGATAATGGTGGATTAATGGAAGAAGAGGAAAATGAATAAACTTAACAGTTTTGTTGATGTAACAATCACTGCATTTCAAGTAATTTGCTGTGGGGATATTCTGCAGCAAGTGACTCACCTTTCAACTCCCCAAAGCCCTTCCACGACCTACATAACACAAGTCATGTGATGAAATATTTTCCACTCCCTGGCTGGATACAGTTGCAGCACTACTTAAAAAGCTCAACACCATCCAGGACAAAGCAGTCCACTTTACTGGCACCTGTTCCACTAGCTTAAACATCAGCCACCTCCACTACTGGCTGCAATGTGAACCATTTGCAAGATGCACTGCAACAAAACGCCAAGGCCTCTTCGACAGCACACCAGAAAACTACAATCTCCATCACCTAGAAGGACGAGGGCATCAACTGCATAGGAATACCATCTTGTGCAAGTTTCCCTCAATGTCACACATCAACCTGACTTTGCCATGTATCATCCTTCCTTCATTGTCACTGGGTCCTATTCCTGAAATTCGCTACGGGACTTTCACCACATGGACTCACCACCACCTTCTCAAAAACAATCAATGATGAACAATAAAGCAGCCTTGCCAAAACCACCAATGCCCCAAAGAATTATAAGAGAAACTAAAATGTGTGCTGCTTGGAGCGTTTCTGGGACAAATGATAAGGGTACCCTAAAATTGTGTTTAGCAAGTATAAAGAAAAGTTAAAGAATAAAAAGACAACTATAAAATAAAAATTGAAGAGTAGTGATGGAAACTAGAGCCTGAAGAGGATGCAGATAAAAATAAATATTTTATTGTTTATTTTTAAGATAGTCAGCTTTGTAAAATATATATAACACATTTCATCAATTTTACAGTATACCAGCAGCTCTCATGTGGTATTACTTACATTGAGCTGGATGGCAGGCTCAAACCACGTTTAAAATACATGGATGCAACAATATCCGGGCTTGGGTTGACAACTAGCAAGTAACATTTGCCTCACACAAGTGCCAGGCAATGACCATCACGAACAAGACAGAATCTAACCATCGCCCCATGACATTCAATGGCATTACCATCACTGAATACCCCACTATCAAAATCCTGGGGGTTACCATGGACTAGAAACTGAACTGGACCAGTCATATAAATACTGTTACTACAAGAGCAGGTCAGAGGCTAGGAATCCTGCAATGGGTAACTCTGACTCCCCAAAGCCTATCCACCATCTACAAGGCACGAGTTAGGAATGTGATGGAATACTCTCCACTTGCCTGGATGAGTGCATCTCCAACAACACTCAAGAAGCTTGACACCATCCAGGACAAAGCAGCCCGCTTGATTGGCACCACATCCACTAACATTCACTCCCTCCACCACTGACGAACAGTGACAGCAGTATGTACCATCTACAAAATGCACTGCAGAAACTCACCAAAGCTGCTTAGGCAGCACATTCCAAACCCACGACGCTACCATCTAGAAGGGCAAGGGCAGCAGACACATGGGAACATTACCACCTGGAAGTTCCCCTCCAAGTCACTCACCATCCTGACTTGGAAATATATCGCCGTTCCTTCACTGTCGCTGGGTCAAAATCTTGGACCTCCCTCCCTAACCTACACCACATGGACTGCAGCAGTTCAAGAAGGCAGCTCACCACCACCTTCTCAAGAGCAACTAGGGATGGGCAATAAATGCTGGCCCAGCCAGCAACACCCACTCTCCATGACTGAATAAAAAAAGGAGTCCACCTACCTCCCAACCTCCAGCGAGTGGTTTTGGAGTGGGTGGGGGGGGGGGAGAATGTTTGGTATGCCAGCTCTGCTAAACTTAGGTCACATGAATCATACACATACACAGCACAGAAGATGGGCTGGGGCCAATAAAGCCCCAGACAAGCGCTCCTTTTTACAATGGAATCCACAATGAAAGAACAAAGATAAAACACCAAGAAATGCAAAAATAAACATACAATAAACAGGAAGCAAAAATTGCACAGATAGCAAGGACCAATGATGCATAGACAGACTCAGTGGTTGAAAGCTGAACAAAATCAATCCACTTCTGCAATGAAGGGGGAAATAATAGAAAAAACTAAATACTGCAGGAAAATTATAAAAATATAAAATGTTTAAGGTCCCACAGATAATGCAGCTTGGTTGTATATGCATAGGTTATAGGATTAAAAATTCTTGCACAGTAGGGCAGAGGTTTTATTTATGCTAAAAACCAGATTTAAAACAGCAATATTAGCAATACTATAATATTGCTCCCGGCTTGAGATAGGGTCACACTGCGTGAGACAAAAACTGTTGGATAGATTGCAAACACAAAGGTGACAACTCTATGGCTATGTTTATCAATTTTGATGTGATTATGTTAGGAATGTTATTTTTAGTATTATGCCCTTGAGTTACTGATAAAAACAGTTGGTCATTCCATCAGTTCATTTCTTCGTATGTTGTATTGGTAGGCATTTATTGACTGTAGCCTTTATATCTGCTTACTACTTGGGTTAATTATCCAGCTGTGATTTCTTTCCTTCATCAGTGATAATTGAGCCAATTAGGTTCAAATGTGTGTGTGATATTTTCAATAAGAAAAATAGAAAATGTTGGAAATACTCAGTTCAGGCAGCATCTATGGAGAGAAAAACCAGTGTTAACATTTCAGGTCTGTGACCTTTCAGACACTGAGTCTTTCCAGCATTTACGGTTTTCATTTCAAATTTCCAGTATCTGCAGTATTTTGCTTTTGTATTATTGCAATATTTTCAAGTTTGGCAGAAGTAAGGTATGCACAAGTCCTATTAGAAGCAAGACATTCAATTAAACAGATTACAATAATTAAGCTAATAAATATTTCACTACCATTAGTTTTAAAAATACCCGATTCAAGAAAGCCAATTGTCTTGAAAACAGCACATTGTGCGACAATGCTTCAGGAGAAGAATGGTGAACTACAGGCACAGGTTAACAATGGAATTATGTTATTATTGCTATAACAGAGACCTAGCTCAATGAAGGGCAGGACTGGGTATTAAATATTCCTGGGAACAAGATGCTTAGGAGAGACAGGAAAGGAAGTGGGGCGGCCGCACAGTGAGTGGCAGTATTGATTAAAGATGGCATTACAGTACTGGAGAGAGGATGTTCCAGAGGGGTCAAGGACAGAATCTCTCTGGCTAGAGGTAAGGAATGAAAAAGGTGCAATAACATTGATTAGTATAGTATATAGACCACCAACTAGTGGAAGGGATGTAGAGAAACAAATTTGCAAAGAAATTACACTATGTTTCCAGTCCAACAAAAGCGAAAGCACGGTTGGACCTGGTTCTGGGAAATGAGTTGGTCCAAGTGGATCAAATATCATTGGGAGAGCATTTAGGGGACAGTGACCATTGTATCATAAGGTTTAGGTTGGCCATGGAAAAGGACAAGGAATAATCCAGAACAGGGATAATTAATTGGGGGAAAGCCAACTTCAATGGAATGAGATTGCATCTGAATCGAGTGAGTTGGAGTTAAATGTTGGCAGAAAAGACAATGGCTGATATTGGCCACCTTCAAAGAAAAGTTATTGCAGACAATGTCAAGGTATATTCCCTTGAAGGGGAAAGATAGGAAAAATAAATCCAGATCTCCCTGGATGATGAGAGAGATAGAGGTGATGATAAGGAAGAAAAGTGTGCGTACGACAAATGTCAGGTAGAAAATACAACGGAGAATCAGGTCGAATGTAGAAGGACCAGAGGAGAAGTGAAGAAACTAATAAGGAAAGCAAGGCGAGAGTATGAAAATAGATTGAGAGCGAACATAAATGGGAATCCCAAGGTCTCCTATAAGCACATAAATAACAAAAGGGTGGTAAAGAAAGAGTAGGGCTGATTAGGGATTAAAAAAGGTCACTTGCACGTGGTAGCAGGTGAAATAGCGGAAGTGTTAAACGAGTACTTTGCATCTGTCTTTACAAAGGAAGAAAATGCTACTCTAGCTGAGGTGAGAGGGGAGGTAACTGGTACAACTCGAAGAATTTACAACTGAAAAAGAGGTGGCGTTAGAAAGGCTATATTTACTTAAAATAGATAAGGTACCAGAACCAGATGAGATGCATCCAAGGGTACTGAGGGAAGTGAGGGTGGAAATTGCAGATGCACTAGTGATAATCTTCCAGTCTTCCTTAGACAGAGGGGAGGTGCCAGTGGACTGGACAATTGTGGATGTTACATCCTTGTTCAAAAAGGAGTACAAGGATAAAGCAACTATAGACCAGTCAGTTTGACCTCAGTGGTCAGGAAACTTATGGAAATTGTAGTTTGGGACAAAATCAATAGTCGCTTAGACAAGTGTAGGGTAATTAAGGAAAACCAGCAGGATCATTAAGGGAAAATCATGTTTAACCAACTGGAGTTTTGAGGAGGTAACAGAGAAGGTTGGTAAAGCCAACACCATTGATATGGTGTATATGGATTTTCAAAGGGCATTTGATACAGTACCACACAACAGACTTGTGAGCAAAATTCTAGTCATGGGATAAAAGGAAAAGTAGGCACTTGGATAAGAAATTGGCTGAGTGAAAAGAAACAGAGAGTAATGATAAATGGTTGTTTCTCAGATTGGAGGAAGGTTTGTAGTGGAGTTCCCCCGGGGTCAGTGTTGGGACCCTTGCTCTTCCTGATAAATATTAATGATGTAGGCTGTGGTGTTCAAAGCATGATTTCAAAATTTGCAGATGATACAAAGATTGAAAACATTGTCAACTGTGATGAAATTAGTCTTGAACTTCAGAAGGACATAACCATTTTGGTGGATTGGGCAGACAAGTGGCAGATGAATTTCAATGTAGAAGTTAGAGGTGATTCATTTTGGTAGGAAGAATATGGAGAGACAGTATAAAATAAAGGGAGAAACTCTAAAGAAGGTACAGGAACAGAGGGACCTCAGTGTATATGTACAGAAGTCATTGAAGCTAGTAGGGCATGTTGAGAGAGTAGTTAATAAAGCATATAGTAGGGGCATTGAGTACAAGAGTAAGGAGGTAATGTTGAACTTGTATAAGACATTAATCAGGCCTCATCTGCGATACTGCATCCAGCTCTGGGTGCCAGAAATGATGTGAAGGCATTGCCGAGAGTGCAGAGGAGATTCACTTGAATGATTCCAGGGATAAAGAACTGTAGCTACGAGGATAGATTGGAGGAGTTGGGACTGTTTTCCTTGGAGAAAAGGCGGCTGAGAGGAGACTTGACAGAGGTATTCAAGATCTTGAGGGAATGGACAGGATAAATAGGGAGGTACTGTTCCCACACAAGTCAGCATCAAGAACTAGAGGGCACAGATTCAAAATAATTGGCAAAGGGAGTAAAAGTGGTGCGAGGAAATTTTTTTCACCCAGAGGGTGTTTGGAGTCTGGAATGAACTTCATGAGTGTTGAAGGCAGGTTTGATTGAGGTATTCAAAAGGGAAGTGGATTGCTATCTAAAAAGAGAGAATGTTAGGGGAATAAGGCAGGAGAGTGGGTCTGTGTAAAATGCTCTTTCAGAGAGCAGTGCAGACTAGATGGACCGAGTGGCCTCCTTCTGCATTGTAAAGATTCTGTGATGTCCCAAAGGACTTCACAGCTACGGAAACACTTCTGAAGTGTCGACAGTGTTCTTAAGGTAAACACAGCAGCCAATCTGCATATAGGAAGGCCCCATAAACATAAAATAACACCCCTGTGCCTCTGAAAAACATAATGGAAACTTTTAAATTCACTTAAACAGGTAGACAAGACTTCAATGTTTAACATCTTATCCAAAATTCTTACTCTTCTGGGCTTAGCAGTACATGATCAGACTCATTTCTTCCACTGCTTTTTACAACCAGCAGATCGCAGTGTGGGTTATTTTGGGACATCACAGAATCCTTACAGTGCAGAAGGAAGCCATTCAGCCCATCTAGTCTGCACTGGCTCTCTGAAAGAGCATTCCACTTAGTCTCACTCCCCTGCCTTATCCCCATAACATTGTACACTCTTTCCTTTCAGATGGCAATCAAATTACCTTCTGAAAACCTCTGTCGAACCTGCCTCCACCACTCTCTCAGGAAGTTCATTCCAAACTCCAACCACCCTCTGGGTGAAAAATTTTTTTCTTCTTTTACTTTGGGTATACCTACATCACAGGGACTGCATTGGTTCAAGAAGGCAGCTCACCACCATCTTCTCAAGGGCAATTAGTGATGGACAATAAATGCTGGCATAGCCAGCCAAGTCCACATCCCGCAAATGAATAAAAAAAAATAATTCCATAGCAAAGAGCCTTGTGAGTTATTAGGCTCAAACCTCCTACCAGGAAACCCAATCAGATACAATGGGAGCTCACCATCCCACTCCCAAACATGACTATCCTGCTGGGTGCCAACTCAGTATTCAGAGGCCCGAAACCTTATCTTCACTTGCTGGGACTCATCCAAAGTTCAGGGAAGTAAATTGGTTAACAAAATATCCTATTTAAATAACAAGCACAACTAGCAATGCTGACTGCAACTTTGTAATATTAAAACAATTTAAAGTGTACAGTTCTGATACAAATTGTACATACTTTCAATGGGTGCATTATCTTTACTGTGATTAATTTCCATTCTTCTGCTCTTATCTTTTGAAGGTATTGATTCCTAGTCAGGTATGGTTCTACCAGTGCCAAACTATCCTCAGAAACATGCACTGGAGAGTGATTAAGAGGTGAAGCCTTGACTGATTTTCCCCATCCCTTAAAGCAATCAAAACTCAAACTTCACCACTGCCTCCACCATCTCAATGTCTCAATCACCATCACCATTGAAATCAGCTGACTGAGCAGAGTTTAGGGGGTGGAACTTAGGATTACCTGATCTGTAGGGCTCAGGAGTATATTATAAAAACATTTTAGTACTTAAATTCATTACAAGTTTAAAATCATCATATCTTCCATAAACATGACATTACTTAATTACTAGTTGATCATGTTGAGTTGTGGTACCACTGTTTAGGAGCGCACACACACACTTAGTCAATCCAGTCTCTGGTCTGTGTACTCAATGACATTTATATACACCATCCCTAAACACAGAAAAATATCTCAAGTTCCTTAACAGAGGAAACAGGAGAAAAATGGACACTGAGGCAGAGAAAAATTGAAGAGATGACTAAAAGTTTGGTTGAAGAGGTGGATTTTAAGGAGAAGGAAATGGTGGTGGAGTTTAGGGAGATAATCAATAATGATATCTTAGGTGGCTGAAGGCACGGCTGCCAATCGGGTTAGGTGGGGGAGTAAAGGAGATGTCCAAGAGATTGCAGTCAGATTAATTAAGTATTGGTGGGGGACAAGGGTTCCAGGGGTGGAGAAGGTTAGAGAAAGGAAGGAAGGTGTTAAACACGATAAGAAAATATTTATATTTGACGCACCATGGCAGCATCAAGCAACCGTGTGCCGGACATGCCAGACTTAGTATGGGATTGTATACCAGATATATCAGAGTTTTGGATGAGCTGAAGTTCGTGAAGGATGCGTGGTCAATCCAGAGAGTGTTACAGTAAACAAGTCTGGAGGTGACAAAAGCATGCACAAGTATTTCAATGCAAGATGGGCTGAGGCAAGAAATGATTAAGCTGGAAGGAGGTAATTCTTATAACGGAAAGCACTTAGGATTAGAAGGTCAGTGAAAATGGCCATAATTTATCAGTTCTTCTTACTGAGATTTTTTGTTGTGCTTAATCAAAATTGGGCATCAACTCTTGCAGCAATATCTAAAACATGTTTACAGATGTGAGATACAATCAATCAATGAATAGTATTTTCCAGATGTAAGGTATAAAATGAATTAGATAAATGACATGAAGTGTATATATATATATATATATCAACTTTAAAGTTAACTGTGTTTTCTGCATACAAACAGCCAAAAAAAACCCATTAGAGATTCCATTTAATCACCTGGCCATTACTTTCAAAAGGGTATATCTGAGAAGTGGTATTTTCAACAGCACCTACAAAAATTGCTACCAGGATAGTGAATAAATCCAACCAGGCTTCTGTATCATGTTACACTGGTTTAAAGGTGATTATCTCAATAACCCCAACAGGATACTAAATCACCAGAATAATCAGCAAAAATTCCCCACACAAAATTATACGGCTGCATAGTCTAACTTAGCAACTATTCAGTGGTTATATTTAAAATCTCTTTCCAAAATGATCAAAAAAGAAAAATATGATTTGGTCAGTAACAGAGAAGAATCATGGATACTGGAGCAATGCAATTGCCGAAATAGCCAAATCTGATATCAATCCCAACTGAGACAATACTCACTGTGCAAAATAAACGGTGAATAATTCATAACAACATAAGAAATATGAGATGTAGGCCATATGCCTGCCCAGCCTGCTCCACCATCCAATACAATGACTGATCTTCTACTTCAACACCACTTTCTTACCTGCTCCCCAAAACCCTCCATTCCTCCAGAGACTGAAACTCCATCTTCTTCAGCCTTGAATATATTCAATGATGGAACATACACAAACCTCGTGGGTAGACAATTTCAACGGCTCAAAACCATCTGAGTGAAGAAATTTCTCATCTCAGCTCTAAATGATCGACTCCTTATCTTGAGGCTGTGTCCTTTGTGCTCTAGGTTCCCCAACCAGGGGAAACAGCCTCTCACTGTCTATGGTATTCTGATGAAATGTCATAGACTTGAAATATTAACTTTACTTCTCTCTCTACAGATGCTGCCAGACAAGCTGAGTATTTCCAGTATTTGTTTTTATTTCAGGTTTCCAGCATCCACAGTATTTTGTTTTTGCGTTCTCTCAGTGCCTACCCTATTAAACTCCTTCAGAATCTTCTACGTTTCAATGAGATCACCTCTCTTTCTTCTAAACTTGAGAGTATGGGCCTGATTTACTCAGCCTCTTATCACTGGTCAACCTTCTCATCCCAGGATGTGAACTTTCACTGTACTGCCTCCAGTGCAAGTACATCCTTCCTGAGATAGGGAGGCCAAAAGTGCACACAGCATTCCAGAATAAAAGCTAAATATTACAGATGTTAGAAATCAAAAATAAAAAGAGAAATGCTTGAAACGCTCAGCAGGTCTGGCAGCATCTGTTGAGAGAGAAACAAAGTTCACGTTTAGAGTCAGATAGGACTCTTCTTCCAGGTGCTGTCTCACCAAAGCCCTGTACAATTCTAGCCAAAGTTATTTATTCTTGTACTCCAATACCTTGCCATAAAGGCTAACATGCCATTTACCTTCCTGATTGCCTGTTGTACCTATGTACTAACTTTGTCTTCCTTGAACAGGTATACTCATGTCCCTCTGCACATCAACGTTTACAAATTCCACACCTTTCTGCTTTTCTATCCTATCAAATTGAATAACCTCACACTTCCCCACATTATACTCCACCTGCCACTTTGTTGCCATCTGTCCTAAACACTTAAATATGTAATTTCTCATAGATATTAAACTGACATGGTTGTGAGAGACATATTTGCTATCTTGGGAATTCTCGGGCAGGTTCACATACAATTTGAAAAAAAAAACACACGCACACATCTAATTCAACATTTAGTGTGATTCCGATGGGGAAGATGATCCCCAGCCGGGTGGTGTCAACTCCCTTACCGGATTTCGGTGGGTATCTGTAAGCCGAGTTGGCCTGGATGTCGATATCCTCGACTCCTGCGATCCTCCGGCTGAGCACCGAGCCCATGATTACCCTCTGAGTGAAGCACGGGGGGTGGTGCGGCCTGAAGGCAGACAGGGGTGAAGCTGCCCGCCCGTGCGGCCGGGGTGAAGCCTGCCTGCCTCCCTCACACAGGGCCCGCCGCCGCCGCTGCTGCTGCTGCTTCAATCCTGACAAACCACACTCCAATAAAGCAACAAGGGAGACACTATTGAGAGGCGGCCGTTCCCTGTTCAAAACACAAACCACAGAAAAACACACAAAGCCCTCGTCAAACAAAGGCTAATTCAGCTTCCCAGAAAAACACCAACAAAAGAACATTTTCTGTTCCGTCATAAAACGGTCGCAAACTTTCCCGGCCGGAAGTCCCTGTCCCTAGGCTAGGGGACTGTGGGAGTTGTAGTCCCGTTCCTTTCCCCCCCCCCCCCCCAGCGCGGGGAAGCGATCGGAGCTTTCGTTCCAGCGCAGGAGACGACGGGAGTTGTAGTTCAGATCCGCGATTTGTGGCCGCGGCCGGCGACGGAAAGGACCACAATACCCAGGACGCACTGCAGCCCCTCACATCCTGCCGAGGCATCCTTCACTGGCTCTGCAAATCCTGGCAGCTCTCTGTGGGACGATTCATTGTGTTCCCACCACCGGCACCATCCCCCCTCTCCTCCTCCTCCTCCCCATCCTCCTCCTTCCCCGTCTTCGCCTCTCTATATCGGGTTTATAGTTCTGTGGGTGTCATCTAGTAGCTCAATCTTACTCTTATGTGAGCCTTAACACTTTGCTGGGCAGCAAAGGGGTAGGAACTCACAAGTCTGCTTGCCAGATGCTATAGCAGCACATCCAGCAGGAGTCACTGGACAGCACTCAAAATGTCCTCATCTATGTAGCTCAGTTATTAACAGAAACGATTTGCTGAGTCATTAAGGAACAATTCTTTCCTGGGACACAGTCTTATCAATGAAGGTTACATTGAAGATACTTTGCCCTGTTTACTCATACTGTATTGTGTGCACTGCCACACCTTGGGCAGACTTAATTGTAAATTGGGACTTATGTGAAATGAACCTTATTTTAAAAAATGACTACCAGAGAAAAGTTAATATGAAATTGCAAACATTTCCCTATTAATCTATTTGGATAAATACTTTTCAAATAGAACAGACCTAATTTGATCAGGCGAATAAAAGATGACGCTGGGCCAAAGAACTAGAAGGAAGCACCTTCCTTACTTACACAATAACTTGAACAAGGTCCAATCAAACTAAGAGAAACTTATCTCGATGTTAAATCATAATATTATTGTACATTATAATTGACTTAAATAGTTTATGGCCTGGAGCACCTACCATTCACAGAAGGCCTCAACATCATATGTTCCCACGGGATTCCCCAGACACAGCTAAAACTGCAGAAAAGAGGTAGGCAGCCATAGGAACCCTCCATCCTGCAGAACCTGTGAATCATTATTTTTGTTAAACCCAGCAGACCCACAAAAAGCTCTTCCCACCCAGGGTGCAGATGTTGTAAAGTGGCCTTGGTATGTATGAAGTGACTCAACATATTAATGGCACTACACAGTTCAACACCCTCCACACAAATCTCCAGTGGTGCAGAGAAGGATCCCCACATTTCTTTCTCCTTGTTGTTATTTACTAATTAAGGATTTGCTGTTGTCTTAAAAATTAGCTTGTTTGTATTGGTTACTTAAAACTTACTTTCAAAATAGCGCATAATAGTTCTTGCTACAACAAATACAAATACTGCATCACCTTAAACACAAGTTAAGCAACTAACATCAAGGTTTCAGATTAAATTTAGTCCCTTAATGCCCCAATGATCCTACCTGAAAATAATACTGTTGAACTTTACAGCACAGAAAATGGTCACTTATTTCATTGTTCTGGTGGAGCAATCCAAAACTAATCCCACTGCCCTATCATCTTTCATTTGAGATATCAAACTGAACTTTTCAGAAGGATATAAAAGAAAATGATGAGCAGGAACATTTTTCCTGGTGCCTGGGCATTACTTATACTTCAGCCAACATTTCTGAGAGAGATCATCTGGTCATTTATCTCATTGTTGTTTGTGGGATTGTGCTGTGCACAAATTGCCTGCCACATTTCCTACTTACAAAAGTGACAACACTTCATTGGCTGCAAAGGTCTTTTGGATGCCCTGAAGTCATGAAAGTTTCTATATAAATGCATGTCTTTCTTTGAGAACTATATTGTCCCTGCTTCCATTTTATGCTCTCCGTGGTTTAGGATGAACATTATCATGTTTTCAGGTTTTGTTTCCCATACATAGAATAGAACTTTCTTACTGTGTGTATGACATGGCCAATGGAGATTGAAGGTTGAAAACGTGGGCTGCAAATACAGAGCTGCCAAGTACCAAAACTGATCTTCAGTAAGAAGAATTTGCATTTTACTGAATGCTTTAGAAAAATAATAAAGGATCCTAATTTGTCATCAAAGTAACAGTGAAGCTACTGGCGCTCATCATTATATATGCACAATTGGTTCAGCAAGTTCAGACAACACCAACAACAAGTTATATTAAAACACATCTTTAATGTAATAAAACATCCCACAGCACTTCACAGCAGTGGGATAAAGCAAAATTTGACATCGGGCCACATAAGGTGATATGAAGTCAGGTGAGAAGTTCGGTCATAGAAGTAGATTTTAAGGAACATCTTAAAGGAGGAAAGAAAGATAGCGAGACAAAGAGGTAGGGAATTCCAGAGCTTAGGGCTTTGGCAGCTGAAGGCTGCCAAATGGTAGAGTGATTAAAATTGGGATGCTCAAGAGGCCAGAATTAAATGAGTGTAGATATCTTGGAGGGTTGTGGAGCTGGAGGAGATTACAAAGGTAGGGAGGAGTGAGGCTATGGGTGGATTTAAAAACAAGGATGTAAATTTTAAGATCAAGACCTTGCTTGACTGGGAGCTAGTGTAGTTGAGCGATGACAAGGGTAATGGGCTAATAGGATTTTGTGCGAGCAAGGACATGGGCAGCAATGTTTTAGATGACCTCTAATTTATGGAAGATAGAACGTTGAAGACAGATCAAGAGTACAATAGAGTAGTCAAGTCTATATGTAACAAAGGCATGAATGAGTGCTTCAGCAGATGAACTGAGGTGGGGCAGGGTTGGGCAAATTTACCGAAGTGGGAATAGGTAGTCTTAGTAATGGCACAGATATGTAGTCGAATGTTTATCTCAGGGTCAAATGCAACACTGAGGTTGCGAACAGTCTGGTTGTCTCAGACAGTTGCCAGGGAGAGCCAACGATGGAGCTCGAAAAAGAAGTTTGTGGCTACAACCAAAGACAGTAGTCTTCCAAATATTTAGTTGGACAAAGTCTTCTTATCCAGTACTCTATGTAGAACAAGCAATATGATAGTTTAGCAATAGGAAAATAATAAAGGATCCTAACCCACGACCACTACCATCTAAGAGGACAGGGGCAGCAGACACATGGGAACACCACAACCTGGAAGTTCTCCTCCAAGTCACTCACCATCCTGACTTGGAAATAAATCGCCGTTAGCTATCATTAGCTATCTGACTCACCATTGACATAACTGGCTGTATTTCCACAGTATGTACAAACTAAACTCACCATGTAAAGTCAAGACAAGTAATTTCAAGTTTAAGTTCTCTTTTTAACGGCAAGGTAAGTGATCATTACTGCCAAATAATCTTTCTGGTCCTGAAAATTAACTGTTGAAAGTTTCCTTCTTTCAAGTAATAATAATTATTAGGAATTTTTAAAATGGCAAATGTATTTTTTTAATATTTTACTTTTCTTTACTTTTGTTCTTCTCTCTTAATTCAATCTTTCTTTCCTTCTCCTTATAAATCTGATTTGACATTGAATTCACTCATTCTAATTTACACTTCCTTCTCAGTCCCTACACTATTAATTTCACAATCTTCCAATCTGATTGGTTTAGGAGAAACATACCTGTTCACAGATGTCCAGTTAACCTTGCTGTGATGTTATCAGCTCGCACTTTCATCAACTTGCCACACAAAAAAAATTGAACAGCAAGAGCAAGTCTAACTAATGACACATGTGCATTTTATTCGCTTTGCAATGATTGAAACATTTAATAAAGCCAAAATTGTCTATTTTTAATCTTTCATTCTCAATTAATGGTACAGCCAAAAAAGCTCTGATTTTTCTTTAATACTTAAATAAATGTCCTATTCTTCTTGTCAAAACTATCTTGCCAGCTATCTGACTTCAGCCCTTCCATCAAAATGTATGCATAAATCACAAACTGACTATTCAAGGACAGGGAAATGTGACTATACCTTTTCAATACCTTTTGTCATGATCAGGAGACAGGAAGGAAAAAATATATATCTATATCATCCGGACTACTTTATAAACGTAATACTTTTTTAAAAATGGAAAAATGGCAGGATTGATAAAATGGCTGCAGCTGACCACAAGATGGTAGTTCTGGAAGTTTCTGAGCAGTTTAAAAATGGGCAAAGGCTAACTCATCAAATTCTTGGAATGTAACACTCTTTGCATTGAATAAAAATTCCAGCCAAGCCAATACAAAGGGCTAGTAGACGAGGTGTCTGCACCAGCCAGCGCTGGACAAAGGCAGATCTCTTGGGACTCCTCATCTCCAACATTGTGCTAATGGTTCTACAACTACCTGCTCAAAACACAATGAGTTTTAACAAGGGAGCTCGTTCACTGAATAGCTCCATCTGAAACCACCCTGTCAGATGACCGAAACTTGAGCTGTTTGAATTGGTTTGATTATACAGCTTTTGTGTTCTATCTTCAGTCACTATTTAGCCTCTGAAGAGAAGCAGAACTCCAGGCCAGCAGCCTGCCTCAGTGGACCATTTACCACCTAACAGGTAGCAACAAAAAGAGCTCTGCCCAGATTTAAATTGCCTGGCCCTCAGCTACACTGTGTTCTACAGGAACATTTGAACTTCTGTAACTGTGCTTACAAGACTAATTCATCTGTATGTGCCTACTTCCATTATGGAAGTCATTGCTTCTGAGAAAACAGATTGCCCTGCAACAGTTTCAACCTGCCAACCTCTGAAGGAATACACCATTGGACTTTTAATTCTGGACTTTGGACTCACGTGAAACCATAATTCTTATTTTTGCCTGTGGTCTTTGCCCTGAACCCCCTTTGCTTCCCCTATCCCTCTTTCATTGTATGAATGTAAAATGCGGTGAGCATTGCGAACCCCCTTCCTGCGTTTTGTGTGTGTGTAAAATAAGCTAACCCTCTTATTTTACCTTATCTCGAGTTTGCTGTGGGGTTATTAATAGAGGATTGGATCACTCCAAACTGAAGGGCTGGGGAAAATACACCACCACATACAAAGGGGGAAAATCAAAAATCAAGAACAAATTTCTGTTTACTGATGGGTAGTGAGTGGAGAAATCAGGGCTGTTCTTAATTAAACCCCCTCCTGTCCGTAATACTTTCAATTTACACATTTCTCAACAGGTATGACTCAGTTTCTCAAGGTTTATTGAATAACTCTCCGAATGACCCCGTCCAGTTTTCATCTAAATGGAGCAACTTGAACCACAGTCACCTCTAATAATATCATATTATTATTTCAAAAACAATGTAACTGATGGCAATTATAAGGTTGAAATTAATATTTATAGCATACAAAAACACATCAGGACTTTTTCTTCTGAGTTTGTGAGACCATCAAAATCCACAAGATTCAATATGTGTGGCTTTAAATTATATGGTACAAATAATAGCTTGAAATTTCTTTGTGCTTACTCTGGTTTAGTCAAGGCATTATATAATTTACATTCAAATGCTAATATTCAGACAATACAATTGCAAAGTCTATGAGATTTTACAGGTCTGCTATGCCATAGGCATATGCTAGTTAAAAAAAATCACACCAAGAGAATCAAATTGTATCTGATTAATTACAGCATACTTGGCCATTAATAGGTGGGTGGTGAGTTATTCTGGCCATTCCTACGCACTTCTCAGCAGATTTTGCAAGATGCCAAAGTGCAGATCACATGTTCCCTTTGTTGGTAAGTAATTAGGTGTGATGTACCACTTTATTGTTTTTGCATTTTTTATTATGGTTTCACACCTAACTCTATTGCCCATAAACACTGAAATCTGGACTGATACAAAAAAATGCTGTTCTATAATTTACTCCCGCTTTCAGCTTTTACAATTACCCATTCTTCTCCACAACAGATATCTGTCCTAAGTCCAGGCAGTGAAATCTTTGCCAATATTTTTGTGTCTTTTTGTTAAAGGCTTTTTGCAAATCTAGGTACATAACATAAATAAATAAATTTGATTTTAACTTAAATGTATTCTTGTCTAGAATTATCTTATATGGGGGTAATAAAGCGATAAATATTAATAAGTAAGATCTTCTTTTGTTAAGAGACTGAAACTTAATATCTGATTCAGAGTGATAGGTCTCTTAATATTTAACTAATCATATGCATGCCCTTACTATAAGTTTTAAGAAAGAGTGCAACTGTTTGTTTATAAGCTTTTTAAAGCTTTAATTTTATATTAGTATGAACAGCTCATGTTTGTGATGATCATTGAATAGTATTGCATGCCTTCTACTATTACTCTACATGATAATAAAATATCCAATCACAGTTATTAATGTGAAACATGCACAATAATTCCAATATTCAGACTGTCCAAAAGAGCATTAATTTTTTTTAAATATTCATTTGTGGGCATCACTGGCTAGGCCAGCATTTCTTACCCATCCCTAATTGCCCTTGTTCAGGGGGCATTTAAGAGTCAACCACATGGTGGGCCTGGAGTCACATGTAAGCCAGACCAGTTAAGGACAGCAGATTTCCTTAGTGAACCAGATGGGTTTTTAATTCCAGATTTTTATTGAACTCAAATTCCACCATCATCTGCCACTGCAGGATTTGAACCCTGGTCCCCAGAGCATTATTATTAGTCCAGTGACAATACCACTATGCCATCGCCTCCCCAAAATTTACTTTGCTTCAATCTCATATAATTTAAAGAAAACTCATTATATTTTGTTTTACTTTACATTAAATTGACATTGAAAGAAAATGATCTTTCATATCTAAAAATGTCCTTGTGCTGAGGGCCAATTTAATGTGTATTTATACATTGTTTTGGTTGGTTTCCAGGTGATTTCCAATATATTTGGCTCTTTTTCCAAGTGATTCTGGCCTGTTGCCCTTTGCATTTGGATTTGCAATTCTTATAGTTCTATAAATGGATAGGGTATTCTCCATTGGCAATGCAGATCTCCGGAATGCTATAAGGCCTTGTCAAATTCCTACAGTTCCAAAATCTGTGTCCCACTGAAGTCAAACAATGACTATTTGAAAGTAAGTGGCAAAACAACTCCAAAGACAATGTCAGTGGGTCAAAAGTATTTTTCCAAGCTGTGCTCCTGCTGTACAGAGTATAGTACAAGGTCAAAGAAACTATATTTAAAGTCAGAAACTGAGCTGGGTTCAGTCCCTGCAGCGTGATCAAAAACAACAGAAGTTCCTACACCGAGGTTGTGAAAGTATACACAATCCTATTCACAATATTGGTGTGGAAGACGAGTATATAATGAAGGGACTTGAAATGAAGTGCAGCATGATGTAAATATCTTTTGAATCTGATTAAGGTTTGACCACATTGATCTCTCATAGCAAAAAAGCAATACAATTACAACAGTGCATTTCAGTTAATTTTACCACACCCTCCCTGGATTGCACATTAACAGTTGACTCATGTGAGCTGTTGCTGCCTTTGAGGAAAAATAACCGGGCCCCGGGCCCCGCCCCCCCCCCGGCTATTCTCATTGGTGCAGCCCCCGTGTTTACCTTCTCCATTCTAAGGCTGCCTTTTATGGTCAGATACCCACACAACTCAGCTCCTGATAGGCGGAGCCAATCTGCCAATCAATCTGCGTCATCCCCATGTCGGGCTGGGAATGCCGCAAGAGGCGAGCGGAATGCTGGGAGCGCGAGTAAATCCCCCACATTTCATTCGGGTTGCCTCCCTCCCCAAACGGTCATTTCGTATTAAACACTCTTTGGCCGGCCTCGACCAGTTACCGAGCTGCTGAACACGTCCATGGTGCCATTCCCGGGGAAACGGCCCTTCGAACATGCGCGGGGCTCGTCATTAAAAATTAATTTCTTTCTTCCCACAAAAAAGTTTTTTTAAAAAGCTTGCAGTGGAATGGGGTGGAGTACAGAACACGTTTCTATAACATTCAAGAGCGTGACTTATAGCGTGGAGGAGGGGAGAGTGGAACTGCATTATTTTTAATTTGAAGCGGCCCCTCCTCCACCCGGGGGTTCGTTGGGAGATCGGGTGTTGACGTCATGGGGGGGCCGGGACAGGACGGTTTCAGTTGTCCGTCAGGCGGAAGGGCGGAGCCGGGGAAACGTTAGCTGTCAGTCAGGCGGAGGGGCAGGGCTGGGGCGAAGTCGCTGCCTATCAGACCGAGGGGGCTGGGATGACGTGTTGTCAGTTACGCGGAGGCGGGGCTTGGGCGAAGTCGCTGCCAATCTGAAGGAGGGACCGGGGTGAAGTCAGCTATCAGTCAGGCGGAGTGGCTGGGCAGGGGGACGTTACTCTCAGCCAGATGGAGGGGGCGGGGTTGGGGTGACGTTGCTGTCAGTCAGGCGAAGGGGTGGTACAGGGGAGAGGTTTCTACCAATCAGAAGGAGGGGGCGGGTCCGGTGCGAGAGCCGTACCAATCAGGAGGAGGGACTAGGGTAACCTTCTCCATCAGTCAAGCGGGGGGTGGGTCCGGGCTGACGTTACGGTCTGTCAGGCGGAGGGACGGTCTGGGGTGACGTCAGGCGTCAGTCAGTCAGGCGGAGGGGCGGGGCCGGGCTGTCTGAGCGCCTTGGTAAATATTTGTATTGGTGTTTGGGAGCCCATGGTGTGTGGGAGCACGTTAGAGCTGGGGCCGGGGCGGAAAACAACAACAACAAGAGCAGCGGGATAGGCAGGCCCGACACTCACCCTCCCACATCATTGATATCAATACACATAGATCTTTACAGAGCAGTGCGGGCAGGATGTCCGTTAATATGGACGAGCTGAAGCACCAAGTGATGATCAATCAGTTCGTGTTGACCGCAGGCTGTGCGGCCGACCAGGCCAAACAGCTCTTACAGGCGGCGCACTGGCAGTTCGAGGTAAGGCCGAGGGAGACGGTGATACTGGGCGGTGGGGGGTGATGCAGACCCAGCTCATACAGGCCAGTGAGTGACCCTGTCTCTCTCTCTCTCTCTCTAGACGGCCCTGAGCGCCTTCTTCCAGGAAGCCAACGTCCCGTACAATCATCACCATCAGATGGTAAGCGGTTTGTTTGTGGGGTTGGGGGGGAGAGGGGTTTGGGGTGGAGGGAGGGGATCACCCCGGCGAGGCTGGTGGGGGTTAGGGGGGAGGAGGTGGTGATAGAGTAAAGGGTGGGATTTACTCTCTCTCCCCCCTGGGGGGGGGGGGGGGGGGGCCGGCCGGCGCCGCCATGTTGGGATCGGACAGAAAATAAACAGAGGGAGAGCCGGCTCATCATGTCCGACTCAGCACAGCGAGCCGGATTAGAGCCCTCTCAATAATTGCCTGCACTCATCTACTACACGGGGGAGGGTGCACTGAGAAGAAAGATTCCCCTTTAGAGTTAATTAAATGTGTTTACCTTCCTCCCCCCATTATTAAAAAGCACATTTTTTCCTAGTTGGAATAACCTCAATGTTTCCCTCACACCCCCACATTTATCCATCGACGGCCAATGTATTTGTTGGCAAGAGTTTGTCACCGTCTATGTTGTTATCGTATTGTTATGGTTGCCGCTCGCCACGTTTAAACCTCCTCAAGATCACCAGAATTTATTTATTTTCTCTCTCTGGAAGCTGCTGCTTCCCCACTTTTGTTTTCTGCTCTCAATCTTGAGCCCCAGAAATAAATATTTTCAAGTTGTTGCTGCACCCCTACTTCATGTGTGATCAACGCCGCCCTTTCGTGGGTTTTTTTTTGAAAGGGACGGTGTGGTATGTATGTCACTGGGTTTGTTGGTATGTTTGGCCTAATCTTGTGCTTTAACGTATTAGATGTCAGTTAATAATCCATTGTGTCTGTTTTAAAATGTGTATCCTACCTGTGTGCTGATGTAACTTTCATTTTCGTAATATGTAATTCATTTTTGTGGCTGTGCAATAAAATACATATTTCGATATTAATCTTCAAACATGTTACAAATGAAGTGAAGTAGTATGAAGAGGCTGGCTTTTTTTTTATAGAGATGCAGATTGTATTTAGAAAGTCGAAGATTATGGGGCAGCCATTTTTAATCAAATCTACTTTAACGTAAAATATTGGTTATACGCAAACATGTGGCACAGTCCTTATGTGTTAATATTGTATTGTTAATCTGCACACTAGTGTAAAGTTTTCGCCATTGTTTTTAGTTATATGAATTCCTTTTAGGTTGGAAGGGATAACTAGTATGTTTTGAAAGTCTGGAAACTACTAAGGCAGTTTTTTTGGGGGAGTGGGTGGTACATCTTATTGATGGCTAACCATTTAAAATGATGAATATCACTGTCGCAAGAATCTTGTTTATTTAAGTTTGTGTAGAAAATGAGTAAATTTTGAACAAAGCTTGTTTTTTCTTCCAGACCAAAGTACAATTTGCTTTATTTCCAAATTACTCACTCACTTTCTAGTTTGCGCAAGATCCCCAGGGAGGGAATTTCAAACAAAAAATCTGAACAGTTCTAGTAAAATGTTTGTGCCTTATTTTGCTTTTTAAAACACTTCTATATATGACAAAATCTTAAAGGAGTCTCATGAATTTTACTCCTTACACATTCTACAAATGGGGCTACTAAAATAATGTGCCGTGCCCTCATTTCTGTTGAATCACCACCAGCAGCTTTCAAGAGACCATTAGTAACTATGCATAATGCTATTGTCTAGAAAAAAATAAGAGCAACAACATGGTTTTGCCTTAAGCATTTAAGTAATTTTCAGCATGAAAAGATGGAATTGGGGGAAAAAAACAGGGCATTTTTAATGTGCCCCTAATCTCACCATGTGTCTGTGTTGTGATACCATGTTTGTTTCCTACCAGCCGTTTTTCTCCCATCCCCCACATGACAATTCTCTCTCAGTCCTCCATGTAAACACAGGCATTTCCCATTTGTCAGGAAGTTGAACTAAAATGGATTCCCTCTGAAACAGCAATTCTATAGGTTTTGAAGTTTGCCTCTGGAAGATAGTATAGGAATAGATGGACATTGATTCTATTACTTGGTAATTACAGTTCGCTTTACAAAGAAATAAAAATTACATGACTGCCATTTCTTCCATTTTGTATTATTTATAGTATGTGAATACTAGTCGTAAGTACAATGCTTTGTGATGCAGTAGATTCAATAATAACTTTTCATGTGCAGGTGGTCAAAAAGCATTGCTGTTGTGTTTTGCCTGCTAGTAAAATGCAATCTTAAAATGTATGATGTTAAGCAAGAGCTTAAAGGAGGTAGGTAAAATTAAAAACTTCCTGTGATTGGGAGATTGTCCAGGACTTAGAATTTCTGTAGAATGCAGGGAAGTGTTTGAATTTTGTCCTCCTTGGGGCTTGGGAATGGAAAACTGATTTCTATGAATAGAGGCCTTAGATCTGGAAGTGATATCCGTGCTTATTCGAGAACCAGATGTGACCTGCCATTTCAATTGCATCAGATGTAGCCAAACCTCAAGCAACCTAGTCTCGTCTGCCAGAGCAGCCTGAGTTTGCTGGAAATCAGACATTAGTGGATTAACTGCAAGGCTGACAAAATGAAAGAAATGATGTGATCACCATTCAGATTTCTTGCTGTGAAAAAAAGCAAAACACATGCTTAGTGTTACATTGGCGTCAGCTGCTCTTCATTGACATAAAAATATATCATCAAAATTGTGGCAAAAGATGGGGTTCGGCATAAAGTAGAAGCTGTTACTATAAACAAATAATGCTTATGGAGACGTTTTGTAGATACAAAGGGCTCTCTGTATTTACAAAAAGCCAGATGTTTGGGTTTAGTTTTTACTGATTTTTCAATGTAAATATTGTTGGAAAAGAGTTTAGAAAGTGAACAGTGTATATAATGAAGGGGAAAATGGAATGACATAGACGTATTTTTTAAAAGGAATGATCTTTTCCCTTGATATGGAATATCATTTATTCTAATCAAGATACACTTGTCTTTCATTTTTGATTTTTATTCTCTCCCCCCCCCAACCCTCTTCTATTTAGAAAGCTAAATTCAAAAGAAAACAAATTTGTGTGACATGGAATTTATATATAGAAATAAAACTCAAGATATGAGTTATGTTTCCACTTCAAATTTATAACTTCGTCCTACTGTTTGGACTGAAGCTGCATTAATACGAAGTATTAGCATTATAGCAAAGTTCACTTGAGTGCTGGTTTTAGTGAAACTCCAGTGTGTTTTGAATTGTTCAGAACTTATTTGACAATTCACCTTTGCATGTGCACTCCTTTGTGCTTTGAGTATGCAGTCAGCTATATACTCACTTTCCCAAAGATTTGTAAGTAAAGTTTTGAGTGCTTCACCGGACCATGTAAACAGTGTTGAGCTGAAATTGCTGGTCTGTTAACACCCATAATTTCATATTTGGGAGCTTGCAGTTAACTTGGGTGACTTCTGCATTATATGACGAGGTTTATTTACTTTTTACTGAAGAAGGCATTGAGAGTTTATTTTCTCCTCCAGCTGAGTGATGGGAGAAAATAGGAAATGAAGACATTGACTCCTTGCTGATGTACAATCCAGTGACATTTTTACTGGTGTATCAGCCAAGTAATCAGTCTTGCATGTGAATGTCCACAATTGGGTGGGAGTTGGGGGTGGGGTGGGTGGATGCAACAGTCAATCTCACTGTCCACAAAATATTTCCTTATCCCGGGCACTGGGACTGATGCTCCTAACACCCTGACTAACTCCACACAAATTGTGGATTAAATCTGGATTCTCCTAATTATATACCTTGGGTACCTGCAGGATAAACTAGATAAAGTGAAGTGGTCCTCAGTTAAAAATAGAACTATTCAGTTCTTCTCTACAGCAATTTAAAGTGATAAGAAACATGAGGATTTAGCTAGTGTTAAGCAGAATGCATTTGTGTGTGAACATCCACTTGCACAAAATCAATTTTTTGTGGCAATAATTAAGTTTTGCCTTAGGTCCGTGGAAAAATAATATGGTGGCAGCAATGGCATGGAGAGGAGCACTTCATGCAAGAAAAGCAAACAAGGATGAATGACATGAAGCAGTATGGGCTACTTGTATATCCAGATGTACAACGATTGCAACATTTTTAGGTGATCCTGGGTGGGGTGGTGGCAAGTAGAGGACACATGTTAATAATAGGATAATGGAAGGAGATGAGATACTTGTGTTATCCATGAGTTAAACTGGTATTGTAAGACACAAGTTGGTTCATTGAAACCATGAATTCTTTGTATAGTTTGGTAACAGGTATTCATTAACCTGCAAAGTTGTAGTAGGAGAAGGGGCAAAATTGGCCTTTTGTAGCAATACGACCAAGTCTGTTGAGGAGCTCGTTTATTATTGTATATAAAGATGGCTTAAGGTTGTTATTCAAAGTAGCACACAATAGATGTGTAATGTTGGATAGCAGAACAATTGCAAAATTGCACTGTCTTTGCTTTATGAAAGTATATTTTATGAGACTGTAACATCAAGCCTTGTGTTTAAATTTTGTCCTATTGAAGTGTGGTGGCAGACATTTTAAACAAACAGCAGCACTAAACTAGTTGGTAGAAGAAATACATTGGGTGAATTCCAAAGAATAAAGCGTTGAATGATGTAGGGGTGTATAGCCCCAATGATATAAGTTCAAGTCAACTAAGTTGCCACAAACAATTTAATTTCCTAATCTACCACTTCTGTTTGTTTTTGTTTATACCACAGGTCCAGGCATGTTTGTTTTATTACTAATGAACTTGTACGTTTTGTAGTTTCAAAGATCCTTGTAGTATCCTTCATTGTGGAGATGATGTCTTTTGTACTGTTTATCATTGATTTAAGTTGAATTTTTTTTTTATTTATTCATTCTTCACATTGGAGATGAAGGCAAAATAAAGGGCAGAAATCATAACGGGGGGCGGGGGGGTTGGGGTGCGTGGTGTGGTGGTAAACACTTGAAATAAGGAAGATAAAGGGTTAAATGTAAGATAAGCTTATCCCTGAAACCAACAAAAGTATCTAGGGCAGAAACAATCCAGAGACAAGACAGCACACAAGGGAAAAAATAGTGAGTAACTTCCAGGGCAGCAGAAGGCAGTTGGGAATGTAAGATAGCCTTGCAGACAAGAATGTCATACAAGTCTTGTGATTTGTTGTAAATTTCACATCTTAAATCAAAAGGAAAAGTCTGTGGCATTTAATACAAGTTAGTTGTAAAATAATGGAGACAATTGGAAATTCAGTATGATGTAATATTGTAAAAAATCTTGTCAAATAATGGTTTTCTGTATACGTATCTAGGAAGCTGTCCCAGAGGTTTTGGTGTACCTACTGACTTTGTTTTGCACTAAGTATAGAATGGACCTAAAAGCCTGCAGCCATGTTTGTAACATTATAAATAATCAGAGCATGCAAGTGAAAAAAGCCTGGGTTTCGTATACAAATTGCAGGCTGAGTGGGAAATCTTTGCAAACGCTTAAACCCACAACATTTTCTGGATCAGTTCTAATTATGTATTCACAACAAGCTCCTCATGCATATTACGCCAGTTATTTGGGGCTCCCTATTTGGGGAAGCTTCTGAAGGAACTTAGAAACAGCAGCTGTTTAACAGAGATGGTATTTTTAATGGCTGAATGTTTGACTGTTGTAATTTGTCTCTGCTCCATATCCAAAAGTCCCACTTTATTAATGGGTTAGTAGAGGTGGTGCTGAAGAAATGTGACAGAAAGAACTTGCATTCACATAGCCTATGCAGGAAAATATGGTAGAAAAGTTACATATTGCATTGGAAGAGGAAATTGCACTGTTTGACACTACTCAGGTGAGCTCAAAAAGTACGGGTACAAAGTGCTTCCCATTTATGTCACTTCCACAAGGCAAGAGGACCTTACTGAAAATACAGAAGTTGTTTAAAGAGCACAGCAATTCAACTATGGTAAGAATATCCATCATGACCTTGTATCAAGTACATTGGCAATGTCTGCATGCCAAAGGTTTTTCTTCCCACTCAGGCCAGCTTGCAGTACTTTGCTTCCCATTCTGCAGCACAGTTTGCAACAGTAGCTTATACCTATTTATTCTTGCTATACTAGCATTCACACTGAGCTTCACCCAAAAAGAGCCTGTAATGCAAAGCCCAAGAACCTGAAAAGATGCCTTACTGGAAATCATTAGCACAGAGGGCATTGAGAAGGTGAAGTTGTGCAAGCTTTCCAAACACGGTTTGTACCATCTTTGTTGTTAGTTATTTATGGCGCAGAAAGAGGCCATTCTGGCCATTGAGTCCATGCCAGCTCCCCATATAGCAGTCTAATCAGTCCCACTCCCCAACTCGACTCCTGTAGCCCTACAAGTTATTTCTTTGAAGAGTCCATCCATCATCTTTTTGAAATCATTGATCATCCACCACCCTCATGGGCAGCGAGTTCTAGGTCATTAACAGTCACTATGTTTCTTGAAAAGAAAGTTCTTCCTCATTTTTCCCCTGCATCTCTTGCCCAAAACTTTAAATCTTTGTCCCCTAGTCCTTGTACTATCAGCTAATGGAAAGATTTTCTTTGTCTACCTTATCTAAGGCTCATCTTGCACACATCTCCCCATAATCTCCTTTGCTCCAAGGAAAGCAATCCCAGCCTTTCTAATCTAATTTTGTGACAAAACACCACACCCCCTGCCCCAATCCTAGAACCATTCTGGTAAATCTCCTTTGCACCGTCTCAAGGAGCTTTGCACCTTTTCTAAAGTCAGATGACTAGAACTGGACACAACTCTAGTGGGACCTAACCAGAGCTTTATAAAGATTCAGCATAACTTCTCTGCCTTTGTACTCAGTGCCTCTATGTAAGAAACCCAGGACCCCATATGCTATGCTAACCACTCTCTAAATATGCGCTGCCTCCTTCAAAGATCAATGTACATGCATCCCCAGGTCGCTCTGTTCCTGCATACCCTTTAGAATTATACAGTTAAATCCCTCTCTTACCCCTGTTCCTTCTGCCAAAGAGCATCACCTCAGTCTTCTCTGTATTGAATTAACATCTGCCCATTCTGCTAGCCTATCTGTGTCCTGCTGTGATTCATATTTTCCTCCGTGTTTGGCACTCCTCCAAACTTAGTATCATCGGCAAATTTTGACATTTTACTCTGTATTCCAGTAATCCAAGTCATTTATATTTAGCAACAAAAACACTGACCCTTGGGGCACACCACTGTCTACCACCCATCCAGAAAAGCAACCGTTTACCACGACATGGTCCTTTCTGTCATTAAGCCAATGTTTTTATGCAATTGGATATTGACCCTCCTATTCC
This sequence comes from Cetorhinus maximus, assembly GCF_964194155.1. Taxonomy (NCBI): domain Eukaryota; kingdom Metazoa; phylum Chordata; class Chondrichthyes; order Lamniformes; family Cetorhinidae; genus Cetorhinus; species Cetorhinus maximus. Next base: position 48,708,844 of record NC_135893.1, read on the forward strand.
ATAAAACTCAATGTTGTTAACCAGCCTTTTATGTGGTACTTTGTCAAAAACTTTCTTAAAGTCCATATAGACAATATCGACTTTATCAACCTCTGTTACTTCAACAAAAAAAATCAATTTGATTAGTCGCGCACAAACTGCCTTTTACAAATCCATGCTGGCTCTCCTTGATTAACTCAAACTTCTCCAAGTGCCTGTTGATTTTTTTCCCCCCATTATGGATTCCAAAACCTTGCCTACCACTGACGTTAAACTAACTGGCTTCCAGGTGCTAGGACTGTCCTTTTGCCCTTTCTTGAATAAGGGTGCCACATTTTCCATTCTCCAATCCTCTGGCACCTCCCCCATATCTAGGGAAGATTGAAAGATTAAGAAGCCCTTCCATCTCCACCTCCACTTCTTTAACAATCTGGAATGGAAGCCATCCAGACCAAGTGACTTATCTACCCTAAGCATAGCCAGCCTTTCCAACACCACCACCTTTTTCAATTTTTATACTATCCATTGCCTCTGCTTCTACCATTATTTTGTCGGATTCCTCTTACCAAATAAGCACCAACACAACTCATGAAGTGTTCTAACCTTGCCCTGCGCTGCTAAGCAATTATCACCCTCTTTGTCCCTTATAGGACCCACTCCAACTCTTGCCACCTGTTTACCAATTACATGTTGGTAGTAGATTTTTGGGTTCCTTTTGTTAACTGCTGTTCTGCTTTCATACACTGTCTTTGCAGCCTTATTTTCCTCTTCACCTCCGCTCTCAACTTATTCTATTTGACCTGGTTGTCACTTGAAGAATTAATCTAACATGCATCATACCCTCTCCTTTTATTGTTTCATAATCTCTATCTTCCTCCTCATCCAAGGGGCCCTGTTTTTTAGCTCCCTTGCCTTTCACCCTTGTTGGAACGTACCTAACTTGTACCTGAAGCATCTCTCACTTAAAGGTCACCCATTGTTCTATTGCATTTTTTCCTGTCTGTCTCTGGCTCCATTTTATCCTAGCTTGCCCTCTTCCTATTTAGATGTTCTGTATTATTCTATATTGCGTTTGTCTTATCTTATTCATTAATGTACTGTCCCTGAGGTCGATTTATTCTCTGGGCATGCAGTGCTTAAACGGATGTTACACAGCTAGCATTGTAACCCATGTTCCTCTCCCTTTCCAATAGGTGTCACACAAGAATCGATATACAGTCCCACTGCTGCAGAAGAAACCAGCACCTTTGAGCAGCCTGCATTACTCACTACTCTTGCAAGCGCAAGCACATTTACCTTGGGAGTTTAGATAGTAAGTTTCAAGAGGGCACATCAGGAAGCACTGAGAACTTGCAGGAGTGTCAGGTTGCATCTTTCCCTAGCTGCAGAGCCCTGGGATTCAAACTTCATGGTGCCAGTATTTATAAGGATACTTATGAGCCCTAATGTTTTATTCACCCATTTATAGACATGCCAAACAGCCTGCAAGTGCTGATAGTGTGAAGTAATTCACTAGTCTCAGTTGCATACAAAGGCTTCTTGGCACCTCAGTCCACCATGAAGTGTATGTAGGGCCTTATGGCTGCAGAGCTTTTCACTGATATGTGCTCCATTCCCAGTTGGATTAATTTTGAGTCCAGCCTACAATAGGCTACCTTGTCTGCGTTCAATATACTGAGGACTTTTTAGAGTGAGCTATTATTCGGAGGGTTTTGCCCCTTGGTCTGCTTCAATTCAGATCACGGTGCTAAATTGAATGCCTAGCAACAAGACTTTACTTTTTTTATGGAATGAGTGTTTGCTGGCAAGTCAGCATTTGTTGCCTATTCGTAATTGTCTTCAGGAAAGTGATGGTGAGCCGCCGCCTTGACCCGCAGCAGTCTGTGGTGTAGGTACAATGCTGTTAGGAAGGGAGTACCAGGTTTTTGAACAGCAATCTAGTTCCAAGTCAGGATGTTGTGTGACTTGGAGAGGAACTTGCAGATGGTGATGGTCTTCTCATGCATCTGCCCTTGTCCTAGGCAGTAGAGGTTGCGGGTTTGGAAGGTGCTGTTGAAGGAGGCTTGGCAAGTTGCTGTAGTGCATCTTGTAGATGATACACACGACTACCACACACTACTGCCATTGTGGCTTGGTGGTGGAGGGAGTGAATATTCATGATGATGGGTAGAGTGCTGATCAAGCAGACTGCTTTATCCTGGATGGTGTTGAGATTCCTGAGTGTTGTGGGCGCTGCACTCATCCAGGCAAATGGAGAGTATTCCATCACAATCCTGACTTGTGCCTTGTAGATAGGGGACAGGCTTTGGGGAGTCGAGCGGTGAGTTACTCATCGCAGGATTCCTAGTCTCTGACCTGCACTTGGAGCCACAGTATTTATATGGTTGGTCTAGTTCAGTTTCTGGTTAATGGTAACTCGGGATGTTGATGACAGGGGATTCAGCAATGGTCATGGCAGATTATTGACTTTTCACCTGAAGCACAGATTTTTTTTTAAATTATGACAGTGATGTTGAATGTCATGGTGAAGTGTTTATTGCCTGGCACTTGTGTGGCACAAATGTCATTTGCCACTTGTCAGCCCAAGCTTCAGTGTTGTCCAGGTCTTGCTGCATATGGACATTGACTGCTTCATTACCTGAGGAGCCTGAAAGAGACTGAACATTGCAATCATCAGTGAATCATCACCACTTCTGACCTTATGATGATAAGGGGGTCATTGATGAAGCAGCTGAAGATGGTTGGGCCTTGGACACTACCCTGAGAAACTCCTGCAGCGATGTACTGGGACTGAGATGATTGACCTCCAACAACCACAGCCATTGTCCTTTGTGCTGAGTATGACTCCAAGCGTTAGAGAGTTTTCCCCCTGATTCCTTTGACTTCAGTTTTGCTAGAGCTCCTTGATGCCACAGTCAATGGCTGTGTTAGGAGCATGGTACTTACAAGCAGGAGGAGACCATTTGGCCCTTCAAACCTGCCCCGCCTTTCGATAAGATCATGGCTGATCTGAATGTGGTTTCAACTCCACTTTGCTGATGTCAAGGGCAGTCACCCTTGCCTCACCCCTGGAGTTCAGTTCTTTTGTCCATGTTTGGACCAAGGCTGTACTGAGGTCAGAAGGTTACAATTAGATCAGCCATGACTTTATTGAATGGAAGAGCAGGCTTGAAGGGCCGAATCCTGCGAATGGTCTACTCCTGCACCTAGTTCGTACGTTCGCATGTAGGAGCTAAGTGGCCTTGGTGGAACCCAAACTGAGCGTTAGTGAACAGATCATTGCTGTCCAAGTGCTGCTTGATAGCACTTCACCAATGCTTTCTATCAGCTTGGTGACGATTGAGTGTAGGGTGATGGAGTGGTAATTGACCAGGTTGGATTTGTCCTGCTTTTTGTGGACAGGACATACCTGGGCAATTTACCACAATGTTAGGTAGGTGCCACATGTGCTAGAACAGTTTGGCTAGGTCCGTGGCTAGGTTTGGAGCACACGTCTTCAGTACTACTGCGGGACTGTTGTCATGGCCCATAGCCGTTGCAGTGTCCAGTGCCCTCAGCAGTTCCTTGATATCACGTGGAGTGAATTGAATTGCTGAAGACTGGCATAACTCAACAACTGACTCCCCAAAGTCCACTATCTACGAGGCACAAATCAGGAGTGTGGTGGGATATTCTCCACTTGCATGGATGAGTGCAGCTCCAAAAACACTCTGGAATCTCAACACCATCCAGGACAAAGCAACCCTGATGGCACCCAATCCACCACACACAACATTTACTCGCTCCACCACCGATGCATAGTGACAACAGTATGTACCATCTACAAGGTGCACTGCAGCAACTCACCAAGGGTCCTTTGACAGCACCTTCCAAACCCAGGGCATCTGCCCCCTAAAAGGACATGGGCTACAGATGCATGGGAATACCACCTCCAAGTTCCCCTCCAAGCCACAGACCATCCTGACTTGAAACTATGCCGCTGTTTCTTCACTGTTGCAGGATCAAAATCATGGAGCTCCCTTCCTAACAGCACTGTGGGGTACCTATACCATGTGGATATTCAAGAAGGTGACTCACCACCACCACCCCGAGGACAATCGGGGTAACAAATGCTAGCTTGGCCAGCGGCACCCACATCCTGTCAAAGCTTTTTTTTTAAAAAAGCTCTTGAATGCAACTTTTTTTGTCCATCTTTGGAACAAGGCTGTAATGAGGGTGCTGGGGACTGGGGTGGGGATGGACCTGGTTGCTTCCTTAGTGTAACAATACATACAGCCAGGTGACTTCCCTGCCTCATTAAAATGAGGGCATTTTGCTGAAAACAGGATAAAACAACCACTGCAATAGCTGAGTTGCAGAGCTCTCTGACCCAGCAGAAGGGAGTAAAATCCCCCCCTTCTAAAGAGGTTCCTCCTGATGCCCAGCAGGCAGCCATCTCACCCTCCTGCCTCGGGGGGAGCATCTAAAGGGAGTGTAAGATTTAGGAAACCTAGCTCCTTTGGGATAAAATGCACAGAATCTGCAGGGTAATATTGTTTTGCTGAGAGCTCCTTTCTGCAGCTGCACCTTGGAAGCGAAATGAGTATTAGCATTGTGGGATGCATTTTCCAGATTCCCTCGTGCTGTTTTATTGAACTTCTACGAGGTGTTTTTCTGATACAACAGATGATTCGGCCAATGATTGTTTACTGTCAGAAACACTTCCTCTGTGCTGTGTTTCAGAAACCAGGGAAATTACATCCAATGGCCTGTGACTGTTAAGTGTGGCTCGATCGTGCAGATTATCTCTAAACTTGGGTTTAAATGGGCAAAAATAACACGAGGAAAAATATCCACCCAAATGTGGAGACAGTCGGCAGGCTGAATGCAGACCCTTTTTGTGTGTATGAAGAATGAAGTTCCCACTTGTTATTTACTCCCACCCAAATACATGAGCAGTGTATATAGAAACATTTAATGGGGGAGTTTGCAACAGGAACTGGGTGGAAGCGATTGCCTGTATTTGCTAATTCGTGACTGAATCCAGCCAGCAGTGTTAGTACCGCTTGTAAGAAAATCCAACTTTTAAAAAATTCTTTAACGGGACAGCATTTTCGTTGCCCATTCCAAGTTGCCTTCGAGAAGGTGATGGTGAGCAGCTCCCATGAACCACTGCAGTCCATGTATAGGTACACCACAATGCTGTTAGGGAGGGAGTTCCAGGCTTTTGACCCAGCGACTGTGAAGCAATGGTGATATAGTTCCAAGACAGGATGGTGAGTGGCTTGGAGGGGAACTTGCAGTTGGTGGTATCCCCATGCATCTGCTGCCCTTGTCGTTTTAGGTGGTGGAGGTCTTGGGTTTGGAAACTGCTGTCAAAGGAGCATTGGTGAGTTGCTGCAGTGCATCTTATAGATGTTACATACTGTTTCCACTGTGTGTTGGTGGTGGAACGAGTGGATGTTGAAGGTGGTGGGTGGAGTGCCAACCAAAAGGGCTGTTTTGTCCTGGATGGTATCAGGTTTCTTGAGTGTTGTTGGAGTTGCACTCATCTGGCAAGTAGAGAGTATTCCATCACACTCCTGACTATGCCTTGTAGATGGTGGACAGGCTTTGGAGAATCAGGAGATGAGTTAGACTCCACAAAATTGTCAGCCTCTGTCCTACTCTTGTAGCCACAGGAGTTAAATGGCTAGTCCAGTTCAGTTTCTGGTCAGTGGTAACCCACAGGATGTTGATAGTGAGGGATTCAGTGATGGTAATGCCTTTGAATGTCATGGGGAGATGGTTGGATTCTCTCTTGTTGGAGATGGTCATTGCCTGGCACTTGTGTGGTGCGAATGTTCCTTGCAACTTGTCAGCCTAAGTCTGAATGTTATCCAGTTCTTGCTGCATTTGGGCAGATTTCCATATTAATCAGTTAAGCAAGTGCAGCATTTATTGGAAAATACTTCCATCTTTTTCATATGAGATAACAACATAGAATACTGACATTAACGGAAATAGAAACGGAAGATATTGGAAATACCCAGCGGTCAAGTGGCATTTGTAGAGAGAGAAACAGTTAATGTTTCAGGTTGATCACCTTTCATTGAATGTTTAGTCTTTCCAGCATTTTTATGTTTTTATTTCGGATTTCCAGCATTTGCTGTAATTTGCATTTATATCACCGAAGTTAACAGACCATTGAGAAAATTTAAAATCTCAATGCCAAATTGCTTCATTTAACTAAAAATGAATGTTCTTTTGATCAGTCAGCTATGGTCAGTAACTGAACTATCCAGACCATGGAAGTCCCAAGTTTAATCTCGAGTGCTGGATTAGCTCATTTAATTCAGAGTAACGTAATGCTATCACATGCGGCACTGATAAACCCAGATTTTTGGGGAGGGCGGGGGAGAATCAGCAAAGGTCTAGATCACACCCCCTGCTAATCAAACACTTGGACAGTTCATTGGCCCAGAGTTTGCTGGGGTGGGACATCTTGCAGCAAGACCTGTTGGGTCTTTTCCTTCACCCTTCTGACAGAAAAGGTACAAAAATAAAATTAATTCAATTTGTTCAATATCTTAAGATTAATTTGCTCTCAGTGGGAATAAGACTCCGCTAACTCAGTTATTCCCTCTCTGGGCCAGAGATGTTGGGTAGCACCTTAGAAACGCAAAGTTCATAACTAACCTTGTGCCTTTAAGTACCAGTCATAACTTTGTGGCAAGCTTAACTAGTAATTAATGCAGCATTTTCTGAACTCACTGCGCAGTTGACGGTGCGCTGCTATTTTCACGAGACTGACAGTGGAGCAGCACAAAGGTTCCAAAAGTTTGAAGTAACTTTCAACTAATGGGGTATCTCTTCCTTGCCTCAAGTTTCTGGATGATCTACATATTAATAGCAGCACTTGCATTATACTCATTGTTATTTTCCCACCAAATTCTGGCCATTACTGTTTAGGGCATTGTAGGTTAAAATAGCCATGTGGAAAGATACCAAAGTGTTGCCAGTATCCATGGTGCCATGCTTTAGCATATGTCATTTCTTCAGGGCAAGAGGTGTGTGATTAAAAACAAAAAGCTAAAAGCTACTGCGGATGCTGGAAATCCAAAACAAAAACAGAATTACCTGGAAAAACTCAGCAAGTCTGGCAGCATCGGTGGAGAAGAAAACAGTTGACGTTTCGAGTCCTCATGACCCTTCGGCAGAACTGAAGTATAGTTAGGAGAGAGGTGAAATATAAGAGCTGCTTTTGATTCCCCATTAGTTTCTTTCTTTTCTCGCTTTTTGAAAAAAGCAATGTCAGCACCCTTCATTCATAATTATTGGCTTTGTTGTGTTGTGGGAAAAACACACATAGTATAAGGTGCAATACCTTAGAGCTGAGTCCTGTAAATTGTTTACAGTTTATAGCAACATTGGAAACTTCGCCATTTTTTAAAAAAATGAAATTGGTGTTTACATCACCACCTGCTCCATGTTGCCACCACACTTCTTCATTTGGTCGATTACAGACCTGCTCTATCAATGACTGAAAAGAAACCAGTTGCACCAGTTCTCTCACCAGTACTCCACCTTGTAACCTAGCCAGCAACTGCTGGATTAAGTTCAATGAATGATACTTTCAATGCACCCCTGCTGAGCTGCTTGGCCATCTGTAGCAGATGAGTTTGTAAATAAATGTGAATCCATAAATTCAAAACATTGAAAATAAAGTAAAAAAATGCCATGAGTTCTTTGATTAACATTTTCATTGATTTGGTTGCTAAGTTGTGGCCTCCAGCAAAAGCGAAAAAAGGAAAATAATTATTGCCACATGTTTAAAGTTTCTACCTTGTCTCACCATTCACATTTGAATGAGAATCAGATATTGAGACAATCTGAATATGATGTCTGGGCATGGGGGTCCCTAACAAGAACATAAAATTTAGATGAAAAATTTCCTCAGGCACAGTCATTTTCAATACTGTTTCCTGTTTAGCTGTGGTTAAATAAACGTCCCACTTAGGTTGCCACTTGAGTCATGCCCAAAGTGTACATGCATGTAATTTTTTGGGGTGGCGTATAATGCATTCAGCTTTTTCTGTCTCCACATGTTACTGGGGGAGATTGATAACTATAGCTATAGTTCCTCAGAACTTTTTTATATTTTCTATTCAACTATACCCTGTAGTTAACAATAACTTGGATTAGAGGTTTTAGAAACTGCTGAGGTTATAATACAAATTTTGTGCAGTTTTGGCCACTTTGAATCCATGTAGAAATTTGCATGTTCAAAGCTAGAACAAGGAATCTAATTTTGAGAGTTTTTCAACATGATTAGAGGGGGAAAGGAGGGGCATTTATATTGTTAAAACATCAATGTTGTTCCAAGTTATTAAAAGCACCAAAAAAAAATCTTTCACTGGACTGTTATTTCCATCAGTACATCAGCCAAACTAAAAACAGGCTTTTAATAACGCACTCTAAAAAGTAAATATAGGTACAATGTCCAGATAGCAGCCAGTTTTCAGTTGTTGCCCCAGCAACAAGGAAAGATTAGTGTGTGATATTTGTCCTACTGGGTTGGTGTGAATTTTACACTGAACATATTGTACTGTACTTGATTGAGCTAGATGTGAAATGTGGTTTCCAGACAAAACACGACTGGTAGGCATCTGTTGGGATTGCAAATTTATGCACCAAAATGTTTCATAACACTTCTTAAGACACTAAAACCCTGATGCTTCAATAATTATATTGTCCTAGCCAAAACATTGTATATTGCAAGACGACTTGTTTAATAAAATAAACATTATTTTCATCCTGGTGATTTTTGCTTTGAATAAGCCCAAGTACACAAAAACAGCTCATTTTCTTTAAGTTATTGGGCCAAAATCCTCATTTTACATTTGCCAATATAAATTTACTAGATACAAAGTCCAGATCTCTGAAGTTCTAACTGCAGTCTTGTGTTCTCAGAAAATATAGTGTATGTGCTGTTTCCTTTATTTATATCAATACTTTTTTCTTTCACTTTTTAAGTGGAGGTAGCTGTTACACTTGCATTTTAACTGGCAAATTAAATTATGCAAAGTGCTTTATCTGAATGTAGGTAGTGACTGACTATATGTTTTCATAAAAAGTTGGAAACAAGTTAACTGCTGAAGGAGGAATGATTCCTCTCAAATTTCAGAATTGTTCTAGGTGTGATTGGGACAGAGCCAGAATTGCCTTGGATCACCTGTACACAGGCAATACAACATTACATTCGGCTTATTGAATAATTTCACAGTTCACTAGATTGGCAAGCAAAAGATTTGGCAAAGCCACCAATGTCCATTTTATATTGCAATGGTATGTCTATATTCCCATGACAAGCAGAATAAAAGGTTGTTTATTATAGAAGTTGAATGGCTTTGCAGATTTATACATTTATAGGACAAGATCTTCATTATATGCTTTCTTTCAAAGTATAATAACTATGATTCTTGGGGAAGTTATGCACTTTAGTCAAACATAAATCTTATCAACCTAGGAATGATCTGTAGACTAGTGAACTACTACAGAATTAATCAATAGTTCAACATTCATTTATAGCAGAACAATTTATTTTCATTGCCTATTTTCAGACTTATTAGCTGAAAACTTAAGGACAGCCCTGTGAATTGTGCAAGCAATCTTTAACTCTTGTTAGTGAACATAAATCCAGGTATATGCTGGAGTGTAGATTATGCTGCAAGAAGTGTTTATCATGAAGCAGAATTTCCAAAGGAAGAATTTTCTGTCGGGGAGTAGAATTATCGGGGTAACAGAATAACACTTTACATCTTGCAAGTTTCATGGCATATATTGCGTTCAATTCAAAGTGATCTGTGCAAGGAGCATTATCCTCCTCACCCCGTGCCAGATTTCTGTCTGCAATGAGAAGATGCTTTCACTTCTCACCCTTTCTGAGTTTGTGACATAAATATTTGAGTACAGTTTCATAGGCATCAGTACCCTGCCAAGTGACCATTTACACAGGGGACTTTAATACACTACTGAAGTCACTGATTGAGGCAGAGACTTTGTTAACTTTTAGGAATAAGTTATTGAAGGAAAGGGATATGGAAACGGAGCAGACACATGGGATTAAGCCTATTGTTTGTGCATTGAATAAACACCAGCATTGTATGTGAGCGAAATGGCTTGTTTCAGTATGTAATTCGTGTTAAGAGCTTAGAGCAAGGGTATCTTGAATCTATTTGATTGTAGGGAAAATCACCTGAAACACATTTTCTACCCCGGGTGTCTGGATTATGATCAAAATTAGAGACTCTTGTAAACTATTCCTGGCTGTCCTTTCCTTTCTATCCCCTAAACTGTTACCACGTACAAAGGATCAAATCTTGGACCATCTCGGCCTATATTGTTCAGTGCATCTCCAGGTGATTCATTTACTTACTGAGCCTTGTAGCCACGTAGCAAAATATTTTGTGTTAATGCATTACAATTACACTTGCTAAAATGCTTCTTGTAATAGTATCTTGTATATTTCTGAATACCTGCCAGAATTTCCATAGATATCAATTGTAGTTCCCTTGCACGCACATACCATCTTCACCTTTTGACAAGAAAAATAATACTGGAGTCCATTTTTACATACAAGCAATTTTTTGTTATCGAGTCATTGGCAACCATTCATAAATATAAACCAAAACCACTGCTAGAAAAGTGAAAATGACATTGCGTATAGTGCATAACACGAAGTCCTCTTTGGATTGGTGATGGGTTAACCTGTAAATGGTAACACAGCAAAATTTAAAGTTTTGGATATAAATGTTTCACTGGGACAGTATTTCTCATGCATTTAAGCTACCCTGTCCCAGCTTTCTCCTCTTTGCATATTATATGCATGCTGGTGATTTGCATGCCTACTTGTTTCATTTTAAACAAATAGAAAAGTATGAACATAATGTAGTTGGCAAACTGGCAGACTGTTGTATAAAATCCCAGTGTCTCTTTTCCCCTCGCACTGAAGTTGTGGATGCCCTTCTGGTGTAGGTTCCCACGAATATTTCAGGCAGTTGGAGCTCCCCAGCTAATTCAGTGCCGACCTGGGGTAGCCCTACTCTGCAGCTCAGCTGCTGTAGGTTAAACTCTGAACCATTGGGAAAGTTCAGCCCAGGCATTTGAATACGTCTACACATAGTAATGAGATTTTCTTTTTTCCCAGCATGGAGTGCCATGCACATTATCGCAGGGCAGTTTAAGTTCTAGTTATCTCAGATTTCAGCTAAATAATTTCAACAGCCATCATTTCTCACTTCAGTAATATTTTATTTAGGACCACTTGTAACTATAACTGATATGTTTCTGTCCAGCTACAACTATGTTTATTAAAGATCACCCAGTTTCTGACATAGCATACGACCACGTTGGCTTTCCTAAGATGTGTACAGTAGACATTAACAGTGGACATGGACTTCCTCCACTGCTTGCTTTCCTTTTTCCTATTTTAACAAGAATCCTTGAATCAAGTAATTGCTGCCCATAAATATCTCAGTTGTGAAATGTTTAGTTACAGTGCACTTAGCTAAAAACTGACTTTACTATTCAAGTGACTATTTATTTTAGTTAAATTATCATTAGTTGAGGTGGATGTTGACTTTTGTCTTTATATTTTTACAGATGTGCACTCCAGCTAACACACCTGCAACGCCTCCTAATTTTCCAGATGCACTTACAATGTTCTCAAGGCTGAAAGCTTCAGAAAGCTTCAACAGTAGCAGCCCGATTGCCTCGATGGCAACATCTCCTCCTCCTGTAAACTTCAACTCAGGCTGGCCCATGTCTCCTCCAAACCAGCAGGGCATGTGGACTCCAGCATCACCAACTCCACATACTGGCTGGCCAGGAGCAATGTCCCAACAAACCACCTCAGAACAGAAGGTTAATGTTGCCATGGAGGCTGAAAGATGAGGCCCAGTTAAAGCTTTGTAGATGAAGCGGGAAAAATCTTGCATGGGTCAATATGAAATAGTTTCTGTTGTATTGTGCTGCAGCTAATCTGAACTGAAGGAATACAATAGGCAAGATTCAACTTCATTGCAGAAGAATTATGGGTCCAGCAATTTTCAAAACAAAGCGTTGTTTCTGGAGTTTGCATGTGTGTGACACAATTAAAAGACTTTCAAGACCATCAACTTGACTTCAAAATGGAATTGTTAACTTTGAGAAACTTGTTTTTGATCGTTGACCCTTCAAAAGGAACCTATCAGTGATTAGCTGCTATATCAGAGACAACCATGAAGATCACTAATGGTTTTTAAAGATTACTCCGTAACTTTTTTTTGCAGTAAAATTGTGGCAGTTGTTTAATGAATTACAGGGTGGGAGTGTACGGTGTTGCAACAACGGACAATAAAAAAAAATATAATAAACTTTAATACAGGGATTGCAAATTAGGTTTTCGAATCATTGTTTATCTTTGTATTTGGTTTGTGAATGAGGTTTTTTGGGGGAAAAGGAGAGCTAGGAAAGCAGTCAATAGTGTACTGACTGCAGACAGACTACTACAGTAAGGTTTTAATGTTTTATAAAAAAAAGTGCCATTGCATGATACTGTACATTAAAATATAAACCTTGAAAAAAACTAAGTTTAAAAAAAAAACAAAAAAATGTGTTTTGCTACTCTTAACAACCGTGTGATAGAATTTAAATTCACTTTAGCAACAGTTGCAATGGATACAGGTTTGTCTTTTTTGTCAAACTTGGACTATATAAATTTTTTGTACTACGTTATGCACAGACAGGGAGTACCGATTATTTCTAGAATTGTTTTATCTATTTTATCACTTCCTCTCATTGCTGTCCTTCTATGCTGTCATGTCCCTCATTCTGGAATGTTTTATGGTCAAGAGAAACCCAAGTTGGCGAAACAAATCTTTGCACAAATTGTTTCCTTTACTTCTAAATGGAGATTTCATGCTTCTTAAGGATTGCTTGTTCTGAATAGATTGATTTTTTTTTAATGGTAACTGTTCCACAATATTTGTGGAGTACCTGATGAATAATTAACTTATCTTTGTGTTGCTAAATATTGTATGTACTAATGGTACTCCTCCTGTACTGATCTTATATTTAACCTTAGCAGATGGTAAGTATGCCATCAGTTTAAAAAAATTAATAATTCTGAAGCACAATAAAATATGAATTGAAATGATGTGTATCTGAAGATTCAGTTGTTCGATTATACTAGTTTTTAAGCAGCATACATCTGTTTTCAGCAGGCTTCCATAGCCCCCCACCCCTACCGCCGCACCAAACCCTCAACAGCAGAAGCTAGTTCTGCTAAATAGAGGATACATGGCAGACTGAAAAATAGTATTGTTGGAGCATAACTCCAAAGCCCAAAGGATATATGTGACTCATGTAGCCCAATTTGATGATTTTTTTTCTGCAAATATTGAGTACAATTGGGCAATTTGCAAAGTGACATTTTAAGTTATTTTCATTAAGTTGGATACAACATTGTTGCAATTCCTACTAGAATAAATGCACGCTCAAATTGTGTGCTGAGAGATCTGTGGCGAGAGAATGATGTAGTTGTGCAGCTTTGGAGAGCTGGTGTGGAGGTGGCTTGATATTGTACATAGTGAAGTTGTTGGAAATAGTCAAGTAATTATTTTTAAAATACTTAATGATTAAATAACAGAGTTAAACATTTTTATCTCTCAAATACAGTATATACCGGCATACTTGTTTATGTGCATTCTCTACCTATAATTTATGTGCTTTTTGGTTGGCTCAGTAGTCATCCACTATAAATAAACCAGTAATGCTTATTCAGCAGGTGAGTTCCGGTGCAACATCTTCCTCCTCTTGCCCATCTGCACACCTACAAGAAAAACATTTTTCTTTTGAGGGTGCCTTGTTTAAGCTTATGGAATTCTGAATTATTTATTTTTGAGAGTTTGAATTTAAGTATTTTAAGAGTATAAGTTTACAAACGTTTCCATAGGCTCTGTCATATGAGCCCAGAAGTTTCACGTTTCATCCGATTTCCGATTTTGTTTTTTTCGTTTTGGTATTTATCCTTTTACCAGCATTTAGTAACAGCAACTGTTGCTATGTATACTAAAACACATTTTCTCCAATGGTAGCATTGCTTGTCCCTTTTGGGTAAAATGACCCTGTCACAAGGTAGGACAGGGACTCCCTGTTGTCGTGGCTTCCAACACAGAGAAGTTTGAAAGTTCTGGATTTCAGACCACGCCCTAATTTCAGAATCTGGATCAATCTCACAAAGACTTATTCTGAAATGGCAATCCCATCAGTAAATTCTGTTGCTTTACTATTTTGCATTTTTGAATTTCCCTCTGTAAAGTTGTCTGTTAAGACCAGTCCCCGTTAGGATAGATTGGGACAGAGTAGGCGATGAAAGGGCAAGCTGGATTTTACTCCTACAGCTGGGGGAATACTTTTCACACCACACTTTCATGCATATCCAGTTGTATCGGACCCAGTCACCTCAATCCCTCCAGCAAGATGTTTTTACAGTAATTTTTCTGAAATAATTTGACTAGAGCTACAGACATATAGAAAAATTTGTGGCCATTACAAAAGTTTTGGCATTTCCACTGCATGCAAGTAATCAGAGACCTTGAGGACTGATTTGAGTAAAATTATCATTCAGGCCTCTTAAATCCCAGAGTAAATATGGTGAACATGGAATATTTAATTTCTTTAAAATGGCAAATAGCTATCTGCATAAGATAGATTTAGATCATTAAATACTTTACATATAACCATAATTCCATTCTCCTAGAACATGGAATTTTCAGGGGTTTTTTCAAACTGGTTATTCACTTGCTTTGGGAGCTTAAATAAATTGGGTCAAATCAAGAGCTGTTTGGACAATGTCAATGTTCAAAATAACGTCTTATTCCATCCTTTCACATGGAGCTTGCCTTCAAGTGATTTTTTTTTATATATAGACTTCATCTGTTACGTAAAAGGCTTCTGGGAATTTTTAACAGGTTAGGAGAGTAGCCACCTTAAAAATCCAAAGTGATGTCAGCTGGCCTTAATTCAGGATAATTCATAATGTACTCCAGGAAACCCACTAAAAGCACTACCTAGTGTGATCAAATATTGCAGTGCTGATTTGAGTCATATTGTACTAACTAAATCGTGCTGTTTAGCAGCAAAAAGGAGTTAGGTCTCTGATCACTTGCATGGAGTGGAAATGCCAAAACTTTTGTAATGGCCACAAATTGTTCTAAATGACTGTAGCTCTAGTCAATTATTTCAGAAAAGAAATTAGACTTGATGTCTGGTTTTCCTGTTTTTGCAACAGACTCCATTCCGAATTCTTTTGCGACAACAAACTTCAGGTGAATGTTTAAATGTTTTTGTTTTGGCTTTCTCTGAAGGCAGGGTTAGTTCTTTCCCCACGTCTGCCACACCTTTCTCCCTCCCTCCCGCTCTCGCTCTCTCGCCTCAAAAACTCCTAGTGACCAACCCTTGGAGCTTACCTGAGGGCCAGTGGCGGCCTCAGACGTGCATGTTTGGATGTGTGGCTAAGTCTAGGTCCAAAGAAAAAAAAGGCCCAAAATAATTTCTACCCTGTCTTCTGCTTTCCCTCGGAGTGCCATGAGATCTTTTGCATTCATTAGAGAGGGTTTGAGATATCTCAGGGACCAGCTTCATTAAAAAGCACTCCTTCAGTACTGTATTGCAGTGTCAACCTAGATTATGTACTCGGGTCTCAATAGTGGATTTGAACCCCCGCTTTCTGACTTAAGTGCAAGCATGCTACCAGCAAGCCAAGGTCAACACTTAAACTGCAAAACATAAAGATTTGACAATAAGTAGCTCTAGTTACCTAAGCCACATATCCAAATTTGCTGATGGCACAGAGATAGGTGACCTTGTAATCAGTGTAGTTGCCAGCATCAAATTGCAAAGGAATGTTGATGATTAATTGAATGGGAAAAACTGACCAATGGATTTCAGTGTAGGCAAAAGTGAGGTCATCAACTTGAGGCCTAAAAAGGATAGAACAAGGTACTTTCTAAATGATGAAAAGCTAGAAACAATGGAGGTCCAGGTACAGACCATTAAAAGTACCATGAACAGGGTTCAGAAAGTAATCAAAAAGGCTCATTGAATGCTAGCCTTTAGATGTAGAGGATTCAGCAGGCCGTATAGCCTTTTCTACTTAGCTGAAAAAAGGTTTCCTTCATTAATAATACGAGATCACTCAGCTAGTACCTTAAACGAGTGGGAATTCAGGTAGAACCAGGTGAGAGAATGGAATCCTATCAAAATGACACTAGCTGATCTTGATTTGGACAAAGTTTGCTTTGTTATATTTTTAATGCAACGCAGAGAAACAAGTGCCTTTTTAAGTAATAGATCTGGTAATTGCAGAAAATGAGAACAAGCCATTCAGCCCATTACAATCCCACAAAGAATTCTGCCATATTTAAACTTGTGGGCAAAGTTCTGTCTAAAAATTCCTTGCATGCTGTTAATTTAGAACTATTGTTCAATTCTGGATTTCTGTCCTACCACAAACAAAATCTTTCACAGCCCCAAATTTACAGGAACCACCATGTTTTGTGTAGTATTTAATAGTTTATACCAATGGCCATAATTACCAATCCCACTCTAAACCGGCTATTTATCTGGCTTGAAAAACATGCTCGTTATTTGTCAGAAAGAATTCTTCACATGTATAAAAGATAATGAGCAAAAATCATAGGGTTTTAATTGGTAATTGCCTCCAGTAGATAGAAATTCTGACAGAATAGTCATGTCACAGGGGATTAGTTTCCATATCTGCCAAATGTCACATTGGGAATGACGATCACATATTTTGATTTAAATATGAATAATTTGAAATATTGTAATGTGCATCATTCTTAAATATAAGTCGGCATAAATGGGTTTACAATCTTATCATTAATGTCAATTTCAACATTTCTCCAGTGTTGGCACTGAGTTTCAAATTGATTGCACTTCACTACCTTGTTTGAATAGCTACATGTCTCGTGATCTTTAAATTTTCACCAAACACTGGTTGCATTTTGCTGCAAAGAGCAAATGCACCTTTTGGTAGAGTTTAACTAGTCTGTTTTGTCATGATTTTCATGGCAATTTACACTTCAGAGCTGCCCATAGCTGAAGGACAATGAAGATTAGAGGTAAGATTACTTTACCTCATTGTAATTAATACATTTCCTGTTTTTTTTCCAATTCTAGATGTTAATTTTTGAAAGAATGGGTTTCTCAGGCTTTGGATTTTGCTAGTTATATCTGTGACTTGTCCTGCTAATTATCTGGTTATAATAGCTAAAAAGTGAATTAGTTCAACCTGATAATTATTACTTGTTAAGGTTTATTGTTTAACAGTAAGATAAAGGCAAAATACTGCGGATACTGGAAATCTGAAACAAAAACCATGCTGGAAAAACTCAGGTCTGACAGCTTCTGTGGAGAGAAAGACAGTTAACGTTTTGAGTCCATATGACTCTTCAGAGCTCTGAAGAGTCATATGGACTCGAAACGTTAACTTCTGTGGAGAGAAAGAGAGTTGTCAGACCTGCTGAGTGTTTCCAGCATTTTTTTTGTTATTATTTAACAGGCTAGTTTAATTACAATAAGAGGGCAATGTGTTTCCTGCAGTCTCATATGCCAGTGGCATTTTGCTTCTGAAGGAAACTAAAGAGTTGTGTAACATCTGGGAGCCTCATTTAAATTATGCCAAGGTGCTTCACAGGAGGGTTATCAAACATAATTTGACACCAAGCCACATAAGATATTAGGTCAGAAGATTTTGTTTCAGTCTTCAGTGTTAACATATCAAAATTTGAGAGTATAGTTTCCAATCCCAAGTCCAGGTCATTTCTATGCGTGGTGAACAGAGATGTCCCAGCACCGATCCTTTTGAAAAAACACATCCCATCTTTTGCTAGTCTAAGCAACTACTCGTAACTTTTTACTGTTTTGAAACCAGTTTGCTGTTCATTCTGCTGATTGTTCCCTGACTTCACCTTAGAAGTCTACTATGCAGTCTCTTATCAAGGGCCTTTTGAAAATCCAAATATATTACATGTACTTGTCTACTCTTTCTGTTACTTTGTGAAGCATGACCTTACCTTTTGAATTTCATGCTGTGGCTACATTATTATATTTTCAGTTTCTAGCTATTTTTCAATTATATCTTTTAGTTAAGGACTGCATTATCGTTCCTATTGCCAGCATTAACTGGTATTATGGAATGCTCTCCTTCATTGGCAGAGGTATAGAATATAAAAGTAAGGATATAATGTTGGAATTGTATAAAACACTGGTGAGGCCACAACTGGAGTATTGTGTGCAGTTCTGGTCACCACATTACAGGAAGGACGTAATAGCTCTGGAGAGAGAGCAGAGGAGGTTTACAAGAATGTTGCCAGGGTTAGAAAAGTGTAGCTACGAGGAAAGATTGGATAGGTTGGGGTTATTTTCCTTGGAACAAAGAAGGCTGAGAGGTGATTGAGGTGTACAAAATTATGAGGGGAATAGATAGAGTGGACAGGATAAAATTGTTTCCCTTGATGGAGAATTCTAGAACCAGGGGGCATAGATTCAAGATAAATGGTAGAAGGTGTAAGGGGGACATGAGGAAGAACTTTTTTATGCAGAGGGTAGTGGGTGTCTGGAATTTGCTGCCCAAATTGGTGGTAGAGGCAGAAACTTTAAACTCTTTTTAAAAAGTATCTGGATCTGCACCTAAAGTGCTGTAAGCTGCAGGGCTATGGGCTGGGTGCAGGAAGGTGGGATTAGAAAGGGCACCTGGGTGTCCTCGGGCAGGCATGGACACGATGGGCCGAATGGCCTCCTTCTGTGCTGTAACTTTTCTGTGGTTCTATAGACAGGAGAGAGGGTTAATTTAAACAGTGCTGATTTCTCCTCTTGCCATTCATCCATTAACTGAAAGGTGTTTTGATTTTGAGTTCCCCGTTTATAAGTGGTTATGTACTTTCCCCAACCCCTCACTTTTGGTGTGATCCAATTCTTATTAACAACTCCACAGCAAACGCCATAGGGTAAAACCAGAAGATAGTCGATTTACACACAAGCAGGAAGAGGGTTCACAATATTATCCCACCCCCCCCCCCCCCCCCCCATACAATAAAAAGAATCAAGAAAAAGTTACAGGGCAAAGACCACAGAGAAAATAAGAATTATTGTTTCATGTAAGTCCAGAATCAAAAGTCCATTGGTGTATTATTTCACGGAGTTGGCAGGTTGAAGACCGATGCTGGATAATTCACTTTTTCAGCAGAGATGACTTCCATGATAGGCATGTAGAGATGAATTAGGCATGTAGAGATGATTTAGCCTTGTAGGCTCTGGTACAGAAGCTCAGAAGTCCTAGTAGAAACAGTGTGGATGGGGGCCAGGCCTTCACCTGGGCAGAGCCCTTATTCTGAGCTGCTGCTTTATTAATGAAAATGGCAGACTGAGCTGTGAAACTCCATAAGGCAAGGTAACTGGTTCTCCCCGTTGGGGTGGTGGTGGAGTCAACGTGTGATATGACTCCCACTTCTTCACTTTGGTTTGGACAAAGGATGTATATTCCTTTAGATCCTTGAGATGGTTAATGTTTCAACCATTAATCGTTTCTAAAAGATCTCAGGGTCCTTTGATCTTGCAGACTGATCGTCTCCTTTGGCCAGGCCCTGGCCGTAGAAATGTAGATGGCCTTTGTACGGTTCCTTGGATTTGATTTCTGCAGTCTCGGGGCATTAGCGCCCTTTTAGAGATAACAAGGTGGTAGCTGTTCTGGTTGCCAGGAAGTTCCTTTTGTTTGAGTTGTAGCCAGTCATGGCTTCAGTCATTTTAAAGCCTTTGCCCACTCCTTTTTTAAAAAAAAAAATTAGCCAGGATGATATCTATATATTTCACAAAAATATAGTGAGGTCTTGGCTCCAGGACACTGGTCAATACTTCCTTAATTTGCTGCAACACCCTTTTTAAATATAGGAATCACTAGTCCTCTGGTGCTATTCTATTTTCTACTGAAAGTGTGTGTGTGTGTATATGTATGTATGTGTATATTAAAAAAATATAGTGCATTGCTATGCAATCCATGTAGACCAGGGGTTTTATCTTAAGTTTAGTTTAACAATTCTCTTAGTTTCTATCTAAATGCCTTTATATCTTTTTGAACTCTGGATGGAGCTCAGTCCCTTCCAGTTCGAAAATAGCAATTAATCGTTCAAAGTCTTACCTTTTATATAATAGCTGCCCAGTCTGTGTGTCCATTTCAGTTTAATTTTCTTCTAGGTTTGTCTGCTTCAAATTCCACCAGAACAAAATGCCAATGATACTATGCACAGGCTGAATAAACAATGGTGGCATGCCACGGTGACTCTTACCTAACTAAACTGTAGGCTGCATATAGTGACTACTCTTCCTGGCCAAAATGGAGGTCATTGGAAAACTCCCCCATCAATTTTGCCTGGATATTGCACTGTTGTAAGTGTCTGGGGCTAATTGCTTATAAATAGTATGCAACTATTATCCAGTAACTGCATTTTGCGAGAGAAATCACAGCTTTTTTCAGGAAATGTTTCTGTAGTTTTGATTGTTGTTTACTGCAGACATTTTTAAATAGACTTTGTTTGCCTTTCTGTCTACTGAGTAAATAAACTTTGCTATAAAATAAATTGGACCATAACTTCTGAGCTCTGGGGCATCGTAACTGGGGGTAACCCAAAGGTTCACTGGCGAACCTCTCCAGAAGTCCCAAGATAAAGATTTCACGGAAATTGCCAGGGAAATTCAAACTAACATTGGGCAATTGCCCTGCAAACGGAACCATGCAAAAGTACAATTTAAATCATAAATTTTGGATGGTTCCGACTGTCTTATCGGAATAGTTACCCAGGAAAAGTTAGAATTAAAACCATTTCCAACTCCTGAGTAACTATAGTACAGACTCCCCTGACCCTGCTGCCCACCAAATCCTACCCACTTACTTTACAAACATACCTTCTCCCTGGCTTCTCAAAGTGGCTGAACCTTTCTGCTGTGAAAAGGGGGGTATGGCTTCCTTACCTCCAACTCTCTGGCCCTCAACGCAAGGCCTTGGGAAACTGCTGCACTAGATGGCTCTCGCCCAGGCTGAGTTGGGGAGGATGGGCGAGAAAGGAGCAGCTGGATTTTAAGGTAAGAAACTAGGAGCGGAGTGGCAATCTGACTGCCACCCCATGGGATTCAGGGCCATTTTTTACTGTAAGACCCAACCTGTTTCATTGGTTGATGCCGTGCAACTGAATGGCCGACACTGTGGTGTCAATAGATGCTGCTCTTATTGTTTGGAGTCTGACTGCGTTAAATGTTGACCTTTGCACAATAGTCCACTAGAAGGAAAACGAGTAAAGAAAGGACAGCAGAAACAAGAAGCGAGAAAATATATTCCAAAGCAGCATTTTTGGTGGCCCTGAAGAAGTAATGCCTTGGAATAGGTAGCCCTAGCATAAAGAGGAAGACCTAGGCTGGGACCTGAATGTTGAAGGGTTTTTGATATCAGGATTACAGGAAGCTAGGAAAAGGTGGTGAGGTAGCTCTGTTAAATAAGAATGGCATTAGTTCAGTACTGAGGAGAGACCTTAGCTTGAATATAGGTAATAAAGGATTCTTAAGAATGATTGCAAAGTATTTTATTTTAGCGCACACTTTTAGATGGCATCATATCTTGAGAAGAAATCTTGTGCAATTTATGAACATTAGCAGAGCAACTTGATAAGACTTGCAGATTGGGGATTTCCATTTGTGATTGCCAGCACACAATTTATTGTCCACTCCCTTTGAGTGCAAAATTATGCATTAGCACAAAATCCAGGCTTTTAAATCAACTGCAAAGTATTGGGCTGTCTTTTCTTGTTTTTTTTTCCATTAATTTTCCTCCTCCCACCCTCCCTTTCTTACTACAATGCAGTTCCAAAGAAGCATTTCAGTCATTCGCCCAAGTGACTAATTTGCAGATGTGAGCCTATTTGCATTCCTTTCTCGGCCCCTTGTGCATTTTGAATTTCCTTCGTACCACCTTTGACGCCCTAGTTTTTAATTGTGTAGACCTAATCTCTGGAATTCTCTTCCTAAACTCCTCCATCTCACTACCTTTCACTTTTTAAGATGCTCCTTAAAACTTAAATCTTTGATCAAGCTTTTGGTTACTTATCCAAACATCCGCTTATATGGTTTGTGTCAAATTTTGCTTGATATTGCTTCTTTGGAGTGTCTTGGGATGTTATAATATATTAAAGGTGCCATGTAGAGACAGCTTTAAATGAAGTAGTGGAGGGGGGGTGGGGTGTGGGGAAGGATCATGTGAGAGGGTATATACTAAAGTAAAGGGAAACAACAAAGTAGTGGAGCAGGGCAGCAATTTGGATAGAGTCTGAATGTGTGACAGGAAGGGACAGAACATACAATCGGAAGAGTGCACCAGCAGATGAAGCTGAAAGTGGTTGCATGTATTTAAATGCATGTAGCATTTTTAATGAAAGGGATGGCCTGTAGGCAAAGGTAGAAACGATCATATATGATCTGGTAGGCATTACAGAGACACGGTTGAATGGTGATCTAGGCTGGGACCTGAATGTTGATGGGTTTTTGACATATCAAGATGACAGGAAGCTAGGAAAAGGTGGTGGGTTAGCTCTGTTAATTAAGGATGACACTAATTCAGTACTGAGATGAGACCTTAGCTTGAAAGAGCAAGACGCAGAATCAGTTTATGTAGAGATAAGAAATAGTAAAGGTAAGAGATAACTTGTGGAAGTAGCTTATAGGCCCCCTAACAGTAGTTACACTGTAGACAGAGCATACAGGTAGATATAAATGGGGTGTGTAAGAAAGGTTCCATGATAATCATGGGAGACTTCAATCTACATTTAGATTGAGTGTATCAGATTGCCAAAGGCAGCCTGGAAAATGAGTTCATAGTGTATTCGGGACAATTTTAGAGTAGTACAGTCTAGATCTAACCGGGCAGCAGGTTATTCTGTGCAATGCAACAGGGTTAATCAATAAACTGAGCAAAGAAGACTCATAAAATAGAATTTCACGTTCAGTTTGATGATGAGAAATGTGGGTCCATGACAAGTGTTTTAAACCTAATTAAAGGTAACTACAAGGAAATGAAGGCAGAGTTGGCTAAAGTGGACTGAGAAACTAGGCTAAAAGGTAGGACAGTAGAGATGCAGTGGCAGACTTTTAAGGAGATATTCAATAACTCTCAGCAAAGATTTATCCCAGTGAGAAAGAAAGACATTAGGGGAAGGATGCATCATCCATGGCTGAATAAGGAAATTAAGGATGGTATCAAATTGAAAGAAACGCTGGTGGGGATTTTCCGGCCCCGCATTGGTGGGACCAACCATGGTGAGACCTGCCGTGGGCATATGGCGAGCCAGCCAAAGGTCCATTGACTTTCAGTGGAACCGGAAGATCCCAGCAGCAGGTGGGGCCAGAAAATCCTGTCCACTGTACAATTCAACAAGGATTCGTGGTAGGTCAGAAGATTGGACAGATTTTAAGAACCAGGAAATTATGACAAAAAATAATAATGGGGTATAATTTAGAGTATGACAGAAAGCTAACTAGAAATATAAAAACTGATAGTAAGAGTTTCTACATGTATTTGAATAGGATATGAGTAAGTAAAGCTAGTGTTGGTCCTGTGGAGAAAGCCTGGGGAAATGATCATGGAAAACAAAGAAATGGCAGAGGCATGGAACAGATATTTTGTGCCTGTCTCCTCAGTAGAGGACTTAAAAGCTTCCCAAAGATTCTTGATGATCAAGAGATGATGGGGAGGGATGAACTTGATGTAATCACCATCACCAGGGAAAGGGTGCCAGGAAAACTATTAGACCCAAAGGCTTACAGGTCCCCAGGTTTGGATGACTTGCATCCTAGGGTATTCAAAGAAATGGTGGCACAGATAGCAGATGCATTGGTTATCATCTTCCAAAATTCTTTAGATTAAGGAAGGGTTCCAGCAGATTAGAAAACAGCTAATGTAGCACATTTATTCAAGAAAAGAGGAGGGCAGAAAGGAAACTACAGGCCAGTCAGCCTAACATCTGTCATAGGGAAAGTGCTAGAATCCATTATTAAGGAGGATATAGCAGGATACTTGGATAACCACGATTTGATCAGACAGAGCCAACATGGCTTTGTGAAAGGGGAATCGTGTTTAACTAATTTATTAGAGTTATTTGATGAAATAACATTCAAGTTGGATAAAGGGGAAGTGGTAGATGTGGTGTACTTGGACTTCCTAAAGGCATTTAATAAAGTACTACATCAAAGGTTACTACACAAAATAAGAGCACATGGTTTATGGGGTAACATATTTGCATGGATATGGTTTGGTTGGCTAACAGGAAGCAGAGGGATAAATGGGTCTTTTTCGGATTGGCGAGCTGTAACTAATAGAGTGCCACAGGGATCAGTGTTGGGTCCTCAACTATTTGCAATCTATATCAATGACTTGGATGAAGGGAGAAAATGTATGGTAACTAAATTTGCCGATAACACCAAGATAGAGGGTCTGCAAATGGATATAGACAGGTTGAGGGAGTGGGCAAAAATTTGGCAGATGGAGTATAACGTGGCTAAATGTGAACTTCTTCACTTTTGCAGGAAGAATAGAAAAGCAGTGTACTATTTAAATGGGGAGAGATTACAGAACTCAGTGGTACAGAGGGATCTAGGTGTCCTGGTACATGAATCACATAGTTGGTATATAGGTGCAGCAAGTAATTAAGAAGGCAAATGGAATGTTGGCATTTATTGCAAGAGGAATGGAATATAAAGGTAGGGAAGTTTTATGACAGCTGTACAAGGCCTTTGTGAGACCACATCTGGAGTACTGTGTACAGTTTTGGTGGTCTCATTTTATTAAAAAAATATAACTGCTTTAGAAGCAGTTCAGACAAGATTTCCTGGACTCATTGCTGGGATGAAGGGGTTGTTTTACAAAGAAAGGTTGAACAGATTAGGCCTATACCCATTGGATTTTAGAAGAATGTGAGGTGATCTTATTGAAACATATAAGATCCTGACGGGACTTGATAAGGTGGATATCTGCAGGATGTTTCCTCTTGTGAGGGAGACTAAAACTAGAGGGCATAGTTTTAAAATAAGAGGTCTTCCTTTTAAGACAGAGATGAGGAGGAATTTTTTCTCCTGAAGGGTTGTTGGTGTGTGGAATTCTCTTCCTCAAAAAGTAGTAGAGGCTGGGTCTTCGAATTTATTCAAGGCAGAGTTAGACAGAGTTTTGTTAGACAAGGAAGTTGAGGGTTATGGGAGGCAGACAGGAAAGGGGAGCTGAGATCACAACTAAATCAGCTGCGATCTCATTGCATGGTGGAGTAGCCTCGAGGAACCTAATGGCCGACTCCTGCTCCTATGTGAATGTAAGTTGTTGTTATACCCAGGTAATGAATATTGGCTGGCTATTTGGATCTGAGGACTATTAGCCAGAATATGTACTTACCTTATATCCACACAAACGCACACACTTCTAGTTGTTTTTTAAAAAAAAAGGTTAAGTAGCCAGTAAAGATGAAGCCAATTTTTCTCTCCCTAACCATAGACCAACTGCAGTGTGACTCCTACCTCCCTGACTGAGAGCAGCGAGCTCCATTCAAATCAAGATTGAATTTCAAACCTTTGCACTTCCTTTAGCAACTGAACCAACAAGGGAGCTCAGCCAAATGGTTTTTCTTCTGTTTTTGTTTCCTTAGCCCCTGGCTGTATGGATGAGGTCAGGTTCCGTGCACATTGCCATAGAAGGATTCATGAATGTGTCATAATCACTGCCAGCTTATTGAGAAATTATTTGAAGTTGATTGCTTGGAAGTTCTGTGGCTATTATACCTTATATTAGTTTAAAATGTACCAATAAGTCAACCTTTTTAGACCTCAATAGGTTGCCCTGTGTGTTTTCAGGATAAATTTAGGGAATTACTCACAAGAATCTGTCACTGGAACATGGACATTTGCTTCTAACCAAAATTAATCTAATCATGAATTTACTTTTCCATGGAATCATCAATCTTAAGCAAGGCACAAATTATCACAGTAGAATATTTCCAATCATAAAGCAATCATGATAAATAAGAGAATTTTACAACATATACCATAGAACTTGAGCATGTGCTATTTACTCATTAATATTTTTATAACTTTTTTCAATTTCAAGCTAGCTTTATCAGCCCTATTCCTAACAGCTAGCTTAATTCAAACTAATTAATTAATTATTAGTAAAACATCTTGGTAAGTGATTATAACATGATGGAACTTCAAATTCAATTTGAGGGTGATAAATTTGGGTCTGAAACTAGTGTCATAGATTAAATAAAGGAAATTCCAAGGATATGAAGACAGAGTTAGATAAAGTGAACTGGGAAAATAGGCCTAAAGATAGTAGAGAAGTAGGAGATATTTCATAACTCTCAACAAAGATATATTCCATTAAGAGCAAAAGACTGAAAAGGATGCACTATTTGTGGCTAGTTAATGATGGTACCAAATTTTAAAAATGTATAATGCTGCAAAGATTGGAAACATTTTAGAAAGCAGCAAACAATGACTTTAAAAAAGCACGCGAACTTGGAATATGAGAAAAAATTAGCAAAGAACATAAAGCAAGAAGGAAAAATTTCTACAAGTGTATATAAAAAGGAAGAGTAGTGAAGGTGAGTGGTGGGAATTGATCCCTTAGAGGGTGAGACTGGGGAATTAATAATGGGAAACAAGGAAATGGCACAGACTTTACACAAATACTTTGTATCGGTCTTCAAAGTTCTGGTGGTGAGAGATCACTTGGAATCCGAGTTGTTATGGCAACATGCACTTTGTAGTCCAGAGCTACGAATAGTGATGATAGAGGCTCCAACTCTCTTGCCATCAGATGGATGACCAGGAGTCCCTCCCGTTCTTGCTGACTGCTATTGGCATACGTTGGAATAATTTGCAGGTTGACCATACTATGAACATCTCTTCCTTAGCCATCAAGTCCTGGAGTGAGACTTAAGATAAGAACTTCTGGCCCAGAGGCCTGGATGCTACCCATTGGACCCCCTACCACTGCCCCTGCCCCCACAGAAGAAGGCACAAAAAGCATACCAAAAATAGTTGAAAAGCAGGGGAAAAAAGGGAGGGAGGAGCTTAAAACAATCATGATCACTAGAGAAAACACACTCGGAAAACTATGGGACTAAGGGTTGACAAGTCACCTGGAACTGATGGCCTCCATCCTAGGGTCTTAAAAGGAAGTGGCTAGAGATATTGGATGTGTTGGCTGTAACCTTCTAAAATTCCCTAGATTCTGGTAAGGTCTTAGTGGATTGGCAAACCACAAATGTTACACGTCCATTCAAGAAAGGAGGGAGACAGAAAGCAGGAAACTGGCCTAATATTTTACATTGGGAAAATGCTAGATTCCATTATTAAGAAGGTACTAGCAGGACATTTAAAAAACCTTAATACAATCAAACAGTGGTTTTATGAAAGGGAAATTGTGTTTGCCAAATTTATTAGAGTTCTTTGAGGTTGTAACAAACAGGGAGGATAAAGGAGAACCAGTAGATGTGATGTATTTGGATTTCCAAAAGGCATTCAATAAGATGTTCCATAAAAGGTTACTGCACAAGATAAGAGCTCATGGTGCTCCGGGTCATATGTTAGAATTGGGATAAATGATTCATTTTCAATTTGGCAAGTGTGTCACTGTATGTGTTTGCAATTTCTCCATTAATGCATCTCATGATTATCTAGAAAATTCATCCACAAATAGATACAAAGATAATACTTTATTACTAGTGCTGAATTTTACCACACAACATTGCAAATCATTAAGCAAATATTTCATTTAGAGGATAGATACTATGCTTTAAGCTACCCAAATAGCCAAAGGTAGACAACACAAAATTTAGACGTGTAGCACTTTTTAGTGAAATTAGGTGGATTCACATAGTTTTCCATTTTACTTTTTATGATGGAGCAGACCTTACTTACTCCTGTGCCAACAAAGTGCAGGCTGTCACCTGTCTTTACAGATATATGACTACCGACAGTCTGCTTCTGCAGCCTCACATCCTCCAAAACTCCTCTTTGGTAACATTTCTGCAACACTGATTTGACACTAACGATGTCATTTTAGAGTTCAATGCTCCAGATAACACCATCTTTTCATCAAGCACGACTGAGTATATGTTCAGCAGGAGAATGGATTCTCCTGCTGCAAACAACGATATTTAAAGAGATCATCAACTGACCTGAAGATAGTTGTTGTTTGATTTCTGCAGGCTGTAGATCATATGAATCTTTGTAGAATTCTTTAAAGTCTACAGAGAGTGATGTGTCATGTGCTGAAGGACTTGGTCCTGACTTCAAGGCTTCTGCCACTTGCTCCCAGACATGAGTACAGTGACAGTTCCCTTTAGAACATAGTGGAACTAGGAGAATGAGCAGAATGCATACAGTGCAGGACAAGCTTCTGTAAGAGAGAGGAAGAGGAGGAGGACAAGAGGGTTCTCAGGAGGTGACCATAGCTGGGCAGAATGGTCAAGGAGCAATTCTCCTAACAGTGCCTCAGCTAGGGGCAACCTGTGAGATGTCTGTGCTTCAGTAAGGACTTTCTTGAAACCTGACACCTGCTGAAACCACAAGTGCAACCTCTAAGCGGGTTAAAAACCACACTCAGTGGTTGTAAAGTTGACCACAGCCATGTACCTTTATGTGCCAGGCTCCGCCCAGGCGGGATATGCAGATATTTGCAACATCTCACAATTTGCTGTATCTTGTGTAAGGGAGAGAGTGAGCTCGCTAAGTTTCATTCCCCTCTACCAGAGAGCAGCAGGTGCCTGAGGACATGTCTTCACGATGATTGCAGGATTTCCCATGGTTCAAAGTGTTATTGATTGCACACATGCCACTTTGCAGATGGTACATGTCAACTCAGATGTATTGTAAACGACAGGACTTAAACTCCCGTGACATCCAGCTGTGCGACCATAAACAGTGAATTCTCCAGGTCAATGCCTGGGATACTAGGAGCTGTCATGGTGTCTTCATTCTGGAGCAGTCACTGTGCAATCTATATTTGACCCACCAAAGCAAACCAAAGGGTGGCTTCTGGGTGATGAGGGCTATTCACTGACCATATAGCCAATGGCTCTGGTGTGCAATCTCTGCACTCGTACGCACAACATGAATAAAATGAAAGCTATCCTGCCACAAAAAAATGGGATGTAGCAGATCACTGGCTCCAAATAATGAAACAATGCTTCCATTGCCTGGGTTGATCTGGAGGAGCCACACAGGACACAGCAGAGGTGCAGGGTGACTTTAAATAGTGTAACCTAGCTTTAGATGGTGCTAGCCTTTCACTATTTAGGGCCCCCTGCAGCAACTCAATTGAGTGGTTAGCATCCACCAAAAGCTGCAATCATGTGAGTTGGTTTGATACTTGTACCTGAAGCAACGGGTGTGGATTAATTCTGCATCACATCCCTGCACCTATTTTCAGGGGCTGGGTTCCTGCACAATGCTTTCCGTCCCTATGCATCCACCTCCTTCCACCACCAGTAATCAAGGCACATTTTTGCCTGTCACAGAGATGCTCCTCTCATTATGATCAACGTTTACATGCTTGGAGTCAATTGGAGACTGGAGTTGGGCAGTTCTGGTTGAAAGAAGAGTGGAGTTCTGGCAAAACAGGCCTCAAGGGCTCATGGAGTTGCAAGTAGCCTCTGTACTATTGAATAAAGGGATTGTAATCTTGTAATTCTGCCTCCCTCCTTTAGCCTTTGCAAGCACTTACACAACTCTTGGCCGCCAGTAAGGTTTTTCCTCCTTTTGTCATCTGTTTAATGCTGGAAATCTGGACTTTGCCTCCAACTGGCAGCTATGCTTCATTCACTTCCACTCTTTTTACATGACACACGCAACTGGGTTTGCAGTAGAATGCCACCCGACTTTCCCCAGATCTGCCAAGAAACAGTGGGAGAGGGCACAAAGCCTCACAGACCAGAAGTAGAGCGGATCTTGCTAGGATAGTGATATGGGTGTTACATATCACCCATTGTGATATGGCCTCCATTGTGGCAAAATTAAATATATATTCTGCTTCTTTGAGTTAACACGGTTTTAGTGACAAGGCCTCACCAACTGAATTAGGGCTGGATTGGATATGTCTGATGTTCTGCATCTGGCGCTTCTCTTATAACTGACCTTCTGGGATAAGACACACAGTGGAAGCTTGTTTCATTCCATTCTTTTGCTGATCTGGCCTGTGAGCTGTTAATCTGGCACCCTGCCTGGTATTCCCCTAGCCTTTTCTTAGTGCGCCCTTGTCCAAGTTCATCACGTTGGCCTGGTAGCTCTCTGGTGGTTTTACAACACATTGTGGTATGCTTTCATTTCTCTATTGTGCAGAGAATTTCAGTCTCTGCAATATCTTTTACAGAGTACTTTAAATTTAAGTTCAACACTGGATGTTTACTTCAAACTGAATGATAAGGTGAATAACCATTGTGCTACTGAAGCCTAAGCAGCTCACAGTATTTCGCAAAGTAAGACTGTGCAGTTATAGGAACACACATTCTGAGGTAACCAGACAAAATATTTCTATTTTGCTGTGTAACCACCCAAGGCATTGTGTTGAGGGAAATACATAGACAGTTATGCTTCTCCATGACTCGTTATAAAATTCTCTTAAGTCATTTGTTTTAAGAGCAAATTAGACTTCTGTCATTAATAATCAATAAAGCACTTGGTGTGATAAATATACACTGAATGGAAAATATACACTTAATGGGGGCGTTGTCCCCTCCAGGTCATGGCCAGGTTGCTGTGGTTTTTTAAAATATAAAACTAAATTTATCTTCACTGTCACTTGCTGTCAGCATCCTCACATCAGCAATTCCCACCTCAGCTGGCAAGGCTGCTAATCTCTGAGTGCTGGAGGACCTCCCATTGGCCCTCCAGTCTTGGGAGCCCTAGCACTGCCCATGATTGGACAGCAAGCCTGCTTCCTGGTCTGTAGTTGTCTGAAGATTTGAAAATCCCTATGGGTGTGCCTAAAACATGCCATGTGGGTTTGGGACCTGGAACGCATCACCAATTTTCAGTTGGGAATGATTAAAATCAGCCCCAGATTTCACAATATTAGATCTCTGACAAAGGCCAAGCCATGTAGTTACAGATCCACATAGACACTTTCATTAAAAACAGAATTATATCTGGCAAAATAAATGGGAAAATCAAATCCAGATTACTAAAACAGAATTACCTAGATTTTAATTAGGATGCGTAATCCTGCACACCAAATTTTCTTCTACATGTTTCACCCAAGCATCAGAAAAAATCTGCCCTGTGATATCTATACTGCGATAAATGTGGTTGGAATTATTAGTGATCACTCATAAGAAGCATTGCAATTTTTAGACGAATTAGAGAGAATTGTATTAACAATGAAGAGAACATTAATTATCCAAAGGTGAAAAAGGAGAGGTTTTTTTTTGAAGTTCTTTTCAGTTGGTACAGGAGTCAAGGACAACCTGGTTTAGATGTGGAGCAAGTGCACAACGTAGAAGTCGGGAACCATTTGGGAAATTGTGCCCACACGATATAAGCTCAGAGTGAATAAAAGATGAAAAAGAAAAAAAAATCAAGGATGAGGGTACTTGATTTGGAAAGAAATAAATTATAGCTAAATTGAAGGGATCTTTCCCAGATTAAACAGAAGGACAAAAATAAAAATATCTGGAAAAACTCAGCAGGTCTGACAGCATCTGCAGAGAGGAACACAGTTAACGTTTCGAGTCCGTATGACTCTTCAACAGAACTAAGTAAAAATAGAAAAGAGGTGAAATATAACCTGGTTTAAGGGGGGGATGGGACAGGTAGAGGGACAAATGGAAAGACAATTGGCATATAGAACAGAAGATCTGCAATGGGGAGTATTTAAACAGGAAATGGAAAGGAAACAAATCAAATACATTCCAAAAAAAAGGGTCTGTTTTGAAAGCTACAATTCCAATGACAAATAATTTTAAAGAGAGAAGCATTTAGTGCTTCTATAGGGCAGATAATAAAAATGAAACCAGGGCAAGTATAGCAGGACAAGGAGCAAAAGGAAGAATAGAAAGACAATGTGAATTGTATATTAATTGGGTATTTTATTGTATTCCGATGGTGGTCATTAACTGGTGATTATTTATAGTGGAGCAGACTGTGACTGTGGTGACTAGATTGGAGGTGCATGTGCGTTCCTATAAATAAAAGCTTGTAAGTGTATAAAGGCTGGGCCCGGGTTTATCCTTCACCACTTGGCTATCTAAGTTGTAATGCAGAGGAATAAAAAAGCAAAAACCATCAAGGCTTCATATAGACACATTCTTAGATGTAGGATAATAGTGAAGGTTGGCGTGGAACAATAAAGAGAAAAAAGAGGTATGCTTCTTGTAGTGAGGGAATAGCAAAAGTACTAAATAAGTTCAAAAGCAAAACTGCAGTTGCTGGAAATCTGAAATAAAACAGAAAATTCTGGAACTACTCAGCAGGTCGGGCAGTATCTGTGGAGGAAAGGACAGAGTTAATGTCTCAGGTCTGTGACCTTTCATAAGAATTGAGGAAAGATAGAAATGTAATAAGTTTTGAGCAAGTGAAAGGGGGAAGAAGGATGAAGAACAGAAGAGAAGATCTGGATTTTGGTGGAGAGCTTAAATGACTAGAGGTTTCATGGCACAAAAGCCAAAGGGAGTGGTAATGGGTAAAAGTAAAGAAATAAAAGATGTGTCTAGATGAGGTGTGAATGGCTGGTGTTGTGCCAGTGAGGGTATGTCCTGGTCATCACTTTAAACATGGATGTGTTTGCATGAGAGCTTCTGGAGCTGCCTCTTATTTATTAAAGTGGACGCTCACAAGGTGGCTAAGATGGTTGCGAAGGGTCAGATGACCTTTGCAACTTCAACACAGACTATCTAAAGCTTCCAAAAAGTTCCTAATTGAATCATCCTGGGTGGATGTCTCCCCCTTGAATGGACATGCTCAGACAGCACCCCTCTGTGGAATTCACACTTGCTATTGATCGTAGATTACTCCAAACTCAGAATCAAAGAACTCCATGTCTCCAAATTTGCAATTTAACAAAAGCAAAACTGCAGAAAACCAATATCCACAAGTAAGTGTGAAAAACCACCATCTATCTCCTATTGTGCAGTAATAACTTCAGACTTCCAAACCATTCTGGTTGGACAATAGTCTACTCATTGAGTATTGGTCATGTGATAGAAAATGGCTCGAGATAATAAATTTTACTATCCAAAGTTTAAAAAGTACTGGGCAGGCTGTAGAGAACACCACAAGAAACAGCAACAGCAAGGAAAAGGCTATTGCCATCTTTGCTTTTAAGAAACTGGAGGCTGCAAAATCTTAAAAAGCCTCCCAGCCTGATTTCAAATCACAAATCCACCTATAAAGAAATTGGACTTCCTGATACAAAAACTACAAGCGCCTAACTTCATGACCTGTTGAACATTCATCTTTTCGACTGAATCCTGCAATAATCCTGATATTTGACTCTAGCGATTAGAACTATTCCAAACTACAGTTCAAGAGTGGAAAAGATTCCATTCTTTACTGGGACCACAACCACTGCTCTCTTACAGTGAGCCAGACACTTGAACTATGAGCTATTCTTTTTCTTACAACTTGTAAATGTACACTATTCTCATTAACTTAATTTTTTTTCTCAAGTGTGTGCGTGTGTGCATGTATGTGTATGCACGCGCACGTATGGTTAGCATAGCATTTAGACTTTCGGGGTGAATGCGTGATTAAATAATCCCCTTAATCTAAACCCACAAAAGCTTGCTGCTGTCATTTAAATTGACCACACACACACTCGGGGACTAAGTATCACACACATCTAGCTTTTCAAAATCCACACTGATTACAAACAGTAAGGGAAAGGGTATAAGAGTTTCAGTTCTCTCCTGACCGTGTCCACAACATTAGTTAGGTGTCAGTTAGGATACAGGCAGCAGAATTTTGGATGAGCTGAAGTTAAAGAGAGTGGAAGATGGGAGGCTGACCAGGGGAGCATTGGAATAGTTAAGCCTAGAGGTAACAATGGCATGGTTTAGGGTTTCAGCAGCAGATGAACTGAGGCAGGATGAAACTGGATGATGTATATGTACGGAATGTAATTACTACTTGCTTAGCGGAAAGTAAGCTAATCAGGGCTAGTCAATATATATTTCTGAAGGAAACACTGTGTTCCACCTAACTATAAAATTTCTTGAACAGTGACAGAGAATAGACAAAGAAAATTCAGCAGTAATGGTTATGTGAACTTTTAGAAAACAAAACATTTTTGGCAGAAGAGATTTATGGCAAAAATAATGGCACAACAAATTAAGGAGAATGTGACCACATGGACAGAGAAGTGGCTGAAGGGCAGAAAGCGAAGGGTCAAAATAAAGGTAAATTTGCTAAACTGAAGTAATGTGATGGGTGGTAAATCTATAGTGTTTTGATTTGCTGTTGCCTGCTGTTATTTACTACGTAAACATGTGACCTGGACTTTGGAATTAAGGGAGCAATAACAGTTTTGCTAAAGACTCCAGATTATGAGGCATAGAAAACGCTGACAATGTCTGCAGAAGGATGTAGTAGATCAGAAAGATGGGAAGATAGGAGGCAAATGCAGTTCAATGTAAACAATTGTGAAGTTAAAGATTCAGAAGTTAAAATACAGCTGCAGTTGTGGATCTTAAAGAAGGTAGAGGACTGATGATGTCACACAAGAAGATGGGGCTTTAAAAGGACAAACAGGATTGTTGATTTTATAACAGAAGGGAGAAAATACAAAAGCAAAGAAGTAATCTTTGGATGCAGACGTGTTATGCAGAGTTTTAGATACCCTGTTATAGGAAGTAAATGAAAATAGTGGAAAATATGCAGTTCACTGCCATGTTATTAGCCAATAGGAATTATAGTTACCAAGTGAGACTTAAAAAGGTTGAACTTTCTTCCCTGGCTAAAAAAAAGTTGTGGGTGACCTAATGGAGATTTTTTAAGATTATGAACGGTTATGGTAGCGTAAATAATAGTAGATTGCTTCCGTCAGTCAGCAACATTATTACAGGGGGACACATGTTTAAGATAATCACAAAAAAGAATTAAAGAGGGAGATTAGGAAAAAGTTCCTCAGGCAGCGGGTGATTACAATGTGTAGTTGCCTGCCTCAAGCTGTTGTTGAAGGAGAGCTTATAAAATCCTTTAAAAGGCAAGAAAATAGTTGCCTGAAAAAGAGGAAGATGAAAGGAAATGGGAAGCAAATACGAGAATGGAATTAGACTATGCTGCTTGTGTAGAGACAAACACAGGTGCGAACTGGATGGACTAAAAACCCTGTACGTCTGAGCTTGTAAGAATGACACCCCATGGAAATAAGTGGAGGTTCTTATTTAATTCTATAGATTGGGCTCCAATGACATAATCAAGCTTCTTATGAGCTGTGGATTATCAATGGTACTCTTAAATCAATACCTGTTCAATGGCTCCCAGCCCTGTCTAAAATCCTACCTCCTGATGTGTGCCAGAAGGCAAAAACGTTGAAGGAGTTTGACTGCATTAAAGCCAACCCAGAATTGCCAGCCCATGAAGATTTTCAGAGCCTACCAAACATTTGAATCGAATCACACAAATCTCTCTGGAGCTCTGAGAATACTTCGAGCGAAGCAGGTTTTGATAAAAAAGGACAAATGGAATAACGGCAATATCACCAACAAAGATCTGGGGAGTGATCTAACACTGTAGCCTCAGGGTTCGCCCTCCCTCAAATAGCGGACTACAGTCACCAGGACCCACATTCTCCATGCAAGGTCATCATACTTACCCCACAAATGGAATTTCAAGGACAGTGCAGCTTGTGACTGTGGTCATTCAGATCAGACTGTTCACCACATTGTGAATGAATGTGGCCTTTGAAAATTGTTGCAGGATTCAAGTTATCCACCAAACAACACAGTGCTGTGACCTGGCTGCTGCTGTCCAATTTGGACTTAAACTTGTTAAGTTGCAAGATGTGATGCGTAAGAAGAAGACATAATCAGGGCCCAATTGCCTTTTGAACCATGGGCCTGAGATGGGAAGCAGTTATGACTTTCCTACAAAGTCACGCTAATGGGAAGAGAAGCTGAGTCAGAAGATCCCCCTCCTGTCCAATCCCTGTCCCAAGTTAAAGTCAGGCTTCAGTGTTGGGAACAAAGCCAAATCATTGAGTTTCAAAGTGAGAGTAATGGAAGCATTATTGAGCAGCAATTGCACATTTCAGGACTTTAAAGAGATAGGAAAGGTGAGAAAGTTGGAATTGAGTGGTGGGCATTGGAGGAATCAAGGGTACGTTTTGAAGTTGCATGATAATACTGGTTTGGAAGAGCTAGGAGAGGTCACAGGAGATGCAGAAAGGTTGAGAATGTTGGTCAGCATGGAATGGAGGGAGGTTGGATGGTCAGAAGCTGGGATGGAAGGGAATGAAGGAGTAGGCCAGGAAATTCATGGACAAGATGAGTTTAATAAAGGCTGGGAAATAAGGGAGAGTATGGGAGCTCTGAGAAGAGGGCAGGAGGAAGTCCTAGGAGTCAGGAGGCAATTGAGCAGATAGCTTTAAATAAAAACAGAAAATGCTGCAAAAACTCAGCAGGTCTGGCAGCATCTGAGAGAGAGAAACAGAGTTAATGTTTCAAGTCTGTATGACTTCTTCAGGGCAGATA
The DNA here is from genome assembly GCF_964194155.1 of Cetorhinus maximus. NCBI lineage: Eukaryota > Metazoa > Chordata > Chondrichthyes > Lamniformes > Cetorhinidae > Cetorhinus > Cetorhinus maximus. Next base: position 48,745,617 of record NC_135893.1, read on the forward strand.
GCCTTGTATGTGGACAAGAAATCCATGTTAAAGTTGGACCTTTGAGTGGAGGGACACTGGAGATGATAATTACTTGTGGAGGATTGAGTTTGAAGTCCTTTCTACTTTTCAGCTGGAATTAAGGGAAGATTTGATCATAGAAATGGAGTGATGCTAGATCATGAGGTGGATGAGCCATTTTTTTGGTGTACACCCAGCTTGATAGTTTGCCTAGTATGTTCAAACTCTGATAAATTGATTTGCAGTCAGAAATACCTTTAAACTGATGCCCTTATTGAATTTTTTGAGGAAGTAACAGAGAGAGTAAACAGTGATAATGCAGTAAATGTAATTTATCTGGAGTTTCAAAGGGCCTTCGATAAGGTACCCCATGATAGACTAATGAATGAGGTCAAAGAATGTGGAGTCAGGGGACAGGTGGCAGAATGGATTGCTAGCTGGCTTCAAGATAGAAAGCAGGGAGTGGGAGTAAAGGGAGTTACTCAGAGTGACAGAATGTAGGAACTGGTGTTCCACAAGGATCAGGGCCTTGACCATGGCATTCACAATTTACATTCACCTGAACTTTGAAATCAAAAACACAATTTCTAAATTTCCAGATAATACCAAATCAGAGTGGGGGAGCGGAGGGTGGGGTGGGGTGGGGTGGGGGGGTTGTGGATATTCAATCCTGAGGAGGGTTGCAACAAATTACAGGACAACAATAAACTTGCAGAATGGGCAAATAATTGCCAAATGATGTTCATTATAGATAAATGTGAGGTAGTACATTTTGGTAGGAAGGAAAAGGAGGTCACTGTTACTTGGAAAATCCAAGTCCAAGTGAGGTAGGGGAACAAAGGGATCTTGGAGTACAAATACATGCATCACTAAATGTTGTGCTTCAGGTTAGCAAAACCATAAAAAAAAGCAAACCCAACACTAAGTTTTATTTCTAGGTGGATAGAATTGAAAAGTAGGGAAGTTATGCTAAACCTTTATTGAACCTTGGTTAGACCACACTTAGAGACTGTGTGCAGTCCTGGTTGCCATATTATAAAAATAATATAGAAGAGGTATGGGGAGAGGGTGCAGAGAGGATTCAGAAGTATGATACAAAGGCCTGAATTTTGTGCTCGTCAGGTGCGCGCAATCGGCAGGCCCGGGAGCAGATGGGAAACGGTCCCCCAGCTGTGATTGGTCCCCAATCGCGGTTTCACGCTGGTTGGCCGATTAACAGCCAGCCAGCCTGAAACACGCCCTGAGAAAGGCTCAGCGCTGCTGGTGGGGGCAGGAAGAGGGTGGGCACCGACGTCACTGTGGGTGCTGGTGAGCTCTCTGAAGGCAGACAGATTCCTCATGGAGCTGCAGACCTCCAACTAATAATAAAAATGCTACAAAAAATGTCCATGCAGCACAATCAAGCACCTGAAAGCAGACCTCATAAAAATGCTGTCCCTAGATATTTCTTTTTATTTTATATCCTAACGGAGATTTCATCCCACCCTTGGATGAGGTTTCATCAAAAATGTAAAGCCTGCCTGGCTGATTGGCCTGTCCACCAACCGTAAGGTTGGATGGGCCACGAAAAATCACTTACAATTGGGCCATTAATGAGCTTAATTGCCCACTTAATTGACAGCGGGCGCTCTTCCAATTTTAGCGCGCGCACGTGAAGCGTAATATCGTCCGAGAGCGCGATGACCTTGGGACGCTCACCCGACGTAATCTCGTGCAATTTTACACCCATTCGGGTTGGGCGCGCACCCACCCGCAGGGCATAAAATTCTGGCCCGGAAATGCGTGGCCATCCATATCAGGAAAGGATTGACAGGCTGCGTCTCAAGAGGCCTGGATTAGTGCTCTGGAGAGACCAGTTCAAATCCCCTGTACTGCAGCTGATGGATTTAAATTATATTAATAAATCTGGATTTAAAAAGCGAGTCTTGGTAATGGTGACTATGAAATTACTAGATTGTTGTAAAAAACTGTCTGATTCACTAATGTTCTTCAGGGGACGAAAGTCTGGTTATACGTGACTCTAGGTTGGCTCTTAACTACTCCCTGAAATGGTCATGCAAGCCACAGAAAAGTCGAAGGGTCAGCCTGGAACTATCTTCTTAACAACACTAAAACCTGGAACTACTTCCTTAACAGTGGGTGTACCTACACCACATGGCATCAGCGGTTCAAGAAGGCTGCTCACCACCACATTCTCAAGGGCAATTAAGGATGGGCAATAAATGCTGGCCTAGCCAGCAATGTCCACATCCCATGATCAAATTTTTAAATAATTCGTATATTGTATTTGCTGCTCACCTTGCAATCCTCTACCTTGGGGAGATCAAATGCAGATTGGGTGAGGTGGAACGCACCTGTGCAGCCCTCAACCATGTCCCTCAACTTCCAGTCGCTTGTGATTTTAATTCTCTGCCCACTCCCACTCTGAACCCTCTGCTCTCGGCCTCCTACGCTGTTTCAGTGATTCTCAGAGAAAGCTCGAAGAATAGCATCTCATCTTTAGGTACATTATAATCTTCAACATTGGGCAAAATTTTACGGCCCCGTTGCGGTGGATAGGGACCATAAAATGCGGCGAGCCATTATGAACCCCATTGACTTCAGCAGGAATGTAAAATCCCACTGCCATAAAATTTTGCCCATTGAGTTTACTCATTTTGGATCACAACCATATGGCTCCTATTTTTTCAGCAGCTTCTACTTCTGTCATTTTCAGTTCCATTACATCCCATTTTGTTTCTCTACTTCTCTTTTCTCATTTAATCTGTCCTGCCTTCCAGCCTATCACGGACCTTCCCTTTTGTTCTCCCACCCTCCTCTCCCCCCTCTTTCCCTGCCTCTGTACTTGCTTAAAGTCTGTTATATAATGACATAGCTGCTAGGCTGGGTCTGCGGCAAGTGGCGAGGGAACCAACAAGAGGGGAAAACATACTTGACCTCATCCCCAACAACCTACATGCTGTGGATGCATCTGTCCACGGGGAGTGACCACTGCACAGTCGTTGTGGAGACGAAGTCCCACCTTCACATTGAGGATACCCTCCATCATGTTGTGTGGCACTACCACCGTGCTAAATAGGATAGATTTCAAACAGATCTAGCAACTCAAGACTGGGCATCCGTGAGGTGCTGTGGGCCATCAGCAGCAGCAGAATCGTACTCGAACCCAATCTGTAACCTCATGGCCTGGCATATCCCCCCACTCTACCATTACCATCAAGCCAGGGTATCAACCCTGGTTCAATGAAGAGTACAAGAGGGCATGCCAGGAACAGCACCAGGCATACCTAAAAATCAGGTGTCAACCTGGTGAAGCTATAAAACAGGACTACTTGCGTGCCAAACAGCATAAGCAGCAAGTGATAGACAGAGCTAAGCAATCCCACAATCACTGGATCAGATCTAAGCTCTGCAGTCCTGCTACATCCAGTTGTAAATGGTGGTGGACAATTAAACAACTCACTGGAGGAGGTGGCTCCACAAATATCCCCATCCTCAATGATGGGGGAGCCCAGCACAGCAGTGCAAAAGATAAGGTGAAGCATTCGGTACAATCTTCAGCCAGAAGTGCTGAGCGGATGGTCCATCTTGGCCTCCTCCGGAGGTCCCCAGCATAACAGATGCCAGTCTTCAGCCAATTCGATTCACTCCACGTAATATAAATAAACAGCTGAAGGCACTGGATACTGCAAAGGCCATGGGCCCTGACAACATTCCGGCAATAATACTGAAGACTTGTGCTCCAGAACTTGCTGTGCCCCTAGCCAAGCTGTTCCAGTACAGCAACAATACTGGCATCTATGCAGCTATATGGAAAATTGCCCAGGTATGTCCTGTCCACAAAAAGCAGGACAAATCCAACTTGGCCAATTACCGCCCCATCAGTCTACTCTCCATCATCAGTAAAGTAATGGAAGGAGTCATCAACAGTGCTATCGAGTGGCACTTGTTTAGCAATAACCTGCTCACTGATGCCCATTTTGGGTTCCACCAGGGCCACTCAGCTCCTGTCCTCAATACAGCCTTGGTTCAAACATGGGCAAAAGAACTGAACTCCCGCGGTGAGGTGAGAGTGACTGCCCTTGACATCAAGGCAGCATTTGACCGAGTGTGGCATGAAGGATCCCTAGCAAAACTGGAGTCAATGGGAATCAGGGGGAAAACTCTCTGCTGGTTGGAGTCATACATAGCACAAAGGAAGATGGTTGTGGCTGTTGGAGGTCAGTCATCTCAGCTCCAGGACATCACTGCAGGTGTTCCTCAGGGTAGTGTCCTCGGCCCAACCATCTTCAGCTGCTTCATCAATGTCCTTCCTTCCATCATAAGGTCAGAAATGGGGATGTTCGCTGGTGATAGCATAATGTTCAGCACCATTCATGACTCCTCAGATAATGAAGCAGGCCATGTCCAAATGCAACAAGACCTGGACAATATCCAGGCTTGGGGTGACAAGTGGCAAGTAACATTCGCACCACACAAGTACCAGGTAATGACCATCTCCAACAAGAGAGAACCCAACCATCGCCTATTGATGTTCAATGGCATTACCATCACTGAATCCCCCACTATCAACATCCTGGGGGTTACCATTGACAAGAAATTGAACTGGACTAGCCATATAAATACTGTGGCTACAACAGCAGGTCAGAGGCTAGGAATCGTGTGACGAGTAACTCACCTCCTGACTCCCCAAAGCCTGTCCGTCATCTACAAGGCACAAGTCAGGAGTATGATGGAATACTCTACACTTGCCTGGATGAGTGCAACTCCCACAACACTGAAGAAGCTGGACACCATCCAGGACAAAGCAGCCCGTTTGATTGGCACCACATCCACAAACATTCACTCCCTCCACCACCGACACACAGTAGCAGCAGTGTGTACCATCTACAAGACGCACTGCAGGAATTCACCAAGGCTCCTTAGACAGCACCTTCCAAACCCACGACCACTACCATCTAGAAGGACAAGGGTAGCAGATAGATGGGAACACCACCACCTGGAAGTCCCCCTCCAAGCCACTCACCATCCTGACTTGGAAATATATCGTTGTTCCCTCACTGTTGCTGAGTTAAAATCCAGGAACTCCCTTCCTAACAGCACTGTGGGTGTACGTACACCACATGGACTGCAGCGGTTCAAGAAGGCAGCTCACCATCACCTTCTCAAGGGCAATCAGGGATGGGCAATAAATGTTGGCCCAGCCAGCGAAGCCCACATCCCATGAATGAATTTTTAAAAATCTTTGACTAACTCCATTCTGTTAAAAGGTCATCAGATTAAAACATTAACTCTATTTCTCTGTCCATAGATGCCTTCTGCCCTGAGAATGTCCAGCCTTTTCTCCAGATTTCCAGTATCTGTAGTCATTCTCTTTTAATTTGAAGGATCGCACACTTGAACCAGAGCTGCTCAATTGTTCTCCCATTCATTTTATACTCGAGCAGAAAAGGCTAAAGTCTACTCCAAATGCAATAGCTTGTCAGTTGCTACAAGTTTTCAATGTCTGACTGCAGATTTTTAGTGCATTTAAACAACAACTCTGAGACTGACAGTATTGGTTTCAGCTAGTTCATACACCATTTATTCTCACTCAGGAGAGTGCTCTGCACGTGCATGCCTACACACGTGCACAGAGCTTAAACATTTAAATATTTGGAGAGTATAGTGGCAGCATCTGCACTCGGTAAATATTTAAACCAGAAGCAGTTTTTAAACTGGGTTTAATGCTCCGCTGGAGTTACATTCCATGCCTAGGTGATGTGAGGCTACCTCTGCTACAGGAATCTCACATTGCTTCTCTTTCAAATCAGACCAGGTTATGAAGCCTGAAGTTATGCTGCAGCTTTAGCATCTTTGAGAAAATGAAACTGCTTCAAAACAATGTTAAAACCACAGGATAAGTGCACACTAGGGGCAGAATTTTCCGTGCCTGTTGGTGTTAGGCGTCATGGTGGGCGTGAGTGGACAATATGGCGGGAAGGCCAAAAATCAGCTTCGCAACATTGTGAACCCAGTTTGTGATCGTCCACTCCGCCCATCAATGGCGGGCTGCCTTTCCCACTGCTGGATGTCAGGAACTTCATTTTGACACATCTGCATATGATTATAAGCCCTTCTCACCAGAATCATCCCCCCCCCACGCTGGAACAGCAGGGCACAATGTGTTTCACAACTGTACATAAGCGATGTGCACCTGGAGAGCTGCACTTCACTCAGGACTTTAAGGTTTGTTTGTCTACCTTGCTTTGGGCAGCACTCGCGGTCATCAATGCCAGGCTTCACAGGCAGCACCACATCACTTTTAGGGCAACTCACGGGCAGATCTCTACCTACCAGACCAGCCGTAAGGCGGGGGTGGATTTTCAACGGCTGCAGGGCCAGGGCTTGCTTGGGGAAGGGGGATAAGTGGCCTCAGGCAAGGGAAGAGGCTGCAGGGCGAGGGTTGTACTGGAGGAGTGGGGTATCTCAGGGTGTAGGGAAGGGGGATAAGTGGCCTCAAGAGGGTGAGGACTGAGGAGGCACTCTCCAGAGGAGATGAGGCTAGATGGACATGTGAGGGTGTGTGTGAGAATGGGTGGTGATGTCCCTTGAGCTGGCAGTGAGTGAGATGCCAGTGAATGTGTGATGGGCTTGTGAGTGTGAGTTTAGAGTGATTGAGATGGTTACCCTACCCTGGCAGCACGGATGAGATCATTCACCCTCTTTCCGCACTGGATGGTGAACCTCTCCTGTGCAGCGTTGGCACTGACGACCTCTGCCATCACCTCCCAAGCCAGATTGATGATGCTGATGGGCCTCCTGTGGCCAGAGCGGGGGGTAGAGGACATCACGGTGAGCTCGAATGGTGTCCTGAAGGCGTCCCAGGGATGCGCCACTGAATTGGGAGGGCTGCAGTCTTCTTGCCTTTCGGGGCCATGCCTTCTGTACAGCTTTCCTGGGCTGGAAACACTGAGAGGTGTGCGCATGGCTACAGTTTAAATATGGCACCCGGCATGAAGAAGTGGCGAACTGACAGTATGGTGGTCAAATCAGAGGCTGCCCGCCAGCGAAACGGTGTGTTTTTCAGGAATGCATGATTAATGAGGCGGGATTGTGATGATACGGCGTGAGAACCCACAATTGCAGCCAGTGGGTAAAACATCCTTCTCCCTGCCCGCTACCGCATTTAGTGCAAATCTGGGACGATTTTGCCCTAAGTATCCTGCAAAGTAATTAAAAATCACATTTCATAATTTTTCAAACGTCTTTTGATATTTTGGTAAGATTTGTACAATGTGCATGGAATCACTTAAAACAATGGAAGCCCTCTGCAAATTAAAAAAAAATGACTGATGGGTAATTTGACAACTAAGGCCCATATTTTCGTTCCTGCTTGGGTGCGCAGAGACGCGATATTTCCCAGCTCTGCCAACCCGACCCAGGAGAAAGGAGCACAGAAGGCCACATTTTCATTCCGGAGGGCGGGCTGGATTAGGAGTCGGGCCTGCTGCCCTGGAACAAGTGAGATGCTGCCGGGTGTGGAGGTGGCTGGGCGGAAGGCTTGCCTCTGTGCTCTGGCACAGTGTAAAGTTATTAAAAAAATGATTAAAGCAAACGTCCCTCCGGTCCTCACACCCCACACCCCCCCTCACTCCCTCACACACTCCCCACGCCCCATCCATGCCAACCTGAGCCAGCTCATGGCCCCCCACCCATCTCCATGGCCTCTCAGACCCCTTATGCCACCCTACACTCCTCTATCCACCCTCATGGCCCCTCATACCCCTGTGCCATCCTATCCCTCTCTACCTACCCAATGACCTCTCGTCTCCCCATGCCAACTTAGTGCCAACTCATGCCAACCCATTCCCCCTCACCAGTCCTTGCCCCCTCCATGCCAAGTCACCTAGTATCCACCAAGAGCAAACCTGGGGAGCCATGCTGACATAAAATAAGTGTCTATAGATGATATCACTTAAAAAAAAAACACTCATATGTTAAAAAACATTCAGTACATTGAAATTCCTTCAGCTAATCTCTTATGAAAAAAACATTTCACTTAAAAGTACTTAGTCTCTTGTGAAATAAAACATTTCTATTTTATAACCACTTGGAGCTGCCAATGAAACTGTTCACTTGACAGGCACCCCTCTGTGATAATGTTAGGTTGTAAAATCACTCAGGCAACACAAATCCTATAATGATATCCCTCAGACTTATGTCAACAGGCAAAGTGAAATAGCAGGCACTGATTTTTTTAAACTTCACAGTTCTTAAATTTCAAGCCGAGCAGAGTTAAATCCCTTGCAGCTTTGACAGTTCCAATGAGTTTTGACATTTCTTTGACAGCTTTGACAGTTCTTTGGGGGCTTTGAAGTTCTTTGACAGCTTTGAAAGTTCTGTGAGGGCTTTGAATGTTCTTTGACAGTTTGACAGTTCCAATTAATTTATGTGCTTTTTACGTGCAATTATGTCTACTCTTAACAATCCCAAAGGGCTCCTGACCTACCCCAAAGGGTGTCTTACCTCTCCAAAACAGACCATATCAAAAGAGAGAACTTACTTCTCCAAAAGAGTACCCTGGCTATCCAAATGAATCCACAAGGTTCAGACCTGCTCCTACCTGGTCTAATCTGCACACTTCGGGATTTAGACACCTACCTCAACAAAATCACACACAAGTGGAGGCAACTGTTAATTTATATGAAATGCTGCCTCCGTGAACCATGTAAGTGTGATTTATAACCTACCCCCCATTCCCGCTCCCCTGCAAAAATGGCGGAGGCCAAGTTCAGTGTTGGCACTTCTGGATTCAGGCCTCTGGTGGCACTTTCGCTCAGATGGAGAGCTTCTCTGTCTGCACGTAAATTCAGGCCTAAATCTTCTTGTAGTATGCTCACATGAGTATATTCTAATGCTGCTGGCACGAATAGTTTGATTTTGCATGTAATCAGAAGAGGGTTTCTGTACTTTTATGGGATATAGAGTCATAGCAAAAATGATACTGTAATTTTATTCTACAGCAAGTAACTGCATGTTGACTGGTCTATTCACCACTAAGTCTATTCACCACCAAGTCTTGCCTGTGGCATTGTGATTTAACCAAGTTTTTATTTCTTTAACAAGATTTATTCCACAAATTTTGATATATACTTCTTGAAACACCACAATTTGTTGCTCAGAACAACACCCCACTGGGTGAGTAAAAATCCTGGGTCAAAATCCTGTGGCTGGGTCAAAATCCTGGAACTCCCTCCCTAACAGCACAGTGGATGTACCTACACCACAGGGACTGCAGTGGTTCAATAAGGCAGCTCACCACCACCTTCTCAAGGGCAATTGGGGATGGGCAATAAATGCTGGCTTAGCCAGCGTCGCCCACATCCCATGAATGAATTTAAAAAAACATCAAGGGCCAATGCATAAGCAGCCTATTGTTCTTTCTCTATAGGTTATACCTATTAGAATCTTCTGCCAAGTATAAATACTTCATATACCATTCCTTTGGTAATACAGATTCACTTTGGAAAAGCATTAAGAAATTCCTTAATTGCGTAATTTATGAATCTGTGAGGGATTACTTTCTTACGATCTCAAAATTTAATAAATAATTTTTGCATCTTCCTGAATGAAAATCTAGCACCACAAATAATTGACTTTGTAATTAAATCTGAACAATGTCAAGCGAAGCAGATGACAAGAGTGGCTGGAAAAGCTGGTATGAATTCTAGAGAGCCTGACTCAACTTGCCACAGCAGGCAACATCAGTTTTCCTCCTAAGCCGACACTGATCCAATGATGAACCATTATAACCCTTTTGACAGTGTTCTGAGTATATATACCTCTAGCTCCGATTCTCAGTACAGTCCAAAACAATAAACACCATTGAACTGGGTAATATCCGGGAGAAAATGCCCAGCACATATAATGAAACTTGGTCCTTGAATCGACATTGCAAAGAGGGCTTTTGATTGATAAAGTACAATTAAGTAGCAGCAAGGGATATGGAGATAGTGCAGGAAAGTGGCATTGAGGTAGATAATCAGCCATGGTCTAATTGAAAGGTAGAGAAGGCTCAACGGGCTGAATGGCCTACTTTTCTACGTTCCTGCTCCCATTTTCCTAACTTCCCAATAATAAAAGTACTAAAACAAACAACAACAATAACTTGTATTTCTTTAGTGTTTCTAATATAGAAAATCATTTGGGCATAATTTTAACTGCAAGGGGTGGGAGCTGTGGGTGGGGCATGGGTTCAGAGGGGTGAGAGTGGGTGGATGTGGGTTCAGAAGGGGTGCGGGTGGGTGGGTGTAGGGTCAGAAGGGTGAGGGTGGGTGGGTTGTGGGATCAGAGGGGCGTGGGTGTGGGTTCAGAAGGGGTGAAGGTGGGTGGGGTATGGGTTCAGAGGGATGGGAGTGGGTGGGTGTGGGTACAGAAGGGGTGAAGGTGGGAGGGAGTGGGTTCAGAAGGGGTGAGGGTGGGTGGGGTCAGGGTACAGAAGGGGTGAGGGTGGGTGGGGTGTGGGTTCAGAAGGGGTGAGGGTGGGTGGGTGTGGGTTCAGAAGGGGTGAGGGTGGGTGGGGTCAGGGTACAGAAGGGGTGAGGGTGGGTGGGTGTGGGTTCAGAGGGGTGAGCGTGGGTGTGGTTTCAGAAGGAGTGAGGGTGGGAGGGAGTGGGTTCAGAAGGGGTGAAGGTGGGTGGGGTATGGGTTCAGAGGGATGGGAGTGGGTGGGTGTGGGTTCAGAAGGGGTGAAGGTGGGAGGGAGTGGGTTCAGAAGGGGTGAGGGTGGGTGGGGTCAGGGTACAGAAGGGGTGAGGGTGGGTGGGGTGTGGGTTCAGAAGGGGTGAGGGTGGGTGGGTGTGGGTTCAGAAGGGGTGAGGGTGGGTGGGGTCAGGGTACAGAAGGGGTGAGGGTGGGTGGGTGTGGGTTCAGAGGGGTGAGCGTGGGTGTGGTTTCAGAAGGAGTGAGGGTGGGAGGGAGTGGGTCCAGAAGGGGTGAGGGTGGGTGGGGTGTGAGTTCAGAGGGGTTAGGGTGGGTGGGGTATGGGTTCAGAAAGGGTGAGGGTGGGTGGGGTGTGGGTTCAGATGGGTGAGGGTGGGTGTGGGTTCAGAAAGGTTGAGGGTGGGTGGGGTGTGGGTTCAGAGGGGTGACGGTGGGTGGGGTGTGGGTTCAGAGGGGTGAGGGTGGGTGGGGTGTGGGTTCAGAGGGGTGAGGGTGGGTGGGGTGTGGCTTCAGAAGCGTTGAGGGTGGACGGGGTGTGGGTTCAGAGGGATGAGGGTGGGTGGGGTATGGGTTCAAAAGGGGTGAGGGTGGGTGGGGTGTGGGTTCAGAGGGGTGAGAGTGGGTGGGGTGTGGGGTCAGAAGCGTTGAGGGTTGACGGGGTGTGCGTTCAGAGGGATGAGGGTGGGTGGGGTGTGGGTTTAGAGGGGTGAGGGTGAGTGGGGTGTGGGTTCAGAGGGGCGACGGTGGGTGGGGTGTGGGTTCAGAGGGGTGAGGGTGGGTGGGGTGTGGGTTCAGAGGGGTGAGGGTGGGTGGGGAGTGGGTTCAGAGGGGTGAGGGTGGGTGGGGTGTGGGTTCAGAGGGGTGAGGGTGGGTGGAGTGCGGCTTCAGAAGCGTTGAGGTTGGACGGGGTGTGGGTTCAGAAGGGGTGAGTGTGGGCGGGTGTGTGTTCAGAAGGGGTGAGAGTGGCTGTGTGTGCGTTCAGAGGAGATGATGGTTGGTGGGATGTGTGATCAGAGGGGTGAGGGAGGGTGCAGTGTGGGTTCAGAAGGGGTGAGTGTGGGTGGGGCCTGTGTTTAGAGGGCTGAGGTTGGGTGGGGTGTGGGTACAGAGGGGTGAGGGTGGGTGAGGTGTGGGTCCGAGGGGTGAGGGTGGGTGGGGTGTGGGTTCAGAGGGGTGAGGGTGGGTGCGGTGTGGGTTCAGAGGGGTGAGGGTGGGCGGGGTGTGCGTTCAGAGGGGTGAGGGTGGGTGGGGTGTGGGTTCAGAGGGGTGAGGGTGGGTTCAGAGGGGTGAGGGTGGGTGGGGTGTGTGTTCAGAGGGGCAACGGTGGGTGGGGTGTGCGTTCAGAGGGGCAAGGGTGGGTGGGGTGTGGGTTCAGAGGAGTGAGGATGGGTGGGGTGTAGGTTCAGAAGGGGGAGGGTGGGTGGGGTGTGGGTTCAGAGGAGTGAGGATGGGTAGGTGTGGTTTCAGAAGCGTTGAGGGTGGGTGGGGTGTGGGTTCAGAGGGGTGAGGGTGTGCGGGGTGTGGGTTCAGAAGGGGTGAGTGTGGGCGGGTGTTTGTTCAGAAGGGGTGAAGGTGGCTGTGTGTGTTCAGGGGGTGAGGTTGGTTGGGGTGTGAGTTCAGAAGGGGTGAGGGTGGGTTGGATGTGGGTTCAGAAGGGATGAGGGTGGGTAGGGTGTGGGTTCAGAGGGGTGAGGGTTGGTAGGGTGCGGGTTCAGAGGAGTGAGGATGGGTAGGTGTGGTTTCAGAAGCGTTGAGGGTCGGTGGGTGTGGATTCAGAAGGGGTGAGTGTGGGCGGGTGTGTGTTCAGAAGGGGTGAGGGTGGCTGTGTGTGGGTTCAGAGGGGATGATGGTTGGTGGGGTGTGCGATCAGAGGGGTGAGGGTGGGTGGGGTGTGGGTTCAGAGGGGTGAGGGTGGGTGTGGTGTGGGTTCAGAGGGGTGAGGATGGGTGGGGTGTGGGTTCAGAGGGGTGAGGGTGAGTGGGTGTGGGTTCAGAAGAGGTGAGGGTGGCTGTGGTCTGGGTTCAGAAGGGGTGAGGGTGTGCGGGGTTTACGTTCATATGGGTGATGCTGGGCAGGGTGTGGGTTCTGAAGGGGTGAGGGTGGGTGGGTGTGGGTTCAGAAGGGGTGAGGGTTGTTGGGTTGTGGGTTCAGAAGGTGTGAGGGTGGGTTCAGTGTCTGTTCAGAGGGGTGAGGTGGGTGGGGTGTTGGTTCACAGGGGTGAGGGTGGGTGGGTCTGTGTTCAGAGGGGTAAGGTGGGTGGGGTGTGGGTTCAGAAGGGGTGAGGGTGTGCGGGGTGTGGTTTCAGAGGGGGGAGGGTGGGTGGGGTGTGGCTTCAGAAGGGGTGAGGGTGGTCAGGGTGTGGTTTCAGAAGGGGTGAGGGTGGGCGGGGTGTGGGTTCAGAAGGGTGAGGGTGGGTGAGATGTGGGTTCAGAAGGGGTGAGGATGGGCAGGGTGCATGCTCAGAGGGTTGGGTGTGGGTGTGTGTGGGTTCAGAGGAGTGAGGGTGGGTGGGGTGTGGGTTCAGAGGTGTGAGGGAAGGTGGGGTCTGGGTTCAGAGGGGGAGTGTGGGTGGGCGTGGGTTCAGAAGGTTTCAGTGTGGGTGGGGTGTGGGTTCAGAGGGGGTGAGGGTGGGTGGGGTCTGAGGTCAGAAGAGGTGAGGGTGGGTGGGATGTTGGTTCAGAGGGGTGCGGGTGTGTGGGGTCTGGGTTCAGAAGGGGTGAGGATGGGTGGTTCTGTGTTCAGAGGGGTGAGGGTAGGTGGGGTGTGGGTTCAGAGGGGTGAGGGTGGGTGGGGTTTGGTTTCAGAGGGTTGAGGGAGGGTGGGTGTGGGTTCAGAGGGGTGAGGGTGGGTGGGGTCTGAGTTTAGAAGGGGGACTGTGGGTGGGTGTGCGTTCAGAAGGGGCGAGGGTAGGTGGGTGTGCGTTCATAAAGGTTAAGGCTGGGTGGGCTGTGGGTTCAGAGGTGGGAGGGTGGGTTCAGAAGGGGTGAAGATGGTCGGGGTGTGGGTTCAGAAGGGTTGAGGGTGGGTGGGGTGTGGGTTCACAGGGGTGAGGGTGGGTGGGGTGTGGGTTCAGAAGGGGTGAGGATGGGTGGGGTGTGGGTTCACAGGGGTGAGGGTGGGTGGGGTGTGGGTTCAGAGGGTTGAGGGTTGGTGGGGTGTGGGTTCAGAGGGGTGAGGGTGAGTGGGGTGTGGGTTCAGAGGGGTGAGTGTTGGTGGGTGTGGGCTCAGAAGCGGCGAGGGTGAATGCGTGTGGATTCAGAGGGTAGAGGGTGGGCCGGGTATGGGTTTAGAAGGGGTGAGGGTGGGTGGGGTGTGGGTTCAGAGGGGTGAGGGTGGGTGGTTGTGGGTTCAGAAGGGGTGAGGGTGGGCGGGGTGTGGGTTCAGAAGGGGTGAGCGTGGGTGGGTGTGGGTTCAGAAGGGGTGAGGGTGGGTGTGGTCTGGGTTCAGAAGGGGTGAGGGTGGGCGGGGTGTGGGTTCAGAAGGGGTGAGGGTGTGCGGGGTGTACGTTCATATGGGTGACGCTGGGCAGGGTGTGGGTTCTGAAGGGATGAGGGTGGGTGGGTTGTGGGTTCAGAAAGTGTGAGGGTGGGTGGGATGTGTTTTCAGAAGGGGTGAGAGTTAGTGAGGTGTGGATTCCGAAGGTGTCAGGGTGATTGGGGTGTGGGTTGAGAAGTTGAGAATGGTTGAACGTGGATGGGGTGTGAGTTCAGAAAGGGTGAGGGTGGGTGGGGTCTGAGGTCAGAAGGGGTGAGGGTTGGTGGGATGTGGGTTCAGAGGGGTGCGGGTGTGTGGGGTCTGGGTTCAGAGGGGGAGTGTGGGTGGGTGTGGCTTCAGAAGGGGTGAGGATGGGTGGGTCTGTGTTCAGAGGAGTGAGGGTAGGTGGGGTGTGGGTTCAGAGGGGTGAGGGAGGGTGGGGTTTGGTTTCAGAGTGTTGAGGGAGGGTGGGGTGTCGGTTCAGAGGGGTGAGGATGGGTGGCATGTGGGTTCAGAAGGGGTGAGGGTGGGTGGGTTGTGGTTTCAGAGGTGTGAGGGTGGGTGGGGTCTGGGTTCAGAGGGGGACGGTGGGTGGGCATGGGTTCAGAAGGGTTGAGGGTGTGTGGGGTGTGGGTTCAGAGGGGTGAGGGTGGGTGTGGTCTGGGTTCAGAAGGGGGACTGTGGGTGGGTGTAGGTTCAGAAGGGGCGAGGGTAGGTGGGTGTGCGTTCATAAAGGTTAAGGCTGGGTGGGCTGTGGGTTCAGAGGTGGGAGGGTGGGTGGGGCGTGGGTTCAGAAGGGGTGAAGATGGTCGGGGTGTGGGTTCACAGGGGTGAGGGTGGGTGGGGTGTGGGTTCAGAAGGGTTGAGGGTGGGTGGGGTGTGGGTTCAGAGGGGTGAGTGTTGGTGGGTGTGGGCTCAGAAGCGACGAGGGTAAATGCATGTGGATTCAGAGGGTTGAGGGTGGGCCGGGTATGGGTTTAGAAGGGGTGAGGGTGGGTGGGGTGTGGGTTCAGAGGGGTGAGGGTGGGTGTTTGTGGGTTCAGAAGGGGTGAGGGTGGGTGGGGTGTGGGTTCAGAAGGGGTGAGTGTGGGTGGGTGTGGGTTCAGAAGGGGTGAGGGTGGGCGGGGTGTGGGTTCAGAAGGGGTGAGGGTGGGTGGGTTGTGGGTTCAGAAAGTGTGAGGGTGGGTGGGATGTGTTTTCAGAAGGGGTGAGGGTTAGTGAGGTGTGGGTTCCGAAGGTGTCAGGGTGGATGGGGTGTGGGTTGAGAAGGGTTGAACGTGGATGGGGTGTGAGTTCAGAAAGGGTGAGGGTGGGTGGGGTGTGGGTTCAGACGGGGTGAAGGTTGGTGGGGTGTGAGTTCAGAACGGGTGAGGGTGAGGGGGTGTGGGTGGATGCAGCGCGGGTTGAGAAGGAATGAGGGTGGATGGGGTCTGGGTTCAGAATGGGTGAAGGTAGTTAGGGTCTGGGTTCAGAAGGGTGAGGGTGGGTGGGTTGTGGGTTCAGAAGGGGTGAGGGTGGGTGGGTTGTGGGTTCAGAAGGGGTGAGTGTGGGTGGGGTGTGGGTTCAGAAGGAGTGAGAGTGTGTGGGTGTGTTCAGATGGGGTGAGGGTGTGTGAGGTGTGGGTTCAGAAGGGGTGAGGGTGGGTCGGGTGTGGGTGCAGAAGCGGTGAGGGTGGGTGTGGTCTGGGTACAGAAGGGGTGAGGGTGGGTGGGTTGTGGGTTCAGATGCGGTGAGGGTAGGTGGGGTCTGCATTCAGAAGGTGTGAGGGTGGGTGGGATGTATGTTCAGAGGGGTGAGGGTGGGTGGTTGTGGGTTCAGAAGGGGTCAGGGTGGGTGGGGTGTCGGTTCAGAGGGGTGAGGTTGGGAGGGATGTGGGTTCAGAAGGGGTGAGGATGGGTGAGGTCTGAGGTCAGAAGGGGTGAGGGTGGATGGGATGTGGGTTCAGAGGGGTGCGGGTGTGTGGGGTCTGGGTTCAGAGGGGGAGTGTGAGTGGGCGTGGGTTCAGAAGGGGTGAGGATAGGTGGGTCTGTGTTCAGAGGGGTGAGGGTAGGTGGGGTGTGGGTTCAGAGGGGTGAGGGTGGGTGGGGTTTGGTTTCAGAGGGTTGAGGGAGGGTGGGGTGTCGGTTCAGAGGGGTGAGGGTGGGTGGCATGTGGGTTCAGAAGGGGTGAGTGTGGGTGGGTTGTGGTTTCAGAGGTGTGAGGGTGGGTGGAGTCTGGGTTCAGAGGGGGACTGTGGGTGGGTGTGGGTTCAGAAGGGGCGCGGGTAGGTGGGTGTGCGTTCATAAAGGTTAAGGCTGGGTGGGCTGTGGGTTCAGAGGTGAGAGGGTGGGTGGGGCGTGGGTTCAGAAGGGGTGAAGATGGTCGGGGTGTGGGTTCAGAAGGAGTGAGGGTGGGTGGGGTGTGGGTTCACAGGGGTGAGGGTGTGTGGGGTGTGGGTTCAGAAGGGGTGAGGATGGGTGGGGTGTGGGTTCACAGGGGTGAGGGTGGGTGGGGTGTGGGTTCAGAAGGGTCGAGGATGGGTGGGGTGTGAGTTCACAGGGGTAAGGGTGTGTGGGGTGTGGGTTCAGAAGGGTTGAGGGTGGGTGGGGTGTGGGTTCAGAGGGGTGAGTGTTGGTGGGTGTGGGCTCAGAAGCGACGAGGGTGAATGCGTGTGGATTCAGAGGGTTGAGGGTGGGCCGAGTATGGGTTCAGAGGGGTGAGGGTGGGTTGTTGTGGGTTCAGAAGGAGTGAGGGTGGGTGGGGTGTGGGTTCAGAAGGGGTGAGCGTGGGTGGGTGTGGGTTCAGAAGGGGTGAGGTGGGAGTGGTCTGGGTTCAGAAGGGGTGAGGGTGGGCGGGGTGTGGGTTCAGAAGGGGTGAGGGTGGATGGGGTGTGGGTTCAGAAAGTGTGAGGGTGGATGGGGTGTGGGTTGAGAAGGGTTGAACGTGGATGGGGTGTGAGTTCAGAAAGGGTGAGGGTGGGTGGGGTGTGGGTTCAGACGGGGTGAAGGTTGGTGGGGTGTGAGTTCAGAAGGGGTCAGGGTGGGTGGGGTGTCGGTTCAGAGGGGTGAGGGTGGGAGGGATGTGGGTTCAGAAGGGGTGAGGGTGGGTGGGGTCTGAGGTCAGAAGGGGTGAGGGTGAGTGGGGTCTGAGGTCAGAAGGGGTGAGGGTGGGTGGGGTGTGGGTTCAGACGGGGTGAAGGTTGGTGGGGTGTGAGTTCAGAAGGGGTGAGGATGAGGGGGTGTGGGTGGATGCAGTGCGGGTTGAGTAGGAACGAGGGTGGGTGGGGTGTGGGTTCAGAATGGGTGAAGGTGGTTGGGGTCTGGGTTCAGAGGGGTGAGGGTGGGTGGGTGTGGGTTCAGAGGGGTGAGGGTGGGAGGGATGTGGGTTCAGAAGGGGTGAGGGTGGGTGGGGTCTGAGGTCAGAAGGGGTGAGGGTGGGTGGGGTCTGAGGTCAGAAGGGGTGAGGGTGGGTGGGGTGTGGGTTCAGACGGAGTGAAGGTTGGTGGGGTGTGAGTTCAGAAGGGGTGAGGGTGAGGGGGTGTGGGTGGATGCAGTGCGGGTTGAGAAGGAATGAGGGTGGGTGGGGTCTGGGTTCAGAATGGGTGAAGGTGGTTGGGGTCTGGGTTCAGAGGGGTGAGGGTGGGTGGGTGTGGGTTCAGAGGGGTGAGGGTGAGGGGGTGTGGGTGGATGCAGTGCGGGTTGAGAAGGAATGAGGGTGGATGGGGTCTGGGTTCAGAATGGGTGAAGGTGGTTGGGGTCTGGGCTCAGAGGGGTGAGGGTGGGTGGGTTGTGGGTTCAGAAAGTGTGAGGCTGGGTGGGATGTGTTTTCAGAAGGGGTGAGGGTTTGTGAGGTGTGGGTTCCGAAGGTGTCAGGGTGGATGGGGTGTGGGTTGAGAAGGGTTGAACGTGGATGGGGTGTGAGTTCAGAAAGGGTGAGGGTGGGTGGGGTGTGGGTTCAGACGGGGTGAAGGTTGGTGGGGTGTGAGTTCAGAAGGGGTGAGGGTGAGGGGGTGTGGCTGGATGCAGTGCGGGTTGAGAAGGAATGAGTGTGGGTGGGGTCTGGATTCAGAATGGGTGAAGGTGGTTGGGGTCTGGGTTCAGAGGGGTGAGGGTGGGTGGGTGTGGGTTCAGAGGGGTGAGGGTGAGGGGGTGTGGGTGGATGCAGTGCAGGTTGAGAAGGAATGAGGGTGGATGGGGTCTGGGTTCAGAATGGGTGAAGGTGTTGGGGTCTGGGCTCAGAGGGTTGAGCGTGGGTGGGTTGTGGGTTCAGAAGGGGTGAGGGTGGGTGGGTTGTGGGTTCAGAAGGGGTGAGTGTGGGTGGGGTGTGGTTTCAGAAGGGGTGAGAGTCTGTGGATGTGTTCAGATGGGGTGAGGGTGTGTGAGGTGTGGGTTCAGAAGGGGTGAGGGTGGGTCGGGTGTGGGTTCAGAAGCGGTGAGGGTGGGTGTGGTCTGGGTACAGAAAGGGTGAGGGTGGGTGGGTTGTGGGTTCAGATGCGGTGAGGGTGGGTGGGGTCTACATTCAGACGGTGTGAGGGTGGGTGGGGCGTATGTTCAGAGGGGTGAGGGTGGGTGGTTGTGGGTTCAGAAGGGGTCAGGGTGGGTGGGGTGTCGGTTCAGAGGGGTGAGGTTGGGAGGGATGTGGGTTCAGAAGGGGTGAGGGTGGGTGGGGTCTGAGGTCAGATGGGATGAGGGTGGGTGGGGTCTGAGGTCAGAAGGGGTGAGGGTGGGTTGGGTGTGGGTTCAGACAGGGTGAAGGTTGGTGGGGTGTGAGTTCAGAAGGGGTGAGGGTGAGGGGGTGTGGCTGGATGCAGTGCGGGTTGAGAAGGAATGAGGGTGGGTGGGGTGTGGGTTCAGAATGGGTGAAGGTGGTTGGGGTCTGGGTTCAGAGGGGTGAGGGTGGGTGGGTGTGGGTTCAGAGGGGTGAGGGTGAGGGGGTGTGGGTGGATGCAGTGGGGGTTGAGAAGGAATGAGGGTGGGTGGGGTGTGGGTTCAGCAGTGGTGAGGGTGGATCGGGTGTGGGTTCAGAAGCGGTGAGGGAGGGTGTGGTCTGGGTACAGAAGGGATGAGGGTGTGTGTGTGGGTTCAGATGTGGTGAGGGTGGGTGGGGTCTGCATTCAGAAGGGGTGAGGGTGGGTGGGGTGTGGGTTCAGAGGGGTCAGGGTGGGTGGGGTGTGGGTTCAGAAGGGTGAGGGTGGGTGGGGTGTGGGTTCAGAAGAGTGAGGGTGGGTGGGGTGTGGGTTCAGAGAGGTGAGGGTAGTTGGGGTGTGGGTTCAGAAGGGTGAGGGTGGGTGGGGTGTGGGTTCAGAGGGGTGAGGGTGAGTGTGTATGGGTTCAGATGTGGTGAGGGTGTGTGGGGTGCGGGTTCAGAAGGGCGAGGGTGGGTGGTTTTGGATTCCGATGGGGTGAGGGTGGGCGAGGTTTGGGTTCAGAAGGGTGAGGGTGGGTGGGTATGGGTCCAGATTACTAGTCCAGTGACATTACCACTTTGCCACCATGTACCAAAGAACCTCGGGAAACATGAATTCAGGGCTAGAACAGGGTGGAGTGTTTGAGGAAAATTGGCTTTGAAAACTAGACGAGAGGGAAGCTGCTGAACGAATGGTCTGAATCTTTGTGACAAAGGAGCCCAGGAGCTCTTCAGAATTGTTGTTGGAGGCAAGGGTTTTGGAGGCAGGAGAGTTTAAGGAGACAATTTGTAATGGAGAAAATAGACGGCTTATCTTTGCATTTCAGGGTGCTTCTGAAAAAGTAAACAGATTTCAGAGGAGTGCAGGAACAGATGGTGCTTTATGTGGTCCAACCAGATCAAGTGATGAATGGATAAACCAGCTGTCTGTCTTCAATGTGTGACCTTTGGTTTGAAGTGAGTGGAGATGAAGGCTTTTCCATGGGGAATGATCTGGGTGTAAGAAAGTAATGGTTTTAATGGAACAAGAACCCATGAAAACTGGAAGTGTGGGTGTGATAGAGCAGGTCAATGGAGGGCCATAGCTAAATATTGGGAATTTGTAAGTGCTGTGGTTTGTGACTTGGGAAGAGTTTTTTTTTCCAGAGGCAGATAGAAAGAAGTGGGGTTGGGAGGGGAGAAGGGTAAGTGAGTGGAGAGGGATACAAGGAAGTGATCAGAAAAGGCCTTAGCTGTAACAAAGATGGAAAATGCTGGAAATACTCAGCAGGTCTGGCAGGATCTGTGGAGAGAGAAACAGAGTTAACGTTTCAGATCAATGTCCTTTCGTCATACTGTGTTCTGACGAAAGGTCATTGACCTGAAACATTAACTCTGTTTCTCCCCACAGATGCTGCCAGACCTGCTGAGCATTTCCAGCACTTTTAGTTTCTACTACAGACTTCCGGTATCTGCAGTATTTTGCTTTTGTAATGACCTTATCTGGTCATGGCCATGAGCAAAGGTATTGCATTGTTTGGCACTTAACCTATTTTCACAATCTTTATCCCAGATGAAAGATGGTTGAGTATGGTGGGGGTTAGGGAGGAAGGTGAAACCAGAAGTGAACCCAATCTGAGCTGAGACGAGAGAATAATGAACCTTAGTTGCTATATGTAACATCATTGTAAAGAAATACAGAAAGGCTTCCTTGGCTTTTTATTTCAAGTGAAATTGTAAATGTGTATTTTTATGACATGTTTATAATTCCACTCCAAATTCTACGAAAGGAAATCTTTATTTGTTTATCATGTTGTCACATGGAGTGACTTGAGGCAGTCTCTCCACAGATGTCCACATGTACACATTTCCAGCATTGGTCACTGGTTAGTAACCCAGAGAGGAAATGCCGGCTCAGTTTTAGCTTCCCCAGCCTGAGGACATTGAGGTCACTTGTCGCATTCTCATTGCTGCCTCAGCTTAGATCAGTAAATTCTACAGAGAGCTAGAATTGAGTCCACAAGCTCCTTGGTCTGTACACTCAGTGTCACAACATAAACCAACAAACTATTCAGTTTTCATTGGTTTGATTCTCTTTGTGCAACACTTTTGTTCAGTCCGCAAGTATGACTCGGAGCTTCCAGTGGCCTGTCATTTTAATTCTCCACCTTGCTCTCATGCTGACATCTCTGCCTCTGCATCTCTGCTGCACTGTTCCTGTGAAGCTCCAAGTAATAGTTCGATTAGGCACTTACAGCCTTCTGGACTCAACACTGGAGTGGATTTTACAGGGGATTGCACGCCTCCAACCAAAATGTTCATCGGCACCGCACCAACCAGAAACCCAACTGCCCCACAGCGATAATATACTGGGGGTGTTGGGGGTGGGGAGGTGGGGGGCAGTGGTGGTGGGTAGCCTTTATTGGGTCAGAGTCTGATCTCCACCCTCATCTGGGAGGAAGTCCTGCTCTGGAGAGCTGCCAGCCCTGTAGCCCCAACAGCACCAGAATCAAGCAGTGGTCATTGCTAGGACTATAGGCAGTCCATTAAGATCAAGAAGTTATGGACCCGGCCTTCAGGTCAGGGATTTTTTTCGGGCTGTCTAGTGTACCCCAGCAAGGGGTGGGAGAGGGGTGAGGAGGGTCCTTTATTAGAGGTCGGGGAGGAGGGATAAAGGCGGGGTATGATCTTTGTGAGGGGTGGGGGGATGCCCATGATGGGCATTGGGGACGCCCTCCCCCCCAACCGAGGTGCCTTCCCTTTCTGCCTGACAGCAGCCAGAGCAGTGAAAACTGCTGGGCTAACAGCCTTGCCTCCTCCTTCCCCTGCTGTACATAAAACTGTGGTGGAAGCAGAATGAGGCCCTTAAGTGACCATTAATTGGCCACTTAAGGGCATCAATAGGCCCAAGGTTGCCCGCCCAATATGGGAGACAGACCAGGAGTAGGCAGGAAGGCAGTGGACAGTCCACCAATTTTATCTTCTGAGAACTCCCACCTTCAAATGTGTTGGCAGGGGTCCGTAAAGTTCACCCTATTGAGTTTATCCAATTTCAGACTGTAAACTCTGTCCCCCACCTCACCCCCATGCCCACCACCCCTCTCCACCCAGCAGTTTGTTTCCTTTTCTTTGCATGTTTTGGTTTTTCTCTTATTTTCGCTTTCAGCCAGTAGCACTCCTGCTCTAGCCGTGTCTTTTTGTTTCTTTTTTTGTTCCATCTCAACTCCCTTTGGCCCTGGAAGACTCACTCTTCTTTCATTCAATCTCTCCTGTCTTTCACCCTGTCACAGACCTTCCCTTTGTCCTTGGCCCACTACCCTTTGTTCAAAGGCTATTACATCACAGACTTTTCCCAATTTTGACGTGAAGTCACTGGCCTGAAACACTAACTCTGTCCCTCTCTCCACATTTACTGCCTGACCTGCTGGCTATGTCGAGCATTTTCTGTTTTTATTTTGGATTTCCAGCGTTCTGCTTTTCAATCAGTTTTAATTGAATTAGTTTTGTACTTCATACAATTGGAAAATCTTGCACAGATGTCTAAAAAACAAAACTTACATGAGACTAAAACTTTTGCACACCAACTAAGAATAGGTGCTTAACAGGATCCACTCTAATAGCCTGATCTAATCTGACAGCCAGTGTCAACAGACATTCTACACTCATGAAGTGGTATCACTTTCAAATCTCAATGAGCTATATAGCATAAGCTAACTGTAATAGGAGCAAGCAAAATAAACATGTAGCAACTAATTGAAGTAAATTGCCACAGCATGGCAATATTTGTCAATGAGAACAGCTGGACAACCAGAAAATCACTGGACAGTGTATTGCACAAAACTTATAATGACAAGACAAGCAAAGCTACTTCACATTACCAAGAGAATGTTTCATGAACTGAAAGGCAAATCATGCAACAGCGTCTTGGGTAAGTTTTAGCAATTGACTGTGTTCAATGCCAGTTTTTTTTAACATATTCCACATGTTCTTTTAATGACAGGCTGGTGCGGTTTACTGTGGCTATAGCCAGATCCTGATTTGCTGCACAACTTTTGTAAAACAAAAGGAAGATTTGACTTCAATTTCTTTTTGGCTGAGCTGTGGTTAGGTTTTTTTCCTCCCTCTCCAGTTGCCTTCTTTGTATCACACTGTATTAATTTTCAGACCTTGGAGATCGTCAGGCTTTGAAACCTTATGCCATAGGTCTCCATGTTCCAAAGCCCAGATGCTCTGCTGAATGAACATGATGTTTAAAGGATGTTTTATAGCGCACCCTTCATGTTCCAATGCATTTCACAGTCAATGAAGAGCAATTGAAGTATTTTAATGTTGGGGCGGCCAATTTGCACATAGCAACGAAGTCAATGACCAACGTTGGCCAGGACATCAGGAAAACTCCCCTGTTCCATTTCAGACCGTGGGATCTTGTATGTCCATCTCAGAGGGCACGCAGGACCTTTGTTTAATATCTCACAGGAAATATGAGAGTGCAGGACTCCACTGGAGTGTATGTGCTCAGGTCCTGCACTGGGACTTGTACCCCACCATTTTGTTGCTGAGGCAAGAGTAGGACCACTGAGCCAAGCCCTCCATTGCAAAAACTGTCTATTTTAACCTCCATAACATTTCTGCTCCGGCCTCAGCTGCTGCTGAAAGCTTCATTCATGCCTTTACTTCCTCCAAACTTGCCAATGCTAATGCTAATTTTGGCAGCCATTCACTTTTTTTTAATCGTTCTTGTGATGTGGGCATTACTGCCAAAGCCATCATTTGTTGCCCATCCCTAATTGCCCTTGAGAAGGTGGTGGTGAGCTGCCTTCTTGAATTTCTGCAGTGCATGTGGTGTAGGTACACCCACAGTGCTGTTAGGGAAGGAGTTCCAGGATTTTGACCCAGCGACAGTGAAGGAACGGCGATATATTCCCAAGTCAGGATGGTGAGTGATATGGAGGAGAACTTCCAGGTGGCGGTGTTCCCATGTAACTGCTGCCCTTGTTCTTCTAGATAGTAGAGGTTGGGGGTTTGGAAGGTGCTGCCTAAGGAGCCTTGGTGAGTTGCTGCAATGCATCTTGTAGATGGTACACACTGCTGCTACTGTGCGTCGATAATGGAGAGAGTGAAAGTTTAAGATAGTAGATGGGATGCCAATTAAGAGGGCTGCTTTTCCCTGGATGTTGTCGAGCTTCCTGACTGTTGCTGGAGTTGCACTTATCCAGGCAAGTGGACAGCATTCCATCATACTCCTGACTTGTGCCCATGTGGCTTTGTGGAGTCAGGAGTAGCCAGAGTATTTATATAGCTAGTCCAGTTCAGTTCAGTTTCTGGTCAATGGTAACTCTAGGATGTTGATAGTGGGAGATTGAGTGATGGTAATGCCATTGAATGTCAAGGGACGATGGTTAGATTCTCTCTTGTTGGAGATGGTCATTGCCTGGCACTTGTGTGGCGTGAATACACTTGTCACTTGTCAGCCCAAGCCTGGATATTGCCCAGGTCTTGCTGCATTTGGACATGGACTGCTACCATATCTAAGGAGCTGAACATTGTGCAATCATCAGTGAACATCCCCGCTTCTGACCTTATGATGGAAGGAAGGTCATTAATGAAGCAGCTGAAGATGGTTGGGCCTTTACTGTATCCCATGCCTTCAGCAATTTCTTGATAACATGAGAAGTGAATCAAAATGTCTGATGATTGGCATCTATGATGTTGGGTACCTCTGATCATCATCTCAGGATCATCTACTTAGAAACTTGATGTCATCCAAAATTATGCTGCCAGTGTACTAGCTCACACCAGTTCCTGGTCACCCGCCCCCTTGTGCTTGCTGACCTACATTAGGCCCTGGTTAAGCAATGCCTCAATTTTAAAATTCTCATCCTTACTTTCACAGAGGAGACAGTGGCGTAGTGGTATTGTCACTGGTCTAGTAATCCAGAATAATCCCACCACAGCAGATGGTGGAATTTGAATCAAATAAAAATCTGGAATTACAATTCTAATTTTGTCAATTGTTGTAAAAACCCATCTGGTTCACTAATGCCCTTTAGGGAAGGCAGTCTGCGATCCTTACCTAGTCTGGCCTACATGTGACCATGTGACATGTCCCAGATACACAGCAATGTGGCTGACTCTTAACTGCCCTCTGAAATGGGCCTAGCAAGCCACTCAGTTGTATCAAACCACTAGCAAGTTTAAAAGGATGAAACCTGACGGACCACCCAGCATTGGCATAGGCACTGGAAACGCCAACAGCAAACTCAGCCCTGTCGGCCCTGCAAATTCCCCCTTATTAACATCTGGGAGCTTGTGCCAAAATTGGGAGGGCTGTCCCACAGGCTAGTCAAGCAACAGCTTGACATAATCATCCTCGTAGAATCATACCTTACAGATAATGTCACAGACACCTCCATCACCATCCCTGGGTATGTCTTGTCTCACTGGTAGGGCAGACCCAGAAGAGGTGGTGGCACAGTGGTATACAGTTGGGAGGGAGTTGCCCTGGGGGTCCTCAACATCGACTCTGGACCCCATGAAACTCCTGGCATCAGGTCAAACATGGGCAAGGAAACCTCCTGCTGATTAACATGTACCACCGCCCCCCCACCCCCTCCTTTCAGCTGATGAATCAGTGCTCCTCCATCTTGAACAACACTTGGAGGAAGCACTGAGGGTGGCAAGGGCACAGCATGTACTCTGGGTGGTGACTTCAATGTCCATCACCAGGAGTGGCTTGGTAGCACCACTACAGGCCGAGTCCAAAAGAACATAGCTGCTAGACTGGGTCTGCGGCAGGTGGTGAGGGAATCAACATGAGGAAAAAGCAGCATCCAGTGCCTTCAGCCATTTTTTGATATCATGTGGAGTGAATCGAATTGGCTGAAGACTGGCATCTGTGATGCTGGGGATCTCCAGAGGAGGCCAAGATGGATTTTTCACTTGGCACTTCTGGCTGAAGATTGTTGCAAATGCTTCAGCCTTATCTTTTGCACTGATGTGCTGGGCTCCCCCATCATTGAGGATGGGGATATTTGTGGAGCCTCCTCCTCCAGTGAGCTGTTTAATTGTCCACCACTGTGCATGACTGAATGTTGCAGGATTGCAGAGCTTAGATCTGATCCATTGGCTGTGGGATTGCTTAACTAGGTGCCCGTCCATCAATGACGAGCAGGGAGGTCCAGTCCGACCCCACATTGGCGCACAAGCTGCTTGTCATCTCTGCGGGCTCCTCTCAGGGCGCTCTGGATGATGGCAGCAGTTCCTCCGCCCCTCTGCCAGTGACCATGGCATCTGATGAGTCTGCGGTGACTGGGGAGATGCCAGCCATGGCACTGGCTGCTCCCTCCCAGGCAGGGCCAGCACGGGCTCCACTGGCTAGAGGACGACCACCAAGATTATCAAGACCAACAGGATAGCAGAGTCAGCGGCTGTCTCCAATACTGGTGCCAGCGAGGGGGGAGCACCAAGACATAACATTCGCAAACATAGGTTTAAAGCACCATGAGCATAAGAGGGACAGGTCATGGGTGATTTTCTGCTGTGTAATGCTTTGCTTATGTTCACTGGTTTGGAAATGAACACCAGAGATGATAATGCTAATTTGTTTTGATTGTGAAAATTACATAAATTTTGTTTTTGTTGTAATGGCCTGAGTATGCTTCACCTTTTGTTTGATGCAGGGCATGCCAGTATGGATGTGAGTGGCCCTAAACTTCGTTGCACAGGCACTGAGAGGACTTTGTGTTCAAATGAAAGGGTCATTTCAGACATCCGGGATGGAGGCAGCCCTGGCATGCGTTTGAAGCAGATCTTTGGTAACCTTGCTGAAGGAGCATTGGATCAAGGCATCTCTGGTGTCTCTGCCTCCCTGGAGGTTACAGAGGTCTGCCTCCATGCCCTCAGCATTCCCCTCACCATCTCCTCTTCTGACTCACTACTGGACTCATCCTCTGTGGTCTGTGCAGCTGCGTCAAGATCCTCTTCCTCCAGTGGGTTCCCCCTTGCCAGTGCCAGATTGTGGAGAGCACAGCACGCAACCACTATCAGTGACACCCTCTCTGGGGGGTATTGTAGTGCAGCCCCTGAACGGTCCAGACATTGAAGCACATCTTCGGAAGACCTATCGTCCTCTATGTCACTGCCCTTGTGGAGGCATGACTCCCATTTTAACACTGCTCGGCCTCTGTTCTTGGGTGGTGGAGAGGTGTCATGAGCCACCTCTTCAACGGATAGCCCTTGTCACCCAGCAGCCATCCATCCAGTCGGGCTGGAGCACTGAAGAGCCTTGGCACCTGGGGGTGTCTCAGGATGTAAGTGTCATGGGAGCTGCCAGGGTACCTTGCACAGACTTGCAGAATCTGCATCCTGTGATCACACACTATCTGCACGTTCATTGAGTGGAATCCCTTCCTGTTGACGAAGGCTCCCGGCTGACCCGCTGGCGCCTTGATGGCCACATGTGCAGTCGATTGCACCCTGGACGCGGGGGAACCCAGCAATCACTGCAAAGCCTCTGGCTCACTCAGCCTGGCTGGCCTCGTCCGTACGGAAATGAATAAATGCCATTACCCGCCTGAACAGAGCTTCTGTCACCAGCTTGACGCAACTGTGGACAGCTGATTGGGAGATTCCACACAGATCCTAAAATCCTAAACAGGTTAGGCCTTTATTCATTATAGCTTTGAAGAATGAGGGGTGATCTTATTGAAATGTACAAGATTCTGAGGGGGCTTGACAGGGTAGATGTTGAGGAGATGTTTCCATTAGTGGGGGAATCTCAAGCTAGGGAACATAGTTACAGAATAAGGGGACACTGATTTAAAACTGAGATGCAAAAGAATTTCCTCTCTTAGAATGTAATGAATGTCTGGAATTCTCTGCCCCAGAGAGTTGTGGGGGCTAGATCACTGAAAGTATTTAAAGAGGAGGTAGATAGATTTTTGAAATATTGGGGAGTTGAGGGCTATGAGGAGCTGGCAGGAAAGAGGAGTTGAGGCCTGGGCAGATCAGCCATGATCATATTGAATAGCAGGGTAGGCTTGAGGGGCCGAATGGCCTACTCCTGCTCCTATTTCTTAAGTTCTTATGCTCTTATCCTCCACTGACCAATGGAAAGAGCTGGAGGCATAGAATTTGAGGGCCACTGTGACCTTCAGAGCCACTGGCCTGGGGTGTCTACCCACACAGTTGGAAGTGATCTCAGGCCCAATAATCTCACAAATGGATTTCACGGTCTCCCTGGAGAGGCGGATTCTCCTTCGACATTGTACCTCAGACGTATTGAGGTAGCTGCATCGCTGCCTGTAAGCACTGGCAGCAGGATAGTGGCGTCTTCTGTGGCCCCTTCCACCTTGGACTTCCTGCTGGCCCTGCACCCCTTGTGCCTGCGCCTCTCCTCCCACAGGTCGCTCCCCTGGAAGCTGCATTGGGACACCTGGCCTCCTCTCCCCTCTGCCCCTCTCTTCCTCCTCAGGGGAGGTGCCTCCAGCAGAGACCACAATCCCCATTACCATGGTTACAGAAGGCTGTCTGATACCTGGAAGGGTCTACACAGTCAAAATCTTCCGGGGGCCTCGGAGACACCAATGAGTCCTGAAATGAAGCCTGGAAATGCTAAGAATGAAGCTCAGAACTGCGGTGAAGCTGTCAAGTTCAAATAAGCAACCAGCAGCAAACTATCTCCTAAACTCCTCACTACTCACACTGGCAATGCTGCTGACCCTTTTTATCCCGCCCTTGGATGAGGTTTTGCAAAATGTGGGCTGCCCGCCTGCCCATTTTGCTCATGTGACGAGCGTGAAATCGCTTGGGCAGCATAAAATCTGGATCAGTTGGCTTTTTAATGGTCTTAAGTGGCCTTTTAATTGATGGTGGGCAGGGCTCTGACACCCGCATGCACCCGCCGACCTGACGATTACGCGCATGCGGGATAACGTTGGGACACTCGCCTGACATCTTCTCGCGCTATTTTATGCCCTATTGGGTTGGGCGCATGCCTGCCTGCAAGATGTAAAATTCTGCCCTGTATTTTTGTTTTTCCTACCAAAATGGATTACCTCATATCTCTCCACATTGTGCTCCATCAACAAAATTATCTCTGCTAAATTTTAATGAAGTTGTTCCTTTTCCTCCCTGCTGCAGTGCTAGAACTCTCAGCAGAGAAAACAAAGCCCGAGAGATCAGATAGATTTGTGGACCCATGTACTGTAGCTTCAATCATGCAGGTAGTCGGGAGTTTAAACATTTGAAATAAGTTTGAAGAGTATCGGGAAAAAATATGGCCTATCAGTAAAAATGACCACAAAGGTGCTGGATTGTTGTCAAAACTTAACTGGTTCATTTTAGGGAAGGAAACCTGCCATTCTTACAAGCCTGGCCAATATGTGACTCCAGTCCCGCACCTATCTGGTTGACTCCTAATTGCCTTCTGAAGTGGCCCAGCAAGTCACACAGTCATATCAAAACACAACAAAGAAAAAGACCCAGCAGCACCTTCTCAGCAATTTGGGGTGGGCAATAAGTGTCGGCCTTGCCAATGGCACCCATGTCCCAACAACGATTAATATTTGATCCTGTTAAGAGTTGCCACAGCATGTTATCTCTCCAGTCAGTATGGTCTTGCATTGCTTGTGATGCTTATTTAATCCTGGTTCATGTCTTGTTTTAAAATGAACCAAAGGTAGCATCTGTAATAAAAGTTACTAGAGAAAGTCCAAGAGCTTGTAGTGAAGGACAAAAATCAAAACGATTCATTCCAATCTATCCCCCACATTTTCATAAAAAGAGCATTATGATCAGGGATTTTATGGTTTGCAAATTAGAGATTCTTTTTATGAAAACAGCAGCCAGATGGAAACCGCTAAAGACCACTTCAGTGTTTTCGACAACTGGGGACAAACAAAGTAGTGATAGCAAAACAGAAAAATGATTCACGAAGTTAATGAACACTTAAATTTTTGTGCCAGAAGAGAAATATGATATTGGTCAAAGCCTGGATGGCTGACATAAGTGGATAAGCTTCCATAATAAAAATGTGTTTTGAACAGGCTTGAAGATATTCACTGTGAAAGATGTACTCTTCACTCAAGCTCATAGACAACATTGGGATTTCAACTCATGACCTTTCAGTCATAAATGAAATACTCAAACCATTTGATATACTTGGTAATCTCCAAACGCACAGTGGTTGAAGTAATATTAAATAGCAGCAGGCGATCCTACATAGATATTATACAGAGGAGAACATTAACTAAATGTCAAACACATGATATATGCAAGTCATTGAAGTCAATGCCTTCAATACAACATCCCATGACAACACAGAACTTCTTGATGAAATGATCTAATTTATGACATGACATGCCAGTTAGAATTTCATGAACTCTGTATATGGTGCCTGAAAAACAATTTTCTAATAATTTATCAACCTATTAATCAATTATTGATGCTGGGAACTGTCCACCTGCAAAATGCTTTTGCTACATTTTTGCTATTTAAACTGAAAATTACAAGGGGCAAGTTCAATGAATAATCAGTAACCAGCTGGTTTATATTTATGCTTCGCAAAATCCAAGTTTAATCTATTTAGTAGCCAATTGTGTTTTTAATTAGTTTTCTTAACACCGGAGTAAGTTCCTGCTAACACTATTTTTATTCAGGCCCTGAAGACTTAGATACCGGAGATCTCAGTGCATCACACTTAAGTTTCACGCCATTGTTCTGTGTAGGCAGTGCTACTGAGCTGAGTTTATCAATATAACTGTCGTTCCTGCTTCCCCTCCCTCTTGGCTCTTGATGATATTGGGGATAATTTCAACTTTTGTGGATAGCGATTGCTACCAAACTGTTTGCGTATTACACAAGGTGTCCAAATTTCCTATCCATTGACAGGGTGTATAATGGGACCTGATATCACACAATCACCAGAAGTTAAAATTGTCCCCATTTTGTATAAGTTCTCTGTCTTTTAGCCACCATTTCATTTATATTGATGGGATAAATTGGAGAGCAGCTGAGGTGGTTTCAGCCAATAGTTTTAATTTTAATTAAATTAATTAACTAAATTAAAATTTAATCAATTTACTAACCTTAATTTTACAATCAAAAAATAGATTTAAAATGATGAGCTGTGTCACTGAGAACAATCCTGTGGGCCAAGTGGTACATAGGGAATGCAGTGAGGGGCAATAAATGAAGCCAATGTGACCCACTTCCCAAAAGCAAATAAGAAGAATTATATCAACATATTTGTGCATAGTATCAAGCGTAAGTTTTTCATTTTTTACAATATTAATTGAACTGTATGAGCTATATTAGCCTGAAATATATTTTTGAATTCTCAAGTAAAGAACCATTCCTCAGTTATTGCACAATATCTAAAGTTGAAGTGACAATATTACCTGGTGCAGAAAAAGTGATTTATATAGTCATCATTGTCTATTTTTTGGTAAGATTCCAAGTACTTTGATGTTTACAAAGCAGTATTTTAATTCCTTTTTCACCTCTTATCTGAATGGTTTGATGTCATGTAACACATCAAAATATGATTGCAATGAATTTCATTGTGACCACACTTTACAGAGAAAACATTTTGTTCCGTCCTAAATATAAATTTGTGGCAAACCAATACATGGGGTTTAAGTGTGATAACATAATGAGTCACAAAGAGAAACCTATTGCAGTAGTGTGAGAGAATAAGCCTAGTTAGCACAGTGAACTTCTCCTTGAGTGGATATGTTGCAATACACTACTGTTTATTGATCAGGAAGTAAAAAAAAGGAAAGATAAGCATATTTTGTCTAAGCTAAGTATTTGATTAGCAAAATTCGTTTTGCAACCTTGAAGATAAGGTGTTATAACCCCTCCTTGTTGCCAACTTTCTCCCATTCTTCCCTGAAGGTATTGATTTCTTGTTGGGCTCCAGCCCCATGAGTGTTGGTGAGCCCTTTTCTCACCAGATTCAATCCACCACGCACTACTACAGGAGAAATGATCGCTCCCAAAGAAAGAATTATGGACCATCGTGTAGACCATTTGGATCTGAATAGACAAAATGCAGTAAGTGAAGAAGCATTGTAGTTTTTTGACCAACCAGCTAAAGATGAACTAGATACGCTTCCACTATGGAAGATGTTACAGCAATGCTAAAAAAGAACAGTTATTTGGTAAAACGTCTGGTACAGATGGATTGCCAGCAGAACTCGACAAGCTGGGGGCCTGGGCTGCATCATGAACTGTTCCTGCTTGTCAGCAGGATGTGGGAAAAAGAAGTTCCTCAGGAAATGAGAGATTCCCAAATCATAACCAAAAAGACAAACAAAAGCTGACAGGTCAGATCGCAACAACCAATCTAGCATTTTTCACTGTTGTGCGTAGCTGCAAAGACCTTTGCCTGGATAGCGTTCAGTTTTCTACAAAACCTGACAATAATATCTATCCAGAAAGCCAATTCTGAGTTCAGAGCTGGTCGTTGATCCTTACCCTGAGAGAACTTCAAGAAAAGTGCACCCGAACTGCATGTTGCTTTTGTAGAGCTGACCAAAGCCTTTGATCTGGTTAGCAGAGATGGTCTGTTCTCTCTTCTTCACCAAAATTACTCCAGATCGTGAAATCTTTCCATTGTAAAATGAAAATAAGAACACTCTACAATGGAAAGACATCCGATTCCTTCCCAATGCTCAGCGGAGCAAAGTAGGGTTGTGTTCTTACACGAACACTATTTGGTATCTTCTTCTCCTGCCTCCTGTTGTCTACTGTCCAGGTCAGAGAAGGAACATCACTACGCACGCGATCAGGCGGAAGACTGTTCAACCTGTCCAGATCGAGAGCCAAGACTGAAGTGAGACATGTTCTGATATGTGAACTCCTGTTTGCTGATGATAGAGCATTTATGGCACATTCAGATCATCATGCAGTCAATTCTAAATGCCTTCTCAACTGTTGCAGAGGGACATGATCAATGTAAAAAAGACACTGACAATGACTTAAGGTAGACTTCCAGTGTCTGCACCAACCATGATGCACCTCCCCTTTATGTAGTGCAGGATAGCTTTATCTCATGCTAGCCTCACATGAGCTTGCGGCCCTCACTGGGACATGTAGTAACTCAGCAGTCCTCTCAGCAACTGGCTGCACACTATAATCATGTAAATGAGCAGGTAGTATGCACCATGATCCCTGTGTCTGTTTTCAAGCCTTATCAAATTCCACAGCCTGTGTCTGCTATGAAAGGACACATCAACGCTGAAGATACTCCGCCCTACTAACACCAGCCTAAAGGTTGAAAGATAAGTCTAAGTTTGGAAATCCTGCATCCCCACTTTGATTTCTAATTTCCAGGTAGTTTTGTTGAAAATTTTACATTTAGTACAATGAACAAGTATATTAATATGAAGGCGTAGGATAGTTGGAAAATTACATATAAAAGCACATTAAGCCTATGAGGCTGTAAAAATGTAAGCATTATTTAGAAAATAAGAAAAGTGCCGCAGGCTTATTTCCATGTTCCTACACTTATCATATTTGCTCTCGTGAAGGCATTAATTCTGGTTGGAACTTAGGCCCTTTTAGTAACTCACTCAAGTGACTATTCTGCAGCAAGGGGGGATTTTCAACTGTCGGCCAGCTGGCCGCTGATCACTCGATTCTCACCTGTAAAATGGAAAACTCGCAATTACACCACTTGATCCACCCAAACTGCTACAGGTGGCAGTATGGCTCTTATCACCTGCTATGGACCGTAATGGGAGGAGTATGCAGTTAAATTCTAGCTCCACTTCTCCACCGGTCATAACATTAATTTAAATGTTTAATTCACCCACAAAACTGACCGATTGTTTACCTTTGATACTATTATTCCCAGCATATAAGACTCTAACCAGGCTTCTTTCAGTAAATGCAAAGAAATAATTAATTTATTATAAAACAAACTATTTCTTAAAAATACAAGTTGATAAACTGGTTACCATACAAGTTGTAGTTTAGAAAGTGTAATGAGTCACCCTTTTTAAAAAAACAAATATTCTACCCTCCCATATACACACACAAACACAAAACAGGACAAAGCAAATGCAGTCCCGTGCAGAGGCTGGAGTTTGGGAAAGTTTCTTTTAAAAGGATAAAATTCGAAAAGATCTTGATGCTGTTGATCAAGCAGAATCCTGATCACAATAGATCTGGAAGTTCTTTCAGGTAGGGCAGAATTTTACCCTTGGTGTGCGGGCTTGGCGGGGGCGGGTGGAGGCGGTCGAGAAGCTGACCGCCGCCCGTGATCAGCACTGCACCGCATTTCATGTTGGCGGGTCAATTAAGGCCAGCCCAGTGTGGAACATGAGCAGCAATGCTCAGTGCTATATGTGCGGGCTGGGGGAGGAGGGCGAGCAGGGCGAGTGTGAACTTCGCGCATCTGCGCGAGTGAGCACTTCATAATCTCCCTGAAGCACAGAACTGCCTCAGGGAGATGAAGTGATGTTAAAAAAAAATAAATAAAATAAAAATGTCTAATAACATGACCCCTCATGTGACTCTGTCACACGAGCAGCGAAATGTTTTTGATTCAAGTGTAAAATTTTTATTTGATTTTTATTTGCTTTAGAAAACCTCATCCTGCCCATGGATGAGGTTTCCTAAAAAGTGCAAAGGCTGCTTGGCCACTTCGCCTGCCCACCAACCGTTAGGTTGGACGGGCAGTGTAAATTTTAATTTAATTACCTTTTTAATGGCCTTAACAGGCCTTTTAATTGTCGGCGGGTGCGCTGTCGACTCCAGCGCGTGCCCGCAGAACGAAATATCGTGGGACTGCACGATGACATCGGGACGCTCACCCAACGTCACCGCGTGTCATTTTATGCTCGGCTGGGTCGGGCGCGTGCCCGCCTGCCAAGCTTAATCTTCTGCCCATGGATTTGCTGGTGAAACTGTCCTTGATGACTCTTATTTATCACAACCTTGCAAACTTTCAGATAAAACAGATGATTTATTCTGATGAGATGTTTCTGAGGAAGGTTACACAAAGGTGGGCCAGAGTAAGGCTTTTCCTTGCAGCCTTCTCCTAAGGCACCCACTCACTCTAGGCTGCATTTCATACAAAGGTGGAGCAGAGAGAGGGGAAGAGAGTCTTTTACTGGTGGCCTGCTTCTAAGACACACACACTCACTCTGTCTCTGCCTGAGAGTTTTGTAAAGACTGAGGGTGGAATTTCCCATGCCCACTGGCATCGCGCGTGTTCGGTGGCATGAGCAGACAACATGGCGAGGGGGCCAAAAATCATGTTCACGACATGTGAAACCAGTTTGTAATCGTCCACTCTGCCCGTCAGTGGTGGGCTGCATTTCCAGCCCTCGGACATCGGGAACTTCATTGTAATACATCTGTATATCATTCCAGCCCGCCGGAATCATCCCACCATGCTGGATTATCCAAGCACGTCGGTATGGATGCACGCCAACTTGTTTCACCATAGCATATATAAGGTGTGCATAAGAACACAAGAACATAAGAAATAGGAACAGGAGTAGGCCATTTAGCCCCTCGAGCCTGCTCCGCCATTCAATAAGATCATAGCTGATCTTCTTGTGTTTCGATTTCCACATTCCCATCTACCTTTGATTCCCTTGCCTAACAAGAATCTATCTACCTCTGCCTTAAAAATACCTCCACTACCTTCTGAGGCAGAGAATTCCAGCTGCACAACCCTCAGAGAAAAATTTCTCCTCATCTCTGTCATAAAAGGGCGACTCCTAATTTTAAAACAGTGCCCCCTAGTTTTGGACTCACCCACAAGAGGAAACATTCTTTCAACATCTACCTGGTCAAGACCGTTCAGGATCTTGTATCCTTCAATCAAATCACCCCTCACTCTTCCAAACTCCAGTGGAAACAAGCCCAGTCTGTCTAACCTTTCTTCATAAGACAGCCCACTCATTCCAGGTATCAATCTAGTAAACCTCCTCTGAACCGTCTCCAATGCATTTACATCCTTCCTTAAATAAGGAGACCAAAACTGCACACAGTATTCGAGGTGCGATCTCACTAAGGCCCAGTATAACTGAAGCATAACACCCTTACTTTTATATTCAATTCCTCTTGTTATAAAGGATAGCATTCCATTAGCCTTCTCAATAACTTGCTGTACCTGCGTACTAACTTTTTGTGACTCATATACTAAAACACCTAGATCTCTCAGATCCTCAGAATTATGTAGCCGTTCGCCACTTAAGTAACACTCTGCTTTTTTGTTCTTCCTGTCAAAGTGAACAACTTCACATTTTCTCACATTAAACTCCATTTGCCAGATCTTTTCCCACTCACTCAACCTACCTATATCCACCTACAACCTCCTAATGCCCTCTTAGAACCACAGAAAAATTACTGCACGGAAAGAGACCATTCAGCCCATCGTGTCTGCTTTCATAGCAGACTTGCTCGCTTGTGCTCTGTGATCAGGGTCATATCATTGGAGATGCAGCTGTCAAACTTTAAATGCGCCTGATCCTTTGTCCGCCTTCAGCACCTGAGCCCTTCAGGAGCACAGCATTACTGGTCACAGATGCTGATGAAATGGGGGCCAGCCCCAGCTTAAAGGTGCTGAGAGCACACAGAGAGAATGACGGAACTCTGTGGTGCCTGCCCACGACATTCTGGCAGCAATGACCAGCACCATCGAGGTGCAGGCATCAGTAATGTTTCCAGGGAGTGTGAGGCTGGACCATCACTGTGGTCTGAAGGCTGCACAGAGCACAGGGAAGAGGCCCTGGACTGAGACACCTGCCTTTACCTGGTGCAGAAAAGTTTCACATCTGAGTGACACAAACACTGCTCATCAGAACAAGGGGGTCAATTTTCTCCCTGTTGTGGGGGGTGGGGGTGAGTTGGGCAGCAGCAAGCGCAGGCGTGTGCGCAGCCAATCGCCGCCCACGATCGGCTGTGCGCTAACATTTTACATGGGTGGGCCAGTTAAGGCCCGCCCAGCGTGACGCGCACCCAGAAGCACTGAGCACTCCCTGTGCGGGCGGGGGGTGTTGCCTGAGTCAGGGCCTGCGCTCTTTTGCGCATGCACGTGAAAGAATGCAGAAATCTCCCTGAGGCACAGAGCTGCCTCAGGGTGATCAGTTTAAGTTCAAAAAAATTTAATTAAGGAAAACATTTTTTAAGACATGTCCCCTCATGTAATACTGTCACATGAGCTGGGACATGTCCATTAATTTTATTAAAAATTTTTACAAGACTTTAAAAATCTTTATGAAACCTCACCCCGTCCGTGGATGAGATTCCATGAAAAATGCAAAGGCCGCCTGGGCTCTTCGCCTGCCCGCCAACCTTAAGGTTGGACTGGCAGCTCAGTTTATTGATTTAATTGATGGTTAACTGGCCATAATAGGCCTTTGGCAATTTAACGGGTGCGCAGCCAACTTGGGTGCACGCCCACCGAACTGAAAACCTGAATGACGCGCGGTGACATCAAGCCGCATGCCCGACATCACCTCGCGTCATTTTACACCTCAGCGAGGGGGCCCCGACCCCACTCGCCGAGCCAAAGATTCTGCCCAAGGAGCCATAGGCAGACAGACTTTCTTGGGAGTTTATTTACAATAGTGAACATTATGTACAAGCAACTAACACCCGTGCCCAGGTTGTGCAACTATACCTTGTTCACCTGGAGAGAGAGCATGCGGTGTCACTGTCAAGGCCTTCTATGCTTGGTGGGCACCGCGGGGATTGGGGTGTTTTATTGACCCTGTTAATCACATTTTGGTTTAATATTTGCAAGTTTCCTTTAAATTTTGTCTTCGTTTTTGCAGTTTCTCTTTAAGGGGCTGCCTTTTACTTTGTCCCTGATTTTGTTAATTTAGCTTATTTGGTTGACTCAAAAGAGTTACATCTTATTCACCCTGGCCAAGTTAGCCATTGACAGGCCCAGGCAGCGGGCGATCAAGGGAGTCGTCCGACCCGACTGTCTGCCCCTCTTCCATGGCTACATTCGTGGCCGGGTGTCCCTGGAGAGGGAGCATGCGGTGTCTGCCAGCACTGTTGAGGCCTCCCGTGCTCGGTGGGCACCGCGGGGACTGGGGTGTTTTATGGCGCTTTTGATCACATTTTGGTTTGATGCTGGTAAGTTTCCTTTGAATTTTGTCTTTTGTTTTTGCAGTTTCCCTTTAAAGGGCTGCTTTTACTTTGTCCCTGATTGTATTCATTTAGTTAATTGTTTTGACTCAAAAGAGTTATATCTTATTCACTTTCCTAACCCTGCCGCTATGTCTTGTTGCTCCCCCGACACCCATAGCGGAGATGGAGGCAGCCTGCAGACTGTGACATCCTGTCTGTGATGACCTTGGTGGGTGTCCTCTGGAGGGCTGAGACCTGGAGGGTCCCGGCTTGCTTTTGGGGTCCTGCTATGTGGCACATTCCTTGGCCTGTGTAATTGGAGATGATGAGGTCACAGGAAGAGGGGATTCAAGTGGGCCGGTCATTCCCAGAGTCACCTGGGGGGAGGGCCCTGGGGTGTCGAGCTGTTGGTGCTCCTCTCCTTGGGGGCCTGATGGCCCTGGCTGACTCCTTGAGGAGAAGGGGTAGCTGGAGTGAGATTGAGCTGCCCGGCACCCCTCTCGCATGCACACTGTTGGAGGCTAACTATGGCATCAGTGATGGAGTTCAGCCCAAGCAGCAGTGCAGGAGTGACTTCCTGGACCAAGGTATCCATGGCGGCCGCCATCCTACCAGTGTTGACCTCAGTGAGTTGGCATGCTGGCGATATCACCTCAGCCTGAAGACAGTCAGACTCCTCCATCATGTCTTGCAATCTGAGGAGTGTAGCGTACATCCCTTCCTGACGTTCCCAATCTTGCCTTTGCATCTCCAGCAACTAACAGATGGCCAAGTCCAGAGGCTCATCATCTGACTTGGACTCAGCAACGTTCTGGCCTCCAGCTGTCCTCCGAGTGCCGGAGACCTGGGAAGTCCCTGCCTCCACCTGCTGTGGATCAGACAGTGCGATGTGCTCACCAGATTGTGATCCTGAGGCTATTTTAAAGCTAGGTCCCACCGAGGTGTGTGTCTCTGCATTGGTCGAGGGTGTGGGTGAGCACCCTGATGGGACTTAAGTGAAGGTGCCTTCAGATTCATCTTCAAAAGTTTCTTTGGGGTTTGATTGGAGGTCCTGGGTCATGGTCTCTGTTGGCTGTTTGGCAGATGTGCCTGTGAAAGCAAGGGGAGATAATTAGTGCATGGCAATGGCCTGTGAAAGAGGACACATCACTCACAGCATGGTTGCCTGATGGACGTTGCACTGCTGGATCCTCACTTGGTAGAGCAGCGCTGACCTCACTGTCAGCACAGGACCGGTCCAGGTCTTGATTTCAGGCATCCCTCCACCGGTCTGCGACCTCTCCCTCTTGTTGTGTGCCAGCTTGTTCTGCCTGAATACAAATGGGAAGAGTGTAAGCAGGGTGCCTGCCAGGCCAGATGATAAGCATACCTGGTATGTGTGGGTGGTGAGTGGTCCCATGAATGGGATGAGGACAATGAAGGTGTGTGAGTGAGTGGTGATGTCCCTTGAACTAGCAGTGAGTGAGGACCCTGTGGATGTGTGATGGGTTTGTGATTGTGCGAGTTGGAAGTGATGAGAAGAGTTACTTACCCTGGAAGAACAGAGAAGATCATTCATCCTCTTGCAGCACTAGGTGGCTGTCCTCTTTTGCAGGGCATTGGCACTGACCACCGCTGCCATTACTTCCCAAGGCGGATTGGTGATGTTGCTGGCCCTCCTGCAGCTAGAATGGGGTAGAGGACATTATGGTGGGACTCCAAGGTATCCAAAAGGCACTCGAGGGACGCGTCGCTAAACCTGGGGTTGCAGGCTTCTTGCCTTTCAGAGCCATGTCTTCTGTGCAGCAGTCCTGGGCTGGAAGCACTGAGAGGTGTGCGCACGGCTGCACTTTAAATATGGCACCCGGCGTGAGGAAGTGGCGAGGTGACAGCATGGCGGGCAAATGAAATCCATTGCAGCCTGTGGTATAAATGTTTTTTTTCCTGCCTGCTACTGCACTTAGTGCAAATCTGAGAGGATTCCGCCCTGAGATGTTAGGTCAGATATTTTTAACCAATTAGCAAGAGTCTTTAGCCTGGCAACAACAGTTCTTTGCTAACTTGGATATACTAAATATCTCTTTTCTTTCCAGGTGTTCCCTGCTGGACATCTATCTTGACCCGGGGTTTTTTGAAGAATGGCATATTCATAGCCCCGAATTAATATTGCAAACTTTTAAAATAACTGAGGAGGAACAATGTCCAAAATTCAACGTCCTTCAAATTTTCCAAAAACAGGTTCCTCACATGCCAAATCACATTTTGACCTGATTCTCCTCTGGCATCTTCTCCTTCTTTGGGCACCTGACATTGATCCACTCCTTTCACATCTCATGTAAAAACCTCATTCTATACCAATACATCTACCCAAATGTTTCTCATTGAGACATCTTCATTGCTTTCTCCTGTCATCTTCTGCACCAAACGATTTCTCACTGTCGATGATTTCAACCTTCGTCTTAACTCAGCACGTTCTCTCTCCTGTGAGTTCACTGCCATCTTATCCTCCCTAATTCTCTCCTCCACATAAACTCCTCAACCCATATTCACGGCACCCCCAGACCTTGCCATCTGACGCGGTCTCGCTACTCCTATTGTATCAATCACGGATAAGGCCATCTCTGATTATCGCCTTGTAGCATGCTCCAGTCACATTCCCCCGCCCCATGCCTACTTCCCTCTGTATTTTCCCCTGGAAAAGGCTCTCTCCTAATTCACTTACAATTGCACATTCAAAATCCCAACAGCACAGCCTTTGGCCTTCTGTTCACCACAACATTTCTGCAGCTACTGATCTGCTCAACTGTGCCCTCACCTCCACCCTTTATACCCTGATCTCCATGAAATCTATTTGCCTCTCTCAGCTTGATCATTCCCCTGGTGCGGTCCTCATCTCTGCTCCCAAAAGTCCAAGGGACACAGACTTGAAAGGATATGGTGGACAACTAGATTAACCATTCACCACCAGACCTGGTTGGACCACTTAAAACACTATTGCTACGGCCACGTGAGGAGAGGTAAAAATGACCCCCCCATCCTAACACTCCAAGCCTGAATGTAACAGGGTTTTCGTGAATTTAGCAAGGTTGTGCTTCGCAGCACTGCAGGATTCCCACTATGTACACGTTCAAATTATAAAGAGTTAGCTGAAGCACGAAACAAGATAAGTTTATTAACACTACTTCTAGAATTTAAAAAAAACTAGACAAATCACAACCACCATTCATACATCACACACATTCTCTGGGCCCACACACACACGAGCTAGTACAGATGGTAAAATAAGAAGATAGACTAAAAGATATTTTACAGTTTGTGAAGAAGATAAACAATCAAAGGAATACACAGTTAACTTTGGCTGGTCTCAATGTGGTGATTCCACATTGCAGCCGTTTTGTTCAGTTGTCTTCCTGGGTGTAGTTGTATGGA
The DNA here is from genome assembly GCF_964194155.1 of Cetorhinus maximus. NCBI lineage: Eukaryota > Metazoa > Chordata > Chondrichthyes > Lamniformes > Cetorhinidae > Cetorhinus > Cetorhinus maximus. The sequence continues at coordinate 48,787,167 of NC_135893.1, forward strand.
GCAGATTTCCATGTCTTATTCCCAAAAGACCTCCATTTGCACCAGATTCCGCTTCTCAGAATGGTTACTTTGCAAATCTGAATGCAATACTTTCAAGAAAGAGAGAGCGAGAATCAGCTTCCTGGCAGCTTCTCAGTACAGCATTTTGATCTCTCTCGGCTTTGGCTTGGTAATCAGTTCTTAAAAGTCCCGTTGGCTGTATGTTCCAAATGAATTTGATTACCATGTCTGCTTTAGTCATTGTTTTGTAGAACAGGTAATTACATTTTGAAATCTCATTTCAGAAACTTTTGAAGAGTTTCAGGATAGTGTGAATGCTAACAGGAGATGGGGTCTTTCACTCTCCCCTGAGGTGGTGGTGGGCGCATGTCTATCCTTTTTCACCCACTTGGGTGGAATGCAAGTTGTATATTGTAACTGGCTGGCAATTTTACATTGTCTTAATAGGGTTACAGCTCATTGGTTTTTAAAATCCAGCCAGAAAAGGGGTAATTAGAAAGTGCATTTTTTTTTAAGAAGCACATTGCTTGTAACACTATTGAACCCTGCTCTTGTCTTCTAAAACTGCTCACTATTTGAGGATCGTCCTGCAGTGCAAAGATAGTCCCTGACTTCTTTTTGCTACTGCAAACCACCTTCTTAAATCCCTCACCCCATCCCCTCCATCCTCACTTCCAACAAGACACACGAGGAGCTCATGAATTTCTTTGACCCTAAGATTGAGACCATCCTGTCAGATACCTCTGTTATTTCCCTCCCTTCTCCTAGCTCATCAGGCCAAATATCCTCTAAGACTCTCCTGTCCTAGCCTCGACTTGTATCCTTCTGTAGTTTCTCTCCTATCTCCCCTCATGCCCTCTCCTGGCTCATCCTGTCTAGGAGACACACCTCATGCTCCCTCAGCCATATTTCCACTAAACTGCTGACTACCCAACTTCCCCTCCTGGTCCCAGTGTTAACTGATACAGATAACGGTTCTCTCCCTGCATTTAGTGTCCCTCTCTCCTTTAAATCTGCTGTCATCAGCCTTCTCTGCAAACAAAAAACCCTTTACCGCTCCGTTCTTGCAAATTACTTCCAGCCTCCCTTTGCTTACCAAAGTCATGGAACATGATGTAACCTCCCAAATTTGTTCCTGTCTTTCCTGGAACTCCATGTTTGAATCCCTCCAATCAGGATTCTATTCCTTCCACAGTACTGAAATGCCTCTTATCAAAATCATAAATGACATCTTATTTGACTGTGATGAAGGTAAACTTTCCTTCCTCATCCTTCTCGACCTGTCTGCAGTCTTTGATATAGTTGACTACACCATCATCCTCCAATGCGTCTCCATTGTTGTCCAGCTGGGTGGGACTGTCCTCAACTGGTTCCATTCTTATCTACCTAATTGTAGCCAGAGAATCGCTTGCAATGGCTTCTCTTCCTGCTCCCACACCGTTGCCTCTGTTGTCCCTCAAGGATCTATCATTGGCCCCTCCTATTTATCAACTACATGCTGCTCCTTTACAACAACATCTGAAAACATAGCATTAGTCTTCACATGTACACTGACAATACCCAGTTCTACCTCACCATCACCTCTCTCGACTCCTCCACTGTTTTGAAACTATCAGACAGCTTATGTGACGTGCAGTACTGGATAAGTAGAAGTTTCCTCCAATTAAATATTGAGAAGACCGAAGCCATTAGTTTTGATCCCTGTCACAAACTCCATCCCCTAGCCACTGATTCCATTCCTCTTCTTGCACAAAACCAGGCTCTTCATTATCTTGGTGTCATAATTAACCGAGGTGAATGTCTGACCATACATTCATGATGACACCCTGACTGCCTATTTCCTCCCCATAACATCGCCAATCCTTGTCCTTGTTTCAGCTTAGCTGTTGCTGAAACCCTCATCTGTTCTTTTGTTGCTTATTCCAATGCTCTGCCGGCCAGTCTCCAAACTTCCACCTTCCAAAAACTTGAGTTAATTCCAAAACTCTGCTGCCCATGTCCTAATTTGCTCCACATCCTATTCACTTATCACTTCCGTGCTCGCTGACCTACATTTGCTCCTGGGCTGGCCTCATCTTAGTATCCAAATCCTTCCATGGCCTCACCCCTCCCTATCTCTGTATTCCCCTCCAATCGCAGAATCCTCCAATTCTAATTCAGACCTCTTGAGCATCCTCGATTTTAATCACTCCACCATTGGTGGCCATGTGCTGCCGAAGCTCTGGAATAACCTCCCTAAACCTCTCCACCTCACTAACTCCCTTTGGTCCTTTAAGATTCTCCCTAAAATCAACTTTTTTGAGGAAGCATTTGGTTACCTCTCCTAATATCTCTTTATGTTGCTTGGTGTCAAAGTTTGCTTGTTTAAGCTGCTGTGGAGTGCCTCAGGATGTTAAAGACATTACATAAATGTGGGTTGTAGTTCTTACCTCATCTGTTGCATTTATGCTCAAAGCTCAGCCACTTACTTTATCTTTTTAAACTTGTATTCTTGATATTTGGACATTTTTCCACAGTGAACATCTTTACTGAATCAGTCTATATCAGGGATGATTAAAACCTCTCCCACCTGGATTGGGCAAGATAACAGAGAGGGTTTTGCGCCATGTTTCTGAAGCATTCATGTCGCCTGTCCCAACACACCTGCACCATCTTACTTGCCCAAATTCGGCATTGAAATGTCATAGAATGGTTACAGTATAGAAGGAGGCCATTTGGCCTGTCATATCTGTGCTGGCTCTCTGGAAGAGGAACTCGCCTAATCCCATTCCCCTGCCCTCTCCGTGTACCCCTGCAAATGTTTTCACATCAGAGATAATTATCCAATTCTCTCTTGAAGGCCCTGATTGAATTTGCCTCCCCCACATGACGACCCAGAGGAGCAGAGGCCTAATTTATATGGGTGCAGTGTTGCTTTCTGACAGAACCATTGAGATGTGCCACTGTGAGCCCAGTTATGGCCTGTAATGTCTCCACCCTGTCAGCAAAATCTGATGCCAGGAAGGATCCAGGTAAATAAATAAAACGTAAGGGATCTTGATCCGTGAACCAGGGGGAATGTACAAACCCCACTTCATGCTTGGGCCTCCCCTGTTTCCACTGGCAGACTTGCTGACCCACTTCAGTCCTCATTTAGCTGGGGACAACATGGATCTCTTGAGGCGGCCCTGATCCCTCCTCCCACAGCCCCACACCCACCAAATTTGAATCCAGTTTGTCGGTGGTGATGTTTCTCTTCCTGGCTTTAGGGCATGCAAATTAGGCTTGGTGGTTAAAATCTTCTGAGCCTCCCTCTCCATGGGGGTGTTTCTGGGGGGTAAGTTGGGTGGGGGGGGGGGGGTGGAGGCAGGGGTGGAGGAGACAAGGGGGTGCAGGATGATTCACTCTCCACTTCAGCCCCTGACTGCTGCCCAGAGTTAAAACTAGACCTTTCATCTTGAAACTTCAATTAGGTCCCTTTAATTCTCCTCTTAACAAAAGGAAAGCAACTCCAACTTTTTAAACTCTTTTCTCATAACTCATTCAAGTTGCTCAACCCTGTGTGTTCTCAAGAGTAATAACATTTTTCCCATGACAAGGCGACTAGATGATATACATTATTCCAGATGCTTTCTGACCAATGCATTACGCAGCAGCAGTACAGCCGCTTTTAATTTGCACTTTGCTCTGTTAAAGCAGCCTTACTTTGAAAGATAAAAAAAAATCATTACAGCCTTCAATGGGTTAAGACAGCACATAATAACTGGACTGCTATTAACTGTGAGTTGTCGTTTGCAAAATGAGAGTTATTTTCTGTTATCACTTTAGTTTACACAAACCATGTGTTTATAAAAACTTAGCAATACCACGGCTACAATGAAGCAGAACATGACTGATTCACTGAAGCTGCAAACAGAGCTCAGTGTGCAATCATTGTGTAATCTGGGCAAAAGCACACCACAACAAAGGACGGCTGCAGTTACTGGCAGTAAATAGAAACACAGTGATTCTCTTCCTCGTTTAACAGGAGCCTTTATCAGATATTGGCACCGCTTTGATTTATTAGAACAGCATTGTATTTGTGAAAAACAGGTTTGGCAACTGTTTTGCATTTGTTTACATGGATACAGTTGGGTTGAAGTCTGTGATTTCACCTCGTGTGTTGGATATTTTGTGATGAGAATGATACGTGGCTCTTGTTCCCAAATGTAAAACATGTTTGTCTTGATTGGAGAGACAGTGTCTCGATTAGTTAACAAGGTACGAATAAAAGACTGATAGGGCTGGTGTGACTGCGAATAAAATGTGAGCTATTATCTGTTTCGATTGTTTGAAGATTCCTGCTGCCGATTTCTGTCAGCAGGGAGTTGCTGTGGAAATAAAACCATAAAGAACTTGAATTATTATAGTCATTGAACAAAATTACTGCATGTTGGGCTTAATACTACAGTGATCTCATAGGCCAAAAATAACATACAACCACTGTGACTCCACTGCAGACATTTTGCTTGTTGTCCTGTGATAGATCAACTTTAACTTTGTTTTTCCCACAGTTCAATGGGTTTTTGGGGCACAGAAAGGTCATGCACACCTCACAACCAGCTTCAACAAGATTTTAAGGAGACAATGAGTCGAAAGTCAAGCGTCGAGCGCTTTTCAGGATTCTGCTTTGGAATCCATATATTTGGATATCCACCAAGTGAAGGATGTGATTACATTACCAGCTGCTGTCTGGGAATACAGCCATATCCCCTTACTGTACTACAGCAAGAGATGAACATTTACTCTACATCACCAAGAACTGAATACTGACTCCTCCCTTAAAACTAATCATCCTGTCAACACACAAATATCTGATGCATTTGTACTCCTCATTGCCCCCACAACATACTTGTCGCAAACTGCCAGCAACTGAACTATTGGGTTAAAAAACAAAAAATAAGCCAGAATATTTATACTAATAAAAGGCCACGCAAAATATAACATCACCCTCTCCCACATTGTGCCATTATTCATTGTTTTTCAGGAGAGTCACTTCCTGCACACCTGCCAGGAACAGCTCCAGTCACAATGCACCTTCCCGTTAAACAGTGCAGGCAAGCCACTCACCGTCATTGGATGTGTCTAACCAATGCACTGTGTAGCTAGTGCTGGCTGAATGCTGCAATCATTGAAATGAGTGGGCAGCATGAAGTTGGCGCGCTGCTTGAATTGCAATTAACAGGCGTGAGTTCCCTGTGCATTATGATCCCCGTAGCCGTTTAAGGGATATCGAATTTCGTCCCCACTTTTGTCTTTAGAACCCAAAAGGAAAAAAACAGCACTGGGACCAGTACTTTTATTTCCCAGTTTTACTGGTGTTCCATTTTAAGGTATCCAAGACCAGTTTGGACCAGTATTCTTGTTTTTACTGTTTTTACTGCTTTTTCCTTCTGGGAAATCTGGTCCTGGGATTGGAGGAGCCATTGTTATTGTAGCACATTTCCTTTTAAGGGGATTGACTTCAGATTCAACCTCAAACAGTGATATAAGTCTCTAACCCTGACAGCTGCTAAAGATCTTTGATAAAATCAATTTGGGATGTATCGATCCTTTTCCTGGAGTACAACATTTTCTTTGAATTTTGAGCGGAGAAGCCTGGTTTGAGAGTTTTTCTTCCCTTCAGGGGATGTGGGCATTGCTAGCAGGGCCAGCATTTATTGCCCATCCTTAATTACCCTTGCGAAAAAAGTGGCGAGCTGCCTTGATGGGTACAACTGAGTGGCTTGTGAGGTCTTCTGAGAGGGCAACTATGAGTCACATTGCTGTGGGTCTGGGGTCACATGTAGGCCAGACCAGGTAAGGATGGCAGATTTCCCTCCCTAAAGGGCATTAGTGAACCAGATGGGTTTTTACAATTACTGACAGTTTCATGGTCACCACTATGGGGATGAGCTTTCAATTCCAGATTTAATGAATTAACTGAATTTAAAATCCCCCATGCCATGGTGGGATTTGAACCCATGGTGAGGTGTTTTAACTTTCAGGAGCAAAATGGTTTGGAAGCGGGTGTGCCTTTTAAATACATTGATATTGACAGTGTGTCAGGAAGGCAGCTCTAAGCTGCATTTAACTGAAGCATGTGTGCATCTCCCAATTTAAATATGTTTAATAGCTCACTAAATGCAATATTAACAGGGGTTTAACTATGGCTTCATGGGTTTCCTGGACTTACTGGAACTCAACTGGTGAAAGCAAGTCAAGAGCATGTTAGCAATTGAGGGGCTAAAGAAGTAATATTCAAAAATTCCGATAAGTACTGAAAGCTCAGATCTGCATTCTTGTCTGATTGTGTGAAAAAGATTTTCTCACGGTACTTGTTCAACGAGTTGACTTTCACTATTTTACAGGCTTACTTTCACTAGCTTTGAGGTCTGTGCATCTGATTTCCTCTTTGAAGATCAGCCACAAATGCTGTTTTACTTTGGACCTCAGCTCAGGACCAAGATGCACAGCGGCATCAAAGCAGCAGCAGCACCAGCAGGTGGGCCAGCAGCAACACCAGCAGGAGGGCCAGCAGCTGCACCAGCAGGTGGGCCAGCAGATCCACCAGCAGGAGGGCCAGCAGCAACACCAGCAGGTGGGCCAGCAGCTGCACCAGCAGGTGGGCCAATAGGAACACCAGCAGGTGGGCCAACAGGAACACCAGCAGGAGGGCCAGTAGCAGCACCAGGAGGTGGGCCAGCAGCTGCACCAGCAGGAGGGCCAGCAGCAGCACCAGCAGGAGGGCCAGCAGCAGCACCAGCAGGAGGGCCAGCAGCAAGACCACCAGGAGAGCCAGCAGCAGCACCAGCAGGAGGGCCAGCAGCAGCACCAGCAGGTGGGCCAGCACCAGCACCAGCAGGAGGGCCAGCAGCAACACCAGCAGGAGGGCCAGCAGCAGCACCAGCAGGAGGGCCAGCAGCACCACCAGCAGGAGGGCCAGCAGCAGCACCAGCAGGAGGGCCAGCAGCAGCAGCAGCAGGAGGACCAGCAGCAGCAGCAGCAGGAGGACCAGCAGCAGCACCAGCAGCAGCACCAGCAGCAACACCAGCAGGAGGGCCAGCAGCAGCGCCAGCAGGAGGGCCAGCAGCAGCGCCAGCAGGAGGGCCAGCAGCAACACCAGCAGGAGGGCCAGCAGCAGCACCAGCAGGAGGGCCAGCAGCAGCACCAGCAGGAGGACCAACAGGAACACCAGCAGGAGGGCCAGCAGCAACACCAGCAGGAGGGCCAGCAGCAACACCAGCAGGAGGGCCAGCAGCAGCACCAGCAGGAGAACCAGCAGCAGCACCAGCAGGAGGGCCAGCAGCAGCACCAGCAGGAAGGCAGCAGCAGCACCAGCAGGAGGGCCAGCAGCAACACCAGCTGGAGAGCCAGCAGCAACACCAGCAGGAGGGCCAGCAGCAGCAGCAGCAGGAGGGCCAGCAGCAGCACCAGCAGGAAGGCAGCAGCAGCACCAGCAGGAGGGCCAGCAGCAGCACCAGCAAGAGGGCCAGCAGCAACACCAGCAGGCGCATTAGCAGGAGGAGCAGCAGGAACAGAATCAGAAACCTACTCCTCACAGAACTGCCACTCCACAGGAGAGAGGGGATGAGTAGAGAAGGGCAGCTCACAACACAGTGTGCACAGGCAGAGGATCAGTTTCCTGGACATTTCTGAACCCCAGTGCCTCAGGAGATTTAGGGTGTCATGTCAGGTAGTGTCAGACATTTGCAGCTTCCTGGTGGTCATGTGTTCCAAGTAGCTGTCAAAGTCAGCACCACCTTTAACTGTTTTTTTCTCTGCAGGCTGCTTCCGGGATCTGCTGGTGACATTTACAGTCTGCCACCCACAAATACATCACACTGGTTTGCCAATTATGTACACTTTTCCACTGATGCTGCCAGTCATAATGAGCAGGCAATCAGATTTGCAGCTCTACCTGGCTTCCCACAGACGCAGGGTGTCATTAACTGCACAGACTTAGCAATCCGGGCACCTACAAATCAGCCAGAAGAATTCATAACTGTCTCACTGTAACAGCTTCTGCTCTGATCTGCAGCCACAAGAAGATGTGTATGCAGGTTTCCAGGCAGCTGCCATGATGCTTTTGTCCTGTGCCAGTTTGCCCTGCCAGGGCACTTGGGAATAGAATTACCAGCTGGCTCTGTGAACCCTGTTTCCTCCTCCACAGATGCTGCTTGCCCTGCTGAGTAATTCCGGTGTTTTCTGTTTCTATTTTGGATCCCCAGCACCTGCAGTGTTTTGCTTTTGTATTATAGAAATAGTAGGCCATGTTGATAGGGTGAGATGAAGTAGGGTGGGTGGAGGCTCATGTGGAAGATAAACACTGAGATAGTGAATGGTCGGTTTCTGTGCTGGAAATTCTATGTAATAGGGTGAAGTTTCCAATATGGAGCTAAAGCTGTGAGATCACAGAGGGACGAACTTCATACAGAATCACAGAATTGTTATGGTGCAGAAGGAGGCCATTCAGTGCATTGTGTCTGTACCAGCTCTCTGAATGCGTATTATGACTCAGTGCCATTCTTCTGCCTTTTCCCCGTACCCTTGCAAATTGTTCCTATTCAAATAATTATCTAATGCCCTCTTGAAGGCCTCAATTGAACCTGCCTCCATCACACTTCCAAGCAGTCCATTCCAGACCCGAACCATTTGTTGTGTGATAAGGTTTTTTCTCGTGTCATATTTGCTTCTCTTGCGAATCACTTCAATCTGTGCCCTCTCGTTCTTGATCCTTTCACATGTGGGAACAGTTTCTCCCTATCTACTCTGTCCAGCCCCCTCATGATTTTGAACACCTCTATCACATCTCCTCTTAGCCTTCTCCTCTCCAAGGAGAACAGCCACAACTTCTCAAATCTATCTTTGAAAAAGGTTATTCAAGTTTCTTGTCCCTGGTACCATTTTCGTAAGCCTCTTCTGCACTCTCTCCAATGCGTTCACTTCCTTCCTAAAGTGTCGCGCCCAGAACTGTACACAATACTCCAGCGGAGGTCTAACTAGTGTCCTATGCAGATTCAGCATAACCTCCTTGTTCTTATAGTCTATGCCCCTATCAATAAAGCCTAGGATACTTATTAACTACTCTCCCCATCTGTCCTGCCACCTTTAATGACTTATGCACATGATTGCCCAGGTCCGTCTGCTCCTGCACATCCTTAGGAGTTGTACCCCTTATTTTATATTGTCTCTCCATGTTCTTCCTACCAAAATGCATCACCTCACACTTCTCCGCATTGAACTTCATCTGCCACTTATTTGCCCACTTCACCAGCTTGCCTATGTCCTTTTAAAGTTCTATACTGTCCTCCTTATAGTTTACAATGCATGCTTTATATCATCTGCAAACTTTGAAATTGTCCTGTCCACACCAAGATCTAAATCATTACTATATATCAGGAAAAACAAGGGTCCCAATACTGACCCCTTGGGAACTCCACTACAAACCTTCCTCCAGCCCGAAAAATATCCATTGACCGTTACTCACTGTTTCCTATTACTCAGCCAATTTTGCATCCACATTGCTTTATTCCATGAGCTAAAACTTTTTTCACTGTATCGATTGCATTTTGGAAGTCCATGTATGCCACATCAACAGCATTATCCTCATCAACCCTCTCTGTTACCTCTTCAAAAAAACTCCAGCAAGTTGGTTAAACATGATCTCCCATTTAGAAATCCATGCTGGTTCTTCCTAATCAACTCACATTTTTCCATGTGACTATTAATTCTATCCCAAATAATTGTTTCTAGAAGCTTCCCCACCACTGAAGTTAAACTGACTGGTCTGTAATTGCTGGGCTTATCCTTACAACTTTTTTTGAACAAGGGCATAACGTTTGCAATTTTCCAGTCCTCTGGCACCTCCCCTGAGTCTAGGGAAGACTGAAAGATTATGGCCAGTGGCCCTGCAATTTCCACTCTTACTTCCTTAAATATCCTTGGATGCATTTCATCCGGTTCCTGGTGTCTTGTCAACTTTAAGTACCGACAGTTTATCCAATACCACCTCCTCATCAATTTTGAACCCTTCAAGTGAGAGTTTCCTCCTCTGTCACCATGGCCTGGGTAGCATCTGCTTCCTTGGTAAAGACAGATAAAAAGTATTCATTTAACACCTCAGCCATGCCCCCTGCCTCCATGTGTAAATCCCCTTTTTGGACCCTAATCATCTCTAATCCTCCATTTAGCAGGCTTTTACAAGTTATGTGCCGATAGAAGACTTTGGGATTGCGGTTTATGTTGGCTGCCAGTCTTTTCTCATATTCTCTCTTCTTTTCTCTTATTTGCTTCTTCGCCTCTCCTCTGAACCTTCTGTATTCAGCTTGGTTCTCAATTGTAATTTCTACCTGACACATGTCATCAACACACTTTTTCTTTATCTTAATTTCTATCTAGTTTTTCATTCAAAGAGCTCTGGATTTGTTTGCCCTACCTTTCCCTTTTGAGGGAATGTACCTTGACTGTGCCCGAACCATTTCTTCTTTGGTAGCCCACTATTCAGCTGCAGCTTTTCCGCCAACCTTTGTTTCCAGTCGATGCGGCCCAGCTCCATTCTTGCCCCATTGAAGTCTGCTTTCCCCCAATTAATTATTCTTACTCTGAATTGCCCATTGTCCCTTTCTACCATCATCCTAAACTTTATGATACAATGATCACTGTCTCCTAAATGTTCCCCCACTGACACTTGATCCACCTGGCCTGCCTCATTTCCAAGAACCAGGTCTAGCAGTGCCTCCTTTCTCATTGGGCTGGACACATGCTGCGGTAGAAAATTCTCCTGAACACAATCTCAGAACTCTTGCCCCTCACTGTCCTTTACACTCCCACTATCCCAGGCTATATTCGGGTAATTAAAGTCCCCAATTATAACTAATGTTTGCACCTCGGGGGACATCCTCTTTCTCCAGCACTGCAATGCTCTCCTTAACCAATACCACTGCCTCTTCTTTTCTTCTTGCCCTATCTTTCCTGAGCACCTTGTACCCAGGAATGTTTAACACTCAGTCATGGCCTTCCTTGAGCCAGGTCCCTGTTATCACCACATCACCATAATTCCGCACGGCAATCTGTGCCTGTAACTCCCCAGTCTTATTTACTATACTCTGTGCATTCACGTACATGCAGTATAACCCTGATTTAGATTTCATTACTTTCTCCCTTACTCCATCGCCGCCTATTAACTTACTATTCTCTATTCTAGTGCTGTCTCTCCCAGTATTTTGTACACCTTGGCTTTGCTCTTTAATATTCTCTCCTGGTTCCCACATTGCTGCCGAGTTAGTTTAAAGTCCTCCCAACAGCACTAGCAAAACACCCCTCAAGGAACTCTGTTCCAGCTCTGTTCAGGTGCAACCCTTCCAGCTCATACAGGTGCCATCTCCCCCAGAGCCAGTCCCAGTGTCCCAGAAATCCAAAGCCCTCCCTCCTGCACCATTTTTCCAGCCACACATTCATATGCCTTATCCTCCTATTTCTGTCCTCACTGGCATGTGGCATTGGGAGTAATCTGGAGATTACTGCTTTTGAGGTCCTGTTTGCCCATTTTTCTACCTAGCTCCCTAAATTCTGTCTGCAGGACCACATCCCCCTTCCTATCTAGGTCATTGATATCAACGTAGACCACGACCTCTGGCTGTTCACCCTCCCCCAGAAGAATGTCCTGCAGCTGCTCGGTGGCATCCTTGGCCCCGGCACTATGGAAGCAATAAACCATCCTGGAGTCACGTCTACAGCCAGAGAAACACCTGTCTGTTCCCCTAACTAATGAATCCCCTATCTCTATTGCTCTTCCTTTCTTCTTCCTCCCCTCCTGGACAGCCAAGCCACTTGTGGTGCCACAAACCTGGCTCTGACTGCACCCCCCTGAGGAACCAACACCCTCACCAGCATCCAAAACGGAAAACCGATTAGCGAGTGGGACCCCAAGGGACTCCTGCACAACCAGCCTGGTTCTCTTGGACTGCTTGGTTGTCACCCATTCCCTTTCTGCCTGCATGCTCATAGCCTGAGGTGTGACCACTTCTCTGAATTTGCTACCCACGTAGCTCTCAGCTTCATGTAGGCGCCACAGTGAGTCCAGCTGCCACTCGAGTTTGGAAACCCAGACCTCAAGATTCTGCAGCTCGCAACACTTCCTGCACGTGTGGTCATCCAGATCACCAGTAGTGTCCACGACTTCCCACATATTACAGGACATGCATTCCATACAACCAGGCTGCCGTGCCATGTCTTAACTTTATTTTCCTTAGGTGAACTTTATTTTACTTTGATTTACTTATATTACTTTATATTACTGACCCTGACTTCCCCTTATTCCTAGTGTGTCTTACTCAAATACAAGTAGCTACTTCTTTAAAAATAATACGTTTTTCTAATTTACAGCTATTTAAAGACACTCCCTAACAGCAGTTTCTTATCAACCAATGAACTTAATGTTTTCCTGTAATGTCACTGCTCGATTTTGTTTTTCAAACTCAGCTCCGAAGGTGAGGTTTACACCCAGGTCCGTTTCTGCTCAGCTGCTCCTGTTCCTGACTTAAAATAATTCCTATGTGTATCACACCTCTTTCCCCCCGTGCACCGAATTCTCATGTGAGATTAATTCACTACTTACTTACTCACTCACTTATTGTCTGTCTGTCTGCCTGACTCCTCATGCACCTCTTAGTGAACGTGTGGTTTGAAAAGCCTGTCTCTTTTATAGACCCTCTGATGAGTCACTAGCTAGTCTAGCTTCCTGCTACAGTCATTAACACCACTTGATCCAACTGCTTTCAGGTGATTGACAGACAACTGCCACTGCAGGCAATTCTCTACTTAACAAGTTAGCCAAACTTACCTGTGTCAGATCTTGAGTCTTAATGTATGGTTAAACCTGAAAAGGACTTACCAGAACTTACCATGTGAGCCTAATTCGCTACTCACTCGGTCTCCATCTCACTCCAGCGTAACTGCCTATCTCCTCGCATGCCCCTTACTGGCCAGGATTTCCTGAAGCTAGGCCTGATTATTTATTCATAGCTAGCTCCCAGCCGATATCGGACCTGGCGTCGAGAGTTCATCAAAAGGTGGTGGGGTGGAAGATATTAACTTGTTAGTGAAAACCTTTAATTGCCATAGCCCAAATTTAACAGGATGTAGCCACTTAAGTGGCCACTTGGGAAAAAATGGTTTGAACCTTTCAAAATGCTGTAACTCTGGAATTATTTCTCAGGCTGTATGGTACAAAAGAACTCTTTCCATGGGGGAGGAAAATAAACCTGAAGCTTGGGAGTGGATTATTTTGCTAAGTGATCAAATGGCACAGCACCTGAACTTTCTGTTTATACTTGGTAAAGCAGAGGTGCTTCTGCAAGAGGTGGGTGCAAGTTGGAGGTTGTCCCATTTAGCACTCCCAGGTGCCTTCCCAGAGGGCAGCAATGCAACATGAACAACCAGGGTCAATGCTGTGTAGGACATGGAAGAGGGTGGCACATCTTGAAGAAGTTTATCAGTAACATTTACCAGGCAAATGGCTATCATACATTTACCACAAAATGCTGTCTGTCGAGCTGTTTCACATTAACTGTTGATCAATGACAAGGTTTCGTGCATCCTGACAACTTTCTTAGCTCATTCTGAATTCCCATCTTCTAGCTGTGCATAAATTTAGGGTGCAACTTACAGTTTATACCCTTCACACATTTCCATCTTAAAAAACTTTAACACATAAATCCACTGTGATAAATCTACCTGCTTGATGCAAGATCACTTACTAAGACATAGGATGGGCAAAATGGTGGCCACGTGGTTGCCAATTATGAACCCTTCTGTTTTGAGAAATGCAGTAATGCCCCTGAAATTGGGCAGTCAACTCCATGATGCTGTTGCAACACAGTAGAAAGGAATTGGAAGTACTGACCAAGCTACAGATTGACTGATATTGCAGGTGATCATTTTGGTAGGTCTGGAGGGAACTGAAGGCATGAAGTTTGAGGAGATGACTGCCATTGGGATTGCCATCATTATGGGACAAGGTAAGTTTGCCAGTCAGGCAGATGCAGTTGGCAGCATAATGGCAGCTGAGCACAGTCTGACATTGCCCTTAGCTTATCTTCTTGTTGTGCCTTCTTAAAATCCATTATTTGTGGGAGAAAATTGGTGCGAAAAATTTAAAACAAAGGGTGGAATTCTCCCAGATTTGCACTAAATACGGTAGCAGATGGGAAAAAGGGCGTTTTACCTGTTGGCTGCAATGGCAGCTTTTCGTGCAAATCGTCCCATTCCTGGCCGCATTAATAATGCATTCCTGGGAAATACGCTGGGTCAATGATGGGGCATCCTCTGATTTGCCCACCCCGCCATCACCTCAGGTCTTCAGTAATCCGGGCATCATATTTAAAGGCCGTCCCTACACAGAGCTAGCTCTCTTCAAGGGATAGGAAGCTGCTGGGAGCTGATGCTGCCAAAGGGAGGAAACCTGCTGCCCCTAAATTTAGTGACATCTCCTTTGAGTGCCTACTGGACGAAGCGAAGGATCACCATGAAGTCATCTACCCCTGCACTGTGCGAAGACCAGCAAGCAAGGTCACCAATCCAGCATGGGAGGCAGTGGCAGCACCAACCCAGTGCCGCAAGAGGAGGAATGATCTCCTCCATTCTGCTAGGGTAAGTCACTCTTCTCATCATCAACTCACTCACTCACAAACCCATCACACATCCACAGGGCCCTCACTCACTGCCAGTTCAAGGGACATCACCATTCACTCTCTCACACTCACCTTCATTGTCCTCATCCCATCCATGGTGCCACTCACCCCCTCATACTCTCTCCATCCGTGTTCATGCAGGACAAGCTGGCACACAAGAGGGAGAGGTCACAGGCTGGTGGGGGAATGTCTGAAATCAAGGCCCTCACAGACATTGAAAATAGAGTAATCCAGCTGGCCGGCGATGACCTGGACAATTCTTGTGCTGATGGTGAGGCCGGCGGTCATCAGCCAAGTGAGGATCCAGCAGTGCAACATTCATCTGACTTGATTCATCATGTTGTGAGTCAGTTCCCCTGTACTGCAGTCCCCTGCCAAGCACTAATTATCTCCTTGCTTTTGCAGGCACATCTGGGAAGCAGCCAAGCGGGTGGGTCCATGAACCAGGTCCTCAACTCAAGCCTCGAACACACCTCGGAAGAGGAATCTGATGACACCCTCATTGAAGTCCCATCACAGAACTCACCCACACCCTCCACCAGTGCAGAGACACATGCCATGGTGGGAGCTAGCTCTAGGGTAGCCTCGGGTTCACAATCTGGTGAGCACATCGCACTGTCTGATCCACTGCAAGCAGCAGCAGGGACTTCCCAGGTGTCTGGCACTTGGAGATGATAGTTCCGGCATGCAAATGCACTGAGGTCAACACTGGTAGGTGGCAGCCGCCATAGAGACCTTAGAGACATTGGTCCCGCTGTGCTGCGCGAGTAGAATTCCATCACCGATGCCATAGTTGGCCTCCAGCAGTGTCAAAGCAAGAGGGGTGTGGAGCAGCTTGATCTCACGCCAGCTTCCCCTTCTCGTCAAGGAGTCAGCCAGGAGCCCTCGGGCACCCAAAGGGAGGAGGATCAGCAGGTGTACACTCTGGGCCCATCCATCCAGGTGACTCCGGCCCATCTGAATCTCCTCCTGTGACCACAGCAGCTCCAGTTCCACAGGCCGAGGAGGGTGCCACTGCCACACAGCAGGACCCCGAAAGCAGACTGGGGCCCTCCAGGTCTCAGCCCTCCAGAGAATGCTCACCAAGATCATTACAGACAGGGTGTCGCAGTCAGCAGGCTGCTTCCACCTCTGCTATGGATGTCAGGGGAGCACCAAGATGTAGCAGCAGGATTAGGAAGGTTAAGAAAATGTAGTTTCACCACGTGGGCAAAGGCGTCAATCACTTGAACAAAATATTGACTATAGTAAATAAACTGCCAACAATGTCACCCTGCCTATGGCTCTTTGTTATGATGAGCAGTGTTCATGTCAGTCTGAAGTGAAAGCTTGATCCTACACAAGATAAAGGCAGGTGTCTTAGTCCAGGGCCCCTCCTCTGTGCTTTGGGCAACCTTCCCAGCACACTGATAGTGCGCTTTCACTGTCACTGGACACATCAGTCATGCCTGCACCTCAATGGGGTTTATCATTGCTGTCAGAATGTCCTGGGCCGGCAGCACAGAGTTCCGTCATTCTCTTTGTGTACTCCCAGCACCTTTGAGGTGCGTCTAACCGCATCATCTCATCAGCATCTGTGTCCGGTGACAGCGTGGTCGTGAAGGGTTCAAATCATGAAGGATGCCATAGGATCAGGAGAAGTTAGTTTCCACACTGCATCCCCATGATATGACCCTGTTCACATGGCGCCAGTGAGCTGCCATCAGCCAGACAGGAGTCAGAAATTCACATGAACAATGTGAGGATCTATGGATCCTCACTGCACATCGTCATCATCCTCCTGGAATGTAGAGACTATGGGCATCCACTGCATCTCCATGACAGCAGCATTATCACAGAGGGTATATGCGCTGTCATCAGCCAGACTGGAGTCAAACATTTACAGATGCAATGTGAGGATCTGTGGTGTCTCCTGACTTCATGCTGTCATCATCCCACACGAAACTAGCAGCTATGAGGGCCTCCTGAGCTCTCCTGCCTCGTCTGGCCAGTGCGACGGCGTCATCGCTGGCATCCTCGACTTCAAAGGCTTCCTCACCCTTATCCCTGTCAACATCCTCCTCGTTGAAGGAGGTGTGCAGCTCCTCCATCTCCTCCTCAGCCAGCTCCTCTCCCCATTGCAGCACCAGGTTGTAAAGGGTGCAGCAGATGATGATGATGATGCGTGACACCCTCTGCGGACTGTATTGCAGGGCTCCACCAGACTGGTCCAGGTACCAGAACCTCATTTTCAACATTCTGATGGTCTGCTCCACCAAGTTGCGAGTTGCAGCATGAGCCCCATTATAGCGTCGCTCTGCTGCAGTCTGAGGCCGCCGCTCGGGTGTCATCAGCCACGGCCTCTGCGGGTAGCCCTTGTCCCTGAGGAGCCAACCCTGCAGCCTCTGTGGACCCTGGAAGACGTCAGGGATCTGAGACCAACTGAGGATGTTGGCGTCGTGGACACTCCCTGGGAACCGTGCGCAGACCTGCAGGATGCATTTGTGGTGGTTGCACACCAACTGCACATTCAGCGAGTGGAAGCCCTTGCAGTTGATATAGTTGACTGCTTGTTGTCACGGAGATCTAAGCACTATGTGAGTACAGTCGATGGCACCCTGCACTCCCATGAGACAGTGCTGCCTTGCCCGCCCCCTTCCCCCTCACTGCCCCCCCACCCCATCCCACCCTCACCACCCCCCCACCACCCGAACCTCAGTGCAGCCTTTGCCCCGGCACCACACTGTCAGCCAGCCAGGAAGAAGCGACTTGCCTGTGCCCTCGCCTGAATGCGCGGCATCTCAACCTTGAAGCTGAAAGTGTGACCCTTACGTTAGTGTGCACTAACCTCCGGGTTCTGCTCAAAGTTCAGCTCACCAGGTGCACGGCTTATAAATGCTGTTATGAAAAACGGTGTGCAATCACACCGACGTGTCTGGATGATCCAGCGTTGTGGGGGTGATTCTGGTGGGCAGGCAATATGTTGAGATGCAAATGCGTTGAAATTAGGTTCCCGACATTGGACTATGTGAAAGGTGGCCCGCCATTGGCGGGCAGAGCAGACAATTACAAACTGGTTTCACGATTGCATGAAACTGATTTTTGGCCTTCTCGCCATATTGTCCACTCACGCCCGCCGTGACATCCAACACCAACAGGGGCGGAAAATTCCAGCCAAAGTCAGAAAATCATTGTAAATTAAGCCTCAAGCCTTGTGTTCAATTCATTAATCTCTACAGTTTCCTTTAACATCCCATTTTATGTCAGGAATGGGGTGGCTGTGAGGTCAACATTACTAAGAAAGGCTTATACTATCCTATTATTTATTGTTCATGTCTGACCCACTTCCATTTTAGTCCAGGCTAGGAAATTGGTGGCCAAGGCTCTTGCCTGAAACAGGCAGGAGCTTATTAATTTATGCAAATTAGGGTCCTATGATTGCTGCCATTTTACATTTGCAGGGGGCAATGCACACATTGTGCAAGCTCATACGGTGCAGCCACAATGGAGAGGTCCATTATTCACTTATCTCTCCACCCTCAATGTGGTGGGATTTCTGCATTTCTTTGATCATTTTCTTCCACGTGTTGCTACAATCTATATTCCCATAATCCCCCCCTATTCCACTTGGAATTTCAGCTAAATTATAAATTCTAGGCTCACATACCTCATCGCTAATGTTATTCAAAACTTTTTCAGTCGGATAGGTTAAGCTTAGATACCTAGCTGTATAATACAACATATATATAATGGGACAAATGGTCTCTTTCCTCAGTGAATTCTCGATGACAGGGCTTCAGTAACACCTGGTTACTGCCAATAGTAAATCAACCTTCTTAAGAACATAAGGAATAGAAGCATTATTAAGTCAGACAGTCCCTCAAGCTTGCTGCATCATTCAACAAGATCATGGTTGAGCTGCCTCAACTCCACGTTCCTGCCTGATCCCCATGTCCTTCGATTCCACCATTGTCCAAAAATATATCAATCTCAGTCTGGAATAAACTCATCAACTGAGCTTCCACCACTCTCTAGGGTAGAGAATTCCAAAGATTCACACTCCTCTGAGTGAAGAAATTTCTCCTCATCTCGGTCTGAAATGGCTCTCATTTTCCTCTGGACTCTCCAGCACAGGTGAAACAGCCTCTCAGCATTTACCCTGTCAATACCCTGTCAAACCCTCTCAGGATTCTTACCACCAGGAAATTTGTCAGTGTTCACCAGATCAGGATAGTGTATTTTAGTGGTTCAGTTTTTAGTGTACCTTTTACTTTAGAATGCTGTTTGAATGTATGCTACATTGCATTACCACCAATATTAATCCTGTAGAATAATTCTTTGATACGGTACAGCATTTAGCAAAGCCTAGGCCATGAATGCTCAATAATATTTTGAACTGGGAGATCTTGTGGCACCGTGGGAAGCATCCCTGCCCCTGAACCTGAATCTCTGGGTTCAAGTCCCACGCTAGGAGTTGTTGGTCAAGGCAGGTGCATTCATTACATGGCCAAACAAGTTGAATATCAACTAGTAAGTCCCTCCAACATACACCAATGGCAGGCAGTAAGAGTGGGAGAGATTTCTGGTCAGCCGTGTGATGGAAAGAATGGAACCTCTACCATCACTATCCATGGCTCCAGACTGCATGCATGTAAAACTATATGTTGTCACAGCAACTTGG
Organism: Cetorhinus maximus; assembly: GCF_964194155.1. Classification (NCBI taxonomy): domain Eukaryota; kingdom Metazoa; phylum Chordata; class Chondrichthyes; order Lamniformes; family Cetorhinidae; genus Cetorhinus; species Cetorhinus maximus. The sequence goes on from NC_135893.1 coordinate 48,806,517, forward strand.
ACTCCTTGGGGAGCTGGCTGGCTCAGTTGGCTGGATGGCTGATGTGGATTAGGTTGGTGCTAACATCATGGCGTTCGCTTCCTGTTGTGGCTGGGGTGGATTAGGGACCTGCCTACTTACCCTACCTGTGTTGGAGATTACAGCAGTGTGGGTCGGACCTGTGTTATAATACTGGACAAGTCAGATCCCAGAGTGAAACCTGGCTTGGTAGATTGTAACTTTTTTTTAGAAACCATGGAGGAAAGTTACTGAACAAATTCACAGGAGTCTGCTGATGAACTTCTAACACAAAGAATAAAATATTTATTAAAACAAAAAAAATGAACTATATCGCACCAAACAAAAAGGTTGGAAAGATCTCAATACAAACACAAGAAGACGATTCAAATTCCCACGATTCCTTTACCCCAGTAATATCTTTACAGACACATTAACCAGTGAAGAGTTACCACTCGCTTGACACAAAGGCTTCTCGCTTGGGACTGGCACAGGTTTTCTTTCGGTGAATTCCTGAGCATTCACTTGATGCTTCTCACCCAACTTGTATCTCTCCCTGAGACACCCAACCACATCACTCTAAACTCACTGTTCCTTCGACTCACAGGATATAATTGAATAGATTGTAGGAGGTGTCTGTGGGCAAACTGACATTGCTGAGGAAGAGCAATAACTTGCAATTCAATATAAAACAACAACCCCAACAACAACAAATAATTGTATAGCACCTTTAACATAATTATATGCTCTGAGGTGCTTCACAGGAGTGTTAGAAAAAAAGACTTGACTGATCCCCATAAGGAAATATTGGGTCAGATGACCAAAAGCTTTGTCAAAGAGGTAGGTTTTAAGGAGTTTCTTAAAGGAGGAAAGAGAGCCTGAGAGGTTTAGGGAAGGAATTACAGAGGGATTTAAAAACAAGGATGAGAATTTTATAATCGAGGTATTGTTTAACCGGGAGCCAGGGTAGATCAGTGAGCATCGGGGTGATGGGCAAATGGGATTTGGTGTGAGTTAAGACACGGGCAACAGAGCTTTGGATGACTTCAAGTTTATAGAGGGCAGGATGTGAGGGATCAGCCAGGAGTGTGTTAGGATGTTCGAGTCTAGAGGTAACAAAGGCATGGATGAGTGTTGAGTTGAGGCAGGGGCGGAGTTGGGTAATGGTACAGTCTTAGTGATGGTGTGGGTATGTGCTCAGATGCTTATCTTGAGGCTAAACATGACACCTATATTGTAAATAGTTTGGTTCAGCCTCAGACAGTTGCCAGGAAGAGGAATGGAGTCAGCGGTGAGTGAGTGGTGTTTGTGGAGAGAATGAAGACAGTGGGCAGAGTTTTACTCAGAGGCAGTGGCCCCACACTGGCTTAAAAGTCGGGGCGAGCCGTCTTTGCTTGACCAGGTTGCTTCCAGCTGATTTTTCAGTTGTAGGGCTGTTAATTGGCTTGGGGAAGGAATTTTGCTCCTACCTGTGAGAAAGTTCCACCTCTGAGAGCTTCTAGCCAATCGAATGGCTGGCAGTTCTCTAGTCCCAGCAGCTCCAATGGGAGCGCTGGATCCTGCAGGCAGCTCACCATGCCAAGGAGCCAGACAGGCCCTGGCAAGGGGATTGGGAAACTGGGTTTTGGAGGGTTGGGGAAGTGGGAGATTACACAGTGAGGGTGGTACCTTGGGGGGTGTTTCTATTGGGCACAGGGTGCCCGGACAGGATGTACCCCCAATCAACAAAAGGCCATTAGGTTTTGCTGGTGGCCTTGCCACATGGCGTGGGAACACCACCACTGGGAAGTGATTGGCATGGCACTACCACCATTGTACATGATTTTACTGTCTCTCCCCCATTTGCCTGCCAGCCCCTCCCTAGGGGTGGGGGCATAAAATTCCACCTGATGGCTTTGGTCTTCCAACTGTTAAATTGGAGGAAACTTCTGCTCATCCAGTACTGGGTGTCAGACAAACAGTCTGATAATTTAGAGACACAGGAGGGGTCAGTGCGGGAACGGAAAAAGAAGCTATTGCAAGTGATTCTCTTGCTGTGAATAAATAGTTAAGGATGGAATCAGGTGAGAGCGGTCCCACTCAGCTGGACAACAGTGGAGAGGCATTGGAGGAGGATGGTGTGATCAACCATGTCAAAGACTGTAGACAGGTCAAGAAGTATGAGGAGGGATCGTTTACCTAGTCACAGTCATATAACTTTGATAAGAGGTACTGTGGCAAGGGCAGAAACCTAACTGGAGGGATTCAATCATTGCGTTCCCGGAAAGATGGGAACGAATTTGGGAGACAATAACACATTCAAAGACTTTGGAAGGGAAAGAGATGTTGGGGATGGGATGGTAGTTTGCAAGGACAGGGGAGCTAAGGATTGTTTTTTTTGAGCAGAGGGGTGACAGCAGCAGATTTGAAGAAGAGGAGGATAGAAGCTGAGGAGAGAAATCAATTAACAATATTGGCTAATATGGGAACCAGGAGGGGAAACTAATGGAAAAGACTTTGGGTTCTCTTCAGAAAAACAATATCAAAATCTTTGTGATGCAGATCCTACTGGTGGTAGCATAATAGGTCAGCTCACTGTCCCGAATGTAGTTATATTCTCTCCATATTCCAGAAAACAGCATATGTCACCTCAGTTATTGGGAGTCCCATATAACAGCTTCCATTGCATAAAATATTAATGTTAGTAACTGTTTGTAAAAATGAGATAGCATCAAACAGCCATAAGTAGACCAGTAAACAAATTATTATTGTAATCTAAAAATGATCTTAAATTTAATGTAAATTTTGGCAGAGGTAAAGTTAAGAAATATTATAGATAATTTATGTAAATTGGGAGCTGAAAATCCAATGGTGAGATAACTGGCTATTGACAGTTGATTATATTATCATGCTTTCATGATCTGGAAAATTGTGAACTATTGATTCATCTCTTCTCTTTGCTTTTGCTGTCGTTCGCAATGAAAGGTGATCAAAGTGCTTTTCTTCCACTGTTTGACTGAGTAACTACCTTTCCTGTCTTCGCTGGTCTGTGGCCTAGCAACTGCCATGTTAAGTTCATCATCATCAGAACAATAATGGTTCACTTTCATCATTTCCTCTTTGTTGTCGAATACAGGCTATAATTTCAGAATGTGTTGCACAATGTTTATGTATTCCATTAAGAAAATTACACTGTGCAATTTAATAGTGCAATGATAAACTTCTGATAACACAATTATCTATAACTACATTATAGAAAATCTTCCTGGTTGGCATTCACTAAACATGTTACTGAGACTGACTAAGGAATCCACAGTAAATCTAATTAATTTATTTTAACTGTTTAATTACACACTTGCTCTAATACAATTCTAGAGCACTGAGTAACATAACACTTTTCAAAAGACTGCCTCTAAAGGCATTGTTTGGAAGCACTTTAAAAAATATCTTCTCACTGTATGCTTTCCAAATCTTGAGGGACTATCAGGGAATCTCTTTAAAATTAATTCATTCCCCTGTCCTCTCAGGAAGCTCCTGGAATTTCCTAACATTTATTTCTATTAAAACATCAACAATTTCAGAACAAAATGTGATAATATGTTACAGAAATCTGGGTAAAAACTCTTTAAAATGTCTGTGATAAAAAGGAAACAATAGTTCATAATATTTGCTTTCTGCTCAATGGAGAATTTCTCTTTTCTGTAGGAATTGTCCAGAAAGTTTTATTTTATTAAATGTGCAATCAATGTAATCTTCATCTTGGTCTATCTGAGATGAGTCCAGAGCATGAAATGCTCCTTAATTTGGGACAAACGAGGGTGAGACTGATTGTGGTAAAAGCAAGTTAATAACAGGGAATGCTAGGAGTGCTCAGCAGGTCTGGCAGCAGCAGTGGAGAGAGAAACAGAGCTAATGGGCAGAATTTTAAGGCCCCTCCCGCCGGTGGGATTTTCCGGTCCCGCTGGAGTCAGTGGGGTTTTGAACGGCTCTCCTCATTTTCCTGCCCGCACCCAGGGCTGCAAAATTCCTCCCAATGTTTTCAGATTGATGACCTTTTGACAGAACTGGAAGAAGTTTGAGATGTGAGCAGTTTTTAGGCACTTTACAACCTTTCAGGCTCAAGAAACTTGACACCATCCAGGACAAAGCAGCTCACTTGATTGGCACCACATCCACAAACATTCACTCCCACCACCACTGACGCACTGTAGCAGCAGTGTGTACCAGATGCACTGCAGGAACTTACCAAGGCTCCTTAGACAGCACCTTCCAAACCCATGACCACTATCATCTAGAAGGACAAGGGCAGCAGATAAATGGGAACACTACCACCTAGAAGTTCCCCTCCAAGTCACTCACCATCCTGACTTGGAAATATATCGCCGTTCCTTCACTGTCAAAATCCTGGAAATCCCTCCCTAACAGCACTGTGGGTGCACCTACACTACATGGACTGCAGCGGTTCAAGAAAGCAGCTCACTATCACCTTCTCAAGGGCAACTAAGAATGGGCAATAAATGCTGACCTAGCCAGTGATGCCCACATCCCATAAATGAATTTTTAAAAAACATTGAGTTCAACAATTTCAGATCATCACCAGTGCTCTCATTTTTTTTACCAAGGAGCAGGTACTTTCTTTCCTGTTGCAATTTACACCTCCTCAAGACAATTCTTTTGTTCCTTGACTCATTGCCACCCCCTTTTGCCTTGCACCAATGCCCCTTTTCTTATCAGTCCTGCCTGCCACCCAGTCATAGATCTTTGCCTTTGTTCCATCCTCTCCTCCTTTCCCAGCCTCTCTACCTGCTGTAAATCTGTTACATCTCTAACTTTTCCACTTCTGATGAAGGGTCATCAACCTGAAATGCTAACTTAGTTTCTTTCCCCACAGAGACTGCCAGACCTGCTGAGTATTTCTGGCATTTTTCTATTTTAACTTCAGATTTCTGGCAACTGCTGTATTTTGCTTTTGTTCATTGAACAGTAGTATTTTTCTGAGGCTGTGTTTATGTTTGGTGTTGAAGCAACATGAACGAGTGGAAACCTACTGAAAGGCCACACTGTTCGTAGTTTAGGATTACTTAATCATGTCACTGGAGGTAAAGATGAAAATACTACCTTACACTCTATTTAATGAGTAAACATTTCATCACCTGGGATCCAATTACATTGTTTTAAAACGGAAGAGTATTTTTGGAAATAGTTTAAAATGCAAGTTGAGGTCAGAATGAATCTCAGGTGTTCTATTCATTTATCTAGAGAAATCTATATAAAGGCTATGTCTAGCACCCATCCAATCATAAACAAACTGTGTCAAACCTCAGCCTCCATCATAGCCAAACTGTGCCAAACCTCAATGTCCATCATAGCCAAACTGTGCCAAACCTCATCTCCATCATAGCCAAACTATGCCAAACCTTAATGTCCATCATAGCCAAACTATGTCAAATCTCAGCCTCCATCACAGCCAAACTGTGCCAAACCTCATCTCCATCATAGCCAAACTATGCCAAACCTCAATGTCCATCATAGCCAAACTGTGTCAAATCTCAGCCTCCATCATAGCCAACAACAACAACTTATATTTATATCCTGCTTTTAACCTAAAGGAATGTCCCAAGATGCTGTGAGAAGAACATAAATGGCCAAATCTTGTTTGCCCTATGGTGGGGGCTTTTGAGGCAGGGGGTGCAGGGAGCTTTAGAAAGTTGTGTGTTGGGTTGGGTCCCCAGAGGCAGGCTTGCAGTGGCACTGATCACCTGCTTGGCAGTGCCAGGTGGCCAATTAGGGTAATTTACAGGGCATTTAACTGGCTTGTTACAAGTGCAATCAGATCTTATGAATGGTGCACGTGCCGCACGCTGTGTCAGTACTTTGGCTGCTCAGCTCGGGTGGCTGCACAGCAGGAAACCATTGTTTGCTGAAGTTGCCTCCCAGTCAGCAGGATAAATGGGGAAGCATCAGGGATGATTTCATTGCCTGGTCAGAGAGTTGGCAATAAGGAATTGTCATTCTGAGATTACTGATAGAATGAGTGTTGGGTTGAGCAGAGCACTGCACTGGAGAGTGCACCCAGACAGGATTCCACTTATCCAGTGGTTAGGTGGATCACAGAAGAGAAGCAACAGGGTGAGCACAACATCCAGCCACAAGCAGCAGAGTGGCAGAGATGGGTTGACCAAGGGGCAGGAGGCAGAAGAAGGTACAACCCTCACCAGAGGCAAAAACTCAATTTCTTGGCCTAGTGGGGCAGCAGCTCTGCCTCTTGTGGGAGGTGGTCAGGGATGTATGCGCCCTTGTAGATGAAGACCTCAGGCCCCATGGATTTCCAGTGCCTGTATCAGAGAAGGTCACAGTCACTCTGAATTTTTATCCTTCTGGCTCCTTCCAGCATCTGCTGCAGGCATATGCAGAATTTCACAATCGGCGCCCAAAACTGGGTAACACAAGTGGCAGAAACCCTGTAAATGAGGACATCTGACCTGATTGAGATTTCCATGGATGTGACCGGTCAGGCCCAGAGGGCTGTAGGATTTGCCCCAGTGGTAGGATTCCCTCAGGGGCAGGGCTTGGTAGTCTGTACCCATGTGACCAATAAGACGATCATCAGACCATGTGGAGGCATTCATGAATAGGAAGGACTTCCACACCCTCCAGATGCATCTTGTTTGTGACAAACACAAAAGATTCATGCAAGGGTGGGCAATGTTGCCTGGAGGCTGCTGTGATTCGCTCATCCTGAGGTTACCTGCTGAAGGCATGGCTCATGATATCAGTCCAGAACCCAGTGACAGACACACAGGAAAGTACAACAGCTGCCATTTCTTCACCAGGCCAACCTTTGAGCAGTCCATTAGTCCCCTAAAGATGCATTTCTGGTACCTTACTTGTTTTAGGGAGCCCTCCAATGCCCGGCAAGGCTACCACACATCGTGGTGCTGTGTTATGCGTTTCACAACATGGCGATGAAGAGCATAGAGTTGCTGGAGCCACAAGAAGACCATGAGCACGGGGCATCCTAGGAGGAGGAAGAGGACGAGCAGCTGGGGAAGGTCACCCATGCCACCATGGCAGTTAAGTCATATCCATTTACCTCAATTTGTGCATTCAAATCATCAACTCTTTTGTGAATGCTACATGCATTCGGATAGAATGCCTTTAATTCTGCTTTTATAACATTATTCTCTACTCTGATCCTGTTTGATGCTTGCCTATGCTTCATCCGTCTTCTATTTTTTTGAAACTACGATGGTATAAGGCGCGAGTTGGCTATGATGGATTGGGAAACTTTACTTAAAGGGATGATGGTGGATAGGCAATGGCAAACATTCAAAGAGTGCGTGGATGAACTGCAACAATTGTTTATTCCTGTCTGGCGCAAAAGTAAATCAGGAAAGGTGGCCAAACCATGGCTTACAAGGGAAATTAGAGATAGTATTAGATGCAAGAAAGAGGCATATAAATTGGCCAGAAAAAACAACAGACCTGAGGATTGGGAGTACTTTAGAATTCAGCAAAGGAGGACTAAGGGATTGGTTAAGAAGGGGAAAATAGAGTACCAAAGTAAGCTTGCAGGGAACATAAAAACTAACTGTATAAGTTTCTAAAGGTATGTGAAGAGAAAAAGATTGGTGAAGACAAATGTAGGTCCCTTACAGTCTGAAACAGGGGAATTTATAATGGGGAACAAAGAAATGGCTGACCAACTAAATACATACTTTGGTTCTGTCTTCACAAAGGAGGACACAAATAACACACCAAAAATGTTGAGGAACACAGGGTTTAGTGGGAGGGAGGAACTGAAAGAAGTCAGTATTAGCAGGGAAATGGTGTTGGAGAAATTGATGGGATTGAAGGCTGATAAATCCCCAGGGCCTGATAACCTACAACCCAGAGTACTTAAGGAAGTGGCCCTAGAAATAGTGGATGCATTGGTGGTCATCTTCTGAGATTCTATAGACTCTGAACAGTTCCTACAGATTGGAGGGTAGCTAATGTAACCTCACTATTTAAAAAGGGAGGTAGAGAGAAAACAGGGAATTATAGACCAGTCAGCCTGACGTCAGTAGTGCGGAAAATTCTAGAGTCCATCATAAAAGATTTAATAGCTGAGCACTTGGAAAACAGTGGCAGAATCGGACAGAGTCAGCATGGATTTACGAAAGGGAAATCACGCTTGACAAATCTACTGGAATTTTTCGAGGATGTAAGTAGAGTTGATGAGGGGGAGCCAGTGGATGTGGTTTATTTGGACTTTCAGAAGGCTTTCGACAAAGTCCCACATCAGAGATTAGCATGTAAAATTAAAGCGCATGAGATTGGGGGTAGTGTATTGAGATGGATATAAAACTGGTTGGCGGACAGGAAACAAAGAGCAGGAATAAACGGGTCTTTTTCCGAATGGCAGGCAGTGACTAGTAGGGTACCGTAGGGATCGGTGCTGGCACCCCAGCTATTCACAATATATATTAATTATTTAGATGAGGGAGCTAAATGTAATGTCTCCAAATTTGCAGATGACATAAAGCTGGGTGGGAGGGTGAGTTGTGAGGAGGGTGCAGAGATGCTTCAGTGTGATTTGGACAAGCTGAGTGAGTGGGCAAATGCATGGAAGATGCAATATAATGTGGATATATGTGAGGTTATCCACTTTGGTAGCAAAAACAGGAAGGCAGATTAATATCTGAATAGCTATAAATTGAGAGGGGAATGTGCAATGAGACCTGGGTGTCCTTGTACACCAGTCGCTGAAGGTAAGTGTGCAGATGCAGCAGGCGGTAAAGAAGGCAAATGGTATGTTGGCCTTCATAGCGAGAGGATTCGAGTACAGGAATAGGGATGTCTTGCTGCAATTATGCAGGGCCTTGGTGAGACCACACCTGGAATATTGTGTGCAGTTTTGGTCTCCTTATCTGAGGAAGGATGTTCTTGCTATAGAAGGAGTGCTGCGAAGGTTTAACAGACTGATTTCTGGGATGGTGGGACTGACATATGAGGAGAGATTGAGTCAGTTAGGGTTATATTCGCTGGAGTTCAGAAGAATGAGGGGACATCTCATTCTAACGGGACTAGACAGGGTAGATGCAGGAAGGATGTTCGTGATGGTGGGGGAGTCCAGAACCAGGGGTCACAGTCTGAGGATACGGGGTAAACCATTTAGGACTGAGATGAGGAGAAATTTCTTCACCCAGAGAGTGATGAGCCCGTGGAATTCGCTATCACAGAAAGTAGTTGAGTCCAAAACATTGTATGTTTTCAAGAAGGAGTTAGGTCTCGCTCTTGGGGTGAAAGGGATCAAAGGACGTGGGGAGAAAGCGGGAGCAGGCTATTGAGTTGGATGATCAGCCATGATCATAATGAATGGCAGAGCAGGCTCGAAGAGCTGAATGGCCTCCTATTTTCTATGTTTCTATGGTTTTATTTTTGTTTTATACTTTTCTACTTCCTTTTACCTGTTCTGCTTCCCTCGAATCTCAGCTCCCTTTCACGTTGCCATCCCCCTGCCAATTTAGTTTAAACCCTCCCCAATAGAACTGGCGAATCTCCTTGCGAGGGTATTAATCCTGGTCCTGTTTAGATGCAGCCCGTCCATCTTGTACGGGTCCCACCTGCCCCAGAACCGGTCCCAATGCCTCAGAAGTGTGTAATACTTTTAACAATGTCAGTTTTGTGATTTATTGCTTTAGTCAATCTGCTTTATTGCAGTGATGAGTGGGCCACACCCATGCTTATACTGCAGCCTGATAAACATATAATATATAAATTGTATATCAGACATATCTAAGTATCTTAATTTGTAATCATTAGTAATCCACTGGATGACCTGTAATCAATGGCACAGGAGATCTGCTGAGCAAATCGGAGTATTTGGTTTATCAATGAATAATGAATTTCCCAGTAATGGCTGTTAAATTATATTTGCTATGAGGAATGGTACAGAACCACACACCAGCATTGTGGAATGTTCAAACACTTTGCTGGGAACTTTCTCATGGAAGAGAAGGTCTCCAGATCAGCCACTCTAATTTTGACCAAAGATTGGTAAAGCCCAAAGGGTTTGATTTGTGCTTACTTTCTGATGGCTGATTGTGAGGAGCCCTGAGGAGATTCTTAGCAACACTGCAATTGCCCTGTCTAATCAGATGCCCAACCTCCCACATCATTGCCAAGGAGGCGCGCAGTACACTTAAATAGTGACAACACTCTAAATCCCGACAATTTATAATGACATTGGAATCCAGTGAAATCAGCTCAAGGAGACTGAAATCAAATGAAAATAAAATGTACATTGTAATACGGAGTCTGAAAGCAATTTGTGCTGTGATTTAAACTGGTTCTGCAGGGTTTAGAACTCATTTCACTCAAGATTATATGCAGCTGTAACATATTTTATATTGTCATCTGAGCCTACAGATTCAAAAGCAGACTATGCATTGCAAAAGGATGGGTTATCACCTAGAGTCCCACTGTTCTGCTTAATGTCATACTTCATTGATGTTCTGTGAAACATTAAATACAAATATTGGTTGTAACATTTGGTTCCATGCAACCTGTTTCTTTCATTATGGATTCTGTTTTGTCTCCAAAATGGCACCTGTAATGCGTCAGTGATAGACACCATTTTGGTGAGGGCATTAATGAATATGTAGTGAAAATCTGCCCTGGAAGTATGCAGAGAGGGCAGATTGTGATGTCAATTAATGTGTAATGCTAATTTGACGCCAGCGCTATCGCTCTGAAGCTTAATGTTCTAGCTAATGCCCTCTCTTAACCTTGCACAGCTGAACACATGTTCAATACCACCACTGCTGATTAAAGGGATCATCAACTATTTACAGGCTAGTTGATGATTGTTTTCTGCTGACTGTTACTGTTATTGCAGAACAGTTTCGTGGTTTCCACAGTTACTTAAAGCTGCTGAAGTCTACATCAGCGCCTACACTGTCAACACCCCTCAGAATTTAGTATGTTTCAGTGAGATTGTCTCTCGTTCTTCTAAACTCCAGAGAATATTAAACAAAAACAAAAATACCTGGAAAAACTCAGCAGGTCTGACAGCAACTGTGGAGAGGAGCACAGTTAAAGTTTTGAGTCCGAATGACTCTTCATCAGAACTAAGGAAAAATAGAACAGAAGTGAAATGTAAGCTGGTTTTTGGTGGGGGGGGGGGGGGCGGGCAGGGGGTGGTTGGCAGGTGGGACAGGTAGAGCTGGATATAGAGGGCCAGTGATAGGTGGAGATAACCAAAGGATGTCATAGACAAAAGAATAAAGAGGTGTTGACGGTGGTGATATTATCTGAGGAATGTGCTAAAGGGGATATTAAGGGTAGAAAACAGGACGAGCGGGGTACAGATAGTCCTAGTTGGGGTGGGGGGCGGAATCGAAAAAGGCTAAAAGGTAGAGATAAAACAATGGATGGAAATACATTTAAAAATAATGGAAATAGGTGGGAAAAGAAAAATATATATAAATTATTGGAAAAGACGGGGATCAGAAAGAGGGTGGGGATGGAGGAGAGAGTTCATGATCTAAAGTTGTTGAACTCAATATTCAGTCCAGAAGGCTGTCAAGTGCCTAGTCGGAAGATGAGGTGCTGTTCCTCCAGTTTGCATTGAGCTTCACTGGAACAATGCAGCAGGCCAAGGATGGATATGTGGGCATGAGAGCAGGGTGGAGTGTTGAAATGGCAAGCGACAGGGAGGTCTGGGTCATGCTTGCGGACAGACCAAAGGTGTTCCGCAAAGTGGTCACCCAGTCTGCCTTTGGTCTCTCCAATGTAGAGGAAACCGCATTGGGAGCAGTGAACACAGTAGACTAAATTGAGGGAAGTGCAAGTGAAATGCTGCTTCACTTGAAAGGAGTGTTTGGGCCCTTGGACGGTGAGGAGGGGAGAAGTAAAGGGGCAGTTGTTGCACCTTCTGCGGTTGCATGGGAAGGTGCTGTGGGAGGGGGTTGAGGTGTAGGGGGTGATGGAGGAGTGGACCAGGGTGTCCTGTGGGGAATGATCCCTGTGTAATGCCGCCGGGGGGGTGAAGGGAAGATTTGTTTGGTGGTGGCATCATGCTGGAGTTGGCGGAAATGGCAGAGGATGATCCTTTGAATGCGGAGGCTGGTGGGGTGATAAGTGAAGACAAGGGGAACCCTATCATGGTTCTGGGAGGGAGAGGAAGGTGTTGCACGGGAGATAGGTTGGACACGGTTGAGGGCCCTGTCAACCATCGTGGGTGGAAAACCTCAGTTAAGGAAGAAGGAAGACACGTCAGAGGAACTGTTTTTGAAAGTGGCATCATCAGAACAGATGCGACGGAAGCGAAGAAACTGAGAGAATGGAATGGAGTCCTTACAGGAAGCGGGGTGTGAGGAGCTGTAGTCAAGGTAGCTGTGAGAGTCGGTAGGCTTGTAATGAATATTGCCGCCAATATTCATTACAAGCCTACCGATTCCCAAAGCTACCTCAACTGCAGCTCCTCACACCCCGCTTCCTGTAAGGACTCCATCCCATTCTCTCAGCTCCTTCGCCTCCGTCACATCTGTTCTGATGATGCCACTTTCAAAAACAGTTCCTCTGACGTGTCTTCCTTCTTCCTTAACTGGGGCTTTCCACCCACGGTGGTTGACAGGGCCCTCAACCTTGTTCGGCCCATCTCCCGCGCATCAGCCCTCACACCTTCCTCTCCGTCCCAGAACCATGATAGGGTCCCCTTGTCCTCACTTATCACCCCACCAGCCTCCGCATTCAAAGGATCATCCTCTGCCATTTCCGCCAACTCCAGCATGATGCCACTACCAAACACATCTTCCCTTCACCCCCACCGGCGGCATTTCGCAGGGATCATTCCCTCCGGGACACCCTGGTCCACTCCTCCATCACCCCCTACACTTCAAACCCCACCCGTGGCGCCTTCCCATGCAACCGCAGAAGGTGCAACACCTGCCCCTTTACTTCCCCCCTCCTCACCGTCCAAGGGCCCAAACATTCCTTTCATTTGAAGCAGCATTTGACCTGCACTTCCCTCAATTTAGTCTACTGCGTTCGCTGCTCCCAATGCGGTTTCCTCTACATTGGAGAGACCAAACACAGACTGGGTGACCGCTTTGCAGAACACCTTCGGTCTGTCTGCAAGCATGACCCAGACCTCCCTGTCGCTTGCCATTTCAACACTCCACCCTGCTCTCATGCCCACTTGTCCGTCCTTGGCCTGCTGCATTGTTCCAGTGAAGCTCAACGTAAACTGGAGGAACAGCACCTCATCTTCCACCTAGGCACTTTACAGCCTTCTGGACTGAATATTGAGTTCAGCAATTTTAGATCATGAACTCCCTCCTCCATCCCCACCCCCTTTCCGATCCCCCTTTTTTCCAATAAGTTATATATATTTTTCTTTTCCCACCTATTTCCATTATTTTTAAATGTATTTAAATTGTTTAATCCATTGTTTTATCTTTACCTTTTAGCCTGTTTCGATCCCTTCCCCCCACGCCACCCCCACTAGGACTATCTGTACCTTGCTCATCCTGCTTTCTACCCTTAATATCCCCTTTAGCACATTCCTTAGATAATATCACCACTGTCAACACCTCTTTTTTCTTTTGTCTATGACATCTTTTGGCTATCTCCACCTATCACTGGCCCTCTATCCAGCTCTACCTGTCACACCCCCCCTTAAACCAGCTTATATTTCACCTCTTTTCTATTTTTCCTTAGTTCTGATGAAGAGTCACTTGGACTCGAAATGTTAACTGTGCTCCTCTCCGCAGATGCTGTCAAACCTGCTGAGTTTTTCCAGGTATTTTTGATTTTGTTCTAGATTTCCAGCATCCGCAGTATTTTGCTTTTATCCAGAGAATATAAGCCCACTTTACTCAGCCTCTCATCATAGGACAACCCCCTCATCCCAGAGACTGGTCTAGTGAACCTTTGCTGTAGCGTCTCCAATGATTGGATGGGGCAGATGCTGAAGGACTTTGTCCTGACGTTACAGATCCTGCACAGACCACTTGCTCCCAGACATGATGTAATCATTTGCATTCCCCTTGGAATACAACATGACAGGGAGAATACACAAGTACACAAGAAGTAGGAACAGGAGTAGACCATATGGCCCATTGAGTCTGCTCCACCATTCAATATGATCATGACTGATCATGAGCTTCAACTCATTTTCTCTCCCGTTCCCCATATCCCTGTGAGAACAAAAATTTGTCTCTCTCACTCTTAAATGTATTCAACAATGGAGCATCCACAACAATCTGGAGTAGAGAATTCCAAAGATTTACAAACCTTTGAGTGAAGAAATTTCTTCCATCTCAGAATGAACAGAGGTGACATAGAACAGGACAACCTACTTGGAAGAGGGAGGAAGAAGAAGGGGAGAAGGGCTCTCAACAGGAGGCGATATTCATCCAAGGTGCTCAGATACTAATTCTCCTACCTGAACCTCAGTGAGGAACAGTGTGCCAGATATTCCATTTTACTAAGGGTACCTTCACCAAAACCTGCCACTGCTGCAGCAACAACAGTAGCCTTAGTGCAGGGCGAGGACAGCATTGTCAATGGCTGTGAAGCTGACCATGGCAATGAACAATGACTGTGGCAATCCATCTGGCTCCTACAGGCTGGAGCAGACAATATTTGCAATATCTCGCAGTTGGCCATTCACTGCTGCATGACAATACAGAGAGTGGCTACTGGTGATGAGGGCTATCCTTTAACAACATGGTTCATGGCTTCTGTGTGCGACTCTTGCACATGTGGACAACATGCATACAATGAAAGCAATAATACCTCAAGAATTGTCAGAGCAGACCATTGGCATTCTGAAACAATGCTTCAGCTTCCTGGGCCACTCTGCAGGAGCCCTGCGGTACTCGGCAGAGCGGGTGTCAAGATTGGTGCTGGTCTGCTGCTTTCTGAACAACCTCACCTTCATGAGGTGACAGCCCTTTCCACCAGCAATACAATGAGCAGCTGAAGAGGAGGAGAAGAAGGAGATGGGGAACACAGAAAGTTAGCATACAGGAACAGCAGGCAATTCGGAAGGCAAATGCTATGTTGGCCTTTATTGCAACGGGATTGGAGTGCAAGAATAAAGAAGTCTTGCTACACTTGTACAGGGTTTTGGTGAGACTGTATCTGGAATTCTGTGTGCAGTTTTGACCTCCACATTTAACAAAGGATATGCTTGCTTTGGAGGAGGTACAGTGAATGTCCACTAGATTGGTCCCTGGGATGAGGGGGTTGTCCGATGATGAGAGGCTAAGTAAATTGGGCTACAAAATTCTGAGGGGGCTTGATAGGGTTCAAGCTGAGAGATTGTTTCTGCCAGTTGGGGAGTCTAAAACATAGGGGCACAGTCTCAGGATAAGGGGCCGATCATTTAAGACTGAGATGAGGAGAAATGACTTTACTCAGAGTTGTGAATCTTGGGAATTCTCTAAACCAGAGGGCTGTGGATGCTCCATCATTGAATACATTTAAGGCTGAGATAGACAGAGTTGTGGTCTCTCAGGCAATTAAGGGAAATGAGGAATGGGCAGGAAAATGGAGTTGAAGCCTAAGATCAGCCATGATCATATTAAATGACTATTATTACACAGCCAATGGTAAGGGCTGAGTTGTTCAAATCCCAGAGGGAAACTTGAAATGACTGTCAAAACCCATTTTTTGCAATTTGTATGTTTTGGGATGCAGGCTTTGAATTCAGTAGTAATAGGACCACTGAGTCTCAAGAGGGTTTTTATAAAACTAAATTAAACATTTATTAATACAAGATAGATTGTAAACACATACATACATCTTCAAAATTACTACTATAGTAACTACAAAAAGCCCCAAATTAATCTGACTCTCAGTTACACCCCCGTTAAAGCAACAGTAAAGCTCATAGATTTAAAGAGACACCTGGCAGAACACTGGACAGTCACACTCAAAATGAGTTTCTTTCAGCTCTGGCTCCTTGCAGACAGCAAATTGAGGCTTCTCACACTTGTTGGATCTTAAAATGCCTCTGCTTTACACACAATCTCCTTTCTCCTTAACACATATTTCTCTCTTTGAATGTAAATTTTCTATTGTATCAATCGGCTTTTAATATTACCTCTTCTAACAATAACATCCCTTAATCCCACGAATTATATTAATAAACTGAAAAAAATAAGCACATGGGAGTAATTTTGGAGACACAGCAAAAATTCATCCCTAGGAAGAAGAAGCATACTAAAGGGAGGATGAGACAACCATGGCTGACAAGGGAAGTCAGGGACAGCATAAAAGCTAAAGAGAAAGCATACAATGCGGCAAAGAGCAGTGGGAAACCAGGGGATTGGGAAGCCTACAAAGACCAACAGAGGACAACTAAAAAAGAAATAAGGAGGGAGAAGATTAAACATGAGGGTAAACTAGCCAGTAATATAAAAGAAGATTGCAAGAATTTTTTTAGATTTATAAAGGGTAAGGGAGAGGCAAAAGTGGACATTCGGCCGCTGGAAAATGACGCTGGAGAAGTAGTAGTGGGGAACAAAGAAATGGTGGAGGAACTGAATAGGTACTTTGCATCAGTCTTCACGGTGGAAGACACGAGTAACATCCCCAAAGGTCAAGAGAGTCGGGGGGCAGAGGTGAGAATGGTGGCCATTACCAAGGAGAAGGTGCTAGGAAAACTGAAAGGTCTGAAGGTGGATAAATAACCTGGACCAGATGGATTACACCCCAGAGTTCTGAAGGAGATAGCTGAAGAGATAGTGGAGGCGTTAGTGGTGATCTTTCAGGAATCACTGGAGTCAGGGAGGGTCCCAGACGACTGGAAAATCGCTAATGTAACACCCCTGTTTAAGAAGGGAGTGAGGCAAAAGACAGGAAATTACAGGCCGATTAGCCTGACCTCGGTCGTTGGTAAGATTTTAGAGTCCATTATTAAGGATGAGATTTCAGAATACTTGGAAGTGTATGATAAAATAGGGCAAAGTCAGCATGATTTCATCAAGGGGAGGTCATGCCTGACAAATCTGTTAGAATTCTTTGAGGAGGTAACGAGTAGGTTAGACAAAGGAGAGTCAATGGATGTTATCTACTTGGACTTCCAGAAGGCCTTTGACAAGGTGCTGCATAGGAGGTTGCTCAGTAAGATAAGAGCCCATGGTGTTAGAGGCAAGGTACTAGCATGGATGGAAGATTGGCTGTCTGGCAGGAGGCAGAGAGTGGGGATAAGGAGGTCCTTCTCAGGATGGCGGCCGGTGACCAGTGGAGTTCTGCAGGGGTCAGTGTTTGGACCACAACTTTTCACTTTATACATTAATGATCTAGATGAAGGAACTGAGGGCATTCTGGCTAAGTTTGCAGATGATACAAAGATAGGTGGAGGGACAGGTAGTATTGAGGAGGCGGGGAGGCTGCAGAAGGATTTGGACAAGTTAGGAGAATGGGCAAAGAAGTGGCAGATGGAATACAACGTGGGGAAGTGTGAGGTCATGCACTTTGGTAGGAAGAATAGAGGCATAGACTATATTCTAAATAGGGAGAGAATTCAGAAATCTGGAGTGCAAAGGGACTTGGGAGTCCTAGTTCAGGATTCTGTTAAGGTTAACTTGCAGGTTGAGTTGGTAGTTAGGAAGGCAAATGCAATGTTGGCATTTATTTCGAGAGGACTGGAATATAAAAGCAGGGATGTGCTGCTGAGGCTTTATAAGCCTCTGGTCAGACCACATTTAGAATATTGTGAGCAATTTGGGCCCCGTATCTCAAGAAGGAGGTGCTGGCCCTGGAGATGGTCCAGAGGAGGTTTACGAGAACGATCCCAGGAATGAAAGGCTTAACATATGAGGAACTCCTGAGGACTCTGGGTCTATACTCGATGGAGTTTAGAAGTATGAGGGGGGGATCTGATTGAAACTTACAGAATACTGAAAGGCCTGGATAGAGTGGATGTGGGGAAGATGTTTCCATTAGTAGGAGAGACTAGGACCCGAGGGCACAGCCTCAGAGTAAAGGGAAGACTGTTTAGAACAGAGATGAGGAGAAACTTCTTTAGCCAGAGAGTGGTGAATCTATGGAATTCATTGCCACAGAAGGCTGTGGAGGCCAGGTCATTGAGTGTATTTAAGACCGAGATAGATAGATTCTTGATTGGTAAAGGGATCAAAGGTTACGGGGAGGAGGCGGGAGAATGGAGTTGAAAAACTTATCAGCCATGATTGAATGGCGGAGCAGACTCGATGGGCTGAATGGCCTAATTTATGCTCCTATGTCTTATGGTCTTACATTGCTTGGTGATCTAGCTAGGTGCAAGATTCCACCCGCAGTCTTGAACGGTTTATTGAATAAATACAAATGTATACTTTGCCTTTTAACTTCCTTATTGTTTCCCAATTAACATCTCAAAACTACTATACATCAAAGCACGCAGACTAGCTGGTTTTAATCCAGTTAAGACACACACAGACACACATAGACACAGCACCACTAAACTCTATTTTAAAAAATAATTTCCAATAACATTATAGACATTAATATCTCTTCATGACAATGACGGAGCAGGATAGATGGGCTGTGTGGTCTACTCCTGCTCCTATTTCTTGTGTTCTTGTGAGAAGGAGGAAGAGGAAGGGAGAAGGCAACCAGCACAGTCTCTTTCTGTCCACACTGCCTGATTGACTAACTGCGATACCGGTAACAGCACCAGCTCTCCACCAACCAACAGTCCCACACTAATTATCTTCCCTCTGTTACTGACCACCACAGCGTCCATTGGCCACAATGAAAAATAAAAGCTACCACAAAATAAATATTCCAAGCCAAACTTATAAATAGAACCGTGCCATATTGCATGCAAAAGACAGCTATTCACCCGTGTGCATTCCCTTAGTGCCTGACTTGTCCTAGTGGTCTTTACCTGTCCTAGTGGTCCTACACAATGCTACCCCAGTGACTGCAGCATGGCTGTGGAAGGCTGCTGAATTTCAATGGAGGAGACTGCAGATATCCTATGAGGATGATTTTGAGCAGCTGTGGGCCTATAAGGCCTGGTCTCAGATGGCACCATCTCAGCACAGGCAGTAGCAGTCTGGGCTGGCTGACTGACAGGCAACAGCTAGGGCACCGGTGGGCTGGCATGGACGGGGGTCAAGTGTTGTTATCCTGAGAGAGGATAGCAGGTTCATGCTCCACGGAGTCACTGCCACTCCCCTGGGGGCAGCACCTCAGCCATCCTAGTAGTCTGTTGGAGGGTGGGTTGCTGAACTGCTGTGAGAGCCTGCAAGTCCCTTTGAACATTGGTAACACCAGCCATGATACCAGCAGTCTGAGTTTCCAAGGCAGCAGTTTGAACTTGCATGACTTTAGCCTAAGCTTTCACTGCAGCATCCGGATATTCGGTAGCTTTTGCTTGTGCTGCGGTGGAAACGGAGATGCCGACCATCAGGTGCTGCATTGTAGTTGGATCCACAAGTTTACTAATGGAATTGGCCAACACTGCCATGCTGGAAACTGAGCTACAAGCTCTACACAAACCCTTTTGCCAGCCAGTCAATGTACCAAGCATGCCCATAAGCCTGCTTTTGTGTGGCCTGCCCCATCAAAGTCCTCATTAGAGAATTCTGCAAAATTCATGTGTGACCTCACCCTGTGCTGAACAGACACCTGCACTACCTTTGCTCCTCGCTCTGGCTGCAGTACATTTGCGCTCAGTGTCTCACCATGTGAAGATCCCAAAGTTTTCCTCCAAATGGTTTTAGTGTCAGTATCTGAGCTAATGGCTGTGAGTGTGAGAGTGAGTTGCAGTGTTTCACCTTCATCACTGACTTCCTGCTCTTCCAGTTCTTGTTCTTCCACCACGGAGTAACCAGGTTGTAGTTCTTGGGTATCTGTAGGGAGAAAGGTACAAGGGTTGGGTTGTGGTGGTGAGATGAGTGGGGAAAGTAAGAAGTGCTCACACCATTTGCAGCTTGTAAAGGAAACAAGATGGTACGATGAGGGAGAAGTGGGATGTGAGAAAAAGGATTAGGAATATTGTCACCTTCAGTTGTTTCAGTGACCACGGTTGCGTCCATCGGGATAAGGACATGTAGCTGTTCCTGTCCCCGGTTGGGTTAGGTGCTGCTGCTTCCAGTTGAATGCACCTTGACCTGCAAGGGAAGGGGAAATGTGTCAGTGAGTGTGGTTTGGTTGTTATGGTTGAATAGCTGGTGATATGTGCAAGCTATGAGATGTGGGTGTGAGGTTTGAAGCAGTCCTACATGTGTGAGGGTGAGGTGAAACTATGAACATTAGGTAGGAGTCATTAGTGATAGAGATTGTTGGTAGGCGAGTGATGGGGGTGTGGTGCATTTAGCAGTGACTGGCACTAGTAGTTTGTTAGTGGAATATGGTATTTGAAGATACCACTCCTGCAAGGCCATTGAACGTTTTGCAGCACTGCACCCAAATCCGCTGGGCTAAACTGCTGACATCGATTGCCATGGCTATCTGTTGTCACTGCCTTCACAGAGTCTGTCCGGAGGCCGCCTGCTTCCTTGTGAACACAGGACCTTTGTCCTCCTGCCCACCCACTTCATCAAAGCATCCAGTGCAGCATCAGAGAGCTTTGGTGCACATGTTATACCCTATTATGCCATAATTTAGCATTCTTCCTGCTGACACTGTCTTCTACATCCAGTTCCAGTACCTTCCCTAGGCAGCCTGGTGCTAGTCTCACACAAGCTTGACGCCTCTGCTGAGGAATCAGCATCTCAGCAGCATGTTTAGTGCTGGCTGCATACAGCTACCATGCTAATGAGGAGATAGCCTAAAGTTTTAATGCTGCCTGCTTCATTCCTGCCATTTAATGACGTATTGTGATACATACACCTGTTTTGTGCTTCGGAGTTACAAAAAAAATGCAGGATTCAAAATAGTTTTCTAGAGCAAATATGTCAAGGAGATGACTAGAGAACAGGTTATTTTACATGTAGTTTTCTGCATGGTTAATTAGTAATGCTGTAGGAAATGATCCTCAGGGTAAGAGTGATCATAATAGGATAGAATTTCATGTTAAATTTTGGAATGATGTGGTTAAGTCCAAAACTCATGTCTTGACTTTAAACATGGCCAATTACAAGAATGAGGAGTGAGTTGGCTGAGGTAAATTAGGAAATTAGAATAACAGATATCATGGCAGAAAAGCAGTGTTGAATGTTTAACAACATATGGGTGGAATTTTATGGTCCCCTGCCAACGTGTTTGAAGGTGGGAGGGCTCTGGAAATGCTGCATGTGGTCTACCCACCACCGATCTGCCCTCCCTGACCTGTCTCCCATTTTACAAGGGGCAGTAGAGGTGTCAGGCAACCTTTGGGCCTATTGAAGCCCTTAAGTGGCCAGTTAAGTGCCTCATCCCACCATCCAGAAGGAAAAAAACAATTCGGACCAGTACTCTTATTCCCCAGTGTTTACTGCTTTTCCCTTCTGGACACCACTGCTATGTTACCTGTGGCAGGGGGGTCCACACCAGGTAGGTAGCCTGGCAGCTTTTACTGGCTAAGCTGGTGTTGGGCGGGTTGGGGGACATCCTTCGGGGGTCCCCTATGCCCATTGGAGGCACATACCCCCCTTTAACCCTCCCTCCCAGCCTCACAAACCCAGGGTCTGCCAATATCCCAGGCTCACCTGAAGTCTGGCCTCCATTCGTTCCTCTTCTTTGATGACTGCCGGTATTCCCAGCTGTAGCCACTGGTTGAGCCTGGTGCTGCTGGGACTACAGAGCTGCTGGCCAATCAGATTGGCTGGCAGCTCTCGAAGGCAGGGATTCCTCCCAATTGAGGGGCAGAAGCCCCATCTCCAAACAATTAAGGTTCCATGAAGCATTAAGATAAAAGCAAAAAACTGCGGATGCTGGAAATCCAAAACAAAAATAAAAATAAAAATACCTGGAAAAACTCAGCAGTTCTGACAGCATCTGTGGAGAGGAACACAGTTAACGTTTCAAGTCTGTATGATTCTTCAACAGAACTGAGGAAAAATTGAAAAGAGGTGAAATATAAGCTGGTTTAAGGAGGGGTGGGACAGGTAGAGCTGGATAGAGGGCCAGTGATAGGTGGAGATTGCCAAAAGATGTCACAGACAAAAGAAAAAAGAGGTGTTGAAGGGGGTGATATTATCTAAGGAATGTGTAATAGGTGACATTAAGGGTAGAAAGCAGGATGAGCAAGGTACAGATAGTCCTACTGGGGGTGGGGGAAAGGGATCGAAATAGGCTAAAAGGTAAAGATAAAACAATGGATAAAACAATTCAAATACATTTAAAAATAATGGAAATAGGTGGGAAAAGAAAAATATATATAACTTATTGGAAAAAATGGGGATCGGAAAGGGGGTGGGGATGGTTCATGATCTAAAATTGTTGAACTCAATATTCAGTCCGGAAGGCTGTAAAGTGCCTCGTCGGAAGATGAGGTGCTGTTCCTCCAGTTTGTGTTGAGCTTCACTGGAACAATGCAGCAGGCCAAGGACGGACATGTGGACATGAGAGCAGGGTGGAGTGTTGAAATGGCAAGCGACAGGGAGGTCTGGGTCATGCTTGCAGACAGACCGAAGGTGTTCTGCAAAGCGGTCACCCAGTCTGTGTTTGATCTCTCCAATGTAGAGGAAACCGCATTGGGAGCAGTGAATGCAGTAGACTAAATTGAGGGAAGTGCAAGTGAAATGCTGCTTCACTTGAAAGGAGTGTTTGGGCCCTAGGACAACTCATCGACACCAACGCCCATCCAAGACCCTCCGCCCCTGCCTGCCCCTCTGTTGCCATTCTGTCTTCCAATCCCAGCCCCGGCCGTGTATTCACCAGACCCCCTGACCTTCCTGTCTCTGATGCTGAACGTTCAGTGCTCAGCAAAGGACTTAGTTTCATACCCTAGCGCCCTCATCTCAATGAATTTCGGGCTCGGCACAATTCTGAACTCTTCTTCCGCAGCCTTCGCCTCCGTGCTCACTTCTTTGGGCAGGAGTCCTCTCCTCGTTCAATGGATCCTTTTACCCGCCTCCAATATTCTCCTTCCACCTGGACCCCTCCCTTTGGATTCTTACCTGCTCTTGATCTTTTCATTGAGAACTGTCGGCGTGACATCAGTCGTCTCAATTTCTCTGCTCCTCTCACCCACTCTAACCTGTCTCTCTGAACTTGCTGCACTCCGTTCTCTCAGGTCCAACCCTGACTTTGTCATCAAACCTGCTGACAAGGGTGGTGCTGTTGTTGTCTGGTGCACTGACCTCTACCTCGCAGAGGCTGAGTGTCAACTTGCAGACACTTCCTCCTACCTCCCTTTGGACCGTGACCCCAGCACTGAACATCAAGTCATTGTTTCTAGGACTGTCACTGACCTCATCTCCTCTGGAGATCTTCCCTCCACTGCTTCCAACCTCATTGTCTCCCAACCTTGGACGGCCCGCTTCTACCTCCTACCCAAAATCCACAAACAGGACTGTCCCAGCAGAACGATCGTGTCAGCCTGTTCCTGCCCCACGGAACTCATTTCTTGCTATCTTGACTCCATTCTCTCTCCCCTTGTCCAGTCCCTTCCCACCTACATCCGTGATTCCTCTGACACCCTACATCATATCAACAATTTCCAGTTCCCTGGTCCAACCACCTCCTCTTCACCATGTACGTCCAATCCCTCTACACCTCCATCCCCCACTGGGATGGTCTGATGGCTCTCTGCTTCTTCCTCGAACAGAGGCCCGAACAATCCCCATCCACCACTACTCTCCTCCGTCTGGCTGAACTTGTTCTCTCATTGAACAATTTCTCCTTAAACTCCTCTCACTTCCTCCAAAGAAGGAATGCTATGGGTACCCGCATGGGCCCCAGTTATGCCTGTCGCTTTATGGGGTATGTGGAACATTCCTTGTTCCAGTCCTACTCAGGCCCCCTCCCACAACTCTTTCTCCGGTACATCGATGATTGCTTCGGTGCTGCTTCATGCTCTCGTCTGGACCTGGGAAAATTTATTAATTTTGCTTCCAATTTCTACTCCTCCATCATTTTCACATGGTCATCTCTGACACTTCCCTTCCCTTCCTTGACCTCTCTGTCTCAATTTCTGGTGATAGACTGTCCACCAATATCCATTACAAGCCTACCGACTCCCACAGCTACCTCGACTACAGCTCCTCACACCCCGCTTCCTGTAAGGACTCCATCCCATTCTCTCAGTTCCTTCGCCTCTGTCGCATCTGTTCTGATGATGCTACTTTCAAAAACAGTTCCTCTGACATGTCTTCCTTCTTTCTTAACCGAGGTTTTCCACCCACGGTGGTTGACAGGGCCCTCAACCGTGTCCGGCCCATCTCCCGCGCATCCGCCCTCACACCTTCCTCTCCCTCCCAGAGCCGTGATAGGCTCCCTCTTGTCCCCACTTATCACTCCACCAGCCTCCGCATTAAAAGGATCATGCTCTGCCATTTCCGCCAACTCCAGCATGATGCCACCACCAAACACATCTTCCCTTCACTCCCCCGGCGGCATTCCATAGGGATCGTTCCCCCTGGGACACCCTGGTCCACTCCTCCATCACCCCCTACACCTCAAGCCCCTCCCACGGCACGTTCCCATGCAACCGCAGAAGGTGCAACACCTGCCCCTTTGCTTCCCCCCTCCTCACCGTCCAAAGGCCCAAACACTCCTTTCAAGTGAAGCAGCATTTCACTTGCACTTCCCTCAATTTAGTCTACTGCATTCGTTGCTCCCAATGCGGTTTCCTCTACATTGGAGAGACCAAACACAGACTGGGTGACCGCTTTGCAGAACACCTTCGGTCTGTCCGCAAGCATGACCCAGACCTCCCTGTCGCTTGCCATTTCAACACTCCACCCTGTTCTCATGTCCACATGTCCGTCCTTGGCCTGCTGCATTGTTCCAGTGAAGCTCAACGCAAACTGGAGGAACAGCACCTCATCTTCCGACTAGGCACTTGACAGCCTTCCGGACTGAATATTGAGTTCAACAATTTTAGATCATGAACTCTCTCCTCTATCCCCACTCCCTTTCCGATCCCCCTTTTTTCTAATAATTTATATATATTTTTCTTTTCCCACCTATTTCCATTATTTTTAAATGTATTTCCATCCATTGTTTTATCTCTACCTTTTAGCCTATTTCGGTCCCTTCCCCCCACCCCACCCCCAGTAGGACTATCTGTACCTTGCTTGTCCTGCTTTCTACCCTTAATGTCATCTATTAGCACATTCCTTAGATAATATCACCACCTTCAACCTCTTTGTCCCTTTGTCTATGACATCTTTTGGCAATCTCTACCTATCACTGACCCTCTATCCAGCTCTACCTGTCCCACCCCCCATAAACCAGCTTATATTTCACCTCTTTTCAATTTTTCCTTAGTTCTGTTGAAGAACTAAGTTCTGTTGAACGTTAACTGTGTTCCTCTCCGTAGCTGTCAGACCTGCTGAGTTTTTCTTTTTCTTTTTATTTTTGTTTTCCATGAAGCATTTAGTGGCTGTGGGGAAGCCGGTATCAGCTGGAATGCATATCCTGCTGACTCTTTGAGTGGCAGGGCGGGAAACCCTGTCATCTGAACAATCCTGCCTTTAATTCAAAATTCTCAATGAATACGCATTTCCTGGATGAATATGGACTCCACTGCAAAGTGGTACAGCTGTGTCTAACTAAGAATGGTATTAGCTTAAAAAAAGAGGCTTATAATATTGTCAAAAGGCATAGCAGGCCCGAAAGAGAGTTTTCAAAATCAGCAAAGTTTGTCCAAGAATTTGATAAAGAAGGAGAAAAATAGGACGAGAGTAAATTAGCAAGGAATATAAAAACAGGTTGTAAGAGCTGTTAAAAGTAGATGAAAAGGAAGAGATCCATGAAAGTTGATGTGCTCCTGAGAAGCAAAATTATAATGGAGAATAAGAAAAGGACAGAGATATTAGACAAAATTTTGTGTCTGTCTTCACAGTAGAAGACACAAAGAACATTCTGGAAAGGGGAAGCAAGGTTCTAATGGTGTGAGAAACTTCAAGTAATTAATATTAGTAAAGAAAAGGTGCTGGAGCAATTAGTAGGACTGAAAGCCAACAAATCCCCTGGACCTGATGGCCTACATGTCGAGGTTTTAAAAAAGGTAACTTCAGGAATAATGGATGCATTGGTTTTAAACTTCCAGAATTCCCTAGATTCTAGAATGGTTCCAGTGAGCTGAAAGGGAGCAAATGTAACCCTATTCAAGAAAAAGGGCCAGTTAGCCAAACATCATTATTGAAGAAAATGCTAGAATCGGTTATTAAGGATGTGGTAACAGGGCATCAGCTACAAAAAGGAAATTGTGTTTGACAATTCTATTAAAATTTTTGAGGTTGTAGCTAGCAGGCTGGATAAGGGGGAACTAGTGGGTGTCGTATATTTTGATTTTCAAAAGTCATTTGTTAAAATGCCATGTCGGATTTTGTTACACAAAATTAGGCCCCATGGGATTAGAATAAAATATTATCATGGATTGAGAATTAATTAATGGATAGAAAACAGAGAGTAGGAATAAATGGGACATTTTTGGCAGGCTGTAACTAGTGGAATACCATAAGGATCAGTGCTTGGGCCTCAGCTATCCACAATCTATATCACTTATTTAGATGAGATGACTGTATCCAAGTTTGATGATGATACAAAGCTAGGTGGGGAAGTAAGCTGTGAGGAAGATTAAAGATGCTGCAAAGGGATGTAGACCAGACAAATGATTGGGCAAGAAGGTGGCAGATGGGATATAATGTGCGTGAAATTATCCACTTTAGTAGGAAGAAAGGAGAAGCGGAAAATTTTTTAGAAGGTGAGAGACTAGTCAATGTTGGTATTCAGAGGGACTTGGGTGTCCTTGTATATGAACCACAGAATGTGAACGTTCAGGTACAGCAAGCAATTAGGAAGGCAAATAGTATATTTGTCTTTATTGTATAGGGTTTGGAGTATAAGAGTAAAGAAGTCTTATTGAAATTGTGTAGGGCTTTGTTGAGACCACAGCTGGAGTACCGTGCACAGTTTTGGTCGCTGTAACTAAGGAAGGATATACTTGCTTTAGATGCTTAACAATGAAGGTTCACCAGATTGATTCCTGGGTTGAGAGGGCTGTCCTATGAGGAAAGATTGAGTAGAATGGGCCTATACTTTCTGAAGTTTAGAAGAATGAGAGGTGATCTCATTGAAATGCATAAAATTCTTGGAGGACTTAACAGGGTAGACATTGAGAGGGTCTTTCCCTGGCTGGAGAGTCTAGTACAACCTTAGAATAATGGATCAGTCAATTAAGATGAGGAGAAGTTTCTTCACTCAAAGGGTTGTGGACCTTTGGAATTCTATGCTCTGGGGCCCTGTGGATGCTCTGTTGATTACTATTTTCAAGGGATATGGGGAAAAGATGGGAAAAGTGGAGTTGATGTTGAAGTTCAGTCAGTGTATTCTTGAACAGCGGAGCAGGCTGGATGGGTCGTGTGGCCTACTCCTGTTCCTATTTGACATGTTCTTAGGATTACCAAACTACTAGCTCGTGTTGGTAACCCTATGTGTGCTATTGAGTCTACTGATTTCATGCTTTTGTTACATTGTTACCTGCAATTTCTTCCAAGAGTTATTTTCACCGTTCTTTGAAATGTTTCCGATTAAAGTGTTACAAATCAATCTTTCTGAATGCTTTTCTGACAAATTCAAACTGTCTTGGGAAGTTTGTAGCATAGAGGTTGCAAATAATCTGACGAGGCTGACGTGACGTTGTGGGTGGGCAGCCTCTTCCGTACAGAAGGCTTTCCACATAAAAATGGAGTCAATATGAAACTTTAGTCATCGTCGTTCATATAAGTTGTATGAAGGAAACAGGCCATGCAGCCTAATTAGTCCGTGTTAATTGACCTTTCACCTCCACTTGAGCAACCATCCAATTGAACCTTGAATGTTGACATAGGCCGGGATTTTCTGATCCGGCCCACTGCAATGATTACTGCCGCAGTGGGATTGGAAAATCCTGGCCATTGTTTTTGCTCCACCCACTGACTCAGGACATTAGTTCCTTAGCCTCAGCCGGTGAGAAATGTTTCACTTGCCCTTTTCTGTAAACCTCTTAAATTTAACCTCACATCGATGCCCCTTCCTTCTTCACCCTTCAACTACTAAAGGTGGTTTGCTTACATACAACAGTGTCAATTCTTCAACAAGTACTTAATTGGCTGTAAAGTGCTTTGGGATGTCCTGAGGTGGTGAATGGTGCTATATAAATGCAAGTCTTCCTTTCTCTTTTACTTCTATCTATCGTTTAATAATTTTAAACATTTCTATTATATTGACCCATAAGATATGTTGTACTAACAAAGAAAGGCCCAATTGTTCAAATTTTTCTTTGTATTTGTTATTCAGAACTACACAGGCATGATAGGCTGAATGGGCTCCTCTGTGCTGTAACATGCTATGATGCACACTGCAACATGTGATTCTTTTGGTCTTAAAATAGTTTAAATTAATATACAAGGTAATTAAAAAATATATATTTCATGGATGTGGGCATTGCTGGCAAGGCCAACATTTATTGCCCACCCCTAATTGCTCTTGAGAAGGTGGTGGTAAGTCACCTTCTTGAACCGCTGCAGTCCATGTGGTGTAGGTACACCCACAGTGCTGTTAGGGAGGGATTTCCAGTATTTTGACCCAGCGACAGTGAAGGGACATTGATGTATTTCCAAGTCAGGATGGTGTGTGGCTTGGAGGGGAACTTGCAGGTGGTGGTGTTCCCATGTGTCTGCTACCCTTGGCCTTCTAAGTGATAAGAGGTTGTGGGTTTGGAAGGTGCTGTTGAAGGCGCCTTAGTGAGTTGCTGCAGTGCATCTTGTCGCGGGTACACACTGCTGTCATTGTGCTTTGGTGGTAAGGGAGTGAACGGGTGCCAATCAAGCAAGCTGCTTTGTCCTGGGTGGTGTCAAGCTTCTTGGAGCTGCACTCATCCAGGCAAGTGGGGAGTATTCCAACACACTCCTGACTTGTGCCTTGTAGACGGTTGACAGGTTTTGAGGAGTCAGGAGGTGAGTTCCTCACCACAGGATTCCTAGCCTCTGACCTGCACTTATAGCCACAGTATTTATATGGCTAATCCAGTTCAGTTTCTGGTCAATGGTAACCCCCAGGATGTTGATGTGGGGGATTCAGTGATACTAATGCCATTGAATATCAAGAGGAGATGCTTAGATTCTCTCTTGTTGGAGATGGTCATTGCCCGGCACTTGTGTAGCAGAAATGTTACTTGTCGCTTATCAGCCCAAGCCTGAATGTTGCTCAGCTCGTGCTGCACATGGACACAGACTGCTTCAGTATCTGTGGAGTTACGAATCGCTCTGAACATTGTGCAATCATCAGTGAACATCCCCACTTCTGACCTTATGGTGGAAGGTCAATGATGAAGCAGCTGAAAATGGTTGGGCCTAGGGCACTACCCTGAGGAACTCCTGCAGTGGTGTTCTGGAACTCATAGAGTCATAGAGTCATAGAGGTCTACAGCACAGAAAAAGGCCCTTTGGCCGATCGAGTCTGTGCCAGTAAAACAAGTACCTAACTATTCTAATCCCGTTTACCAGCACTAGGCCCATTGCCTTGTATGCCATGGCATCACAAGCGCACATCCAAATACTTCTTAAATCTTATGAGGGTTTCTGCCTCTACCACCCTTTCAGGCAGTGAGTTCCAGATTCCTACCACCTTCTAGGTGAAAAAATTCTTCCTCACATTCCCTCTAAACCTTCTGCCCCTTATCTTAAATCTATGCTCCCTGGTTATTGATCCCTCCACCAAGGGGAAAAGTTCCTTCCTGTCTACCCTATCTATGTCCTTCATAATTTAATACACCTGAATTATGTCCCCCCTCAATCTCCTCTTCTCCAGGGAAAATGACCCCAGTCTATCCAGCCTAAAACTCTCCAGCCCAGGCAACATCCTGGTAAATCTCCCGTGCACTCCCTCTAATGCAATCACATCCTTCCTATAATGTGGATTCCAGAACTGCACACAATTCTCTAGCTATGGCCTAACCAGCATTTTATACAGTTTTACTGAGATGATTGACCCCCAACAACCACAACCATCTTCCTTTATGCTAGGTATGGCTCCAACCAGTGGAGAGTTTCCCCCCTGATTCCCATTGACTCCAGTTTTGCTAGCGCTCCTTGTTGCCACACTCGGTCAAATACTGTCTTGATGTCAAGGACAGTCACTCTCTCCTCACCTCTGGAGTTCAGCTCTTTTGTCGATGTTTGAACCACAGCTGTAATGAGGTCAGGAGCTGGGTAACCCTGGTGAAACCTAAACTGAACGTTAGTGAGCAGGTTATTTGTGAGCAAGTGCCGCTTAATAACAGTCTCAATGGCAACTTCTACCACTTTACTTTTGGGAGTAGACTGATGAGACGGTAATTGGCCATGTTGGATTTGTCCTGCTTTGTCCTGGATTTGCCCTGCTGGAAAATGGGATTAGAATAGTTAGGTACTTGTTTGACCGACGTAGACTCGATGGGCCGAAGGGCCTTTTTCTGTGCTGTAGACCTCTATGACTCTATGACTTTTCATGGACAGGGCATACCTGGGCAATTTTCTAAATTTCTCAGTAGATGCCAATGTTGTAGCTGTAGTGGAACAGCTTGGCTAGGAGGGTGGCAAGTTCTGGAGCACAAGTCTTCAGTACTATTGCTGGAATATTGTCAGGAATATCCCTGACACTGGAGTATCCAGTGCCTTCAGTCATTCCTTGATATCATGTGGAGTGAATCAAATTGGCTGAAGACTGGCATCTGTGATGCTGGGACCTCTGGTGGAGACTGAGATGGATCATCCACTCAGCACTTCTGGCTGAAGATGGTTGGAAGTTAAACTGAGAAGGGCTGTATTTTGTCAATCACTGTATTGATTTATATCTTAGTCAATCAATAACATTGTATCCCTATCATTCAGAGCCAGTAAATTTGATAAGGTTGAAATCCTGACATTATGATGGAATTACTCTTATGGCAGCTCCATCTTCACCCAACGGCAGTTTGCCAAATCAGTAAAAGGGTACCTGCATCTCCATGAGGCAAGACTTCAGGCACCAGTTCCCTAATGGAAACATCAGCACCCTAAAGAGAGTTTCCCAGGGCTGATGTCTAACACCAGATTTTAACACCGGTCTAATCAACTCCCTGTGCAATGGGGTTTTGTCCTTCAGGTGTTCCGGCCCTTTCTGTGGATCAGGCAAGTTGAAGGAAGCTCCAACACTTCCCCGTCATTTGCCGTAAGGAGTGGAGAGAATACAAAACACTACGGAACTGGAATTATGGCAGGAAACTGTTGGAACACCTGATGAGTTTCTGGTCCCATGTATTTTTTACTGGAGCCCATTAACACTTCAGTAGAAACAAACAAAAAAATCCTGCTCTTTAATGACTTCCTGACTTGGAAATATATTGGTGCTTGTTCACTGTGGCTGGGACAAAATCCTGGAACTCCCTCCTTACCAGCACTGTGGGTTTACCTACACCACATGGACTGCAGCGGTTCAAGATGGCAGCTCACCACTATCTTCCCATGGGCAATTAGGGATGGGCAATAAATGCTGGCCCAGCCAGCGATGCCCACATCCCATGAATGAAGTAAACAAAATAATGGAAAGCATCTCACCCAGCTTTATGACAAGCAAATAGTTAAGTTTAAAAAGTTACTTCCAGTAAACAGAGATTGTAGAATGAATAGGGAGACAAAAAGAATACTTTGTTTAACCAAGTATTCCCAATACTATGTCAGGCTGCTTTTGCAACTTATTTTATAGACCAGTAATTAAAGAAATTGAAAAATTTAGGATTTCTGATACTGTGGTTTGACTGAACTAAGATGTTTTTTAAGTTGATCAGTATTATTAGAAAAGTACATCATAGATCAGCAGGCACTGGACCACCATTAGCCTAGATCTCAGCTGAAGAGAAAGCATGCTATTGTCATGGCTCATCCATTTTCGGATCAGAATGGTTAGACATGCTTTGAAACACAATCTTCCCATTGTGCACTGCTCTTCCCAGACATTGTTTGTGTTCTCCCCTGGGGAAATGGATCACGTGAGTGGAAGTGATGGCAATGTTTTGGCTCTAATGAGCACTGAGCACTGTTGTACATATAATTTATAATACAGATACTCATTACTGAACATTACGTGTTCTGTAAATAATGACTATTGTCAGAAAAGCCGATTACAGCCACGAATTACTTGCAGGCATATTGAATTTTTTAAGGAATTTGTGTGTTTTTAAAGAAACACAAGCAAGGGCATTGAGCAAAAGATGGCTAACGATATAAAGTGACCACTTTCTGAAAAATTCCTATGTGGATTATACTGACAGACCTGTCCAGAGAGAACATGGAATGTCACACCTGTAAAGGTGTCATGACTTTCTTCAAGCAGACACTTGAAATGGGGACAGGAAAGATGCAAAAGACTGAACTTTAATCTCCTGTGGTTGCGGAGACAAAAGACTGATTACCGCATCTCAGCAGTCATCTAAAATCCACCTCCCGTTGATTCATATCTCAGAATGTGTCAAATGGTTGGAGATTAAAAAAAACAGACTCTGGGGGCAAGAAATGTTTTTTTCTCCCTTACAGGAATGCACAGGGAAAAATGGGTTAAAAAGATAGCTACAGATCAGTTCAGTGTGTGCTAGTGTGCTGTGTGAGTGACAGCACAAGAAGATCAACTAGTCATCCCTGTAGGTGCAGGCAAAGACTCTCTCTCTTTTTTGCAGGAGGCAAGTCAGCAAAACCACAATCAAATAGGCCAGCTTCTTTAGCCAACCTTCAGAACCAGGTTTCTCCAAACCAACTGCTAAACTGCCAAGTTAGCTCTACCAGAATCACCTAACTTAATGGCCACAACGTATCACTAACTTTGCCTCACGGTCAAGCCAAATACTGATTCATATATCTTTTTAAAATGTTATTTTTGGACTCTTAACTTCTCATTTCTGATTTGTGTGTATGTGTGTCTCTTTTTATAATTTTTCTCAGGTTTTTAGTAACTAATAAACGTACTCTTTCTTTGACTCTAGAAAGTCTGGTTATCACAGAATCACAGAGTGCAGAAGAGGCCCTTCGGCCCATCGAGTCTGCACCGACACGTGAGAAACACCTGACCTACCTACCTAATCCCATTTACCAGCACTTGGCCCATAGCCTTGAATGTTATGACGTGCCAAGTGCTTATCCAGGTACTTTTTAAAGGATGTGAGGCAACCCGCCTCCACCACCCTCCCAGGCAGTACATTCCAGACCGTCACCACCCTCTGGGTAAAAAAGCTTTTCCTCACATCCCCCCTAAACCTCCTGCCCCTCACCTTGAACTTATGTCCCCTTGTGACTGACCCTTCAGCTAAGGGGAACAGCTGCTCCCTATCCACCCTGTCCATGCCCCTCATAATCTTGTACACCTCGATCAGGTCGCCCCTCAGTCTTCTCTGCTCCAATGAAAACAACCCAAGTCTATCGAACTTCTCTTCATAACTTAAATGTTTCATCTTAGGTTAAATTGGCTCCTTCTAAAAAATAAATACATTTGGACTGGGAAAAGGTAACCACAGGGAAAGGGATCCCTTTTAAATTAATCTTGTTGTGACCAACCGAAGGGGTTGAATAAAGAAGAGTCAGCTTATTCCTCCTCACCCAGGAGCATAACAAAATTGGGGTCCTGTTCGGGAAGTTAAAAAATTGAGGGACCTCACCTGGGGACCAGTCATAACACTGTACCATAATATTTTTAATATTTTTGTGCTTTTTGTCTAGTGCCTAGGAATATCCAGTCAGTTTATATAGAGACCAATGCATACATCTGATTTAATAAAAAGATTGGCGTTTACACATTGCACAAGTTAGTTGATGTATCAATGGCTTCACTTCATCAATAATGCATTTCAAGGCTGAGTGTCAAACCAAACTGAAGTGCTTCATATTTTCTTCCACTCTGCCTCTGAACATTGACAATCTGTTTGAGCACAAATCACCTCATGTTCCAATAAAAAACAAAACACACCAATAAAACTTTGCTTTCTATTTATAAGCAACTTAAGCATCTCCTTAAAGGGTGTCACCTTTACAAAATGATTTTATTAGGGGTTTTGAAGCAAAACATCGAGAATCATGCGTCATTTGCAATAATAGTGAAACCCCCACAATAATGTTCTTCTGAATTTTTAATGTCAGATGCCAGGTGTTTCTTGTTACAAACTCTCTTAGAGGTCATTATCTAAATTGGCTTCAATGACCTGACCCTCTGTCAAAGTAACATGGAACCTGGAGAAAAATGAGGACCAGAGCATTAATATCTTAAAGAACCTAACGACAGTAATTCAGTATCAGGGCATTTCATTACTGCATGTCCTTTAACTGTTTGTAGGAATATAAGATTACTAACAAAGAAATTTCTGATATATTTCAGACTTGTATACATTTTGCAGCAACTTTTTTCAATAAATATCTGCACTTTTTTGCTGATTGTTGTATTTCTTCTCATACGGGTGTCATATATTTTGCAGATCAGGTGCACAGATTTTAGATTTAAACCAATGATTGTTATATTTTATTCCTCAAGTTTTACCCCATTTAGACATCTCAACACAGCACCTGATTTCTCCAAACCTTTGGCAGAGACTCAATTATAATACCGGTGGGGTTAACTTGGCTAGCTAGCTATCTTATGCTAATAAAGGCTGATTTAGAATATTGTGTCTGGGACCTGGAGCAAATTATACCAGCATTTTTTCAGGTACCAGTTAAAATAGCCACTCATTACAGAAAACAAACCACACAAAACAGCACTTACAAAACATAGGATTGCCCATGATACAGGGAAACATTTTAGAACCCACAACAAGAGAAGGATGTAGTGCTCTTATCTACGCTAAAAGCAAGACATAAAAAGAATATTGCTGAAAAAAGAGACATGCTGTCAAAGCTTTTCTTCTTGTACTCATCAGGACAGGATCACAAGAATACCAATTGTTAGGGAACAATAATTTATATGCATAAAACTATAGACTATACATAAAAATAAATTCAAACTCTCACATCAGCACAATTAATGTAGAGAAATAGCATAAGGCACTGCACAAAGGACTGGGGGAATAGATGGTCAATGATGCAATACTTTTGTAATGGCAACAGTGTAGAAAGGCAACAAATATTTATATAGAACCATAGCAAATATAATAGCATTCAGCCCATTGTGCCTGTGTCAACTGGAAAAGAGTTATCCAGCTTAATCTCACTTTCCAGCTCTTAGGCCATAGCCCCTGTAGGTTCCGTCTTCTCAAATGCATATTCAATTTTTTTTTAAATGCAGTGAGGGTTTCTGCCTCTAGCACCCTTTCAGACAGTGAGTTCTAGACCCACATCACCCTCTGGATGAAAATGTTTTCCTCAACTCCCCTCTAATCTTTCCGCCAATTAATTTAAATCAATGCCTCCTAGCTATTGACCTCTCTGCTAAGGAAAATTGGTGCTTCCTGTCCACTCTATCAAGCTTCCTCATAATTTTGTACATCTTAATTAAATCTCCCTTCGCCTCCTCTATTCCAAAGCAAACAATCCCAGTCTATCCGATCTTTCCTCATTGCTAAAATTCTCCACTCCGCCAACATCCTCATAAATCTCTTCTGTACCCTATCTAACTTTTCTTTAAAGTGGTGACCAGAATTGTACACAGTGCCCTGGTAGTGACCTAACTAGTTTTTTATACAAAATCTTTCTACTCTTATACTCTGTGGGTGGGATTTTCCAGCCCCGATGTGACGGGTTCACTTGCAGCAGATGGGGCGAGTCAGCCAAAATTTCATTGGCTTCAGCAGGACCGGAAGATCCCACTTAATGCCTCGGTTAATGAAGGAAAGTATCCCGTATGCCTTCTTGGCCACCTTGTCTACCTGTCCTAGAGTGGGTTCATGTAGTAAAACATCCTGAGGAACCTTACATGAAGAGTTATGGATCTGGGGGCAGCAGATTAGAGGTGACCCAAAGCTCAAGGTAGGTTCTGATGAGGTTTTTGAAGGGGAGGAAAGAGAGCAATGTCCAAAGATTCAGATGGAGTGTTCCAGAATGTCATTGTAGGGTTGACAACCTTCCAGGATTGGCCCGGAGTCTCCAGGAATTGAAGATCAACTTCCAGATCATTGCTCTGTGCAACCCTGGAGAAAAATCATTGGGACGTTCAAAAAAGATATTTCTTTTTCTTTATTTCTTTCAATATTTCTCTCTGCCAGATAGAAAAATATTTAAAATGAGAAAAAAATTGTTTGGCTGAGAGCCAATCATCATCCAATAGGGTAATGAGTCATTTTGCTTTCCAATTGGTGTAGGAAGGAAGTACGTCACAAGGAAGGATCTGTTGGCCAACTAATGGCTGGAGAATTGGGGAAAATCAGGTGATCAAACCTCCAGGAAAACATTTAATCACAGTTAGCAACCCTAAGTGTCAGAGGCACTGAGCTTGAAGGATTTGCACATGATGCTGGGACAGAGGTACACACTAGGCCAGGGTTGGAAGAGCAGAGGGTGCATGCTGGGATATAGGACAGGAGAAGACATGGAGATGAATTTAAAGATGAGGACAAATACTTTGAAATTGATAAGCTGGGAGACACAACCCAGTGAAGGTCAGAGAAAATATATGTAGGAAAGGGTACTGGCTGCAGTGTTCTGGATCTGTTCCAGTCTGAAATGGGTATAGCTCGGGAAAGCAATGAGGTGATAAGGAGAAAATGAGCCTTGAGGTGATAAAGGGTGCTTAAGGTGCTTGAGGAGTGCAGACAGAGTAGAAATAATTAGAACTGTAGGCATGCAATGCCCTTAAGGTTTAAATAAGCACTCTTGATGATGAACCAGTTGAGCGAAAGAAGGCTCTGCTCAGGGTGAAATGGACTATACGCAATTGGGATCAGTCTAAGCAAATAGCAGGAAAAGAGATGGATTCAGCAAGTGTATGGCAAGAGCTGAACAGAATGACCCAGACATTCATCTGTGTAACAACTATAATCCAGGTAACAAACAGCCTTCTGGACTAAAATGTAACAGGTAGAAAGCCCACATTTACAACAAGCTGGATGTGTGTCACCTGCCTGCCATGTTGGCAATGGACAAAAAAATCTGCACATTCTTCACACCTGAATCATTTTTAGAACCTTTGCATAAGCTGATAAGGGGCCTAACATCTGTTTGTGGCCTGTCTTGCTTTTTGTTTCAATGATGCACTTAGACTGTTGACAGTGTAGCTGGGCTAACTTTATTGATAACACATTTTCCTAACATAAACACATATCTGCAATAACTGAATTCTATCAAGACAGGTTCCAACATGTGCTATCTGACCTTCAAACCCCAGGTCAGGTGACTCTGTATATAGTAGAGAGCACCATATAGTATCTAATACTGGAGTCCACAACCACAATCAACTATTATCATGACATTTCCCCTTTTTGAAAAAAACAAACCTTTATACAACTCAAGTACACAAAGTCTCTAATCTATTCTTTTTCTGTTTTGATCAGTCTGTTTTGTCTTTTACTCATCTCTGTGGTTTTTTTCACAATTCTTCCACTGGATGTTCTGAATGGTGACAGAGGTGATTTTGAAGGATAAGGGGTTTTCTCCAGTTCTGTGTCACTATCACCCCTTGGATAGTTTCCAGGACTCTCAGGCTTTGTCTGGTTATCTGTTGCTTCACTGGTGCATTCTGGTTTTTGATCTTCAGCTACACTTCCTGATTCAGAGCAGGCTTGCATTTCATTTATTTTCTGTAAGAATTTCCAGTTTCTCCTGTACTGTTGTCCGTTTGGAGACTGCATTATGTAAGACCTTGGTTCTCCTGTGATTCCTGTGACAACAGCAGAATTCCAGATCCCTTCATGCTGAATCCTCACTCTCTCTTCCATGTTCAGGTCAGTCAGAGGTCAGGCGCCTCGATCAAAGAACTGTTTCTGCTTCTGCTGTCTCAGTTTGAGCAGGTCCTGCACACTGCAGCTCACTGGCTGTGGAAATAACAGTTGGGGCACATTGGAAGCTTAACTCTTAGTCTTCTCCCCATCGGGAGCTGTGCTGGAGATGATCCAATGCCCTCTAAGGGAGTATTCCTGAAATCCAGCAGGGCCAGGTATCCGCCTTTGCCTTCTTCAACAGGTGTTTTAAAGTCTGCACGGTATGTTCCATAATTCCGTTGGATTGTGGATATTTGGGACTTGACGTAGTGTGGCAAAATTCCCAGTCCTGTGCAACTTTGCGAAACTCAGTGCCTGAGAATTGTGGACCATTATCTGAGATGAGCACTTCAGGTATGCCGTGGCGAGCAAAAATAGATTGTAAATGATTTATTACAGTGATGCTCTCACTATCATTTCTCAGCAGCACAGACTCAAAAAGCTTTGATTAATAATCGACTGCCAGTAGGTACCCACTGTTGTCAAATGTGAACAAGTCCACTCCAATTTTCTGCCAGGGCCTCTCTGGAACATTGTGTGTTAAAAGTGGTTCTTTTGTTGTGATTTACTGTACTTTTGGCACACTGCACACACATTCACGAATTCCCCAATTTGTGCTCCCATTCCAGACCAATACATTACATCTCGAACTCTTCACAGAATCACTCAGTACACACAGAAGAGGCCATTCGGCCCATTGAGTCTGTACCGACACGTAAAAAACCTGTCTTACATACCTAATCCCATTTACCAGCACTTGGCCCATAGCCTTGAATGTTATGACGTTCCAAGTGCTCATCCAGGTACTTTTTAAGGTATGTGAGGCAACCCGCCTCCACCACCCTCCCAGGCAGTGCATTCCAGGCCATCACCACCCTCTGGGTAAAAAAGCTTTTCCTCACATCACCCCTAAACCTCCTGCCCCTTACCTTGAACTTGTGTCCCCTCGTGACTGACCCTTCAACTAAGGGGAACAGCTGCTCCCTATCCACCCTGTCCATGCCCCTCATAATCTTGTACACCTCGATCAGGTCGCCCCTCAGTCTTCTCTGCTCCAACAGAAACAACCCAAGTCTATCCAACCTCTCTTCATAACTTAAATGTTTCATCCCAGGCAACATCCTGGTGAATCTCCTCTGCACCCCCTCCAGTGCAATCACATCCTTCCTATAATATTATGACCAGAACTGCACACAGTACTCCAGCTGTAGCCTCACCAAGGTTCTATACAACTCCAACATGACCTCCCTACTTTTGTAATCTATGCCTCGATAGATAAAGGCAAGTGTCCCATATGCCCTTTTCACCACCCCACTAACATGCCCCTCCCCCTCAGAGATCTATGGACACAAACGCCAAGGTCCCTTTGTTCCTCAGAACTTCCTAGTGTCATGCCATTCATTGAATACTTCCTTGTCAAATTACTCCTTTCAAAGTATATCATCTCATACTTTTCAGGGTTAAATTCCATCTGCCACTTATCTGCCCATTTGACCATCCCGTCTATATCTTCCTGTAGCCCAAGACATTCAACCTCACTGTTAACCACCTGGCCAATCTTTGTGTCATCTGCAAACTTACTAATCCTACCCCCCACATAGTCATCGATGTCGTTTATATAAATGACAAATAATAGGGGTCCCAGCACAGATCCCTGTGGTACGCCACTGGACACTGGCTTCCAGTCACAAAAGCAGCCTTCTGTTATCACCCTCTATCTCCTACAACTAAGCCAATTTTGAATTCACCTTATCAAATTACCCTGTATCCTATGTGCATTTGCCTTCTTTATAAGTCTCCCATGTAGGACCTTGTCAAAGGCTTTGCTGAAATCCATATAAACTACATCAACTGCACTACCCTCATCTGCACACCTGGTCACCTCCTCAAAAAAATTCAATCAAATTTGTTAGGCATGACCTCCCTCTGACAAAGCCATGCTGACCTTCCCTCTCCAAGTGGAGATAGATACTCTCCTTCAGAATTTTCTCCAATAGTTTCCCCACCACTGACATGAGACTCACTGCCCTGTAGTTCCATGGCTTATCTCTACAACCCTTCTCAAATAGCGGAACCACATTAGCTGTTCTCCAGTCCTCTGGCACCTCCCCCTTGGCCAGAGAGGAATTAAAAATTTGGGTCAGAGCCCCTGACATCTCCTCCCTTGCCTCCCTCAGCAGCCTAGGACACAAATCATCCGGACCTGGAGATCTGTCCACTTTTAAGCTTGCCAACACCTCCAATACCTTGTCACTTCCTATATCAATTTACTCAAGAACCTCGCAGTCTCTCTCCCCGAGTTCCATACCTTCATCTTCATTCTCTTGGGTGAAGACAGATGTGAAGTATTCGTTCAACACTCTACCGATGTCCTCAGGCTCCACCCATAGGTTGCCCCCTTGGTCCCTAATGGGCCCTACTCTTCCCCTGGTTATCCTCTTCCCATTGATATACTTATAGAATATCTTGGAATTTTCCCTACTTTTACCAGCCAGAGCTTTCTCATATCCCCTCTTTGCTCTCCTAATTGCTTTCTTAAGGTCCACCCAGCACTTTCTGTACTCCACTAATGCCTCCGCTGATTTGCTCCCCTTGTACCTGCTAAAAGCCTCTCTTTTCCTTCTCATCGTATCCTGAATATCTCTGGTCATCCATGGTTCTCTGGGCTTGTTACTCCTTCCTATCACCCTAGAGGGAACATGTTGAGCCTGCACCCTCCCCATTTCCTTTTTGAACGCCCCCCACTGCTCTTCTGTAGATTTCCCCACAAGTAGCTGTTCCCAGTTTACCTTGGCCAGATCCTGCCTTATTTTACTAAAATCTGCTCTCCCCCAATCCAAAACATTTTTTTGCAACTTGTCTATTTCTTTGTCCATAACAAACTTAAATTGTACCATGTTGTGGTCGCTATCACTAAAATGCTCCCCCACCACCACCTCAGCCACCTGTCTGGCTTCATTCCCAGAATTAGGTCCAGCAATACGCCATCCCTTGTTGGACCCTCTACATATTGACCTAAAAAGTTCTCCTGTACACATTTCACGAAATCCACTCCATCCAAGCGCTAAACACTATGTCTATCCCAATTAATGTTGGGAAAGTTGAAATCACTTCATTTCATTACCCTATTTTTACACACTTACGCAAATTGTGCACATATTTGCTCCTCAATTTCCTGCTGACTATCTGGGGGTCTATAATAAACACCTAACAATGTGGCTGCCCCTTTTTATTCCTAAGCTCTACCCACAAAGCTTCATTCGATACCCCCTCCAAGATATCATCTCTCCTTACTGCAGTAACTGACTCCTTAACTAATAATGCAATGCCTCCTCCTCTTTTACCCCCTCCCCTGTCTCACCTGAAGATTCTATATCCCAGAATGTTGAGCTGCCAATCCTGCCCCTCCCTCAACCATGTCTCTGTGATGGCTACTATATCACAATTCCACGTGTCAATCCTCACCCTTAACTCATCTGTTTCACCTGTAATACTCCTGGCATTAAAATAGAGGCCAGCCAGCCTTGCCTTACTCCCCTGAAACTTAATGCAGCTGTATTCCCTCTGACTTGATTGTTTTACTGCATTATGATGTGTCCCTATTCTGCTAACATTCTGTGTCCCCTCCCCCGCCGAATTAGTTTAACTCCTCCTAACAGCACGAGCAAACCCACCCGCAAGCATGTTAGTCCTGCTCTGGTTCAGATGTAGACTGTCCTGCTCGTACAGGTCACAACTTCCCCAGAAACGGTTCCAGTGATCCAGGAATCTAAAACCCTTCCTCCTGGACCAACTCTTAAGCCACGTATTCATCTGCACTATTCTCCTATTCCTGTGCTCACTAGCACGTGGCACTGGGAGTAATTCAGAGATTACAACCCGAGAGGTCCTGCCTTTCAGCCTACTGTCTAAATTCCTGAATTCTTGATGCAAGACCTCATCCCTCTTTCTACCTATGTCACTGATACCAACATGTACCATGACCTCTGCCTTATCACCCTCCCCCTTCAGGATGCCCTGCAGCCATTCAGTGACATACCGGACCCTGGCACCAGGGAGGCAACACACCATCCTGGAGTCACATTGACGGCCACAGTAGTGCCTATCTGTTCCCCTGACTATAGACTCCTCCATTACTATTGCTCTTCCTCTCTTCCTACCCTCCTGTACAGACAGGCTGCTTGTGGTGCCAGAAGCTTGGCTCTGTCCGCACTCCCTGGAGGAACCAGCACCCTCATCAGCCTCCAAAATGGAATACCGATTTGCGAGCGGGACCCCAGGGGACTCCTGAACTACCTGCCTGTTTCTCTTGGACTGCCTGGTGGTCACCCATTCCCTTCCTTCCTCAAGTCCCTTGATCTGCAGTGTGACCACCTCCCTAAACGTGCTATCCACAATGCTCTCAGATTCGCGGATGCTCCACAGTGTCCTCAGCCGCTGTTCCAGCTCTGAAACCCGAGCTTCCAGGAGCTGCAGCTGGACACACTTCCTGCACACATGCTGGTCCCAGGCCCTGGAAATGTTCCTGGCTTCCTATATGGAGCATGAGGAGCACACTACGGCTTTGAGCTCTCCTGCCATGACTGATCCCTTTAAATTAAGCCTTTTAAATCAATTACTCTAGGGCCCTTCTTTCCTGATCCTCGTTACTACAGAATATACAAACTATAAAGCACAAAAAGACCTTAAACTATAAGCGATAAAAGTAATGAATACTTACCCATCCTTACCCACTACTTACCAGTCATTTCTGTCCCTTGTAGCCTCTACTGCTGCAGCAGGGCAAGACCACTCTCTGAAAATTTAAGAAGTTGGATAGCAAATAAAAAATGCAAAGAGCACCTCTTCCCCTCTGCAGTATAATTCCCACTGTGCACCAATTTGCCAATACCCACACTCACTCTGGCTATGTCTCACTCAGGATGAGCTCTCTCCCCTGCTCACGTGCAAGCACACTGATCCTCTCTTGCATATTTCTATGCTGAGGAGGCTTTCATGTATGCGCTGCAGCATTTCATTCCTCAGTGTTGCAGGAATTATGATCTTTTCTCCCTTGAAAAGTATCCCTTCTGCTACATGAAGTTCCTCACAAAAGTCCCAGTGCCCTTGTACAGCAGAGGAGGCTCCACTCCGGTGTGTGGGCCAGCCAGTCTGCACGATCTGCTGCAGTTTTCTCAGGGTGGGGTCGTTCTTGGGCACTTCCCTGATCTCATCCAGTTTGGTTACAGCCACAGGTATGTTGCTTGTCAACATGTGAACCTGTGTTTCCGTTTCTTTATCCTCTTCCTCCATGATGGGTAGGCTTGAATGTAACAGAGTGTCTGTGATGTACATTTCCTTGCTTAGTTTGTATTTAACTCTGACCTGGTACTTCTGCAGACACATTAGTAATCTTTGGATTCTTGGTGGTGCACAGTTCAGGAGTTTTTTAAGTGTAGCTTCCAAAGGCTTAGGATCAGACTCTACCTCCACGTTTTTGCCATAGACAAGCTGATGGAAACGTTCTAGGCCAAACACAATTCTAGCATTTCTTTCTCTATTTAGGCATACTGCTGTTGTGATTCAGTCATTACCTTTGAAGCATATGCCACTGGTGCCTCAGTTTGCAAGAGGACA
Organism: Cetorhinus maximus; assembly: GCF_964194155.1. Lineage (NCBI taxonomy): Eukaryota > Metazoa > Chordata > Chondrichthyes > Lamniformes > Cetorhinidae > Cetorhinus > Cetorhinus maximus. The sequence goes on from NC_135893.1 coordinate 48,850,096, forward strand.
GCCCCCAGGCCGGTCTTAAAGCATCCACTAAGATCTTGATTGGCTGACTGACATCGTAATACTGGGTCAGTGTTCTCTTCAGACTGGTCAAAGATTCCTGGTGACTTTGTTCCCAGTGCCATTCCACACCATTTGATAGAAATTCTCTGAGAGGTGCTGTCAGGTCTGACATGTTTGGAATGAATTTCCCAAGATAGGTCACTATTCCCAAAAACCTCTCCAAATCTTTTTTACATTCTAAAGGTGGTATGTTCACGACTGCTTCAATTTTACTCGGGTCGAGCTTCAGTCCCTCACTTGTTAGCACATGTCCCAAGTATTTGATTTCACGATGACCTATATTGCACTTTTCCTTCTTCAACTTGAGGTTCCTTTCTCTAGCTCTGGCCAGCACCTGCGTCGTGTTATTCTCGTGAGGCTCCCCAGACCAGCACCTTGTCGATATAGGTTTCCACACCCTCTAACCCTTCAAACAGCTGCTTCACCGTTCTGTGGAACACCCCCAGAGCTGAATTAATACCAAAAGGTAAGCGTAAAAACCTGTATCACCTGTATGATGTGTTGAAGGTACAGAGATAGGAGCTGCATTCATCCAGCTTGATCTGCCAGAAACACCCAAGACTGAATAGTATTTAGCATCAGCTAGTTTACACGTGATCTCTCCTGCTGTGGGCAGCTGGTAATGCTCTAATTGTACTGCCTGGTTTAGGTCTCTGGGATCCAGACAGACTCACAGATTCCTGTTTAGTTTTCCTACAATTACAATTGGATTAACCCAGTTTGTCTGTTCTTCAATTTTCTTGATGATGTGAAGTTTCTCCATTCTGTCCAACTCTGCTTTCAGTCGCTCTCTCAGCATTACAGGTATTTTCCTGGGCGGGTGTATTTTGGGTGCCACAGTTTCGTCAGTCTTGATGGTGTGTTCTCCTTTTAGGCAGCCAATCCCCTGGAACTGTGGTAAAGTGAGGTACGCTGTACCTTTAAGAGAATGTAAGTGTATTTATCATGTGACAGCACTGATGAATCATTGTACAGCACCAGCAACTGGAAACTGTAGCTTTAGTTCTGGAGGTTTCTGAGTGAGCATGTATGATCTGGTGCTCTGCCCTATGTCTCAATCACTATTTATTCTCATATCAGTCTCTCTCCGTTATTGATTGCAAGCAGTAATTGATGAGAACATAGGAAGGTGTGCAGTTAGAGTTCGGTTGGCCAACAAACTCATTTACCCAAGACATAAAAGTGGAGAAAAGGATAAAAACATTGCAAGACCCCCTTCAAACTGAACTCTGTCTATGGTTTCAGAACCTCCATTATTGCGTTTAGTTTACTTCTGACACCATGTCTTGTTTTTTGTTTCAATGCTGCATACAGGCCGTCAACATTGTAGCTGAACTAACTTTACTAATAACACATTTTCCTAACATAAACACATATCTGCAGTAACTGAATTCTACCAAGGCAGGTTCCAGCATGTGGTGTCTGACCTTCAACCCCCAGGTCAGGTGACTCTGTATCGAGTAGAGAGCATTGTATAGTATCTAATACTGGAGTCCACTACCACAATCAGCTGTTATCATGACAAGGCCCGAACCCCAAAGTTGGTTTAGCCTTTGACAGCCAATGCTGGCTGCACTCAGGAAAACCAGGCCTACATGTGACCTAACAGGCAGTTCTTAAAGGAGTAGCTGCTGGCTGCTCCACCAAAATGTTTATACTATCTGAATGTGAATCCAGGAGGAGATGGTGAGCTCTTCCTGACCCCCATCTTCAAAGAATGTGGCTTACTATGCACACTTTATTCACCCCTTCTCCTCAATCACCACTACAATGACCAATCACTGTTTCTCCCGCCAAACAATCACTGCTCCACTTCCAATCTCCTCGATCCCCACCACACCCTCACATCACCACTGATAACACTCCCCACCCTGATGGCCACTGCCTCCCCCTCTCCTCCTGACACTAACCACTGCAACCTCCCAACCTGCTTGCTTCCCACCCTTTCCTGATCGCCCCTCCTTGATCACTTACCTGAGTCCCATTGCAATGTCAGCAGCCTCCTAATCTTCCATCATGCTGCCTGTTCCTCTCCAGAGGCTTGACATCCAATATTGGGGACAATTTTGGTCTCACCATTCAGTTACAGGGATTGATTCCGAACGCCATACTGTATACCCAAAAATGCCCATCGTCAAACTTTTAGCTTAATTACTTTGGCTTTGCCAATGTTAATCAGGAGAAAATTTTGGCTCATCCAGGATGTGATGTTGAACAGGCAGACGATGGTGATATTTGTGGAACATATAGAGAGCCTGCCTGTAGCCTTGTGGATAATGTCACCAAGGGACAGCAGAGATATCGGTAATAAGGTGAGGGCCAAGGATGGAGCCTTCATGCACACAGGAAGTGACTACAGGCAGATGAAGGTGGAGAAAGCTAATGGAGGAATGTGCTTATTTTATTCATTCATGGGATGTGGGTGTCAGTGCTAAGGCCAGCATTTATTGCCCACCCCTAATTACCCTTGATATGGTAGTATTGAATCACCTTCTTGAACCGCAGTGATGTAGGTACACCCACACTTCTGAGAGAGAAAGGCAGGGAATTTCTGATCTTAACCCAGGAAGCTGAAGGCACAGCCACCAATGGTGGAGCAACTAAAATCGGGAATGTACAAGAGGCCCAAATTGGAGCTGCATAAATAAAGGTTCTGGGGCTGGAGAAAGTTGGAAGGAGGGCAATGAAGGATTTGAAAACAAGGATGAGAGTTTTAAAATTGACTGGACTGGGAGCCAATGTGGATCAACGAGCACAGGGTGATGGCTGAACAGGACTTGGAGAGTGTTAGGTTAAGGGCAGCAGAGATTTGGATTAGCTCAAGTTTATGGAGGGTGGAAGTTGGGAGGTCGACCAAGAGAGTCTTGAAATAGTCAAGACTAAAAGCAGCTAAGACATGGATGAAAACTTCAGAATCAGATGAGTTGAGATAGGGTCAGAGTGTGGCATTGTTATTGAGGTGGAATTAGACAGACTTGGCGATGGAGCAGAATTATGGTTGGGCCCTCATCTCTGTGTCACATACAACAGCAAGATTAGGAATGATCTGTCCCAATAGAGCAGAATTTACCAATTATGATCTGAGCTAGAGACACCGAAGTTTTCAGGTTCTTTAACTGAGATGATTTAGCACAGTTCCTTATCACGAGCCTGTGATCTCTATAATATTATGCACATGTGGGGACGCTGAGCTCAGCTGTGTTGCCATCATTGTTGAATAGCCGAGCAACACTCGATACTTAGCGTCATGCAGACTAGCCACAGTGTGGATCACTGGCCAGTAATTGCACCCAACAAGAGTTTGTGCTTTTAGGAGAGAACTGAAGGGTGTACAGAAAGAAATCCTGCAAAGATAAATCATGGCCAGCCTCAAACTCCCACCAGACCTTTAAACAGCCAGCTCTCAATCAGAGCCAGCAGCTGGAAGCTGATGGTATTATGAGAAACATGGATAGGTTACACCCAAACTTGGTATTTTGCTGCAGGTAATGAAGGGCCAAAACAATCAATCTAAAACAACCTGATATAATGAAGCTTATAGCTCCAAAGGCAAGGAAAAAATCCTCAGTCAACTCAGAGACTCCTTTGTGTTATATGTAACCTTTAATTCACAGTAGAAAATGCTAGTCACTGCTTCTTGATATTGCAAAGTTTTAGTTGTAATGAACATTTGCTTTTGTCCCAGCTGAAGTTCTATTCTAATCCATTGAAGTTTAAATATCAGTAAAATGATAAGACGATCTATTTGTTGGTCATCATCACAAAAGTACAGCAGTAAATACAAGTTTTGGTTAAAATGTTTTTTTTCTCTGAGCTGAATAATAAGCCTAAGCCTGGTTAATTAGCCCATTCGACTGGATGGACTGGAGGAATAAGGCACTGTATGTAAGGATAGATTAGAACAGGAATCAAGGGACACACTACAAGAACACAGGTTGCCAGGAAAACATAGCATTGTGAGGACCCACACAATAAAATCAAATGCATCAAAACTAATTGCAGAGAAAAGAGAAATTATTAAAAATAAGATGAAGGAAGCATTCCACGTGTGACTGGCCATGAAGCCACAAAAGCTACATCAGCAGTGGGATCACTAAGGAGAAATGCAACCATGGAGAATAAAGGAAAGGGACGCTGGATAACTCAGCTCTCATTTCAGTTAGAAATGGAATAGAGCTGGATGTGGAATTGGAGTCAGCCCAGGGTTATGGAGGTAAATATTTACATTGTGTTGGCTGTAGGGACCATGGAATGAGTTTGGTTATTCTCGACCCAATTCTTTGTCAGAATATATCCACAAAATAATATTGGTGGGATGATGAGTTAATTGCAACATTATTATAATGATAAACAAGCAAAGAGTAGACTAGCAATTTCGACACTTTTCAGTTTGTTAATCCTAACAGATGAATCATCTCTTTCGCTCCAACAATGACTAATGTTTAAAGGGGAATATTATGGACAGGGTCAGGAGAGAATGGAATATCTCGTACCCTTTCATTTCTGTACATAATCAGTGTGTTTTTGGAAAGGGAAGATATGGGTGTTCTTAGCCCCTGGTGCATCAGTGGTCAAATTAAATGACAGCAGCAAGCTTTCATGGGTTTATATAAAGAGAATTATTTATTCATACATTCACCCCACAAGTCTAAATGCTATGTCACTCATGCACTCACACACATACACTGTTCGAAAGGTACTGCTCGAGTATGTAAATAAAAGAATTGTTCATAGTTCACAAGTTTGGCTCATCGTAGGAAAGAAGTTGTTGCAGGCCTGTTAAAGGTGGCATTTTCACTCTGAAAGGGTAGTTTAGATGGGTTCAATAGCTAGGGTCATATATCAGAATTGATGTAACATTCCCTCGAAGAGATGGCTTCTTCAGCAAAATTGGTTACATGTGTTTTTTTTAAACCAGGAAATCAAGTTTCTTTACAGGTAGACTTGGAATTGAAATCAGGCTGGGAGACTTTTAAGATGTAGCAGTCTCCAGGTTTAAAATGGCATAGGTATTACCACCTTGTTCTGCGGCTGGTATTCTGCAGTGGGTGTTCTTTTAGACTGCCCAGTTTTTCTCTGGTTCCTGGTATAATAGATTTGTCTGCAGCCAGTTTTAGTCCAATGATGGTATGTTTCAGTGCCTTCCATTGTCTACATAATGGGCTGGAGCCAGGATGATTGATATACAATGGGGAATGATTGATCACCCATCAATATACCAGCTATGATAAAAGCAAATATACCAGCTATGATTAGAAAACTGGAAGACCTTATTTGATATTCCATCCTCATAGCCATTGTTTGTTAGATATCTTCCACTGATCAGGTAAGGATTGTCTTTTTGCACCTGAGAAACCCACTTGCATTTGAGAACTTTAAAGGAGTTAATCCTTTGTGCAGAAAAGTCACATGACCCTTGGCAGCCATTTTAGTAGCCTGTTTAGTGTCCGTTTTTAAAAGACAGTTCCAGAAAATTATATACTGAATGCAGTCCCACGTTTAAAGTTATGAATAGGACATGCCTTCACTGGGTATGGCAGGGAATTTTAACCTGAAAAACTAGGTGGGTTTGCAAATGGATGGCAGGTTAAAACTGCTGAACTTGCCGACTTCCACCTTTAACCTCAGTGTAAAGTGCAGTGTGCAGGAAACGCCTGTGATGGGGGAGAGGTGCTGCTAGTTAAAAACCTTAAGTGTTCATTATCAACTTCTTTAACCCTGATTTCTGATTTGAACAGGGCATCTACAGGTTTCCCAGGATTCCTAAAGATTACTAGGAAAATTGAGGCAAAAGAACAATGGAATTTGAGGGGCCTCAATGTGACAGGGAAGAAATGCTTTCAACACTGAGTTCTCACACCTGTTTCCTTGCCTAAGTGAAAGGCTTTTGCTCAGAGAATTTGTTCTGAGAGTTATACTTTCAATGCTTTGGAGGTGAGCTCCAATACTTTAGAGTCTATGTAGTTTGAGCTAAAGCTGACAGTCTTCAGATCAGTGTGGTCATTATGCAGTTCCACATTGGACCTCAGATGGGAAATAAGAGAATCTGCAACATCAGCAGCAATAGCCTTCACCTCAACCACCTGCCACTCCAGGGGATAAGCCCAGAGCTCCAGCTCACAGCTACCTCAGCACAGAGTTTACAGGCAGAGAATAAGCCTCCTGGAAATGCCTGAGCAGCAGTCCCTCGCCAGGCTCAGAGATTCTTGTCAGGCGGCTGCTGACATCTTGAACAAGACCTCCTGTCAAATGGGCCAGGTGAACATGCAATGCCAGCAGTCTTCAAAATCACCACCACCCTTAAGATCTTCGCCTCTGACTCCTTCCAGGGATTTGCTGGTGATATTTGTAGAATCCCACAATCTGCAGTCCACAATTGCACCTCACAAGTGACTGATGCCATATTTTCCAGAGATCAGGACTTTACGTGTACCTTTCAATCTTTGAAGTTAGTCAGAATAATATGTCACTTGGGTTTGTTGGTGTGGCTGGATTCCCACATGTTCAGGGAGTCATTGACTAGGCACACGTACCAATCAAGGTGCCTTCAGGTCCATGTCATCACTAAGATCACCTATTTCTACCTCTATAACATTGCCCAACTCTGCTTCACCTCAGCTCATCTGCTGCTGAAACCCTCACCCATGCTTTTGCTACCTCTAGACTCAACCATTCCAGTGAACGCCTGCCTGATTTATCACATTCTACCCTCTGTAAACTTGATGTGATCCAAAACTCTGCTGCCCATATCCAATCCCTCACCCAGTCCTGTTCCCCTATCACCCCTATTCTTGCTGACCTACACTGGCTCCCTGCCAAGCAATGCCCCCATTTTAAAACTCTCATCCTTGTTTTTAAGCTCCTCAATGGACTCACCCCTCCCTATCTCTGCAGTCTCGTCCAGACCCACAGCCCTCTGAGATAACCAGGGAATGATCACCATGCCTGTGCAAGATTCCCACTGGTCTGCCATGATGTTTTCACCTTGCTCCAATTAATTCTCCCTGCGATATTCACATCTCGAAACAAAGTTAGCAGACATGGGCTACCCTCTGAAGATGTCACTGATGCCCCCTGTGAGTAGCCTAAACAAATTTCCAGGGAAGACACAGCAGAAGCCATCTGACCACCAGAGCTGTCAATGAGCAAGCAGTCAGGATGGTGAAGATGTGAGCTGGGTGCCTGGACAGGTTGGGTGGCTTCAGTTTGTACCAGCCAGTGTTTCCAGACTGGCAGTGGTTTGTTGTGCCTTGCACAACATTGAAGAACAGCAATGTCTGGAGCTCCTGAGCAGGAATGCGATGAGGTTCTGCTTTTTTGGAGAAGGATGAGGAGGGTGATATGGCACGGCACACACTTAACTGCTCAGGATGCCCAGGAAGCATGGTTTCAGTCATGTTTCAGTTATCACAGCTGTGCACCCACCTGGTACACAAATTCTGATCCCACTATGCCCAGAACCCTCAATGCCCAGCACAAATCAGTCCTACAAACAACAACCCATTCCTCCCATAAGCACCTGTGATGGGTCTTACCATCCTTCACAAGTTAGAAGACCAGTGGTGAAAGTACGCAATATGGAAAAGTGAAGCAATCAAATAAATATTATGGTTCAGAAAAATTAAACGGAAATGTAACAATCTAACACAGAGTTAAACATCCAAGTGCATGCTATGTTCAACCACAAACTCTTTCTCTTCCTCTTCCTATTCCTCCTATATGGTGCAACCCCTGTGGCTTCAGCAGAGGTAGAGAGAGACATGGCTGCTCTGGTCCCTGCTCTGACTGCTCAGACACTCTTCACTGAACATGCTCTGGGTTTCAGAGCCCATGAAGTGAGTATCCACCAAAAATGGCACCATCTGCACCGGTGCAAGGGCAGATTGGTCACCAGCATAGTATGCAGCATGTAGGGTTCTGAATAAGTTGGCGGGGGATGGGGGGTGGTGAATGGGGTGGAGGGTGTTGATGTTAGGGGTCAAAGTGGAGGCGCCTTGTCCAGAATCCCCACTTCCATTTGCTGCTTCTTCATCTACCCTGTCATGGCCTGCCTGCACTACTTCATTAGCCAAGAGCTGGAGAGCATTTGGCTGCACTTAGTGAGAGGCTGAACAGTCAAAGCAAGGCGTTCCTCCATCCTATTTAAACTAGCAGAGTGAGTGTGCAGGCTATTGATCAGGGCCAACATGCACTCACTCAGTTGCTTACTGCCGCAGCTCCATGCAGGTGCCCAGGCTTTCTATGAATGCAGGTGTCAGTGTGAAGGCCTGACACATCACAGTGGAGACGGACTCCTTCAATCTCTCTCTCTCTCCAATCAAACGCTGACAGAACCTCACACATTTCTTCTGCTGCTGCTGCTCCAAAATTGGTCTCTCCATTGGCAGAAACTCAACTGAGCAGAGCTTGGGGGGTCCTGGGGTCTCTGATGGGATCCCTCCACTGCTGCTCCTGTCTCCACCATCTGCTCCTGCTCACTTGTGATGTGTGAGACACCATGTGGCAGCCCAACTACTTGACTCACGGGCCCCATCAAGGTGTGTGTATCTGAGCTGCTGAGCTGGAGTTTCCATGATGGTGCTTCCTCAGGGTAAGTGACCTCCTCTGAAGACTCTTCACCCTCTTCCTGCACCATGAATTGCTCGTAGGAGCTGTGGAAGATGAAAGACAAAATAAGAACTGATAAGATAAGAGGGTGCTAAGATACCCTTGTGCAGATCATCATTTTTCAGTGGTTGCTGGCATGAAGCCAACATGAGTGAGTATTGTCTGGCATGTGACTGTGTGATATCTAAATCTGTCACTGGGACACCCTGTCCCCCCCACCTCCCCATCGTCAATGGCCAGGCATGCAGAGAGCAGCTTAACTCCAGCACCTCCTCCTCTGCAGCTGTCAGTATAGCGATGATGGGAAGGTCCTCTCTGATTCTATGCCTCTCCTGGTGCTCTGCTCTCTCTTCTGCAAGAGAGACAAAAAAGCCCTATAAGTGTGAGGAATGGAACGTTTTGGGTGGATGAAAAGAAACATTTGTGGAGGGTCACTGTGAGGGGTGGGCGGGACACTGCACTTAGCTAAGGGTGAGCAGTGGTTGTTTCAGTGGGGATGTAAGGAGGTGCCTTGAGAGAGAGGGAGAAAAGTGTACATGCAAGTTGTGTTGTTCTGAGGAGTGATGTGCCAAGAGGTCCTGGGAAAGCAGAGTGAGGAGGGTTTGGAGTAAGACACACATCAGGATGTCCTTGAATGTGTCATGTAACTTTTTTTTCTCCATTCTTAGAATGACAGCATTGCTGGCTAGGCCAGCATTTATTGCCCATCCTTAATTGCCCTAACTGGTGGTGGTGAGCTGCCTTCTTGAACCACTGCAGACCATGTGGTATAGGTACACCCACAGTGCTGTTAGGGAGGGAGTTCCAGGATTTTGACCCAGCAACAGTGAAGGAACGGCGATATATTTCCAAGTCAGGATGGTTTGGAGGGGAACTTGCAAGTGTTCCTATGCATCTCTGCCCTTGTCTTTCTAGGTGGTAGAGGTTGTGGGTTTGGAAGGTATTGTTGAAGGAGGCTTGGCAATTTGCTGCAGTGCACTTTGTAGATGGTACACACTGCTGCCACTGTGAATCAGTGGTGGAGGGAGTGAATGTGTACAGTGCTGGATGAGGTGCCAATCATGCGGTCTGCTTTGTCCTGAATGGTGTCAAGCTCCTTGAGTGTTGTGGGAGCTGCACTCACCCAGGCAAGTGGGGAGTATTCCATCACACTCCTGACTTATGCCTTTTAGGTGGTGGATAGGCTTTGGGGAGTCAGGAGATGAGTTACTCATCGTAGTTTTCTTGTCTTGATTAGTCCATTAAATCTTTTGCACCACTCTGGAGTGTGGGACCACTGCTAGGGACCTCTTCAGCCACTTACAACCATGTCTTTTGTTTTTGATGGCACCTTCTGCTTTCTTAAAACCATAATGTCTTCAACCATTTCTTGCATGTAAGAGTTTTGGCAAAAAATAACAAAGTCCATCCAAAGAATCTCTATGTTTTCGTCATAAACTTCAGAGGCTTCATCCAGAAAAGGCTGAGAAAGACTATAAGTGCTGAATTTTAACTCCCCAACTCGCCTGGCAGTATATGTGGAACTCAGAAATTTCAGCAGTTCGTGTGTTAGTGACTTTTTAACCCAGTCACTGCAGGCAGCAAAATCTCCCTGTTGGCCCATACAGCTCACAGCGTCAACTCTAGAGGCTCATCATTAAAGCATGGTGCTGCCTAGCTAATGTTGTGCCTCCACAGCTCCAGCTCCAGCTACTGGCTGTCTCTCAAGACCTCTACAATGCTTCAGTCTGATCCACACAGGGTAAATAGCTCAGCTGAAAGAGACTGATGCAGGTCATCATCACACACACACCCACTCTAATTGGCCAGAAATCAGATACAAATGCAGTGACTGGGTTAAAAAGTCACTAACATATGAACTGCTGAAATGTCTGAGTTCCACATATACTGCCAGGCACGTTGGGGAGTTAAAATTCAGCACTTTTAGTCTTTCTCAGCCTTTTCTGGATGAAACCTCTGAAGTTTATGATGAAAACAGAGAGATTCTCTAGATGGATTTTGTTATTCTTTGCCAAAACTCTTACATGCAAGAAATGGCTGAAGACATTATGGTTTAAAGAAAGCCTTGGCAATATCTGATTACATTTTTGGGCTAAAACCTGTACAGTATCCCGAGGGATATTTAATGACGCAATGAATGCTGTTAGAGTTCAAAATCCACTATTTTCATATGAACCCAGGGGTCTTGTCTTTGAACATTCCCTGCTCATTTTTCTTTCTAGTTGCCCTCAATGGTATAAGTCACAGTGGTTTCCAGAATTGACTGGAATGTAAACTCTAGTAGCAGTCTATCACTAGACTAATTCAGGCCTGTTAAACAACACAGAAGGGTGAATTTTCAGTCTTCATATATTCACAGAATCATACAGTGCAGAATGAGGCCATTCAGCCCATTGGCCCCAACCTTAACAGGAATTTAGGGAGAGAGCAGTGGGGGAGGGGGGGTAATTTTACATTCAGGCTGGAAAAACAGATTTACTTCAGGTCCTGCTGAATTTCATGCAGGAGCCCAATGAACATTTTTTCTCTCTGTTGCCCAGCTTCAGGCAGATAGATTGAGAGGCTGTCTGGTTGGTCGGCAAGTAAGGCTTCGGAACCAGGCCGCAGTCAGGGAGCAGAAAGGAAGGAGTAAGGGATCGGAGGTGGAGGGTTGGGATGAGGAGAGATCAAAGGCTGCTGGCAGAGAGGAGAGAGGAAAGGATCTTGGGAGGGGTGACAGAGAAAATTCAAAGGACTGAGTCAGTGGGAGATCACGGCTCAGGGAAACATTGAGGGACACGGGAGAAACTGGATTATTGGGTTTGGGGGGCGGGTGGCAGGATATCTAAACATGAGGCTGGGAGAGAGCCCATTGCAGGGTTGGGGGAAGCAGGTTAACATGATGGGCTTGGGCGCTAAGCACGGAGATAAAAACAAAAAACTGCGGATGCTGGAAATCCAAAACAAAAACAGAATTACCTGGAAAAACTCAGCAGGTCTGGCAGCATCGGCGGAGAAGAATAAAGTTGACGTTTCGAGTCCTCATGACCCTTCAACAGAACAGAACAGCACTCTCTCAGAACTTTCACCCGAGATTTTTGTTCTTAAGTCTCTAGTGCAGGACTGGAAGCCAGAATGTTGTAACTCAGAGGCAAGAATACTACCAACTGAGCCACAGCCACCTAAGAGCTAGTCAACAACTCCTGCTCTCCCCATCTATGTCTGCAGCCCTGCAAACTTTTCCTTTGCAAGTATTTATCCAATTCCCTTTTGAAAGTTACCATTGGATCTGATTTCACTGCCCTTTCAGGCAGCTGATCATAACAACTCGCTGTGCAATATAAAATCTTCACCTGGCAGCTTTGCCAAGAGCAAAGAGAAATGAAAATGGAATTTAAAAAATGATAGAAGAAAATATTTACTCTAATTGAGATTATTATATTGTGATAAAAACAGAAATTGCTGGAAATACTCATTCATTTGTTATATTATACTGAAGTTGCAGACTAAATAAAGTTCCTCATGTTCTTACTTTATTTTTTATATTTGCTCATTCTAAACTGCTGAAACATATCATAAAGATACAGCTGCTGTCAGTTATGAAATTATATCTGTCGTCTTAGCTGCTTCTGCTTAACTGACTGTTGGGTACCTGTTCTCCTTTCTGCTGCTTTGATTGACAGGTGAGGTACTATTACAAGAGCTTTCCAGGTACTTTAAATGTTATGATTCAGGGATCAGATTAGAATTTGATGTGGAGGTTACCTTCATTTTGCAAGTATGCTGGAAAGAAAAAAATATTACTCTGCCCCAGGAATTTTTGTAACTAGGGGCAGGTTTTTCCGGTCAGCGAGCGGGGATGGGGCCCACTCACCGACACGTAAAATGATGCGGGGATATGTCGGGCTTGCATCCTGACGTTACCCCCCCGTCATTTAGATTTTCAGTTCGGTGGGCGCGCAGCCGAACTGTCAACGGCCTGTTAAATCCATTAAAAAACTAATTAAACTCATTGATGGACCTGCCTGTCCAACCTTAAGGTTGGTGGGCAGGCCGGGAGCCCAGGCGGGCCTTGGCAGAAGCATGAAACCTCATCCGCGGGCGGGATGAGGTTTCATGAGGGTATTTAAATTTTTAAGGAAGGTTTCAATAAAACTTATGGGTATGTCCCAACTCATGTGACAGTGTGCCCACTCCCGCACATCCACCCCCTCCCCCCGCCCCCCGCCCAAACCCCTGACAGGGGGAAAATGTTGCCCTAGATTACTGTATTTTTAGTCAACTGAAAATATCAGACTTTAATTCAACAGTATGCCACAAACTGTTTTGCTCCTGAAAGAAATTGCAATTTAAATTTATTCAGCCTTAGAGTTGCAATAAGGTCAAATTAATATTATGGTGGGAGTTGGGAATTCTTCAAATGCTAACCAATTCTGCCCTGCCATGCAGAAGAAACCTTTCTTTTAAACCCATGTTTCACGTTGCCTTTACATTACAAGCTAACTAACATCAGTGTGGGAGCCCAGCATTGTGTACGTGTGTGAGGTGGCCATGTTTTGACTGGTGTACCGTACAGAGTATTGATATTTTTGCTAGGTTAGCAGTGACATGATGTCACTCATGGACTATCAATAAATGTTTCCACTGTCCTCATAGAAATTGGTTTCCTTTCTGTTCTTTGTTACAAGGATGTGCTTTTAAAAAAAAAATTATTTCCAATTTTTCCTTTTCTGGCTGGATTTTAAAACTAAACTGAAATCCTCTGAAGACAATGAAGACTGCCAGATGGCTATAATATACAAGCTTGCATTCCACCAAGTGGGGATGAAACAGAGCAGACACTTAACCCCCTGGGGAGCATGAAAGACCCCATCACCTGTTGGCTTTACACTATCCTGAAATTTTGCAAAAGCTTCTGAGTTGAAACATCGAAATGCAATTACCTGTTCTAAAAACAATGACTGCAGCAGACATGGATTCATAGAGTTTCCCTGGCATATACAGCTAACAGGGTACTTTAAGGACTGTGTTACCAAGGAGATCAGAGATCAGAATGCTGTACTGAAAACAGGCTGCAAAAGCTGTTTGCTCTCTCTCGGAAATATTGTGCCCGGATTTGCAAAGTAACCGTCCTGAGAAGAGAAATCTATTGCAAACTGATATCCTTTGGGAATAAAACATGGTAATCTGCTTCATACACCCAGGAAAACAACGGAACAAAGTGACCACAACGTGGAATCACTGCATTGAGACCAGCCAAAGGACAGCTAACCGTATACTCCTTTATTTTATCTACTTCACAAACTGTAAAAAATCCTTAAGCCTATCCTGTTATTCTGCCATCTGTACTGGTGTGTGTGTGGGGGCGTATGAGCAACTTAAACAGATGTTGGGTGTCTTGGCGAGCAGGCCAAGCAGCCTTTGGATTTTTTGCAAAATCTCATCCATGGGTGGGATGAGGTTTCAATCAGTGATTTTTTTAAAAATAAAAAATTTTCAAGCTAATTTGTAACATGTCCCTGTTTATGTGACAGAGTCACATCAGGGGACATGTTATCAACATTTTAAAATTCTTTATTTTTTATGTTCAAAAAGCTTCAGCTCCCTGAGGCAGCTCTGTGCCTCCGGGAGCTTTTACTGGGCGAAGTTCCGCGCTCGCCCTCGCCCCGCCCCACACAAGCAGCGCTGAGTACTGCAGCGCTGATTTACACTGGCTGTCTGTTAATTGGCCAGCCAGCGTGAAATGGCTGTCGCAGCCTGATCGCGGGCGACGGTCCGATTTGTGGCCGCTCCCACTCACCCCCGCCAAGCCCGCCTGACGACTGGAAAATCCTGGCCACAGATTCTGACTACATTTCAATGGTGCAAGTGCAGGCTGTACTAACAAGGTTATTTTGCAAATATAATGCAATAGAAATGCAGACATGCCAATTAAACTCTTGAGACAATGATCGAAATTCAAAAAATCCTCAACAGATACCCCTATTAGCTGTTGAAATCTAACTTTTCTTTCCTCAATTTCCTGGTTTTATTTTTCTACATTATACTTACAGGACACTATGTGACTTTTCTTTCAGTAATTCTCAGGATAAGTGCATCACTTACAAGGCTAGCATTTGTTGCCCATCCCTAACTGCTCTTGAAAAGGTGGTGCTGAGCTGCCTTCTTGAACCTCTGCAGTCTGTGTGGTGTAGGTACACTCCCGGTGCTATTAGGAAGGGAGTTCCTGGCTTTTGACCCAGCGGCTACAGCATTACACTGAAGTTGAACAAAAAGAAACCCAGCCCAGTTCAAGGCTATTGTTCAAAATATAATAATAATTGCAAGCGTATGAGGTAATGTCTCATTTTGCTCAAAATAATTGAATCATTAATCAAGCCAAATGTGTTTATTAGCAATTCAAGTCTGCTTTATGTAGTTTTCCGGGTACAATGGGGTCAATCGATCCCACAAGTAATCCGAATATTTTATTTTCCTTTTGTTTGTCGTGAATGGCTCCCTGCGTATGAATGTATGTTGTTTCTAGCAAGTATAAATGAGCTACGTTACAAGCTCAGCTGATTATCTTAAATTGGTTGCTCGTTACCTCTGCATGCACAAACAACTATAACCTCTTTATATAATGATATCTCCTTGTGATCGTGTTATGTGACCCTTTCGCATGCATACATTCAGTTTCTCCAAAGGAAGACTAAGCAAACACTTGATGAGAGGCTTGACACAAATTAATGATCTGCTTTATTTCACAGGACAGTGAATTGGTAGAACTGTCATTATAATTGGATTCAAATGGTACAGCTTAATGCTGCAAGAGGATACAAAATAAAAAATATTCCATACTTCCCCACGTCAATTTGCTCAGTTGCTTGATGTAAACACGATGGCTTAGAAATATGATTGCACAAAAAAAAGGCGTCCAGGGAGTGGGGCACCACTGAACGCGCCTGCTACATATGGACCCAGGCAGCATGTTAAATTTGTGCTGGGAGCTCATTGAAATGATTCAGGGGTGCAACCAATGCTTCCTGTGCTATCCGATGATGGCTTTGCATGGCTGGAGTTTGGGAAATTGGCCATCTCTAACATCACTTAAAGGCAGTCAGTCCCTTTTAAAGGGGAGGGGCATCCTATCTGATTATCATGCAGCAGGGAAATGCCCCAGTTTCTGGAAGATGGCTGGAAAAGATACAAACAGAGCTTCCAGGTTCTCCAATACCAAATTTCAGGCCTTGAGCTAGGCAGGAGAAGGGCGATCCTGTTTCCACAGTAGGCAAAGAATCCTTCAGGCATCTGCTTTACTATATATAATTTGACTGGAAATAATGAACTCAGCTTGTAATAATCTTGTTCCTGCAAGCAATTTATTTTCATTCAAGTTACTAGTAAGAGAACTTTATGTTAACCCCAATACTGCAAAATAGAATAATTGCAAACTCTATATTATACAAAAATGTATACTTCTGGATCACAAAGGGCAAATCCCAATTGTGGAAAGCCTGGTACAATGGTTGAAAGGGAAGCAGCATTTCAAAGATCTAAGTATGAGTGACTTAAAGAGACGTCTCCTAGGAAAACAGTAACTGTATGTGAAAAAGCTGATTGAAGAGCAGAGGGGCCTTTGGAGGTTGTGGGCCTGGGAATGTTGGAGAGGGCTACTGAAAGGTATGTAGAACCAACACTAAGTACCATATCAATTCTGTATTCTATGATTTGTTAAATGCATTGCAGGCATATCAAATTGTTCACAGATGATTGTATTCAAATGCCCATGCAACACTATATAATGCCCAAAGGATTTGCTTTGGAACTGATAAAAATATATTCTGTACCCCTTTCACAGAGAATCAAGTGGTCTACAGCAACCAGTGCAGTATAGGAACAGTCTGCGTAACAAAAACTATCAACACTCTTATTTGCATCAAGCAGCAGCACGGATAGAGAAACCTCACCACATTCTGATAGTGATGTTGAGGAAGAAACATTGAGGACTGGACCAGGTGTGAATACTGTAAGACCCTCTTTGGCCTGCCCGAAACTTGCTGGTCTTCCAGTACAAAGAGCTGTCGATTACTGAGTGTTGCAGACTGACACATTCCAAGGCCCAGGACTAATTGCTGAAGGATGCATTAAAGCTTGGAGCAGCTGTCACAATGGGGAAAGGCCACAGTCCAAGACCGAGAGACTGAAAACCATGTAAAACCCCTCGGAATGTTTGACATGAAAAATAAATCTATGTTTTGGTCTCCTTATCTATGGCATATACATGCTATACAGGGAGTGCAACGAAGTTTCATCAGACTAATCCTGGGGATGGTGGGATTGTCCTGTGAGGAGAGATTGAGGAGACTGGGCCTATATTCTCTAGAGTTCAGAAGAATGAGAGGTGATCTCATTGAAGTACTGAAAATTCTTCCAGGGTTTGATACAGGAAGGATATTTCCCCTGGCAGGGTGGCGGCGGGGGGTGGGGTCTAGAACCAGGGGACACAGTCTCAGAATAAGAGGCAAGCCATTTAGGACTGAGATGAGGAGGAATTTCTTCAGTCAGAGGGTGGTAAATTTTTGGAATTCTCTACCCCACAGGGCTGTGGAGGTTCAGTGATTGAGTATGTTTAAAGTAGAGTTCGATAGATTTCTAGATATCAATGAAATCAAGGGATATGGGGATAGTGCGGGAAGATGGTGTCGAGGTAGATGATCAGCCATGATCTAGTTAAATGACGAAGCAGGTTCGAGGGGCCGAATAGCCTACTCCTGCTCCTATTTCCTATTGTAAATATAACCTGCAATGGAAAGTGTAGTGAACTGTGCTGTGTTGCACTTTATGTAAAATCAAATTCGAGCTGTTATGTAATGTATTTATACAAATGTTATGAATAAAGTGTACTTTTGGGAAAGAAATGTTTATCCAGTCGTTCAATGTACTGGATGCTCCATTGTAAATGTGAACTTGTTTGAGTGATGACACTTTACCCAGTGGATTTTGAATTTGGAGATCTCACATGCTCCCTAATTCAGTTTGCTCCTGATGCTGAAATCCACAAAGTTGAACCGGGCATTATGTCAGTTTTAGCACATAGATTATTCCAAAAGCAAGATACTGCAGGTGCTAGAAACCTGAAATGAAATATAACAATAAAGTAGAAAGGGAAAATGCTGAAAACTCTCAGCAGGTTAGGCAGCATCTGTGGCGAGAAATACAAAGTTAATGGTGCAAGTCAATGACCTTTCTTCAGACCTGGGTAAAATGAGAGATGTAATAGATTTTACACAAGGACAGAAGCAGGGAAAGGCAGAGGAGGAGGGAAGAGGAGGCTAATACAGGGTAAAAGGCAGGAGAAATATAGCATCCTAAGTGGAAGTCTATACAAGTTTGTTTCATTCATCAGTTCCTGCAGATCAGGCTGTTGAAGATGCTTACTTTAAAGGGGATATTTTAATTCCCTGTAGACTGATTAAATCTTTATTGTTTTCTAAGTACTGTCAGCAATTTGTTTTATCTCACTGCTTCTATTATCTTGTGGAAAAATCAATTACTTTTAGTTTGAATGTAATGGCTTGACTCTAGTATTTATTACCTTTCAGAATATCAAAGGAATTATTAGACATTGCTCATGATTCCTGGTGTAACAGTTAGTTGCTATAGTTAATTGCTAGTCCTTTGCTAATATGATTAATGTTATTTATTAGCAAGTGGCGACACAGAATTACCACTGACATGAGAAAAGTTGGTTGGTTTAGTAGTTCTGTATAAATGCCACAGCTGTATCTCCAATGCAGGGAGATGCCTATGGTCTTTTGTGGACTAGGGCTAGTTACCATTTCCTCATGAAGCTTGGTTCATGTGTCTGAGCATGGGACAACAAGCATTGCTATGTCCTCTGAAACTCACGTTATCCCATTGATAGCATGCATAAAGGCACTGGTTTGGCTGCTGCTAATACTGTGGGTATGAGTTAAAGGGGATAAGAGAAAGCAAAGTGATAAAAGAGTCATTTGTCCTCACAGGATCCATACCCACACAAGTAGATAGGTTGCTCAAAGCAGCCGTAGCTTGCTTCAACTTGTTGGCGAGCACATGCAGAGACATGGCGTTTCTATGGCAACACCTGCTTCAGCACAAGGAACTTCAGGCACCACATCCAAAAGCATTGAAACCATAGCAATGCCAGCACAGAGAACCTGGGAATAGAGTTTACTGAGGTGCCCCCTCACCCCTCCAGAGCTTCACATGCCACAGGCGACACATTGTGGGTGCTTTGCCCATCACTCCCTTTAGGAAAACTATGGACAGCGCACCCACAATCTTCTGATAAGCTGCCCTCACTGTGTGAGTTCCCACTACTGGCACAGGGCCTTGAAAGATTTCACCCCCATGTATCACTGAAGCAGCTACATCAAAGAAAGTTGAAGATGCAAGCGAAGGGTCTTATGAATCCTGTTAGTCAGCTGTTTGAGTGGCCAAACACTAATTCTACCTCTCAACTAAGGGAGCAGTTAAGAGGGATGCGCATATGAAAGGGAGCTAATGTCCTAAAAGTGGTAACTGCACAGAAAGGCACTTTAAGCATGTGGAGCACAAATAACCATGCACAACTTGCACTGAAAGACACATACAGCTGCAATTATTGTATTGTGTAGAAAGGAATATATCACATATATATAAGCCATTCTAACCTTGTTATTAAACCAATTTGTTTAATGCATTTGCAGCATTTTTGGACATTGCAATAAATCTTTTCCTTTGGTTCAACATCACAAATTTTCCAGTCCCACCCGTGGCGGGAATGGGTACAGGCAGGACCGGAAAATTTGGAGAGCAGCCAAAAGTCGTTGCCTTAGGGACTGGAAAACCCCGCCACTGTCAAAATTTGAATAACTGGTGGTGAAAGATAGAACACTGAAACCTAATCTTTATTCATTTACAGGCTTTGATTTATAGAGATACACATTGCATTATTGTGCACTTCCACACAAAACCCCCCTTTCAGCTTCCTCCTATTTATATATATGAACAAAGGTGAATCTCCAATCAATACCCACCACCACAATACAGTTATCACCCAATTGATATACAAATAACACAGACCACTCCATAAATGTAGAATCATAGAATCATAGGATGTTAGGGCACAGAAGAAGGTCACTGGCCCACTGTGTCTCCGCTGGCCTTTAAACAATCCATTCAGCCTAATCCCACTTTAATGTACATTGAGTCCCCTAGTAACCAGCATACACCTTCACTTACCTAATGTCTAGCCTACCTAAAGAGGTTGAGTAGATTCCTTGAGCTGAATTTTACCAGGTGAGTGGGAACCCTGATGTTGGGATGAATAGTGGGTCCCGAAGCCACACTTGCCAACAGTGGGACCCACTCCACAATTTTACAGCCTCCTAACTGGCTTTGTGGGCCCACGGTCTAATTGAGATGGCAGGCGGGCTCATGATGTTGTTGGCCCAGTCACAGGGCCAGTGGCTCTGAAACCTGAGCAGCACCGCCAGGAGAGATGGTCACTGCTGAGGAATGCAGGAGGCCTCAGCAGTTAGGGAGGTAGGAAGAAAATAATGTAAAAAATTAATGGAGCCGTGGGTCAGAGAGGAAACCACTCCATGGGGTCGTTGGGGCCATGGGTGCTGCCTTCTCTGTTCCCAAAGGCTCCTCCTTTGGCCCATGAGGCCTTCCCTCCTGGGCTGCCCCCTCACTTTAGCTCATGGCCTCCTCACAAGGCAGAAAGTCACCCTGCTACTGGCAAAATGCTGAAGGCACAGCAAAATGGCCCTTAATAGGGCCTTTAATTGCTGGATGTTAATTGGCTGCCCGCTTCTTTGGGGTGGGAAATCTGTCTACTTCTGGTCCCACTATTGGTAAAATGTCCTGAAGGCAGGACTGCATTCGAAAGCCAATCCGACCTGGGTCCCCGCAAATTTACCAAGCCCCATACCTCTCAGAGTCAACCATGCAATATGGGACTGGAGAGACATGTAGGCCCAATCTGTTAGAGGTTCTTGCACAAATAACAGTGGAGAACTAATTGGAATTTTCCAGCAGGTTTTCACGCCTTTGTGCTAGTCCATAACTGACAAGGTTTATTTAATTAAACTTCTGAACTCATGACCTCTAGGCTATTAGTCCAGTACCATAGCTACAAAACAAAGATATTTCTCCAATACCGACATTCAATATAAAACTGACCCTTTTATTTGTCTTATGTGCATATTCATTACTAGGCGTCTCCGGTCTGCACTATTGCTCTTGGCTGCAGATTCTGGAGAGATAATGGTGTACTGGCAACAACACTGTACTGGAAATCAAAGGGCCCAAGCTATTGCACTGGGAGTACGGGTACCACAGCAGTGAGTGGAGTTTAAGTGCAATTAATTAATAAATTCACTTATTTAATTTTTTAAAATGCTAGTCTCCGTAATGGTGACCTTGAAACTCTCATTGATTGTTGTAAAAGCCCATCTGGTTCACTAATGTCTCTTTGGGAATGAAATCTGCCATCCTTACCTGGTCTGGCCTACATATGACTCCATATCTACAGCAAGGAGTTGACTCTTAAGATGTGGCAAACCATTCAAAAGTGCATTGGCTTCGGCGTGACCATAAAATCCCGCTGCTGTAAAATTCCACTGGTGTAAAACTCCACCCTGTATCTTTTTTTCCCAAAAAAAGTATACCCTCATAATACTTCCACAACACACAGAATGAAATGAGATTCACTCTCATTTCATTACAAGACTGGGAAAAAACACAAATAATAATAACAAAAACAAACAAAACTCCTACACACACATTCACCCACACTCAGATCTTCCTTTTCACTCCATGGGTCTGTTTGGTTGAGGTTTGTGTTGTTTCTATGTGGGTTTTAAACTCTGGACAGAGCATCTGCAATCATATTATTTTTCCTTGTGATGTGGGAAATTTTTAAGTGATATGGTTGGAGAAACAAACTCCAACGAAATAGTCCCACATTTTTGGTTTTTAATTTTACCACAAAGGTTAAGGGATTCTGTCCTGTATAGACTATGGTCTCTGTGCAGCCATTTTAATTATATATCTCAAAGCATTCGAGAGCTAGTAATAATCCTAAGGTTTCTTTCTGGACTGTGCAGTAAAAAAACAGGTGTCTTCTCTTTTTGTTGTTAAAGGGGGAATTTCATGAATTTGAAGTGCTATTTTTAGATGTCCCGGTTGCTGTAGATAAGATTCCAAAGCTTTAATCAGAGTCTATCACATTGTTCTGTGCTTCATTATCAGGGCCAAAAGTCAGTCACAAAGCCAATGAAAGTATTACATTATGGGAGAGACAGAGGCAGCTGATCAGAAGGTCTCAATCTTACTGATAAAGAACAGTAAGTTAAACATTAAATGGGAGCAGGAGGAAACAATTTGGTTCTTCGTGCTTGCTCCAACATTCAACCAGATGATGGAAGACCTTTGACCTCAACTCCACCTTCCTTCAGTGTCCAAATATCTATTGACCTCTATCCTGAATATATTCAAGGACTGGGCATTTACAAATCCCTGGGGAAGAGAATTCCAAAGAATTCATCGCCGAACCCAGAGGACCAATGAGTTCAGTCTGAAGTCATCAGCCTTCAGGATCTGTATTGGCCTTTAACTTTATTGGATTTTAAATTGCTTCATCCGTCCTCCCACTCTGTAATCCATTTTTGTGTGGGTGAACTTTGAGTGTGTGCATGAAAGGTGGAGCATTTTTTTATTACTTTACTTAGACTGGGTTAAGCACAATAAATACTATTTCTTTTCTTTTCAAAAAACTCAAGAAAACCTGTCTGTTTGTGCCTTTTAGAGTCGCAGCACATAAACAGTTAAACATTCCTGGCAAGCTCATCCTTTCTTAAAAAAAAACCTATAGTGGCCAAACGAGGAGTGGGAAAAGAAGGGAGTCATCCTACCCCTCTCACCTGGTGGTAACAAATGTTCTATGTATCAATGAGATCACCTCTCATTCTTCTAAACCCCAGGCAATATAGGCCTAGCTTACTCAATTCCCCTACATAGGACAATCCCCTCATTCCAGGAACCAGTCTAGTGAACCTTCATTAGACTCCCTCTAGAGCAGGTATGTCCTTCCTTAGGTAAGGAGTCTAAAATTGAATAACTGGAGGTATGTGGAGGCATTGAGAGTTGAGTGTGAAGCTGGAAGTATTGGAAGGTATGTGAGGGTGCGATGGTGTACCTCGATGTCAGTCCCTGCGTGCCAGAGAATGCTGTTGTGTGAGTGAAGGGGGCATGATGCATTCAGCAATATGAGAGGTTGGTGGTGCAGTGGGTAAGCGATGTGATGTTAAGATGCATTCACTGACCCTGGCAACACACATAAGGCCATTAAACTTCGGTGGTACTGCTGCCAGACTCTGGGAATTAACCTCCCTGGCCACCTGTTCCCAGTCCCCACTGAGCGTGTTCCTTGAGGACACCCAGCAGAAACATAGTCTCTCTCCTCCTCCGTTCTGCTGAAGGGTCATGAGGACTTGAAACGTCAACTCTTTTCTTCTCCGCCAATGCTGCCAGAGTTTTTCCAGGTAATACTGTTTTTGTTCTCTCTCCTCCTGTCCATCTCAACCACTAAGGCATCCAGCGTTGCATCCATGAACCTATGAGCTCCCTCTCCACCCCTTTGCTGATTTAGAATTGCAGCAATAGAAATAGGAGTTCCTGTGACTTAGTGTAGCTCCCCTTTAAGAGGGAGCAGGCAGTCAGTAGAATGTGTTCACTGTGAACACTACTTGGCCCCTTGCTGAATATGCTGGCCAGCAGCATTGTGAACCTCTGTCAGAGCAGTGCTGCAACCATGTAGATGAGACAGCATGACATTTGTGTGCTGCCGATACCTCCCTGACAGCAGGAGCAGACAGGTCACAAATTGTAAACCCTGTACCTAAAAATTTTTGCGGACCAATTTCTAGCTGTTAGTCCCTACAGGTTACTGATATCTCCCCTCATGCTGACCCTGAGCTCACCTTGTCCATGAGACCCACTTCCTGCTCCATTCAATCCTGTTTCCACCAAACTGCTAACTACCCATTTCCCTTCCTGTCCCCATGTAGCTGATTTTGATAATGTTCCCTCTCTCATGTACTGTTCCACTCCTCTTCAAATCATCTGTCATCACCGCACTTCCTCAAAAAAATCCACCCTCGATCCCTCAGATGCGTTTTAGAGAAGACTTGCTGAGAAGATTGATGGAAAAGGTGAACATTAAAATGGATGCTATTTTCAGGGAGTGGGGAGATTGGCATCTTCCTTCATTAAAAAGACAAAACACAGACTAGGGATCTTCAATTCTGGTACCTTTCACAACCCAAATGAAGTACAGTCACTATCGTAATGTAGGAAAGCTGACTGCCAGTTTGTGAAGAGCAAATTGCTTAAAGCAGGAACAAAATTAATGACCAGGTCATCTGTGTTAGGTGTTGGGACAAGATTGAAGGATGAACAAGGGAAAACATACTCTTCATCAAATAGTACCACAGGATGCTTTACGCCCATCTGTGAGGAAAGATGTCACCTTCAACAGCGTATTGCTCCAATTGATCACGTGCTCAGGATTTGACCTTCTAACTCAGAGGTGAGAGTGCAACCCCTGGGCCAAGACTGACCCCTCTCCTGTCCTCTCCTACACTTCCAAGAGCGGTGTCACTGAACAGTGACGGAGAATGCAAAACCTGGCAGAGATTCATCACCCAAGGGCAATGGTAGCAGTTTAAGGGCTGCTGAAATGTGTCTGCCTAGGGTGCAGAAAATAAGATAAAATCATAAATTAAGCAAAATAAGTTTCAGAAAATTATGTGGGGCTCCTGACGTTTTAAAATAAGCTTTCATCACCCTTTTAAAAAATCAAAATCAAGCATTCTGGCCTCGTATCTCTACCCACCTCTGCATATGTAGAGGAAAGGAAAATGACCAAACACCCACACCATCCTACTATTGCCAAGAAACAGAAGAATGTGATACTTCCTCCTTCACTGTAAACAAGAGGTTTTCCATGAGAAATGGAATTTTCTTATTATAGCCTGATGTGGTACATCTAATGTTTCAGGAAGAGGAAGCCACATTAATGTTGCTTTGTAACTGATAGAAGGATCTTTAGCTGTTAGGTCCATTTACCAGGCACTCACTACATAAATTATTCACCTAATTAAATGTGTTATTCTAAGCTTTGTACATCATGGAATGCAAGCAATAGGATTTCTGAAACACTATTCACAGTAGTATTTATTTAAATGTGTACTTTGCCAGTCTGTGATAGAAAACAAATATTAGTTTTGCATCGTACAGTGTGAGCACATTGGACACTATTCACAAAAGGCTTGTGTGTCTGAACAGTTTACATTCTGTGCTGAGGGGAGGCAGACAGACAGAGTGGCAGACAAAGACTTTTTCTGATACTTCTCTTTTGATGTTTGCTTGGTAAAGGTACCTGGAATGTCATGTCAGCAAATAGTTTGTCAAGCACAGTGTGTGCCACTGCCTGTCAATGTAGGGACGTGTTCACTGCAATTCAACCATCGTATTGTGCCTGGAGAGAAATGCAGATAGTTTGGACACTATCTAGACTGGCAAAGATGTTGTTTCATAATATCTACACCTGAAATGCAAGGTATATTCATCTATGATGTACTATTACAACCTGGACACAAGTAAATCAAAGTCTGACACTGAGGATGTTGGTGGGTAATCTCTCAATCTCCCACCTTAACTTTGGTGGAAGTCAAGAAGCAACAGCATTCACCACGGGGCATCAGGAGAACAATCATGGATATTCTAATCTTGCCAGTTCAGTAATAAAATCTGGAAATGTGGCCATTAAAGCTGAAGTTACTGGTAATGTCCAGCAGATTGGATATCTCACTGCCACACTCCGTTATCGGCCACCAAACACATTCATCCTCATGAAAGCTTGTTTTCCTGCACCGATCTCACAAAGCAAACAAACTCTTCCTGGCTCAACTGGATGACTATCCACTGTCAAACATTCTCTCTCGCCCTGACTCCTATATTTTTCCTAACAAGTAAACAAAGTGTTTAAAGGAAATGAAATAAACACAGTTTGTTTAACCTCTCAATGGGCCAGGCAGCACCTGTGGAGAGGAACAAAGTTAACAGGCAGGGTTTTCTGGCCCCACCGTCGTGGGCAGGATGAGAAAATTTGGACGACGGCTAAAAGAAATATTGTCTGGAATTTTCTGGCCTTGTTGGCATCGGGCGTCATGGCGGGCGTGAGCGGACAATTTGGTGGGAAGGCCAAAAATAGATTTCATGCCGTTGTGAAACCAGGGCAAGAATTTTTGGGTCGGCGAGCAGGGGCGGGGCCCGCTCACCGATGTGTAAAATGACGCGCGGTGACATCGGGCGTGTGTTCCGACATCACCGCACGACATTTAGATTGTCAGTTCAGCGGGTGTGCAGCCGAGTCAGCTGCGTGCCCACCCAACTGTCAAAGGCCTATTAAGGCCATTAAGAAAATAATTAAAGTTATTAATGCTGCCAGTCCAATCTTACGGTTGGCGGCAGGCGAAGAGCCCAGGCGGCCTTCGCAGTTTTCGTGAAAACTCATCCACAGGTGGGATGAGGTTTCATGAAGGGTTTATTAATTAAATAAAAAATTTTGAAAAAGTTACAGGCCCCGACTCAGAAATTCCACCCCCCCCACCACCGACGCCCCCCCCCACCCCCGCCTGCACAGGGCTCAACGCTTCTGGGTGTGCGTCACTGTGTTTATTTCATTTCCTTTAAACACTTTGGCCCGCCCACATAAAATGACGGCGCAGCCCCGATCGGGTTCACACCCACTCCCACCTGCCCCCACACAACCCCCCCGATGGGGGGAAATTTCTGCCCCATTTGCGATCGTCCGCTCCACCCATCAATGGGGGGCCATGTTTCCTGCCGCTGCATGTCGGGAACGTCATTTTAATACATTTGCATCTAATTATAAGCCCTGCTCGCTGGAATCATCCCCCCATGTCAAACTTTCCACCCACGTGGGTAGGAAAACACGTCAGCCCAGAACAGGTCTGGACAAGCGTGATGTACAGAGGCCTGGACTTACCGTTAGGGTCTTGCTCAGATCACAGGCATCCGAGGAGCAGAAGATGCTGGACCCCTACAGCTGCCGGACCCTGGAGGAACATGTGCATTGCATGTTGGGTGGATTCTCATGACAGGGCTCCACCGTGAAATAGCTCACGGAAGGTGGGAGGTCTCGACTGATGTCTGGGATCAGCTTCGGGACACCAGGCTCTAGGCCATAGTCTGCAACAGATGATCATCGGCCAGGGGGTGGGGGCAGGGGAGAGGGTTGGATGGGAGAGGAAGGTGCGGGGGGTGGTGAGGTTGGGAATGGGGGGAACAAACGTGTTGGGGGGGTTGAAGTTGGTGGAGGGAGAGAGTACCGGGGGAGGAGGGTGTAACAGGAAAGAATGCGGCAACTGGGGAGGTAAGTATAAGGGGCGAGGAAGGTGTAAGTGAAGGAGTTTGGAGGGGAGAAGAAGTTCGGAGGAGAGCAGGACTTCCTGGGGAGTAAGGAGTTTGGAGGGGGGGGGAAGTGTCCAGGGGGAGGAAGGAGTCCAGCGGGAGGAGGGAGTAAGGATGGAGGAAGGAGTAAGGGTGGAGGAGGCAGTAAGGGTGAAAGAGGGAGTAAGGGGAGGGGATGTCCAGGTGAACGTGCAAGGGAGGGGTCTGTGGAGTCGATGACTGTGGGAGCAAACTGAGGGTGGGTGTGGTAGGAGGGAATGGTGAGTATGAGTGAGCCGGTAGGGTGGGAGGGTGAGGCTCCGACGGTAGTGGTAGAAGGGATGGCGAGGGTGGTTAGTGCGGATTCTGGGACAGGCATGGATCCTGGGGGTGGGAAGGAGGAGGCCGAGGAGGACAATGTGAATGGGGGTGAGATTCTCAGGGAAGTAGGGAACGTGTATGTTCGCCTGGATATCCTGGAAAGACAAGGGTTCGGGTTGGTAGGTGACGGTGGGGAGGTGGAAGGTGATGCCGGGTGGGTCAACAGTGATGGGAGAAGAGACATGAGTAACTGGGGGAGGGGAAGGGACAGGGGAGCTGAAAACAAACCATCCTTCTGAAATTGAAAGTGAGCAGAGACTATGTTGGGTGGGAACATGGGAGTGTGATCAGTGGGTGGGTGGAGATGCAGGTCAGCTCAGATGGACAACTGAAAGCGAACCCTAGCAGGCAGCATTGAAAATGCTCAGGACATTGAGATGAGTGCGATGGAGGAAGATCCGCGTGTGTGGGAGTGTGTTTGCACGAGGCTCCAAAAGGCCCTGCCACACACACACCTCTCCCTCCAGAACTACTCATCCGGCTGTGTGCAACTGAACTGCGAATGGTGGGGGTGGGGGATGCAGTGGGAGGATTCATGAAGCCTGTCGATGAAGCTGAAAGACAACATTACACATTGTTCAGTGAAAGTGAATATATTTTCAGATTATAAAGTGACAAAATATGTTCGCCTGTGCAACCACTTGTGATCAGAATTTCTTAACATTTCTAGGTCTACCACTTCTTCTAGGTGCTGCCCTGACACCCGCAGCACGGGTGGAGACAGCCTGTGCAATGGTTGGCCCTGTTGCCTCTGATGCCTTTGGCATGGGACCTCTGGAAAGCCGAGGCCTTGAGAGCCCCAGCTTGCTTTGGCTGTCCTCCTGTGGGCCAGCTGCTCCCTCTACAGTGACAGAGGGTGAGGTTGAGGGGGTCACAGGCAAAGGTGACTCAGAGGGAGAGGACAGACTCTGAGATTCCTGAGTAGATGACCCAGGGGTGTCCAGCTGCCGCTCCTCCTCTTGTCAGGTGCCCGTAGGCCCCGGCCTGACTCCTTGAGGGGAAGGAGCACCATGGGGGATGTCGAGGTGCCCCATTTCCCTCTTGCGTTGCTACTGCAGGAACTCACCCATGGCTCCCGCGATGAAGTGCAGGTCTGTGCGCACCTTCTCATTCTGCTGGACCAGGGTCTCCCTAGCCTCCGCCACCCTCCTCAAGGGGACCCCCATATGCACACATGTGGACACCACTTCATCAGAGAGCAGGCCTCCACCTCACATAACACTCTGCTGAGGGCTTCCAACAGCTCTACATGATGTTCCCACGCCTTCTGCTGACTCCCCAGGATGAGTTGAAAGGCCGAATCCAGAGGCTCGTCATATGACCTGAACCAGACAAATGCAGAACCTGACCCCAGCAGTCCTCCAGGTGCTAGGGAGCTCGGCCGAACCTGCCTCCTCCTGCTGCGGGACATGTGTCCATGCGGTGACCACCAGATTGTGAACCTGAGCCTACTCTAGATCTAGGTCCCACCGAGGCGTGTGTCTCTGCTGGTGAAGGGTGTGTGTAAGCGCTGTGACGGGTCTTCCAGGCTGCTTATTTCCAGCTCTTCAATGGAGGAGGTGTTCTCTTGGCTGGAGGTGAGGATGTGGATGGAGCTGAGGGACTGGCTGGCTGAGGGTGTTGGTCACTTGGCAGAGCTCACTGTGAACCAAAGTAAAGTTAAGTAGTGCATGGCAGCAGAGTCGTAAGTCTTAAAAGAGCACTCACGTTCGAATTGAGAGAGGGATGATGCGGTGCAGGATCCTCAGGTGGGTGTTCACCATCGACCTTACCGGCACTGCAGGCAGGGTCCACATCCTCACCAGTCAGCGTGATGGCACGCTACTCAAAGTGAGTGAGGGGCCTAATGTAGGCCACTCCACCCCCGGTCTGGGGCTGCTCCCAGCTGATGTGAGTGAGCTTCTCCTGCATGAAATCAGATGGAGAGAGTGTGAGCAGGACACATGGCACTGCGTGGAATGTTTGTGTGGTGAGTGGACCAATGGACAGGATGAGGATGTGAGCTCGAGAGGGTATGAGCCTGATGGAGATGTGAGGGTGTGTGTGAGAGTTAGTGGTGTTGTCCCTTGAGGTGTGTGATCCCTGTGGGTGTGTGATGGGTTTGTGAGTGTGTGAGTTGAGAGTGATGAGAAGAGTGAGTTACCCTGGCAGAACGGATGAGACCATTCATCCTGTAGCGGCACTGGGTGGCTGACATTTTTTGCAAGTCGTTGGTGCTGACCCCCGCTGCCACCGCCTCTCATGCTGGTTTGGTGACCTTGCTTGCTGGTCTTCACCTAGAATGGGGGTTGAGGACTTTGAAGCGGGCCGTCAATGTGCCCAGTAGGCGCTCGAGGGAGGCATTGCTAAATTGTGAAGGCAACATGTTTCCTCCCCTTGGCAGCCATCAGCTCCCAGCAGCTTGTGATCCCTTGAAGAGAGCTAGTTCTGTGCAGGGACAGCCTTTAAATATGGCACCCAGTTTACTGAAGGCCTGATGTGATGGTGGGGCAGGCGAATCAGAGGCCACCCCACCAGTGCTCCAGTGTGTTTCCTGGGAATACATTATTAATAAAACAGGATGCACTGGGAATGGAACGAAATGCTGCAAAAAGCAGCCATTGTGGCCGACCGGTAAAATGTCCTTTTTCCTACACGCTACTGCACTTAGTGCAAGTCTGGGACGATTCCACCCATAACTCTGTTTCTCTGTCCACAGATGCTGCCGGATCTGTTGAGTGTTTCCAACACTTTCTGTTTATATTTCAGGTTTCCTGTGTTGGCAATCTTCATTTATAAACACTGACCTGGATTTGCCATCTGTCAATTTCCTATACCACCCTCCCAAAAGATGCTGCCATGATTTTCCATCTACCCACTCTGCCCCTGCCCTTCAGGGAGGATGTGGCTTCATAGTCTCTAATATTTATCTCTCTTTCTGCCTAGTTTCTACTCAGGAAACACTACCATGCTATTGGGAACAGTATGGAAACTACCATGATAGCCAAAGGCCACTGGTTACAATGGGCAGAATCTTCTGCTCTCTCTAGTGGCGTGTTTGGAGGCGGGGGTGGGAAGACATTTAATCAGGCGGGAGGATGGTGGGTGAGCACCCGGCTGCCTTCACCCTGATTAAGTCCAGGGCATGGAGGCATCCTTGAAACCCTTTCTGCCCCGCTGCCAACTGAGGCACTTAAGAGGATAATTAAAGACCACTTAAGAATGTCATCCCTCTGCCACTGGTATTAACCCAACTGTGGACAGGCCTGTTGCCATGCAAGGAGCATGACAAGTAAACCTGTCGGGCAGCTTGTTGTCTCCTGGGGGTGAGGGCAGGGGTGTCCCTCCTTCAGAGACACTCGGAAGCCATCAGGAGGTGGTCGGGTTGGGGGTGGGGGAGGGGTTTGCTGCTGACAGCCATCTCCCTGTCCTTGCTGTCAACCTCCCTGAACCCCCTATACCCTTCCGACCCTGCGACCCCCTCCCACCATTATTTATCTGTGGCCTGGGTCATTCCACAATCCACGGGCCTCCAGTGGTTATCTTTCTTGCAGCAGCCACTGCCTCCCCAGTGACGCAGCTGAGCTAAAGAGCTGACAGCTTCTGATTGGCCAGCAGCTCTCGGTAGGTGGGACCTCCGCCCCGGGATCCTGGTCCCGGGGAAAGACCCACAGGTGGCCTCTCAAAAGCCTGAGTGGCTCGTGGTTTGACGGGCCTCCCCGAAAAGAGGCAACACGGGTTTCTCGCCCACTCTCCAGCCAGCAGGCAAGCCCCCTATTGCTTCCACAAGATTCCACCCAATGTTTCTACAGGGATTTAAAGACTAGTAATAATTTCCATCGGATCCCAGTATTGAGCTATCAGGATTTACAGGAAGTTGGATTAACTGAAAACAAATAAACGTCTGGATTTTCCTGTAATAATATTGACGAGGCTAATTGCACTCCCTGTACAGGGTAAATCTGACAGCAACTTCAGGCATTTACACATGTGCAATTAAAAGCAGAAATCCAGATGTTGCTTTCATAGAGAAGCCCTGCTCATCCATGGGGAGTACTTGCCAATAAACTAAACACAAAAATCCAAATAATGGACAGAATTTAGGCTAATTACTCAATTGCCACACACTAAAAATGAATGAAAAATTTAGGATTATTGCTGGACAACCTCTCTGGCTCTGAAAAATTAATTTTACAAATGTGAAGTTTTATTTCCTCAAAAGAAAATTAACGTTGCGCCTTCAATTTTTTTCTATTTTTCTATTTTATCTTTCTCTCTTGATCTCACCTGTATGTCTTAACCTTTATTTCACTTCTTGGATAATTTCCATGTAACTTCTTTATTTTTTCACTGGATGTGGGCATCACTGGCGAGGCCATCATTTGCTGCCCTTGAGAAGGTGGTGGTGAGTCCCCTTCTTGAACCACTGCACCCACAGTGCTGTTAGGGAGGGATTCCAGGATTTGGACCCAGTGACAGTGAAGGAACGGCGATATATTTCCAAGTCAAGATGGTGAGTTGGTTGGAGAGGAACTTCCAGGTGGTGGTGTTCCCATGCATCTTCTGCCCTTGTCCTTCTAGGTGATAGATGTCGCAGGTTTGGAAGGTGCTGTTGAAGGAGCCTTGATGAGTTGCTGCAGTGCATCTTGTAGATGGTACACACTGCTGCTACTGTGCGTCAGTGGTGAAGGGGGGGAATGTTTAAGGTAGTGGATGGGGCGCCAATCAAGTGGCTGCTTTGTCCTGTAACTTATTTAACTTAAATATAACTTACCTTTGATGTTTTCTACCTCCTGGTTTGCAGCCTGCATGTCTCAGTGAGAATTCCTTCAATCTGATTGGTTGAAGAGTCTTCCTGCTGCGAGCCTGCTCATGGACTTCACTGATTTCCTGTTGTGGGCCCTGCATAGGGCCAGCCACTCGATTAATAGTAATCTCCGCTAACAAACTCACAAAAAATTTCTGAACAAGGTCAACAACAAAAAACATTGCATCTCCACTGAGAGCAAAATCCAGGCCAATGGATTTCCCCTCTTTGAATTCCATTGTTTCTATGCTTTGAGGAAGAGGCTGATGAAGACCTGAAGCCTATTTCTATCAGGGGTTCAGTACTGTCAGTGGCCATGTTGCTAACACTGCTCCAATTCTTGATGCCACTGGGCATTCCATCAGTTAACAGTGTGAGACTGTATTAAAATATTGGGGATGCCCTATTTTGTCTAGCCATAGATTTCATATCATTCCCAGCAAACCTGCAGCAAACTCTTCAATGTTATCAAGTAGCAAGATTCTCTCTGAGTCCATGCAAGGCACACTAAATTTTATCAACAGGAAGGGATTTCACTCTGTGAAAATGCAGCTTGTGAGTGCTGCCAGCCACACCATGTGGTTGTTGGATGCTGTATTACCCCTTTGTTCTCCAACAATCAAAGATGCTTGAATTGTTCAGCCAGAGCAATGTGTCAGGATGGTTGCTTGGAGATCAGGGTTAAACACTACAGCGATGGCTGGTGTCATTAATGTGTTATTTGAGCACTGGGAGTGACAGCAGATTCAATTAAGCTTTGAGTGCTATCTGCATCATTACTGAAGAGACCATCAGTTATGTGAGGTCCCCATGATCTCTTATTTAGGCTGAGCAGATCTCTGCAGGGCAGCCCAGCAAGGATAGAAAGCATTATAAAAGGCAAGCTTCACATTGCACCACAAGGATTCAAAAGGAACTTTTCAACCACTGTTTCCAGTAAAAAGGAATAACTATTTCTCCAAGGGTCAATGATGCTGTTGATGATCATTTGCAATGCTCATAATATCACAATTTCTCATCAACATGTCTACCTTTGTTGCCAAAAACTCTTCTTACATAACCTAACCTCTGCATCTCTTACCCTCAATGTGAGAAAGCTGTAAGGTTGTTGTCTAGGCTAGACCAGTGCAGCTCTCAAGGACTGAAATGGCAATGTCTCAGTGATAGTCATGATGCTCTTGAAGGACCTATTTCCAGTGTTATACCATTGATGCATTCAATGTCTGCCTGTTCCTGGTCAGAATCTCCCTCCTGTGCAGGTCCTGGGTTGATGGAACCGCCATAACGCCAATTAGGAGAAACAGCAAATTTCAACCATTACTTACTGCAATGTTCTAGGTACAGGCTCAGTTGGCCTAATAATGATTTGAGTGAGAGCAGACCAAATAATTACAAATAGCTGGCTTACAGCTTGAGTTGTCAGCTATGGCTCAGTTCGTACCACTCTTATCTCTGAATCAAAAGGTTGTGGAGTAGGACTTGAGCACAAAAATCTAGGCTGACACTCCAGTGCAGTACTGAGGGTGTGCTCCACTGTTGGAGGCACTGTCTTTCAGATATGATGTTTAACCAAAGTCCTGTCTGCTCTGAGGTGGATGCAAAAGATCCCAGTGTAAAGAAGAGGAAGCTGTTTCTTCCAATGGCCTAACTAATATCCCTCAGTCAACAACACAAAGATAGATGATTTTGTTCAATTTGCTGTATGCACATTGGCTCCTCTTTCCTGCATTACAACAGTGATTACACTTCAAAATGAATTGACTGTAAAGCACTTTGGAGCATCCAGTGGCATTATAGAAATGCAAGTCTTTCTTCTTCAAACAAGTTGTCAAAGCTCTGAGTTAAGATGCTCTTGAGGAAAGCTATCAGTTGTGCCTGCCACTGTAGACGCAACGATTGCCCTTAAATTTTCTCCTGATGTTTCATTGCTGCACAAATCTCCTGGATTTCCACATGTGCTAACATTCCTCTTGCGCTGTGTAAGACTCCTCCAACTTATTAAATAACTGCAGCATTTGAGAGGCAATTTCCTCACTGCCTGCATGGGATTTATACTCCTGAAACATAGATCATTTACACACCAGGCCCTGAGATCTGGATCATTGAGATCTGGGTTCTTGGGCTCCTCAACTGAGACCAGGGGCAGGACTTTCAGCTTGTCTTGCAGGCGCGTGCCCGACACCCGAGTGTGAAATAGAGCTCGATGACGTTAGGCTAGCGTCCCAACATCATCGCGCAATCCCGCGATATTTCGGTCAGTGGGCGCACGCGAGAGTCGGCAGCGCCCCAGCTGACAATTAATCTGCCTATTAAGGCCCTTAAACTGGTAATTATGTTGAATTTTCTGCTGCCCATCCAACCTTATGGTTGGCGGGCAGGCAAATAGGCCAGGCGGCCTTTGCATTTTTTGCAAAACCTCATCCACGGGCAGGATGAGGTTTCCAACAGTGAATTTAAAAAAATAAAACTTTTTAAACTCATTTTCAATATGTCCCTATTCATGTGACAGAGTGACATTTAGGGACATGTTTCCAATATTTTTCAAATCTTTATATTTCGTTTTTAAGCGCTTCAGCTCCCTGAGGTAGCTCTGTGCCTTCAGGGAGCATTCGGCGCTTGCTCCCTTGTGCATGCACACACTTCAGCACTTGTGTTCCTCCTGCTCCCACCCCGGCAGCGCTGAGACTCTCAGCGTGCGTTTCACACTGGCTGGCCGTTAATTGGCCAGCCAGCATGAAATCACAGTCAGGGCCCATTGCGGGCAACAGACCGTTTCATGGCCACTCCTGGGCCCGATCATCCCGCCCGTCCGACAAGGGGAAAATCTTCCCCCAGCAATATATGTATAGCTGGGCCAACATCCTGGAACTCCCTCCCTAACAGCATTATCTGTATCCTCACCATTTCCTCCAGGAAGATTTGGCTGAATCTTCATTATTCCCTCTCAGCTCCTCGTCATTACTGATGCTCTAACGATGATTTTAACTCCACTGCCGCAGCAGAAACAGGGCCGGTGGGCAGTTAGAAACAGCGAGTATCTCAGCAGGCAACAGGCCGCATGTCTTTACTTTCAGTTCACTCTTCTGTTCCACTGGAAGCAAACTTCACCTGAAACAGTCAGGGACTTTTTCCAAATATGCAACATTGGACTTGATTGCAACTTTAAATCTGAATGGAGAAGCCTGTGTGAAGAGGTTATTAGCTATGAGGAGAGATTGGAGAAACTCGGATTGTTCTCACTAGAGCAACGGATATTGAGGGGCGACTTGATAGAAGTTTACAAAATTATGAGTGGCATGGACAGAGTAGATAGTCAGAAGCTTTTTCCCAGGGTGGAAGAGTCAATTAACAGGGGACATAGATTTAAGGTGAGAGGAGAAAACTTTAGAGGAGATGTGCGGGGCAAGTTTTTTATGCAGAGGGTAGTGAGTGTCTGGAATTCGCTGCCAGAGGAGGTGGTGGAAGCAGGTACGATAGTGGTGTTTAAGAGGCAGCTTGACAAATACATGAATAGGATGGGAATAGAGGGGTACGGACCCCGGAAGTGCAAAATGTTTTAGTTTGACAGGCAATATGATTGGCGCAGGCTTGGAGGGCCGAAGGGCCTGTTCCTGTGCTGTACTTTTCTTTGTTCTTTGTTCTTGAGATCAGTTAAGGTATGTTTATTTTTCCGGGAGAAGCTGAAGTTATCTCCTGGACCCCATGGGAATATTTAGGACACCACACCCTTCCTTTGAGACTGTCCAAAACCCTGCCCTGAAACTTACTTGAATAGGCTGATAGCCTCCTGCTGCTTAAACAGCCCCTCCCAGCCATTTGCCATCTATTATGGGCAGGTAGCTGGCCAATGGCATGTTGCTGATGTCTGGGGAGATTTAGTGCTCATCTCACTCCCACTCACCCTAATCCAGCTCCTGGTTAAAACTGGGGCTTCTCTGTTCCATCTGGTAATCTACCCTCAATAATTATAGCCTCCGGGTGCAGTGTTTGAATAACATTGACAGAGTCGGTGAATCAGGTACAGAAACACACAGTGTGGAGCTGACAGGCACCAGCTTCTGTGAGCGATGCAATGGTCATTGATTATAGGAGGGAACATTCTTGTTTGTTTAGAAGACTGAGCAATGATTGGAAGACTTTCAATGATTCAGAATGCCTGAAGATTGTAACTGCTCACAGTACTGCAGGTAAGCCACCCCATTGCCGATCTAAACCTTACAGCACTTCCAGTCTGGTTGCTCAGGAGTTTTATAAACTCACAATGATGTCTACATAAGTCTCCAATGGTTGCTGTTCCTCCAACTATTTATTTTATTGCTGCTAATTGTGGGTGGCCTGGCTCTGACTTCCAGAGACATTTTTTTTATTCATTCGTGGGATGTGAGCATCACTGGCTAGGCCAGCACTTATTGCCCATCCTTAATTGCCCTTAAGCAGGTGGTGGTGAGCTGCCTTCTTGAACCGCTGCAGTCCATGTGGTGTGGGTACACGCACAGTGCTGTTAGGAAGGGAGTTCCAGGATTTTGACCCAGCAACAGTGAAGGAACGGCGATATATTTCCAACTTAGGATGGTGCATGACTTGGAGGGGTTCTTGAAGGTGGTGGTGTTCCCATACGTCTGCCACCCTTGTCCTTCCAGGTGGTAGAGGTCGTGGATTTGAAAGGTGCTGTTGGAGGAGACTTGCTGCGTTCCTGCAGTGCATCTTGTAGATGGTACACACTGCTGCTACTGTGCATCGGTCATGCAGGGAGTGAACGTTTGCAGATGTGGTGCCAATCAAGCGGGCTGCTTTGTCCTTGATGTTATCAAGCTTCTTGAGTGTTGTGGGAGCTGCACTCATCCAGGCAATTGGAGAATATTCCATCACACTCCTGACTTGTGCCTTGTAGATGGTGGACAGGCTCTGGGGAGTCAGGAAGTGAGTTACTTGTCGTACAATTTCTAGCCTCTGACCTGCTCTTGTAGCCACAGTATTTATATGGCTAGCCCAGTTAGGTTTCTGGTCAATGGTAACCCCCAGGATGTTTTTAGTGGGGGATTCAGCAATGGTAATGCCATTGAACATCAAGGGGAGATGTTTAGGTTCTTTCATGTGGCAGATGGTTATTACCTGGCGCTTGTGTGGCGCCAATATTACTTACCATTTATCAGTTCAAGCTGATAAATGTCACCCCCATTCTGGTTTCATCATGCTTTAGGAGTGCCTCTTGGATTCCAAATAGGCCTCATTGCATTTGTCTCTGCTAATATTACCTGCACAGGTACTTATGAGACTCCTGAGACATTGAGCATTGCAGAGATCTCTGATGCTTGTCTCACTTGTGCCATAAGGAGATATTGGGATAGTTGATCAAAAGCTTAGTCAAAAGGTAGATTTTAATGAGTGTCTTAAGGGAGGAGAGAAAGGTAGAGAGGCAGAGAGGGTTAGGGAGGAATTCCAGAGCTCAGGAGCCAGGCAGCTGAAGGCATGGCCACCAATGGTGGAGCCATTAAAACACGAGATGTGCAAAATGCCAGGGTTGGGCGATTGATGAGACATGGGGATTGTAGGGCTGGAGGAGATTACAATGATAGGGAGAGGAAATTCCATGGAGGAATTTGAAAACAAGGATGAGAATTTCAAAAGGGAGACATGGACGAGCCAGGAATCAAAGTAGGTCAACAAAAAAAAGGTTGAAGAGTATTTGGTGGGGGTTTGGATATGAATGATACAAAGCCCCATGTAATTACATGTATGGATGCACACTATCTGATACAGATATAAGAGACTATAACCTCAGCATGATTTTATTTGAATCTATTTAATTTGACAGACACATGTGCCACATCAGGATCTGTTTAACGCCCAGCTGGAATTTGCGTCTGAGCAATCTCTGGTCAATGGGAATCTAAAATAGATGTAGACTTTCGTCATGATTCTGTAAATGCTCTGATTTCTGGCTGGCTCCAACTAATTTGGTTCCAGACAAGTTAGTTGGAGCCAGTCAATGGTTAGGAAACTCAGACAGGCTGTATAATGCGCAGCTGCATTCAAAACCCCCTGTTTTGCAACCACACTGAAGATAAATTTCACCCCCAATGGGTCCTGAAGTAATTCTGCAGAATTGCAAATGAGCTAACAGACCATGTTTAAAAAGAGGGTCAGATTTAACCAAGGCAATGACCAGCGCATTATCCAAACATAAATTGTGACTAAAATAATGGAAATCATTTCAAAAATGATGCTAGTAGTGTATCTATAGCAACACCTTAATGAAACACAGTGAACATTAATGTAGACAGCCAACGTTTTGCTTGGCAAAGCATCTTTGAGGATTTTATGAATAACAGAGCTCTTTATGATGTGGGCTGTTTGGGCTTTCAGAAAATTTTACATATAATTCTAATGAAGCTAAAAGTCATGGGAGTCTGGGACTCAATAAAAAGCAACAGCACCAATGAAGGGTTAGCATCAGATTGGAGGGAATCTTGTCTCTTGAGTGGGGTGTGGAGCTCAAAGCTTAGATTCATGCTGTTTGCTAACTCCATAAATAGTGTGGATCCTCAAATCACTGGTGAGTTTGGTCAGTTTGCAAACAATGTTGCAACAAGGGAAAGTACAGAAAAGGCAGTGAATAATTTAAATTAGTTATGCATCTGGGCAGAAAAAACAACAGGAATTTAATACTAAGGATTGCAAAAATGTGGTAAACCCATGAGTGACATAAGTGCAATAATGGGCATAGATTAAAATAGAAATAAAGTAGAAATTAGAAATGTTGTCGCTTTCAATATTAGGACAATATTGAGCAAATGAAAAGGCAAATAAAATGTTGGGTACAAGGCCAGAAAAGTGGCATATAGATCTAATTTGCTGCACTTGGAAATTGGTCACGGCAGGAGACTCCCAGGAGGATAATGGAAACGCTGTACGGGTGTCCTCAAAGCATCCCTGAATAGGCCAAGCATACATAGGAACTTAGGAGCAGGAGTTGGCAATTCGGCCCTTCGCACCTGCTCCGCCATATAACCCTTGATTGCCTTGTCTATCAAAAATCTATCTAAATCAACCTTGACTAAATTCAATGACCCAGCTTCCACTGCTCTCTGAGGAAGAGAATTCC
Organism: Cetorhinus maximus; assembly: GCF_964194155.1. Taxonomy (NCBI): domain Eukaryota; kingdom Metazoa; phylum Chordata; class Chondrichthyes; order Lamniformes; family Cetorhinidae; genus Cetorhinus; species Cetorhinus maximus. The sequence goes on from NC_135893.1 coordinate 48,889,503, forward strand.
ACAGGCTCATGAAAAAAATCTCTCCTCATCTCTGTGTTAAAAAGGAGACCTCGTACTCTTAAACTGTGTCCCCTAGCTCAAGCTCTCCCACGAATGGAAACATTCTTCCAATATCCACCCTGTCAAGTCCCCTCAGGATCTTTTATGTTTCAATGACATCACCTCTCATTCTTCCATACTCCAAAGAGTATAGACCTTTCTGTTCATAAGAAATGCCCCTCATCCCAGAAATGAGTTGAGTGAACCTTCTCTGAACTGCTGCTAATGCAATTATATCCTTTTTCAAATAAGGAGACCAAAACTGTACACAGTATTCCAGGTGTGGTCTCACCAAGACCTTATACAGCTGCCGTAAAACTTCCCTACTTGTATATTCCATTCTCCTTGTAATAAACACCAACACTGCATTTGCCTGCCAACTCATGGGAGTCCCCTGGCATGTGACCAACCAAAAAGGAGAAGGTTTATTTGGGGAGGAACCAAACACATTGAGAGACTTTGTTGGGAAGATGTAGAGGTGAAGTTGAGGCATTGGAGGGGGCGCACAAACCTCCAAACAGCCATCTACCCAGCCCTTCAAGTACCACCTGACCTGCATGTGGCAGACTCCCAGATCACCCATCGGACTGATCAGCCATTCCAGAACCCATCGAACTGGATTGGAAGCAAGTCACCCTCAATCCTGAGGGACTGCCTGAGGAGGCATAGATCGAGGTTATAGTGAGACTTTACAATATAACAGCACACTTTTCATATCACTCTTGAAGTACACTTGAAAAGTTTCACCCTCTCTCCTGGAGATTTAGAACTACCAGAGGCTCCTAGCCATCTGTAGTTAAATTATTGAATCTTTTGGGCTAAATGATCTTTCTTTCTCCTGATTGTTTCTTACTCTGTGAGCTCACTGATCTACAGTGGCTCCCGGTTAAGCAATTTTTAAGATCCTCAACCTTGTTTTCAAATCACTCCATGGTCTAGCCCCTCCCCTGTCCTGTAATCTCCCCTATCCCTCTGAAATCTCTGTGCTCCTCTGATTTTAGCAACTTGCACATTCCCATTTTTAATCGTTGGTCGTCGTGTGTTCAGCTACCAAGGCCCTAATCTCTTTAATTCCCTCCCTAAACATCTCCACTACTCTACCTCTTTTTCCTCCTTTAAGACACTCCTTAAATGCTACTTCTTGGGCAAAGCTTTTGGTCATCTGATCTAATATTGCCTTACATGGCACCACCACATAAAATATCAATTTTTATTTGACAATACTCCTGTGAAATACCTTGGGGCATTTCACTACATTAGTGGCACTATCAAAACACAATTTGTTGTTATAAGAACATAACAGCTTATGGGAACAGGAAACAAGTGTCAGGTCCAACAACCTCAATCCTTCCGATAGATTAACTCATTTGCCTACCTTATTTCTCAGTTGCTTTTCTGCCCAGCATTGTTATCTCCTGATGCAGTTAGGATGGAATAGGTTTCCGTTGTTACTGACTTATGCAACAATTCCATTGCCTTTTGGGTGAAAACTTCACCCTCACTTTTTTTCCTATAATGAATGGTTGTGAAATGTTGAACTGAACTGAGGACAGTGACAGTATAATAAGTACTGGGTGTATCAGTCAATATTTAACACAGTCCTGCTAGTAACAAGAGAATGCATGGTAAAAGCAATCTTTAAAACATGTCATCAAACCCATGTTGAAGACATAGGTTTACAATCCAAAAACTGGTGTAGATTCCTACTGATATTATGAAATCTTAGATACTACTTCTCAAATTCCTCCCCAGTATTTGAGAAACAAAACAGGTTACAACCTAATCTTGATCTTCAGTAATGTAATGTATGCAGAGAGTTGCCTAATTTAAGATGATGCAATCAAGAACAGTGGCTCAGTACAGTGTAAACACAATAGGCCAATTGTGTTGCTGCTTTCACAGATCAAAGTGATCAAAACTGCTGTAAATAAAGGTGGTGCCAAGATGTTTGTAGCATTCATTACAATAATCTTGGGCGAGATGGCACCAAATCGACATTTCCATCTGGCTATCACGGGACTCTACACCCTAGCAGTTACTGATTTTCACTGAAACAAACCCACTATCCAGCTCACACTATCAGGAAGCTGACGTCATTGGAAGCTGGGCTTGCTTTCATTCATTACATCAGTTCTGTGATGGGGGTTTGGCAGCTTTTGAATGCCAGTTATTCAAAACATCCCAGTCATACTGCCACATCCTTTCTGATGCAAACAAAATGGCCTTTATGTGGCAGAGGTTAGCTTAATCTAAGCAAACTGTAATTGCTTACTTCAGTGTGTTCCTTCCGCATATTGGAGTATTCTCATAAAGCGCAACGCTTGACATGAATCTAAATGAGTGAGATGCCGCTTACTAAACAAGAATGTGCTGTAATCACCAATGTTCTTTATAAATCTCACAGGGAAAATACAGGATAAATCCGGATCTTTATTCTACAGTAAAGGCTTTCTAACTGCCTTAGATTTCAATTCCATGTTGCAGTGTGTTCATTTTATAATATGACAACATTACACTCATAAAATCAGTGTTAAATAATCAGCAGTACCAACGAGCATACCTGTCTTTTCTTCATGTAGCTATTAAACTGTTTGGAATTGATCCTGACTTTCTCCAATGGTTTAAAATGAGTGATAGTGAATCCGCATCTCACCCCATTTGTATAGCAGTTGTTTTATACTACCACAAAAAATTAAATTACGCCGTTTATCCACACTCCAGGAGACTGGCACAGTTTTTGAGATTGCTTGGCTTTTTAAGATAAAAGTTACGCAACTAGAGTAGCTGAGCTTTTGAACTATATGTGGGACCCACTTCATTTCTTTTTGAGGAAGAAACTCGATTCACTCTCATGCAAAAATGAGCCATTAATGCTCAGATACTAAAGCCTCATTGAAAGGATACTTTTCAATTATTCAACATCAGCTATTCTGAAAGAACCAGTAAGTAGTAAAAACATTATGAGACACACGGAGGTGGCGACGTCAGCCTCGTGGTTCAGAAAATTTATCTGGTAGCTCGGTGATACAACCCAACAAGATCTTAAGGTCAGTTCCTGATTTGCACTCGGTTTGACCTCTAGGGATCTGGTAGGGTTGCAACAATTCGCTTTGTGCCTGAGGTGAACAAGGGGAAAAACCAGCTCCAATTTCCACTCGTGGTCACTATTCAGAAAGTCCTACAGGATAGGACAGAGTTGGGTCCATTTGTATTGTTAGCCTCATTCAAATAGGTTCATATATGAATGATGATCATTTGGATGAGGCAGTGCCTGCACCAGTGGGGTAACACACAAGATGAGGTTTGAGGAGTAGGGAACCAGACAAATATTGGTGAAAGCTTAAAGGAATACAGTAATCAACCAAATATTGACCGTATAATAGATTGGAACCATTTCAGTTTGTCACATTATTCTAAGATCGCTTAATCAATTTTCAAGTGCTGAGAATGGCCTAACTCTCATTCTGCATTAATTTAACTTTTGAACTGAAATTAAGCAACAGCTTTATTTTAAGATTCTCATCCTTGTTTTTGGATCCATCCGTGACCTCCTCCCTCCTTATCTCCGTAATCGCCTCCAGCCCCTAAACCCGCTGAGATATCTGAGCTCCTCCAATCTTGGCCTCTTGGCAGCATTGATTTAAATTGCTCCACTGTTAACAACTGTTTTCGAAGCCCTAAGTTTTGGAATTCCCCCCCCTAAAGTTCTCCATCTCTTTGCCTCTTCACCTCTAAGACGTTCCTCAAAACCTCCCTCTTTAACCATCTGCCTGAAGAGCTCCTTTATGTGGCTTGGTGTCAAATTTTGCTTGCTAATCCTCATGTGAGAGCTTTGGGATGTTTTACAACGTTGAAAGTGCTATATAAATACACACTGGTGTTGGTCAAGGATACAAAAAAATAAATAAAATAAACCACAAAAAAATGTTACTGTCTCTATATCGGGAAAAAAATCTTTAGCAAGATGTAACATTTGACCTCAAGGAATCAATTATTTGTATCACATAAAACTACATTAAAACAAGAAGCGCAATGAAGATTCATCAACGTGTTTTATGACAAGTCAAGGAGGAATGATACAGCAAAGACACATCGAGTAGTCATTTTATATTTCAACAAACAGCTTTAGTGAAAATATACGTTTTAAAAAAAGATGGATCCCTGTTGAATAGTTATGGGAACCATTATGAATAAAATGTGTGATTTTTAAATAAATTGACACCTATAAAAATAGTATCTGTTCATCTCCCCTAGAAGAACAAGGTACAATAGGTAAGGGCTGGCAAGCTCGTCCTGAAGTGTGCCTGTGTTAATTTGCAGTTTTTCTCTTGGCATCTGCAGCGTACTGGTAGCTTTCAAATCATAAAGTTTCATTCACATTTGGTGTGGAAAATAAGAAGTCATAGGCTCATGAGTCCTATGCCACTGTGATGCCAACATATCCTCCATCATGGAGTGCTTTTCCCAGTGATAAGCTACACTGCACTTGATCTGAAGCACTGGTGCTCTCAGTATCAATATCAACTAACATTCTTTTTGAGCCTGTCCATGCTACACATTCTTTTGTGATGCTCAGATTAATGTTTGTGTTCAGGCCTCTTTCTGACACCCTCTGGACTCTCAACTGATTTCTTGCCAGTGAACAGTGTGATGAGAATGATTGCCGCTGGAACATGTATGCACACTGTCAGCTCAACCGTGTACATTCTTCACAGCCTTCATTGTGTTTTGACCACATAAACCCACTGTCCAAATATTCAAACTTATCAGATGATAGCAGTGAAACAGCTGATGTTCTGCCATCTGTTTACATTCTTCCAACATAAGTGGTTTTTTTTAATTTATATTTCCTGAGCGGATCCTACTGCACCGCGGGTTACTCCCAGCTCCAAAATTTACACTGTCAGCCTTTCCATCTCTGAGTCAGAGATGGAAGTGTTCAATCCCAGTGCAGACAGCTCCAAAGAGTGAAGACTATGGTCCAGAAATTCGAGCAGGTCTACTAGGTTCCCAGTCTGGCAAGCGGGAAGACCATACGCATTTCCAGCCAAAAATGTGCAACCCATCACACCGGGGGCAAAGGTCTTTGTTTCCTGCTATTCCTTACCACCCCACACCCGCCACCCCCCAACCACAATGCCCCAGGCCCTAGCGCTTAACTTAGTGCCCAGCTCCTGATACTCCCAGGGGAGTACATCCTCCCTGTTCTTTCCGATCTCATTGATTCCGGCATTGATCACATTCTTCCCATTCCACGTTCCTTTCCAGCTGATTCTACATATCCCTTGCCTTGGCATCAAACAGAAAAAGCATCCTAGATTCTCAGTATGACTGCAGAGGATATCCTCTATTCCCCTAATTATCAAATTCACAGTAATTGCATCATTTCTATTCTGCTGTTTCCACCCCCCCACCCCCAGCTTCCCCACCTTGGGTTGGCTTCTCTTCCAAGTTGCCTTGGTTATTGTTCTGGCCACCCTCCCCTAGTTTTCTTCCTTATACCCACAGATATCAAGCACTTTGTGCCTGTCTGACAAACCCAGTTTCTGTGGTTCCTCCTATTCTCTAGTTATGACCGGTCGCTGGGCAAGGTCCCTCTATTTGTTAACTTCCCAAGCAGGACCCGAATTTTGTTATGCTCCTGGGTGAGGGGGAATGGGCTGGATCCCCTCCTCTATTCAACCCACCTCAGTTAGTCGCACCAAGGTTAATTTTAAAGGAATCCCTCCCCCCCATGGATACTTTTTCCCAGTCCAAATGTTTTTTTTGAAGGAGCCAATTTAACCTGGCTTTCTTGATTCAAAGAAAGAGTAAGCTCATTAGTTACTAAAAACATGCGAAAAAATAATAAAAATGCAACACATTTACACACAGATCAGAATTGAGAAGTTGAGTCCAAATAAAAGTTTAAAAAGATATATGAATCAGTCTTTGGCTTGTCTATGAGACTTAGGTAGCGAAATGTTGCAGCCGTTAAATTGGGTGATTCAGGAAGAGCTGACTTTGGCAGTTTTGCAGTTGGTTTGGAGACACTTGGTTCTGCAGGTTATCAGAAGAAGCTGCCCGATTTCCTTTTTGATTGTGGCTTTGCTGAGTATTGCCTCCAGCAGCAGAGAGAGAGAGAGAGAGAGGGAGAGAGAGGTTTCGCCTGCAACTGCAGGGGTGACTAATTGATCTTCTTGTTGCTGTCACACACACGGCACAGAAGCACATCAGCACTGCACTGCAGCTGGCTTTTTAACCCATTTTCCCCCATGTGTTCCTGTAAAGGAAAAAACCATGCCTTGCGCTCAGAGTCTGTTTTCTTTGATCTCTGACCATTTTGCACATTCTGAGATATAAATCAATAGGAGGTGGATTTTAGATGACTGCTGGGACGTGGTAATCAGACCTTTGCCTCCGCAACCACAGGAGATTAAAGTTCCGTCTTTTGCACCTTTCCTATCTCCCTTTTAAGTGTCTCTGCTTGAAGAAGGCCATGACACCTTTTTCAGGTGCAACATTCCATGTTCTCTCAGGACAGGTCTGTCAGTATAATCCACATAGGAATTTTCCAGAAGGTGGTTACTTTACATTATCAGCCATCTTTTGTTCAGTGTCCTTGCTTGTATTTCTTTGAAAACACACATATCTTCCTTAATTACATATGCCCGTAAGTAATTTGTGGCTATAATCAGCTTTTATGACATTCTCTCCACTTGCTTTCTGGAGTACTGTGTACAGTTTTGGTTTCCTTATTTAAGGAAGTTAGAAGCAGTTCAGAAAAGGTTCACTCGACTGAAACCTGGGTTGAAGGTATTATCTTATGAGGAATTGGACAGGCCGGGCTTGTATCCATTGGCGTTTAGAAGAATGAGAGGTGACCCTATTGCAACATATAAGATCCTGAGGGGACTTGACAGGGTGGATATTGAAAGGATCTTTCCCCTAGTGGGGCACAGTTTAAAAATAAGTGTTCTCCCATTAAAGACAGAGATGAGAATGATTTTTTTCTCTCAGAGGGTCGTGAGTCTGTGGAACTCTCTCCCCCAGAGACTGGTGGAGGCAGGGCCATTGAATATTTTTAAGGCAGAGGTAGATAGATTCTTGACAAACAAGGGAGTCAAAGGTTATCGGGGGTAGGTGGAATATGGATTTGAGGCCACAGTCAGATCAGGCATGATCTTATAGAATGACTAAGCAAGCTCGAGGGGCTGAATGGCCTACTCCTGCTCATAATTTGTATGTTTGTATGTTCATGTGGTTGTCAGTCAAACTCTTTTCTTCCTGTCCCTCTATCTCCCAGTGAGCTAAAACCAAAGGAATTGAAGGGAAGTTATTGATCTCACTAGGAGATTGGTTAGGTGGTAGGAGACAGTGATTAGAGATAATGGGTATGGATGGCGATTGGCGAGTAATGGAGTTCCACGAGGGCCTGTGCTTTTCACCATATTATTCGTCATATTTGTCAACAATTAATGACTTACACATGATTAATGAATTAACAGATAGAGAGCCACACATCCAAGCTTGTTGATGATACAAAGATAGGTGGAATAGTCAGAGTTGAGAGAAGCATAAAATTATAAAGACGCATTGATAGACTAAATGGGAGGGAAACAACTGCGGAAGATGTATTTCAATGCAGCTAAGTGTAAGGCCATCAATTTCGATGAAAATAGGATAGATTTTAGCATTATTTAAATGATGAAAAGTGAATAACAGTGGATCAAGGCCCAAAGAGATCTGTCATCACACCCCACTCCCCCACCCCCATACACAGATCTCTAAAATGTAGGAGTCAGGTGCAAAAAAAAATGGTTTTATATCAAGAGGGTTGGAATATGAAAGGGTGAGGTGGAATTTTGTTTCAGCTATACAACACACTTATTATTAATCCAATTAGATTATTTTCATAGTTCTGGACACCACATCTTAGAAAGGATAAATTGCATTGGAAGGAATGTGGCGGTTCACCAGGATGTTACCAGGGCTCTTAAACGAGGAACGGTTGCAAAAACTCGGCTTGTATTTACTGGAATATAGAAGATTAAGGGATGATCTGATTGAGGTTTTTAATGATTTTGAAATGAATCAACGAGGGAGATAAAGAGAAACTTTCTCTTCTGGTGTGTGTGGTGAGGGCGGGTAGGGATGTGGGTGGTGAGTGGTGGTCTTGGACAAGGGGACATGACCTTAAAATCAGAGCCAGGCCATTCAAGAGAGAAGTTTGGGAACGCTTCTTCACATAAAGGATGGTGGCAGCTTGAAGATCTCTCTCATAAAAAGCAATAGACATTAGCTCAATTAGTAATTTTCATTCTGAGATGGATAGGATTTTTAATAAGCAAGATATGAAGCCAAGGTAGGTAATGGAGGTTGCATACAGGTCACTGGGATCTCATGGAATGGTGGAACAGCCCTGAGGGGCTGAATGACCTATTTCTGTTCCCATGTTCCAATGTGGGGTGATTATGGCTTCAGTAAACTGTCTAGATATCCTTCCTCCCGTTCCTGATTATTTTGAAGTGATTCCAGCCCACATTCGAGCTCATGACTCTGAGACAGAGTAATTCAAGGCACTAAAATTTCCCACAGGTGTGCTCTTCTTCTGGGATAAGCCCACAGTCCACGACCACCCACTTTCTATGACACACTATCATTTCTGCCATTATCTGTTCAATATCTGTATGCTTATTTAACTATGGTACAGCAGTTATTTATTTATCTATTCCCAATGCTACCTGATTCATTTTAATACTAAATTATAATTATCACATGGATTTAGTTCAATTTCTTTTAAAAACTTTTATTGTTCAGTGTATTAGGTTTATCCTATTTCATCTGCTGTTGGTGTTTGTGTCTATTTACTTTTAATGACTTCATTTACGGGGCTAATTAGGATTTTGTCCACTTTTTTTATTTAGGAAATTCATTTTTTAAAGTTTAGTAGCCCCTTAAACCTACATGTAGTTAAATATTTAAAGTGTGAATAAATAATTGAACACAGCTATTATTTCTTAGCTATTTTATTCTGAACATATTTCCGCTTTGGCACTGAAACCTCCCCTGTCTTAGCTTCAGAAAACATGCCCTTCTCTATTAGCTCTCAACTTTCTCTCCTCTCCAAGCTCATCTTGTCCAGAAGATTCACCTCCAGCTCTCTTGACTGCATTTGATATTTGGCAGCGGTATGGAAAGACCATGAAGATTTGGTAGAGGTATACGAAATCATTAGGGGTCTGGACAGAGTCGGGAAGGTATTGTTCCCATTGGTGGAAGGATCAAGAACTAGAGGGCACACATTTAAGGTAATGGCTGAAAGAAGTAATGGCAGCATGAGGAGAAAGGTTTTCACGCAGCGAGCGGTTAGGACCTGGAATGCGTTGCCGAGAGTGTGGTGAAGGCAGGGTCAAATGTGGCATTTGAGAGGGAATTGGATTACTGGCTGAAAAGGAAGAATACACAGGGCTATGGGGTGAAGGCTGGGAAGTGGGCCTGGGTAACTGGCTCCTTTGGAGAGCCAACACAGATATGATGGGCTGAATGGCCTCTTCCTCTGGTGTAACCATTCTGTGACTTTGTAAAGACAGATGATTCATTTCCTTTCCTAGCCCAGCATGATAACTGCCATTGTAAATGATTTCCACTCCTCCCTTTCTTTAAACACCTTATCCACTTACTAATACTTTAAAGCACACCCTTTACCCTTTTGTCATTGCAAGCACCCACCCTATCTCCACACTCTCTGCCTTCAATTCCTTGAACATATTATCAACTCCATGTCCATCTTTTAAGCTGTTCTATTTTTGAATTTCTCCAAGATGGGGTCAGGGTCCACACGTTCGCTGTTGACACTCAATTCTATCAGTCTACCACTTCTCTCAACCACTCCACTGCCCCTGTTCGGTAAGATTGCCTATGAGGTGCAATATCCTTCAATTAAAAACCGGGAAGTCTGAAACTATCATCTTAGCTTCTTTCATGAATTCCACACTCTTCCCACTGATTCAGTGGCCCAGGTTTTCACTACCAAGGTGGGTAGATTGAGATGGGAAATGTCCTGCCTTGGCATGCCCGCCTCAGTAGAAAGGCCCCTGAGTGGCGCAATCTTTGCTCCGAGGAGGGCTAGAGTGGTAAAGAGTCATGCCCACCACCTCTGGAGGCAGAGCTTAGGCAGCCTTGGGGGCAGACAAGTGCTGAGGTGGGCTGGTTAAAAGGCCCGCCTTGATTCTCTGCTGCTTCAATCCAGTTGTGCAGCGAAATTTTAAGCTGTCTAGTCCTCACCCCTTGCATCCTCTCACTCACACCCCCATGCCACCTCCATGCCAACTTCTGCCCCCAACCCACTCCCATGAACTCCCATACCAACTCATGTCAATTTTAATCCTTCCTTGCCCATTTACAGTTTATGCTATGTGCAAAACCAATGAGCCATTTAGTAATAATGGCATGTGTGAAACTGCTCATAAAAAATACCCATTCATAAATCTTCTTTTGAAAAAGAACTGCTATTCCCATAATTCTATAAAAGTGTCAATGAGCCAGGCCATTAAAGACCACAAGACCATAAGATGTAGGAGCAGAAGTAGGCCATTCGGTGCATCGAATCAGCTCCGTCATTCAATGAGATAATAGCTGAACTGATAATGCTTAACTCCACTTTCCTGCCATTTTCCCATAACTCTTGATTTCCTTACTAATTAAAAATCTGCCTATCTCAGCCTTGAATATACTTAACAACCCAGCCTCTACAGCACTCTGCAGTAAAGAATTCCACAGATTCACTACCTCTAAGAGAAGAAATTCCTTCTCATCTCTGTCTTCAATGGGCGACCCCTTACTCTGAGATTATGCCCTCTGGTCCTAGACTCTCCCACAAGGGGAAACAACCTCTCAGCGTCTGTCCTGTCAAGCCCCCTATGAATCTTATATGTTTCAATAAGAGTACCAAAAGTATCAATAACAGAGACTTCAAGCACTTTGCATCTCTAATTTGTGCAACTAAACATTGAGACATTGACAAAAGAGATCACAGAATGAATTGCTTATAACCACTTCAAGATGTCAGTCAAGCAAAGTCAACAGTTCTCTCCAGCTGTCAAAACAGAACTAATGCTGAGAAGATCCTTTAATGAGTCTGGGCTCTTAGCTAAGTGGATGAGTGGAAAGCACTGAGTTGGAATGGGGGGGATGTGGGGGTCATGGGAGACATTGGTAACACCTTTTGACCTTGCCTTTCAAAGATTCCCGAGTCCAGACTATGGTTCATGGTTCCACTGATGTCCTTGAACCACAAGTCATGGAGAAGCTGGCCTGACTGCATGAAAATTGTGGGGGGCTGGGAGAAGTAACATGTGCTGTGGATAAAGGGCAACCGGTGGATGTACTATACTTAAATTTCCAGAAGGTATTTGATAAAGTGCCACATCAGAGGTTATTGTATTAAATAAAAGCTCATGGTATAGGGGATAACATGTTGGCATGGATAGAAGATTGGCTGGCTACCAGGAAGTAGAGTGTAGGCATAAATGGGTCTTTTTCAGGTTGGCAAGATGTAACGAATAGTATGCCACAGGGATCAGTGCTGGGACCTCAACTGTTTAAATGTATATAAATGACTTGGATGAAGGGGCGGATGGGATGGTTGCCAACTTTGCTGATGACACAAAGATAGGTAGGAAAGTAAGTTGTGAAGAGGACATAAGGAGGCTACAAGACGATGTAGATAGGTTAAGTGAGTGAGCAAAGATCTGGTATAATGTGGGAAAATGTGAAATTGTCCATTTTGGCAGGAAGAATAAAAGAGAAGCATATTATCTGAATGGTGAGAGATTGCAGAGCTCTGAGATGCAGAGGGATCTGGCTGTTTTAGTGCATGAACCGGAAAAGGCTAGTATGCAGGTACAGCGAGTAATTAGGAAAGCTACTAGAATGTTATCATTTATTGCGAGGGGAATTGAATACAAAAGTAGGGAGGTTATGCTTCAGTTACATAGAGCACTAGTGTGACCACATCTGGAGTCTTGTGTACAGTATTGGCCACCATATTTAAGGAAGGATGCATTGGAAGCAGTTCAGAGAAGGTTTACCAGACTAATACCAGGAATGGGTGGGCTGTCTTATGAGGAAAGGCTGGACAGGCTAGGCTGTATCTGCTGGAGTTTAGAAGAGTAAGAGGCAACTTGATTGAAACATATAAGATCCTGAGGGGTCTTGAGAGGGCGGATGTGGAGAGGATGTTTCCTCTTGTGGGAGAATTTAGAACTAGGGGTCACTGTTTAAAAATAAGGGGTTGCCCACTTAAAACAGATGAGGCAAATTTTTTTCTCTCAGAGGGTCGTGAGTCTTTGGAACTCTCTTCCTGAAAAGGTGGTGGAAGCAGAGTCTTTGAATATTTTTAAGGCAGAGGTAGATAGGTTCTTGGTAAGCAAGGGGGTGATAGGAGGTAGGTGGGATGCAGATTTGAGGTTACTATCAGATCAGCTATGATCTTATTGAATGGTGCAGCAGGCTCAAGGGGCCAAATGGCCTACTCCTGCTCCTTGTTCGTATGTTTGTATGCCTTCCCCCCGCAATGGAACTGCCAGGTCGGGAGTGCAGGGTGCAAACTCACTACCCACACCCTTAGCACATGCCAGCGAAAATTGGAGGTGCTGGGAATGGGGGGGGCAGGAATCCCGGAATTAGGTCCTGCCACCTACTTTTTAAATGGCTCCACAGTCGTTACGCCTCTCCAAAAATCTCGGCCAGTCCCTCTCTCCCTGACCTCTGTTTCCAGTTGAAAAAGTCTGTTCATGAGCTCAGCATCCTACTCACCCTCGACCTGAGCTTCTGAACTCATATCATTCCCATCACCACAACAATGTTAACCTCTTCCACTGTCTTTACCCATCTGCTACTGAAATTCTCATGCAAACTTTATCACTCTAGAGCTAAGCTGTTCTGATGCACAACTGGGCAGCCTTCCATTTCCCACACAACATAAACTTCAACTCATCCAATTATCTGCTGCCCCGATCATATGTTAAGATGTTCTTCACCTACTTTTGTTCACAGTCTGTGAAGTCACCACATTTAAAATTCTCATCTTTTCCATTTAGCTCCTTTCATGGCTTTATTCATTTCTGGCTCTGTAGCATCCTCCAGGTCTACAACTGCTACCCCCAAACCCTCACAGAATCAGAATAACAGGCCAGGATTTTCCGTGCCCGCTGACGTTGGGCGTGTTGGGTGGTGTGAGCAGACAATGTGGCGAGAAGGTCACAAATCAGTTTCACGACATCGTGAAATCAGTTTGTGATCGTCAGCTCAGCCCGTCGATGGTGGGCTGCATTTCCCGCCATCGGATGTCGGGAACCTCATTGTAATGTATCATCAGATCATTATAAGGCCAGCCCGCTGAGCTCACTCAACCACCTGGATCATCTGCCTACATCAGTGGGAAAACACACCGGTGCAAAACACGTCTTGACAACTGTGATGTGCAAAAGTCGGGACTTACCTCCTTATCTATCCGGCCATGTGGAAAGTTGCCCAGGTATGTCCTGTGCACAAAAAGCAGGACAAATCCAACCTGCCAATTTCCACCCCATCAGTCTACTCTCCATCATCAGTAAAGTAATGGAAGGGGTCATCAACAGTGCTATCAAGCGGCACTTGCTTAGCAATAACCTGCTCACTAATGCTTCGTTTGGGTTCTGCCAGAGCCACTCAGCTCCTGACCTCATTACAGCCTTGGTTCAAACATGGACAAAACAGCTGAACTCCAGAGGTGAAGTGAGAGTGACTGCCCTTGACATCAAGGCCACATTTGACCAAGTGTGGCATCAAGGAGCCCTAGCAAAACTCCAGTCAATGGGGATCAGGGGACAAACTCTTCACGGGTTGGAGTTATACCTAGCACAAAGGAAGGAGGTTGTGGTTGTTGGAGGTCAGTCATCTCAGTTCCAGGGCATCACTGCAGGAGTTCCTCAGGGCAGTGTCCTAGGCCCAAACATCTTCAGCTGCTTCATCAATGACCTTCCTTCCATTACACTTCTCCCTCCAGAATCACTCATTGGCCAGCTGCTCCCTCTGCGGTGACAGAGGATGAGGTTGAGGGGGTCACAGGCAAAGGGGACTCGGAGGGAGTGGACAGCCTCTGAGGTTCCTGAGTGGATGCCCAGGGGTGTCCAGCTGCCACTCCTCCTCCCTTTGGGTGCCCAGGGGCCCCAGCCTGACTCCTCGAGGGGAAGGAGCAGCTGTAGGGACGTCGAGGTTCCCCGTTTCCCTCTTGCGTTGCCACTGCAGGAACTCACCCATGTCTCCCACAATGCAGTGCAGGTCTGCAAACATCTCCACGTTCTGCTAGACCAGGGTCTCCATGGCGTCCACCATCCTCCCCATGGAGACCTCCATGCATGCACATGTGGGCACCACTTCATCAGAGACCAGGTGGATGCACTCCTCTGACTCGCATGCCACTCTGTTGGGGGCTTCCATCTGCTCTGTGTGATGTTCCCCCACCTTCTGCTGACTTTCCACAATGAGTTGGAAGGCCAAATCTAGAGGCTCGTCATCTGACTCAGACCTCACAGATGCCTCTTCCCCAGCAGCCCTCCGAGTGCCAGGGAGCTCGGCTGAACCTGCCTCCTCCTGCTGCGGACATGTGTCCGTGCGGTGACCACCAAATTGTGAACCCGAGCCTGCTCTAGATCTAGATCCCACTGAGGTGTGTGTCTCTGCGCTGGTGGAGGGTGTGGGTAAGCGCTGTGACGGGTCTTCCAGGCTGCTTATTTCCAGCTCTTCAATGGAGGAGGTGGCCTCTTGGTTGGAGGTGAGGATGTGGATGGAGCTGAGGGAATAGCTGGCTGAGGGTGTCAGTGTCTTGGCAGAGCTCCCTGTGAACCAAAGTAGAGATAATTAGTGCATGACGGCAGAGTCAGAAGCAGGAGAGCGAGTACTGACACTTGTGTTGAGAGAGGGATGATGTGATGCAAGATCCTGACAAGGGTGTTTGCCACCAGCCTCTCCATCACTGCAGCTACAGTCCACATCCTCACCAGTCAGCATGATGGCACATTCCTCAAAGTGATTGAGGAGCCTAATGTGGGTCACTCCACCCCTGGTCTGGGACCTCTCCCTGCTGTTGTGAGTCAGCTTCTCCTGCATGAAAACAGATGGAGAGAGTGTGAGCAGGGCACATGGCACTACGTAGAATGTTTGTGTGGTAAGCGGTGCCATGGACAGGATGGGGACACGAGTTGCAGAGGATATGGGCCTGATGGAGATGTGAGGGTGTGTGTGAGAATTAGAGGTGTTGTCCCTTGAGGTGTGAGATCCCTGTGGGTGTGTGCTGGTTTTGTGAGTGTGTGAGTTGAGAGTGATGAGAAGAGTGACTTACCCTGGCGAAACGGATGAGACTATTCATCCTCTTTTGGCTCTGGGTGGCTGTCCTCTTTTGCAGGGCATCGGCGCTGAGCACTGCTGCCACCTCCTCTCAAGCTTGATTAGTGATGTTGATGCCCATCCTGCAGAAGAGCGGGGCTAGAGGACATCCCAATGGGCCTCCACTGTGTCCAAAAGGGACTGAGGGACGTGTCATTGAATCAGGAGGCTGCAGTCTTCTTGCCTTTCGGGGCCATGTCTACTTTGTAGCAGTCCTGGGCTGGAAGCACTGAGAGTAGTGCGTGCGGCTGCACTTTAAATATGGTGACCGGAGCACTGAGGTGGTGAGGTAATGGCATGTTTCCTGGAAATGCAGAATTAAATGGGTTTGGGACGATACGGCGTGAAAGGCCGTCATTGCGGCCGGCGGTTAAAACATCGTTTTACCCACGCGCTACCACACTTAGTGCAAATCTGGGACGCTTCTGCCCACAGAGTTGTTACAGTACAGAAGGAGGCCTTTCAGCCCGTTGTGTCTGTACCGGCCTCTGACTCTGGCCTCTTGTACATCTGCCTCTTGCTTCATCCCACAATTGATGGTATTGCCTTCTGTTGTCTAAGCCCAATGCTCTGGGATTCTTTCACCAAATCTCTTCAATGCTCTGCCTTCCTCTCTTCCTGTAAGACCCTCCTTAAAAGCTCCCTCTTTGACCAAGCTTCCGATCCCCCCTCCTAATAGCTCCTTCTATGTTGCCTGCTTACACCTCTCTGGAGCAACTTGGAATATTTTGCTCCTTCATAGCAGCTATTCAAACGATTATTATCGTTTTTGGTGGTGATGATGACAATAGGGTTACTGGAGAGGACGGAGATTAGCCAAAGTTCTTGCTACTGATTGATAGTCTGTTCAGCCTGCTAGAAAGTGCATGTGCAAGGACAGGGTTAGACATGACTGCAGTGTGACAACAAGCAGGCTGCCAACACTTCCTATTTTGCGAGACCACAAGGAATGATTATAGATGCTGCATTCCATGCTAATATTAGGGATGCAGTTCACTTCCAACCTGAAAAGCTTTCTTAGTTTCTTCTTAGCTTTGGCCGGCTTGTTGCTATTCAGCAGCTGCCCAGTTCTTGGAGCAAAAACAGTTGAGGCAACATTTGCTTCTCAACATACTTCTGGAATTCATCTGTTTAAACAGACCGAACTAAAAAAACCCTCATCAAATTCAACAGGCAAAGTCCTCAGGAGCACAATTAAAACTGAAACAGAATGACAGGAGTTTAATGCCCTCCCTTGTGGTGAATTGGTGGCAGGGGGGGTCACCACCACCTTCCCGCCTCTACCCTGATTAAGCCTGTGCCAGCAAGGCCTGTGGACAGCCTTCCCACTTGGCCACCAATTGAGGCCCTTAAGGGAATGAATTCCAACTAAAAGGCCTCATCCCACTGCTGCTGGCATTCACCCAGTGACAGGGGCTCGCCATGTGGGGATGACACGCGACTTCTGTCAGAGTTGCTTGTGGGTTCCCATTGGGTTGGCTTGGGCGACGGGGGCTCCCTCATTCAAAGGCACTCATTGCCTGATAGGGGGATCCAGAATCGGAAAGGTGGTGCCCACTGAGAGCCGCCCCTCGCCCTTGCTGCAGGCCCCCCTCCCCAACCGGTGAACCCCCTCCCATCATCACTCACCTGTGGCCTGCATGGGCCCATCCATGATCCTAGGTCTCTGGTGACTGTTGGAAGTGAACTGCATCGCTCCCAGGTAGTGCTGCTGTTCAAGTGTGTCGGCTGGCCTTTGATTGGCTGGCAGCTCCTGATGGGCGGGATTTCTGCCCCAGGGTCCTCGAAAGCCCACCAATGGCATGCCAGCATTCAGATCAGCAGGCCTTCCCTAAGAGAAGGAGCCTCGCTGGCACTCCAGCTGGCAGGCAAGAACCCCCCCACCCCACCCTCCGGATCACCTCCATTAAACCCAACCTAAAATCTTTAAATGGGGCCTAAGTAAGGTTTGAACGTTATTATTCAGCTGGATTGCAGATAAGCAGGTTAAACAGTTTAAATTTGGAAATTGTAAGAGGAATTTACATAACCTGCTTATTGAGTTTCACCAGTTTTGATCCAAAACACAGTAATAAATCAGTTGTATTCCATAAAGGCTGGGTAAGGAGCACAGGGCATGGGAATTTTAAACTTCAAAGCAGGTTTTATTAACTAGTTGAGTGCTGCTTGCACCTCCTGGGCGAAGCGATGGAGGCTCACTGAAAATCATTGAGCTCCTCCTCCAAGTGGGAAAAATACTGACTAGGTCAGGGCAACAACTTGTGATCAACAGGAATTCAACATGGATTCAGAGGGCATGCAGGTTCTTATTAAACCTGGCTTAAAATGGTGTGTCATGATTACATGGACAGAGATGAATTCTCTAAACCATCTGCAGGGTCTGAAAACTAAGCTGAGCATTAATAGCATACAAATGCCTAAATAGTTTATAAGAAATATACTTCCCTGCTATTTTAACCAGATTATGGCATAACTTTCTAACCTGTGTCGATCTGCGAGCTTGCATTAAACATGAGCGCGAGACGATTTGTCACCCCGTTTTTAGCTACTCGTGTTGAATGGGAAAGCGCTTTTGGATGGTTATTTTGAGGAAGGGTCGGGTGTGCAGAGTCAGGATATTTCCCGGTTCCATAAACCTGACCCGGGACAAAGAGCCCCAGAAGTTGAGATTTTTATTCCAGAAAGGGCTGGGTGGTGGTGGTGGTGGTGGGGGCAGGGGTGGGGGGGCGGGGGGGTGGGGGGGTGGTGGTGGGGGGTGTGTGTATGTGTGGGAGGGGGATCGGGACGAAATGGGAGTCAAGCCCGCTGACCCTGCAATGAGTACAGAGGCTGTTGGGTACAGAGACGGGATGTCAGGAGGACTGCCTCTGTGCACCGGCACTGTGTGAGAGATTAAAAAAGAACAAAAAACATCCCTCTAGTCCTCACCCCCCTCTCCTCACTCACCCCCATGCGCCATCCATGCCAACCCAGGCAACTCAATCCCTGTACCCACTTCCCATGGTCCCCCATACCCTCCATGCCACGTCATGCCCTGTACCCATAGCAAGCAATTCTTTTTAACACTGCAGATATTTTTTCCAATGATTTAAAGGGCAGTACTTTTAAATGCCTTGACAGCTTGACAGCTCCCTTTGATAGTTGCTTTTGACAGGTTGTCTCGACAATTTTGACGGTTGATTTTGACAGATCTGCTGACAGTTCCAATGAGCTTGACAGTAATGGGTTTATGCATGTTTTACGCTTATTTATGTCTAATTTTAACAATTCCAAAGAGCACCTTACCTCCCCAAGGAGGCGTCCTGGGACCAGCTCCAAAGCAGTACCTTACTTCTCCAAAGGAAACCACCAAGTTCAGACCAGCTCTTACCTGGTCTAATCTGCACACTCTGGGTTTCACACTCCTGTCCTACAAAAGTCCCACTTCAGTGGAGGCAGATGATGATTTAAATAGCCAGCTGCCTCCTAAACCATGCATGTGCAAACCCCGGCCTGACTCCAATTCCGCCCCACCAAAATAGGAAGTGCTGTGTCCACAGGGGAGGGGGGACTCCCAATTTCTGGGCTCGTTTGCTATTTTTGCCAGGAGCCTCTTTGTCTTGGCAAAAATCTAGGCCTAAGTGGGATTTGTGCTAATAAAACACACCTATTTGAAAGCCTGGCTTTACCCTATAATTTTGGGGATAACTGGTGATTACTACAAAAGAAATGTGCCTGAAAGCACTAAACTGGACACCTGCATTTTTAACACTCAAGTGCTAATTAGGAGCAATTTTCCTGGCATGGTATATGTAGCCTCCACACATAGACTTCAACTGAATGTGTGGAGCGCACTGGTTGGCAGACAATGACATATACCAGGATAGCACCGGGCCTGAGCCACTGGGTGTTCAGGTCCTCAGTTGCAGAATTGGAGGCCCTGGTGGAGGAGGTACAGAGCATGAGGCATGTTTTGTATGCAGATGAGGGAAGGATGCCACAAAGGCAACTGATGTGGCAGATGTGGGAGGGGGGTCACAGCCAGAAGCCTAGGACATAGTCCCAGTGCCCCAAGAAATTTAACGATTTGGCAAGAGTGGCCAAGGTAAGAGCCCAACTCACAAAAACATTACTCAATAACTGCAGCACCACCAGCATCACAGCCTGAACACACTGCATCCACCGTCTGACTATACACTGACATTCACACACCCCACACCACTCACCTCAGACATATCTCACAGCTCTTCATCCATGTGAGTATCACACACACACACACACACACACACACATACACACACCTAGCAATACACTTATTCAGAATCACCACTCTTTCTATTCCTGGACAAGATAGCACAATAGGACCTGACACGGCGGGATAACAACATCCAAATGAGTTCAGTCTCTTTGAGGAGACATTACTGGCCATGATTAGGCAGAGAGTGGGAGACGCTGTGGCCACAGGCAGAGGAAGGGACATTTCACCTAGAGGCAAATGGCCATCCAGCTTCCTTGCAGATGCACAACGATTTCTGATCGCTAATTACCCAAACTTATATCCCCACTCACTAACTTCATAAACTTTCATCCCACCCACCCTCCTATTGTGACCACACACACTGCACTCTAACCCTTCCAACTTTATCATTGCGGCCTCCCAGGCGAAAGATCCATCTCACGCCCCCTGGAGGAACTGGAAGAAGAACTTCACATTCCCCCTCCCCTGGCAGAAAAGGAGGAGGAGGAAGTGAGGAAGAAGCCACTCTATCAATACTGCTGTCACAGGCAGCAGCTCAGAGGCCAGCTCCATGCTTACCTTAGAGGCTATGGTTAGAAGAGGGATCCTCACAGTGGGGTGCACTGGGTGCTAGTGGGCAGAAGTAGAAGGAACACCAAGGGTGCCACCTTTCCAGGGATCGCATACTGGTTCTGCTGTAGAGGAATCATGCAATGAACTTGCAGGGCCAAGCTTCAGAAGAAGGCTAATGTGTTTGAACTGACCTGTTGGAAATGACCTGGAAGCCACCCTTTCATGGTACCCATTGATTCGTTACAAAATATAATTTATCCTCAAGAATGGATAGACAATTAACTAGTAGTGGGAAGCTTAGAACTCAGGCAAGTTGTGGGGCAAGGCAGTACCTTCTTTATTAGGCCCTTATTGCTGAATATGAATTGCATAATGTTTTAATGCGCACTGTGTCAAAGTTTTACTTCCCCTACAACCTTTTCCTCAGTTGTTGCTTTTGTTTTGGTGAGTTTTAAAGGGCTACCAGCAAACATGGAGCTGTAGACCTCAGACTGGAGTCAGCACCTTCAGGAAAACATTGAATAAAAAGATAATAGCAAACATATAACATCTCTGAAGCATAGGAGTTCAAATTGTACTATGGTTTATGAAGGCCCTAGGTAACATACTAAAGCATGAAGACATCTTTCAGCAGGTCAACAACTAGGGCTGAACTTCATAACATGAAAACATGGCAAAATCAGACTTTGTTTTGAAGAGACCATATGTTCCAGACTTAAATAAACAAAACAAGTGTTTGCTAATCTGGCTCACCCTTTTGCGCAGAGGGAAACTGAAGGACTTTGAATTTGAAGAATATATTTCTTTAAAGGAGACTGGCATGATTTTGGCTGTCAAACCTCTGTTTGAGGAGGGTGAGGAGCTGTGCATCATTCCCTACACCATTGCACCTTGCAGGTAATCCGATCCTACACTTCAATGAACAGGCGACCCAATGATAAGATGGCATCAACGCACTGTGTTTGCAAATAAACAAATGTTTGCGCATGCCTTTTCATTCTGAGTGCCTTTAAACTTCTCAGATAATTAACCTACCAAAGCTGCCATTATTTATCTGATTGACAAACTGCTGACCAGAGATAAGGCACCTTTTTGAAAATTTCAAGAAACGCCCGCCCAGGATCAAAGTGTAAAATACACCTTTGTAGAAACTAGCTTCTTTGGAATGATAGCTTTTTAAGTTGGCACAATGGTTAAAAGTTTTGGTATATATATTTCCAAAATCCCCCCATTTATGAGCACGCACTAATGATTTTCCTGTGCTCATTTATAAATCCGTAAATGAGTGTACAGCATATGACCTTCAATCCCCACCTTTAAACTACTTTATTTGACCATTCGAGTGTAAATAAACCTTTTCTCTGAATGATTAATCCTGTGTTGCATGCAGGGTTTTGACCTGTTTATTTCACAATGCTTCCTCAACTTTCTCCTGATTAGTAAACACTATTGAAACCTATTCCTTGCTATTGTAGTTCTGTTACCACAAAGTCCCTCCTTTGGAATGGGGTAATGGGACAGAATTATGTTACTGTTTGCATTTTTTTTTAAATTTAATAACACAAAGAATTGTCTGTTGCTTCACTGATCTGAGCAGAACTGAAACTTAACTGTGGGTAGAATTTCACTCAATGGTACACAATTTCATAAACTGTTTAATTTGTGTATCATGACTAATAATGAAACCATGTGCACTTTCACAAGGTTACTCAATCCATTTCATTCATACTTGTCTGGGCAACAATAAGATTATGCCACCTCACGTCAATTTTGCTTTTAAGAAGCCTTTGGCCCAAGTATTTTGCTGTTCCCTCCCACGTCACTATGATTTTCTGGAATTTATGTGACTGTTGCGACTGTCAGTTTCAAAATGTATCAGTGAGAATATTGGTGAAATATTATCTGGAGCTGTTGTTGTGTTTGATTGCATGTTGGTCAATAAATTGTTGTAAAGATTCACAAGAATGTAGAATGATTGACTTAAATAGCATGTTTTGGACGCTATATTTCTGCCAGGAGCTGGCATTTTTATATTACCTTTAAGATAGTAAAGTGACACAAGGACTTGTAACTTCAGCGTAAGATGAGTGGAAACCCTGGAGAAACAGTGTAAATAGTTTCCCCCAGAGTTCTATCTATCTTCCGCAGAATAGGCCTGGAGAAACCCCTAAGAAATCACAAGCGCTGATTCTGAACATGCAGTTTGATGGAAATGACAGACTTTCACCCTCTGAGAGCTCTTAGATTTCTTCAATGAATGGAACAATATTTTTCACATCATCGGAAACTCTGTGGCTGTCTGAAGTGCAAAACAGAACATCACAGCGAACTTAGGACCTGCCTGCAGTCAGTTGAGAAGCGTGGGAGGCATTTCGGTGAGGTTGAATTTGTGTCACAAAAGAGGGGATTCCCAGTGGATCTTCTTTCTTCATTTTTTAAAATTCAGAAGTCAAGTTTCATGCGGGACACCATGAAGATTGAAAAGAGTAGTGCAGAAGATGAAGTGCTGGGGAGTCCAAAGCTAAGGACCATAATTATCAGTTGCTAATACATCCAGTAAGGAATTCTAGAAACTTCTTTACTCAGTCAGAATGTGGAACTCACTACCACAGGGAGTGGTTGAGGTTATTACTATAGATGCATTTAAGGGGAAGCTGGACATGTGTGAGAAAGGGACAGAATGCTTTGAAAGGGAGGGAAGAGGCTTGTGTAAAGCATAGAAAAGACTTTGGGCTAAACAACCTGTTTCTGTCCTGTGAATTCTTTTTAATTCGATGTAAATCAGGAAGTAGTGATTAGATTATATTAAACTTAGGTTTTAGAAGCCTGTTCCTTTAAAGGATGAAAGGTAATGAGGGAGATAGGATGTTTGCCAGATTTAAGCTCCTGCGAATGAATGAGTGAAGATAGGAACCTTGATTTCAGCACAATGAGAACAGAGGAGGAAAAATACGTAGGTTGAAAGATTTGGAGATACTTCTGAGGTGGGTGTTAAGATGCAAAGTAGGGGATATCAGAATTATCAGTTGGCCTCATTTGCTTTTTATGATTAATACTGTTACTGCATTTAATTTTTGTCAGTCACATGAATTGGTGTAATTTGCCCTCCATCTCTCCTTAATATACAGTTTGAACATGAGTTTATTTTCAAATATATTTTAGTAAAATAGTTGACTGCATCACCTTACTGTCTCTGGTCAGGAACAGTGACAGATATTACTGTAAAACTGACCAAGTTTGGCTCAATATGATGGCTTGTCTGGAAAACAGGCTTTAGGTGAACAATGAGACAAGGCTAAATTTTCCTCAAACCAGTCGCACTCAAATGCACAGGCCAGAGTTTCCTGAATGCCAAGGGGAGATGGTGGATTCTCTCTTATTGGAGACGGTCATTGCTGGTCACTTGTGTGGCATGGTGACTTGCCACTTACTGGTCCAAGCCTGAATGTTGCCCAGGTCTTCTTGTGTGCTGGCACGGACTGCTTTAGTATCTGAGGAGTTGCGAATGGTGCTGAACATTGTGCAATCATCAGCGAACATCCCCACTTCTGACCTTATGATGGAAGGAAGGTCATTGATGAAGCAGCTGAAGATGGTTGGGCAGAGGACACTACCCTGAGGAACTCCTGCAGTGATATTCTAGAGCTGAGATAACTGACCTCTAACAACCACAACCATCTTTCTTTGTGCTAGGTATGGCTCCAACCAGCAGAGAGTTTTCCCCCTGATTCCCATTGACTCCAGTTTTGCTAGGACTCCTTGATCCCACACTCAGTCAAATGCTGCCTTGATCCTATATGGTAGAATTTCATATTAAGCTTGGGAGTTGTGTGATTAAGTCCAAATCCATGGCTGTAAATTTAAAGGAATCCAGTTACAGAGATATAAGAAGCCACTTGGTTGAAGTACATTGTGAAATTAGACAAAAAGATATGTCAGTTCTTATTTGTCCTTCAAGGTGAGATGACCATGTTCATTATCTGTGATGTTTGGGGGGATTCCAATGGGTACATAGGTGACTGCTAAAGCCAATCTGCACCCGGAAGGTTCTGCTGCAAATAGGACAGGATACTGCAGATGGTGGAGCTTTGGACAAGTTGTTGCTCAAGATTTCTTCAGCTTACTTCCTCTCTCTGCTTCTGATATGCGTTTGGCTTCAGTACAGGCTGCACAGTTTTTACTTGGTTGCACCATGAGTAGTGATCCTGGGCAAGCTTCTCCCAGGGCTTGAAGTTAATATCAAAACTCCTAAGTGAAACCTTTGGAGTGTCCTTGTAACTTTCTTTGGCCACCATGAGAGCGCAGCCCAGACTCAAGCTCTCCATAGAAGATTCGTGTGATTCATTGTGTCAGGCATTCTGGTCACATGACCAGCCCAACTTAGTTGTGACTGTCTCAATAGAGTGTGGATGGTTGGCATGCAAGCTCAGCTGAGCACCTCAGTGTCTGGTACCTTGTCCTGCCATCTGACTTTCAGAAGCTTCTGAAAGCAGCTGAAGTGAAATTGGTTGAGCTGCTTGGAATACAGCTGGGATGCTGAGAATACAGCCCAAGTCTCCCATGCGTGGAGCAGAGTGGGCAGGACTTTTGTCCTATGGACTTTTAGTTTGGTAGGCACGCTTACTCCTCTTCATTCCCAGACTGGTGTTCAAAGTTTGCTGAAGGCTACACTTGCTTTGGCAATTCTTGCATGTGTCTCATCGTCAATGTTGGCAGCTTGAGAGAGTGTGCTGCCACGTTATGTGGGCTTATCCACTTCTGACACGTTCTGATCAGCCATTGAAACCTTGAGTTCAAAATGGCGCTTTCCTGGAGCAGGCTGGCACGTTGCTGCAGTTTTCTTCCTCTGATCGTAAGGACTGAAGTTTGTAAGGACGAAGTTGTCATATTTATTGGAGAATAAATCCCTGCTGCATTGCATGTCCAACTCTGAACTGGCAGCTAGTACACAGTTATCGGTAAAGAAGAAATGGGGAAGTATGTCATTGGAGATTTGGTCTTTGTCTGGAGTCGTCTCAAATTGATCGGCTTCCTGTCTGTGCAATATCCGTTATCGATGCCAGGAGCATCATCACGGATGGCATCGGAGAGCACGGTGGAGAAAGTCATGCTGAAGAGCATTGGCACTAGCAGTTAGCTGTGTTTAACTCCAATAGTGACTGGGAATGGGTCAGAATACTCACCATCATCCAGGACAGGTGCGAGCGTGCCATTTAGAATTGTTGAACCATCGTGATGAGTTTCTCAGGACAGCCAAATTTCTCCATTACCTTCCAAAGGTCCCCACACCTGACTGTGTCCAAAAACTGCTCAGGTCAACAAGCGTGGTGTAGAGGCCCATGTCCTGTTCTTGGCATTCCTCCTGTAGCTGTCTAACTGCAAACATAATGTCAATGGTTCCTCGACCTTCTCTGAAACTACACTGACTCTCTGGCAGCAGATTCTGATTGTGATGTTGCACTAAGCAATTCAGAAGGATTTGGGCAAAGATTTTGCCAGCGATGGAGAGGAGTGAGTTTCCTCGATGATTGTCGCAGGAATAGTGAGCTCCTTTCCACTTGTACATCTGGGCAATGGAGGCATCTTTGTATTGTTACGGGATGGTCCCTTGCTCCCACATAGACTGAAAAGGTTCAGTCAGCTTATTGACCAGGCATTGACCTCCAGCCTTATAGACCTCAGCTGGAATAGCATCAGCTCCTGGAGCTAGGCTGCTAGATAGGAGTCTGATTAGGTTCATTGTTTCTAACAGCGTGGGAGGGTCATCAAGAGAACATTTATGGCAACCTGTGGCAGCCTGTTGATTGCTTCTTCACTGATGCATGAAGGCTGGTTGAGGATGCGCTTAAAGTGCTCTGCCCATCTTCCTAGAATTTGGGCTTTTTCTGTGAACAGCGTTGACCCGTTGGCACTGAGGATTGGTGTGAACCAGTAGACTGCGGCCCATAGATAGATTCAGAATCGTAGAATCTCTTCCAGGCTTTGTGGTCTGCATATGACTGAAGTTCGTATACTTTCTGATTCAGAACGTGTCTTGCAGCTCTCTGAGCTGGCACTGGACAGTCCTGTCCAAGGTGCCTCTATGTTGAGGTACCCTCAACCTTTCCATCCTGCTTCAGCTGCACCCGCCTTTCCCTGTGGGGTTGCTGAGGCTCTAGAGATGCTGGGCCTCTTTACTGGAAGTTGAAAATTTCCATGTAGTACCGAGGATATGGCTGATTTGCCCGAAATGCCATTAGAAAACTCAATAAATGCAAAATGTTGGTGCATTTTACCAGCCAATGCCAAACAGGGGGTGTAGAGGGTGGGAGGTGGGTGGATGTGTGGGCAGGTTGGAGGGGGGTAGGTTGGTGCTCTCCAGGTGACAGGAAGAATGGCCCTCTGGGTTAGTTGCAGGGGAGCAGGGTAATTAATCTTGTTGGGCAATGGAGGAGGAACTGTTTGAAACATTAGCTGATTGACAGAGGAGGCCCATTCTGGGACTGAAACATGTGCACAGGCAGGAACTCACTTACTCCTTTACTAAGTTGAGCTACTGAAATAGCCTGTTGTTCAATCAGGCATGACATTTCACTCAGAACCAGAAAAGGTTGAGTCATCAAGGCTTCTGTTGCCACTTGTTTTAAGGTGTGTTTGGTATGCCCTTATATTTATTTTGAACTTGTCTAAAATGAGCAGTTCTTCTAAATCACTCCTGATCAGCAGTGGTGAGAAGCTGTAAAATACATTACTGGAAAACCCCAGGGTTTCACCTTTGACAGGTTATGATGCATGTTTAGTTGGGTTTCTTTATGAGTTCATTTTTAAATAGAACAGGAAGAGCATGCAAAATTTCAGTTGACTTTTTTTATAACTGCATATTTCTGACTCATGTTAACACTTCCTGTTATTATTTTATGCCTTCCAATTTGCATTCGAATTGGGCACATGTGAGACTGTCAGTCCCCGCATTGTGGACTCCCACAGTTTATTTTAAAACCTCATTATTGAAGACAATGCGATATCACGGGCCAGATTTTTCCACTATTCTGCAGAATAAAAACAGATCTATTTTCTGTGATATTTTGAATGCCATAATTACTTTTCAAGTTTATAGTGTGTTAATATTTTCATTGTACATTATGTTATTCCGGTTTTCCATTATTGACATTTCCTGTTCATTGTTACTTTTTCTGAAGCCCAAATGCATTTCAACAAAACTCCCTCCAACCCTCTGATAATCACTTTATAAATCAGTTTGTTGCAGATCTTTCAGTTTCCAGATGGTCAGAGACTGGACATACCTTGGGAGATACGCTATGGGACCCCTCAGAAATCCCAACGCAAGGACTCCGAGGGAATTGCCCGGGAAGTCTGAACTTCCAATGCTCAATTTCCCTGCTCCTTGGGACCCTTCCAAAAAGTCTTCAACTCTGAGTTAGAGTCAGAGATGTCAGTTCTGATGTACTTACCTGGATAGTTACCCAGGAAATGTTAGACAGAATAAAACCTGTCTAACTCCCGGGTAAATATACAGCTGACCCCCCGCAATCACTCACAGTGACCCTGCCCCACCTCCCCTTTTGACAACCCACTATACCCTGACACAACTTGCTTAGCCCTCAACCCAACCTGACTAGCCCCTGACCCACCTCACCCACTTGCTATCCTACCCCCTCAACCCCTCTACCTACTTACCTACTGACCTTACCTACCCTGCTCCCTCACTCACTGTTTTAAAATGGAGTACCATGTTATCTTTAAGAGAATGCAAGTGGACTAACCATGTGACAGTACTGATCAATCACTGTACAGCACGGGCTACTGGTTAACTTTAAGTATAAAGCTGGAGGTGGTTGTGGGAGCACGCAAGGATTTAGCGCTCTGCCCTCTGTTGCAATAAACAATCACATTTTGTTCTTATGTCAGTCACTCTCCATTATCGATAGCGAGCATCAACTAACAAGTGTATATGAAGGTGTGCAATTTGAGTTTACTCGACTGGTGAACTCATAGCCTCAAGACATAAGACTCACCCTACCCCTTCACTTACCCACCTTACCCCCTTACTCACACTACACCTTACCCACCCTAACCCTTAGCCACCTTACCCCCTTACACACCCTACCTCTTATTCACCTTACCCCCATACCCACCTAACCCCATCATTCACCCTACTGCCTCACTCACCCTACTCCCTTACCCACCCTACACCTTGCTCACCTTACCCCTTCACCCGCCTTAACCTTTACCCACCTTATCCCCCAATCCACCCTACCCCCTTACCCACCCTACCCCCTATCCACCCTATCCCCTTCATCCACTCTACCCCCTTACCCATCCCACCCCCTCGTTCACCATATCCCCTTACCCACCCCACCCTCTCACTTACCCTACCCCCTTACCAACCTTACCCACCCTACCCCCTCACTTACCCTACCCCCTTATCCACCTTACCAACCTTACCCCTTAGCCCACTTACCTTCTCTCCTTAGCTTTTCAAGCAAGACCTTGGATATTTAAATACTCCATACACTTTTATTGTCCTTAGGGAAATTCTCTGCAGGTACAGCTGCTCATGAAGAACCAAAAGAAAAGAGAAAGAATTATATCAGTAATACCGTAACTCGTGTCAATTACAGTACAGCCAAAATAGAATAGAGAGAGGGGAAAATTGAGAAAGATTCTTAGGTCTTCATGCTTCCTCCCTGGCACAGATACAATTAATGGGTACGAATGTGGCCATGTCCTCCAAAATGTCACCTGTCTCAGGTGTTGACGGTGTATTGGGAATGGAGATGAGGCAAAACACAGAGTTTGGGGAAGCTCTTTGACGCCGGGTAGACACAATCTGTCGGCAGAAGCTCGGCCAACCTTGAAAATCCTGCCAGCCTTCTGGAAAGCTCCAGGCCGAGGAGGCCGCCTGCTTTTGCTGGCCTAGTGCAGATTATTCCAGTCCAAAAGCTGCCTGCTGAGAGGCAATAGCTCCAACACAGCGACACTCAAGTCCTGGGCCACGCGGTCACAGGTCTGCTGCTGACCGAAGATCTGATCCATAGAAACTCTTTGCTCACCAGAACATGGCAGCTGATGTGGTAAAAAGGGTGCGTGGCCTCTGCACCAATTCTCTTGTGTCGCTCTGTCTGAGGTTCACTGCACTCAGTCAGATGTGAAGAATCCTCCCTCAGGAAAATCAGAGGAAGGTGAGTGTCTTTTTTTTGTCTGATCAGGGTCGGAAGTAGAGTTTCTGATCCTGATCAGAAGTTCTGGGCCCAGGTGGCTTTTGGCATGATGTGATATGCTGTGGTTCAGTTGGTAGTATCTTGCCTCTGAGTCAGAAGGTTGTGGGTTCAAGTTTCACTTCAGATCTATAAAGATCTACGCTGGCACTCCAGTACTGAGGGAGTGCTGCACTGTTGCAGGTGCTGTCTTTTGGATGAGATGCTTAATCCATGTTCATCGGGCTTCTCAGGTGGCTGTAACAGAACCCATGGCATTGTTTTGAAGAAAAGCAGGGAAGTTCTCCCCGGTGCCCTGGCCAATATTTAGCCCTCAATCAACATCACTAAAACAAATTGTCACATTACTGCTTTGGGGAACTTGCTGTGTGCAAATTGGCTGCTGTGTTTCCTATATTACAACAGTGACTACCTTCAAAAATTATTTCACAAGGCCCCAGATCTGCTCAACCATGTTCTCACTGCTCTTTCCCTTTCTGCAAGTAAAACTGAAGCTTGAGTTCAAATTATTTGTGGTAATACACCTTGCCAGTTATCTGATGACACTTGAGGGAGACCTGACCACCATAGTTTTTAAATGTGAGCTGGGACCTTTTTCAGGTACTGACCACAATGGTTTCTGAGGTCTGTCTGCCTGTCCAATCTTCGCAGAGGTGGACAGTTTAATTTGGCTGCCTCTAAGAGCCTGGTTTAATTTACAACGGGCTGCGCAAGCAAAAGGACCAATGGGAGCATCTGAGGCTGTGGGTGTCTGTCAACCCCAGCGGAAGATGTGGGCGCTGTTGCTGAGGTGGGAGAGGTTGAAGGCACCTCAAGGTGGAGGCACCCTCTGAAGACTTTTGTATGCTTAAAAGTAAAGGTGGCCACAGGTGTTAGGCCGTCACTGTGGAGGCAGAGCCCCTAAACACGATGGCCTTTAGGCGGGAGCTGTGGTCCCCAAATCCCTGCAGCTCCAGTGGGTGAGGGGGGTGAGGGGGGTGGGGTGGGGGGGGGAAGTCAAAGGGTTGTCCCCCTGGCCTGCTGTTGGGAGGCTACCTCCAGTCACCTATCAGACCTTGTCCTCAACAATGGTGGTGGGGGGTGGAAAATCGTCTTCTGTCAGGAAGATCCCAATCGCATGACCATTCTTGTAGCACAGGGTATTTTTTTTATTGCCCTCTCTACTGCCCTCTCTGTTGGGGAGGTGTAAGTAAAGTTGTTCAATTATGGCTGCCTGATGTGTTAGTTTTAGTGTAACACATGACAGAAAGATGATGGTGAGGCTGGGATAGAATCTTATTTTATATTTCAGCCCAAAAGCTACTTTCCTCACAATTCTTGCCAGCTATCGGGGGGAAGACAGGGAAATGGGTTTAAACCCTTCACCGTTCGGCCGCTGTTATTCTTACTTATCTGTTATTACATTAAGATGCAGAAATGCTATCCAGCAGGGCGATGAATATATAAGTAAAAAACAAGTAAAAACATTCTGATGAAAGGTTATCAACCTTGGACTCAATTTCCCTGTTTGGTCACTATCTGGATGCCGGGGTCATTCCCAGGTCAGCTGCCCAAGGGTGGATGGTGGACTTCAATGTGGCCTATTGACATAAAACTGCCGGGGAAGCCGACCATCAAAGGGTGACAGGCGGGAGCTAGGGCCAGCAGCACGCTTGAGGGCGCCATCTTTAAATGGCAGTCTGCAGCCTTCATATTGGCAGCACACAGAGAAGGCTGAAGAAGGGGCGCAGTAGAAGGCAGTGAGTGGAGGGATGGCTGGAGTGCGGGGAAGGTCACTGCAGGATTCACTGACACCTCCCTGGAGGTGCTCCTGCAGACAATGAGGGAAAAGAGAGAGGATTTCCCTGGGGACGGGAGGAGGAGGCCAGCCTCGCGAAGAAGGCCGGGTTGGAGGTGGCCAACAAGTGAGTAGCTGCAGGATCATGGAACAAACATGGCTTCAGTGACCAAGTGAGAGCTGCCAAGGTAAATGGCATACATACTGCCCAGGTAACAGCCTGCATGGATAACATGTACATCACTATGGACGACCCATGCACAGGGGCTCAACAAGGACCATTGTGTGAATCAAGACTAAGAGTAACGTCACACCAGAGCACCATGGCCAATCATTAGCACTCAATGCAGTGCCAGGCATGAAGACATGCAGTAGGCCCCCAAGTGGGACAATGATGGCCTAAATGTGGAGCAGCTTCAGGAGCAGCGTAGGGGCAGGAGAGTTGTGTCACACTCTTTCTTTGTGTCATTGGAGGAGAAGACAGCTCCTGATGTAAGGGAATGGAATCAGGCAGGTGGTGATGTGCCCTTGCTCATGAACGATAATGCAGATGAGGAGGAGGTGATGGAGATTGGCAGGGTGGTAGCAGACCAGGCTTTTACAGTGGGCAAGGTAGGTGCGGCGCTCAGAGAGGATGTGAGATGCAGTTGCTGCAGATGACAATCCATCTCAGTGATCATTCCCTGTGGTCTCTGTGGTCCATGGTGACTATATGAACCTCAGGAGCATTTACCCCACAGGAAGGAGGAGGAGCATATGGACATTGTGAACTGTGCTCTTGTCTCTCCCTCAGGGCCAGTGACTGATGAGCCAATCAGAGACAGCAGAGATCTCAAAGGACGAGATGCCACCTGAGGATACACCATAACGAGTCCAGCCCACCCTCTAGGAGACTCTCATGTTGGCAGGGAATGAGGCGTGGTTAGAATGGGTGGCACCAGCTGGTGAGCATGGTACACACATCAGGGCAGGTGACAGAGGCAGGGACAGCTGAGGTCAGTCTCCATCAGAGGAGTTAGGACAGGCCCAATAATGTTCAACTCCACACAGATACTTCACCTCAGGGGTCATCAGCGAAGTGCATGCTTATAGAACAGCAGCGGGAAAAGTGTGGACATCTGTCAGAGTTCTTAGAGGCTGCTCATTCCCATGTGTGGACGATGGAGGAGTCCATCCATGTCATGAGCGATGTCATGTCTCTAGTGTATGACCACATAACCTCCTGCATTGAGAGGGTGGGGGCCCTCATGGAGAGCCACATGTGGCAGGCCAATGAGTGGGTGCAGGAGGCATGCACCAGCCTCCACAGTATGGTGCCAACCTTGAATCAAGTCAAACTCTGGGTTGGCGTGATGGCTCAGAGACACATGGACCCACTGCCAGGTGGTAGGGAGTTCCTGGTAAGCAGGGAACAGCAGGTGGAGCGTGAAAGGGTTGGGGAACAAAAAGCTGAAGGCCATGGGGGCTCTGCTCATGGTACCCAGGCTTTGACAATGGCCATTCAGCCCTTCTGACTGTGTCACGAATGGTGCTTCCAGCCCTGATAACAGAGGCTGCCCCTGCACAGATACAGGTGGTACAGCCTGTGCCAGGCCCCTTGAGGGCTCTGCAACTCAGAGGTTGTCTATCATGGGCACCTAATTCACCAGAGCAGCAAGGCCAGCAGGCGATTCCCATATCGGTTTCAGCCACAGGGCTTAACACTCAGGAGGAAAAGTGAAATCATATCAAGTTACACAATGAGTATAATGGGTTTGCTTCATTTCATACATGGCACTGTGTGAGTTTGATTTGTTTACCTCAACATGTTTTTGATGTATTACTTCACCATCTCGTGTAATTCTTACTCCCCCAGATGTAGGGACTTGGAGCTAGAGCCCATGAAAAGGCTGCTGGTGGCTGTATTGTAAGGATAAATGATGGACTTGGGATGGGCTCATGGCATTGTGATAGCGTGGCATCATAGGCAACCCGGGCATCCACAGGGAGGCGACTGGCAGCATGGGAAGACCCAGCTGAATTCAGTGTGGATGAGGAAGCCATGTGTTTCTCTTGCATGCATGTGAATGGTTACTATCATCGGTGTGATAGTCATTGTCTGCCAACTCTATCCCCTTCATCCTTCTCTTCAGAGGAGGCGGCTTCTTAAGAAAGACATTCACCATCAATTCAACTCCTCTATCTCCGTCCAGGCTGTGCAGAATGCAACATACCACCCCAATACAGGAAACCCTTGAGGGTTAACATTGGAGGACTCCCCCAGAATGGTCAGAGCATCTGAAGTGCATTTTCAGACAGTCAACTGCCTGCTCAATGGTTGCCCTTGTAATTAGATTGCTCCGTTTGTATAATTCCTCTTCCTCAGTGTTGAGGTACCACAGTGATGTCACAGAATCACAGAATCTTAATGGCACAGAAGGAGGCCACTCGGCCCATCATGTCTGCACCGGCTCTCCAAATAGGAATTACGACCGAGTGCCATTGCCCTGCCTTTTCCCTGTACCCTTGCACATTGTAAACATGATGATGTAAGCAGATATGTTCTCAGTGGATACCCCTCATCAGCCAGGATCCATCCAGGAAGACTATGTAGTACAGAGAGTTGACAATATGTCAATTGAATGAAGACGCAATGGTAGCTTCCCAGGAACCTAGTGCACACCTGCAGGATCCTTTTGTGGTAGTCACACATGATTTGCACAATAAGGGAGTGGAGGCCCTTCCTGTTGATGAAAGAACTTGGCAGCTCAGAGGGAGCTTTGATGGTCACATGTGTGCCACCTATAACATCTGTGCCTGAGGGAATGCTGTCACACTGCCAAAGTCCATTGCTGTCTCGGCCTGACTTGCATTATTGGTCCAGAACATTATGTCCTCCCCTGCTTCTCGCGTACACCTGATTCAAGGATAAGTGACAAATTGCAGGATGCCACAATTGTCCCCAGTTGATCCCTGGAATGACCCTGTAGTGAAAAGGTTGAGGACCATGGTCACCTTCACTTCCACAGGCAATGGGCACTGCCTCATCCCAGCACCCTCAACTCCTCCTCCAGTTTTCTGCATAGGTCAATGACACAGTCTTCAGTGACACTGCTGCTCTAAGAGGTCCATGAAGCTGAGCTATATGTGGGGTAGTGTCATCTTCACAGATTCTCCTGCCATTATCCACCTATGTGCCCTCCACATGTGCGTGCCAACACAGCGCCACATTGCTGCTTCTCCTCTTCCCGCTGCAGCCTGTTCCCATATGGTTGCTGAAGTTCCTCTCCCCTCCTGACTGAAGGAGGTGCGCTCTGAATGTCATCTCCCTTTGCAGTCTTCAACTCTCAGAGGGTGTCACCCCTTTGCCCTGCCTTGCCCGGGTTTGCTGTAGGCCCTGAGTGAAAAATCTTTTTGCTGATTGGTTCCTGCTGTTCCACACAGAAACCCCTTTAAACTAACAACCCCAACCCCCTACCCTTCACTCCCCCATCTCCCCCCTTCCAATGCCAGCCCTGCCCTGCTTGGAAACTTGGTAAAATTTAATGCCTGTCAGTTATCGGCAACAATCATCTCCCGCTGTGCTCTCACCTCACTGCAGGTGGTGAGTTTCTGATGATTTGTGGTACTGGGGCGCCTTCTACAAAACTCAAATTGCTGTGCAAAATTGCCCTTATTGACCTCCCCAACAGCCTCAATTGGATAATACTGTGGATGCTGGAAATCTGAAACAAAAACAAAAATAGCTGGAAAAACTCAGCAAGTCTGACAGCATCTGCGGAGAGGAATACAGTTAACGTTTCGAGTCCGAATGACTCTTCTGATATACTACACCATGGCATCTCCATGGTGTAGAATAAGGGTCTGGCACATGCAGGGTTAACATGGGACTGAATACAGTACCCCCGACACAGTGATGTAAGGAGGCAGATGACCCAGACCCAGGGGTCAGTGTGATGTTGAGCAGAGATGGGTTAAGGCATAAACATGGAGATAGCTCCTAGCCTGTACATAGTTCTACTTATTAATAAAGACATGCAGTTTACCTACTGAAGACTACGCAGGCTTCTTTAAGAGACACTGTTCTATAAGCAACACCCTCCCAACACACAGGGCTGGGAAAATTCAGCCCAGTTAACTCTGTTCCTCTCTCCACAGATGCTGCCTCACCTGCTGAGTATTTCCAATATTTTCTGTTTTATTTCAGATTTCCAGCATCTGCAGTGTTTTGCCTTTCCTCAAAAACTAAAAGCTAGATTCAACATAAACAGCAGTTGTAAATTTCATCAAGGAGAAAACTTAATTTGCATCTTCACATTAATCATTTAGCCAACCTTGATGTAAATGATATTGGTGCAGAGTGAGTTTAAATTCTAATTTTTGGTCTTTGCATTTTCAGGCTTTTTGTATGCGCTATGGAGTGAATACAGCCAGTAAACCCAAGAGCTTCTCCACATTTGTGTGTGTAATAATTGAACCTGGGCAGAAATTGTGTCCCATTACATTTAAATTCTGCAGATGTCCGATTGTGACTATTTGGTTGGGTATTCAAATCTTAAACTGCCAGATTAATTTTGTGTGAAGCTGGGCAGAATTTTACAGCCCTGCCGGGGCGAGGGAGGGGCCATAAAACATGAGGAGCCATTCAAAAGTCCATTGGCTTCGGTAGGACTGTAAAATCCTGCCGGCATAAAATTCCACCGCTGCTTCTAGCAATGGCTGAAGGGTGAAGAATTCTGCAAATTATACAGTGTTGATCCACAAAAAGAAAACTGTGTTGCCAGAGTTGGGGATTAATAAATGACAGATGTTAGAAAGTAGGAAGTTATTAATCGCTTAACCAATACAGCTAGACCCTATCATAACTTACCCCTTTGAAATAAATGGTTGGATTAGAGGCAGGAAGTGTCCTAATTTCCTGATATCAGAACAGTGACTTCCAAAGTACTTCACTGTAAACACTGTGTAGCATTTTGGACCATCCTGACATTAAATGTGAACAATGCAGATTTTCAGTTATGCTCAGAGAAAGAAACTGGAATTCGTAAAAGTGAGCATGAAGCTGTCAGATAATCCTAAACTGCTTTAATAATGTCCTACAGGGAGAGAGGTCTATTGTCCTGCCCAGTCTGGCCTCTATATGACATTAGGCCCACCCCAACAAGGCTGACCACCCTCTGAAGTGGCTTTAGCAAACCACTTGGTTCTATTAAACAGAAGGGAGCCCGCCATTATCTGCTTGGAGAAATTAGGGATGGGTAATCAATGCTACCTGCTGGACCAGCGGTTCATGTTTTGTTGGTAGCTATGAAAGTCACCATAGCACTTAACTTCTTTACAGGGGACATCAGCAGCATTTCACAGTCCACAGTGCACAGCCTCATGAAGAAGGTCACTAAAGCCCTATTTTCTAAGGTTAACTGGTATTTCACTTTCCCCATTGCCCTCAACAGTCAACACAATCGAGTTTGGGATTTGAAGCAATGACTAGCTTCCCTCACGTTGTTAATAACTGCACACATGTTGCCATCAGGGCACCCAAACACCACACGGCTAGCCCACTAATGCCTACAAAATGTTCGAGCATATTTCTGCAAGGTGCCCAGACAGCTGCCATGGCATTTATCCTGCACCAGCCTACAATCCACCCAATTTTCAACCTTCTGAGAGACATGGCAGGTGGTTGTTGGGCCACCTAGGATAACAGCTAAACGCATGGCTCGTGATACCCTGCCTGATCAAAACACCTATAACCCCAAATTCAGAGAGGGTCAGGATGATGATCAATCACAGCTTAGGGAAACTGAAGCTGAGTTACAGGTATTGGATCATACCTGGGCTCTCACATATATTGTACACACATGTATATTCTACATACATGTTGTTATGTAGAAGGGTGTGATGGAAGGGAGGGAATTGTTGCGAGTGATGAGCTGGGGGTGAAAGGGTTGTTGTCGGGTATTGCTGTGGGAGACGAAAGCTTGTGCATGTAACCGCTGAGGAACAGTCCTCCCTTCCCCTGATCTCCTTGACCACCAATATCAAGGGAGGCATCACAAAACCAGGGGGAGGGTGGACTGGGGTGTGGGGAGGGGTTAGCAACCCTCAGCTCTGCGGCCAAAGTGTTTTAAAAAGTTCCTCCAGCGAAAAGAAAGCTGGGGAATGCAACCTTGCTTTAAGAGGTGCATCCCCACTTTAAATAAACCCCGGGGGAGCAGGCACGATGTGCGGGGGAGGGGGTGGGGGGGGTGCATGAGGGGGTGAGCTGCCCTATTACTGACACAATTGGGAGTCAGTCAAATGAAATTAAGGCTCAAAAGTTACAATTTCTCGTGTCTCATCACACCCGCCTGAGTTCAAACGGGCTCTTTAGAGTCATTCGGACTTGAAACGTTAACTGTATCCCTCTCCGCTGATGCTGTCAGACCTGCTGAGTTTTTCCAGGTATTTTTGTTTTTGTTCTAGATTTCCAGCATCCGCAGTATTTTGCTTTTCGATAGAGATCGATAAGGCGAGTGCAAGTTTACATATTCTTTCTTCATAAAATTACTCTATGTCATTACTCAGAGAGGATTGTCCTCCAGAACAATACCAGAGTTGACATTGTTAAGGGATGATGTCAATGCTACCTCTGGATGTTAACACCCAGAGTGCCACTGTCCACACAACTGCCTTGGGCATCCCAGAGCTCGACTACCTCAGCATGGCAACACAGAACAAAGGCAGGAATTTTCAGTGTGGTTACATCGTGAGGAAATAGTTTGAATATTTGCATACCACTCCTTGAGTTCCATGTTAAACGCAGACCTCCGATAACAGTTGAAAGTTTCCGGCACAGCTAAAGGCTGCTATTATTGCCTTCCACACCCCAGCACTTTGTTAGACCAAGGTCAGGCATGTTTTAATCTGTGCCAAGAGCACAAGAAAGAAACAATATTTGATTTCTGAAGGGATTATAAATCAACTTTAAATGCTTTCCTGATGCAGACTGTATTTGTTTTATTTATGTTCTTGACATCACATTATTTCACTTTATTAAATCTGAAAACATAAGCTTGTTTTGTTGACATTTTTCATATATTTTCATTCTCATGTTATGTCTCCTTCAACCACACATTTAACATTACCAATCTACTCAGAGACATTATTAATGTTTTTCTGTAACTGATTGGCAGAGGTAGAAGTTGGAGATCTCGCTCAGCCCACTCCTGGTGATGACCGTGCCTGACATCAGGAGCTTGTCAGGTTTAAGCAGGAATTTCTCTTTTCTCTGTGCAGGTAGAGTCACAAAGGAAATCTTCTAGGCAGGAGAATTGCAAGTTTGAGCCTGAGACTCAGACTTAGGGCCCAATTTTAAGGGCAGGAGGGGTAAGATCTTAACAGCGGGGTCTCATTTGAACTAATTTTCTCCAATACCAGGTCAGATCCACTACCTTGGCGGGTAGGGGTGGGTATTGGGTCAAAGGAAGGCTACAGCTGAGGACCTATGGGATGGCCCCTGGCCATCAGAGGAAAGGCTGGAGCAATGGGACCCCGCACTTCCTTGTCAGGGCTGGAGGAGTCCTCCAAGATCACAAGGAAACCTATAACATTTATTTTTAAATTTACCTTTGGGCCCATTCTGGTCCACTACCCACAGGCTACCACACACCTCCTGACAGGCTAGTGTAATGGAGAAGCTGACAGTGTTTACTCACTCGGACCATCAACTGAAATGGCAGGTTGAGTCTGGTGGCTTCTTCAGACCCGATCTACATATTAAAATTAGGACCCCTGCTTCCTTCCTGCAGGTGTCCTGCTCGCCTGCTCAAAGGAGAAGACTAAGACTGGGACACAGTGGGAAGTGGGATCAAAAGTGGCTGGCCTCATTTTAACCAACCCAACCCAGATAGTTTTCACCAGACAGGGAGGTTACGATCAGGGCCACACTGAGCTTCTGTATCACCAGGGTTCAGAGTTTCTTTCCTAAATGAATAACTAATATAAATGACGTGGAAAATAAACTAGTTAAGTGGCCACGATCAGACTGTACAATCTCCTTCTGTTAAGCTGATCAATACCAGGGATACTAATGAGCCAACACAATAAAAACTCAAGCAAGAGTTTTCACATCAGTGCTTTCATTGCCACATTAATAACTACAAACATCTGATGCAATATCTATGCTATATTCCACTCAATGGTTCATTACTCTTCCAAGTATTTAATTAATTGATAGGGTTGCCAACTGCAATTCCTGGAGGTTTCATCACATGACCTTCTTCACACTCCAGCCATTAGCTGGCCAGCACATCCATCCTTGTGACGCATGGCCTTTCTACATCAGTTGGAATGCAAAAGGACTTATTACCCAATTGGCTGATGCTTGACTGTCAGCCAAACAGCCTTTTTTTCCCGTTTTCAATATTTTCATATCATGTAAAGAGAAATGTTCAAAGAAAATGAAGAAGAGAAACAATCTTTTTTAATGACCCAATGTTTTTTTCTCGGGGATTGCACACAGCAGTATCCAGGAGATTGATCTTCAGTTCCTGGGGACTCCAGGCCAATCCTGGAGGGTTGGCAACCCTACTAAACAGAGGTAAATGCAATTGATTCTTGAGTATTTAATCTTCGCACTGCAGCAGAAATCAACCAACAACTTGAGTGTTGAGTTACTAAGGAAGAAGGGAAACGGTCAAGCCATAGAAGAAGCTTAGAAAAGAGGCCTCAGCATCAGAGCATTGTTGAACATGAAGAGTGATGGCCAAAAACAACAAGGGCCTGATCAACCTTTTGTACAAAGTTAACAATGCTTCACAATCCTTACTTTGGGTGCCACTACATAAAAACCCAGAAATTCAGCTGCCTTTTTAAGGCCTTTCCTAACTGGCCCCACAGGTCTTGAGGGTCTTTTCTGCCAGTGCAAATGTAGGATAATAGAAGAGAGGGAGCTTGGCCAGTCATCGATCCCCACTAGAGATAATTACCTTTCCCTAATAAACGTTTGGAGTCTGTTTTACCCACCTCAATTAACATAAATCCCATGAATTTACCTGCCCATGAAT
Source organism: Cetorhinus maximus (assembly GCF_964194155.1). Lineage (NCBI taxonomy): Eukaryota > Metazoa > Chordata > Chondrichthyes > Lamniformes > Cetorhinidae > Cetorhinus > Cetorhinus maximus. The sequence goes on from NC_135893.1 coordinate 48,929,760, forward strand.
TGGGAGCGATGGTGGCAGAGTGGCAATGTCACTGGACTAATAATCTAGAGACTCAGGTTAATGTTCTGGGGATGTGGGTTCAAATCCCATCATGGTGCCTGGTGGAATTTAAATCCAACTAATAAATTTGGAATTTAAAGCTAGTCTCAGTAATGGTGGCTGTGACAGTTATTATCAATTGTTGTAAAAACCCATCTGGTTCACTAATGTCCTTTAGGGAAGGAAATCTGCCATCCTTACCAGCAGTTCAGAAAAGGTTTCCTAGCTTAATACCTGGAATGGGCAGGTTGCCTTATAAGGAAAGGCTGGACAGGGGCATCTGTTGGAGTTTAGAAGAGTAAGAGGCAGCTTGATTGGAACATAAGATCTTGACAGGGTGGATGTGGAGAGGATGTTTCCTCTTGTGGGAGAATCTAAAACCAGGGGTCACTGTTTAAAAATAAGGAGTCACCTATTTAAGACTGTGATGAGGAATTTATTTTCTGTCAAAGGGTTGTGAGACTTTGAACTTCTCTTCCTCAAAAGGTGAGTGAGGCAGAGTCTGTGAATATCTTTAAGGTGGAGGTAGATAGACTCTTGATAAACAAGGGGGCGAAAGGTTATCGGGGGTAGGCAGCAATGTGGCGTTGAGGTTAAAATTAGGTCAGCCATGATCTTATTGAATGGCTAAGCAGGCTCGAGGGGTCAAGTGGCCTACTCCTGCTCCTAATTCATAATTTTGTATGTTAGCTGGCCTGGCCTACATGTGAATCCAGGCCCACAGCAATCTGGCTGATTTTTAGCTGCCTTCTTAAATGATCTAGCAAGCCACTCAGTTCAAGGGCAATTAGGGATGGGCAACAAATGCTGGCCTTGCCAGTGATGCCCACATCCAATGAAAGAATAAAAAAAGACTCACAGAAGGTGTAAATGATGTGATTTTCAGGGCTCTACAGAATCTCCCTGACACGTCCCATAACTTGGGGGAGCATAAGAAATGGACTTGAATTGCAGCATTAATGCTTTCACCCTAAAATTCTGGCCCAAAAGACTTCAGTGTATACTGGAACATGATTAAAACTATCCTCAAGGAATGCCAACAGAAACACCCACCTTTTTATGCTTCAGGATCAGTTAAGTCCAGTGCCAGTGATGTAGGTAATGTCTCTCAGTCTGAACACGTGCATCAACCAGGTGACGGGTTCGTTTGAGCTGGGGATTTTATATAGTTCCCAAAGGACACAATGTGACAGAGCCCTGAGCTTCCCAATGGTACACTAGGCTGTACACTGCAGATATTTAGCCATCAGCGTATCAGCTGGTGACCCTGGTGCTTACATGAATGTTTCTGATCTCTCAACGTACAACAGTTTTGCGACCACAGGAATTGATCCTGGAGATTAAGGCCAGGTTTCTCGGAGGTTGCCATATGAGGTAGTTCACGGTGCCAGTGCTTTTTAAAGATCAGAGCCAGTGATTGGATGGCTGTTTGGAGACAAACTCTCAGGAATCCTGCTGAACTGAGGCTATGTGCCCACCAGGATTAGCAGGGGAACACTTACATAATGCTTACCCCAAGATTCTGGTGGCACTCTGTAATCGCCTGCTGCATCCCTCACAACTGCAGGAGGGCAAGGAGGTGACAGAACTATCAAGGGAGGGGTTGTTCAATCTGTAAGTGGGAATGAAGATGAGATTAATGCAGAGGATCCCAGGAATGTTCCTGTGCCCAGACTGAGGAATGTTAGAAACACTCCAATAAGGCACACCTTGTTGTGAAATTCATCTGTTCTTGAGAAAGTACAGACCAGCTCCTCTCCTGTCTCACAACAGTTCATGGGTACACCTTTCTGCAATGTTGAATGATGCACCCTACGCCAATCCCTCAGTCACTTGACTTGCAAAACATCTCCCTTAACCATTCCATAGGAATACATGCAGGATGAGCGTTTATAACAATGACATTATTATTATTACTGGCTATCCCTCACTAGATGATTGTCTTCTGTGAGTCTGAATATGGCTAATGAGGCGGATTTAGGATCTGCATATTTTATGGCACGTAGGACATGTGTTGTCATGAGGGATGTCTGGGCATGTATTATCAGTTTGGGTCATTCTGTGTTCTTCTCGCTGCTCTCGCTTTTCCTCTTCTTTTGCATTGTTGGGTGTCAAAATGTTGGGATCCTTCCCATGGATTCTGCCACCATCTGCTTCGGTCCAAGGGGATGGTCTCCCAGGAGTTGATGCCAATATTCTATTTCTTCATGACACATGTACAAGATGATTGAATAGGCTATCTTCACTATAGTACCTTCTCTTTGTGGTTTTGGTGCTGTAAAAGCTTTAGCTACTCGTAAACTACATCTAGAGATTACCTCAGTCCCTGAGGTGATTGTTGCTTTCGATGTATTGGAAGCTGCTGGAACTAGGGGTGGTTGATGTCTCCAGCAGTTACTGTGCTATGGTGGATGTAGTAATTATGGTTTTATTTAGTGTGTAATAAAGAATAATACTTGTTAAGGAAGATCACATGACCTGTAGTAACCAATAGGAGAGTAGCACGGGCTACCTTAGTAGTCAGTGTAGACTTAGAGTTGGAGTTGAAAGCACATGTGTAGTTGCTGCTGAGTATATTGTAAATAAACTTAATGTTTCCACCCAAGACGTGTCTTGGCAGATCAACTCCATCATTAATAGTACAACTCAGCCACCCTACAACAGTGGAATTCACTGTAAATTAGTTCTCTGCTATCTGAAGATCATTGCCAATCCAGATTGTTGTTTTTGGTGTACTTATCTTTCACCAGATGTCAGCTCCGAGCATGTGGTTCCCATCCTTGGACATGGTAAATGACTTATTGGAAAATTGTGGGTATTGTTGTCTGGGACTGTCCTTCTATTAATGTTAATGAACAGCAAATCATAGGCTAAAGTCCACAATTCCCTGATTAGTCACTCACTGCATGCGAGATCCTGCCATTGGTCCATGGCCTCAAAGCCCTGTTGGTCCCTCTCCAAATTCAACCGCAACACCCTTCACAATGCCTGTGTTTGGTTAGCTTTGTGACCTCCTCTGACTTGTACAAAAACAACTGATATCAAAGCTGCTGAATAGTCCTGCAGGAAGTATTTACACATTCATCTACTACAATGCCTGACATTTTAAAACAGCAACTTTAAATCCTTATCAGCACAAATCTGTCATGAAAGCACTTCCTTTTCCTTTAACTTCTGACTGACCTACACCAAGCTTACACTATCTGGGTATCATATGACAAAAATAAAAACTTTATAGCACAGGTGTAAACAAAGTTGTAATCTGACTAAATCAGGTATAATGACTGGGATTAATATGGTCTCTTCACCAGCAGCAAACCTCAAAGTATTTAAAAGTAATTTGTGAATTAAACTAGTAAAACACAGGTATAAGCACACTAAACTTCAGAATATACACTCACTTAAGCAATCTTATTTGTTTTCAATTCCTATTGGTCCACCCCAGTATTTCCTGGCTTTATTCACATCCCCATGAGGACTGTCCTGATTGTAAACAACACAAGCCAATCCCACTATCATTCAACAGAACCTGATACTGCAGCAAGGCATGAAAAAAAACATGAACAGCCCCACCTAATGGAGACATCACATTAGGGCTGAGCATTAGACATTAAGGCTCAATAGAAGGAACATCTAGGTTCGGATATCAAACTTTCTGCCTGCTTCCCTACTGAAAGAACTGTGTGTTTGTGTGTGTGTATATGTGTACATAAGAACATAGGAACAGGAGTAGGCCATTCAGCCCCTCGAAGCTGTTCCACCATTCAATAAGATCATGGCTGACCTGCTTGAGTTTCAAATTCCACATTCCCATCTACTCCCAATACAGTTTGATTCCCTTGCCGAACAAGAATCTATCTACCTCTGTCTTAAAGGTATTCAGTGACCCCCACCTCCACTGCCTTTGGAGGCAGAGAGTTCCAAAGTTGCGCAACCCTCCAAGAGAAAAAAAATTCTCCTCATCTCTGTCCTAAAAGGGCGACCCCTATTTTTAAAACAGTGCCCCCCTAGTCTTGGACTCACCCACAAGAGGAAACATCATCTATTCCATGTCTACATTGTCAACAGCATTCAGTATCTTATATACTTCATTCAAGTCACCCCTCACTCTTTTAAACTCCAGTGGAAACAAGCCCAATCTGTCCAACTTTTCCTCATAAGACAACCTGCTTAGTCCAGATATCAATCTAGTAAACCTATGTGTGTGTGTGTGTTTGTGTGTGCACGTGTGTGTGCACATGTGTGTGTGTATGTGTGCTTGCGTGTGTGTGTATGTGTGCGTGCGTGTGCTTATGTGTGCATGTGTGTGTGCGTGCATGCACACATGAGGTTGTGTGTGCCTGTGTGGGGCTGTGTGCATGTGTCTTTTTGTATGTGTGTGTGTGTGTGTTTGTTTGTGTGTGTTTGTTTGTGCGTGAGTGTGTGTGAGAGAGAGAGAATGTGGGCAGAATTGTCCCAGATTTGCACTAATGTGGTAGTGGGTGTGAAAAAAGTTGTTTTACCTGCTGGCCACAATGGTGGGTTTTCATGCATGTCATCCCATTCGGCGCTTCCTGCCGCATCGATAATGAATTCACAGGAAACACTCTGGATCACTGGGGGATGGGGGAGGTGCAGCTTCTGATTCACCCACCCCACTGTCACCTCAGACCTTCAGTAATCCGGACACCATGTTTAAAGGCCGCCCTTGCACAGGGCGAGCTCTCTCTAAGGGATCGAAAGCTGCTGGAAAATGATGGCTGCCAAAGGGAGGAAACATGTTGCCCCAAATTTAGTGATGCCTCCCTCGAGCACCTACTGGGCACAGTGGAGGCCTGCTCTGGGCGAAGACCAGCAAGTAAAGGTCACTAATCCAGCTTGATGAGGTGGTGATAGCTGTGATCAGCACCAATACCCAGCAAAAGAGGACAGTCACCCAGTGCCACAAGAGGATGAATAATCTCCTCCATTCCGCCAGGGTAAGTCACTCTTCTCATCGCTCTCAACTCACAAACACATCACACACCCACAGGGATCTCACTCACTGCTAGCTCAAGGGACATCACCATTCATTATCACTCACACACATCTTAATCTGTGCTGCAGATCGTTTCCTCATCCCATCCATGGCGCAACTCACCATCCACACATACCAGGCATCCTTCTCATCTGGCCTGGCAGGCATCCTGTTTACACTTTCTCCATCTGTATTCATGCAGGACAAGCTGGCACACAACAAAAGGGAGAGGTCACAGACTGGTGGAGGAATGCCTGACATCAAGGTCCTTATGGACTTTGAAAACAGAGCCATCCAGCCAGCTGGTGATGATCTGGACCATTCCGATGCTGATGGTGAGGTCAGCACTGCTCTACCAAGTGAGAATCAGGCAGTGCAATATCCATCAGACAACAATGCTGTGAGTCTGTTCCCTTGTTCTGCAGACCACTGCCATGCACTAATCATCTCTCCTCACATCTGGGAAGCAGCCAGGTCCTCGACTCAAACCCCAAGACAACTTGGAAGAAGAGTCTGATGCCACCCTCATTGAAGACCCATCACAGCGCTCACCCATACCCTCCACCAGTGCAGAGACACACACCTCAGTGGGACCCAGCTTTAGAGTAGCCTCAGGGTCACAATCTGGTGAGCACATCGCACTGTCTAATCCACAGCAGGTGGAGACAGGAACTTTCCAAGTCCATGGCACTCGGAGGACAGCTGGAGCCCAGAAATCTGCTGATCTGAGTCAGGTGGGGAGCCTCTGGACTCGGTCATGCCTCAGTTGCTGGAGCTGCAAAGGCAAGCTCGGGAACATCAGGAAGGGATGTCCGCTGCACTCCTCAGATTGCAAAGCACGATGGAGGACTCCGTCCACCTTCAGGCTGAAGTGATAGCGCCGGCATGCCAATGCACTGAGGTCAACACTGGTAGGATAGCGGCAGCCATGGAGACCTTGATCCAGGACATTGGTCCTGTTCTGCTGTGCAGGCTAAACTCCATCGCTGATGCCATAGTTGGCCTCCAACAGTGTGTACATGAGATGGGTGTGGGGAAGCTCGATCTCTCTCCAGCTTCCCCTTCTCCTCAAGGAGTCAGCCAGGGGCCCTCAGGCACCCATAGGGAGGAGGATCAGCAGGTGCAGACCCCGGGCCCATCCATCCAGGTGTCTCCGGGAGTGTCCGGCCCATCCGAATCCCCTCTTCCTGTGACCTCAGCAGCTCCAGCTCCACAGGCCGAGGAGGGTGCCACTGCCACACAGCAGGACCCTGAAAGCAGGCTGGGGTCCTGCAAGTCTCAGCCCTCCAGAGGACACCCGTCAAGTTCATCACAGACAGGGTGTAGCAGTCAGGAGGCTGACTCCAACTCCACTGTGGATGTTGGGAGAGCACCAAGATGTAGTGGCAGGGTGAGGAAGGTTAAGAAGATGCAGTTGCACAACCTGGGCATGGGTGTTTATCACTTGTACATAATGTTCATTATTGTAAATAAACTCCCAAGAATGTCTCCCTGCCTATGGCTCCTTGTTCTAATGAGCAGTGTTCGTGTCACTCAGATTTGAAACCTTCGTCTCTCTGCTGCAGTCTGAGCCGTTGCACAGGCGTCATCAGCCACATTCTCTGTCGGTAGCCCTTGTCCCTGAGGAGCCAACCCTGCAGCCTCTCTGGACCTGGAAGATGTCAGGGATCTGAGACCTGCTAAGGATGTAAGAGTCGTGGGCACTCCCTGGGAACCGTGCTCAGACCTGTGGGATGAGTTTGTGGTGGTCGCACACCAGCTGAACATTCAGCGAGTGGAACTCCTTACGTTTGATGTAATTGACTACTCGTTGCCACAGAGATCTAAGCGCTACGTGAGTGCAGTTGATGGCACCCTGCACCTGTGGAAAACCAGAGATCTGTGCAAATCCCAGAGCTCTTGCTTCCTGATCCCGGGTGAAATGCATAAAGTTCTGTGCCTTCGTGAATATGGCATCCGTGTCCTCCTGGTAATACTTGTGCCTGGAGGCTTGGAAGGAGCCATTGGCGTAAAAATTGAGCGCCACAGTTGCTTTCACAGCCACTGGCAGTGGATGCCCTCCATGTCCCCGCGACACCGAATCCTGCAGCAGGTGGCAGATGTGACCGACCAGTTCCCTGGATATACGCAGTCTTCGGCAACACTGTTTTCTCAGTCATCTGCAGCAATGGCAAAGGCTGTCTATAGATCCTGGGCCTAGCAAGGAGCCTATGAGCGACGGCTCACTGTGGATCTTCAGCTGCGTGTGCAGCAGGCCCTGTTGCATCTTCATCTTGAGGGAGGTGCTCCTCCCTTTGTCGAGCCAGGCACCTCTGCTGCAGTCTTCGTCTTCTTCTCTGCTCCCTGTCAGCCATGAGACATACCGCTAAATCACCAGGCTCCATGATCCTGATGTTCTCCTCCTGCAGGATCAAAGAGAGAGAAGCGCGGGTTAGCATGGTTGTACTAAGAACCTCTGTTGGTTAAGTCTGAAGGTCCCTTCATGCATGTAGGAGAGTGCTCACCACCACTTGGATGACCAGTGCGTAGTGCGCTTATTGGCTGTCTGAAACCCCACCCACCTCCAGCCCACTCCACTTGACCGATTAGCAGCAGCTTTGCCCACTGGACTACATGCTGTACTCTCAGCTCAGGCACAGGCATTCTCCTAACCCGCACTGCAAGGCTGCACTGTTAGCTTGAACCATGGGGGAGGCTGGTCCAAACGTGAATAAAGACCTTACAAGAGGCTGTGAGCACTCCCACCAGTGACTGCACCATGGCCAGCTTTAACAAAGGGATTCTACAACTTGCCCAGTTGGCCAATTGTTCTACTGCCCCCAAAACTCACTTTAATTTGCAGCCTGCGCCCAAGGGATGAAAAGTTTGGTGCACTTTCATGCTTTTGCGTTGCTTGAGTGGGCAGATAAGCTTCAGATGCCCAACTCCAAGCATGTCAACAGAGCTGCTGCTGAACGGTCTCAGCTGCGGAAGAATGCTCACTTTTAACAAGCTTTTCCAAATGCGTGGCCGCTTACCTCACCCTCCTACACCCCACACCCCCCACCCCTGATATGTGCTTGTGTACTTCCTTCAGTCTGTGCTGCCTTGCCCCCCAACCCTCTGGCCTGACCCACACTGGAGCCCTTACCCCGGCACCACATTGAAAGCCAGCTGGGAAAAAGCGACTTGCCTGTGCCCACCCACACCATCCGAATGCACGGCGCCTCTTCCTTGATGTCCTATCGGCGATGCTCATGAGCGCTGCACAAGGCTGCGTGCACTCACCTCCGAGTTACCCTCGACGGTCAGCTCACCAGGTGCACATCCTTTAAAGACAGTGAAGCATGCCGTCCTGAAGTCACACTGATGTGGGCGGTAAATTTCACGTTGGGGGGTGATTCCGGCGAGCAGAGCTTATACTGAGATGCTGAAGTATTGAAATGATGTTCCTGACGTGCGGTGGTGGGAAACGCTGCCCGCCATTGACGGGTGGAGCAATTGGTTTCACGGTGGCCTGAATCTGATTTTTGGCCTTCTTGCCATATTGTTCCATCCACCCTCCATGACACCCGGCACCAACGGGACCAGATGATTCAGCCCTGTGGGGGTGTGTTTGTGTGTGTGAGAGACTGTGTATGTGTGTATTTGTGAGTGTGTGTGTGAGTGTGCATGTGTTTGTGTCTGTGTGCATATATATCTTGTGAGTGTCTGTGTATGTTTGTAAATGTGTGCGTGTGTGTGTGTGTGCATAAGCGTGTGCACACATGGGGTTGTGCGAGAGAGTAAAACAGTAGAACTTGGGAAATAAAGGCAAAATACTGCGGATGTTGGAAATCTGAAAGAAAAACAAAAAATGCTGGAAAAACTCAGCAGGTCTGACAGCATCTGTGGAGAGATAAACAGAGTTAACGTTTCGAGTCCGTATGACTCTTCTTCAGAGTTTCAGAGCTGAAAAAGAGTCATACGGACTCGAAACGTTAACTCTGTTTCTCTCTCCACAGGTGCTGTAAAACTTGGGAAATGCCTGGTACTGGTCCGGACTGGGCTTGCATATACCTTAAAACTCCAGTTTGGACAAGTAACAGGCATTTGCAAGTCCTACTGGGTTTTTATTCTGTGATATGTTTGTGAACATGTGTAACTGTATGTGAGCATGTGTGCATGTGATTGTGTGTGTATTATTACGACCGGTCCCTGGGTGAGGTCCCACAATTTGTTAACTTCCCAAATGGGACCCCAATTTTGTTATGCTCCCAGGTGAGAAGGAATGGGCTGGCTCCCCTTCTTTATTCAACCCCCTCAGTTGGTCGCAACAAGATTAATTGAAAAGGGATCCCTTTTCCCCCGTGGATACCTCTTCCAAGTCCAAATGCATTTATTTTTTAGAAGGGGCCAATTTAATCAGGCTTTCTTGAGTCAAAGAAAGAGTAAGCTTATTAGTTGCTAAGATCCTGAGAAAAATAATAAAATGCAACACACATACACACAGATCAGATATGAGAAATTAAGAGTCCACATAAAAGTTTAAAAATATACGAATCAGTCTTTGGCTTGTCCATGAGGCATAGATGGCAAATCATTGCGGCCGTTAAGTTGGGTGACTCCAGTCAAATTGACTTTGGCAGTTTCACAGTGGATTTGAAGACACTTGGTTCTGCAGGTTTGCTGAAGAAGCTGCCCTATTTCCTTTTTGACTGTGGCTTCTGCTGACTTACCTCCAGCAACAGAGAGCAAGAGAGACTTCACCTGCAACTGCAGGGGTGATTAGTTGATCTTCTTGTTTCTGCCATTCACACAGCACACCAGCACACTAACACTGCTCTGCAGCTAGCTTTTTAACACATTTTCCCCTGTGTATTCCTGTAAGGGAAAAAAACCATGCCTTGCACTCATAGTCTGTTTTCTTTGACCTTTGACCATTTGACACATTCTGAGATATGAATCATCAGGAGATGGATTTTAGATGACTGCTGAGATATGGCAATCAGTCTTTGTCTCCGCAAACACAGGAGATTAAAGTTCAGTCTTTTGTACTTTCCTATCTCCCTTTCAAGTGTGACTGCTTGAAAAAGGTCATGACACCTTTTCAGGTGCGACATTCCATGTTCTCTCAGGACAGGTCTGTCAGTATAATCCACATAGGAATTTTCCAGAAAGTGGTCACTTTACATTATCAGCCATCTTTTGCTCAGTGTCCTTGCTTGTATTTCTTTAAAAATATACACGTCTTCCTTAAAAAGATCAATATGCCCCTAAGTAATTTGTGGCTGCAATCAGCTTTCCATGACAACGTGTTTGTGAGTGGCTGTGTGTACATATACCTGTGTGTTTTTTTAAAATTAATTCACGGGATGTGGGTGTCACTGTCTAGGCCAGCATTTATTGCCCATCCCTATTTGCCCTTAAGAAGCTGGTGGTGAGCTGCCTTCTTGAGCCGCTGCATTCCATGTGGTGTAGGTACACCCACAGTGCTGTTAGAGAGGGAGTTCCAGGATTTTGACCCAGTGACAGTGAAGGAACAGTGAAATGTTTCCAAGTCAGGATGGTGAGTGACTTGGAGGGGAACTTCCAGGTGGTGGTGTTCCCATCTATCTGCTGCCCTTGTCTTTCTAGATGGCAGTGGTTGTGGGTTTGGGAGGTGCTGTCTAAGGAGCCTGGGCAAGTTGCTGCAGTGTATCTTGTAGATGGTAAACATTGCTGCAACTGTGCACTGGTGGTGGAGATAGTGAATGTTGAAGGCAGTGGATGGGGCACCAATCAAGCGGGCTGCTTTGTCCTGGATAGTGTTGAGCTTCTTGAGTGTTGTTGGAGCTGCACTCATCCAGGCAAGTGGAGGATGCACCCCCATCATTTCCCTCCCCCACCCCATCAGCAACATGCTTGCATAAAGACAAAGATAGTTCAGTGATGCTTCCCTGCAGGTTCTCCTCCAGACAGTCCAGGAACAGGGAGAAGCACCCTTCCCTAGGGATGGCAATAGAAGACCCCGCTGCTTGACTAATACAGCATGGATGGAGACGTCGGAGGAGATGAGCAGGCATGGAGTCCAGCCATAAGCCTGAGTGCAGTGCTGCAAGAGGATGAACAATCTCCTCCAATCAGCCAGGGTAAGTGGCAATGTGATGGTACATCAAAGACCCACTCATGAGGATATCAAGCCAAGGGACTTTGCAAGTGGGAAGAGAGGCAAGGCTGCGAAATGGGTGGATGTCTGCCAAGTCATCACACACAATGGGTCATCGCTCTCAGAAACATGCCCCTTCATCAGCTGCGGCTGTCGGGGTTGTATCAAGGCATAGCGGGCGCAAGTGAAAAGTTAAGACATTATGAGGGCACAATGGTGGCATGAATATTGAGACACTCTAAAATTATACACATGTATAAATATTTCACATTATAGCTTGTTCACTTGACTATTGTGTGCAAAGTGTGCACTTGCTGGGAAGTCCTCTTTCAGAGGGCATGTCGCACTGTCATGCTTTATGTTTGGCAATTGTTACTGAATGAAGGGGACTGAGGGACATCTCACTGGTGTAGTAAACAATATGGCGGTGGGTTCGGAGTCAGTCTTTATTGGATTGATTTGTGTATGGTGATTTGTTTCCTCAAGGTAATGCAACATGGCTGGACATGCAGCACCTGCTCCCCATTCCATAAATGCCATGCCAAAGAGATTGATTGAGGTCACTGATAAGTGTGAGAAGTGATGTGCTGTGTGTGCAATCATGGCTCTGTCAATGTGAGCAAGGAGCAGAGAGATGGCTCATGATGGCTTCATTGACTAAGTGCCAGAGCGAAGATTGTATCCTCAGCGTCTGTCATGTCTGTGATAAAGCCTTCTAGGGGGTAGTGGGAGTGGAGTGGCTAGTGAGGTAGCTCTGGATGGCTGGCAAAGGTGGATGCGCATTCAGAGCAGGCAAAGGTTTGCAGGTAAGTTACTGATGCTCATGTCAATCATTTAGAGCTGAGGTGAGGAGAAATTACTACACTCAAAGGGTTGTGAATCTTTGAAATTTTCTACCCCAGAGGTTTGTGGATGCTCCATCATTGAATATATTTAAGGCTGGGATAGACAGATTTTTGGTCTCTCAGGGAATTAAGGGAAATGGGGAAGTGGAGTTGAAGCCTAAGATCAGCCATGACCATACTGAATGGTGAAGCAGGCTCGATGGGCCGAACAGTCTACTCCTACTCCTGTTTATTGTATTGTAGGTACCTTATTCTTGGGCGAAAGGATTGAAGATGAGGTTGTCACTGACAGCCCTGTCATGTCTCTCCATGACCTTCAGGTGTTGCATTACCTCTACTCTTCCTCATGTCCCCCTCCCTCATCATCACTTGAGGAGGCTAGCAGATCCTCCACCCCGCCCTGCACTTGGGCCTTGTGTTACAATAAGGGCTGTAGAGTTCTGAGTTCACTTCTGTTTGTTTTGTTTTCAGCTTTTGGGAGTTTGGCAATGGAAGGGGAAGGGGAACTCTAGGCATCTATTTTATATATGGAATTGTCAGCAATCTGAGACAGTGGGGGACTTTGTGAGAGTGAGGGCTTGAACACGGTTTACTTGTCAACCCACATCCACATTGAAAGCCCTGGGCTGTAAGCTATATCCTATTCTTTGATCCACCTCCCCTCCATCAAGTGCAATCTCTTCATGCTGTGAGGACTTTGGGGCTGCCCCTCACCCCACCTTCATCACCATTCCCTTCAGCTTCCAGAGTAGCAGTCAGGAAGGCTGGTAATGGATAGTGTTACATGAAGAAGACATCATGAGAGCTTCCTGGGTACTAGATATTCATTGTTGGAGAGAGTGGTTGGGAGTGGTAAACTTTAATAAAATGAAAATTGTTTCTGTTCATGCAGCTGTCACTTGGACAATCTGACAGTGTTTTCAGCCAGGACGGGGTGATGGGTGAACAGAGCTCATTGAGAAGCAGAATGCTGATGGACAATTGGGTGTTGGTGGAGGGGAGCAGGGTTTCAACAGCTGAGGTGCAGAGGCAAACAACATGCAGTCTTGGTAACTGGGATCTCAGGTTAGGGTAAACAGGGTGCCAAGGTTTTTGTAGTCTGGTTGAACATGAGTAAGTAGCTGAGAAAGAGTGAGAAATTTATAGACTTTCAATTCCATGAATTAGGGAATGCCTCCTCATGGAGGATGATGACCTCACCTTGGGAAAAGCCATGATCTTGGCAGTCCAAATTGAATCTGCTTTGTTTGATTCAAGGAGGTTAGTCAGAAATGTACCTTCAAACTCAGGGCTGCAGATACAGCTTGCCCAACCACCTCACACACAAGAGTTATGGGCAAAGAGGCCTCAGCAGTCTCATCACAATCAAAAATGTGCACAAATTATCCCAGCACGTCCAGCTCGAGGGAAAAAAGTGTAACTCCTGCTTAAAGTGGAACCACTTCACAAAGATGTGCATGTCATCAAAGAAAAGGACTTCATCTGTTTGGCACATGGAGGAGTCTCTTCCGAGAATGAGGTAGAGTGTGTGTATACTATCACAGACAGTAAGCATCGGGTCATTTTAAAGAATTCTCAGATGAGATTGGAGGCATCTCAGTGTTACTCCTTGTTGATGTTGGCGCGAAAGTATCTATATTGAGTGACAAACTTCACCATTAGTATTTTTTGCAGCTTTCTCTCACTCCTGTGACAGACAGTCTTCAAGCTTATGATGACTCTATTGCTCCGGTCTTGGGAATGATTACCATTCCAGTACGCTACAAAAACGTTATCCTAGACAGGCTCATGTACTACATAACAAAAGGCAAAAGCTTTATGGGGTAAACCTTTTCAATAAGTTTGGCTTCGAGCTTGAAGACCCCACCGGCACCAGTAGCTAAAAGTCGTGTCACCTCGCGACATAGAAGTAGAATTGATCGGGTAGTACAGAGTACTCGATGAAGTCCCATTGTTTGATGATGACTGTACTGTATGTGGAACTTGAGCGGTTATCCCAAAAGTGCTACAGCAACATGTACTGCATTTTGCCCATGAAGGCCATGTGGATGTTGTTAAGATGAAACAACGATTCCATGAAGCAGTCTGGTGGCTGGCAATAGACGGCTGCATAAAAGACTTTGTTTGAAATTGTTTAGCTTGTACACTCAGTGAAAAATCTGTTAAATTCTGCCCTGCACCTCTACAACCATTCCAATGGCTAACAAAACCATGGCAACAACTCCAAGTAGATATTTTTGGTGAAGTATAAGCAGCCCTTAGCAATCAATCTTCTTTGCTTGTTGTTCAAAATCTACATAGCAAAGGGATGGAAATCACTACAACTAATTCCATAACCATCACTTCAGTTTTTGAAATTCAAGACAAGTTGTTTATAAAATGGGGTTGTCAGAGGCTATCACGACAGACAACAAATTGCAGCCTGTTTCTAGGCAGTTCACAGGATTCCTAGCAAGCTGCAGAATTCACCACCATCTGACATCGTGATACAACCCACCATCAAACGGTGGTTTCAAACGATTCAACAGGATGGTCAAGAACAGTCTGAGACCTAGCATGTTGAAGGGGAAAATGTTTGAACAACCCATTCATGTCCTACTTGGCACATATCGATCCATCGGCACGCTCTGGCTGGAAAGACATTGGCCAAATATAGGACTGGTCATAATTTTCACATGCCGCTAACTGTTTTTAAGCAGTCACCACCAACTAACAAGAATGTCAGAGTGAAAGCAGATGCAATTATAAAGTGACAAAGTCAAAAAAACATGCTTTGACAAGTGAACATGCACAAGGAAACCACGATTTGAAGTTGGAGATTAGGTTTGTATGAAACGACCACAAACTCACACCATCTCAATCAGGACCAAACCAGTTCAAGCAGTAGCTCAGTGCTAATGCTTATCTGTTGGATGACAACACAAAGTGGAACTTGAAATGCTTGATAGCGAGCAAACAGGATTTTTTTGGGAGTTTGAGGACAGCGATTATCAGGATACATTTCTTTTTCCGATAAGCGACTGTGATGTTGATCATCCACCTCATCGAGTTGATCACATAGATCCACAAGCTCAAGATTTCAGCACCGTTATCAGTGACCTTCGTATCTCACAACTATTTCTGTAGTTAGAGAAAATGGGCACTCTGGACTCAAAGAAGTGACTCGATGTACATATGTTTGATATTTAGGATGGTTTAAGTTAAGATAAGATTTTTAGTTTTACAAGGGAGAAAGGATGTGTTCAATTGTTTTCAATTATTTGGCATTTGATTATGTATATCTCTTGACACTTCTCTGTTCTGTGTTTTGTTAGTCAAGACTGGGTGTGGTTACAGAGAAACAAAAACTAAACTGAATTCAAGAAGCTGTAAGCATGAGAGACCAAGTATTTTAAAAGCATTTGTAAATAAAGATAAAAGCAAAAAACTGCAGATGCTGGCTGAACTTGTTCTCACACTGAACAATTTCTCCTTAAACTCCTCTCACTTCCTCCAAATAAAGGGTGTGGCTATGGGTACCCGCATGGGCCCCAGTTATGCCTGTCTTTTTATGGGGTATGTGGAACATTCCTTGTTCCAGTCCTACTCCGGCCCCCTCCCACAACTCTTTTTCCGGTACATCGATGATTACTTCGGTGCTGCTTCATGCTCTCGTCTGGACCTGGAAAAATTTATTAATTTTGCTTCTAATTTCCACCTCTCCATCATTTTCACATGGTCCATCTCTGACACTTCCCTTCCCTTCCTTGACCTCTCTGTCTCAATTTCTGGTGATAGACTGTCCACCAATATTCATTACAAGCCTACCGACTCCCATAGCTACCTCGACTACAGCTCCTCACACCCCGGTTCCTGTAAGGAGTCCATCCCATTCTCTCAGTTCCTTTGCCTCCGTCGCATCTGTTCTGATGATGCCAGTTTCAAAAACAGTTCCTCTGACATGTCTTCCTTCTTCCTTAACCAAGGTTTTCCACCCACGGTGGTTGACAGGGCCCTCAACCGTGTCCGGCCCATCTCCCACACATCCGCCCTCACATCTTCCTCTCCCTCCCAGAACCATGATAGGGTCCCCCTTGACCTCACTTATCACCCCTCCAGCCTCCGCATTCAAAGGATCATCCTCCGCCATTTCCGCCAACTCCAGCCTGATGCCACCACCAAACACATCTTCCCTTCACCCCCCCGGCGGCATTCCACAGAGATCGTTCCCTCCGGGACACCCTGGTCAACTCCTCCATCACCCCCTACACCTCAACCCCCTCCCATGGCACCTTCGCATGCAACCACAGAAGGTGCAACACCTGCCCCTTTACTTCACTTCCCCTCTCCTCACCGTCCAAAGGCCTAAACACTCCTTTCAAGTGAAGCAGCATTTCACTTGCACTTCCCTCAACTTAGTCTACTGCATTCGTTCCTCTCAATGTGGTTTCCTCTACATTGGAGAGACCAAACACAGACTGGGTGACCACTTTGCAGAACACCTTCGGTCTGTCCGCAAGCATGACCCAGACCTCCCTGTCGCTTGTCATTTCAACACTCCACCCTGCTCTCATGCCCACATGTCCGTCCTTGGCCTGCTACAATGTTCCAGTGAAGCTCAACGCAAACTGGAGGAACAGCACCTCATCTTCCAACTAGGCACTTTACAGCCTTCTGGACTGAATATTGAGTTCAACAATTTTAGATCACGACCTCTCTCCTCCATCACCACCCCTTTTCCGACCCCCCCCCTTTTTTTCAATAATTTATATATATTTTTCTTTTCCCACCTATTTCCATTATTTTTAAATTTGTTTCCATCCATTGTTTTATCTCTATCTTTTAGCCTATTTCGATCCCTTCCCTTCACCCCACCCCACCCCCACTAGGGCTATCTGTACCTTGCTTGTCCTGCTTTCTACCCTTCATTAGCACATTCCTTAGATAATATCACCACTCTCAACACTTCTTTGACCTTTTGTCTATGACATCTTTTGGCAATCTCCACCTATCACTGGCCCTCTATCCAGCTCTACCTGTCCCACCCCCCATAAACCAGCTTATATTTCACCTCTTTTCTATTTTTACTTAGTTCTGTTGAAGAGTCATATGGACTCGAAATGTTAACTGTGTTCCTCTCTGCAGATGCTGTCAGACCTGCTGAGTTTTTCCAGGTATTTTTATTTTTGTTTTGTAAATAAAGTCCTGCTTAGACATAGCATCTCTGCATATCTCCAAGGCATAAACACAACAGGAGGCAGAGAGTGAGAGCAGGTGTCATCATCATACATACAGAATCAGATCCTGTGGATGTACTGGACAATCAGATTTCACCCCACTGAGGCTCATTCCTGTACTGGACAATCTTCCATCCAGTATTTCAAAAGTTCGCTGTGGCTGCTGCTTCACACGGTTCATGATGCTGTGCGGCCCAGCCAAGGGAAGGCCTCTTCTTAGCAAGGAGCTTATCTCCCTAATTGCCTTTGAGAAGATGGTGGTGAGCTGCATTCATGAACCACTGCAGTCCATGTGGTGTAGGTACACCCACAGTGCTGTCTAAGGAGCCTTGGTGAGTTCCTGAATTGCATCCTGTAGTTGGTACACACTGCTGCTATTGTGTGTAAGGAGTGAATGTTTGTGGAATGGGTGCCAATCAAACGGGCTGCTTTGTCCTGCATGATGTCGAGATTCTTGGGTATTGTTGGAGCTGCACTCATCCAGGCAAGTGGAGAGTATTCCATTACACTCCTGACTTGTACCTTGTAGATGGGGACAGGCTTTGGGGAGTCAGGAGGTGAGTTACTCACTGCAGAATTCCTAGCCTCTGGCCTGCTCTTGTAGCCACAGTATTTATATGGTTAGTTTCTGGTCAATGGTAACCCCCAGGATGTTGATAGTGGGGGATTCAGTGACGGGAATGCCATTGAATGTCAAGGGTCGACAGTTAGATTCTCTCTTGTTGGAGATGGTTATTGCCTGGCACTTGTGTGGCACGAATGTTACTTGCCATTTGTCAGCCCAAGCCTGGATATTGTCCAGGTCTTGCTGCATTTGGACATGGACTACTTCAGTATCTGAGGAGTCGGAAATGGTGCTGAACATTGTGCAGTCATCAGTGAACATCCCCACTTCTGACCTTATGATGGAAGGAAGGTCATTGATGAAGCATCTGAAGATGGTTGGCCCTCGGACACTACCCTGAGGAACTCCTGCAGTGATGTCCTGGAACTGAGATGATTGACCTCCAACAATCACAACCAACTTCCTTTGTGCTAGGTATGACTCCAACCAGCGAAGAGTTTTCCCCCAATTCCCATTGACTCCAGTTTTGCTAGTGCTCCTTGATGCCACACTCGATCAAATGCGGCCTTGTTTAGGTACACCCACAGTGCTGTTAGGAAGGGAGTTCCAGGTTTTTGACAATGAAGGAATGGCAATATATTTACAGGTCAGGATGGTGTGTGACTTGGAGAGGAATGCATGCGTTCCCATGCATCTGCATCCCTTGTCCTTCTAGTTGGTTGAGGTCGTAGATTTTGAAAGTGCTGTCTGAGGAGCCTTGGTGAGTTCCCGCAGTGCACCTTACAGATGGTACACACTGCTGCTACTGTCCGTCGATGGTGGAGGGAATGAATGTTTAAGGTGGTGGGTGTGGTGCCAGTCAAGTGGGCTGCTTTGTTCTGGATGGTGTCGAGCTTCTTGAGTGTTGTTGGAGCTGCGCTCATCCAGGCAAGTAGGGAGTATTCCATCATACTCCTGACATGTGCCTTGTAGATGGTGGACAGGCTTTGGGGAGTCAGGAGGTGAGTTACCTGTCACAGGATTCCCAGCCTCTGACCTGCTCTTGTAGCCACAGTATTTATATGGCTAGTCCAGTTCAGTCTCTGGTCAATGGGAATGCCATTGAATGTCAAGGGTCGACAGTTAGATTCTCTCTTGTTGGAGATGGTCATTGCCTGACACTTGTGTGGCACAAATGTTACTTGCCGCTTAAGAGCTCAAGCCTAGTTTTCAGAACTGCAGCTGGAATATTGTCAGGGCACATAGCCTTTGCAGTATCCAGTGCCTTCAGCCGTTTCTTCATACCATGTAGAGTGAATCGAATTGGCTGAAGACTGGCATCTGTGATGCTGGGGACCTCAGGAGGAGGTTGAGATGGATCATCTGCTCCACACTCCTGTTACAAATTCTTCAGCCTTGTCTTTTGCACTGCTGTGCTGGGCTCCCCCATCATTGAGCATGGGGATATTTGTGGAGCCTCCTCCTCCTGTTAGTATTTTAATTGTCTATCACCATTCAGGACTGGATGTGGCAGGATTGCAGAGCTTAGATCTGATCTGTTGGTTGTGAAATCGCTTAGCTCTGTCTATCACTTGCTGCTTATGCTGTTTGGCATGGATGCAGTCCTGTGTTGTAGCTTCATCAGGTTGACACCTCATTTTTAGGTATGCCTGGTGCTGCTCCTGGCATGCCCTCGTGCACTCTTCATTGAACCAGGGTTGATCCCCTGGCTTGATGTGGTTGTATACAATTCTGCTGCTGCTAATAGCCCACAGTGCCTCATGTGTGCCCAGTCCTGGCTGGCTAGATCTGCTCAAAATCTAGCCCATTTAGCACGGTGGTAGTGCCACACAACGTGATGGAGGTGTGAAGGCAGGACTTCGCCTCCACAAGGACTGTACAGTGGTCACTCCTACCGATTCCGCTATGGAAAGATGCATCTGTGGCAGGCAGGTTGGTGAGGATGAGGTCAAGTATGTTTTTCCCTCTTGCTGGTTCCCTCATCAGCTGCCGCAGACCCAGTCTAGCAGCTATGTCCTTTAGGACTCAGCCGCTCGGTTAGCAGTGGTGCTATCGAGCCACTCTTGGTGATGGACATTGAAATCCCCCACCCATGGTACATTCTGCACCCTTGCCACACTCAGTGCTTGTACTAAATGGTGTTCAGCATGGAGGAGCACTGATTCATCAGGTGATGGGTGGTGCAGTGGGAGGTGGGGGGGGTGGAATGCTGGGGCAGTAGGTGACAGTCAACAGGAGGTTTCTTGCCCATGTTTGACCTGATGCAATGAGACTTCATGGGGTCCGGTGTCAAATTTGAGGACCCCCAGGGCAACTCCCTCCCGACTGTATACCACTGTGCCGGCACCTCTGCTGGGTCTGTCCTGCTGGTGGGTCAGGACATCCCCAGGGATGATGATGGAGCTTGAGACACTGGCATTATCTCCTCAGGCTTTGTGCCAGTCTTTCTCAAAAGTCTCTTTTCAAGTCTTTCCTGTCTGTTGTCCACCTTCTGACACCACCAAGGTGCTGTAGCCAAAGCAGAACAAATGACATCCTCTGTGACTGACCGGGCAACAGCGAGGTGATGATGGAGGACGGCATAGTCCGCTGTATCCAACACTGCCGAGATTTAAATGAGGACACGGAAAGATGACACAGTATGGTTAAACTTCAACCTGGGGCTGTGAGTAAACTGACTGTTGAAGTAAGTTCTTGTTTGTAAATTGAAATTCTTCTCCTCAGTCTCACTTCAGCAGTGTTTTTCTAATATTTTCCAACTTTCATTTCGACCATTTCATTTCCCATCAACAGTTTATACCACTGTGAGTAACTCAGAGCAGACCACATATTGTTGAACTGCTGCTAACTACATTGCCCTCTCTATGCCATTAAAAATCAGCTGAACAGCACATTGGGACTTAAAATAAGAGCTTCATTCGCTAACCAGCATTTCAACCCAGAGCATCAGGATGTTACAGAGCTGCATGAACAGTGAAACGGTATGGCCACTTAACCTCTGGCTGTGTAGCTGGGACATCCATAGAATGATACATGTTAATGACTTTCCAATATTGAAGAGTCAAGAGCATTGGAAATCTGATGCTAAGTATTCATCTCAGTCAAGCTGGATTCACAAGCAGAGGTGTACAGATTAGCCATGCGAATAAAACCGCCATGTAGGTTAACAATGGAGAAAATTCTTTCAGATCACCAGATACATTGACTAATGTGTCATGAAGAGTAATCAGTCAAACCTGTTTGGCAAACTATT
Organism: Cetorhinus maximus; assembly: GCF_964194155.1. Classification (NCBI taxonomy): domain Eukaryota; kingdom Metazoa; phylum Chordata; class Chondrichthyes; order Lamniformes; family Cetorhinidae; genus Cetorhinus; species Cetorhinus maximus. The sequence goes on from NC_135893.1 coordinate 48,950,780, forward strand.
CCAGCGATGTCTGTAAACATGTCATATGTGAAAATATTCTCTACACTTGCTTTGATTAAGTTTTACTTTGCAAATATTTTCCTCTCTTGAAAGGAAATGACGCACGCTAAAGGATGACTTGCATTGAGAAAAACCTGTGGTGCTGATAACTCACACTGAGGAATGATTATAAGGACTAATTCCACTGAGGAGTGGTTTACACTGTGGAATGATTTACCCAGGGGGATGATTTTCTCTCAAGTGCCTTGTCAAAACCCACCTTTTCAACCCAGCTTCTAATCACCTCTGCTAACTATCCCACTATAGTTCAGCAAGTATTCCTTTTTATTTATCCCCTGTAAAGCACTTGGGGTGTTTTTCAACATTAGAGGTGTTAACATAAAAGCAACTTATTGTTTCTTGTACACAATCTGCCCTGAAACCAATTGTTGCATTGCTCAAACTTCCAATACCTCCCCCTCCCCATGACTCAAACTTTAACCCATAGTTAGTCTGCCCGGGGTCAATTTGTGTTGTCTAGCATGAAGCTTTCTTAAGCACGCAGAAAAAATTAGTGTCAAACAACCTGGGAACATTGTCAACAGTCTGATCTTTCTAAACCTCAACAACATGACAGCCATGACACATGATCATGTTTTTGTAACCTTGGACAAATATTTTGATTCTAAAAATCCATTATGGAAAATGAACTCCCTGTCTGCGTAAACACCAATATTTCTCAGGTACCCAGGCAGCAGAAGGTGTGTGCATAATAAAGGCAGGGACTCCATTAAAGGATTTCAAACAGATTTCTTCTGGAATTGTGAAATGTTTTTCATTTGTTTTGGCAGAGAGTACTTCCTGTGAAAGTAAATAGCAGGAAGGGTAGTTTCATGAGAGAAAGTTTGTTTATGAATTTATTATTAATGTGCTTAATGTAGTAAAGTGTACTGTATACGTTACTGTGATTATGCACAGAGGAAAAAGCAATGTTATGACTGGTGTCATGATAACATTGGCAACTGTGACTGGTCTAATAAAAATAACTCTTCAAAAATACTTTGTGCTCCATCAAAGATAAAGCTTGAGGGCAGTACAACATGTTATTGTGAGACCGGAGTTTGATGATTTGATTTAGGACACACCCTGTTTCCAGAGAGGAACATGTTTTATGTTACAATTTTATGACTTTCTTTTGCATGTCAAGTGCAGGCACATATTCTGTTCCTGTCTTTGCCTTCTCTTGTCCCAAAGGTACTGACTCTTCCGAGGGTTCAGATCTAGCATTCTTTCTCTTACCTCAGGCAAGTTCATCACGTGCACAAAAGGGAACAGAAACTCAGAAACAATAACCGAAAATGCTGGAAACACTCAGCAGGCCAGTCAGCAGGTGTGGGCTCTCTGGCATAATTTTCCATTCCCTAGCTCAAAGACATTGAGTCAAAATGTAACACCCCTGGTGAGATGAGCCATGGGAGCTTCTAATCGATATAGCTTAACGTAACAGTGTTTTACATTAAGTCATTGCAAGAATGAGCACTGAGTAAAATAAGAAGGATCTTGCCAGAATATTAGATATTTGCTGGCCCAATAGCCAGAATTAATAAGCAAGCTTGAAGTCACAGAGTATCAGAGGCTGCTCTGAGACAGTGTACCTGGATATTCATCCTGTGCTTATTATGCTGTACACAATTAGACAGTTGCAGAAATTCCTGTTTCCTCTGATTTCCCAACAGGAAGCATCTGCAAATTTTACTTTAATAAATCCCCAAAATGTAGGATTTTCAGGTGGAATAAAGAAACAATAATACCATAAACCCAATAATGGTTCTGTGAGTCTCTTTAATGGTTTTACATAAAGTACACATGTAAATCATACAAACATCTATTAGCCCATACTCTCAGAAGTGAAGTGCATATGATTTCACTTTGTCATATTTGATTTATGACAATGGTTTATAAATTACATGAATGATAAAAAGACAGAACTAAAGGCTCTTTATCTGAATGCATGCAACCTTTGTAACAAGATATGTTAATTTATAGCACAAACTAAAATAAATTGGTATGAAATGATAGCCATTATAGAGACATGGTTGCAAGGTAACCAAGGTTGAGAACAGAATATCCCAGGGTATTTGACATTTTGAAAGGATGGGAAGAAAGGAACAGGAGATGGGGTAGCTTTATTAAGAAGAGATGAGATCAGTACAGCTGTGAGAAATGATCTTGGCTCATAATTTCAAGATATAGATGGTAGAATCAGTTTGGATGGGAATAAGAAATAGCAAAAGAAAAATGTCACTGGTGAGAGTAGTTTATAGACTCCCTAGCAATAGCTACACTGGAGGACAGAGCATTTATCAAGAAAGGCACTGCAATAATCATGAGTAATTTTAATCTTCACATGGATTGGACAAAACAAATTGGCAAAGGCGACCTGGAGGATGAGTTCATAGAGTGTACATAGGAGTTTCTGAGGACAATACATTGTGGAGCCAACCAGGGAACAGATTATTTTAGACCTGGTAATGTATAAATAGACAGGATTAATGAATGATCTCATAGTAAAGGATCCTCTGGGGAAGAGTGATCATAACATGGTAGAATTTCACATTCAGTTTGAGGGTGCAAAATATGAACTTGAAATTAGTGTATTAAATTTAAGTGAAGAATTACAAAGGTATGAAAACAGTGTTGGCCAAAGGAAACAGAAAATATATTAAAGGTAAGATGGTAGATAAGCGGTGCAGACATTTAAGGGGATATTTCATAACTCTCAATAAAGATATATTCCATTGAGAAAGAAAGACTCTATATGAGAAGAATGTGCCATCTGTGGCTAATGAAAGAAGGTAAGGATGGTATCAAATTGAAAGAAAAAGCTGTGAAAATTAGTGGTTGGTCAGAAGATTGGCAAAGTTTTAGAAACCAGCAAAGGATGACTAAAAAATTAATAAAGAGGGCAAAACTAGAATATGAGAGCAAGAAATATAAAAGCAGACAGTTAAGAGGGTCCACAGGTATTTAAAAAAGGAAGAGAATAGGTAAAGTAAATGTAAGTTCCTCAGGGGATGAGACAGGAGAATTAATAATGGGAAACATTGAAATGCTTGAGACTTTAAACGAGTCTTTTGATTCTGACTTTGCAGTAGGAAGGCAGGAAAGCAAGTTGTGAGGAGGATACAAAGAGTCTGCAAAGTGATAGATAGGTTAAGTGAGTGGGCAAAAAATTGCCAGATGGAGTATAATGTCGGAAAATGTGAAGTTTCCACTTTGGCAGCAAGAATCGAAAAGCAAATATTTAAATGAAGAGAGACTGCAGAATGCCCTGGTACAGAAAGTTTTGGTTGTCCTCGTACATAAATCATAAAATGTTAGCAAGCAGGTACAGCAAGTAATTAGGAAGGCAAATGGAATGTTGACCTCTATTGCCAGGGAAATGGAGTAATGAAGTCTTGCTACAACTGTACAAGGTTTTGGTGAGATGGTACCTAGAATACTGTCTACAGTTTTGGTTACCTAATTAAGGAGGGATATACTTGTATTGGAAGCAGTTCAGAGAAGGTTCACTAGGCTGATTTCTGGAACAAAAGGGATCATCTTATGAGGAAAGATTGAGCAGGTTGGGCCTACACTCGCTAGAGTTTAGAAGATTGAGAGATGATCATATTGAAACATTTAAGAATCTGAGGAGGCTTGATAGGGTTGATTCTGAGAGGACGTTTCCCCTCATGGGGGAATCTAGAACTAGGGGGCACGATTTCAAAATAAGTCATCTCCCATTTAAGATGGAGATGAGGAGGAGTTTATTTTTTCAGAGGGGCGCTAGTCTTTTGAATTCTCTTCCTCAGAAAGAAGTGGAGGCTGGGTCAATGTATATATTCAAGGCTGAGTTACACAGATTTTTAATTGACAGAAGAGTGAAGGGTTATGGGGACAGGCAGTAGAATGGAATTAAGGCCACAATGATCAGCCATGACCTTATTGAATGATGGAGCAGGCTTGAGGAGTTGAAAGGCCTACTCCTGCTCCTGAATCATATGTCCTTGTGTTCTTAGATTATATGGAATATGCAGCACAGAAAGAGGCCATTCAGCCCACTCAGTCCATACTGGGGTTCATGATCCACTTGAGCCTCTCTCAACACTTCCACATCTAACTGCATTAGCATTACAATCTATTCCCATCTCCCTCATAGGCTGGTCCAATATCACCATAAATGTATCTATACTATTCACCTCCACCACTCCCTACTACAGCAGGTTCCATTTTTTCAGCACTCTCTGGGTAAAGAATTTTCTTCTGAATTCTCCATCTGGTTGCTTCATGAATATTTTGTATTCATGGCCTCTAGTTTTGCACTTCCCACAAGTGAAAACAACCTCCTTGTGTTTGATATTGGATAAGCAATCTGATAATTTAACAATCACACAGAACCCTGATTCTCCACAAGCTTACTGCATGAAACCCCAATTCTCCACAAGGTAACAGTCCTGAACCCCAATTCTCCACAAGGTAACAGTCCTGAACCCCAATTCTCCACAAGGCTACAGCCATGAATCCTGATTTCCACAAAGTCAAAGCAATGAACCCCGTCTCGCCACAAAGCTAAATCACTGAACCCTGATTGTCCACAAGGTTAAATCATTGAACCCCATCTCTCCACAAGGTTAAATCACTGAACCCCATCTCTCCACAAGGTTAGAACACTAAACTCGATTCTTCACAAGGTTACAGCCCTGAATCCTGATTCTCCACAAGATTAAAACCCTGAACCCCGTTTCTCCCCAAGTTTACGGCACTGAACTCCAAGTCTCCACTAGGTTAAAACACTGAACCCCAAGTCTCCACAAGGTTAAAACACTGAACCCCAATTCTCCATAAGGTCAAAGAACTGAACCCCGATTCTCCACAAGGCTACTGCTCTGAACGCCAATTATCCACAAGGTTAAAGCACTAAACTCCCTTTTTCTACAAGTTCAAAGCACTAAACCCCGATTATCCAAGGGGTTATGCCTGAGACCCCAATTCTCCACAAGGTTAGAGTATGAACCCCGATTCTCCACATGGGTAAAGCACTGAACCCCAATTCTCCACAAGGTTACAGCATCGAATCCAGATTCTCCACAAGGTTAAAGGACTAAACCCTGATTCTCCACAAGGTTACAGCCTTGAACCCCAATTCTCCTCAAGGTTACAGCCCTGAACCCCATTTCTCCGCAAGGTTACAGCCATGAACCCCAAATCCCCACAACGTTAAAGCACTGAACCCTGATTCTCCGCAACATTACAGGTCTGAATCCCGATTCTCCACAAAGCTAAGAAATGAATGCAGATTCTCTACAAAGTTACATCGCCGAACCCCAATTCTCCACAAGGTTAAAGCCCTGAACACTGATTCTCCATAAGGATATATCACTGACCCCTGATTCTCCTCAAGATTACAGCCCTGAATCCCGATTCTCTGCAAGATTACAGCTCTGCACAATGATTCTCCACAAGGTTAAATCCCTGAACCCCGAATCCCCGCAATGTTAAAACACTGAACCCCAATCCTCCACAGGGTTAAAAATGAATGCAGGCTCTACACAAAGTTACATCACCGAACCCAGATTCTCCACATGGTGACAGCCCTGAACCCCAATTCTCCACAAGGTTAAAGCTCTGAACCCTGATTTTCCACAAGGTTAAAACAGAGTACTTCAATTCTCCACAAGGTTAAAGCTCTGAACCCCAATTCTCCACAGGGTTAAAGCCCTGAACCCCAATTCTTCACAAGGTTAAATCGTTGAACCCCAATTCTGCATAAGGATAAATCACTGAACCCCGATTCTCCACGTTACAGCCCTGAACCCCAATTCTCCACAAGGTTTCAGAAATGAACCCCAATTCTCCTCAAGATTACAGCTCTGCACACCGATTCTCCATAAGGTTACAGCCCAGAAGCCCGATTCTCCATAACGTTAAATCCATAAACCCCAATTCTATACACGGTTATATCCCAGAACCCTGATTCCCCACAAGGTTAAAGCAATAAACCCCAATTCTCGATGAGTTTAAACCACTGAAACCCGGCTCTCCAAAAGGTTACAGCCCTGAACCCCGATTCTCCACAAGGTTAAAGCAATAAACCCCAATTCTCGATAAGTTTAAACCACTGAAACCCAGCTCTTCAAAAGGTTACAGCCCTGAACCCCGATTCTCCACAAGATTAAAACAGTGAACCCCGATTCTCCACAGGGTTAAATCCCTGAACACTGATTCTCCATAAGGATATATCTCTGAACCTCAACTCTCCTCAATGTTTCAGAACTGAACCTCGATTCTCCACAAGGTTAAATCGCTGAACCTCAAATTTCCACAAGGCTACTGCTCTGGACACCGATTCTCCGCATGGGTAAAGCACTGTACCCCAATTCTCCACAAGGTTAGAGCACTGCACCCCGATTCTCCACTCGTTTACAGCCCTGAACCCCGATTTTCCACAAGGTTAAACCACGGAACCCCAATTCTCCACAAGGTTAGAGCACTGAGCCCTGATTCTCCACGAGGATGAAGCTTTGAACCCTAAATCTCAACTATGTTAAAGAACTGAACCCCAATTCTCCACAAGATTACAGCACTGAACCCCAATTCTCCACAAGGTTTTAGCCCTGAACCCCGATTTCCCACAAGGATAAAGCAGTGAACCCCAATTCTTCTCAAGGTTAACGCACTGAAGCCAGATGTCCACAAGGTTAAACCACTGAGCCCGGTTCCCCACAAGGCTACAGCCATGAACCCCGATTCCCCACAACATTAAAGCACTGAACCCTGATTCTCCACAAGGTTTGGGCACTGAACCCCGATTCGCCACAAGGTTACAGCCCCGAGCCTGGTTTCTCCACAAAGTTACAGACCTGAACCCCGATTTTCCACAAGGTTAAAGACCTGAACCTTGATTCTCCACAACGTTATAGCCCTAAGCCCCAATTCTCCACAACATTACAGATCTGAACCCCGGTTCTCCACAAGGTTAAAGACCTGAACCCCGGTTCTCCACATGGTTACAACACTGAATCCCAATTCTTCACAAGGTTAAAGCACTGAACCCCGATTCTTCACAATGTAAATGCCCTGAACCCTGATTCATTTGAGGATGTAATACTCGCCACCACAGAGAGTTGTTGAAGTCAATAGTATAGAAGCTTTTAAGAAGAAACTAGACAAGCATTTGAGGGAGAAGGGAATAGCTGGTTAGTCATAGTCATAGAGGTCTACAGCACAGAAATTGGCCCTTTGGCCCATTGAGTCTGCTCCTGTCAAACAAGTGCCTAACTATTCTAATCCCATTTTCCAGCACTAGGCCCAGAGCCTTGGATGCCATGGCATCGCAAGTGCATATCCAAATGCTTCTTAAATGTTATGAGGGTTTCTGCCTCTACCACCCTTTCAGGCAGTGAGTTCCAGATTCCCACCACCCTCTGGGTGAAAAAATTCTTACTCACATCCCTTCTAAACCTCCTTAAATCTATGCCCCCTGGTTATTGATCTCTCCATCAAGGGGAAAAGTTCCTTCCTGTCTACCCTATCTATGCCCCTCATAATTTTATTCACCTCAATCATGTCCCCCCTCTGCTTTAGGGAAAATAACTCAGTCTATCCAATCTCTCCTCATAACTAAAATTCTCCAGCCCAGGCAACATCCTGGTAAATCTCCTCTGCACTCTCTCTAGTGCAATCTCATCCTTCCTATAATGCGGATTCCAGAACTGCACGCAATACTCTAGCTGTGGCCTAACTAACGTTTTATACATTTCCAGCATAACCTCCCTGCTCTTATACTCTACACCGCGGCTAATAAAGGCAAGTATCCCATATGCCTCTTAACCACCTTATCTACCTGTCCCGCTACCTTAAGGGACCAGTGGACATGTACACCAAGGTCCCTCTGATCCTCGGTACTTCCCAGGGTCCCATCATTCATCATGTATTCCCATGCCTTGTTTGTCATGCCCAAGTGCATCACCTCACACTTTTCTGGATTAAATTCCATTTGCCACTGATCAGCCCATCTGACCAGTCCGTCTATATCCTCCTGTAACCTAAGGCTATTCTCCTCACTATTTACCACTCCACCAATTTTCATGTCATCCGCGAACTTACTGATTAACCCTCTTACATTCAAGTCTAAGTCATTTATATATACCACAAACAGCAAGAGACCCAACACCAATCCCTGTGGAACCCCACTGGACACAGCATCCAGTCACAAAAATACCCCTCGACCATCGCCCCTGTTTCTTGCCACTCAGCCAATTCTGGATCCAATTTGCCAAATTGCCTTGGATCTCATAGGCTCTTACCTTCGTTACCAGTCTCCGATGCGGGAACTTAAAAAAAGCCTTGCTGAAGTCCAAGTCGACTATGTCAAATGCAAGGCCCTCATCTACACACCTGGTCACCTCTTCAAAAAATTCAATCAAATTGGTCAGACATGACCTCCCCTTAACAAAACCATGCTGACTGTCCTTGATTAATCCCTGCCTCTTCAAGTGTAGATTAATTCTGTCCCTCAGAATTGCTTCCAATAGTTTCCCCACATCTGAGGTTAGACTGACTGGCCTGTAGTTACTTGGTTTATCCCTTCTTCCCTTAGGATGGTAGATTTAGACAAGGAAAGATGGGAGGAGGTTTTGAATGGAGCATAAACACCAGCATAGACTGGTTGGGCCAAATGGCCTGTTTCTGTGCTGTATATTCTATGTAATCCTACATAATGTTTCTTTTCACACCACAGAGACATGAATATTTTTTCGATAAATTCCTAATTGTTATAGACTACAAGCTGGAACTATCCAGGGAGGGGTTTCCACAGAGATGTGCATTTATCCTCGGATGGTGCCTGTCCAAGTAGTGATGCTTTGTGGCTCTGTAATTGTGTGTATCACCTCAGTTATATTCTGGATGCACTTGCTATTAGAGACACTAAATGCACCGGCGTTCTGCTCGGGACGTCGGAAGCACATGCAGCTCCTATCATACTCCTCATCAACTCAGTCAAAAGAAACTGCGAAAGACATCACAAACAACGGAAGTTGGCAAAGTAATGAGAGAGAATGAGACATAAAGATAGAGGAAGGCATTTCAACAGATCTCGGTATGGAAATAATGAGAGTGCTGAGGTCAGGATAAACATATTTTACCCACATACAGTTGCATTCTAATTACTTTCATTGGGAGAACACAGACCTCACAGTACTTGCTTGTATAAATCATCAGAAAGGGCTGCGCTATAATATATTACTGAATGGAATGCAGATTTTGAATTTTTCTATCCTTTGGAAGAATACTGCTCTGCTTGGAGGAATGGCTAACTGATCATTTTAGTGAACAGTCAGTGTGAATATATAATGGTAGCTTTGTTCACATCAACTGTTTAGCTACAATTATCGGCAGGAATCCATCTTTTGACCAAAGCTACCTCTTTGTTAACCATTTAATTTTGTTAACTATCTCTGACTGTGTCAGTGGAGCAGTTTGCATTTAATAGCTAAGAAACTGATTACTGTGGCTGTGTTCTGTGGGGCATATGACAGCAGCCATCCCCCCTCTGCCTTACCCTCTATCCCCCACCTTCCAAAAAAGCATGACCAGGATGAAGAGTTCAACAGCTACCCACAGATGTTCCTACCAGGTGTGACATAACCAGTCAAATCACCAGCGAGGCTCCTCTGGACTGTTTCTGGCCATAACCATTAATAGGTAAAGGGTTGTGTGGCGGTTGTCTCTTTTTATTGTATGAATATTGAATAAGGTTCCTTTTTAATGAATTTGTCTGATAAAGTGATTTTCACCCCTATCTAGTTATGCCTTAAAAATATTGAAAGACTCTGCTTCCACCTCCTTTTGAGGAAGACACTTCCAAATACACCCTTCTGAGAGAAATACAATTCTCCTCATTTCTGTCGCAAGTTTATTTTTTTTAATTTTTAAACAGCAACCCCTAGTTCTAGATTCTCCCACAAGAGGAAACATCCTCTCCAGACCAACACTTTCTGTTGCTTATCATTGTTGCTATGCCTGTGGTTCTTCAAATAACTTCATGGTGCACCAATCTATATGTGATATCTGCGTGCTCAAAATATCACCTCCTCCTTTTGCCAATTCAGATAACATCTCACACGTGATGCTTCACTTATGTCTTCTGAAGCATGTAACCTATTTGATAGCCTCATGCATTAAAGATACAACAATACCTATGAACAATGTGTTATCATGTAATTTTCGACCCAATTAGTAGGCTTCTGCAGTGTACATAATGCTGACTTACAGAAACCTTCAAATATAATTACTGCGCTTAGTATGTGAACTGCAATAAAAAAACTATTTCATACACAATGCACACAGCATAGGATTAATGAGATGGAGGAAGAAATATCATTGATGTGGACTAACCTTAATGGGAATTCAGCCCAAGCTGAAGCCAGTTCAAGATAACTATTAAAATATCACATATACCTTTGATTTCCTTTAACACCTTTACTCTCTTCCATCCTAATCATTCACCACGATATGGTCTTCATCTTTGCTCCCTCAAGCCCAAGAGACTCAGACGTAAGAAGATTTGGCATCCATCCATCCATCCTTCAGATCTAGTTGGATCACCCTGTTCTACTAAATTCAGCTCCTGGGTCACCCTGGAGAGCAACAAATAACTTCACCACAATTTTTGCACCATTGTCAACTCTTCTCCCCTGACCCTTCCACCTTTGCCTCTGACAAATTGCAAAGAGCCCTGGACTTTGTCATTAAGGTCACCACCTCCACCATTGCTGTTCTCTCCAAAGTCCTTTAACATGTTCACAATCTGTGCTCATCTTTCCCACTATTCTATGTTTGAATCAATAAGATGTGAGCTCAAATTTAATATTAATTGTGTTTGAAATTTGTACTTCAGAGATGCCCAGTCCTGCCAAGAAACTTAAGTGATAAGTTTCAAGTGGGGAAAATGCTGGACAAAACTCATTCTCAAGTCTCTCCTTGAGGTAATGGATGGCTGTGAAATTGTGCTTCAGCCTTATGCACAGGGCAGAATCGTCCCCGATTTGCACTAAGTGCAGTAGCGAGAGGGTAAAATTATGTTTTACCCGTCGGCCACAATGGTGGCTTTTCACACCATATTGTCCCAAACCTGCCGTATTAATTATACATTCCTGGGAAACACACCGTTTCCATGGCAGGCGGACTCTCATTCGCCCTCCACGCCATCACCGCGCCGCTTCATCATGCCGGGCGCCATATTTAAAGTCCAGCCACGCACATACCTTTCAGCACTTCCAGCCCACGACTGCTGCACGGAAGGCAGGATGGCCCCGAAAGGGAAAAAGACTGCAGCCCCCCAGATTTAGTGACGTGTCCCTTGAGTGCCTTTTGGACGCCATGGAGGCCCGCTGTGATGTCCTCTACGCCCGCTTTGGCCATAGGAGGGGCAGCAGCATCACCAATCCAGCATGGGAGGCGATGGCAGCGGTGGTCAGCACCAATGCCCTGCAAAAGAGGACAGCCACCCAGTGCCGCTACAGAATGAATGGTCTCATCCGTTTTGCCCTCACACATCACTCTCAACTCACACACTCACAAACCCATCACACATCCACAGGGATCTCACACCTCAAGAGACAACGCCACTAACTCTCACACACACCCTCACGTCTCCATCAGGCTCATATCCTCTCGAGCTCGTGTCCTCATCCTGCTCACCACACAAACATTCCACGCAGTGCCATGCGTCCAGCTCACACTCTCTCCATCTGTTTCCATGCAGGAAAAGCTGGATCACATCAGCAGGGAGAGGTCCTAGACCGGGGGCTGGAGTGGCCCACATTAGGCCCCTCACTCACTTTGAGGAGTGTGCCGTCACGCTGACTGGTGAGGACGTGGACCGTGCCTGCGGTGACGGCGAGGTCGGTGGCGAACACCCTCATCAGGACCGTGCATCACATCATCCCTCTCTCAACACAGCTGTGAGTGCTCGCTCTCTCTCCTGCTTTGACTCTGCTGCCATACACTAATTATCTCTACTTTGGGTCACAGGGAGCTCCGACAAGCAACAGATGCCCTCAGCCAGCCAGTCCCTCAGCTCCATCCAGGTCCTCATCTCCAGCCAAGAGGACACCTCCTCCACTGAAGAGCTGGAAATAAGCAGCCTGGAAGACCCATCACATCACTTACCCACACCCTCCACCAGCGCAGAGACACACACCTCGGTGGGACCTAGATCTAGAGCAGACTCAGGTTCACAATCTGTTGGTCACCGCATGAACATGTGTCCACAGCAGGAGGAGGCAGGTTCGGCCGAGCTCCCTGGCACTCGGAGGACTGCTGGGGAAGAGGCATCTGTGAGGTCCGAGTCAGGTAATGAGCCTCTAGATTTGGCCTTCCAACTCATCCTGGAGAGTCAGCAGAAGATGGGGGAACATCACACAGAGCTGTTGGAAACCCTCAACAGAGTGGCTCGCGAGTCAAAGGAGTGAGTCTGCCTGCTTTCTGATGAAGTGGTGCCCACATGTGCGCATATGAGGGTCTCCATGGGGAGGATGGCGGATGACATAGAGACCCTGGTCCAGCACAATGTGAAGATGTGTACAAACCTGTGCTCCATCACGGGAGTTCCTGCAGTGAGATCCTGCAGTGGCCACGCGAGAGGGAAACGGGGAACCTCGACGTCCCTCCAGATGCTCCTTCCCCTCCAGGAGTCAGGCTGGGGCCCCTGGACACCCAAAGGGAGGAGGGGCAGCAGCTGGACACCCCTGGGTCATCCACTTAGGAATCTCAGAGGCTGTCCACTCCCTCCTTGGCTTGTGAGCCCCTCAACCTCGTCCTCTGTCACCGCAGAGGGAGTAGCTGGCCAATGAGTGATTCTGGAGGAAGAAATGTATATGTGTGGCAGGGCCTTTTGGAGCCCCCCACGCATGCAGATCCTTCACATATCACACTCATCTCAATGTCCCAAGCATTTTCAATGCTGCCTGCTGGGGTTCGATCTCAGTTATCCATCTGAGCTAACCTGCATCTCCGCCTTCCCACTGATCACACTCCCATGCAGCACCTGATCTCACCCACCACGACTCTCGTTTCACTTTCAATTTGGACAGCATAGTCGTGATTCACTTCTTTGTTAGCTGTCCCATCCTTTCCCCTCTCCCACTCACCCATTTCCTTTTTCCCATCACTGTTGAGCCCCAGTGGTATCACATTCGACTTCCCCTCCGTGACCAACCAGACGCAACCCTTTTCTTTTGGGGATGTCCAGGTGAATGTGCGCGTTCCCTTCCTTCCCAAAAATCCCATCCCTACCTACGTTCACCTCCCTGACCTCCTCCTTCCCACCCCCAGGTCTGTGTCTGCCTCCAGGTCCCCACCAACCATCCTCATCATCCTTTCTACTGCTACTGTCAAACCCTCGGCCCCCCCTACCCTACCGCCTCACTCTGCCCTCGGTCATTCTCACCATTCCTCATTCCACACTCACCCACAGTTCGCTCCCCCAGGAGGCAGTCATGGACCCATCAGAGCCCTCCCTTGCACATTCACCTGGACATCCACCATAAGACCATAAGACCCATAAGACATAGGAGCAGAAATTAGGCCATTAGGCCCATCGAGTCTGCTCCGCCATTCAATCATGGCTGATAAGTTTCTCAACCCCATTCTTCCGCCTTCTCCCCATAACCTTTGATCCCCTTACTAATCAAGAACCTATCTATCTCGGTCTTAAATACACTCAATGACCTGGCCTCCACGGCCTTCTGTGGCAATGAATTCCATAGATTCACCACTCTCTGGCTAAAGAAGTTTCTCCTCATCTCTGTTCTAAAAGGTCTTCCCTTTACTCTGAGGCTGTGCCCTCGGGTCCTAGTCTCTCCTACTAATGGAAACATCTTCCCCACGTCCACTCTATCTAGGCCTTTCAGTATTCTGTAAGTTTCAATCAGATCCCCCCTCATCCTTCTAAACTCAATCGAGTATAGACCCAGAGTCCTCAAACGTTCCTCATATGTTAAGCCTTTTATTCCAGGGATCATTCTCGTGAACCTCCTCTGGACCCTCTCCAGGGGCAGGACATCCTTCCTGAGGTACGGGGCCCAAAATTGCTCACAATATTCTAAATGTGGTCTGACCAGAGCCTTATAAAGCCTCAGCAGCTCATCCCTGCTTTTATATTCTCGTCCTCTCGAAATAAATGCCAACATTGCATTTGCCTTCCTAACTACCGACTCAACCTGCAAGTTAACCTTAAGAGAATCCTGGACTAGGACTCCCAAGTCCCTTTGCACTGCAGATTTCTGAATTCTCTCCCCATTTAGAAAATAGTCCATGCCTCTATTCTTCCTACCAAAGTGCATGACCTCACACTTCCCCACATTGTATTCCATCTGCCACTTCTTTGCCCATTCTCCTAACCTGTCCAAATCCTTCTGCAGCCTCCCCGCCTCCTCAATACTACCTGTCCCTCCACCTATCTTTGTATCATCTGCAAACTTAGCCAGGATGCCCTCAGTTCCTTCATCTAGATCATTAATGTATAAAGTGAAAAGTTGTGATCCCAACACTGACACCTGCGGAACTCCACTAGTCACCGGCCGCCATCCTGAGAAGGACCCCCTTATCCCCACTCTCTGCCTCCTGTCAGACAGCCAATCTTCTATCCATGCTAGTACCTTGCCTCTAACACCATGGGCTCTTATCTTACTGAGCAGCCTCCTGTGCGGCACCTTGTCAAAGGCCTTCTGGAAGTCCAAGTAGATAACATCCATTGGCTCTCCTTTGTCTAACCTACTCGTTACCTCCTCAAAGAATTTTAACAGATTTGTCAGGCATGACCTCCCCTTGATGAAACTATGCTGACTTTGCCCGATTTTACCATGCATTTCCAAGTATTCTGAAATCTTATCCTTAATAATGGACTCTAAAATCTTACCAACGACCGAGGTCAGGCTAATCGGCCTGTAATTTCCCGTCTTTTGCCTCACTCCCTTCTTAAACAAGGGGGGGTTACATTAGCAATTTTCCAGTCCTCTGGGACCCTCCCTGACTCCAGTGATTCCTGAAAGATCACCACTAACGCCTCCACTATCGCTTCAGCTATCTCCTTCAGAACTCTGGCGTGTAATCCATCTGGTCCAGGTGATTTATCCACCTTCAGACCTTTCAGTTTTCCTAGCACCTTCTCCTTGGTAATGGCCACCATGCTCACCTCTGCCCCCCGACTCTCTTGAACTTTGGGGATGTCACTTGTATCTTCCACTGTGAAGACTGACGCAAAGTATCTATTCAGTTCCTCTGCCATTTCTTTGTTCCCCACTACTGCTTCTCCAGTGTCATTTTCCAGCGGCCCAATGTCCACTTTTGCCTCTCTCTTACCCTTTATATATCTAAAAAAACTCTTGCAATCTTCTTTTATATTACTGGCTAGTTTACCCTCATATTTGATCTTCTCCCTCCTTATTTCTTTTTTAGTTGTCCTCTGTTGGTCTTTGTAGGCTTCCCAATCCCCTGGTTTCCCACTGCTCTTCGCCGCATTGTATGCTTTCTCTTTAGCTTTTATGCTGTCCCTGACTTCCCTTGTCAGCCATGGTTGCCTCGTCCTCCCTTTAGTATGCTTCTTCTTCATAGGGATGAATTTTTGCTGTGTCTCCCAGATTACTCCCAGAAACTCCTGCCATTGCTGTTCCACTGTCTTTCCTGCTAGGCTCATCTCCCAGTCAATTCTGGCCAGCTCCTCCCTCATGCCTCTGTAATTGCCTTTATTCAACTGTAATACCGTTACATCTGATTCCAGCTTTTTCCTCTCAAATTGCAGGGTAAATTCTATCATATTATGGTCACTTCCTCCTAAGGGTTCCTTCACCTGAAGCTCCCTTATCAAATCTGCCTCATTACACATCACTAAATCTAGAATTGCCTGTTCCCTAGTGGGCTCCACCACAAGCTGCTCCAAAAAGCCATCTCGTAGACATTCCACAAATTCCTTTTCTTGGGATCCACTACCAACCTGATTTTCCCAGTCTACCTGCATATTGAAATCCCCCATGATCACTGTAACCTTGCCTTTCTTACACACCTTTTCTATCTCCTGGTGTATCTTGTGCCCCACATCCTGACTACTGTTCGGAGGCCTGTACATAACTCCTATTATGGTTTTTTTACCTTTGCGGTTCCTCAACAGATTCTACATCATCTGACCCTATATCATTTCTCGCTATCGATTTAATTTCATTTCTTACTTACAAAGCAACCCCAACCCCTCTGCCAACCTGCCTATCTTTTCGATAGGATGTATATCTTTGGATATTTAGCTCCCAGTCCTGATCACCTTGCAGCCATGTCTCCGTAAAGCCCACCATATCATAGCTGCCAATTTCAATCTGCGCCACAAGCTCATTTACCTTATTTCGTATACTGCGTGCATTCAGATACAACACCTTCAGTCCTGTATTTCCCGTCCCTTTTCTCATTGTCGTCCCTTTGTGTGATGTTCTTGAAGTTAGATTCCTAGCCCTTTCCAAACACTCTGTCCTATTTTGTGTTCTGGAGACTTTAATAGCCTCTCCTGGGCTCTCCTTTCTTTTCAGTTTTGGGCCCCCAGGGCCTCTTCCCCCCTCCCCACCAAAGAACCCTTCCCCCCCTTCCGCCTGTAAACCCTTCTCCCCTCTGGACCCCACCCCCTCTGAACCCCTCCCCCCTCTGGACCCCATTCCCCCTGGAACCCCTTTCACCCTCCGGACCCCTTCCCCTTCCTGGAACCCCTTCACTCCGGAGCCTCTTCCCACCTCTCCCTTTGTCCTCACAACCCCTGGACCCCCCCACCCTCCGCCACTGCTTAGTCCCTCCTGCTTCCTGACTCCTTCAGACACCCTTACTTCTTCCACCACCCTTTGTCCACCCCTCCTCCCGACTCCTTCCTCCAGCCTTACCTCTTCCTCCAGCCTCACTCCTTCCTCCAGCCTACCCCTTCTCCCTTCCTGACTCCTTCAGACACCCTTACCTCTGCTCTGAAGAGGAGTCATGTGGACTCGGGGCGTTGACTCTGTTTCTCTCTCCACAGATGCTGTCAGGCCTGCTGAGTTTTTCCTGAATTTTCTGTTTTTGTTTCAGGTTTTCAGCATCCACAGTATTTTGCTTTTACCCTTACTTCTTCCTCCAGCTTTACTCCTTCTCCCTTCCTGACTCCTTCCTCCACCTTACTTCTTCCTCCACCCTTACTCCTTCCCCTCTCTGCACTCTTTCCTCCCCTGGACTCCCTCCCCTCTCAGCACTCCTTCCTCCCCCTGGACTCCTTCCCCTCCCCGCACTCCTCCCCTCCGAACTCCTTCCCTTCCACCTTCCACTTACATCTACCTCCCCAGTTGCCATCTTCTCCCCCATTACCCCCTCCTCCCCCAGTATCCCCTCCCCCTCCCAGCCTCACCCCCAGACACCTTCATTAGCCCCCTCCCAACCTCACCTGCCAACACCTTCCTTATCCCCCTCCAACCTCACCCCTCGACACCTCTTCCTCTCCCAGTCGATCCTAGACCCTCCTCTCCCACCCCCTCGACCATCACCTGTTGTGAGCATCAATGGTGACTTTCCACCTTCCGTGAGCTGCTTTGCAGCAGAGCCATGTCCATGAGGACACACCCAGCATGCCATGGACATTCCTCCAGGATCCCTTTGCTGTTGGGCTCCAGCATCTTCTGCTCCTTGGATGTCCGCGATCTGAGCAAGGCCCTGGCAGGTAAGTCCCGACTTCTGCATGTCACACTTGTCAAGACGTGTTCTGCACCGGCGTGTTTTCCCGCTGATGTGGGCGGACGATCCAGCGGAGCAGGGGATGAGGCTGGCGGGCTGGCCTTATGATGATATGCTGATGTTTTACAATGAGGTTCCCGACGTCTGATGGCAGGGAACAGGCCATCGACGGGCAGTGCAGACAATCGCAAACTGGTTTCAAGGTGTCGTGAAACTTGATTTTTGGGTTTATCACCATTTTGTCCGCTCACGCCACTTAACACGCCCAATACCAGTGGGCACGGAAAATCCCAGCCACAGTCTTCCTAAGGCTCCTGAGCAATCTAAAGGAATTGATCTAATATAAGACAAAAGTAGTGTAGCGCTTCCAGCCTGGGTCAGTCAATATCCCATTCCTGTTTTGCGAGTGGTGGTGTTTTCTATGCCAAGCATCAATTGTGGCTTAAAAGCAAAGTACTGCAGATGCTGGAAATCTGAAACAAAAGCAGAAAATGCTGGAAAAACTCAGAAGGTCTAATAGCATCTGTGTAGAGAAAAAAAACAGTTAACGTTTCGAGTCCGTATGACTCTGCTTCAGAGCCACTACATCTCTAACGGCCTATCCCTTAACCTAATTTGCCAATTCACTTTAGCCAGCTCAGCTTTCATTCCCGCATAATTGCCCTTATTTAAGTTTAAAAACTTAGTCTCAGAATCACTCCTCTCTCTCAAACTGAATGTAAAATTCAATCATATTATGGTCGCTGCTACCTAGGGGCACCTACACAATGAGATCATTAATTACTCCCATCTCATTGCACAATACCAGGTCTAGTATAGCCTGCTCTCTGGTTGGCTCCAGAATGTGCAGTTCTAAGAGGCTATCCCAAAAACATTCTATGAACTCCTCATCTAGGCTACCTTTGCCCATCTGACTTTTCCAGTCCAAATGTAAATTAAAATCTCCCATGATTATCGCTGTGCCTTTCTGACAAGCTCCCCTTATTTCTTCCTTTATGCTCAACCCTACCATGTGGTTACTGTTAGGAGGCCTATACACAACACCCACAAGTGACTTCTTGCCTTTGCCAATTCTCATCTTTACCCAAACCATTTCTACATCCTTGAAAGTAGGCTTGTAAGCAGCTAGACATTTAAAATTACCTGCTTTACAGCAGCTAGAGCCATTAAAAAGGGGGCATGGCCTTCTTGTGATTGACTCTGCAGCTCTCGACAGAAGGCCTCAGGAGTGCTCTGCACTACACAGTTCGTGCCCGGCCTGAGTCTGAACTTCAGGTGAGAAAGGATCGCCTGGATTTCGAGGGAGGAAACTAGAAGCAGAGTGACAATCTGATTTTGACTGCCACACCAGAGAAGTTCAGGTCCGACTGTGTCATAGGCACAGGGTAAGTAAACAAAGGCAGTTCCTGTCTTTGGGCCTTTCTGGAAACCAGCCTCAATGTGTGAGGTCAGTGTCAGGGCCTGCTCAGAGCCGTTGTGAGAAAGTTGTGACAGGGGGGAATTGCTGCTTCCAGGGTGGGGCAGTTTGGTAGGAGGCCTTATGTTATTGAGAGCAGGGCGATGGGGCAGCAGCTGCATGGGTCATCAAGTGGCTTCCTTGGCTTGGCAATGGCCACTATCTTGGGTTGGCACCAGACGTTTGGAATGGTGCTTGTGCTGGTGATGTTGATGAACAGCTTTGCTAGCCACTTCCTGCCCTGTGATCCAACTTTCTCTAGGAATTCAGGGTGAATCCCATTGACTCCTGTGGCTTTGCCTGAATTTGTTGGCATGTGGGCACTGTCCAGTTCCTCTTATGTGTAAGGATTTGAGAAGTCTGTCTGCTCTGGGGCAGTCTTGAGAGACTGCATCAGAGGTGTTTCTACTGCCTGCTTATCTTCCTAGCATCTTTGAGTTTATTAGGAGGTGTGAAGCGACAGCATCAGCATTGGTGCTGGGCCACTGGTGTGGTTGTTGCTCGGTTGCTCCCAGGTGACGTAGGAGTTTCCTTGCTTTTCAGCTTGAGTGTGTGTAGTCAATGTTCTCAACTGTTTCCTTCCATTTTATGAGGTATCCTTCATCAATGGACTTGGAGTGTCGTTGGGATCTCAATTTTTCCTGCATTCTTCCAGGAGCGAGCAGGGAATGAGGTTTTTATGAAGCCCCAGAGAACAAATTTGGTGGCTGCCAGTTTGAGAAGTCGAGTAAAGTGGTTGTAGTTTTCAGGGAGGGATGGGATATGGTTCATGGTGATTTCTAGGTATCTGCAGAAGGCGTCCCAGTTGCCCTCCTTAAGATTCCAGCACAGCTTTGGCTTTGGGTTAATGGACGGTAGTTCGAGGCCAACGTAAGTGAGGGTTGGGCAATGTCTGGGGGAGTGAGAAGGTGGGCAACACTTGTCGGGAGCTCATCAGCTGTCGACAGTTGCTGTCATGGGTCATGAAATAAAGGTCAAGTGAGTAGTCCTTCTTCCATGTGGCAATATGGAATGTGCCAGGCTGCTTTGCATCGTACACAAGTTTTAGGTTATGCACAGAGGCCCAGTCTGACAATTGTTTACCGTGGTGCTGTTGAGGTACCCCCATATGTGATGTTGGCTTTTGAAGTCACACATGTAGATTGTTGGGTGTGCTGCAGGCTGTATTACGATGTTGGACCACAAGGAACTTGATGGCTTGTACACATTTGTGATGGTCAGCTTATCTACCTTGATGATGGAATTGGGGTCATTTGATATTGGGTCTTCTGCATCTTTGGTGAGGCTTTCCTTGATGTAGGCGGCTAGGCTGCATGTCTTGTTTTCCCTGTTTGCAAGGAATGTGGATTCGACAGCTGTATTGGCCACGAGGTGGGTTTCTTGCAGGGTGACTATGTCTATAATCCCTGTCAGAGAGTTCTGCATTTGGCTCATGTTTTTGCCCAGGGTAGGGTTAGGGTTGAGCTGGTATATTCTTCTTGCTGCTCCTGTTTGTCAGCTTTGTTGTCCCTGAGAGAATCCATTTTCCAGTGCTATTTTACTGCTTGGAGCGGGACCCTTGGGCCTGGGTTCAGTCACCTTCTGGGCAGCATTAACTCATAGGGCAGAATTTTTCACTCAGCGTGCGGGTGCGTGCCCCCCCATGCTTGAGCGTAAAATAGCACGTGATGACATTGGGTGAGCGTCCCAACATCATCTCACACTCACGCGATATTTCAGTCGGCGGGAGAGCACGGGTGCCGAGCAGCGCCCGCCATTAACTAAGAGGCCATTAAGGACATTAAAAAGCCAATTGACACAGATTTTCCATTGCCTGTGCAATTTCACAATCGTTGCACAGGCAGAACGGGCAGGCAGCCAACAATTTCAAAAACCTCACCCATAGGTGAGATAAAAAGGTTCAGCAGCATTGCCAGTGTGAGTCGTGAGGAGTTTGGTAGATAGTTTGAAGCTGGTTGCTTATTGGTACTTGGCAGCTTCTTCTCTGTTTGGAGCTTCATTCAAAGCATTTCCAGACTTCATTTCAGGACTCCTTGGTGTCTCCAAGACCCCTGGTATATTCAGACCGTGTGGACCCTTCCAGGTATCAGACAGCCTTCCCTTACCCCGGGAATGGGGGTTGTGGTCTCTGCTGGAGGCACCTCCTCTGAGGAGGAAGAGAAGGGCAGTAGGGAGAGGAGGACAGGTGTCCCTATGCAGCTTCCAGGGGAGGGACCTGTGGGAGGAGAGGTGCAGACACAAGGGGCGCAGGGCCAGCAGGTAGTCCAAGGCGGAAGGGGCCGCAGGAGACGCCACTATCCTGCTACCAGAGTTTACAGGAGGCAATGCAGCTACCTCAGTGTGTCTGAGGTGCAATGCTGAAGAAAGCTCCGCCTCTCAAGGGAGAGCATGACCTCCATCTGTCAGATGATTGGGCCTGGAATCAGCTCCAAATGTGTGGGTGGACGCCCAATGCCAGTGGCTCTGAAGGTCAACTCCTATGCCTCCGGCTATTTCCAGGGCTCAGTGGAGGATCTGTGTGGAGTCTCCCAATCAGCTGTCCACAGTTGCATCAAACAGATGACAAAAGCTCTGTTCAGGTGGGTACTGACTTTTATTCATTTCCGCATGGACGAGGCCAGCCAGGCTGAGTGAGCCAGAGGCTTTGCAGCGATTGCTGGGTTCCCTCGCGTCCAGGGTGACATCGACTGCCCACATGCAGCCATCAAGGTGCCAGCGGGTCAGCCGGGTGCCTTCGTCAACAGGAAGGGATTCCACTCCATGAACGTGCAGATAGTGTGTGACCACAGGATGCAGATTCTACAAGTCTGTGCAAGGTACCCAGGCAGCTCCCATGACGCTTACATCCTCAAACACCCCCAGGTGCCAGGGTTCTTCAGTGCTCCGGCTCGGCTGGATGGATGGCTGCTGGGTGACAAGGTCTATCCGTTGAAGAGGTGGCTCATGACGCCTCTCCACCACCCAAGAACAGAAGCAGAGAAGCATTGAAATGCAAATCATGGCTGCACAAGGGCAGTGGTAGAGAGGTGCGCTTCCAATGCCTGGACCATTCAGGGGGTGCTCTACAATACCCCCCAGAGCGGGTGTCACTGATAGTGGTTGCATGCTGTGCTCTCCACAATCTGACACTGGCAAGCGGGGATTCAGTGGAGGAAGAGGATCTTGATGCAGCTGCACAGGCCACAGAGGATGAATCCAGCAATGAATCAGAAGAGGAGCACGGTGAGGAGAACACTGAGGATGTGGAGCCAGACCTCCGTAACTCCCGGGGAGGCAGGGGCACCAGGGGCGCCTTGATCCAACGCTCCTTCAGCTACGCTGCCAAAGATCAGCTTCAACCTCATGCCAGGGCTGTCTTCTCCATCCCAGATATCTGAAAGAACCCTTTCATTTGTGAACAAAGTCCACTCAGTGCCTGTGCAATAAAGTTCAGAGCCACTCACGTCCAGCATTACATACTGGCGTACCCTGCACCAGAAAGGAAAAATATGAAGCATACCCTGATGGCCTACCAGAACTAAAGCAAATTTAATGGGTAGAATTTTGCCCTCGTTGGTCGGGCTTGGCGGACGCTGTTGGGAAGCTGACCGCTGCCAGCAATCGGGGCCGGACCGCGATTTCATGCTGTCGGGCCAATTAAGACCCACCCAGTGTGAAACACGGCTTGTCATTGGTCGTAAAGGGCTGAGCGGGGTCAGGGGCCTGTTGGCCGCTGGGTCTGATGGTGATCCGGTAGCCTGTTTAAAAACCGCCCAGGCAGCCCCAGAAAGGCTGCCAGGAAAGGGCGCCTCTCTGCCGCTGTAAGGATGGAGTCCAGAGTGTCAGAAAATGCCAGGCGGGGGGGCAGGTTGGGGAGGCACTTGGCCCCCCGTTTTTCTGATGAGTGCTTCACTGTCCTCCTGGAAGAGGCAGCTGCCAGGAGGAACCACCTTGTCCCCAGAGATGGGAGGAGGAGGCCACCGCACCTCATCAAGAGGGCACGGGAGGAGGTGGCAGCAATGGTGAGCAGCCATGATGTGGTGCGGTGAACATGGGTGCAGTATCGGAAGTACTTCAATGTGCGCTCAGGAAGGGTGAGCACTGTGTTGGCATGGGTCAGTGTGTTCAATTGTTTTGGGCTGGCCATCCCCCCGTGGAGCTGACGGCTGTTAGAGTCTAAGCGCCAACTGTCAATATTGCCAGAGTGGCCAAGGGGCTGAGCCCTGGCTGCTTTGACTGAGTGCCTTGTGCCCCGAGGGCCACGACTCAGATCTGCCCTGCGAGATGCTCTTCAGCTGGGGTTGGCCAGGCTGCAATGGCGCTGCAGGTAGAGTGGACTAATCAATGCTCCTCTGTCCTTTCGGGAGAAGACATCCCATGACATATTGAGAGGTCACGGACTGGCAGAGGACCCCCAAACCTCCTCTTCCTCTCCTGGTACAAGCAGGAGGCACTGGAGCTCGAGAGGCGCCATGCACCTCAGTCAAGTGGCCGCGGTGAGGCTGGGGTGTCAAACAAAGGTAAGAGAGCAGTGCACAGAGGTGGGAATTTTGGCTTGTGCAACCCATTCTAGTGTAATCTCTTCATTGATGTGAACCTTGAAACTGGAGTCCCCATTGATCATTGGAAGACAATGGCACCGTGATGCAGATCTCCATTGTCTCACCAGGGTGCCTGGCATGCACAGTGACAGTGTGATGACTTTAACTAGTGACATGTCCTTGTTCTTCCTTTTAGGTTCACCAGCAGGTGTTCACTCTCCGGGCCCTGAAGGGCCACCCCGACACTGGGGGACCACCATGCTCCCCAAGCACCTGCGTCAAACCCACTCCCTGAAGCAGGCACCAGCGCAGATACCAGCACCTCGGTGGGCATTAGTTCAGCGGATAGTATCTCAGTGCACATTGGTGAGGGTGCTTCACACTCACTTGAGGTGCAGGCGGAGGCAAAGAGTGCCCAGGGTGCCAGCAGTTGAAGGACTGCTGGGGACCAGGACGATACTCAGTTGAAGGCTGATGATGGGCCATTAGGCGACAGATGCTGGATTTCCAGCGAGATGTGCAGGAGGATCTGGCGGAGATCCAAAGGGAATGTGTGCCATGTTCTCCATTGTGGAGGAGCTGCTGCAGAGTATGAGCACTGCGTTGACCCTCATGGCCGAGCGCTCTGCCTCCTTCAATGAGACAGTGGTGACTCTCATGGAGAGGCTGCTCCAAGGACAGAATGAGGGGTTCCTGGGGTTGCGCTCAGACCTGCAAGCCCTCACACAGGCACTGAGCTCAGGTGGTCAGTGTCCGTGTGGGAGATGGATGAGGCACCCAGTATCCAGCTAGGTGCCCGTCCATCAATGGCGAGCAGGGAGATCCAAAGTGACTTCACGTTGGCGCATGAGCTGCCTGTTGTCTCTGCGGGCTCCTCTCAGGGCGCTCCAGATGACGACAGCAGCTCCTCCGCCCCTCTGCCAGTGACCGTTACATCTGATGAGGCTGCGGTGACTGGGGAGATGCCAGCCCTGGAACTGGCTGCTCCCTCCCAGGCGGGGCCAGCGCAGGCTCCACTGGCCAGAGGATGACCACCAAGGTTATCAAGGCCAACAAGACAGCAGGGTCAGCAGGCTGCCTCCAATGCCGAGCCAGCAAGGGGGGAGCACCAAGACACAGCAACTGTAAACGTAAGTTTAAAGCACCTTAAGCACAAGAGGGACAGGACATGGGTCTTATTTTGTTCCCCCATTTTTTTCTTTTTTAATGGCATGACTACCAACACTTCTGTTTTCTTTCTGTTCAAGACAATTTGAGTTCAAACATACAATTAAATTTGCATTTGTGTTATTGGCCTGAGAATGCTTCATTTGTTTTGTAGGTGCAGGGTAGGCCAGTATGTAATGCTGGACATGGGTGGCTCGAAACTTTATTGCACAGGTGCTGAATGTATCTTGGGTGCCAAGGAAAGGGTCATTTTGGCGAACCACGATGGATCCATTAGACCTGGCATGAGGTGATGGTTCTTATTTGGCAGCCTAGCTGAAGGAGAGTTAGATCAAGGAGTCGCTGGTGTCCCTGCCTCCCTGCAGGTTACCGAGGTCTGACTCCATGCCCTCAGTGTTCTCCTCACCGTGCTCATCTTCAGACTCACTACTGGATTCATCTTCTGTGGCCTGTGCAGCTGTGTCAAGATCCTCTTCCTCCAGTGGATCCCCCCTTTCTAGTGCCAGATTGTGGAGAGCGCAGAATGCGACCACTATCAGTGACACCTGCTCTGGGGGGTATTGTAGTTCTCCACCTGAACGGTCCAGGTATCGGAAGCACATGTTAAGAAGACCTATGGTCCTTTCTACCGTCGTCCTTGTGGAGCCATGGTCCCTGTTGTACCTCTGCTCTGCCTCTGTTCTTGGGTAGCAGAGAGGTTTCATGAGCTATCTTTTCAGGGGGTAGCCCTTGTCACCCAACAGCCAAGCATCCAGTTGGGCTGGAGCGCTGAAGAGCCTCGGCACCTGGGAGTGTCTCAGGATGTAAGCGTCATGGAAGCTGCCAGGGTACCTTGCACAGACTTGCAGAATCAGCATCCTGTGGTCACACACTATCTGCACGTTCATGGAGTGGAATCCCTTCCTGTTGACGAAGGCACCGGGCTCACCTGCTGGCACCTTGATGGCCACATGTGGGCAGTCGATTACACCCTGGACGCTGGGGATCCCAGCAATCACTGCAAAGCCTCTGGCTCACTCAGCCTGGCTGGCCTCGTCCGTACAGTAAAGAATAAAGGTCAGGACCTGCCTGAACAGAGCTTCTGTCACCAGCTTGACACAACTGTGGACAGCTGATTGGGAGACTCCACACAGATCCCCCACCGACCCCTGGAAAGCGCCGGAGACATGGAAGTTGAGGGCCGCTGTGACCTTCAGAGCCACTGGCATGGGGTGTCCACCCACACAGCCAGAGCTGATCTCAGGGCCGATCATCTGCCAAATGGAGGTCACACTCTCCCTTGAGAGGCGGAGCCTCCTTCGGCATTGCACCTCAGGCATATTGAGGTAGCTGCATCGCCGCCTGTAAGCCCTGGCAGCAGGATAGTGGCACCTTCTGTGGCCCCTTCCGCCTTGGACTCCCTGCTGGCCCTGCGCCCCTTGTGCCTGCGCCTCTCCTCCCACAGGTCCCTCCCTTGGAAGCTGCATAGGGACACCTGGCCTCCTCTCCCCTCTGCCCCCCTCTTCCTCCTCAGAGAAGGTGCCTCCAGCGGAGACCACAATCCCCATTACCAGGGTAAGGGAAGGCTGTCTGATACCTGGAAGGGTCCACACGGCCTGAATCCTCAGGGGGCCTGGAAGACACCAATGAGTAGAAGTGAAGCCTGGAAATGCTAACAATGAAGCCCTGATCAGAGAATAAGCTGCCAAGTCTCAATAAGCCACCAGCAGCAAACTGTCTCTAAAGCTCCTCACTACTCACATTGACAATGCTGCTGACACTTCTTCTCCTGCCCGTGGATGAGGTTTTGCAAATTTTGTCCTGCCTGCCTACCCGTTTTGCTCAGGTGACAAGCCAAACTTGCACAGTCAAAGTTAAATCACTGTCAGTTGGGTTGTTAAGGGCCTTAACTAGCCTGTTAATTGATGGCGGGCACTGCTCCGGCTCCCATGCGCGTCTGCTGAGCAAAATATCGCGCCAGTGTGTGATGGCATTGGGACGCTCGCCCAACGTCATCGTGCGTCATCTTACGCTCGAGCAGGTTAGGCGCACACCTGCCTGCTCAGTGAAAAATGCTACCCAATGTTGGCATCACATTGAAATCGTAATGACGTTACAATTACTGGTGTCGATGTCCACGCCAGCAGGCATATAAACCAAAAACAGAAGATCACCCGTGAACTGTCTCTCTCATGCTCATGGTGCCTTAAACTTACGTTTGTGAGTGCTATGTCTAGGTGCTCCCCCCTTGCTGACAGTGGCATTGGAGACAGCTGGCTGACTCTGCTGTCTTGTTGCTCTTGATAATCTTGGTGATCGTCCTCTGGCCAGTGGAGCCTGTGCTGGCCCTGCCTGGCAGAGAGCAGCCAGTACCACGGCTGGCATCTCCCCAGTCACTGCAGCCTCATCAGATGCGATGGTCACTGGCAGAGGGGCGAAGGAGTTGCTGCCATCACCCAGAGCACCCTGAATAGAGCCCACAGGGATGACAGGCAGCTCGTGCGCTAATGTGAGGTTTCTCTGGACCTCCTTGCACACCATTGATGGACGGGCACCTAGCTGGGATACTGGGTGCCTCATCCATCTCCCACACTGACACTGACCACCTGAGCTCAGTGCCTGTGTGAGGGCTTGCAGGTCCGAGTGAAACCCCAGGAACCCCTGATTCTGTCCCTGGAGCTTCCATGAGAATTGCCACTCTCCCAATGGAGGAGGCAGTGCGCTCGGCCTTGAGGGTCAATGCAGTACTCACGCTCTGCATGGACTCCTCCGTAACGGAGACCATGGCACACATACCCTCATGGATCTCCGCCAGATCCTCCCGCACTCTCGCTGGACATCCAGCATCTGCCGACTAATGGACGACTCCAGAGGCTCATCATCGCCTTCGACTGAGCATTGTCCTGGTCCCCAGCGCTCCTCCGTCTGCCAACGCCCTGGGCACTCTCTGCCTCCGCCTGCACCTCAAGCAAGTGTGAAGTGCCCTCACCAATGTGCATCAAGATACTAGCCACCAAACTAATGCCCACCAAGGTGCTGGTATCTGCGCTGTTGCCTGCTTCAGAGAGTGGGTGTGACGCAGGCGCAAGTGAAACCCGGTGGTCCCCTGGCATCAGGTGTGGCCCTTTGGGGTCCGCAGAACGAACATCTGCTGGTGAACCTAAAAGGAAGGACAAGGACATGTCATTAGTTAAAGTCATCACACTGTCACTGTGCATGCCAGGCACCCTGGTGAGACAATGGAGATCTGCATCAAGGTGCCCTCGTCTTCCAACGATCAATGGGGATTCCAGGTTCGAGGCTCCCATCAATGAGGAGACTGCACTAGAATGGTTGCACAATCCGAAACTCTCACCTCCGTGCACTGCGCTCTTACCTTCATCTGACACCCCCGCCTCTCCACGCCTGGTTGTACGGGGAGCATGCAGGCTCTCCAGCTCTAGGGCGTCCTTCTTGAACCTGCTGAACAGCAGCAGGTTGGGTGGGCCTCTGCCTGTACGTGCCCTCTCTGCTTGGTTATGGCTCTACTTCTCCTGAAAGGACAGAGGAGTATTGATTAGTCCACTCTGTACCTGCAGCGCCATTGCAACCTGGCCAACCCCAGCTGAGGAACATCTCGCAGGGCACATCTGATTTGTGGCCCTCAAGCCGCAAGGCACTCAGCCCAACCAGCCAGGGTTCACCCCCTTGGCCAGCTCTGCCGTGATTGACAGTTGGCACTCAGACTGTAGCGCCCCTGAGGTCCATGCGGGGATGGCCAGACCTTAACACATCACCACACTGACCCATGCCAACACGGTACTCACCCTTCCTGAGTGCAACAGGTCATTGAAGCGCTTCCGGCACTGCACCCAGGAGCGCTGCACCACATCATAGTTGCTCACCATTGCTGCCACCTCCTCCCATGCTCGCTTGGTGAGGTGCGGTGGCCTCCTCCTCCCATCTCTGGGGACAAGGGTGTCCCTTCTGGGAGCCACCTCCTCCAGGAGGACAGCGAGGCACTCATCAGAAAAGCGGCGGGCCGAGTTCCCACCCGACCTGCCGTGTCCAGCCGCACTCGACTCAAGACAACACAGAACAGGTGTCCTTCCATGGCAGCCTTTCTGGGGCTGCCTGGGCTGTTTTTAAACTGGCCACCGGGTCGCCATTGGACCAGGCGGTGTACAGGCCTCTGCCCCGATCGGCCCTTCCCGACCAGTGAAGCACCGTGTTTCACGCTGGGTGGGCTTTAATTGGCCCATCAGTGTGAAATCGCGCTCGGGAGCCGATCACAGACGATGGACCGTTTCCCGGCTGCTCCTGGTCCTGCCGACCACGCCCATCCTCCAATATCAAAATTCTGCCCAAAAGTTTTCAGGTTGGAAAATTTACTTTAGCAGGAGGACCACCATGTGAAGGTTGCTGTCTCCCTCCCATGACAACCATTATAACATGGCCAACATATGGCATCCGAATTTTGTGTAGTAAATCCAATACGTTCTGGAGAAAAATTCCACCCTTATTGGTATTGGAACAAAGAAACATCAATGAGAAACGTAAGAGGTTTCTACTCTCTCTCAGCATAATGAGATCTTTCAAAGTCAGTTTAACGAGTATCCATGCATTCATATTTTATTTATAACCAATAAATTTGCCTCCTTCTGCAGCTCCCCAAAAGCCAACAATTCCATGCGTTATACGATAACTGTGCTCCTCTCCTATGACCTGCATCTGCGAGCAGTGTCTATACATTTATTATTCTGTTCTCTGTCTGCCTTTGCTGGTTCCACTTGACATATCCTCGATTAATAAGACTGTCGCCAGAGTTAGAGGCACAGAGCATAGTAAAGGCAGAAACAGTCCATCCGTTTAAATCAGACATGTGTTTAATATCCTGCTGCTGATACAGAAATGTACCCAGGCTTTCCATCTTAGGAAATGGAGTGCAATTAGTTTTAGTCCTCCAGAAAATTGATTTATTTTAATTGTTAGCTGCGGCCTTTTGACATGACTGGCACAACAGCAATGGAGAAATGGTTCTCATTTGGATGTGGAATGTCAGGTTAGAATGAGGGAAAAACTGCAGTGAGGAAGATCTTGCCCATGGCTGGAATAAAATATTTAAAGAAGCAACAATATCCTTCCTGCCTACATTATGTGAAAAATAAATATTGTTGGCAGATATCAGTGGCCCTTGCAACAGTGGTGGTGGGAATGGGGGTGGGTCAGATGAAGTGTGCCTTTCATTTAGACATCCCCCTGGCAGCCAATCTCAGAGGCTGCTGGCTGTCCTGAGGGAGAGATCTATTGATTGTGCAAAAACCTTCAGCTTTACCTGAAGGAAGTGAGTTGTTACAGGAGATCCAGTGTTTCCTGGGCTTACGGCCTAGCACCAGGGGGCAAGGCAGCCTCCCACTTCAGGATGCTGACCTGGAACTAATACTGGAGGCCATGAGACAGAGCAGGGAGGTCCTCCTCTTACTAGAGGGTGGGAGGAGGAGACCACCTCACGGTGCAGCAGGGACACCTCTGTTCGGCGTCGTCTTCCTCCTCCTCTCTCACCTCCCAATTGTCCTTGGCAGCCTTTCCCCCAGCTCTTCTGCCCCTGTGATGCTTGAGGGTGATAATCTCATTCAAAGCCTGGGCACTGAGTGCCCACTCTCCCTACCATTGTGCAGCACCAAGGGCACCCCCTTACCAAGCATCCAGTGCCCCTTTCCCTGCTGATCCTCTTATGGTGCCAGGGTGCCAGGGAGCAGCCGTGACTGGCTCTTGCGTACCTGCCTACCCTTGGCTGCTCAGAAACTGACTGCTTCTGAAACCCATGCACCCCTTTCAATATTCCAGCTTTCCCCTTCAACAAGCTCTCAATGAGCTTTAGCTAGTGTAATTGGCCCATTGAGGAGGAGAGCAGGGTTCCTGTCTCAGCCTCCCCCCTGCCCTGGTAAATATTGCCAATGCCAGGTGTGGTGTCCTGTAACTGACCCACCGCTGGTCCGGTGCAGGGCTTTTCAGGCTGCACCCATCTCCTTTTCCGCCTTCAGGGACACCATATCCTGGGCCAGCATATTCCAGTTGGCAAGTGGGGGCGGGGGCAGGGCCCACTCGCCGACACGTAAAATGATGCGAGGTGATGTCGGGCGTGCGTCCCAACGTCACCCCGCGTCATTTAGATTGTCAGTTCGGCGGGGGCGCATCCAACTCAGATGCGTGCCTGCCAACCTGTCAACAGCCTATTAAGGCCGTTAACAAACTAATTGAACTCATTAATGGACCTGCCTGTCTAACCTTGAGGTTGGCGGGCAGGCCAGGAGCCCAGGTGGGCTTGTGAAAAAACATGAAACCTCATCCACAGGTGGGATGAGATTTCATGAATGATTTTTTAAAAATGCAGAATATTTTACAATAAAGGTCTCATGGGCATGGCAGGGAAATTTTTTTCTAACCTTTATTCAAAGTTTTAAATCTGAGCCGATCTCCCTGAGGCAGCACTTAGCCACACACTGGGCCTTAATTGGCCCACCCACGTAAAATGGCGGCACGCCACCAGCTGGGGGTGCCGATCGGAAGCCCGCTCACTCGCGCCTGCTCCCGCACTTCCCCCCCCAGCGAGGGGGAAAATATTGCCCTCTGACAGAACTGGAAAGGGGTTTGGAAAGGGCCATCCAGTACTTGGAGAGAGTGGAACCAGAGACAAGTCTTGGAATTCCTACACATCTGGCCTAGGAAATATATGCAAATAGGGAGCTGAATTTTCCTAAACTAAAACAATGATAAATATTTTATTATTAGTTAAGTTTAGCTGGTGCAGACAAGATGGACCAAATGGTCTCTTTCAGTGCTGTACACTTTCTACGATTCTATACTTTAAAAGTACATTAATAGTTGTAAAGTTCTTTGAGGTCATAAGGTGCTATGCAAATGCAAGGGGATGAAATTTGTGCTGAGTGGGCGGGCGCATGCCCAACCCGCTTGAGCATAAAATGATGCGCAATGACATCAGGCGAGCAACCCGACATCATTGCGGACTCGCACGACATTTCGGTTTGTGCCGACAATTAACAGGCCTATTAAGGCCTTAAAAGTTCCAATTAAATGAAATTTTTCACTGTCCATCCAACCTTATGGTTGACGGGCAGGCAAAAAGGCAGAGCGGTCTTTGGACATTTTTAGGAAGCCTCATCCACAGGTGGGATGAGGTTTCCAACAGCGATTAAAAATTAAATAAAATTTTTAAAAGCTCATTCACAACGCACACAACTGCATTAATTCTCAACACGTAGGAAATCAACTGCCAAAGTTCAGGTTTGAGACCCCTTGTCTTTAAGATTTTTCTGTACCTCTGAAAGATTTAAAAGGATGATGCATGGGAGAATTGATGGTACTACTCTTAACATTACAAGCAATAGTGTACATACTCAGTCAAACAGACCTTGATTTGATATAGTCGCACCAACCTATGGTAAGCAGGGATCAGGGAATGTTACAGATCTATCACCTCTGATTTCTGCTCTCAGGACTTGACTTCTAATGTAAAAGTGCCTTCTGAAACTCAAGATTGTGTCATTTTAATTCCTTCCTACAAATTTGTTCTTACACTGTTTAAAAATTGTATAGTTCAAATATTTCAAATAGTCTCAGATCTTCTTGCAAATTTAAGAGTACACAGTGTAAGACTTTGACATAACCAAAGATATATTCATAGTATAGCTGGTGGAAAGGTCATGCAAGTTATCATTTACAGTGAAAATACCAGCATATTCACTGCCTTGCATGTGTTATAACCCATCTGCAATGACAGCATTAGCTCAACCATTGGTATGAATCATTTATGTGTCCTTGATACATGTATCAAACAGGAAAAGAAAACACTTTTTCCTCAAACATGGTCTCTTACACAAACTGTAGCTTTGCCTCAGTTCTTTCAGAACCATGGATCAATATAAGCTTACTGCTGATATTATAAGAAATAAGCTCACTCTTTCCCATACCGTGAATTCATAATACCTACTAAGTTTGCAAAGTTAGTTCAGGTTACGCTAACAGCATCATCATTTAGATAGTACCTTTAATGTGGAAAAATGTACCAAGGGCCGAAGGTTTGGTCAAAGATCTGAGTGTTGAAATTTTTAAAGGTGGAGGCGGACAGGCGAGGCAGAGGTGTCAAGGGAGGGAATTCTTGAGCATGGGTCCTAGACGAATAAAGGAATCACTGCCAATGCAGGAAAAAAGACAGGGGATATACAAAAGGCCAAAGTCAAATGAATGGAGAGTTTGTTGGGGGGATGGGTGGTGGTGCAGGTGGGGAGGTTAGAGCTGCAGGAAGTTACCCAGATAGAGAGGGGAAGATTTGAACATATGCGTGAGTATTTTATATTGGGGATGTTAGAGGATTGGGATCCAATGTAGGTCAACAAGGAAATACATGATGGCTGAACAGGTTCTGATGAGGGACAGGATCTGAAGAGTGGAGTCTGGATCAGCTGAAGTCAATGGAATGTGCAAAATGCGAGGCTGGCCATGAGAGCTCTGGGATAGACAAATATGAAAGTGACATGGGCATGGATGCAGGCATCAGCAACACATGGGTTGAATCAGAGGCAAAGGAGGGCAATGTTACAGATACAGATATAGGCTATGGAGTTGGAAGATCAGTTCAGAGTTGAATAAGACTCAAATTTCCACATAGTTTGGTGAGACAATGACTGGATTTTTTTATTCATTCATGGGATGTGGGTGTCGCTGGCTAGGCCAGCTTTTATTACCCATCCCTAATTGCCCTTGAGAAGGTGGTGGTGGACTGCCTTCTTGAACCCCTGCAGTCCATGCGGGATACACCCGCTGGCTGTTAGGGAGGGAGTTCCTGGATTTTGACCCAGCGACAGTGAAGGAATGGTGATATATTTCCAAGTGAGAATGGTGAATGACTTGGAGGGGAACTTCCAGGTTGTGGTGTTCCAATCTATCTGCTGCCCTTGTCCTTCTAGATGGTAGTGGTCGTGGGTTTGGAAGTTGCTGTCTAAGGAGCCTTGGTGAATTCCTGCAGTGCATCTTGTAGATGGCACACACTGCTGCTACTATGTATTGGTGGTGGAGGCAGTGAATGTTTGTGGATGTGGTGTCAATCAAGAGGGCTGCTTTGTCCTGGATGGTGTCGAGCTTCTTGAGTGTTGTTGGAGCTGCACCCATCCAGGCAAGTGGAAAGTATTCCATCACACTCCTGTGCCTTGTAGATGGTGGACAGGCTTTGGGGAGTCATGAGGTGTGTTACTCGCCGCAGAATTACCAGCCTCTGACCTGCTCTTGCAGCCACAGTATTTATATGGCTAGGTGTTATGTTCTACTATGGGGTCGCTTTGCTTGTGTACCGGTTGCACGCTTATCTGTCAGCAAGTGAATCGATTACAATATACTGCAGACGCAGAGACCAATATGAAATGAAGCACATGCCATTTATTTCCATAAAACAACACAAAAAAACACATGATGTGTTTTTCTCCAGCCAGACCCTACTCTAGACTAACATTAACATGGTAGCCTGCACTACACAGCTATTGGGTCTTACAGTCACGTGGTCAATCTGCTCACAGTCTCTTTGAGGTGTGTTACAGCGCAGATTACCACATCTCTCCCCCTTTACCTGAAAGTACATTTTACAATATATTAACTATTTACAAATTCAGCCTCACTGGAGGCTTTTTCAAACATGTCAACTGTTGTAGTTCTACCACTTCCAATGGTTTGTCTGAGGCCTCCCTCTCGGGAGTTATCTGTCCACTAGGCTCCCCAGTAGGAACCTGCAAATTTGCCTCTTTGACTCTCTCAGGCTCAACGGGTTCTACAGGTACTTCCAAAGCAAGAGGAGTTCCTTCTACCTGTGGTGTAGACTCCAACGGGAATGTTTGGTGCATCTTTTCTTGTGGATTTGTTTCCTGTTTCCTGATTATCCAACTTTCAACCGATATGTGGTAGGACAGGGGTCCTGTCGCTGCACTGAGTTCACCTGATAGCCAATTGGGCCCATCTCCAAAATACTTTGCAAAAACAGCACCTCTTACAGTGGAGTTTCTTTCATGATTGTGGTAATCGTGTTCATTTTTCTGGGCCTCCTGTCTTCTCTCTACCCTCCCCCCGAAATTAGGCCTTATGAGACTCAAACATGTCCTGAAATGTCTCTTCATTAATAACTCTGCCGGGGCAATACCGGTGGTAGTATGCAGCATGGTTCTGTAGCTGAGCAGGAAGCATGATAACTTCGTTGCTATGGAGCCCCCTGTAGATTTTTCATTCCTGCCCTGAAGGTCTGAACAGCCCCCTCGGCCAACCCATTGGATGCAGGGTGGTATGGTGAGGTCTTGACGTGTGTTATGCCATTGAGACTTGTAAATCTTTCGAATTTCAGCTAGTGAATGCCGTTCCATTGTCAGACACTATTATCTCTGGTAACCCGTGTATCGCGAAACTCTGACGCAATCTGTCTATGGTGGCGGCAGATGTGGGTGATCGCACCTCGTAAACATCTGTCCATTTGGAGTGGGAGTCGATAAGTAAGAGGAACATTATGCCCAAAAATAGGTCCCATGTAGTCAACATGGAGGTGGACCCATGGCCTTCAAGGCTATTCCCAAAGATGCAGTGGAGCAGAAGGGGGCAATTTCTGCACCTGTTGGCACCGCATGCAGCTCTTGACCATGTTTTCGATTTCAGTGTCCACCCCTGGCCACCAGAAGTAGCTGCGCGCCAACATTTTCATTCTGGAAATGCCGGGGTGAATGCTATGCAATTCTATCAATAATGGTTGTCTTCCTCTGGGAGGCACAATGACTCTCGATCCCCATAGCGAGATATCATCCTGGCAGGTAAGCTCGTATCTCCTGTTAAAATAGGGTTTCATTTCGTCCGACTTTGGTTCATTGGACCATCCCTGCAAGACTTGTTCCCTGAAGTGAGATACCATTGGGTTGTGGTCTGTCCATTCTGTGATCTGTTTGCCACTGACTGATGACGAATCTGGAAAGTTGAATAACAAGAATGTTCTTGAGGGATGGGGACGTTCACATTGCTGTCTCTTAAAGGTAATTGGCTCAGCGTGTCGGCATTGGCAATCTGGCTTCCCGGCCTGTGGATAAAAGTATATTCGTAAGCAGTTAGAATCAGTGCCCACATTTGGATGTGTGCTGAGGCGAATCGGGTATTGCCTTATTTTCCCCAAACAAGCCTAGTAATGGCTTATGGTCAGATACTATGATGAAGTGGCGACCGTGGATGTGTTGGTGAAACTTCTTAATGCCAAGAAGGATAAGCCTCCTTTCTCTATTTGTGAGTATCTTCGTTCTACAACACTGAGTGTTCTTGAAACGTAGCCAATAGGCTGTTCGGAGCCATCTGTCATCCAGTGGTAGAGTACTGCCCCTACTCCGTAAGGGGATGCATCGCAGGTTAAAATCAATTGTGTCCTTGGGTCACAATGTACTAACAGGGCCAATGAATGTAGTAACTACTTTACTGTTGTAAAAGCCTGTTGTTGTGGAGCTTGCCAAGTCCACCTGCGGTTTTTCTTGAGTAACCTGTATAATGGAGCCAGTACTGTTGACAAATTTGGGAGAAAATGCCCGTAGTAGATAACCATTCCCAAGAATGACTTGAGTTCTGTGGCATTTTTCGGTGCTGACGCCTCACTAACAGCTCTCACCTTGTCTTCTACTGGGTGAAGGCCCTGCAAGTTGACCCAATGAACCAGGTAAACCATTTCTTTTGCTTGAAAGATACATTTTTCCCTTTTCAAACATACCCTGGCTTGTGAGAAACGCTTCAATACCTCTCCCAAGTTAGCCGGGTGTTCTTCATCAGTTAGTCCTGTTACTAGGACATCATCGAGATAAACCACCACATGGGGTGGACGTTGGAGCAAATTTTCCAAAGTCTGTTAGAAAATGGCACAAGCCAATGGGACTCCAAAGGGTAACCTGGTATACTGGTATAACCCCCTATGTGCGTTGATAGTCACAAAATCCCAAGAGGCCTTTTCTAGCTCGAATTGCTGGTAAGCGTGGCTCATGTCAAGTTTCGTATATGTGGTTCCCCCTGCCAGCCTGAAATACAATTCATCAATTTTTGGTGTAGGTGCCTATCAAGTCAGGCTTTAATACTGGAACTATGGCCGCTGCCCATTTGGAAAATTGTAGGGGTTGTAAGACTCCCAACCTCTGCAACCTGTCTAATTCACATTCCACTTTTTCTTGTAAGGCATAGGGGACTGGCCTTCAAGTGTCTGTGGATTGCCCCAGGATCCATGTGAATTTTAGCTTGCAGCCCCTGAACCTTCCCGAGCTCTTCCCTGAAAACAGAGGTATATTTCTGTAATCATTCTTATAGGTCTTTCATTCTGAGCTGAAAAATCTCAGTCCGCTCCAACTTTATTTCCTTAAGCCAGTTCTGACCAAGTAGAGTTGGGCCCTCCCCTGCTACCACTATCGGGGTTGGTTAGCAGACTGGCTTCCATATTGTACTGGAACCTTGCATATGCTTTCTACTCGTATGTTTTCGCCAGTCTATGTCTTTAGTCTAGCATCTGGGTTTTCCAGTTTTAGTGAGTGGCCTCCTCCATTCAGATACTTAAACGTTGTTCCCCTATGACTATTGTGGATGCGCCTGTATCCATCTCCATTCTAAGGGGTTTTCTGTTCACTTCTACTATCACATAGACTGGCTCTGTTTTACCCATTTTTAAGTTGTGTAGCGAGTAAATATCTGACTCTGTTTCTTCTGACTCCTCCATTATAAAAATTTCACGACTTCTGCCTTTTTGTTTGAACTTTGGCCTCAATCTTTCTTTACATTATCACATAATGTACCCATTGCGATGACAGTAGAAACACTCGGTTCTTTTAAATGGTCGTTTGTTTGCAGGCTGTTTGGTTCCAATTCTGCCGTTACTAATGTGGGTTTTATTCGTTAAACCATTGCTTTTTGCTGGTCTGTTAATGGCGGCTGTTTCCCTCCTTTCCGTGGAGCCCAGCGCTTCCGCACCATTTCTAGCCAGTGCCTCCCTCCCGATGTGAAGAACGGCGCCATCTTCCGTTCCCTTGATTTCCTCTGAATCCCTGACTGCGTCTCCATTGTGAGCACCAACCCTAGGACCTTGCTGAAATCCAAATTTGTCTCAGACAGCAACCTTTTTTGAATGGTTTCTTTGTTAATCCCACATGCTAATTGGTCTCTTAACGTGTTGTTAATCGACGTCCTGAACTCTCAGTGCTCTGTCAGTTGTTTTAAGGCTGCTACATAGTAAGCGACTGTCTCTCCAGGGGCGCGACACCTCAAATTGAAATTAAAATACTGCGCTGTTACCGAGGATTTCAGCTGAAAGTGGCTTTTCACAAGATTCACCAACTCATCAAAACTCTTAGAATCTGGGGCATTGGGTGCCAATAGGCTGCAACTTAGGCCATCTGCTTTATTGCCACATGTCAATAAGAGGACCGCCCTCCTCTTCTCCTCCCCCCATATGTCTTTGGCCAAAAAGAAAAGCACGAGGCGTTCAATATAATGTGACCAGTCATCGGTGGTCTGATCAAAGGGTTCGATGCGGCCAAATTGTGGCATATTCGAAGGAAATAATTTCGGCCTCATCGCCAGTTGTTATGTTTTACTATGGGGTCACTTTGCTCGCGAACCGGTTGCACACTTATCAGTCAGCAGGCGAGTCGATTACAATATACGGTAGACACAGAGACCAATATACTATTTATTTACACAAACAACAGAGCATTAACATGATGTGTGCTTTTCCAGCCAGACCCTACTCTAGGCTAACATTAACCCGCCCGCGCTACACAGCTATTGGGTCTTACAGTCATGTGGTCAATCTGCTCACAGTCTCTTTAAGGTGTATTATACCACAGATTACACTAGTCCAGTTCAGTTTCTGGTCAATGGTAACCCCCAGGATGTTGAGAGTGGGGGGTTTAGCGATGGGATGGAACCATTGATGAGGGTATGTGTTGTAGTATGCCTTTAAGGAATATCAGCATGACATCACTAGTAGGGAAATGTGTCATGTGATCCAGTCTTAGTTTCACTTTAGCTTTGAGGAAAACACACACACACAGCTCTGATGTATTCAAGCTTTATACCTATGTATAATTATTCTCGTGTGCTTCATCTTAATAAGCGAACCCACAACATGTTTACCCAATCCCATTTGAGCAGTTAGATATTACATCATTTCAATACAACAATAGTATGGATTCAGCAGCAGACTCCGAAGACAACAAGGATGAAACTGGACTTTGGTGACAGCACAGTAAAAGGACACAAGCAAATGAACAATTGATTTTACATCCTGCCCAAATTTCTTTTCCAATTTCATATTGCTCAGCCAAGCACAGACCTGGATGAAAAAGACCATCATGTGGACAGTGAGTATTCTTGGGTGGCTGAGGTGCCCCCAGTTTTCACTAGTCAACCGCCCATTATTCAGGTGAGAAATGGGTGACCACCCAAAGCCCCCACCTCACCCCCATCCTATTAGCTTATCATGAAAGACACAAGAAATCCACAAGCAAAGAGAAATATACTTTAAAAAAGGGAAATGGGAACATAAACAAAAAGAATAACCAGCACAAAGGGCACTCAATATTTGAATAAATGAATACACAAACTGTTTCATTATTTGGTCAGGATCGCTGCTGGTATCTATACCTTACAACAGATTGCTTATAAATCAGATCAAAAAAGCAACTGACTAACTTTTTTTTCTTACTTCATTTGCTCATACCGCTTACAAGTTATTCTAACCCCCAGTGTCTGCAATAATTCTAATACTGATGATCACTGAGATTACTGTAAATTCATTTCTGTGACTCTGCTTTTGGTATTTTGAGTTGGCAAAATGTTTATAAAATATTGCAATATTTTCTGATATGGTTTCTTGAGTCATTAGTGGTAACTTGGACTTTGGGCAATTGTGTACAATAGGTGATGGCAGATCAGGTGTGTGTGATAATTCTCTTCAATTTTTCAGTGAAGTCAAACAATAAATCGGGAGGGACGTTTATGGGAAGTTTGACCCAATATTGTCCAGTTTAGGCTATTGCCCAAAGTCA
Source organism: Cetorhinus maximus (assembly GCF_964194155.1). NCBI lineage: Eukaryota > Metazoa > Chordata > Chondrichthyes > Lamniformes > Cetorhinidae > Cetorhinus > Cetorhinus maximus. The sequence continues at coordinate 48,990,745 of NC_135893.1, forward strand.
GGGTTATCTCCCACCCCTCCCAACCTTCTTTAGCTAGGGGCTCAAGTTGACCATTGGCCAGTGCAATGAGCTCAGCAGCCGCATCATCATAATGTCATCCAATGGGAGCTCCTCCTTTTAAATACAGGAAATGGTAACTTCCTTTTGGCAGGAATATGTAAGAAAGTTAACAGGTCAGTTAAGGATTAGTTTAAAATCTCTGTCTGCTGGAGGAAGCAATTTCAAAGCTGAGATAATTAATGCAAGGTGGTGTCTATGAAGTCAGTGAAGCATTGACAAAACTATGTAAAAATAGTGTATAGCTAGCAAATTACATGAGAAAAATAAAGATGTCTGTGGGTTCTAATATTCTGTATTTATTTGAAATATGTAGAATCATTTGTTTCAACATTCTTGGCAGCATCACCATCAATTCCCAAAGGTTTTTCCCACTGTTCCACCAAATGCAGAGTCTCAATACCCAATAAAGAAAGAACTTGCATTTATATAGCACCTTTCAAGATTTTAGGAGATCCCAAAGCACTTCCAAGCCAATGATGTACTTCTGAACTGTAGTCACTGTTATAATGTAGCAAATTCTGGCAGCCTACTTGTGCACAGCAAACAGGTAATCTGTTGTAGTAGTGATGGTTGAGTGATCAATGATGGCCAGGACACGTGGTGAACTCTCTTGCTCTTCTCCAACCATTGCCATAGGATTTTCTATATTCAGAGAACAGAGAGGGCCTTTGTTTAACCATCTCAGCCAAAAAAACAGCATAACCAATGACACAGCACTTCCTCAGTCTACCCTGAAGTGTTAGATTAGACCACACACACACACACATACATCTCTGGGGTTGAGCTTGAACCCACAGACTTCTGACTCAGAGATGAGAATGTTACCACTGAGCCAAGGTGACATCAAGCCTAACAGTTTGCTTCAAATGAGGGCTCTTGGCCTCCAGAAATGGAGTGAGAGTGAGAGTTCCATTTAATCATAAAGCACAAAAGGAGGCCATTTGACCCATCATACCTGTGCCAGCTCTCTGAGCTAGCTGCCAAAGATTCCTAGTCCCCAGCTCTTTCCATGCAGCAAGTTTTACCTTTTTAAACATATATCTAATTACCTTTTGGAAGTTACTATTGAATCTGCTTCCACCATCCTTTTAGGAAGTTATTCCAGATCATAACAACTCACTTGAGTAAAAAAAATCCTCATCTCTCCACTTTTTTGCCAATGATCTTAAATCTGTATCCTCTGTTTACAGTTCCTCCTGTCAGTGGAAACATTTTCCCTCTATCCATTACCTCAAAATCCCTCATAATTTTTAATATTTCTATTAAATCTTCTCTTAACCTCCTTTGCCCTATTATTATTGTCATCTATTTTTCTACAAATTGTCATTATAATTTAATAGAGATTTTTTTGTTAAGCTCTAATGTTAAATTCAGCAAAAATGGGCTGAAAATACTATTTAGTATTACATTACCGCACTTAGGTCAGCTTCAGTATTTCCAAATGTTTTTCAGAGACCTCTTGTGCCAAGTTTAAAGTCCATTGCTCAGAATTGTAGCTGCAAGCACTGTACAAAAAAGACTGAAGATGATTATGCTTAAAAATTCTTGCCGGCAATATGTGTAATCAAAACTGTGTAGCTTGTAAGGTTTGATCAAGGGCCACAGATCACCAAAAAGGGTCGAGGAGTCACTAGTGGCTTAAAGTGGGTTAATGAGGTGTGACAGCTTGAAATGCAACATCATGAGAATAGCCATAGTACAGGTATGACTGGTGAGAAAGTTTGCCCATCCTCAATCCCATCTGACAGGTTGTTATGACCCTGTACTTGACCCCCAAGTTCTTGGTACGAACTGATTACGATCCAGTAACTGTTTGTTTAAAGTAGACAAAGTTTGAGATTAAAAACACTCGCTAAGAAAGTAAAGTAACTAGATTGCATGGGTTTTGAACAAACAAAAATAATTTTACTGTGCAAGGTCAGAAAGATAAAACAATTTACAATATCTGTCTTATACTCCAACATTCAGGGTTAATATGGGGCAAATGTGAATTAACAGGCAAACTGTGGTCAAACACCCACACTACACGCTAAGTAGCAAATACAATCAAGACAGATCCCACAGATTTCTCAGTGACCCGCCCAGATTTCAGTAAATGCTATGAGTCAACCAATCTCATTGAAATTCTGTCCCTCTCACGAGGGATTCCCGTGTTCACCTTTGAAAATCTAGCCTTGCAATTCTCTCCAAATGTCGCTCCAACTCAGACAGCCTCAACAACAGCCCACCTCATCTCCTGAGACTCCATTCACTTGGATTCCCGAGCCTACACTGCAGCACTAACTCACAAGCACGACTTCAGCTCTTCGGCCGAGGCAGGCAGAACACTACTGCTCCAAAGGAGCACCTTTGCCCCAGTGGTCTGCAGGACACATTCACCAACATTCTGCTGCCTTCTTAGATTTTCAGGACTTCCCCAGAACTTAAAGGTTGCCAACCACAGCCTCTTTTCTGCTTGGAGCATCTTTCTTTGCTCCTCTCTCTTTCTTCTCAACTGGGACCTCTCCCTGTCCCCTCTTCCTGTCCCCTGCTTGAGACTCTTCTCCAATTGTGGTGCTCTGCTCCCGGGTCACATGATCCAGGTTTTTCACGCCATTTTCTTTTTTCTCTTCATGCAGTTAGGCCCATCCTGGGCCCAAAGATCTACAGCCCGTCACATTGCACATGTGAAACTCCAGAGGTTGGTTGGGGCTTGGAGCTCCTGATCTCACCATTCGACGAGGTTTAGATCTCGTAACAAGGTGATGAAGCAGAACAGTTTGATCTTTGTTGCCTGCAGTGATAATCTCTTCTTCTGTTGTCTTTCAAGGTGGTTGAGGCGTTAAGAGGTCCACTTTGGGGACCTCTGCCTAAATTTCCCCTTCTTGACTGCTCCCTTTATATACCTTACATTAGGGGCCAGTGGACACCTCACATCAATCATTCTTTTAATGGCTTTAGCCATTCAACTCTCCAGTTTCTAGGGAATAGATACCCATGGCAGACTCCTCCTATCCCAGTCTCCAGTCCCATGAGTTCTTTCCTTAACTTATCTCTGGTACGAACATCGTGTTACCTGCTTTCAGACACTTTGCTTACGTATGCAGATCATGAGGCTCCCTCTTATCAGGCCCAGCCATGCTTACACAAAGCCCTGTTTCTGCATTATGTCCTTGGCCAGATAACCGGCCCTTGTAAGAAACCTTATTTATCATGACTAACACTGTTCTGTGTTGGCTGATGCAGATTATTGGGGAACTCTTAAGCAGAGAAAGAGAGAGAAAGAGGCCTATTTCAATACATTCAATTTCTTAACATTTTATAAGAATTTTATAATAATTATTGTTTTTTTTATTTTATAATTTTATACCACCATTCCTTACAAGCTGAAAGAGAAATGTTTGGGGCCGAAGACTATTCTGACAGAGAATGGGTGAATGAAAGTTAATGTGTAGCAACTCAAAACAGACATTAGATATTCTAGGCTGGAAAGCTAGTGGGTGAAGGATAGTACTGGAGCCAATCTTTATTCAGTATTACATTTACTTACAGAGTGAAACATTACAAGCATACACCTGCACACCCAACCACACCACAGTTTCAGTAAGTGTTTCTTTATATGTGCTCAAGTGAAACCTGAATTAATACCCTCCACCTGCACAGAATTAAACACAACTGGTATACAATTAACATTACGTCACAGTGTAGCTCACGGCACCAAACACCAGGGAAATTCATTGATGCAGTAACCATTTTTTAACCATTAAACCGGCACCTTGGCATCCAATATGGTGGTTGTGTGCACACACATTCCACACTAGGAGTGCACTGCCCACCATATTGAGAATTGCTGAATATGAATATAGGCGTCTAGGGCCCACGCCTGCAATATCGGACATAATGTCCATTTCTGTGCTTCTTCCCAAAGTTAGTCTGCCCTGAACAAAGCTGGTGATTTAAAGGGACTGCTGGGGGTCGCAAGCTAAAAGGGAAGTTCTTAAAAAAAATACTTACCAGAATTTGAAGCCTTGAGAAACAAGAGTTATTTTCCTGGTTCTATGATAGTCTGTAGGCCATTGCCATTCCCAATCAACTTCCCAATCACCTCCATCCACTCCCATTCTCCCCCTCCCCCCACCACATCCTCAATGCAGTTACCTGAAACTTAAGTCCTCTTTGCCAATGAGGTACCTGGGCTACATATCAGGCATTTGCAGCTTGTCAGTCTCATTGAAAGAAGACCCGACCGAGCCCAATAACAAGCGTACCCCAGGTCCACTGTTCTGTGCAGGGATTATTCCCTGCATCCATTTCACACAAAGCAGTCAGCGCTATTCAATTTCACTGCACTCTCCAGTGTAACTCTAGAGGGCCATGTCAAATATTATTCATTCATAATTTCTTTCAGTTACTTTTTCAGTCCCATTTATGGATTTTTAGTTAGCAGAACTTACTATAGATGATTACACCTTGTATATTTGCAGCAGAATAGTTTCAACCTTGCGAAGATTTGACACTTCCATATTTTAACATTGGTTCATTTACATATTAGCATATAAATTTCAAAGCCAAATGACAGGTAGCAACCGGGGACCAAGTACATTTACTGCTGGTGCCACAGGTGTTAATACAGTACAAAGATTACAGTAAGTTAATGAAAGCGAGCAAACACTTGGGCCCTGAATTTCTTTGGGGTTCTCCTGATCTATGAGAGAGCAGTGGAACCCCTGGACCACTTTTAACAGTTTCTCTAGGGGCGTTTTTAGCTGTTTCTCTGGGGGTGTAGCTTGGAGGGGAACTTCCAGGTGGTGGTGTTTCCGTCTATCTGCTGCCCTTGACCTTCTAGGTGATAGAGGTTGCAGGGTTTGGAAGGTGCTGTCGAGTGAGCTGCTAAGTTGAGTTGCTGCAGTGCATCTTGTAGATGGTACACACTGCCACTGTGCATCGGTGGTGGAGGGAGTGAATTTTTAAGATGATGGATGCAGTGCTGATGAAGCAGGGCTGCTTTGTCCTGGATGGTGTCAAGCTTCTTGAGTGTTGTGGGAGCTGCACTCATCCAGGCAAGTGGGGAATATTCCATCACACTCCCGATTTGTGCTTCGTAGATGATGGACAGGCTTTGGGGAGTCAGGAGGTGAGTTACTCATCACACGATTCCTAGCCTCTGACTTGCTCTTGTAGCCACAGTATTTATATGGCTAATCCAGTTCAATTTCTGATCAATAGTAACCCCCAGGATGTTGATATTGGGGGATTCAGTGATGGTAATGTCATTGAATGTCAAAGGCAATGGTTAGATTATCTCTTGTTGGAGATGGCCATTGCCTGGTGCTTGTGTGGTGTGAATGTTACTTGCCACTCATCAGCCCAAGCCTGGATATTGTCCAGGTCTTGCTGCATTTGGACATGGACTGCTTCAGTATCTGAGGAGTCATGAATGGTGCTGAACATTGCGCAATCATCAGCGAACATCCCCACATCTGACCTTATGATAGAGGGAAGGCCATTGACGAAGCAGCTGAAGGTGGTTGGGCCGAGGATATTAATATTCTGTAATCATGCAGATAATGCCACAGATACAGTGCAGGGCTCCCCCTGGTGTTCAACCTTAACTGCAAACTCAATAGAGCACCCATCGTTTCATCAAGGCCACAGTTCCATTTCTCAAACTTCAGCGGCTGCTTTCACAGGAGGATGTTTGAATAAATATCAGATCCAAGGGGTGATTTCTGTGTCAGCCTGTACGTACTGCACTGAACATGAATGAACCCATTTCATTTTGTTGTCAGAGTGTGGATATTGTGGTCTGTGTTTGAACACACATCTCAGAGCTGAAGCTAAGCACATTTATATAAATATATGTATAGTGTATATAGTCATTGTGTGAGTTCCTAGACTGTTTAGAAATCATGTGATCCCTACATGAAAATTTTCTACTGGAAAAGCAGACAAATGATATAAGACCAATACATAAATAAGGTTATTAAATTACATCAGGTACTGAGGCTGGTTGTGGTATTGCTGTAACATAGATTAGCCAGCTCAGCACTGACTGGGGATGTGACTTATTTATTTGGATCAGTTACTCACTGTAAACACTAACTGAGAACCCATAGAAAAATATATATGCAAAAAAAACTATATGAGGATAATTATCTGAGTTATTGTACTTGTTGATATAACGGAAAGTGAAATCTGTTGTTTTCAGTTAATTATTATGATATTATGACATTTGGTCCGAGTCAAATTGCTCCCTGATGGCTATGAGCTACAGGTTGGTCTGCTCCCATTTTTGGGCACAGGGGTTGTGATTCGCACCCCTGTTCCCATTGAGGCAAGTGGCATGTCAACTTCATACTACCTCAGCATTTCCATGGTTACAGTGAGCAGCTGAGCACAACCAGCACTGCTGCCTAGCTGTATGATCGACAGGAGGCTTAACAGCATGCAAGGCCAGCACATGTTCCAACCTAGCCTTCAGATCTTAAAGGCAGTCAGTCATCTTAAAGAGAACCCCTTTAAGCTGAATCAAAGCAGGCTGCTACTGACTGTCGGTGCTGCAATTCTACACAAGAGGAATGGAACACCAGGGCAGGGAGAGAACTCTGTGCTTCACTGATGTGGTGCTTAAGGTTCTGGTCCTGGAGATGGACAGGATGAGAGAGGCCATAATTTTGTTGGGTGGGTGGTGCGGGGTGGAAGGCCCTGAATAAATACCCTATCAGAGAATGGGAACAGGTGACCAGGGAGATCAACTCCCGACATCTGTCCATGAGAACCTGGCACCAGGGCTATGAGGAGTTCAATGATCTCACATGGGTAGTCAAGGTCAGTGAATGCATCTTCACATAACATCTCCTATCCAGTGCACCACTAACCTCTAATGCTGTTCGTGCACCATTTCCCCTTCACTCATCCACAGCAAACTCTAGCACTCAGGAAACACACCTAAAATTGATACTCCACCTTACTCTAACTTGCCTGCCAATGCTGCCAGCCTCACACCCACACCCCTCTGCCCAAACAAACCTCCAGCTATTCAGCTCTGGCAGGAGCATTGCCCAAACATGGTGCCTGTTATGACCCAGCAGTTGGTAAAACTGAATTATTTAAAAATCCCAGAGGAAAACATTAAAAAACTGTCATAACCAATCATTTCAAGTGTTATGCTTGAGATGCGACTCTAAGTTCAGGAATCAGGCCATTAGTTCTCGAGGTTTTACATTAAACTAATTGAAACATTTTATTAATTACACAGGTTAAAATATATACACATGGCTAGAGATTACTACTATCATAACTTTTAATAAATTCCCAAACTAATCTCCATTAAGGCAACAGCAACCCATAGACTTAACCAAACACCAGGCAAAGCATTTTCACCTAACGGATTCAGAATGAGGTTCCTTTCACTGTGGAGCCAGTTGGAGGCTTGCAGCTGCCTTTTGATCTCACATTGCCTCTGCCTGCACACCCAAAAACTACTGAAGTTATACCTACCACCACTGATTGAATTCAAATTCCCATTGTCTCACCATTCTCTTTGAACTTCACCTTTTAACAATGAAACCCCTTTCATAATATCAATTTTATTAGTAATGTAAACATATGGCTTGGTAGCTGCTAGAAAGGCATCAAGTTTTCACCCCACTTCTGAATGCTCTATTCAAAAAATGCAAATGCACACTATCTTTCTGTTTACATCTCAGACTAGTACATCAAAGCACCCAGACTAGCTGGCTTTAATCCAATTAAGACACACCTGCAGGCTAAATATCTATTTTAAAAGAAAAATATTTTCCAAACTATTATATACATTAATAGCTTCATGACAGTGCCACTCAATCATTGACGTTCTGCCCTCTCTCTTACAGGACACAATAGAAGGGAGCAGCAGAGAACTGACAGGGACCAGACGCACTTTCATCCCCTGTGCTTGACAGAGGAGACCATTAGACAGGATGTGGCAAAGCCCATAGCATCTGGCATCAACGAGGACATTCATGATGACGGTATGTCCCTGCCTCCTGAATCTCACCCTGCTATCTGACATGATGTGTAAGCTGTAGATGGTGTGACCATGGAGCCCTTGCTTCCCACCCCACCTTGCTCCAGCGACCCAATGCTTTCTGCTTTCAGATACCCACCTGCCAGCCAGAGCAAACCCAGGGGGAAGAGGCAGAGCCACATCACACACTGATGAGAAGGCTCTGTCACCTGATCTGACACTGACAGCCACCAGCTCAGATTCAGGGTCAGCACGCGCTGAATCCTGAACACAAGCGACCTGCAGCCATGCCAGGGGGAAAGGGTAGTGACTATGCCAGCTCGCTCGAGGGCAAAGTTGCAGATGAGTTCTGTTACAGGGAACTCAGGTGAGGACTCTGATGGGGCAGCCTACAGGAGAACACTGATGAGCATGCAGACTGAGATGCTTGGTACATTAGCAGGCCTGCCACAGAGCCTGCTTTCACTGTCCTGGAGCATCGAGGAGTCCGGCACCAACTTGGCACAGGGCATTGCGCAAAGCTTGGGGCCCATTCTGTTCATAAGTGGTGGTCAACTTCATGACAGCACTCAGCCATGATACAGAGTCTACTGGTTGGTGTCTCAACTCCCTCTGCAGCACAGGCAGAATCAATGCAATGTCTCAGAGCTGTATCAGTGTGCATCATTAATCAGCATTCTCCCTGAGCTCTCCAGGCATCCAAAGTGTTGCTTCAGCATGCTGCTGATCTGCTCTGCGATGTTCCTGGTGGTGCCATGGCTTGAGATGTACATTGTTATCCTCGCCTGGTCAGTTGGGAAAGGGTGAGCCATTAGCCACCTGTACTTTGCCCTCAAGAAGCCACCCTCTGCCTCTCTGTGGAGGCCCAAAGACAAAGGAATATCAGAATTCCTCATAATGAAGGCACCTTGGCTGCTGTCAGGGTAGCTGCCATTCACCAACACTGTGCATGCTCAAACACCAACTGCACATTGCTGGAATGGCAGCTGTTGTGGTTGCTGTACCTATCCCCATTGACCCCACAGGCCCACAGCACCAGCGGTGCAGTCAATGGCAACTCTGTAAATCATCTACAAAATACACCGCAGTATTCCAGGAAGTAAGTCAAAAGCACTTTAGTTGGTGATTGGTCCTTTAATGAATGCTGGTGAGGGCTCCTTAATGCTGTTGAATGTTTGTTCAGCTGAGTATTTAGCGCTGATGTTCAGACATAAACAGACCAATTGTTAACCAGATGTAAAATGTGATGGAACAACTCTCTGATGCTAGGAAAATGCTCCTAATGACCTTCTCATGCTTCTGACACACACATGGCTCTCTTGCACAGGCACCTTTCCAGCAGTAAGGTGCCATGTGGGCAGTGGCCAGAATCATGGCCTGGGTCATTGTCGGTCTTCGGGGCTTTTGTGGCTGCACTAAGAAGTTGATTTCGTGGCCTTCATCTCCCCGGTAATGTAGGTGGTATTGGGACCTTTTAGTGCAGTGTATGTACATTTGGATTCTGTAATCACCATAGACCAATACTTAATTGGAGGAGGTTTGGAATGGCAGAAACAAAATGCACAGTTAAATGCTGCATCATAAATGCAAATTCAACTGTCACCCTGCAGAAAATACTGAAAATGCTCAACGTGTGCAGGCAGTATCTGTGGAGCGAGGAGGGCAGGATTAACAGGGCAGGCTGATGGGTTTCGTTAGAACTCTACTATTTAACAGCTCTTTAGAGAAGACTTAATGAAATGAAATGAAAAAATCCACCAAACTTGACAATAATTCCAGCCTTGTGAAATACCAGGTATTTCAAGTGACAGATGAGAGAGTATTACACGAGCTCTGAGTGTTTTCCCTTTGTGTCGACTGTGCACTGCAGTGGTTTATTGAAACCAGGCTGTGAATGTTGCTCAGTAAGGTGCCACCCAGTGGCAGATTGTCAGATTCGCAGTCAGCTTTGCCTCCTTTTAAATATTGTATTCTGGAAAAGCGAATGGGCAACTTCTGTGTTTAAGGCATTGTAGACAAACTCATTTTTCCCTGGAGAATGATGTTTGACCCTCAGTACTGAGATTTGGATGAGTTCCTGGCAGTTTACTGAGCTGATGTTTTTAGGGCTGATTCCTCGCTAAGCAGAGCTGCATTAAGTTATCGGTGTGTGGAATGCACTGCCAACATGTACAATCAAACTGAATCCACGAGGTTACAGCACTCCTTTGCTTGTGGACCAGGAGGAGCAGGAGTGTTTCCCTGGCCCAAAAGGCTTACCCGCTTCCAGCTCCACTTTCGCCAAGGCTCCTTAGACAGCACCTTCCAAACCTGCAACCACTACCATATAGAAGGACAAGGGCAGCAGACACATGGGAACACCACCACCTGGAAGTTCCCCTCCAAATCACTCACTATTCTGACTTGGAAATATATCGCTGTTCCTTCACTGTCACTGGGTCAAAATCCTGGAACTTCCTCCCTAACAGCACTGTGGGTGTACTTACACCACAGGGACCACAGCGTTTCAAGAAGGCAGCTCACCACCACCTTCTCAAGGGCAAATAGGGATGGACAGTAAATGCTGGCCTAGCCAGCGATGCCCTCATCCTTACGTCATTGACCACCATCTCATACCCTGAGCACCATCCAATTCCCTCTCACCATTTTGCACTCACACCACTACCTTTCCCCCTCTGTCCATCTCCCATCACCACTGGCCGCTCCCCCATTGCAATCGCTCCCCACCTCCCTTTCTGCTCTCTGCTCAGATGTGTCCTTGTGCTGCAGACATTCCCATCCAGCAGACAGCCTGTAAATCAGGGTGAGAAACCAGCAGAGAAAATGTAAAAGACATCTGTAGGCCACCCACCAACTCCACACTGCCAGAATTCCTGTGCATAACCCCTCACCCCACCCCTAAACACAGATATTGGTGCCAATGTTTACATACAAACATATGAAAAGATCAGGAAAGGTCCACACACATGCTCCATCCACGTGCAATGGGTGAAATCTTGTTTGCCCATTCACCCTCCCACCCAGTGAGAACTTTGGTAGCAGGGGGACATTTAATCAGTTGGGAGTGTGGCAGGTGGGGACCCCATCACCTTCCCACCTTCACCCCAATTATGTCTGTGGCAGCTAGGCCCGTGAATCACCTACCCAGCTCAATGAGGCCCTGCAGGCAGGGGTTGATGATGGCATAGTGGTAGTATCACTGGACTAGTAATCCCAAGGCCCAGGTTATTGCACTGGGGACGTAGGTTCAAATCCCATCAAGGCACCTGGTGGAATTTAAATTCAATTAATAAATCTGAACTATGAAGCTAGTTTCAGTAATGGTGACCATGAAACTATCATCAATTGTTCTTAAAAACCCATCTGGTTCACTAATGTCCCCTTAGGGAAGGAAATCTGCTGTCCTTGCCTGTTCTGGACTACATGTTGTTCCAGGCCCACAGCAATGGGGTTGCCTCTGAAATGACCTTCAAGGGCAATGAGGGATGGGCAAGAGCTGCTGGCCTTGCCAGCAACACCCACACCCCATGAAAGGATAAAGAAAAAAACAAAATTAATGCTCACTTAAGAGCCTCATCCCTCCACTTCTGGTATTAACTCAGCAGCTGATGGGGGGCTCACCATACAGAGAGAACTTGCATTTTTGCTTGGGGGTTCCCAGGGCAGTGGGCATCAGGGGTGGGGCCTGATCAAGGGGCCTGGCATTGGGAAGGAGGAGGCCTGCTATGTGCCATCTTCCCTGTCCTTGCTGCCACCACCCCCTCCCATGTGACCCCTAATCCCGTGAACCCCTTTCCCATCATTCACCTGTGCCTGGGTCTCTTAGCACTCTGAGGCCTTGGGTGGGTGTCGTACCAGCAGCAGCCACCACCTGCCCAGTGACGCTGTTGAGTGCTAAAGAGCTGACAGGCTCTGATTCGCCAGCAGCTCTCAGCAGGCATCACGTCCGTCCCCAGGGTCCTTGACCCAGGGGATGACCCACTGCTGGCCTGTCAAGTGCCTGATTGGCACATGATGCATTGGGCATTGGGCCTTCCTGAAAAGAGGCAACATGGGGGTCTCACCCACTCTCCAGCTAGCGGCTGAGACTCATATCGTATCCACAAGATTCTGCGTGGGACACTTTACTCTGACATGGAGCAAATTGCAGCACACAATGATTGTAGTTCACAGGTTACTGTATAGACATTTCAATGGTGGATGTTTAGGCTATGGTATATAGTGGTAATATTACAGGACTAGTAACCAGTGCTCAGATCAGCAAGAAGTGGACCTGGAAAATCTCAAAAAGTGCAATAGCCCAAATGCTTGAGCCAAACAACATTGACCGAACTACATCATGTATCTTAATAATCAGAGAATGATACACCTCAAAAGGAACTCATTTGGCCAATTAGACACAATATTCCATCTGAAGTCTAGCCAATGATTTTATTCAGATTTAGCAAACTCGCTTGATTTCGGACTCCATGTCTCTAACATTAAAGCCAAGGATTCTGGTTGTTTTTCCTTTAAACAGCCTTTGACACCTTCAAACTTCTGTGTATGTGAAATCCCAGGTCTCTATTCCTGCCCCTGCTTTGCAATTGCACCATCTGCTTTATGTTGCCTCTCTTCATTCTGAGGATTAGGGACAGGCATTTTATCTCATTGTGCTACGGAACATATTGGCCCAGAAATTCCAATCTCTGGATGGTCGTACCCCAGGGTTGCTCCCCAATATGTGCTGGGGGACCCCTCAGAAGCCCAACTATATGGGAATTGCCCAGGAAGTTTGGATTTCCAATGGGCAATTCTCCTGAGTCTGGAAGCCTCTGAACCTCTGAGTTAGAGTCAGAGACTTCGGATGGTTCTGACTCACTTACCAGAATAGTTACCCAGGAAAATTTTGAAGAATTAAAACGAGTTCTAACTGTAACAATACTACTGACACTGACTCCCCACTAGACCCTCTGACTACCTCCCCGACCTGACTACTCCCCTGACCACCCAACTACCCTCCAGAACCCCCCAACTAGCTCCCCGACCTAACTAATCTCCCCACAACCACCCGACTACCCCTTTGACCTGACTAACCCACCAACCACTCAACTCCCCCAGGACCCCCACCACCCAACTACCCTCTGAACACCCAGACCCACCCACCTGCCACCCTACCCACCCACCTGCTGCCCTACCCGCTCACCCACCTTCCATCCTCCCCACCACACCCACCTGCCACCCCACCCCTTCACCCTCCCACCTGCCATCCCACTCCTTTACACACCCACCTACCACCCTACCCCCTCACTCACTTACCTGCCACACCACCCCCTTATCCACCTGCCACACTACCCCCTCGGCCTCCTACCTTACACATCTACCATCTCTGTAGCTTCTCAAAGTACCTTTAGGACTTTTAAACTCTCTACTTACCGGAATACAGCAGCTGGTGCTGTAAAAATGGGGCATGGTTTGGCTTCCCCTGACAATCTGCCCCCTTCAGTCTTGTAAAATTGAACCAGTGGTTTCAGCCCAATAAATAAATAAAGTCACAGGGGCATTAGCATCTCTTTAAAGATAACAATGTCCCTGCTGGTTTCTGAAGGTTAGAAATTCCTCTGGTATGAGTCATAACCATAGAACCATAGAACAATACAGCACAGAAAACAGGCCACTCGGCCCTTCTAGTCTGTGCCGAAATATTATTCCGCTAATCCCATTGACCTGCACCCAGTCCATAACCCTCCAGACCTCTCCCATCCATGTATCTATCCAATTTATTCTTAAAACTTAAGAGTGAGCCCGCATTTACGTAGGATGGCAGCTCGTTCCACACTCTCACCACTCTCTGAGTGAAGAAGTTCCCCCTAATGTTACCCCTAAACCTTTCCCCTTTCACCCTAAAGCCATGTCCTCTCGTGTTTATCTCTCCTGATCTAAGTGGAAAGAGCCTACTCGCATTTACTCTGTCTATACCCCTCATAATTTTGTAAACTTCTATCAAATCTCCCCTCATCCTTCTATACTCCAAGGAATAAAGTCCTAACCTGTTTAATCTTTCCCTGTAACTCAACTCCTTAAGACCCGGCAACATCCTAGTAAATCTTCTCTGCACTCTTTCAATCTTACTGATATCCTTCCTGTAGTTAGGCGACCAGAACTGCACACAATACTCCAAAGTTGGCCTCACCAATGTCCTATACAACCTCACCATAACATCCCAACTCCTATACTCAATACTTTGATTTATGAAGGCCAGTATGCCAAAAGCTTTCTTTATAACCCTGTCTACCTGTGATGCCACTTTCAGGGAATTATGTATCTGAACTCCCAGATCCCTTTGTTCCTCCGCACTCCTCAGTGCCCTACCATTTACTGTATACGTCCTACCTTGGTTTGTCCTTCCAAAATGCAACACCTCACACTTTTCCGCATTAAATTCCATCTGCCATTTTCTGGCCCATTTTTCCAGTTGGTCCAGATCCCTCTGCAAGCTTTGAAAGCCTTCCTCGCTGTCCACAATGCCTCCAATCTTAGTGAAATCAGCAAACTTGCTGATCCAATTTACCACATTATCATCCAAATCATTGATATAGACAACAAACAACAATGGTCCCAGCACAAATCCCTGAGGCACACCACTAGTCACAGACCTCCAGTCTGAGAAGCAATCATCCACTACCACTCTCTGTCTTCTCCCACACAGCCAATTTCGAATCCAGTTTACAATCTCTCCATGGATACCAAGTGCCTGAACCTTCTGAACTAACCTCCCATGTGGGACCTTGTCAAAGGCCTTACTAAAGTCCATGTAGACAACATCCACAGCCTTTCCTTCATCTACTTTCTTGGTAACCGCCTCGAAAAACTCTACAAGGTTCGTTAAACACGACCTACCACGCACAAAGCCATGGTGACTATCCTTAATCAGCCCTTGGCTGTCCAAATAATTATATATCCGATCTCTCAGAACACCTTACAATAATTTACCTACTACTGACATCAGGCTCACTGGCCTGTAATTACCTGGTTTATTTTTGGAGCTTTTTAAACAACGGAACAACATGAGCTACCCTCCAATCCTCCGGCACCTCACCGGTGGCTAAGGACATTTTAAATATTTCTGCCAGGGCCCCTGCAATTTCTACACTAGTCTCCCTCAAGGTCCGAGGGAATATCATGTCAGGCCCGGGAAATTTATCTACCTTTATTCGCTGTAAGGCAGCAATCACCTCCTCCTCTTTAATCTCTATATGTTCCATGACACTACTGCTTGTTTCCCTTCCTTCCTTATACACTATGCCAGTTTCCTGAGTAAATACTGATGCAAAAAAACTGTTTAAGATCTCCCCCATCTTGTGAGGCTCCACACATAGATGACCACTCTGATCTTCAAGGGGACCAATTGTGTCCCTTACTATCCTTTTACTTTTAATATACTTGTAGAAACCCTTCGGGTTTACCTTCACATTATCTGCCAAAGCAATCTCATGTCTCCTTTTTGCCTTCCTGATTTCCTTCTTTAGTATTTTCTTACATTTTCTAAACTCTACAAGTACCTTATTTGCTCCTTGTTGCCTATACCTGCTATACACCTCTCTTCTTCTTAACCAGATCGCCAATATCCCTTGAAAACCAAGGTTCCCTATGCCTGTTAACTTTGCCTTTAATCTTGACAGGAACATGCAAACTCTGCACTCTCAAAATTTCGCCTTTGAATGCCTTCCACTTACTGAACACATCCTTGCCAGAAAACAACTTATCCCAATCCACTCTTCCTAGATCCTTTCTCATTTCCACAAAATTGGCCTACTCCAATTTAGAATCTCAACTCGAGGACCAGACCTATCCTTATCCATAATTAACTTAAAACTAATGACATTGTGGTCACTGGACCCAAAATGTTCGCCTACACATACTTCTGTCACCTGACCTGTCTGGTTCCCTAATAGGAGATCAAGTATTGCATCCTCTCTCGTTGGTACCTCTATACATTGATTTAGAAAACTTTCCTGAACACATTTGACAAACTCCAAGCCATCCAGCCCTTTTACAGTGTGGGAGTCCCAGTTAATATGTGGAAAGTTAAAATCTCCTACTATCACAACTTTCTGTTTCTTACATCGGTCTGCTATCTCTTTACAGATTTGCTCCTCCAATTCTCTCTGACTATTGGGCGGTCTGTAATACAACCCTATTAGTGTGGTCACACCTTTCCCGTTCCTCAGCTCCACCCATATGGCCTCTGTAGACGAGCCCTCCGGGCTGTCCTGCTTACGCACAGCTGTGATATTTTCCCTGACTAGCAATGCCACTCCTCCCCCTTTCATCCCTCCCCCTCTATCACATCTGAAACAACGGAATCCCGGAACATTGAGCTGCCAGTCCTGCCCCTCCTGCAACCAAGTCTCACTAATAGCAATAATGTCTTAATCCATGCCCTAAGCTCATCTGCCTTTCCGACAATACTCCTTGCATTGAAATAGATGCACTTGAGAACATTTCTATCCCATGCAAACCTTTGATTTCTGTCTATACATTCATTCCTCGCTTGACCTTTATCCTCCTCCACCTCACTATCTGCTCTAACACTCTGGTTCCCATCCCCCTGCAAATCTAGTAACAAGTCAGGGTAAAGCCTTGTCCATTTTTAAAATAAAAATAATAATTTTATAAAGTAGTCATGTTGACATAGATATATACATATATATATATATATATTCTTTCCTTCCTGTCTACTGGCTGGGACACGATATTTAGGTAACTGATCAATTGGCGAGAGTGAATCATGTGATGCGCCATCTAACCCTCTTTTGTGCTTTTTAAGAAACCGGTTCTCCAGGCCAGACATGGAACAGAAGGAGGTTCCTGAATGGACACTCTCTCCATCTATCCTACGAGCTGGGGACCTGCCTGTTGTTTGGCCATCCACATGCTGCAGGCAGCGTGTTAAGAATCAACCTGAACAGCTGCTGCCTTCAGAGCCAAAGAGATAACTCATCCGTCAACATCTTTAAGTCAGGTCGTTGCTAAATCCAGAGGGATGATCAAGCCCAGCCTGAACCATCCAAGTCATCAATCTACAAGACCTGTATACCATTGACTCTTATTGGACTTTAAGAAACTACTTAAACTAACCTCCCACTTTGTAAGTTACTTGTGTGTGTCTATGGGCAGAATTTTGCCGTCGGTGAGCAGGGGCAGGGCCCACTCGCCAACGCGTAACATGATGCGGGATGACGTTGGGCGGAACTCCCAACGTCACCGCGCCCCATTTAAATTTTCAGGAAGGTGGGGGCGCAGCAAAATCAGCTGTGCGCCCACCGACCTGTCAATGGCCAATTGAAGGAACCAATTAAAGGACCTGCCCATCCAACCTTAAGGTTGGCGGGCAGGCCAGGAGCCCTGGCTGCAACTAGAAAAACATGAAAACTCATCCGCGGGCGGGATGAGGTTTCATGTAGGGTTTTAAAAATTGTAATTAAGTTGTTCTGTAAATTATGAATATGTCCCAACTCATGTGACATTGTCACATGAGGGGACATGTAAGGGATTTTCCTTTTCTCTATTTTTAATATTTTTAAAAGTGCCAGTGATCTCCCTGAGGCAGCACTTAGCCTCAGGGAGATGTGTGCTCTTTCGTGCGCATGCGTGAAAGAGCGCACTCTCAATTTTAGTGAATCCCCCCCCTCCGCTCGCACAGGGAGCGCGTAGCGCTTCCCGGCGGACGTCACGCTGGGCGGGCCTTAATTAGCCCACCCACGCAAAATGGTGGCGTGGCCCCGATCGCTGGCGCCAATCGGCTCTGCGCCCACCCACGATTGGGTCAGGCCTGCCCACCCGACAGGCAGAAAATTCTGCCCTTTGTGTCTATGTGTGTGTGAGCATTTGAATGTATGTGTCTGAGAGAGTCAGAGGGCTTTTTATTTGCACCAGGGTGTTAAGTACAATAAATAGTTAAATACTCACTGAATTTCCAGCACATCCTTTTAAAAGATACCCTGCTATGGTCAAATGAGGTGTGGGAAAAGAGGGAGCCGTTCTACCCCTTTGCTGCTGATTGTAACAACATGATGTTCTCTTGTTACACAAAAAAAAGCAATCATTTTGCAGAAACAACAACTTCAGTGTGTGCTATGTTGTGATAAGGGTAGTAAAAATAAAATAGGCACTGCAGAAATTGAAGACTGAAAGTCATCTATTTTATTGTTTAATCTTGGTTGAGATACAACTAATCATAATCTCATACAACATTAGCCACATTCTTATACAACATCTGCTTTCAAATTCTGTTACAAATGCAGAAAAAATAATTTCATTATTAAAGGAACACTCATACTTAAAGCTCTGTAAAGCCCAAGCAGGGTTGGGGCTGTGACAAGTGTGACATAGGTTTCAGCGCACTTTCAATGGCTAAGGATTTTGTACTAAATGAATCTTTAAGCACATTCCCATTGAATGAGATGGATTCTTCCCAGGGCTCAGGTTTTATAACCTCTACTTTTGCTATCTTCTATTTTCATGCAACTACTTACATGCAATGCTGGAGCACAATCCATTAGAAGGTAATACTGACTAGGAGAAATTCAAAGTTTAATTCTTTTTGACGTGTAGAATCTTGAGTAAATGAAAACAGAAAGTGCTGGAAGAACAGAAAATTCTGGAAAAGCTCAGCAGGTCTGGCAGCATCTGTGGAGAGAGAAACAGAGTTAACGTTTCAAGTCCAAAATGAGTTCTAAAGGAGAGTCATATGGACTCGAAACATTAACTCTATTTCCCACTTCACAGATGCCACCAGACATGCTGAGTTTTTCCAGCATTTTTCGTTTTTCTTTCAGATTTTCAGCACCTGCAGAATTTTCCTTTTATTTTAGAGTCTTGAGGTCCAGGTCAACAGAGAATCACTCTTCTACTCTCACATTCGACACAGAAATAAGCGTGGGCAAGGAACATTTGCATGACTGTTCCTTTAGAAATGAACACCAGTCATGCTATGTTCCACGGTGGATTGTGTGGCAGTTGGCAAGACATCTTTCCTTCCCATATAACCACCAACATGTGTCTGAAATTGAGCCCGCTCATGGTTCAGCCTTCAGTCTGCCATTGATTGATTGAGTTACTAGACAGTCCATTTGCTGGTTGGTGCTAATCAGCTCTGACTTCTGACAGCTAGGATAGATTCTGAATAGATTTGAATTCCAGTTGATCCCAATCCTAAGCTCCAACAGAGTTCAGGCTCCATAGCCTGCCCTTCCACAGCAGCGCTCTTCTTAGAGTAAATTGTCAGGTAAGGACTCTCCTCTGGGAATGTACTTAAAGACTCTTGTAGTGCAACACCCTCAGCCATTGAAAATGAGCTGCAACCTATGGCTAGTTCCATTAAAATGGAAGCTTTTTGCACACACTTGTCACAGCCCCAACCCTACTTGGGCTTCACAGAGCTTTAATCCTGAGTGTTCCATTAATAATGAAACTATTTTCTCTGCATTAGAATGGGAATGTTAAATTCAGCAGCTGAAATGAGCCAGTGATGAAAATGGAGGTTGCCTGGGGTTGGCACAATTATAGTAGCCAGAGGACAGTGCTTCACATATAGTGTAAGTACATTAGGGCAGAAGAGCTTTTAAACCAGGACAAACTCAATACAACTTCAAAGAAAGTTTCATAATGAGCTCAAGAACCACTGGAAGGGAGTTGAACAATGTGTAAAAAATGAGTAACCTGTAAATGGTGCGAGAACCAAAAGAGCAATTCTTGCCAAATTAAGAACATACTTGAGTATCACTGAAAAAAGACATTTTGTCGAAGCTTTTTGTCTTGCACTCATCAGGACAATCACAAGTATACCAAGGTCAGGGGAAGCAACAACTTTATACTGTATGAGAAGAGAGTGCTGATTGGTTGGCAAGTGGACTCTGATAGGTAGAGGCGTTGCCATGGAGAATGCACCAGTTAATGATGACAGTTAACTGCCAAGCATCGTTTAAAATTTAAATCAGGCAGCTTGACTCTGATTGGTCAAGGCACTGCCCTGAAGGAAGAACTAGTGAATGGCTATCACTTATTTTGTTTAGCTGAAACAGGCACAATGTGTGTACATGTTCTTTCTGTCTGTAAAGAACAGGGTCCTATGTATTAATATATCTAGCTTCTAGTACACCCAAATGTGCTACACTGCGTGTACACTGGCATATTTGCATGTACTGGAAGCTAGATATATTAATACACAGGGCCCTGTTCTTTGCAGACAGAAAGAACATGTACACATATTGTGCCTGTTTCAGCTAAACAAAATAAGTGATAGCCATTCGCTGGTTCATTCCTCAGGGCAATGCCTTGACCATTCAGGGTCAAACTGCCTGGTTTAACTTTCAAACAATGCTCAGTAGTTAACTGTCAGTCGCCATTAACTGTTGTACTCTCCATGGCAATACCTCTACCAGAGTCCACTTGCCAACCAATCAGCACTCTCTTCTCATACAGTATAAAGTTGTTGCTTCCTCCGACATTGGTATTCTTGCGATTGTCCTGATGAGTGCAAGACAAAAGGTATCGCCAAAATGTATTTTTTTCAGTAATACTCAAGTCCTGTACCGCCAAAAAACTACAAGAACATACTCCGGGACAGAGCTGAAGTAAGGTGACTTGAACTGTCCAGGACATAAATTTCTTAAAAGGACAGTGTTGCTGGCAGCTTTTCTCATGTGATGACAGCAATTAAATACTTTAATGAATCAGAAAGGCTTGCTGGAAAAGTATGGTGAAAAATAAATTGAAATGATGATTTCTCCTGCCAGTTAGGAGAGTTCCGAAAGGCTCATTTGAATACATGAAAAGAGGAAAGAGGGACATTCTGTATTGAAAATACATCCCCTCCTCCTTAAGAAGTATTAAGAACTTTTCTCATCATATTACAGACCAGATTCATTTACATTTTTATTCTAGAAATACATAATGACAAAAGTTAGCTCTATTAGTAACTTGTAAAAATCTAATGCTTCAAAACATTGCATTGTTGAAAATAATCGTTAAGCTTAATAACAATAAACTCCAAAAGACAATGGAAATACACAATGAACATTGGAAGATACTAGGAGAGACAGAAATGGTTTTAAAAGAAAGGGGAAGTAACAGAACATGGGAAAAATGGAAAGAAAAGGAAAGTCTGAAGAGGTGTGCCAGAACTCAGGTTCACGTGTGATTAGGTGAGTTTCTGATCTGACCGTGCAAACAAGGGAGATAGTGAGTAGTGACTAAAATGCTATTACACAGAGGGGAAGTGTCAGAAAATTAAAACTGTTTTCTCTCATCTTTCTTTAAAAAGTGTATGCAATATCTTTAAGTCCCTAAGATACTGAGGGTGCATTCCAGCTCTTGTCAAACACGTTGCATCTCATTGATCTGAAACAATAAGCAATTGTAGTAATGCTGTTCTACTCTGTTTGGTAGTGAACCTGTTTTTATTGCCTGGGATATGATAAGGGATGAACTAAGGGTTTTGTATATCCTGAGTTGTCCTCAGGTTGAAATATCTGAAATGAGGTTAATAGTGTTCGCAGCATGGAATAGATGACGAAGAATTGATTTGTCAGGAGAGCAAAGAAAGAGAAAAAAGATAAATGAAGGCTTCTCCTGCTAGCTGGCGAGTTTTGAAGGACACATCTGGAACAGCATGACAAATTTAAACCACTGACTGTTGTATTCAAACACAAATGTGTCCTTTAACATACACAGTTGTCAAGAAAAGGTATAGAACTAGTGTTACTGTTCAGGAAGGTAAACCCTATGACCTTCAGATCAAAAGTAACTTGGCTTCTTTCCATCTGTGCAGATTTTTATTAATTTCTGACCATGATGTCAGTCAAGCTGTTATTGATCTCAGACTGTTACAATTAAATGGAATATTAGTAGCCATTGCAGTATTAATGGTAAAAATGCTCTTCTGGGTGAAAACTCTGTAGTTAATTGCATTAAAGATATATTTACTTTTCTTCAGTTCCACTGTTCAAATAGGAGCAAACTCTTGATTATAATTCATATTCCTTTAATTATTGAACACCTGAGCACTGATTCTCCAAATCTCCTACTAAGGCGGGTTTGAACATGGTGTCTCTGTCACACGAGGAGGACAAGCTGAAAAATGCCAGTAGAAATAAAGATTACTATAAACCATTGCAAGCATATTATGCACCAATATAAAATCTGAACTAAAGTTACTCCCATCCTGATCAGTCTTTTGATTCAGTAGTTATAAACACCTTTCTATATTTTCTGTCAATAACTATGTACAGTCTACAAAAGATTCAAACCTTTCAATCACAGTGCTTAGATAAATTCTGTTTTGCTTCAGAGCTGGTTACTATTTGCAGTTAAATAAGGTCAGACAAGAACAGTTAATGCACCCAAGGAGAGCACCCATATCATCCCTAGCCCAAGTGAATCCCTGGAACAGAAAGTGCCTTGACCCTTAAATTGCTTCCAGTGCACAGCTAACTTCACCAACACCAAAGCCTATTCTCTCGCAAGCTGTGACCAATCGAAATATGTGTGACAAAAGAATAATAATTTTCTTAATATTTTTCAGGTTTATTGTGAAGTAGGTTTATGGGAGTAAGTATAGTTGGGTATCTCTGTGTGATTTACTTACATTTGGAGTCAAGTAGATTGCAAGCTTGGAATCATCAAAAGAAGCTAGGTATAGAAATGTGCTTCACATGCTAATGAGTAAACATGAATGCTGGCTTAGCATGTCAGATGTGAAGGGAATTTGCATTTTTAGATAAATGAAGGGATTTTTGGATTTCAAAGGGATCTTAGTCTATTTACAACTAGCCAGATAAGCAAGGCTAAGGAGTGTGTTTATTGTCCCAAAAGTTACTGACAATATTGGCAACATGAACGTTTTTATATTATGAGGAAGATACAGTTTCAAAGGCGTATGGAACAATAGACTTTACATATTAAAAAGAGAGAAACATATATAAAGGAGAATGAAAGGCTATGTGGGAGAAGGCCTTGGTAAGATCTAACAGGAGTGTGTAAAACAGCCTTTATGAAGCCTCCAACCATTTGTACACAAGTCTGCTATGTAAAATAACTGAAGGAAGCCATTTGGAATTGCATTGCCAATTGGATACTGTGTTAACTTGCTGAGTTTGTTTTAAATCTGAAATCTATTTTGGACTGTTGCCTCAAAAGGAGTGTGAAACTTGGAGCCAGGTCAATTAGGGATTTTAGGATTTGTTATAATAGTAATTGTAGTCTGATGTATATACTTTAAATCTTTTATTTTGCTAATAAATATTTTAATTAATTAAAAAAAAAATCTCTGAAGCTCTGGGTGGACTCATTACTTCTGAATTCAGTGCACACATCTCATAATAAATGCAAATCGCAAAACCCGTTGTGATAGCACCACCAAGTTTCCCTCATGGGTTTGGTCTGCCTGGCACACATCAACTGCCATGTCATAACAGTGGTTTCAAAACATGCCTATACATCTAACTCAACAAAAAAAATTATAGAAAAAAAGGGCCATCAGCAGGCATTAGTTTTTTCCAGTTTACGTGTCATAAAGTTTTGGAAATGCCCAGAGTCCATTGTGCATAGAATCTGCTTTTCAAGTCTTGTTCATAATGCCATTACATCTTGAGTAGGTCACTTAAATTGGGGAAGGTGAGTGGGGAGGGGGGGCACTCTATGCAAGGTGTTAGTTTAAAAAAAGTCCTGTTTTGTTACACCAAATAAAAAAAAAATTGAATTTTAATTTCACTACATTCAGATTCTGTTTCTAAACAGTGTGGCAATGAGCAGCATCATGTTTTGACAGGGAAGTGTCTACACTTGAACTGGTTTCATAATTTGTTGAAAGAAATGACAGACTCACCAACTAGTTTAGCATTGGTTTAGCAATTGTTTGACCGTGCAGCCTCTTCAACTGCATTCTGAGCAGGGCAAAACACTTTCACTGAGCCTTTTCCTTAAAGAAACCAAGACAATAAATTGTTATTTTTTTCCCTATGTTTATAATAATCCAAATTATTAGATTAGTGTAGAACAGCTGTGCTAATAAATAATTAATAAATCATTATAAATAAGGCGTGATTTGAAAACATCCTGCTCATTTATCCACTTTACAACATGCAGTATAATGTCCAACTATCACCATTTTACATAACTAGGCTTAAAGGCAGTTTTAGCTGAGGTTTGACAATGACAAATTACCGTCCTATTTATAAAGTTGCAAACCAAGTGATTCACATGACATTATTTACATGCATCAGCTGAACTTCGAGATAGCAATCCATGCTTTCACCCACTTATTCAGCCATTTATTGGGACTTCATACAACTCGTGCAGTTTTTGTTCAGTATGTAGAAATAATAAGACAGTCAAACCATCATAAGTGACCTACTCTGCTGTGTTTCAGTGCTAGTGAAATTACCTGAACACAGCTGGATAATAAAACCCATGGCTCTGCAATAACTGAAGACTACAGATGAGTGCGACCGATGGATGAGTATTGCAGGTATAAAGATAGAAATAAAAAACATATTAAATTAAATCTGTGGGTGTCATATTAAATCTCTCTTGAGCAGGGAAAAATAAATCAGATGTCACATTTTTCTAATTGGTTGAATTAACAACTTAACCACAAAGATTTGCTGAAATACGGATCTTTGAGGGTTTTATTGAACCTACCACCCCCAAAAGTCAAACTGGGAGGGGCAGCACATGAAGCACTAGGGATGACCAGTGTAGTGATTGTGGATAAAACCTTTCCTACCGTTTTAGGAGTCACGTGATTGTGCTGACGAATCAGCCCTAAGCGTGGGTAATCTTAGGGGTGGAGCTTTCTAGTCATGGACCTGGTTCAAGCATGTAGCTTGTTCAAGAGCTCTGTAAATAAAGTTATCTGTTTCAAGTAAGAAAGCTGTCTGGTACACCAAGTTTATTACAATTGGCGACAAAGATAAATAACTCCGACGCTGCACCTCACCTCCTGAATGCGAGTACATCAGTTCTTAAGAAAAGAAAGTATACTCACCAGCCATGCCACTCTTTGGCAGAATCGACCCATATGACGCATCCATGGACGACTGGAGCCAGTACATAGAGCGCCTAGGTTTTTACCTTGTGGTGAATGAAATAACAGTGGAGGGGAAGCAGAAAGCAATTTTTTTAAGTGACTGTGGTAGCAAGATATATAATCTCATCCATAGCCTGACTGCCCCGAATACGCCCAATTCCAAATCTTTTAACGAGCGGAAAGACCTAGTGAAGACACATTTTCAGCCGAAGTCATCGGTGATTACACAGAGACATAAGTTCAACTCCAGAGTAAGGGCCCCGGGTGAGTCAATCGCAACTTATATCGCAAAGTTGAAACAGTTAACTGAGCACTGCGACTTCGGAGATTCACTTAATGACATGTTGTGGGACCAGTTGGTTTGTGGTGTACACGACAATGCCATTCAGCACGGTTTACTTGCAGAAGTTAATAATGACCTGAAGCACGCTATGGAAATAGCGCTAGCAATGGAGAGCGCGGAGGGGGACTCGCAGGCTTTGCAGAGCGTATAACATGGTGCCATTCTTCAGTTGGGGCAGGAACCTGCTACCAGGCGTGGCACAAAAACCAGAGAGACGGCCGCAAAGTAGGTGACAGTCTCTACTGCTCAAAAAACAAAAAGGCACACTGGTAGCATCTCACCAGTGATTCAGAAATTAATCTGTTACCGAGATGGGGTAACCATGTACCGGGAACCTGCAGATTTAAAGAGGCAGAACACAACAACTGTCATAACAAAGGGCATGTTATAAAGCAATGCAGTGTCATCAAGACAGCCAATCAGACAGCAGACCAAGGTGATTGAAGTGCACAATATAACTGAGCCAGCAGCTGCTGATACTGATATCTATTCCCTATAAAATCTCAAGGCAGTGAAAACTGAACCAGTCACTGTCACCCTTCAAGTGAATGGGAAGCCTCTAGTCATTTAGGTTGACACAGGAGTATTGGCCACAGTGGTGTGAGAACACACATTTAAATACCC
Source organism: Cetorhinus maximus (assembly GCF_964194155.1). NCBI lineage: Eukaryota > Metazoa > Chordata > Chondrichthyes > Lamniformes > Cetorhinidae > Cetorhinus > Cetorhinus maximus. The sequence continues at coordinate 49,016,830 of NC_135893.1, forward strand.
AAGTGAAGGTACCCAGCCTCTGAACCTGGACAAGACCACAGCTCAGCTGAAAACATACACTGAAGAGACAATACAGGTGAAAGGCATCGCCCGTGTACCTGTATCCTACAGGCAACAGACAGCCCAACTTCCAGTGATTGTTGTAACAGTTGAAGGACCTAGCCTTCTGGCCCATGATTAGTTACAAAAAATTAAGCTCAACTGGTCAGAAATTTTTCAAGTTAGAACAGGAGGAATTCCTGAGTTGTTAAGGAAGTGCGACAGAGTATATCATGACAAATTGGGGAAAGATAAAAGGCCTAAAAGCAAAAATATATGTAGATTCGGAGGCAACACCCTGGTTCTTTAAGGTCAGACCTGTGCCTTATGCCCTAAAGGAGAGGGTGGATGCAGAATTGTGCCCCTTGGGAGAAGTTAGGCACAATCCAATAAGTCTAATTTTCAGAATAGGCAGTGCCCATAGTCCCTGTGATGAAAGCAGATCAAACTGTTTGCATCTGTGGAGGCTACAAATTAACTGTGAACAAGGCTGCTAAACTAGATAAATATCCTATCCTCAGGATAGAAGATTTGTACACTAAGCTTGCAGGAGGAAGACCCTATACCAAACAGGACATCAGCTATGCATACCAACAGCTAGAGCTGGACAGCGCATCTAGAGGGTATGTAACAATCAACACGAACAAGGGCCTGTACAAATATATACACCTGCCCTTTGGTGTATCATCTGCCTGTGCAGCCTTCCAAAGGACCATGGGAAGCCTATTGCAAGGACTTCCCCAAGTAGTAGTGAAACCTGGATGACGTCCTAATCACAGGATCAACGGAAGCTGAACATTTGGCCAATCCAGAAGAGGTTTTAAGGAGATTTTTGGGAGCTGGTGTACGATTGAAGAAAGTGGTGTTTTTTCCAAGTGACTTGGGTATTTGAGTGGATGCCCAAGGGGTTGCATCCAGCAGAGGAGAAAGTCAGGGCAATCAAGGAGGTGCCCTCTCCTACCCGTGTCACTGAACTCAAGTCTTTTTTGGGAAGGATAAATTATTACTGTTGCTTCTTGCCAAATTTGTCAACAGTGTTAGCCCCATTACACTTATTATTGAAAAAGAACCATCGATGGTCATGGAAGGTGCACCAAGAAGTAGTCTTTGTAAAAGTCAAGAAGCTTTTACACTCCTGTTTACTAGTACACTATGACCCATCAAAAGAATTAATATTAACCTGTGTTGCATCTCCCTATGGTGCGGGAGCGGTGTTGTCCCACAGGATGGAAGATGGTTCTGAAAGGCCGATAGGCTGTGACTCCAGAACCCTTTCAGCAGCTGAGAAGGATTATTCACAGCTTGAAAATGAAGGCTTATCTATAATATTTAGAGTAATGAAATTCCATCAATATTTGCATGGTCGACATTTCACCATAGTGTCAGATCACAAGTCACTGTTGGTTTATTTAGTGAAGATAAAGCAATTCCGCCGATAGCCTCTGCCAGAATTCAGCAATAGGCTTTGATTTTGTCAGCATATGAGTACACCTTTATGCACCATACGGCTGTGCATATAGCAATGCAGGCGCCCTCAGTTGTCTTTCGTTACCAGATAGCATTACACATGCTCGCGTTCACAAGAAGTTGTGCTTGTGTTGAATTTCCTGGACTCCTTGCAGGTCTGTGCGAAGCAAATTAAGAATTGGACAAACCGGGATCCAATTTTATCAAAAGTCCGAAACCAGGTATTGCAAGGGTGGTCAAGTGCACCAGTCTCTGAGGAGATAAGACTATTCTATGCCCATAAAAATGAGTTGTTATCAAGCTGGAATCTTGTTATGGGGAGCAAGAGTCATTGTCCCTTTGCAAGGACGAGAACCCCTCTTGACAGAGCTTCACAGTGCGCACCCAGGCATATCGAAGGTGAAGGTACTCACACAAAGCTATGTCTGGTGGCCAGGTATAGACAGTGATATAGAAAAAAATGTTTAAACACTGTTTCCAGTGTCAGCAACAATAGTAGTTGCCCATTTCAGTTCCACTGCATTTGTGGGAGCAGCATAGTCGACCCTGGGTTAGACTACATATAGACTATGTCGGTCCATTTTTAGGTACCATATTTTATTGATCATTCTAAGCAGATGGATGTGTATGAAATTAGATCACCAACATCCTGTACAACTATTGAAAAGCTGCATCAATGTTTTAGCGCACATGGCCTACCAAAAGTCATTGTTTCAGATAACGGTACAATCTTCACTAGTATGGAATCTCAGAGATTCATGAGTTTAAATGCAATGAAATATATTAAAACAGCACCATATCATCCCTCATCCGTTGGGTTAGCAGAAAGAGCAGTGCAAACCTTCAAAACCGGAATGAACAAGTTATCTGAAGAAACATTAGAAAGTAGAATTTCACATTTTCTTCTCAATTATCAAGACTCCTCCAGCAACTATGGGGTCAACACCGTCTGAATTACTGATGAAAGGCCGCCTTTGTGCAAGTCTGGTGTTTCCAAACTTATAGGAGAAGGTACAGAAGAACCAGAGTAGTCAGAAAGTGAATCATAATATTCATAGCAAAGCTCGAAAATTTACTGTGGATAGAGACTGTTTCATATGAAATTTTGGAAATGGTCCTAGTTGGGATCCCGGTATAATTGTGTCTGAAACTGGACCTTTGTCATACTAAGTGGAAATGGAAGACCGGATTGTTCGAAAACATATGGATCATTAAGAAGTAGAGAGACATTCCAACAACCAGTTATTCCACCTGTAATTGATGCTGAACCTTTAATCCCCAAGGTGACCGATCAACCTAGAATAGACATACTTGATGTCTCTGTTGAATTAAATAATTCTGAACTGCCATTGTCTAAGGATGTCCCTGATGCTGCAGTTCCTGATCATGTTGATCCAGTGGGAGACTCTCAAGTCGTAGAGCTACATCACTCTAACTAAATTAGAAAACCACCTCAGAGACTTAATCTATAATTGCATGGCCTGCGTATATATGTATATGTTGTGAATTAAGATATTCTTGTAAATAACTCATAGATTCATAGACTTATAGGTGTTTACAGCACGGAAAGAGGCCATTCAGCCCATTGTGTCTGCACCAGTCAACAAAGAACTGACTACATTAATACCATTTTCCAGTGCTTGGCCTATAGCCGTGGAGGCTATGGCAAAGCAAGTGAACATCTAAATACTTCTTAAATGTTATGAGAGTTTCTGACTCAACCATCTTTTTAGGTAGTGAGTTCCAGACTCCCACCACCCACTGGGTGAAAAAATCTCTCCTCAACTCCCCTCTTAGTCTTCTACCTCTTACCTTAAACCTATGCTCCTTGGTTATTGACCCCTCTACTAATGGAAAAAGTGCTTTCCTATCCACTCTATCCATGCTCCTCATAATCTTATACACCTCTATCAGGGCCCCTCTCAACCTTCGCTGCTCCAAGGAAAACAACCCCAGCCTATCCAATCTTTCCTCAGAGCTCAGACCCTCCACCCCAGGCAGCAAATCTCCTGGTAAATCTTTTCTGCACCCAGTGAAATCACATCCTTCCTATAATGTGGTGACCAGAACTGCATGCAGTACTGCAGCTGTGGCCTAACCAGCGGTAAGAAATGTTACAAAAGAATAAAGGGGGAAGAATGTAGCTACTGTGGGTAAAACATTTCCTGCTGTCTTAGGGGTTATGTGATTGTACTGATGAATCAGCCCTAAGCGGGGGTAATCCTAGTGGCAAAGCTTTCTAGTCGTGGGCCTGGTTCAAGCATGTAGTTTCTTCAAGAGCTCTGTAAATAAAGCTACCATTTCAAGTAAGAAACCTGTCTGGTACACCAAATTTATTACAAGCAGGCTACAGGCCAAGGGCAGCAGGATATTTTGAATGTTTTACATAGAGAAAAAAAGGCTTGGAATTATAGGGCACTTTTCAGGGCCACCAGATGTCTCAAAATGCTTTCCAGACAATGAAGTACTCTTTGCAGTGTACTCACTGCTGTAACGTAGGAAACACTACAGCCAATTTACACAAAGCAAACTCCCAAAATAACAGCAATGTGACAATGAACATCTGTTTTTGTGATGTTGATCGAGGGATAAATATTGGCCAGGTCTTCGGGGATAACTCCCTAGCTCTTCTTCAAAATAGTGCCATGGAGTCATTTATGTCTATGCAAACAGATAGGTGGGGCTTTGATTAACAACTCATTTGAAAGACGACACCTCCAACAGTGCAGCATTCCATCAGTGCACTGGAATGTCAGCCTTGATTTTCTTTTGTGGTCAAGTCCTGCAGTGGGACTTAAACCCGAAATCTCAAGGCTCAAAACATGAGTACTACCAACTAACAACTTCTTCAAGCAATTACACTCAGTATGGTAATGTGGTCCTGCTTAATCTCCCTGTCTCCCTCTCACCTTTTTGCAGTGCTGTTGCAAGACTTGGGTCCTGCAGCTCAGTCTGCTTCATTCGTTCCAAGCACCAGTCCAGAAACTGCAGACTAGGAAATGAGATAGAGGGGTCTGTGCACAGGATGATTCACTCTGTAATGGTGAGTGAGCTGGATGCAGTGGAAAGGGCAGAGCTAGATGATGACTGGATGTAGTAGCACAAGCTTGGTTCCTGACTTTACCAAAGAGCATAAAGTTCATGCTTTTGCAGCTCATTGTTCAAACAAAGGGTCCTTCATGTAGATCGCAAGTGCTTGAATGGTAAGAAAAGCTCCCTAAGCCCCGACCAGAAAGTTCGACTCTGATCGGTCAAGGCATTTGCCTTCATATCAAACAGCATGTCCCTTCAGCTGTTCGCAATGGACAAAGTACTGACCGTGCCTAACCAGCTCTTGCTTGCAAAACTCAAAACACAGTGTCCAACATTAGATGTGGTTCTGCGATTGGACAACATTTGCTAAATAATCCTCAGTGTGCTGAGAATTACACTGACAACCAATTTAAGATAATCAGTTGGGCTCGCAGCCTACTGGAAGCTAGATATATTAATACACAGGACCCCATTCTCTGTAGGCAGAAAGAACATGTACACACATTGTGCCTGTTTCAGCTAAACAAAATAAGTGATAGCCATTTGCTGGTTCATTCCTCAGGGCAATTCCTTGACCAATCAGAGTCAAGCTGCTTGGTTTAAATTTTTTTTTAATGCTTGGCAGTTAACTGTCTGTCACCATTAACTGGTGCATCCTCCATGGCAACGCCTCTACCAATCAGTGTCAACTTGCCAACTGATCAGCACTCTCTTCTCGTACAAAGTTGTTGCTTCCCCTGATATTGGTATTCTTGCGATTGTCCTGATGAGTACAAGATGAAAAGCTTCAACAAAATGTATTTTTTCAGCAATACTTCTCAGGATTGTCAGTTGGGCTCACAGTGTGACTCACTTAGGCGTGCTAGAAGCTACATATATTCATGCCCAGGGCTCTGTCCTTTGCAGACAGAAGCAACATGTCCACACTTAGCACCATTTCAACTAAACAACAGCTTAAGGAACAGTCATTCCCTGGTTCATTCCCCAGGGCAATGCCTTGATCAGAGTCGACCTGCCCGGTTTGAATTTGAACAAAGTTGGGTAGTTAACTGTTCTATGTTGCATCTTCCACTAGAGTTCACTTTCCAACCAATCAACACTCTCTTATCATGCAATATAAATTGTTGCTCCCCCGTAACTGTTGGTAATTTATTGCATGTTGTCCTGATGAGTGCAAGACAAAAAGTTTTAATAGCATGTCTCTTTTTCAGCAATAATTATTACTTCTTGCAGAATTTTTGAGTGAAATTAAAAGGAAAACAACTGTTTTCACACTGTTTTGTTGCTGAAGAAAACATACTTCTGAGTATATCTTTAAAATAATTCTCAGACATTGCGGTTAGCTTTAAATGTTACTTAACAATAATATATTATTCCATATTTGCAGCATTTGCAGTTTGCATTTTACCCACAATATTCTGAATTGCATAAATATCACAATCCCACAGCACCTGAGACCGGTAAAACAAAACAATTGTTTTGAAATATTATTCATACATACTCATTAAAAACTCCATATTGTACATAACGTGAATGAATACACAGGTAGAAATTCAATCAGCAAATCTTGAGGTTCAGCTGAAGTTTAAAGCTTCTGTTTGACCATTTGGATCTGAAGTCAGGATATCGAATGGATAGTATTGATTAGCATGCAAATGAAAACCAGAGAGGTGTATAACAGGCAGCTGAATCAATATTGGCTGTTTCACACTATCACTAATTTAAAAATACACCCAAGAAATTTCAATCTATTAATGTTTTATACTTTAAACTGAAACCATTTTAACATCCTAATCCCTACAAATTACCAAATGACGATTTTATTTGTTTAGCACAAAACAAATTGGTCTAAAATGCTGCAATCTTCTAACATGCAAATAGTAGACTAGATACTATTTTTATCTTTTAATCTTTATTTTACAAATGCAAATTTTAGAAACTCTTATAAAGATTTGCAGTAAAATAGATCAAAATGGTTCTGGTATTAATTAGATTGGGGAAAACAGAACACTTTAAAACTTAAACATTGTTGAAACTGCAGATATAACACAAAATAAATTTATGTACATTATTGAGAAAACAAATAGTAATGAGTTTTTTAAGGTTGCACTTGACTTCCAGGAGCTGGGGTGTGATATAATTAACATTTTCTTGTCTATTGTTCAGCTCCCAGTGCATTTTCCATTAAAATAAACACTCTTTTCATTAGACTATGGAAGACCTGGGCATCGACTTAAAGCATCTTGATCTGGAGGCTTTGGACATCCAAGATCTACTAAAGCAAAAAACATTAACCAAAATTAGAATTACATAAACAAATGAAGTTTAGGCTCAGATTATGTGCTACATGTACACTGCATTTATGCAACTTGATAATGTACTGCAAATCTTTTAGTAGATTAGTAATCATTACAATGTATTTTAAACAACTTGGGTTTATTTAGTGCCTTAAATGTAATAAATTTTCCCAAGGTATTTCACAGGAGGGATCCATAGCAAATTAGACACCAAGCTGCATAAAGAGATATTAGGGCAAAAGCTTAGTCAAAGAGGTAGTTTTTAAGGAATGCCTTAAAAGAGAAAAGTGAGGTAGAGAGACAGAGAGGTTTAGAGAGGGTCCTCCAGAACTTAGGGCCCAAGTATCTGACAGCACTGCCACCAATAGTGGAGCAATTAAAATCAGGGCTGCTCAAGAGGCTAGAATCAGAGGAACATGAATATCTGGGAGGGTTGTGCAGCTAGAGGAGATTACAGAGAGGGGTGAGGCCATAGAGGGGCTTGAAATTAAAGATGAGAATTTTTAAATGAAGGCGTTGCTTGACTGGGAGCCAGTGTAGGTCAGTGAGACAGCATGCGGCATGAGTTAAGACACAAGCAGCAGAGTTCCAGACGGCATCAAGTTTACAGAGGGTATAGGAGGCTGATCAGGAGTAGTCAAGTCTAGAGATAACAGGAATGAGGGTTTCCATAGCAGATGAGTGAAGGCAGTGCTGGAGTGGACGACGATACAGAGGTAGGAATTGGCGGTCTTAGTGAAGGGGCAGATAATATGTAATCAGACACTCATCCCAGAGTCAAACATGGTTCAGTCTGAGACTGTTGCCAGGGAGGGCGACTAAGTCAGTAGTTAGGGAGCAGCCTTAATAGAGGAAATTGAAACCAATGGTTTCAATCTTCCAAAAGTTTAGTTGGAAAAACAATTCTGCTCACCCAGTACTGAATGCTGGATAAGCAGTCTGATAATTTAGCAACAGTGGAGGAGTCAAGAGAGGTGGTGGAGAGGCAGAGCTGGGTCTTGTCAGTGTAAATGGGAACACTAAAGCTGTGTTTTCAGATGATATCACCGAGGGGCCAAAGGTTTATCCTTGAGGGTCATTAGAGGTAATGGTGCAGCAGAAGGATAGGAAACCATTGCAGGCGATTCTCTAGCTATGAGCAGATAGGTAAGAATGGAAGGAGGTGAGGTCCCACCCAGCTGGACAAAAGGGGAGAAGTACTGCAGGAGGATGGTGAGGTCAACCATGTCAAAGGCTGCAGACAGCTCGAGAAGGATGAAAAGAGCTAGTTTGCCCTTTCATTTTAATATGCTCTCTATTAATTCCAAGGGTGAGGATTCAGACTTAATTAGAATTAGAGTTTACCAAGATTTGGAGTTTTGATGGCGCAGGGCACATCACACATTTGGGGAAAATCCCCACAGGGTCCAGTTGTCTCTACATCCACATTCAAGTATGTGCAGCCAGTGGCCCAGGGGTGGCAATTCATAAAGCAGGGGTTCCTAGACTGTGGGTCGTGACCCTGAGTGGGGTCACGGGATGAGATTAAAATAAGGTCACACTGGGAAACAGTTTGGGAAGCACTGACATAAAAGTATACTCCATAATTATTCTCTTGCCCACAATGCACATGTCCAAATTTCTGATTGAAAAAATTGACACTTTGTGTAATTCAAGGAATAAGTAAGGTTTAATTACTTATGTTTGCAGGTTCTTGTGATGGTTGCGGAGGGCACAATGAAGCTGCAAAACATAATCCAAATTAGATTTGACACCACAGTTACATTTGAAAGAATATATTATTAAACTTGTTGCCTTTCAAAAGGAGTTCCCTCTTAGAGGGAAGAGAGGATAGTGGTAAGGGGTGAAATCTTGTGCCGGTGTTGGGGGTCTTGCTAATGACTGGCAGCCAGCGAGAGCCCCATGTTGTCTCCTTCTGGGAAGGCCCGCCGGCATAACGTGCCACTCAGGCACTTGACAGGGCACCAGCGAGTCTTTCCCTGGGATCAGGACCATGGCAGCAGAAGTCCCGCCCGTGGGGGCTGCTAGCCAATCAGAGGCCGGCAGCTCTTTTGAAAAGCAGCGCCACTGGGGAGGCTGTGGCTGCTGCCGGAACAACACCCACCCGACCCCGGGACTCGAGCACAAGTGAGTGACGACTGGAGTGGGTTCGCGGGTGGGTTGAGCAGGGAGGGGGTGTAGGGGATAAAAACAAAAAGCTGAAAGCTACTGCGGATGCTGGAAATCCAAAACAAAAACAGAATTACCTGGAAAAACTCAGCAGGTCTGGCAGCATCGGTGGAGAAGAAATCAGTTAACGTTTCGAGTCTTCATGACTGCCGAAGGGTCATGAAGACTCGAAACGTTAACTGATTTCTTCTCCACCGATGCTGCCAGACCTGCTGAGTTTTTCCAGGGGGTGTAGGGGAGTCGACAGAGAGGGCAGAGCATGGCGGCTCTCAGTGGGGCACCCAAACCCCACCTTCCCAATGCCAGGTCTCTCAATCAGGCACTGAGTACCTCTGAGCAAAGGACTTCCCCTGGGAGCCTGCGAGTAAACACGCCAAGGTTTGTTGTTGTGCATATCGCGAGGCGAGCCGCACACCACCTCCCTCCACACCACCCCCCCGCCCCCTTTGGGTTCAATACCAGCGGTGGTGGAATGAGGTCTCTGATTGGGCATTAATTAAGGGCACCAATTGGTGGCGGGGTGGGAAGGCCATCCATGAGCTTTCTCACCATGGACTTAATAAAGGTCGAGACGGGAAGCTGGTGAGGTCCCACCCACCATTCTCCCGTCTGATTAAATGCCCCCACTACCAAATTCACCCACAGGGCTGGAATAGCACAACCTCCTCCAGGATCCACCAGCTCCCACCTCTCTTTGGCCTCCGGGTTTTCCAAGTCCTGTGAAACCTGGTCTCCTGCTGTTGAATTCAAATGGTTCCCCAAATTTGAGTAATGGAACCTAAATTAAATATTATAGTCAATGACCTGTTGGGGGGTGGGGTTCCAAACCATCCACAGATAAACTGGAAGTGAGCACATTCACGGCAGCTCGGGCTTGCGCGTTTAACAATGAAACACCCAGCCCCCATGTCCTCCTGCCAATGTGAGGGGGCAGGACTAACAATCGCCCAAAATCTCTATTCTGATGGTCTCACTCATTGCTAAGCCCATATCTGACCACATTCTGGACTCCTTCGCCATTAGTGCTCCTCAACACCCAGTCCAATCCACGACAATTCGCTGTCTGTTCTTGGGTCCCTCATTAAATATGTAGGTCAGGTTCCAATGACATCATTGGGCGTCAACTGCAATTTTAACTGTGCACATGAGCAGACGAGTGGTTTTAGTCGAGGCCAGATGAGACCTAAAATAGTTTTGTAACTCGTGGTGTATAAGTTGACCCGGCATAGAATTGTTTTACAATCCCCAAAAATCATGGTTTTGCATATACTCGACCTATAAGTCAACCTTTTCAGTCACAACATGCTATACAAGCATTAGCAGTTGGCCTCAATTTTTCACCCTGTAAATGGATGTTTTATATACCAGTACCTTATAACTGGGTGCAAGGGATCAAGCAGGCGATATGGGCTGTGTTGTGATGTGCAGGAGTTTAAGACACACCCACTCTTTGTGCCGGATGCTGATGACAATTCAAAATGGTAACCACCCACACTGGTGGTTCACTTTTATACTCGGTGTGTAAGCTGGCCTCTGATTTGGGGAGATTTTTTTGGGGCTTCAAAGCTTGACTTATATGTCGACATCTATACCAATTCTTTTTAGGCTTGCTTAACTTTGGTGGAGCCAGGAGGATCAGGAGAGCTCACCCCTGACCCACAAGGGAAGTTTAGGTCTCCTGTGCCCCAGTTCTCCTCCTCCCCGTCCCGATCAAGAGGTCTGGTGACCATTTCTTCGGACCCACTGCCTGCCCTTGCTCTCCTACGTGCTGCTGGATCTATGCATCACGGCTGCTGAGGCTATGAGGATCTGTCTCTCACCTTGAGTCCCACATGCCTGATTCCTGCCCAAAGTTAAAATCAAGCCCCTCGTTTAAGTGAGAAACATTTCCAGATCAAATATGGTTAGATGCAGGGTAAAGCTCCCTCTACTTTATACCAACAATTTAACTTTGCTTCATCTCCAGACCAGAGGGTGTGACATTTTCTATTTTCTTTGACTGAAATTGCTGACTTTGACCTCGATTTGTTTCTGAATTAGGTTCAGAACATGGCCTCTGAACCCAAACACATTTCACACTGTGTGTGGGGGGGGGGGATCATCTGCTTCCGCCAGCGGTGAAAATTGTGGCAGGCGAGATTCGGCGGGAGGCAAAAAGCCAGTTTCCCGAAGGCGGAAATGAGTTTGGAATCTTGTTTCCTTCTTTCAGCTGAAAGGCGAGTCCAGTGTCCCTTGGAGCTATGTCGGGAACTCCACTGGCATCCCATGAATGGTCATTAAAAGGCCAACACACTGGAATCTTGTTCCCCCTCCAAATTTAGCACCCCGCCAGCGAGAATTTAGAATCTTCACTTTCACGGCTGTACATGGGTAGCATGCACCTGGCGAGATCGACTTCTTCCTGGATTTTCAGGTCACTGGATGCTGCTTTCACCTTCTTGGGGACTGCTCAGAACCTTCACTCCTATTGGCTGCTGGGAGCCAAAGCTGTGCCAAGGCTGGAAACGGAAGCAGGCGAATGCTGGAAGGTGGGATGGAACGGAGGCTGGACAGGGGAGGCAGGTTACGTGGGGAAGGGGAAGGGTGGGGTGTGGGGAAGGGGGAAGTGTCTTAGAAGGAGGGGTCTGTGATGGCGATGGTGGGGTCCTTGGTGGAGAACTCAGGGCACTGGTGATAGTCACAGTCAGAGGGGGGGAATGGGGTGTGGTAGGGTGGAAGGTTCAGGGTGAGAGTCTGGTAGGTGAAGGTATCAACGGGTGGGTCACGAAGGGGGACAAGACAGGTGGCTCGGATAATGGAGGATGGAGGGGGGAGCAGGGTCAGAGTGGTATGGGGGCGGTAACAGGTGTTAGCTATGAGGGGAGGAAAGGCATTTGGATGTGGATCGCGATAGGGTCCAGAGTAATGGTGGGAGGTACAAGTGGCTGACTAAAGGGGCACACTAATAATTATGAGGCAACGGGATGTCAAAGATGCTCAGTTGTGTTCTCTCTGTGGTTGAAGCCCACACAGCAGCAGGTTTGTTCCCAACACGTGGGTCTCATAACATCGAGCTCCCAGCAAGGTTTTGAGCTGCCGTTCATTTTGTGCCATTTGCCATTGGCTGCAGTCAGAGGCAGGGAGGGAGGGAGGGAGGTGGATGCCTCCAAGGGGCACAGCTTGTGGATAGCACAACTCCAAACATCCATCCTCCTGGGAGAATGGTCATGGTTGACAATGTGGTTGACAATGATCTCTCTACAGAGTTTTGAGGGTAGTGGAGACAAGCAGAAAAGTGTGTGTGTGAGGCTTCTTGCACATGGCTGTCATCACCCTGGTCAAAGAGCAATATCTCCAAATCATTCATGTATGAATGAGAGAAACAGCCATCTCTGGTTCTCCAGGATGTCCTTCACCTGGAAAGGGATGGGTTGGGGGTGCCATCTTGGCACTCAGTGATCAATGACACAGTTGGAAAAACAGGCTTGAGAAAACCAATAGGGGAGGGACCTCAGGGCATGTGGGAAGGATTCAGCACAACAAATTTGGGCCAAGTGAAGGGGCACCCTGTTAATTTCCTGCTCCAACCGTGGAGAGCATGGCTGTGCCAAGTGCTGCACTCAAGGGTCTAACGCTGTGCATTAAGGTGAGAATCCATTAGGTATTGGCACTGCAGTGCAGTTGGTCTTAATGGCCATCTGATCCTTACAGAGGCATGCCAAAAGGGAAGTTGATCAAACAACTGAGGGCACGGGTGCTGCACAGAAGCAATATGGACTCTACAGGCTTCAATGTTCCCAGTACACTGGACATGGCATACTGCACCGTGCCCACAGTCATAATATAAGTACAAGGACTGGGTCTCGATAGTTATTTTCTAGGCTACTGGAGGAGAACTGACAATAGTCTGACCGAATGTTACAGCACATGGGTCTACTAGGCCTAATGAATACCCTTGTAGTGAATGCACAGATGCGTCTCAATGAAACGTTCAGCCACCTGACCACCTCCAGGATGTAATCATCCTGCAAAGGGTGGCCTGGGGGTGGCATGTCCAAACTGAGGGCAGGTCTAAGGCTAGAGGCAGGATTCCTGCCTTGGAGATGGGGGGAGCCCACTCAAGGGGAACTACCATTGGTTGTTCAATTATATCCGTTCATAGATACAAGGAGGAGTGCAGAATGCAGGGTCTATGTGACACTATCTTGTTGATGGATATAAGGAGGAGGAGGAGAAGGCCCTGTTGCCAATCAGCCCAGCTCTGGCAAGAATGCCACCCTGAAGAGGCAGTGCCAGCGGGGCCCCAGGAAGTCCCAGATGCTCCCGAGGAGGGGCATCATCCACAAAGACATTTGGCGCGACCAAGGGTCTACAGAAGATGCAGTTCACACATGGAGATGAGCAAAAGACAGCACCGCAGGCAACTTCACTTGCCTCAGGAAGTGGTAGCACATATTTGTAACCTCCAGATTGATCTCATGCTGCAAGGATTTGGAGGGCATCCCATGCCAGTGGCTCTGAAGGTTACGGCCACACTAAACTTATTTGCCGCCAGATCCTTCCAGAGGACCTTTGTGGAATCTCACAACTGGCCACACACAAATGCATAAGGAAGATGACAGATGCCCTTTATAATAAAGCTCACCACTACGTGTAGTTCTGCATGGATGAAGCAAGCTAGGCTGCCAGGGTCGTGGGATTCACTGTGATGTCAGGTTTCTCGCAAGTGCAGTGCGCCATCGACTACACACATGTGGCCTTGAGAGCTCCCTGGCAGCAGCCTGAGAGATTCAGTAACAGAAAAGGATTTCACTCTCTCAATGTGGAGGTTGTTTGTGACCACTGAAAGCAGACCCTGCATGTATGTGCTAGGTACCCAATGAGCTCTCACCACTCTTACACCTTAAGTCACTCCCAGGTGCCAAAGACCGTTGAGGGCCTCATGCTTAGAGGTCGGCTCCTTGGTGTCAAAGGGTACCCCCAGAAGTCATGGCTAATGACACCTGTCCATTGCTCTGAGTGCATCTGGGGAAAGGTACAATGCGGCACATTCAGCCACAAGGGCCATGATTAAGCAAACCAGTCGCCTCCTGAAGATGTGCCTCTGATGTTTGGAACAGTGAGGTGGGGCTCTCCAATACTCACCAGGGAGGGTCGCCCATTCATTGTTGTTTGCTGCGCCATGCACAACCATGCGCTGCAAAGTGGGGTGGGTGATTTCCCTGAGAGAGACATTGAAGGGCGAGATGTCATGCAATGAATTCCATGTAGAGTTGTGTGTTTTGTCTTTACACAAGGACAACGTGAAGCAGCCACTAAGCAGCCATCCAAGAGCAATGTCAGATCGTCACAGGTAATGAGATGGCTTCATCAAGATGAGCACACGCCTCTGACATCACACACTCAAACCACTCCTGCAGACTTTTGAGATTTTCCCAGGTGATCCTTACTTCCCTAGTTCAGTGACATACATGGGGAGAGCGGGGACTAAGCAAGGAAGGATGTTTGGCCTTAAATGTGGGGACAATCACAAGCTGCAGGAAGGCATGGAAGACTGAGCTGTTCGACGTTTGGTACTACTTTGCCAAACACTCATTCTTATAAAGTAAGCACCATTGCAAGCTATGCATTGGGAAAATGATGGGATTGTTAGTCGCGACAACTAATTTTGCCATTCACGAAAAACAGAGATCAGTACGACAACTGATAATCAACAAGCCCGATGAGCGATTCTCCTGCACCCAAATGATGTGTGCCTGGGATTTTGAGGTGATTTAAAGGTGTATTGGCCGGCCATCATGGTCACATATGATGTGCCTTTGCTGTTGGTGCAGACGTGGAAATAAAGGTTAATCACTGTGGTGACATCATGTGGGAATCAATACAACTGAGGTTCCAGATGGGAGCTCGTTGGGAAAAGACATGTTTGACCCCTGAATGCATCACTTGAATATCCATTGAATCCATGAGACTTGGAGAAGGAACAAAGCAGAACATATTTAGAAAAGTGCGAAGTGTTTACAATAAGTGAACACCTGTGCCATCATTGTGCATTCAACACTTCTTAATTTTTCTAAACCTACTGCTATGTCTAGGAGCAGCCCCGACATCCACAGCAGAGGTGGAGGCAGCCTGCTGACTGCTATGCCCTGTTGTCTAAGATGACATTGGTGGGTGTCCTCTGGAGACCCAAGGCCTTGAGGGCCCCAGCCTGCAAAGGGTCTCCTGCTCTGGGACAGATGCACCCTCCCCGGCCTGACATGCTGGAGGTGGTAGGGTCACTGGCAGAGGGGAGTTGGAGCGGCAGGCAGCCCTGGAGTGCCCCCGGGGTGCCTTGCTGGTGCTCCTCCCCACTGTGGGTGCCCGATGGCCCCTCCCTGAATTCTCGAGGAGAGGGAGCAACTGGAGGAAGGTCGAGGTGCCCATCCCCAATTTGCCTAGCCACTGCTGGAAGACCCTTGGCTAGAGCGATGGAGTGCAGGTCCGAGCACAAATCCAGCAAAAACTATGCGTTCTGCTGGACTGGGGTCTCCAAGATGTCCACCAACCTTCCCATAGAGACTCTGATGCACTTACACACCAGAACCACAACATCAGAGAGAACGCAGACGGACTCCTCCATCCTTTGTCTCATTCTAATGATGGCCTCCCACAACTCTGCCTGTTGTTCCCCTGCCTCTCTATACATCTCCAACATTTTTCTTAGGGCCAATTCCAGAGGCTCATCATCGGACTCGGCCTCTGCAGGGGCCTGGTCTCCAGCAGTCCTCTGAGTGTTAGAGACCTCTGCCGGCTGTGGACCCGCGTCTGTGAGGTGATCACCAGATTGTGAACCTGAGCCTACTCTAAGTCCCACTGAGGTGTGTGTATTTGGGCTGGTGGAGGGTGTAGGTGAATGCAGTGACAGCTGTACAGGTACGGGACCCTCTTCTTCCTCCTCCGAGGAGGCCTGGGAGCTGGGGTTTCCTCTTGTGGAGGACAATGTCCTTCACCTCTTCTTGCTGGTACCTGGAATGGAGAGAAGAGATGATTGGTGATTGACTCGGCAGGCTCATACATTACAGATCACTCACAGTCATTGTCCACATGTCGTCACTGTATAATGGATGCTTCCTCACTGGGTTGTTGGGGGGAGGCCGATCTCGCCTTTCACACAGGCATGGTCAGTGCCCTACCCAGCCAGCTCTGCAGCCTGCTCCCCATATGGGGTGAGGGTCCTGAGCTCAAGGCTGCCCCCTCCAGTCCTGGCTGTCTCTCGTTTGTCACGGGCATTCTTCTGCATTAGGACAGATGGATTGAGTGTGTGTAACATGGATGAAAGAACAGTTCAGAAGCTTGCATGCCTGTTATGTGCTCTGAGCCCTCCCTAGTAGGGGATTAAGACACTGTTTGTGCAAGGACTTACATGAGACGGCTATGACACATTGAGTGCTGATGAGCCGTCTGCTGGCCGTGTATGACATCCCTGTCGACTGTGACCCTTGCACCACCTGATGCCCTTGTGAGAGTGCGAGTTTGCAGTGAATAAAAGTTTGACATACCTGGCAGAGTGCTGCAGATTGTTTCCAGCATTGCAGGGTGGTCCTTCTTTGGACCCCCACGGGCGCTCAACTGCCTGGCGACCTCTTCTCAGGCCGGCATAGTCAAGCACGAGGGTCTCCTGCTCCTATCCCTCGAAACGAGGACCTCCCGCCTTCTCTGGACGGCTTGGAGGAGAATCTCCAGGGAGGCTTCGCCGAAGGCTGTGTCTTCTCCTGGACATTTGTTTTAAGGTGGTCCTGAGGGGTCCTGGCCTGCAGTGAGTGAACGTCTGTCTGGGTGCTGTTTAAACATGGCGCTTGGATGTTGGAGTCTATGAGGTGACAGCGGAGTGGGCGACTTCCTGCCTGCTCTGCCATGAGATTCGGCATGCTCCCAGCAGGTGCATAATTAATGAACTGAATAGCGCAAGATCTCACATGTTCAGCCGCCCCGCTCTCCAGCGGAATTCACTCCGACTTCCGCCCGCTCCCACCACTGGATTTAGAGAGGGTTCTGCCCGGAACCTTCAAAACCAATTCAGGAGACATCCATTAACCAGGCTGGATTGAAGCCTGTGCTCCTGGGCTGAAAGGTTCATCTACTGGTCCCCTCTGCTCTGCAGTCTCCCACACAAATTACTCCTTTACGTTCATTAGAAAAGACTCACCCAGGCATCGACACACATTTGAAATATCTTGTGGCAAAGGCCTCTGCTGCATAAGACATGCATCAACAGGACGAGGTGGCATACCTGAAAAATAGCAACCAAAAATAAATTAAATTACAGGAAGTTCTCAATAACATACACATAGTCTAGAAACCCCTGTTGATGATGTTGGAAAACATCTCTTTGGCTTCCAACTTGACATTGTCCAATTTAAATAAAGAGTTTAAAATATCACACAAATACAGACTAATATTACTATAATATTGTCCATGTTATAATATCCAATCTCAGATTACTTCGATATATGGACATGCTGTAGCCAGCTTATTACCATATTCAATTTAACAGTGTGAGCAGAATAGTAACAACTAACTTAAGGGTAAAAATGTATTCCAACCATTTATTGTATTTTACTATTTGAAAATGTGAGCGTGGCATGTGTGTGCGTGTTTCTATGCATGCGCATGCATGTTCATGTGCGCACACGTGTGCACACTCACTTGTGCGTGCGTGGGAGCAAGGTGTGTGCGAGAGAGAGAGAATGTGGGGTGTGTCTGAAGTGCATGAGTGTTTGTCTGCAGCACATATGAGTGGGTGTGTATGTATGAGTGGGCGTGTGTGAGAGAAAATGTGTGTGTGTGTACGCGCACATATGTTGGCATGCGTGAGTGGGCGTGTGTGTGCGCGTGTGTGTTTGTGCACGAATGGGCGTGTGTATGTATGTGCGAATGAGTGTGTGCGAATGGGCATGTGTATGTGAGTGAGTGGACATGTGTGTGAGAGCAGGCGTATGTATGCACATGTGTGTGTGTGTGGGCGTGTGAGAGAGAATGTGTGTGTGTGAGATTGTGTGCGTGTGTGTGGCAGCATGTGTGTGCGGGCGTGGCAGCGTGTGTGTGTCTGGAGTGAATGTGTGTGTGTGAGGAGTGTGTGCTTAAGCAGTTCAGAAATTCATGTTAAAATTTTCTCTTTTAATTTTAATTTCAAGGCATTTTAATTAAAATCAATTTCAATCAAATACAGGACAATTTCTCAGTATCTTTTCCACATTCTGGCCATAATGAATGGGAGGTTTCTTTCAGTTTTGATATGCTTGTAGGTGTACATCATTGTCCAGAAATTCAACATGCTGTGCAGGATGGTCTGATGAAAATACTCATTGGTTTTAAGAAGTGCTGGGGGCACCTGAAATCTGGTTGCATACTCATTTTAATGATCTGTGCAAACAGTCAGCATTCAATTCGCTGCAAGCCTCTTGGTGGGGGGAGGGGCAATTCTATGAGGAAGACAGTAGTGCCCCTTAAAGGGGGGATGCATTGTGGCTGCAGGAAGTGCTGTTTAGAACTCTTGTATAAATCCCTTTGAGTGCCTGGCTCCTCTTTCCTCCCCTGGCAATTTGTCCTCCGTGATGCTCCCAGTTGTGCTTGAGATCCAGAGGTAGTCCTGCCAGATCACCCATGGTTGCAAGCAGACTATATCTGAGAGGCTAATACCAGCAGCAGTGCAAAGATGGCCAAATCTCTCTACATGCAGAAAAAATGAATGGTGTGGTAGAACACAGCAAAAAAAAATCTAGAAAGACTGTATTTACATGGCGCCTTTCACAACCTCTAGACATCCGAAAGCACTTTGCAACCATTGGCGTAGTTTTGAAGTGCAGTCACTGTTGTAATGCAGGAAACCCAGCAGCCATTTTGTGCAGATCCAACTCCCACAAACTGCAATGTGATAATGACCAAATCATCAGTTGAGGGGTAAACATTGGCTAGGACACTGGGGATAACTTCTAATTCAATTCCATTTATATTTTATTGTCCATTTGGAAATTCGTCACGGGCACATTACTCATTCATTAAAAATCACAAATAAATGAATATTCAACAATGAAAAAGAAAAACTACATCAACACAAAAATCTAACTCTGATTAAATGCATGTTAAAGACTATTTCAGCGCATTGCAAATAATCAATGAGGCAATAAAGCCATAAAAAGCACATCAATCAAACCGATGTTTCTTAAAATTTCTGACGATCCCTGGAATCGAAGCCCCTTTTCCATAAATCATTATGACACTGACCCCATTCCACTTACCAGACTTCATAAAGAATGTCACTTCCAACAAAAACAACTGAACATGCTCCAAAAGAATGACTGTCATGGGGGAAATGAGAGGAAAAGAAAAAGAGAAAGAATGCCAGAGAGAGAGAGAGAGAGAGAGCATGAGCGAGACATGGATAGAAAAGAGAGACAATGGCATGAAGCCGACATATGCTTCCAGTCCCATGCAATGAGTAATAAGGAATAAGGGAGGGAAAGATCAGAGGGGATGAGGGAGAAGGAGAATAGATGGGAGGGAAAAATGAAGAGATGAGCAGGGAGAGAGGTGATGTGAGAAAGATGGAGAGAGAGGTAGAAAGTGCAAGACTCAGAAGTATGGAAATTAATCCCATCATAAATGCATATAAAAATGTGAAATACCAAAACACTAGTAAATCACTATCCCTGCTGTTCTTCAAAATAGAGACACGGGATCTTTGAGATTTGAGAGGGGAGATGGGGAACTCAGTTTAATGTCTCATTCAAAAGATGACACCTTCGACAGGGCAGCAGCCCCTTAGTACGGCACTGGAGTTCCAGCCTGGATTTTTGTGCTCCAATCTCTGTGATGGAGCTGGAACCTATAACCTTCTGATTCAGAGGCAAGAGGACGACCAACTGAGTCACAGCTGACAAACAATAGCCAGAAGTCATGAACCTGCAAATTACTTGTAAATACTGAATGATTCATTTAAATAAAGCTGCAAACTTTTAACTGTAAGAAGCCAAATCATTTTGCACACAAGTGTTTGGCTAGAAAGAATCAAAACAAACCTATACAGATGGCCACTGGAGAGATATCAGCAGAAGAGTCCGATGAAGCACTATACATCATACAACAGGTTGGTTCCGTCAAGTCTATAGGTGATAAATGGCTTGTGACTGTTAAAATGATGACCCCAGAAGGAGAGCATCAAGCAAACAAATAGTGTCAGACAGACACAGGTGCGTCATGCAACATCAAGACCTTCACAGACCTGTGCAAAGTGGCTCAACATGGTGCTCCAAAAATGGAGCCCTCGAAAGTAAGGTTGAGGCTATATGATTGCACAATGCTCATACAGCGGGGACAAATTAATCTGAGAGGCCAATGCAATAGCAAGAAGGAAGATCTCCGAGTTCCAGATTATAGATGGGAAGTAACAGCCGTTCATCGCAGCTGAAAGTCTAAAGCTTGGGCTGGTAAACATAAACGTGCCAGCAGAGATTCACAACGTGTCGCAGCACACAAACCTATTGACTGCCGAACAGATCCCACATGTGTTCACAGGGTTGGGGTGTCTACCAGGAGAATATCATATCGAAGTAGATGAGAGTGTAAGACCAATTCAGAGTTCTGGCCGCTTCAAGTCCAGCCTAAAAGACAAGATAGAAAAGCTGGAAAAGAAAGGAGTAATCAAGCAAGTGACAACTCCTACAGACTGGATTAGCAGCATGGTAGCAGTGAAACAGCCTGGAAAGCTGAGCGTATGCTTAGACTCAGAGAATCCAAATAAAGTGCTGAAGAGACCTCACTACCCCATGCCAACCATCGAGGAATTTTTTCGCAACTTGCCAAGACAAAGAACCTGACCACCCTAGATGTGAAGGATGGTTACTGGCAAGTGAATCTGGATGAAAGCAGCAGCTTTCTAACTACATACTGAATGCCATTCAGGAGATACAGATAGTTGGTTGTGCTATTTAACATTTCCACGGCTCCAGAAGAGTATGGATGATCTACTAGTCTATGGACGTGGAGACACAATGCAAGAAGCCAAAGCTAACCATGATCAGAATCTAATACGACTGCTGGAAAGAGCTCGCCAGATGAACCTAATGCTGAACAAGAAAAAATTGAAGCAGAAGATGCATGAAGTCAAGTACAGAGGTCATGTACTGACAGAAAAATGTCTTTGCCGGATCAGGTGACAAGGTGAGAGCTGTAGCAGCGGTGCAAAACCAATAGATGTGAAGGCAGTGCAAGTATTTGTTGGGTTTGTGAACTATTTGTTGTCAGACAGTGAACCATTACGCAAGCTCACTGGAAAAGATGTGCAGTGGTATTGTGGAACAGAACAAGGAGCATGCATTCACTAAGATCAAACAACTAGTGACAATAACACCAGTGCTAAAGTAGTATGATGTCAATGAGGGAGTCACCTTGCATTGTGACGACAGCAAATCGGATCTTAGATCAACTCTAATAAGCAAGGACAACTAGTCGCATTTACATCCAGGACACTAACGCAAACGGAACGTCGCTACGCTCAGATCGAGAAAGAATGTCTGGTTATTGTTTTTGATTGTGAGCATTTTCATCAATACCTGCATGGGAGAGACAAAATAACAGTGGAGTCCGACCACAAATCACTTCAAAGCATTTTTCTCAAACCATTACTATCTGCCCCAAAGCTTCTGCAAAGAATGTTACCTCGTTTACAGAGATATCATCTGGACATGACATACAAGCAAGGAAAAGCAACAGAATGTGAAATCTTCCAGATTCAACGTGAAGCAGCAGCTCAACATGATCTGGAAGTCATCAACCCAGCAGAGACTTTGAATCTGACAGACAAGAACCTTGCTCAAATCAAGATGTTACGATAGTGTAGGTGGTAATTGCCAGGGTGACCAAATCCTAAAGGGAAACTTGGTCAAGCTATCATAACGATTTTGCAATTTGTATTTATTACGAGAAGGTATGTACACTGAACTCAGAAGTAAAGAATCCATTACCGCCTTTGGAGATTTTAAAGGTTAAATTAAAACATTTATTAACAAAAGAAAATAAATTAAACACACAAGATTACAGTTATACAGTTAAACTTAGTCTAACAACAGTTCCCAAAAGATTCCTACTTAACTAGGCACCCCTTTCAGGCAACGGTCTGAATAGATTCTTAATCTATAAAAACTTCCAGCAATATTACCACAAGTACCCACTGTTGCTATAAGGGAGGTATTTCACAGCTTCTCTCCCTCTCACTCAACAATGGAACTCCAAGGCTTTTAGCAAAACCTTGCACTTTGGACCAAATCAACACTTCTCTTGGGTGGTTGGAGGCTGCTTTTTCACAGGTCTATTTCACACAGTCCACCTCTCAAGATCTCACAGGGCCACTCCCCGTACAGCTTTCCATGTTTCT
Source organism: Cetorhinus maximus (assembly GCF_964194155.1). Lineage (NCBI taxonomy): Eukaryota > Metazoa > Chordata > Chondrichthyes > Lamniformes > Cetorhinidae > Cetorhinus > Cetorhinus maximus. The sequence goes on from NC_135893.1 coordinate 49,039,228, forward strand.
TTAAATATATTTTCTCCCTTTTGATCTATAAATCCCATTGTTTCACCTTAGCTTTGGGAGTTACTTTTCCCAGAATGTAAAAATCTTTCATGTTGTCCTTATTGCCAGCACTTTCGGGAAAAATAAACTTAATAACTTTGCCTTAATTATCTTGCCAGTTGTAAAACATCTTATCGCGTCCCTTTGAAAATCAAACAGCCTCTCAATTTATCTACAAATACAAATTCCATTCGCACTGTATCTGCTGAAACTTCATCTTAGCTCACCCATCTCCATTTCAAAATGCCTGTTTCACACTTAACTTCTTTAATGATTCAAACCTTGCATTCTGACTGCCTTTAGTTTAATTAAGTTAGTCATACACACAAACATACACACACAAGCCTGCTTCAGTGTCCCACAGTAATATTAGGAAAGAAATATTTCCTTTACAAAGTGAGCTACCTAACAAGATGCAACTCTCAAAGTGCTCCAAAAAGTAGTGATGAAAGGACGGCCCGAGATCATTAAGGACACACCTGTGGTCGCAAGAGCATATTGGACATACTGAGATGAATTGACAGTCTAAGATGGCATCTTGTAAAAAGGGAAATAGAGTCAACATCCCTAAGGAGATGAGAGGAGAGATGCTGAAGTGCATCCACACAAGCCATCAAGGAATTGAATCAAGTCTGACAAAGGCAAGAGAAGTGCTCTACTGGCTAAATGTAAGCAATGAAATTAAAGACCACATTGGCCAGTGCGGTGCTTGCGATGAGTACCAAGCTAAACAAGCTAGAGAGCTGTTGATGACACATGACATCCCAGACAGACCATGGATGAAGCTGGGGGTAGACCTCTTCACTCTAGCAGCAACTGATTATCTTGTCATTGTAGCCTATTATTCTGATGAATGGAAGTTAGACCAGCTGACTTCAATGACGACTGCTGCTGAGATAGTAGAATGCCTGAATGCACACTTCAGTCGCATGACATTCCAGAAATTGTGATGAGTGACAATGCCGATTCACAAAGGAATGGGAAATTCAACACTATACCTCATCTCTACACTATCTAGTCAAATGGAAAGGCTGAGGCAGCAGTGAAAAAGTGCCAAAGGAATCATCAAGAAATCGAGCAAATCTAGCACAGATGTATACAAGGCAAACCTCAAGTGGAGAAACATGCTGACTAAAGGCATGGCAAGTAATCTGGCCCAAAGACTAAACTCACATCGCACACGAACAACTCTTCCAACAGCCAAAAAGCTACTGAAACCAGAAACAGTAACAGACGTGTGTGAAAAGATCAAGGTGGAATGGCAGAAAGCCAAATTTCATTTTGACAAATCTGCCAAACCATTGCCAGAGCTGAATAATGGAGAGCCACTCAGGGTACAAATCTTCAACACTCTCAATAGGAGTCAGCCCACGTGGCAACATGGGACATGTGTAGAAAAGTTGTCATCTTGATGGCACGTGGTGCAAGTGAATGATCAAATATACCAGCACAACCGCAGGCACATACGAACAACCAGAGAAGCTGTTCCTTCACCGCAGTCGGCCGGTCAGGGAGAAGGGATCTTACCAGCTGGTGCTGAGTACAGAACCACCAACAATACCAGAGGTCCATGTGTCCCCAACAACCGCAATGGAATAACAGTAGTTACCATGGCAACAAGTGCCATGAGAACGACACTTTCCAGACAAAAAACATCACTCGGGCAAATAGGCAATGACAACGCGCACGCGCACCATTAGGAGACCTGCACGATTTAAAGACTATGTATGAAATGCAGGTACAGAGACTGACCAGTAGAACAAACACTCAAACACTTGTTAATGCATGAGAACAATGGCTGTTTAGTGCGTAACTTAGGTAACTCACAGTTACACATGATCATGCATGCAAATTTGTCTTTTGTTTGTTAGGAGAAAGGGGGTATTTGAAGCTTTTGTTCATTAAGAAAAGGGGGATATTTGAGTTATGAAATGCAACTGTTCTACATATCCTATCTGGTTTGCTATAGTCATGTGCCCTCTGCCATGTGGCAATCTCTCTCTAAGATGCCATTTTACATCAGTTCAATAAAGACCTACAATCAGACAGCACTACTGTCTTTGAACACAAAACAGATGAGGGGTGATGTTTCTCTGCAGTGCAGATAACTTTGCAGCTAAACTGCCCAATATCAGTTTAGATTGTGCAGCCTCTGTCCAGCTTGAGTCATTCTGGCGTCATCATGAGTTCCTCAGGGTAGTGTCCTAGGTCCAACTATCTTCAGCTGTTTCATCATTGACCTTCCTTCCATCATAAGATCAGAAGTGGGGATGTCTGCTGATGATTGCACAACGTTCAGTACCATTCACGATTCCTCAGACACTGAAGCAGCCCATAAGACCATAAGACGTAGGCCATTCAGCCCATCAAGGAGACTATGGCTGGTCTCATAATCCACAACTCCACTTTCCTACCTTTTCCCCATAACCCTGGATTCCCTTACTGATTAAAAATCTGTCCATCTCAGCCCTGAATATAGTTAACGACCCAGCCTCTACAGCCCTCTGCAGTAAAGAATTCCACAGATCTCCCTTCATGAAGCCATGCTGGCTCTGCTTGATTGTATTATGCATTTCTAAATGCTTTGCTATTACATCCTTTATAATAGCCATTTTCCCAATAACAGATGTTAAGCTAATTGACCTATAGTTACCTGTTTTATGTCTGCCTCCCTTTTTGAATAAGGGTGTTACATTGGCAATTTTCCAATCCTCTGGAACTTATGTGGAATCTAAGGATTCTTGGAAGGTTACTGCCAGTGCACCCACTATCTCTGCAGCTACTTCCTTTAATATCCTAGGATGCAACCCATCAGGTCCAGGGGACTTATTGGCCTTTAACCCCATTAGTTTCCCTAGTATATTTTCTCTATTGATAGTTATTGTATTTATTTCCTCTTAAAACATCTGCCATTGTTCATCAACTGTCTTTTCTGCTAAACTCCTTTCCCAGTCCACTCCAGCCAATTCCACCCTCATTCCTTTGTAATTACCCTTATTCAAGTTTAGCACAGTTGCTTCCAACCCACATTTCTCACTCTCAAACTGAATGCAAAATTCTATCACATTATGGTCACTATGCCCTAGGGGATCTTATACTCTGAGATCATTTATTAAACCTGCCTCATTACACATTACCAGATCCAAAATAGCCTGATCCCTGGTTGGATCCACAACATATTGTTCTAGGAAACTGTCCTGAATGCACTCCATTAATTCTTGCTCGTGGCTACCTCTGCCAATTTGATTTTCCCAATCTACATGAAGATTAAAGTCACCCATGATTAACGTACTGCCTTTTTTTACATGCCCTCATTATCTCCTGATTTATTCTCTGTCCTACAGCATAGCTACTGTTAAGGGGCCTACCAGTGTCTTCTTCCCCTTGTTCTTTCTTACCCCCAGCCAAATGGATTCTACATCTTCCAATCCAAGGTCATTCCTTGCTATCGTACTTATTCCATCTCGTACTAACAAAGCTACCCCACCACACTTTCCTTCTAGCCGGTCCTTTCAAAAAGTCACACACTGTTGAATATTTATTTCCCAGCTTTGATCTCCTTGTAACCACGTCTCCGTAATGGTTGTAAGATCACACCCATTAACCTCCGTTTGTGTCGTTAATTCAGTTATTTTTTTTACGGATACTATGAACATTTAAGTAAAGAGCCATTCATTTTGCCTTTTCACCATTTCCGCCCCCCCTTTGACTCTATTTGCTGCAGCAAGACCTGGACAATATCCAGGCTTTGGCTGACAAGTGGCAAGTAACATTCGCATCACAAAAGTGCCAGGCAATGACCATCTCCAACAAGAGAGAATCTAACCATCACTCATTGACATTCAAAGGCATTACCTTTGCTAAATCCCCCACTATCAATATCCTGGGGGTTACCATTGACCAGAAACTGAACTGGACTAGCCACATAAATATTGTGGCCACAAGAGCAGGTCAGAGGCTTGGAATCCTGCAGCGAGTAACTCACCTCCCGACTCCCCAGAGTCCACCAACTACAAGGCACAAGTCAGGAGTATGATGGAATACTCTCCACTTGCCTGGATGAGTGCAGCTGCAACAACACTGAAGAAGCTTGACACCATCCAGGACAAAGCAGCCCGCTTGATTGGCACCCCTTCCACAAACATTCACTCCCTCCACCAACGACACACAGTGGCAGCAGGTGTAACATCTAGATGCACTGCAGGAATTCACCAAGGCTCCTTAGACAGCACCTTCCAAACCTACGACCACTCTAGAAGGGCAAGGGCAGCAGACACATCGGAAACCACGACCTGGAAGTTCCCCTCCAAGCCACTCACCATCCTGACTTGGAAATATATCATCGTTCCTTCATTGTCACTGGGTCAAAGTCCTGGAAATCCCTCCCTAACAGCACTGTGGGTGTACCTACACCACAGGAACTCCAGTGATTCAAGAAGGCAGCTCACCACCACCTTCTCAAGGGCAATTACAGATGCTGGCCTAGCCAGCAATGCCCACATCCCATAAAATGAATGATAAAAAAAAAATCACATACGAAGAATGACTTAGGGATCGATCATTTGCTAACCCATATATAAGGGACAACATTTAATCATTTAGCTTTTACTGAGCAATGGCACAGGAGAAGGAACTATGTTGTTTTCTATATCTCAAGGTACAGTTAATTATACTATTACTTTACTCTATTTTTGTTGGAATTCATTTACAGTAAATCTGTCCAGTAGGTCATAGCCTAGACATGGCATGACAGTGTTTACTCCCCCAGCTTGCAGGAGGTGAGGAATCCATGCGGTGACACCTGATCTATCCCATAAGCCAGAAAACTGATACAATCCTGACTTGGAGCTATCGCCCTTCCTTCACTGTTACTGGAATGCTCCTCCTAACAACACTGTAGGCAATAAATGCTGGCATCAGTCATATTATTTAAAAATAACAAAAAGTACATTGTCCCACATAATTTTACAGTACTTCCTTTTATTGACCATGGTCAAATATATTTATATGTAATCTGTATATTTTCTTATCCTCAGAGTGATTGAATCAATTTAAATAACACAGCAGTAAGCTTTTGTATTTTTAAATGAAGAAGGTTAGTTTATTTCTCATACAGTTGCCCCAGAGGTTAACAAAAATGTGATGTCTCACTCACACGACTCACCCACACAAGAACTGGATACAGTTGAAGGTAAAACAGTAATTATAAAAATGGAATTTAACTCAATCTCTATTTCAGTATAAGCCTGATGTTTTGTCTTTGAGTTGAAGTGAAAGTTAGTGGAAAATGCAGAGATCTCTCCGTAGCTGTGATGGTTCCTCCAATTGATCTGCCTGGAGGCTGTTTTCACAGATAGACTTGAAGCTGGAACAGGTTAGAGGAGAGAGAGAGGCTTAGTTTCTCTTTCAAGATGTTGTAGGTAGCTATTTTGCTGCTTAACTGGCTGCAGCAGTCAGTGGCTTTGCTTGTCGGATCTTCTCTCTCTCTCTCTGATGGAATTCTCCCTGTGTCCCTGAGAAAGCAGTCTGAATTTTCTGCTATGTACGTAGCAAGGAGGCAAGATGGCCACTGTATCATGTGACCTCACATCAGTGTTGAATCATGGTCCTTATTAAGGGATTGTGGTAATGTAATTAACAGTTTGAATTCTTCACTCACCTGTGGGATTTTTTTTTGTTGGCCAAATCCTTTTGACAAACTTGACAAGATAAATTTGAATTTCTTACAATGAAGTTGTTGATGGAGTTTTGTTCATCTCTTGGCTGAAACCACAGTGAATCAATATCAGAAAAGGTACCTTTGTCCTCTTGATGGGCAATCCAGAAAAACTGTCTTGTAGCTCTAAGCAGTCATCTTAAGTTCCAGCTTTATTCATTTTAAAATGTAATCTTTAAAAATATGTTTTTTAAAGATTTATAATACCGTCATGCTGGGCACACTCCGGATCATAGAGGGTAATGACTGTGATTATAAACCAGAAATATCGAGTGCCAAATTCCAAAAATGCAACAATGGCTATTTTCTTCTGTATCTGTTCCAGGACTCTGAATGGTGCCCATACCATTGACTCTGGATGCCACCTCCTGCCAAACATGCTGCGCTGCTGTCTTTGGTGATGCTACTCTGGAGTTCGAAGAAGGACAATCCTTGTTGCATCCACCCCCATGTAGCTGAATCCCAATTTATCAGTCATCAAGCCAGGGCTCAGCAACCGTCTCATCCCATCACATCTTTACAGGCTACCATTACGATCATTCACAGTTATTTTACCAGACACTTACTTTGCCTCATATAACTCATGGAGAGGGCTGAAAATGTATTTTCAAGGTTCTTGCACATTTAGAAAGGCTGAACAATAACTTTATCCCCACATGCCTTTAATTCTGACTGGAAGCCCTTGAACAGCTCAAGATGTGCATTATTTCCCCCACTGCTCGCTGTGGCGTGCAGGCACAATGCTAGTCAGGATCTCACTTTACATAATAAGGTTTAGCCACATGAGATCCATCCCAATTCTTGTCAGTCAAACAATGGATAGCACCTTATTCTGCTGTCCCAGCATCAGAACTGGAAACGTCCTCAGTAGAGGGAAATTCTCACATTGTCACACATCTTCTTAATGACTTATAGGAGGTGAAATTGTTCTTGGGCCATAGTGCAAATCTGTATCTTCTATTCCACCTTCCCTGATTTTCATTTCCAGAAATCATTCAAAATTAATTTCACCCCCAAAATGTTTCATCTTGGTTACCAATGCACTGTAAACAACAACTCAATATTGAACTTTCTGCTTCTTTGCGAAGTAAAGGTATCAAATTCGGTTTCATATTCCTCTGTAAATGACTACTGTATTTTTACTCACCTGTTCCAGACTAGTTTCAGGTGTGCTTTGGACAATACCAATGGATTCAATCCTCCTGTCTCTTCTTGCACATAATTAAAGCTGACCCTCCAGTGCAATGCTGAGGGAGTGCCACACTCTCAGAGGTGCCATCCTTTGGATAAGACATCAAACTAAGGCTTTGTCAGCTTAGTCAAGTGGATGTAAAAGGTCACACGCAACTGTTCAAAGATGACAGGGCATTCTCCTGGCATCATAGTCAATACACGTTCCACAAACACCACTACCGGTTGTTGTTTGCTGGACCTCGCAGTGGGCAAATTGTCTGCCGTATTTACACAGAGGAAATAATGACTATGCATGATAAGAAAAATAAAGTATGGTGTCAAGCACTTTGGGAAACCCTGAAGACATAAAAGGCGCTATGTAAATGCTTAGAAACCCCATCATTCCTTTATTCTTTTATGGGATCTGAGCATCACTGGCAAGGCCAGCATTTGTTGCCCATCCCTAATGCCCTTGAACTGAAATGGCCTAAGAAGCCACTCAGTGGGCAGTTAAGAGTCAACCACATTACTGTAGGTCTGGAGCCACATGTAGGCCAGACCAGGTAAGGATGGCAGATTTCCTTCTCTAAAGGACAATAGTGAACCAAATGGGTTTTTATGACAATCGACAATAGTTGTCATTACTGAGGCTAGCTTTAAAGTCCAGATTTATTAATTTAATTTAAATATTAAATTATTGGGGACCAGGTATTCCAAAAGAGAACAAAAAACAGTGTTCTTGAAAATTTCCAGAGTGTGGGAAAAATTATTCAGATAGACTTGGATCAAAGAAATTAATGAGAAATTTTATTGTGAAAAACAGTAGCACGATAAACAAGGCTCTAGCATTGTTAAGTTTTCAAATGCTAAGATTATTTGTATAAATCAAGTAATGTGTGTGATAAATGATTTCCACACTATCATTATTTAAAGGAACAAGCTAACAAAACAACCATCTTAAAACCAGTTTGCTCAGAAATAAACTTACAGGATTGATTGCAGTAAACACATCTTGGAGCAACTGGGAAAGATTCTGTTCGAGGCACATGTTGCTTTGTTCCACTTAATTTCTTCTCTGCAGATAAATTAAGATATGATGATGAATAGGCAAGGAATTTAACTTATGTAAAAGTTCACACCCATAGTCCCATAAATATGACAGTGCATCATAATAAACTGCATATATGGCATCATGCAGCAGGCACCAGATTATCCGCGTATGCAGGTATCCATACTCAAGCAGAATTTGATCTAACCAAGTAGATTATGATTATTGATACTGCCATTTGTTGTCCAGAATACTGTAACTATTTAAAATAAAGATATGAGTAATAAAAACAGGAAAAGCTGGAAGTACTCAGCTATCTCTTCCTCCATGCCCACTCACCCAGCATACACTATGCTCATGAAAAAACACCCATTTGAGAATCTCCTTTGAAGTATTATGCCTCTCCATATAGCCTCATTATGAATGCGTGGCTGAGCTCCAAGACTCACTAATGGAATCAGCCCAACAGTGGGTCTGTTTAGACAGCTTGTAGGTGAGTGTTGGCTTTATTTGTTTTTATTCATTCATGGGCATCGCTGGCTAGGCCAGCATTTATTGCCCATCCAAATTACCTTTGAGAAGATGGTAGTGAGCTGCCTTCTTGAACAGCTGCAGTCCATGATTGACATCTTTATAAGGTTATAACAAGCTATTTCTTTGATGTGGTTTTTCAATAGCTGTATGTTTATTTGGACAGGATTAAGAGGGGTGAAGTGGGGTAAAGCTTCTGTTATTGATATCATGAATGGATGTGTCTGATTGGCACTTTTATAAGGTTGTAAGAGCAGCGTTGTTTTTCAAAGGTGATTTTTAAATGGGATAGGGCTTTAAATTTACAGAGGGTAGGGAGATTTAGAAAGCCAAAGACAAAATTCGAGACAGTGTAGTGTTATGGATAAAGACAAGCAAACTGCAGGCAACCATTCCTGCTTCCACAATAGAAGAAAAATTCTACAATTTGCTTAGTTTGATCTTTCCCTGGGCATATCAAAAGAAGTAAAATAGGTGCTGCCAATAACTTGTGACTTTTGGCAATTTAATTTCTGTAGAATCTGAAACTCAGCCTATTCTTTGTGAATTAAACACGATAAAGAGAAAATAAAAACCTGAAATCTGCACAATTGAAAACCATGACTTTTTCTTCAGAATTATTGGATGTTAGGAGGAACGCTTATAGTTTCTACCTAAATTCCCCTACTGGGTCGGGCAACTTCATCAAGTTGAGTTGACTAGTTAAGTACGTTAATTATAATGATTTTTTTTAAATGACATAGCATCACTAAATAGGCAGCTATCTTAATGCACAAAACACAGTGAAATAATGTTACACCTAAAACCTCCTCGTCTTGCATTTGATGTATTATTGGAAGTTTGGGATCTAGCCTTCCTTTGTACATTACACCATCAATTCCCTGAAGTTCTACTTCTTCCTGAAAAGAAAACAGGTTTTAAAAAAATAATCAATAATTATCATTGATTAATTCAGTGGCTTTTAAACAGCAGCCTACCTTTAATAAAATACTTCAAATTCAAAATACAGTTTCAAACGATCTTTGTTTGCCAATATAATTGGGAAAATCTGTTCTTTGTAGTATTTTCTGCCAGTAAGTTACGCTCACAATATTCAGTGCGAAATGTAACAGGAGAGAATTGACAGCTTCCACCATTACCAATCTATTAGCAGCTTGAAGATCATGACTCCAGCAAGGAGTTTTATCTTTCTACAAGACTCCGTGTTAGAATTTATAACTTTTGACAAGAAACATTTGGCTTCCTCTATTTCAAACTACTTTCTCACTAATCAACTGTTGCATTTTGAACCTGACCAATGTGACACTGGCCAACAATTGCAAAAGATAAATAAGTCAAAGTTGAATGCAATAATTGGCAAAACATTTAAAATATCTTCTCAACACAATAAATTTTAGGACATTAGTTATGCAGTTGAAGCCAAGATTCTTTTTGTGTTGGAGCTCCAGGGTTACTCTAATTAAGGCTGGCACAGTATAATAGGTCACTTATTGTTGTTACAATTACATGGCACAAGTGATATAATTTGAAAAGATTTCTGTAAGATAAAGATGCTAACCATTAACTGATGTCACATTTGCCAAATAAAAGTTGGAGTCAAGGGAGGAGAATAACACTCCATGCAAGGTGATGCAAGCATTAAGAAGGGAGATTGCTGAGACAGTTAGTGTAACCTACACCATTCAACAACTGTTACAATGCAAGGATATAGTTTTGCTCTCCTGCTTTGACTCTACCACATGATTTTCAACATCTACCCAAGCTTGATCCCTCACCCTGTTTAGTTTAATGCCTTCTATATTTCCCTAGTTGTCGTGGTCCATATGAGAACAAACAACATTGGTAGACAGGGGGAGGAGGTCCTGCTGAATGAGTATCAGGGATTGGGCTCTAAATTAAAAAGCAGAACCTAGAGGGTAATAATCTCTGGATTATTGCCTGAGCTGCGTGCAAATTGGCAAGGGGGCAGCCAAATCTGGAGAATTAAACGCGTGGCTAAAAGGCTGGTGTGGGAAAGAGGAGTTTCTTTTCATGGGACATTGGCACCAGTTCCAGGACAGGAAGGAGCTGTATGGATGGGACGGGTTCCACCTAAACTGGGACAGGACCCGAGTCTAAGCAGAAAGGGTAAATAGGGAGATGGCCAAGCCTTTAACCTAGTAAGATGGGGGGGAGGGATGTACAAGAAATGTAAGCAGCTCAAGTGCAAACAAAATAGGGATGGACAGCACAAGAAAGAATAAAGTAAGGGAGGACATTGATGGCAAGGAAAGAAATAGAATTATAGAACAGGAGTCTAATAAGATAGCGAAACATAAAGGGCTGGATTTTCATAGAGTAGGGGAAACTCTGTGGAGGGGTGAAAATGGTGGCCGGGACCCGATTCCCAGATTCCTGACCCTATTCCTGAGGTTTCTTGATTTTCACCAGAGGCTTTAAAAGGTTGGGCTGATTTGGGTCTCACATCAGCCATGATCTTACTGAATGCTGGATTGAGGGGCTGAATGGCCTACTCCTGCTAGTTTTTATGTTCTTATCTAATCTGCTCTTGTTCCAATTATGAGGTTTATAAAATTTTTGTTTTTGGGACTGTGTCTTCAAATTAAGGTTAAAAGGGAGTCATGTGACCTGTTCTGAAGTCTGTCTGATAGCAAGCTTGTGTGGTTTGATTGTTAGAGATTATAGGGATCCCAGATTGTTTTACTAGGAGGAAGGTGGAAGGTGGTTACATTTGGAGACAATGACAGTAGCCTCTGTGCTAATAATGGATAGACTGAGTCTCCAAAGTCCCAGAAAAGTGTTAAGAATGTTGGGTTGTAAACAATTGTGTTTTAAACTGTCCATTTACTTCCAAGATAGAGGGTTGGGGTCTCAAGGTTAGGTAACCAACATTTCTACCTAGATACAAGGCCCATGTGATTTATATTGCCATGGAGATGGTCTTAGAGAGGTGAAGGGTCTAAGAAATACCTGAAAATTCGCAGGCATGGTTAGTCTGCCAGGATCCAGGTGAGGGAGAGTAGCTATTGACAGCAAGAAGTGGTGGTTCAACATGCAGGAATGTGGGTAGGAGACTGCACTTGGGTTGAAAATAATGAATTTGCGATAAGCTAAGTCAAGGATGGGAGATTCACCTAGTTTGTACTAGAGGAAGAACCTCCAGGGGGGGAAACTTCACTGTGAAAGATAGTTCTGAGACTAAAAGTTCCCAGGCTGAGAAAGTGAGCTAAGAATCACCTTGGACTGATTCCAGGTGAATTGAATGACTACTTAAAGGACTGTGTAAAGTATATCTGAAGTGTGTTTTCAGTTGTGCTAAAAGAAAAAGGGAATGTTCTGTTTTGTGATTTGAAGAATGTAGCCTACAAAGATAGTGTTTAGTCCTATGTGCTTTTAGTTTTTTTATTACAGTAAAGTCTTAAAACATGAAATTATGCCATCCTTTCAGCTATTCATTAGAAGTTTGAATTTGTTTTCAAAAGTTGACATTTTCTATTGGGATCATAGCCCTCTTAATCTCTTCAACATGGGGAATGACCCCAGGTTCTCCAATCTATCCACATAACGGATAGATTCTTTGTCTGCAGATAAAATTGGTCGGCATGTTAGAGGAATCCAATTGCCATCAACATTTCTCCCAGGTGTTTGTTTTCTCCCCACATCTGTCGGAGCTGGCTGCCTTTAAACACCTCTCTTTCCAGAATAGCATGGTAGGCAGTTTGAGTTCAAATGGCTCTCTTCTTTTGCAAGGCATTGGTGCTGACCACTCCTGCCACCCGTCTCCCATGCTGGATTGGTGACCTTGCTTGCCGGTCTTCACTCAGAGCGGGGGCTAGAGGACATCGTGGTGGGCCTCCACTGCTTCCAAAAGGTGCTCGAAGGACGTGGCATTAAACTGGGCTCTGCAGTCTTCTTGCCTTTCAGGGCCATGTCTTCTTTGCAGCAGTCCTGGGCTGGGAGCACTGAGAAGTGTGCGGACTGCTGCACTTTAAATATGGTGCCCAGTGTGAGGAAGTGGCGAGATGATGGTGTGGCAGGCAAATCGGGGGCCACCCGCTATCGAAATAGCGCGTTTCCCGGGAATGCATGATTAATGAGGAGGGATTGGTGCAATATGGCATGAAAACCCGCCATTGCGGTCAGCAGGTAAGGAATCCCTTTTGCTGCCCACTACCACCCTTAGTGCAATTCTGGAACAATTCCGCCCTTAGGTTTTTTATTCTCTTTCCCGTCCTGCCCTCTGGCCCCCATTTCCCACAGCCTTGATCTGTTTTCATGCCGGAGAAGCTGGATCACAACAGCAAGGAGAGCTCTCAGACTAGGGGTGGAATGGCCCACATTAGGACTGTCATGAAGCAATTAATGTATATGATATTTTGGAAAATATTTTTCTTTTAAAATAGAGATTTAGTCTGTGGGTGTGACTTGATTGGATTAAAGCCAGCTAGTCTGAGTGCTTTGATGTACTAGTTTGAGAAGTAAACAGAGAGATAGTGTGCATTTGCATTTTTTGAATAGAGCATTCAAGAAGTGGGGTGAAACCTTGATGCCTTTCTAACAGCTACAAGCAACATGTTTATATTACTAATAAAATTGGTACTATGAAAGGGGTTTCATTGTTAAAAGGTAAAGTTCAAAGAGGTTGTTGATACATTCAGAATTAACATTCAGTGGGGCTGGTAGGTATAACTTCAGTAGTTTTTGGGTGTGCAGGTAGAGGCAGTGTAAGATCAAAAGGCAGCTGCAAGCCTCCAACTGGCTCCACAGTGAAAAGAACCTCATTCTGAATTTGGAAGGTGAAAATGCTTTGCCTGGTGTTTGGTTAAGTCCATGGGTTGCTGTTGCCTTAACGGAGATTAGTTTGGGAATTTGTTAAAAGTTATGATAGTAGTAATCTCTAGCCATGTGTATATATTTTAACCTGTGTAATTAATAAAATGTTTCATTTAGTTTAATGTAAAACCTCCAGAACTAATGGTCTGATTCCTGAGTTTAGAGTTACATCTCAAACACAACACTTAGAATTATTGATTATGACAGTTGTTTAAAGATTCCCTCTGGGATTTTTAAATAACTCCGCTTTACCAACTGCATCGGTCATAACAAGGCCCCGCACTCACTTTGAGAAGCCATCACGCTGACTGGTGAGGACGTGGACCGTGCCTGCAGTGACGGTGAGGTCGGCGGTGAACACCCTCGTGACGATCCTGCACCACATCATCCCTCTCTCAACGCAACTGTGAGTGCCCTCTCTCTCCTGCTTTTGACTCACTAATTATCTCTACTTTGGTTCTCAGGGAGCTCTGCCAAGTGACCGACATCCTCAGACAGCTAGTCCCTCAGCTCCATTCCGGCCCTCATCTCCAGCCAAGAGGGCACCTCCTCAATTGAAGAGCTAGAAATAAGCAGCCTGGACAATCTGTCACAGCGCTTACCCACACCCTCCACCAGCACAGAGACACACCTCGGTAGGACCTCGATCTAGAGCAGGATCAGATTCAAAATCAAGTGGTCACTGCACGGACACATGTCCGCAGCAGGAGGAGGCAGGTTCAGCCGAGCTCCCCGGCACTCGGAGGACTGCTGGGGAAGAGGCATCTGTGAGATCTGAGTCAGATGATGAGCCTCTGGATTTGGCCTTCCAACTCATCGTGGAGAGTCAGCAGAAAGCAGGGGAGCATCACGCAGAGCTGTTGGAAGCCCTCAACAGAGTGGCACGCGAGTCAGAGGACTGCATCCACCTGCTCTCTGATGAAGTGGTGCCCACATGTGCGTGTATGGAGGTCTCCATGGGAAGGATGGCAGATGCCATGGAGACCCTGGTCCAGCAGAAGGCAGAGATGCACACAGACCTGCACTCCATCGCGGTGGCCATGGGTGAGTTCCTGCAGTGGCAACGTGAGGGGGAAACGGGGCATCTCGACATCCCTCCAGATGCTCCTTCCCCTCAAGGAGTCACAGAATCACAGTGCAGAAGAGGCCCTTCGGCCCATCGAGTCTCCACCAACAGATGAGAAACACCTGACCTGCCTACTTAATCCCATTTACCAGCACTTGGCCCATAGCCTTGAATGTTATGACGTGCCAAGTGCTCATCCAGGTATTTTTTAAAGGATGTGAGGCAACCCGCCTCCACCACCCTCCCAGGCAGTGCATTCCAGACCGTCACAACCCTCTGGGTAAAAAAGTTTTTCCTCACATCCCCCTAAACCTCCTGCCCCTCACCTTGAACTTATGCCCCCTTGTGACTGACCCTTCAACTAAGGGGAACAGCTGCTCCCTATCCACCCGATCCATGCCCCTCATAAGCTAGTACACCTCGGTCAGGTCGCCCCTCAGTCTTCTCTGCTCCAACGAAAACAACCCAAGTCTATCCAACCTCTCTTCATAACTTAAATGTTTCATCCCAGGCAACATCCTGGTGAACCTCCTCTGCACCCTCTCCAGTGTAATCACATCCTTCCTGTAAGTCAGGCCGAGGCTCTTGGGCACCTGATGGGAGGAGGAGCAACAGCTGGACACCCCTGGGTCATCCACTCAGGAATCTCAGAGTCTGTCTTCTCCCTCCGAGTCCCTTTTGCCTGTGACCCCCCTCAGCCTCATTCTCTGTCACCGCAGAGGGAGCATCTGGCCCACAGAGGGACAGCCAAAGCAAGCCGGGAACCCCACGGCCTCGGCTCTCCAGAGGACCCACGTCGAAGTCATCAGAAGCAAAGGGCCAACAATTGCACAAGCTGCAGATGTCAGGGCAGCACCTAGAAGTGTTAGGCCTCAAGAAGTTAAGAAATTCTGATCACAAGTGGTTGCACGGGTGAACACAATTTTGTCACTTTATAATCTGAAACTATATTCACTTTCACTGAGTAATGTGTAATGGTGTCTTTCAGCTTCGTTTACAGGCTTCACGAGTCCTCCCATTGCATTGCCCCCCACCCACTCACTAGCAGTTCAGTTGCACTCAGACAGCCCACGAGTGGTTCTGGAGGGAGAAGTGTGTGTGGCAGGGCCTTTCGGAACCTCGTGCAAGCCTCTCCCACACACGTGGATCCTTCTCCTATCACACTCATCTCAATGTCCTGAGCATTTTCAATGCTGCCTGCTGGGGTTCACTTTCAGTTGTCCATCTGAGCTGACCTACATCTCTGCCCACCCACTGATCTCACTCCCAGGCAGCACCTGATTTCACCCTCTACAATTCTCATTTCACTTTCAGATTTAGAAGCATGGTGCAAGTACCATTCTCCTTTAGTTCCCCTGTCCTTCCCCCGCCACCCCCCCCAGTCACCCACGTCCTTTCCACCATCATGTCAACCCCCCAGCATCACCTTCCACCTCCCCACCATTGCTTACCAGCCACAGCCCTTTACTTTCCGGAACATCCAGGTAAATGTGCACATTCCCTTCCTTCCCAGAAATCCCACCCCCATCCACATACACCTCTCCGGCCTCCTCCTTCCCACCCCTAAGGTTCGTGTCTGCCTCCGAGTCCCCACCAACCACCCTCGCCAACCACCCTTCTACCGCTACCATCGCACCCTCGCCCTCCCACCCTACCACCTCACTCTGCCCTCTCTCATTTTCACCATTCCCACCTACCACACCCATCCTCATTTCACTCCCCAGGAGGCAGTCATTGACTCTACAGATCTCTCCCTTGCACATTCACCTGGACAACCCCCCCATCTCAGGGCTCCGTCCCCCGCCCCGGGATCCTCCCCCCACCCCAGACTCCTTCCCCCTCCCAACTCCTTCCCTTACACCTACCTCCCCAATTGGCATATCCTCCCCCATTACTCCCTCCTCCCCGAGTACTCCCTACCCACCGACACCTTTGTTCCCCAAATCCAATTTCACCCCCCCACACCGGCATCTTCATTCCCCGCCTCCCAGCCTTACCCCTGCCGACACACTTTCCTCTCCCAGTCAAAAGTCAAACCTAAACCTTCCTCTCCCACACCCCCGATACACCTTCCTCTCCCACTCCCAGTTGGATCTTCTTCTCCATTCCCTCAATGACCATCCATTGCAGACCACGGACAAGACACTGAAATCCCAAAGCAGACCCTCATAGGTGACTTTCCACTTTCCGGCAGCTGCTTCGTGGCAGAGCCGTGTCCGTGAGGATCCACCCCATATGCGAAGGATGCTCCTCCACGGTCCCGGTTCCGTTGGGCTCCATCATTTTCTGCTGCTCAGATGTCCGCGATGTGTGCTAGGCCCAGACGATAAGTTTGACTTCTGCACATCACGCTTGTCAAGACGTGTTCTGCACCGGCGTGTTTTCTTGCTGAAGTGGACGGTAAATTTGACGTGGGTGGATGATTCTGGCAACCTGGGCTATAATGATATGCAGATGTATTACAATGAGACTCTTGACGTCCAGTGGCGGGAAACGTGGCCTGCCATTGACGGGTAGAGTGGGCGATTGCAAACATATTTCACGACGGTGTGAAACTGATTTTTGGCCTTCCCGCCATATTGTCCACTCACGCCTGCCATGACGCTCGATGTCAGCTGGCACGGAAAATTCCACCTGAAGAATGCATCAATAGTCAAGACTAGATGTTACAAAGATAACAAAAAGGCAAAACTAAAGGCTCTGTATCTGAATGCACGTAGCATTCATAACAAAGTAAATGAACTGATAGAGCACAATGAAGTAAATAAATATGATCTGATACCTATAATGGAGACGTGGCTGCAGGATGACAAGGATTGGGGCCTGAATATTGAGGGGTATATGACATTCAAGAAGAATAGGAAGATAGGTAAAGGTGGAGGGGTAGCACTGTTAATCAATGATGGCATTGGTGCAATAGTTAGAGATGACCTTGGTTCAGGAGATCAGGATGTAGAATCAGTTTGGGCAGAGAGGAGTAATAGTAGGGGAAAGAAGTCACTAGAGGGAGTGGTCTACAGGCCCCCTAACAGTAACCACAATATAGGACAAAGTATACAAGAAGAAATATTGGTGCTTGTGATAAAGGGACAGCAATAATCATGGGTGATTTCAATTTACATATAAACTGGAAAAATCAGATTGGCAATAGTAGCCTGGATGAGGGGTTCATAGAATGTCTTCCAAATAGTTTCTTAGAGCAGCATCTTCTGGAACCAGAGAGCAGGTTATATTAGACTTGGTATTGTGTAAAGTGACAGGATTAATTAATGACCTTAGAGTAAAGGCACCCCTAAGTAGCAGCGACCACAATATGATTGAATTTTACATCCAGTTTGAAAGACAGGAGTGGGTCTAAGGCTAGTATTTTAAACTTAAATAAGGGCAACTAAGTGGGCATGAGAGCTGAGCTAACTGAAGTGAACTGGGAAATTAGGCTTGGGGATCGAGCAATAGTGAAGCAGTGGCAGACATTTAAGGGGATATTTCAGAATACTCAGAATCAGTATATTCCTACTATAAAGAAATATTCTAAGGTGAGGGCCCACCATCCTTGGTTGACTAAAGAGTTATGGAAAACATCAAACTTAAGGAAAAAGCATACAACTCCACAAAGATGAGTGGCAGGGCAGATGATATTCACCACTAAAAGGTTAATCAGAAGAAAGGAATTAGAGTATGAGAGGAAGATAGCTAGAAATGTAAAATGGATAGCAAGGGATACAGGTATTTAAAAAGGAAAAAAGTAAGTAAAGTGAGTGTTGGTCATCTAGACAGTGAGCATGGGAAGTTAATAGTAGATAATAAGGAAATGGCAGATGAAATGAACAAATATTTTCCTTCTGTCTTCACTACAAGGGATACAAAATACATTCCAGTAATAAATGTACGAAGGATGTAACCAGTAATAAATGTACGAAGGATGTAACTCCATTAGAGGTGGCTCAGAGGAGGTTTACTAGATTGATACCTGGAATGAGTGAGTTGTCTTATGAGAATTGGTTGGACAAGTTGGGCTTGTTTCCACTGAAGCTTAGAAGAGTGAGGGGTGATATTTACACATGGATTCCCTCTAAGACTAATATATCCTTCTTAAGATGTGATGCCCAGGACTGGTCATAATTCTCCAGGTGTGTCCTAAATAAGGCTTTGTATAGCTCTACCATAGCTTCTAGCCTATTGTATTCTAGTCCTCTAGATATAAAGGCTAGCATTCCATTAGCCTTTTTGATTATTTTCTGTACATGTTGTTGACATTTCAGTTATTTATGTACCTGGACCTCCACACATCTTAGAGCCTCCACTGCTGCTAGCTTTTCACCATTCAGAAAGTACTCAGTTCTATCATTTTTCTATTTGTTTTTATCTAAAGTAGATGACTGTAGCCATAGGGTGTTCCAGAAGGGTCAAGGACGGAATCTCTCTGGCTAGAGGTAAGGAATAAAAAAGGTGTAATAACATTGATTGATGTAGTATATAGACCACCAACTAGTGGAGGGGATGAGGAAAAGCAAATTTGCAAATAAATTACAGGGAGGTGCAAGAATTATAGAGTAATCATAATGGGGGACTTCAATTATCCAAATTTAGACTGGGATAGGAGTAGTACAAAGGGACAAGAGGGCAAAGAGCTCCTGGAATGTGTTCAAGATCATTTTCTGCAGCAGTATGTTTCCAGTCCAGCGAGAGGACAGGCACTGTTGGATCTAGTTCTGGGGAATGAGTTGGCCCAAGTGGATCAAATATCAGTGGGAGAGCCTCTAGGTGGCAGTGACCATCGTATTATAAGGTTTAGGTTGGCCAAGGAAAAGGACAGAGAACAATCCAGAGCAGGGGTAATTAATTGGGGAATAGCCAACTCTGATGGGGTGAGATTGCATCTGAATCGAGTGAGTTGGAGTTAAATGTTGGCAGAAAAGACAGTGGCTGATCAATGGGCCACCTTCAAAGAAAAAGTATTGCAGGCAATGCCATGATATATTCCCTTGAAGGGGAAATATAGGACAAAATCAATCAAGAATACCCTGGATTATGAGAGAGACAGAGGTGAAGATGAAAAGGAAGAAGTGTGCATACGATAGATGTCAGGTCGAAAACACAATGGAGAATCAGGCTGCACACAGAAGGACCAGAAGGGGAGTGAAAAAAAGTAATAAAAGCAAGGAGAGAGCATGAAAAGAGACTGGCAGCTAACATAAAAGGGAATCCCAAGGTGTTCTATAAGCATGTAAATAACAAAAGAGTGGTAAAAGAAAGAGGAGGGCTAATTAGGATAAAAAAGGGGATTTGCACGTGAGGTAGGAGAAATAGCAGAGGTATTGCATCTGTCTTTACAAAGGAAGAAGATGCTACCTCAGGCTGAGGTGAGAGAGGAGGTAACTGGTACACTCAAAGAATTTACATTTGAGAAGATAGAGGTGTTAGAAAGACTATCTTTACTTAAAATAGATAAGGTACAAGGACCGGATGAGATGCATCCAAGGGTACTGAGGGAAGTGAGAGTGGAAATTGCAGAGGCACTAGTGATAATCTTCCAGTTGTCTTAAGGTGTAGGGTGGAGCCAGAGGACTGGAGAATTGTGAATGTTACATCCTTGTTCAAAAAGGAGTGCAAGGATAAAGCAACTATAGACCAGTCAGTTTGACTTCAGTGATAGGGAAACTTCTGGAAACTATAGATTGGGACAAAATCAATAGTCACTTAGACAAATGCAGGATAATTAAGGAAAGCCAGCATGGATTCATTAAGGGAAAATTATGTATGACTAACTTGCCGGAGTTTTTTGATGTGGTAACAGAGAAGGTTGATAAGGGCAATGCTGTTGATGTAGTGTATATGGATTTTCAAAAGTCATTTGATACAGTGCCACACAACAGACTTGTGAACAAAATTATAACTCATGGAATAAAAGGGAAAGTAGGTGCTTAGATAAGAAATTGGCTGAGTTACAGGAAACAGAGCAGTGATAAATACTTGTTTCTCAGATCGGAGGAAGGTTTGTACTGGAGTTCCCCAGGGTCAGTGTTGGGACCCTTGTTCTTCCTGATATATATTAATAACCTAGACTGTGATGTTCAGGGCATGATTTCAAAATTTGCAGATGATACGAAGATTGGAAATGTTGTTAACAGTGATGAGGATAGTCTTGAATTTCAAAAGGACGTAGACATGTTCATGGGTTGGGCAGACAGATGGCAGCTGAGGTTCAATGCAAAGAAGTGTGAGGTGATTCATTTTGACAGGTAGAATATGGAGAGACAGTATAAAATAAAGGGAGAAACTCTAAAGGAGGTGCAGGAACAGAGGGACCTCGGTGTATATGTACATTGGACAAGATATGTACATCTTCATTGAAGATGGCAGGGCATTTTGAGAGAGCAGTTAATAAAGTGTTTTGCATCTTAGGATTTATTAATAGGGGCATTGAGTACAAGAGTAAGGTGGTCATGTTGAATTTTTATAGGACGCTAGTTAGCCCTCATCTGGAGTATTGCGTCCAGTTCTGGGCGCCATACTTGAGCAAGGATGTGAAGGCATCAGAGGGGGGGACAGAGGACATTCACAAGAATGATTCCAGGGATAAAGAACTGTAGCTGTAAGGATCAGTTTGAGAGGTTAGGACTGTTTTCCTTGGAGAAAAGAAGGTTGAGAGGAGACTTGATAGAGGTATTCAAGATTCTGAGGGCTATGGACAAGGTAAATAGTGAGAAACTGTTCCCAGTCAAGACAGCATCAAGAACTAGAGGGCACAGATTCAAAATAATTGGCAAAAGGAGTAAAGGTGATGTGAGGAAAATGTTTTCACCCAGAGGGTAGTTGGGGTCTGGTGCGAACTTCCAGGGAGGGTGGTGGAGGCAGGTCCGATTGAGGTATTCAAAAGGGAATTGGATTGCTACCTGAAAAGAGAGAATGTACAGGGTTACGGGAATAAGGCAGGGGAGTGAGACTAGATAGAATGCTCTTTCAGAGATCCAGTGCATATTCATGGGCTGAATGGCCTCCTTCTGCACTGTAAAGATTCTATGAAGCATATACGATCCTGAACGGTCTTGACAAGGTGGATGTGGAAAGGATGTTTCCACTGGTGGGTGAGTCGAGAATTAGAGGGCATGGTTTTAAAATTAGAGGGTGTCCTTTTAGGACAGAGATGACGAGAATTTTTTTCTCTCAGAGGGTTGTGCGACTTTGGAGCTCTCTGCCTCAGAAGGCGATGGAGGCAGACTCACTGAATATTTTTAAGGCGGCGGTAGATAGATTCTTGTTAGCTAGTGTCATGAAACTAACATTTTTTTCATAATATTTTTCTGGTTTATTGTGAAGTAGGTTTATGGGGGAATGTATAGTTGGGTCTGTGTGTGATGTAATTACATTTGGAGTAAAGTAGACTGCAAGTTTTAAATCATCAAAAGAAGCTAGGTGACATGCTAATGAATAAATATGGATACTGGCTTAGCATGTTAGGAGTGAAGGGATTTTGCATTTTTAGATAAATGAAGGGATATTTGGATTTCAAAGGGATCTTAGTCTGTTTACAGCTACCCAGATGAGTACAGCTAAGGAATGTGTTTATTTTCCCCAAAGGTTACTGACAATATATAGTGGCAACACGACGTTTTTATATGATGAGGAAGGTATAGTTTCAAAGACATATGGAACAATAGAATTTACATATTGAAAAGAGAGAAAGGTATATAAAGGAGAATGAAATGTTGTGGGGTGAATTTCTCAGTTGGCGGGTGGGCTATTCAGGAGCGGGAGCAGGCGGGCACAGAGCCGATCATCGTTACATGCCACCATTTTACGCGGGCGGGCCAATTAAGGCCCGCCCAACGTAATGCGCGGCCGGTAGTGCTCAGCGCTATCTGTGCAGGCGGGAGGAGGAGCGAGAGTTGGGGCCTGCGCACTTTCACACGTGCGCACGAAAGAGCGCAACGATCTCCCTGAGGCACAAGCTGCCTCAGGGAGATTAAGGTGATAAAAAAACATCGTTATAAATAAAGTAAAAAATTATTTAAACATGTCCCCTCATGTGACAGTGTCGCATGAACTGGGGCATGTTTGTGAATGTAGCAAACTTTATTAAATTATTTTATGAAACCTTCAGGAAACCTCATCCTGCCCGTGGATGAGGTTTCCTGAAAAACGCAAAGGCCGCTTGGGCTCTTCGCCTGCCCGCCAACCTTAAGGTTGGACGGGCAGCATTGTTAATATGGTTAATTACTTTTTTAATGGCCGTAATAGGCAGTTGACAGTTTGACGGGTGCGCAGCCGACTCCAGCACGCGCCCGCTGATCGTAAGATCGAAATGACCCGTGATGACGTCAGGACGCATGCCCAACGCTATCTCGCGTCATTTTACGCGTCGGCGTGTTGGGCCCGCCCCCACACGCCGATGGCAATATTCTGTCCTATGTGTCAGAAGGCCATGTAAGATCTAACAGGAGTGTGTGAAATCTTAATGAAGCCTCCAGCATTTGTGCAGAAGTCTGCTGTCTAACGAAACTGAAGCTGGAGAAAAGCCATTTGGAATTCCACTGTCCAGGGTATTGTGTTAACTTGCCGAGTTTGTTTTAAATCTAAAATCTACTGTGGACAGTTGCCACAAAAGGCGTGTAACTCGGGGTCAGATTAATGAGGAAGGTTAGAAGTTATTATAATAGTAAGTAATTATAGTCTTATGTATGTGCTTGAAATCTATTATATTTTGTTAATATTTTAATTTAATTTTTAAAATCTCTAAAGGTCTTGGTGGACTTATTACTTCTGAATTCGGTGCACACATTTTTCTCATAATAAATACAAACTGCAAAACCATTGTGATAGTGCGAGCAAGTTTCCCTTGTGGATTTGGTCCGCCTGGCACACATCATCTGCCACGTCATAACACTAGGGAATCAAAGGTTATTGGAGGTAGATGGAAATGTGGAGTTAGAAATACAAACAGATCAGCCATGATTTTATTGAATAGAGGAGCAGGTTCTAGGGGCCGAATGGCCTACTTCTTCTGCTATTTCGTATGTTCATATTTACCCCCTCACTTTCCGAGTTCCTCTTCAGACACTGTGAGACATCACTTTGCACTGGGTAAGCAACACATCCTTTGGGATTCTCATTCTTAGCTGCAGAGGATGCTATCTATTCCCCCTAATATTGAGTCCCCTATTACTGTCACATTTCTATTCTGCTCTTCTCACATGAACAGTGTCTGTGGGATCTCCTTCCCATCTCTCTGAAATCCCCACTACCCAGCTCCCTATCAGTCATACCCTCCCTTCCCTGAGCCCGTGTTTTCCCCTGGGGTTGACTTTATTCTGGATAGGGCTGTCCAGAAATTCCTCCCCCTCCCTTATGTGTTGGAGCCTCTCCAACTCGCACTCCAGCCCAATGATGTTGAGCCATGGAGATTCCAAATAGAGGCTCTAACCTGCCTCCCTCTGATCTGGTAGCACTCCTTTATCTTAGTCCAACCTTAACATTATCATTAAATCTACTAGCAAGGGTGCTGCACTTGTTATCTAGTGAACCAACCTCTATTTTACAGAGGCCAAAGCCCAACCTTTCGACACTTCTTCCTATCTCCCCCTGGACTCTGACTCCATCATGAAACATCAAACCATTGTTTCCAGGACTGCCACTGATCTCATCTCCTCTGATGATCTTCCCTCCATGACCTACAACCTCACAGTCCCCTAGCCCTGAACAGGCCACTTCTACCTTCTTCCCAAAATGCATAAACAGAATTGCCCCAGTCGACCGATTATTTCAGCCTGCTCCTGCCTCACTGAACTTATTTCTTTATAACTGATTTTTCTCCCTTGTTCAGTCTGTTCTCACCTACTCCCGTGACTATTTTGATGCCCCCTGTCACTTTAACAGTTTCCAGTTTCCTGGTCTCCTCTTCACCATGGATGTCCAATTCCTCTACACCTCTATCCCCCATCCGGACGTCCTTAGGGCTCTCCACTTGATCCTTGAATGTAGGCCCAACCAGTCCCCATCCACCCTCCTCTGCCTAACTTAACTTATTCTCAATCTGAACAACTTCTCCTTTGAGTCCACTCATTTCCTCCAAATAAAAGGTGTTGCTATGGGTACCCGCATTGGACCTAGCTATGCCTGTCTTTTTTTGGATATGTGAAATATTCCTTATTCCATTCCTACTCATGGCTCTCTCCTCATCTCTTTTTTTGGTATGTCGATGATTGTATTAATGCTGTTTCCTGGTCTCACCCTGAACTGAAAAAATATCAACTTTCTTTGCTTCCAATTTCCATCTCACCTTAACACGTTGCATTTCCAACTCTTCCCTTTCCTCCCTCGACTTCTCTGTCCCCATTTCTGGTGACAGACTATCAACCAGTGTTCAATTGAAGCCCCTTTGACTACATTCCTCACACCCTGCTTCCTGTAAGGACTCTATTATTCGCCCAGTTTCTCCCTCTCCATCACATCTGTTCTGATGATGCAACCTTCCATATTAAGGCTTCCAATGTGTCTTCCTTTTGCCTCTAACAATGATAGCCCCTCCGCTGACAGGGCCCTTCACCCTGTCAATACCGTTTTGCTGCATCCCTGCTTTTATCCTTTCCCCATCCTCCCAGAACCACACTAGGCTTCCCCATGTGCTCACCTTCCAAACCCCCAACCTCCATGTTCAACGGATCATCCTCCATCATTTTCACCACTTCCCGTGTGAGGCCATCACCAAACACATCTTCTCTTCCCCTTTCAGCATTCGAAAGGGACCTTTCCCTCCATGACACCTTGATCCATTTCTCAACCACCATCTTCCTATAAGGCACCTTTCCCTGCAAGTGGAGGTGACGGAATATCTGCCCTTTTATCTCTTCCCTTCTTACCATCCAAGGTCCCAAACACTCAACAGCGATTTACTTGTACTTTGTTCAATTTAATATCCTATATTCGCTGTTTATAACGCAGTCTCCTTTACAATGGAGAGACCAGCTGCAGATGTGACCAGTCCACAGATGTGGTCCCATGTTTCTGGTTGCCTGTGTTCCAATGAGCTCAAAGTGTGAGGAACAGCAGCTCATCTTTCAATTCGACGCTTTACAGTCTTCCAAACACAGCATTGAGTTCACCAATCCCAGGATGTAACCTCTGCTCCCATTTTGTTTCCTTTTTCTTTTCTGGGTTTGGTTCTTCTCTCATTTTTCTCTTTATTTTCAGATACATGATTCTGCAATTCACATGTCCTTTAGACATATCTTTTGTTTCTTTACTTGTGCTGCTAGCTCTCCCTTTGGCCTTACAACATCACCCTTTGTCATTTAATCTCTCCCAACATCCACCCTCTCACAGACCTTCCTTTTTGTTCTTTTTCCACCGTCCCACAACTGACTTGCTTAAAACATATTACATTTCTAATTGTTATGACACAGCAATTGGTAAAGGCTGAGTTGTTTAAATCCCAGAGGGGAACTTAAATAACTGTATTAACCTATATTTCAATTGGTATGTTTGAGATGCAGCTCTGAATTCAGGAATAAGACCGCTGAGCCTCGAGGTTTTTATATAATACTAAATTAAACATACATTAATTTAACAACAAATTAAACACATACACATGTCTACAAATTACTACCATAATAACTTTTAAACAAATCCCCAAATTAATTACTCCCAGGTAAATCTCCACCAATGCAACAATAACCCATAGGGCAGAAATTTTCGCTCGGTGGGCGGGCGCGCGCCTGACCTGCTTGAACGTGAAATGATACGCGTTGACATTGACCGGGCGTGCCAACATCAACGTGCAGTTGCACGATAGTTCAGTCGACAGGCATGCACCAGAGTCAGCAGCATGCCCATTGACAATTAAAAGGCCTGTTAAGGGCATTAAATAATCAATTAACTTAAAATTTTCGCTGCCCGTCAAAGCTAACAGTTGGCAGGCAGGTGAAAAGGCCAAGCAGCTTTTGCATATTTTTGGAACCTCATCCATGAGTGGGATGAGGTTTCCAAAAGCAAATAAAAATAAAATAAAAGTTTTAAAATTGAATTAATAACATGTCCCTGCTCCTGTAACAGTCACGAGGGGACATGTTTTATCACATTTTTATTTTCTTTTTTTGATGCTTCATCTCCCTGAGGCAGCTCTGTGCCTCAGGGAGATTATGAAACACGCACTTGTGTGCATGCGCCAAGTTGGCGCTCGGCCCTCCTACGGGCCCCCCCCCTCCCCACCGCACAGGCAGTGCTGAGTGCTGCCACTCGCGTTTCATGCTGGATGAGCCTTAATTGGCCTGCCCAATGTGAAATTGCAGTCCGGTCTCGATTGCAGGTGGTGGTCGGCTTCCCAATCACCCCCGACGAGCCCACCCGCTAAGGGCAAAATTCTGCCCGTAGACTTGAAACAGACACCAGGCAAAGCACATCTGACCGTACAAATTCAAAATGAGGTTCCTTTCAATTTCGTTCCTTTGCAGACACAGTTGTAGGCTTACAGGCTGGTTAGATCTTAAATGCCTCTGACTTATACACACAAACTCCTTTCTGCTTATACCTAGCTTTTCCTTTGAACGTAAATTTTCCATTGTATCCTAGGCTTTTAACATCACATCTTCTAACAATAACATTTTCATCCCACTAATTTTATTAATAATATAAACACATTACTTAGCGTCTCCCAGCTAGGTGCAAGTTTTTACTCCCACTCTTGAATGCTTTATTCAAATGCAAATTTACACTTTACTTTCCATCCTTACTTACTGTTTACCCAATTAACATCTCAAACTACTATACATCAAAGCACCCAGACTAGCTGGCTTTAATCCAATTAACACACACACACACAGACACACATAGACACAAACCCTTCTACAATTCCAATTTCACAATAATTTCCAATAACATTAATATCTCTTCATGGCACTAACCTTTCACAGTTCTGATTAAAAGTCATTGACCTGAAAGGTTAAATCTGTTTCTCCCTCTATGGTGACTATTTTCTGCTTTACTCATGGCCAGCTGAGGCTGCCTGGAATGATCCAGCAGCAAAAAGTATTCTGCACAGGGATTATTTTCACTGCTACAGGCAGTTTTTTTCTCCTGTTGGAAGTGCATTGTGTCTCTAGCCTTCAACTGACATATCTTTCCCAAAGTCTCTGGATGACTTGGGTGTGGGTGGAAGGAGAATAGAGAGGAGGGATGCCATCTTATGAGGAACTGATGGGCAGAAAGATCTAAACAAGATCTTCCAAGTCTGTGAACTCAGTGGTATGCGCATCGATGATTAGGAAAACGACACTTTCACTGAGACCCATGTTCTCCTTCTACTTCAAGTTCTTACCTTCTTCGCTGCACTGGGGTAGAATGAATCCTATTGAGAAATTCATTTCAGCTTTCTGGGAAATTATTTTCTTGTATAAGCACAGAAGGTATCGGGAAAAATCTTCGAAGAGGCATCAGAAAAAGAACCAATCAAAAATTGCTGTATAAGCAAAGTTACTCCAAGTTTCCATTAGAAAACTCAAAATTGCTTCATCTAGCTGTACCTTCATCAAGGGTACGACTAGAATTTTGATGCCATCATTAAATAATGTTAGCTTCTAGGAGGTCCTGTTGGGCGTGGGAGTTGGGAAAAATGGCATGAAAAAATAAGCTGCAATATTCTCATGCCAGATAGAGAGTGACCAGAAGGGGGGGACAGGCAGGGCGAGGCAGAGGCAGAGAGACCGACAGAGAGATTAAGAGAGATAAAGAGCGAGAGAACGAAAGCGAAAGAGAGAGAAAGAGTTTTAGATACAAAACTCCATAATTAAAGAATATTGGAACCAGGAGAGCTCTGACCTTGATGTGGCTATGCTTAAGATGCCAGAGATGCCTATGTTGGACGGGGAGTTTGTAACCTTAGGAGATTTGAAGGGACAACCTTGCCAGAAGTAAATGAGGCCACTGAAAACTCAGCCCACATACAAATTGTTGACCCAGTACCTAGACCAAGCAGTTAATCTTTCAACTTTTGATTTGAGGGTTTTGGGGTGTGAGTCTAATGGGTGTCGGAGGAAAGTGGAGTTAGAGGTTTGATTTAAAGTAATTATGTTTATTGTATTTTTATTATCTTTAACGTAACTGACTAGGATAGAGTATAATTATTATAGTTTATTTTCTTTATTTTTTTGTGTAGTAAAATTCTTTCGTTTAAACCGTGAACCTTGTGGCTTCATTCTTTTAGTAAATACCTGGGTTTTCAGATGCTAAAAAACAATTAACCAACGTCACTGATCTCTACCGAGATCGCAACAGGGGCAAAAGATGATGAGATGCTTCACTGCAAGTGGGCAAGATTAGAACATATGGACTCGAAATACAGACTTGAAACGTTAACTCTGTTTCTCTCTCCACAGATGCTGCCAGAGCTGCTGAGATTTTCCAGCATGTTCTGTTTTTTATTTCAGATTTCCAGCATCCGCAGTATTTTGCTTTTACTTAGAGGGAAATGTGTTCAGTATTTGAAAAGGAGAAATATAAAAGGATTGGGGTGAGAATGAGGTTAGAAAATGCACACACCAGCACAGGTGCCAGGGTGGGCTGCAGAATGAGCTCTTACTGTGCTGTAATTTACATCATTTGATAAAAAAAACTCTTCTTTATTGTGCTCAAGCCCAGCGAATGGTTTAGAAAATGTTTGTGCTGAGCTGGGCTTAGGATAATGTGTTCCATAAGTAAAAAGAGTCTCAAATACTGAGGTAGTTCTTTGTGTAATCTCTCAGTTACTTTCAGGTCAGCCTGTGCCAGTCGCTATCATGTGTGAAGTCCAAGTTCACACTGCCTCCCACTGAGGCTCCCAGTTCAAGAGTGATCGAGCCTCGAGTATCATCAATTGAAGAGTTTGATGGCACCCTGTGATGTGCAGGGGTATTTTGGCTATATTTACAGAATGAACATCAGTGGTTTGTAGGGTTACTGTTGGAGGACAGATAGCATCCTTCTAAATGGTGTTGGAAGGGTTTATTGCCTCCCTGGTGCCAGGGTAAGGGACACTGTGAACCAGCTTGAAAGGATATCAGAGAGGGAGAGGAGGATCCAATTGTTGCGATACATGTTGGGAGCAACAACATAAGCAAGAAGTTCTGTTTGGAGAGTACCAGGAGCTAGGAGCTAAGTTAAAGGACAGGACATAAAGGGTTGTAATCTCTGGATTATTGCACAAACCATCATGCAAACTGGAGTAGGGATAACCACATTAAGGAGGTAACGGTATGGCTGAAGGAGTGGTGTGGAAAAGAGCGGTTTCATTTCATGGGCCACTGGCACCAGTAATGGGACAGGAAGGAGCTGCCCTATTGCGACAGGCTCCACCCAAACCAGACTAGCAAAAAGGATAAATAGAGCAGTCACAAGCACTTTAAATTTTGTACCTAAAAAGGATGGAACAGGGGACTTTCTAACTGGTGAAAAGCTGAAAACAGTGGAGTTCCAAAGAGACTTGGGGGTTCAGGTACAAAGGTCATTAAAACTTCATGAACTGGTACAGAAATCGGGAATGAAAACAGGAAGTGCTGGAAAAACTCAGCAGGTTTGGCAACATCTGTGGAGAGAGAAACAGAGTTAATGTTTCAAGTTGAATATGACTCATATCTTACTTGAAATGTTAACTCTGTTTCTCTCTCCACGAAAGCTGCCGGAGCTGGCTGAGCATTTCTAGCACTTCCTGTTTTTATTTCAGATTTACAGCATCTGTAGCATTTTGCCTTTTTTTGATGGAATGCAGGTCTTTGGGTCCAGAGCATTCGAATACAAGGGGGTAGAAGTTAGCAATAGAAAGCCTTGGTCAGGCCACACCTGGAGTACTGTGAGCAGTTCTGGGCACCACACCTGAGGAAGCATATAGTGACCTTGGAGGGAGTACAGCGTAGATTTGCCAGAATGATACCTGGACTCCAAAGATTAAATGACAAAGAGAGATGACATAAGGTAGGGTTGTAGCCCCTAGAAGGTTAAATGGTGATTTGATCAAATTTTCAAGCTATTAAGGGGAAACTGTTCAGGTAGATTCTAGGACCAAGGTAGATTCTAGGTTAATTCCAGGACCAGGGTAGATTCTAGGACCAAGGTAGATTCTAGGTTAATTCTAGGAACAAGGTAGATTCTAGGATCAAGAGGCCTAGTCAAAAAATTAGAGCCAGATCCTTCAGGAGCAAAATTAGGAAACACTCCTTCAAGCAAAATGTGACAGAAGTTTGGAAATCTCCCCCACAAAACACAATTGATGTCAAGTTTAATTACACAACTGGAAGGGAAATTTTAAATTAAGTCACCAAAAGTACATTTGATAATAACCTTTTATACAATTCTGTTACAAAACAAGGGTATCACATTTTTAAAGAGCTTTTGCAAGGGAAGAGAAATAATTGCTATTGATAAGAGTATTTACCCGTCTATACATTGGATTGGGGTCGCCATACTGATACACTGTTTGAAGATTTAGATTCCGGTTGTTGCGTCTGCCAACCGGCCCAGTGACAGTGTGAACACCACCACATGGCCGATTCGCATTTCTGCCCATATAGCTTTCATAGTAATCGTTATAAGGAACTCTAAAACAAAAAGAAACAGAAGAGAAGTCAGCAATTAGTCATAAAAAATGTTCAATATGTTGTATTTAAGACATCAACATTTAAAACATTGACAATCCACTAAGTTGCATATTATTATGACATCAATTTGTAAAGATAGTTTGGTGACCTTCAGATCGCATGCTCAAATGGTGCAGCATGCCCCACTAATGGGGTTCAGTATAAGGCTCATCAGGTTAACTTTCTTCCAGCAAAGGTTTAGAATCTCTTTACAAAGTAAGCCCAGGATTAAGCAAATCTCAAGGGTAGAATTTTCCCCCTGTTGGGGGGTTGTGTGGGGGCGGGGGTGGACCCGATCAGCGCCCTCGATCAGGTCTGCACCGCCATTTTACATGCGTGGGCCAATTAAAGCCCGCCCAGCTTGACACGCGCCCAGAAGCGCTGAGCGCTCCCTGTAGCGGGCAGGGGAAGGGATTCCCTGAGTCGGGAGTGCACTCTGTCGTGCATGCGCACAAAAGAGCACAGATTAGTTTCTTATGAAACATTGATTCAAGGTGAACAAAACTTTTAAGGACATGTCCCCTTATGTGAAACTGTCACATGAGCTGGGACATGTCCATTAATTTTATTAAAAACTTTTAAAACACTTTAAAAACATTCATGAAACCTCATCCCGCCTGTGGATGAGGTTCCAAGAAAAATGCGAAGGCCGCCTGGGCTCTTCGCCTGCCGCCGACCTTAAGGTTGGACGGGAAGCTCAGTTTATTAGTTTAACTGATAGTTAAATGGCCTTAATAGGCCTTTGACAGTTCGGTGGGCGCGCAGCCGATGCCGAACTGAAAATCGAAATGAAGCACGGTGACATCGGGACGCACGCCCGACATCACTGCGCGTCATTTTACACCTCGGCAAGCAGGCCCCGCCCCCGCTCACCGAGCCAGAGATTCTGCCCCAAATGTTTCAGAAGCTTGCAAAATGTCATATTGAAAGTTTTGTTCAAGGGCGATAGTGCCTCATCAGTTCTGACAAAGGATCACAAACCTGAGGTGTTAACTGCTTCTCTCTCTCTCCAGATGCTGCCAGACCTGCTGAGTATTTCCAGAATTTTCTGTTTTTATTTCAGATTTCTGCAGTGTTTTGCTCTTGAACTTTCTGTGTTAGAAGCTGTTCCTCTCTTACTGGGCTGGGCATCAGTCTCACCATTTGCTGCGCATTTATTCTTATTTTGTTCTGACACACTGGGCTGAATTTAACTCCTATTAAACAGGTGGGGGAGGGTTGGTGAGACTTTGAAAAAAAATCGCAAACTCGCCTCCAACTTTCCCATTTCCAGGTTAAAGGGAGTAAGATGTGAGTGGGGTGGGGTTCTGTGAGCCCCCTCCCACGAGGAATTGGTTGGCCAATTATTTTTTTTAATGAGCTTCTCAGCTTTTGATTTAATCTGCTTTGCAGTTTAACTGGGGTGGAAAGGTTTTCCAGGCCTGAAAGGGGGAAGATAATTGTTTCTCTTTGGCCCCCTCCCCCAACATCTCCATCACTCTCCATCTACTCCCTGCTCTCCCTTGGGGTCGGGGGTCAGAGCATCACCCCCACCCCTTCCAGCAGCGACCTTGCTGCACTATGCTCTACACAGGAGTGCTCCCTACCCAAATGGAAGCCATATCTATCAGTCAGGGGATCCTGTCAAGTCAAAACGACACACTCTGTGGGGTCAGTCTCCACAGGTGCAGGTGAACTTCAGGTAACAGAAATACCACCCCCTCCCCCCGCCCTCATCTATGCAGCGTTCTGCTGTTCAGATTCAGTCCGCTCCCTCCATGTGTTAGGATTAGCATAAGGGGAAAGAAATTCTGATCTTCTACCTTAGCCATCCAAGATTTTTCTTTTAAATCAGATTCCTTTCTTGATAAAATATTTCTATTTACTTTGTTCTATTTACCAACAGCATAGCTATCTTTCAGACACCTATTCTGGTTTTCCTATGACTTTTCCTCATCAACTCCCTGTGTGACACGTGGACAGCAGATACGCCTAAAAATCACGACATCAGGTCTGAGTCTGCAGGCTGGCGAACAGGATTCTACTCAACCACATTCAAACTGGACAGCCACAGTGCACCTCAAATATTCATCTCTGAGATCTTTTCGAAAATAAATGTTCTTGTGGACAATACAAACAATGCCCCACATAGCTGAATCATACCCATTAACTACTATTATCTGGTAGTCCTCATGTTTTACATGCTGCTGACAGTAATGTTCCAAGAAGGCTGGAATTATATATTGTATCTCAAACACTAAGGAATAATAAATGCTTTATGTCAAAGGCACAAGGTTTGCACTTATTTTTCTCTTCCTATCACTGCCTGAGTATGTGGTTTAATCGTTTATTTATTATTCAAAAGTCATTAGTAGGTAACCTTAACTTTAAGGAATAGTGTAAAGTGCTCAACATTGATTAATTCACAGTGATTTCAATGGAGAATATACAACAGGTATCTTAATGAATGTTGCCCATTATACATCATCATCCAAAGTCAAAATTACCCCAGTCTGCGTATGTCCAACACAAGGACTGGCTGGATAGACTATACTGGTCTTTTCCAGTCCTCTACGTTCCTACATGACTCCAAATCAACGGGTGGAATCATCCCAGATTTGCACCAAGCGCGGTAGCAGGCGAGAAAAAGAACGTTTTACCCGCCAGCCACAACGGCGGCTTTTCACGTCATATTGTCCCAATCCCACCTCGTTAATCATGCATTCCCGGAAAACACGTTGTTTCGATGGCGAGCGAGCTCATTCACTCGCCATGCCGTCACCTCACCGCTCCCTCACGCCGGACACCATATTTAATATTCAGCCTCACGCACGCCTCTCAATGCTTCTAGCCCAGTACTGCTGCATGGAAGACATGGCCCCAAGAGGCAAGACTGCAGCCCTGCAGCCACCACCCGTTGCCCCCCACCCCACCGCTAGTTTAGTGACGCGTCCCTCGAGCACCTTTTAGACACAATGGAGGCCTGCCGTGATATCTTCTAGCCCTACTCTGGCCACAGGAGTGAGTCACTATCACTCTCAATACACACGTTCACAAACCCATCACACATCCACAGGGCCCTCACTCGCTGCCAGTTCAAGGGACATCACCATTCACTCTCTCACACTCACCATCATTGTCCTCATCCCATCCATGGGACCACTCACCACCCACACAGGCTAGGTATACTTATCATCTGGCCTGGCAGGCGTCCTGCTTACGCTCCGTCTATCTGTATTCATGCAGGTCAAGCTGGCTCACAACAGGAGGGAGAGGTTGCAGACCGGTGGAGGAATGCACGGCATCAAGGTTCTAACAGATTTGAAAACAGAGCCATCCAGCTGGCCGGCGAGGGTCTGGACCGGTCCTGTGCTGACGGTGAGGTCAGCGCTGCTCTACAAAGTGAGCATCCAGCAGTGCAACATCCATCAGACAACCATGCTGTGAGTGATGTGTCCTGTTTCACAGGCCTCTGCCATGCACTAATTATCTCTCCTTGCTTTCACAGGCACATCTGCCAAACTGCTGAAGAGGTCCACAACCCAAGTCCCAAAGACACCTCAGAATCTGCTGGATCCCCAACTGAAGACCCGTCACAGCGCTCACTCGTGTTCTAGGGTAGCCTCCGGATCACAATCTGGTGAACAGATCACACTGTCTGATCCACAGCAGGTGGTGGCAGGGACTTCCCAGGTGTCCAGCACTCAGAGGACTGCTGGAGGCCAGAACGTTGCTGAGTCCGAGTCAGATGACGAGCCTCTGGATTCGGTCATGTCACAGTTGCTGGAGCTGCAAAGGCAAGCTCGGGAACATCAGGAAGGGATGTCCACTGGATTTCTCAGATTGCAAGGCACAATGGAGGAATCCATCCACCTGCAGGCTGAGGTGATAGCGCCGGCATGCCCACACACCGAGGTCAACACTGGTAGGATGGCGGCCACCATGGAGACCTTGGTCCAGGACATTGGTCCTGCATTGCTGTACAGGCTGAACTCGATCACTGACACCATACTTGGCCTCCAACAATGTAAACGCAAGAGGGGTGCCGGGCAGCTTGTTCTCACTTCAGCTTCCACTTCTCCTCTAGGAGCCAGCCTGGGGCCATCAGGCACCCATAGGAAGGAGGACCAGCAGCTCGACACCCCAGAGCCCTCCACCCACGTGACTCCAGGAGTGACCAGCCCATCCGAATCCCCTCTTCCTGTGACCCCAGCAGCTCCAGCTCCACAGGCTGAGGAGGATGTGCCTGCCATACAGCAGGACCCCGAAAGCAGGCCACGGCCCTTAAGGTCTCAGCCCTCCTCAGGACGCCCATCAAGGTCATCACAGACAAGGCATAGCAGTCAGCAGGCTGCCTCCACCTCCGCTGTGGATATCGGGGCAGCATAAAGGTGTGGTGACAGGGTTAGGAAGGTGAAGACGATGGAGTTACACAGCCTGGGCATGGGTGTTAATCACTTGTACATAACGTACACTATTGTAAATAAACTCCTAAGAATGTCTCCTTGTCTATGGCTCCTTGTTCTGATGAGCAATGATCGTGTCACTCAGATGTGAAACCTTGGATCCTGCACAAGATAAAGGCAGGCGTCTCAGTCCAGGCCCTCTTCCTGTGCTTTGTGTAACCTTCAGAACAAAGTGATGATCTGGCTTCACACTCACTGGACACATTACTGATGCCTGCACCTCGATGGTGCTGGTCATTGCTGCCAGAATGTCGTGGGCAGGCGTCACAGAGTTCCGTCATTCTCTCTGTGTGCCCTCAGCACCTTTAAGGTGGGGCTGGCCCCCATCTCTTCAGCATCTGTGACCAGTGACACTGTGCTCCTGAAGGGCTCAGGTACTGAAGGTGGACAAAGGATGAGGTGCATTTAAAGTTTCACAGCTGCGTCTCCATAATATGACCCTGATCACAGAGCACAAGCGAGCTGCCCTCAGACAGACTGGAGTCAGACATTCTCAGAGGCTATGTGAAGATCTATGGCGTCTCCTCATCATCATCCTCCAGGAATTGAGCGACTATTAGGGCCAACACTGCACAAAAGAGGCTCACCATCCAGTGCCAAAAGAGGATGAATGATCTCATCCGTGCCACCAGAGTAAGACAACTATCTCATCACTCTAAACTCACACACACAAGCCCATCACACATCCACTGGCATCTCACTCACTGCCAGCTCAAAGGGCATCACCACTCACTCACTCACACACACCCTCATCTTCATCTGGCCTCATCTTGTCTGGAGCCTGCCTCCTCAGCCCTCACCCTCTTGAGGCCACTTGCACAGATCAACTTGTGTCATCACACACACCCCGTATAGCCCTCACCCTGCAGCCTCTTCCCTTGCCTAAGGCCACTTCTCCCCCTTTCCCAAGCAAACCCTAGCCCTGCAGCTGTTGAAAAGCCATCCCTGCCTTACGGCTGGTCTCGTAAGTAGAGACCTGCCCGTGAGCCCCCCTAAAAGTGACGTGGTGCTGTCTGCAAAGCTGGTGCTGATGACCACAAGTGCTGCCTGAAGCAAGGTAGGCAAACAAACCTCCAAGTCCAGAGCGAAGTGCAGCTCGCCAGGTGCAAGTCATTTATATTGAGCTGTGAAACACGTCAGCGTGGTCAGATGATCCAGCCTGGGAGGATGATTCCAGTGAGCAGAGCTTATAATGAGGTTCCTGATGTCCGACAGTGGGAAACGCAGCCCACCATTGATGGGCAGAGCGGACGATTGCAAACTGGTTACACAACATCGTGAAACTGATTTTTGGACTTCTTGCCATTTTGTCCACTCACGCTGCCAAACATGATTGACGCCAGCGGGCATGGAAAATTCCGCCCTATGGCATTCCAGCTAGCCTGTCTCTCTGTGTTTCATCCTGGAAAAAAGGGAACATTGAAACCCAATATTTGTAAGATGGACGTGAATAGATCCCAACCTTCCATTGTATTGTGACGGTTTCCCTCATCCAAACTAGACTGGGTGAATGTCAAGTGTCAAACGACAACACAGGGTAATTGGAATCAACATGCACATCACCCTTTGTTTGGAAAATGGACTTTTAACTTGTGGAAGTCACATGATGAGGGAACCATTTTGTTGTTTGCTTTTGAAATCAGCTAGAAGCTGCTTTCAGAGAACCTTCCGCCAAAAGGCATCGAAGTAGCTTCAAGCCATCAAGCAGCTGAGGGTAATCAACAGCAATACCTCACAAGTGGGGAATCCCAAAAGAAGGACTCTCCCAAACTGTTCCAACTTCAAGATCATCCGAGAACCAACCTCCTCAAAATTCAGTTACAAGCGACCTCACAGCCTGCTGAGAATCCTTTGCCTTAACAGGCGTTCACTTCAATCTTAAAGCAGCAAAATCATCTAAGAAACTACAGGCCTGCCACAAAAAATACTGAGATAATTACATGCTGTAACAGTATATTACCTTCATCTGTACTAATCTTTGTATGTGTGTGTGTGTGTGTGTGTGTGTTTTGTGGTTTTTTTGTGTGTGTGTGTGTTACGAGTGAATGAAAATGTTGCATCATTTTCGGGGTAAATGCGCAAAAATAAATAACCTTCTTTATTTTTAAACTCACAAAAAGTTAGCTGCTTGAATTATTTAATTAGGGCACTCACTCTGCAGAGTGAGAAAACTCTGACCACTTACATACAAACATACTGAATACAAGCATAAAAAGGAAATACATAAATTCTATCCATGACACAATGTTGATGCTAGGACTCTGCTTGATCTGTTGGACCTTTAGCTAATTACCCACTATCCATTCTCCACCCCCACAACAATCCTACAGGACTACAACGTGAATTCATTTCCTTCAAAAATCAGATAGCACAATACTCAGACGTTTTTAGGTGGCATCTCTCTTCTCCTTGTCCCACAACCAGTTCGGGTTCTGTGACAGAACTACAGGGTCAGTGGTGCTGAACATCCACATTCTTACCCCATGCTTTTGCTGGAATATATGTACATTTTTGCATTAAGCCAACAAGGTATATAAATTCTTTTTTCAATGTGTAATTGTCAAATAGTTTTTAATTATTGCATTTAATTGTTACAGTTTCTCTTCACCCCATCACTAAACTTATCTTGGCCATGAAGAAAGACTGAAATGGCAAAAAGAATGAACGTGAAGTTAAGCAATTTATTAACCTATCATGTGTTATGTCTGCAGAAAACACAGCAAAATGAATGATATTTTTATAACATGTACAGTGATCATTGGTTAACCGTTGCTGCTGAATATTCTTCTGAAACAAAGACCTGTTTGGCACAATGGATAGATAGCAGACCTGATAATCTGAATTGAGTTCATGTTGTACCATGTGCGCCAACTGCTTTTTATACCAAAGGCACACAAACACAATGTCAGCCTCAAGAAGAGAAGAAATTGAAACATAACTCTCCTGAACATGGTGAGTGGAATGTCCTGATATCCTGGCTAAAAGTAGCAGCATGGAACAGCTGTTCAAATTTTTGAGATACTTTGCCTTTCCAGGATAGTTTGAGGTAGACCAGGCACTTTCCAGGTCCAAAACTGGCAGCATTTGACCCATTTGAGAGCTTGCATAATACAAAGCGAACAATGATCTGATCAGGATAGCCATTGTCACACTGCTACTGCACAGTGTTCCTCTGGCTATTCGTAATAGGCAGCATACAAACTATACTTAACCAGTCAACACTTGAAAGACCCAAAACAAAACAAAATGTTTGTTAGATGTGATTCTGTAAATGGGTAGCACTTGCTGAACAATCCTGAGTGCGCTAATAGTTACACTATTTAAGATAATCAGTCAAGTTGGTAACATGGCTCATTTACATTTTCTGGAAGCAACATATATTAGAAACATAGAAACTAGAAGCAGGAGTAGGCCATTTGGCCCTTCGAACCTGCTCCGCCATTCAATTTGATCGTAGCTGATCCTCTATCAACACCATACTCCCATTCTCTCCCCATACCCCTTGACACCTTTAGAGTTTAGAAGTCTATTTCCTTCTTAAATATATTCAGTGCTTTGGCCTCCTCAGCCCTCTGTAGTAGAGAATTCCACAGGTTCACCACCCTCTGAGTGAAGATGTTTCTCCTCATCTGAGTCCTAAAATGGCCTACCCTGTATCCTGAGATTGTGACCCCTTGTTCTAGACCACCCCCCTTCCCCCCCAAATCCCCCCCATCCATCCCTCCCCAGCCAGAGGAAATATCATCCCTGCATCCAGTCTGGTCAGAATTTTATACGTTTCAATGAGATCCCCTCTCATTCTTCTAAACTCCAGTGAATACAGGCCTCATCGGCCCAATCTCTCCTCATACAACAATCCTGCCACCCCAGGAATTTATCCTTTCTTAGGTAAGGAGACCAAAACTGCGCACAATACTCCAGGTGTGGCATTTAAGATTGAACCACATTGCTGCGGGTCTGGAGTCACATGTAGCCTAGGCTACGCCAGGTGCAGATTTCCTTCCCTAAAGGGGATTAGTTTTTACAACAATCAACAACAGTTTCATGGCCATCCTTAGACTTTTAATTCCAGATTTTTATTGAATTCAAATTCCACCACCTGCCATGGTGGGATTCGAACCCGGGTCCCCAGAGCATTACCCTGAGTCTCTGGGTTACTAGTCCAGCTACCACACTAATACCACTACACCATCACCTTCCCCAAAGACACCCTTGCTCCAGTACTCAAGTCCTCTTGCAATGAAGGCCAACGTGCCATTTGCCTTCTTAACTGTTTGCTGCACCTGCATAAAAACAAAAAGCTAAAAGCTACTGCGGATGCTGGAAATCCAAAACAAAAACAGAATTACCTGGAAAAACTCAGCAGGTCTGGCAGCATCGGTGGAGAAGAAAACAGTTGACGTTTCGAGTCCTCATGACCCTTCGGCAGAACTGAAGTATAGTTAGGAGAGAGGTGAAATATAAGCTGGTCTCCTTAGACCAGCTTATATTTCACCTCTCTCCTAACTATACTTCAGTTCTGCCGAAGGGTCATGAGGACTCGAAACGTCAACTGTTTTCTTTTCCACCGATGCTGCCAGACTTGCTGAGTTTTTCCAGGTAATTCTGTTTTTGTGCTGCACCTGCATGTTTGCTTTCAGTGATTGGTGTACAAGGATGCCCAGGTCCCTTTGTACATCAACATTTCCCAATCTATCACCACTTAAATAATACTCTGCCATTCTGTTTTACTTACCAAAGCGGATAACTCCACACATATCCACACTATACTGCATCTGCCATGTATTTGCCCATTCACTCAACTTGTCTAAATTGCCTTGAAGCCTCTTAATATCCTCCTCACCATTTACATTCCCACCTAGTTTTGTGTCATCGGAAAACTTGGAAATCTTGCATTTGGTTCCCTCATCCAAATCATTGATATATATTGCAAATTGCTGGGGCCCAAGCACTGATCCCTGTAGCACCTCACTAGTCACCGTCTGCCATTCCAAAAAAGACCCATTTATTCCTACTCTCTGTTTCCTGTCTGTCATACACAGGGACCTATTCTCTGCAAACAAAAGATGTCCAAGCCTTGTGCCTTTTCTGAAATACTCGGAAGCATGGGGAGCCTATATCCCATTGTTTCTCCATGGCAACACTCGACAATCAGATTTGACTAACCAAACGGCACCCTTTTCTTCTGTGGTATAAACTGTCTGAGCATTTGAAATTTGGCATTCTTGCCTTTGTCCTGATGAGTGCAAGATTAAAAAGCTTCAACAATACGTTTCTCTTTTCAGAAATATTCTGCACTACCAAGTGACTGTTTGAATAGAAGCTATTGTAACATAATATAAACTCAGTTCCCTTCTCAGGAATTACATAATCTATTCTTACCCCCTTTGTTGTTTTACAGAGTCTAATTCAGGTGCAGTGGTTGGGCGAGCTCTTGGATGTAGAGCTGAGGCAGCTATGGTGATAAGCTGTCTGAAAGGCAACAATTTGAAGAAATTTAATTCTTTATAAATACAGCATTATTTTACAATATTAAAGTTTAACAATTCCACTGATTACAACAGTGACTACCGTTCAAGTACTTAATCCCCTGCAAAGTGCTTTTGGATGTTCTGAGGTTATGAAAGGTGCTATATAACTTCAGATTCCTTTTAGTAACTTATTTGGGCAGTTCACAGCTACTTCTAACATAAAAGTAAATAAATTGTTATGAAACATAGAATACATTTGATTTGAAGCAATGAAGGCCAATGTTGAAAAACTACTGTCCATTACACCAGCGCAAGTCTTCTGCAGTAGTTAATCTACAGTAGTTTTACTGAAGGTAAGTCAGATGAAGTGTTGTCTTATAGGAAGCACTCTACCAGATAAATGTAATATATTATTCTGCGAACATATAAATGTGTGTCATTTAAACTGACTGGTATAACTACGTCGACATGTGTTATTGAAACGAGTGCTCAGGGCAGGATACAGATCAGTATTTTGGCTTTGATAGTCGGAAGGCAAATTAAAGAATTATAGACATTGAGGGCTCGATTTTAACATAGAAGCAACTGGAGGAAATTGGGATGATTCTATTGGAGAGAAAAAAATAGAAATTGTGTCAGGGCAACAACAACCTATTATATTAAAGGTGCTATATAGATATAAGTTCTCTCAAGGCACTTTACAGGAGCGTTATCAAAGGAAATTTGACACCAAGTCACATAAGGAGATATTAGGCCAGATGACCAAAGGTTTGGTCAACGAGGTAGATTTTAAGGACCGCCTTAACAGAAGAATTTTCCTCTTTGAGACACTCAACACAGGAACTCACCAAGCCTCCTTAGGCAGCACCTTCCAAACCCACGACCTCTACCATCTAGAAGGACAAGGGCAGCTGACACATGGGAACACCACCACCTGGAAGTTCCCCTCCAAGCCACTCACCATCCTGACTTGTAAATATATCGCCGT
Organism: Cetorhinus maximus; assembly: GCF_964194155.1. Classification (NCBI taxonomy): domain Eukaryota; kingdom Metazoa; phylum Chordata; class Chondrichthyes; order Lamniformes; family Cetorhinidae; genus Cetorhinus; species Cetorhinus maximus. Next base: position 49,081,139 of record NC_135893.1, read on the forward strand.
TCCTTCACTGTCGCTGGGTCAAAATCCTGGAACTCCCTCCCTAACAGCACAGTGGGTGTACCTACACTAGGTGGACTGCATTGGCTCAAGAAGGCAGCTCACCGCCACCATCTTCTCCAGGGCAATTAGGGATGGGCAATAAATGCTGGCCTAGCCAGAGACACTCACATCCCATAACAGAATTTTTAAAAAATCCTTAATGCCTACATCTTCGACCAAACTTTTGGCCATCTTTCCTAATATCTCCTTACATGGCTTAGTGTCATATTTTGTTTTATAATGCCCCTGTGAAGCACCTTGGCAGGTTTTATTATGTTAAAAGCACTATATAAATGCAAGTTGTTGTTGTTGAAAGCAGAGAGGTTTAGGATGCAGGACAATAATCACCAGTGTCAGCTTTTTCTGATCCCCAAATCAACTCCATCTTTTAAATGCCAATGTCAAACTGTATCAAATAACCTTTTGAAAATATATTTACTTACGGCCCTGCCAATACCCTTGTAGATTTTGCACAGGAAATGCACTTGAATCGCTCAAATAACTGTCTGAAATTGGGTGATAGAACAGTTAAACAGGTTAACAATGCCAAGTTTTATCAAGGTAGCATTAATATCATTTATCTGCACTATTTTTAATACAGTGTTTCAGTTCATTTTGTTATGTTTTGTGATGTTTGGATTTCAAAAGGAATTTTTCTCAAACATTTTCTTTTCTAAATGACCAACTCGATACATGTTCGTTAATAAACTAGTTATTGTTCCATGATCTCAGGTACCTATGCTGGTTATCCATCAAATAGAAACAAAAGTGAAAGAAACTAAAACAAAATGAATCTAAGGGTCCCCCTTTCCCCTATCCTGTGAACCTCCACAAATGTACAAATCTGGTCCGTTGGCCTTTATTGCAAGAGGATTTGAGTATAGGAGTAAAGATGTCTTGTTGCAATTGTACAGAGCCTTGGTGAGGCCACGCCTGGAATATTGTGTACAATTTTGGTCTCCTTACCTAAAGGAGGATATACTTGCCATAGAGGGTATGCAACAAAGGTTCACCAGGCTGAACCGTGAGATAGCAGGACTGGCCAATGAGGAGAGATTGAGAAGACTGGGCCTATATTCTCTAGAGTTTAGAAGAATGAGAGGTGATCTCATTGAAACCTAGAAAATTCTTAAGGGGCTAGTAAGGGTAGATGCAGGAAGGATGCTTCCCTCAGCTGGAGGGGTCAGAACCAGGAGACACGGTGTCAGAATAAGGGCCAAGCCATTTAGGACTTTGATGAGGAGGGATTTCTTCACTCAGAGGGTGGTGAATCTTTGGAATTCTCTACCCCAGAGGGCTGTGGAAGCTCAGTCATTGAGTATGTTCAGGATAGAGATCAATTCTAGATATTAAAGATATCAAGGGGTATGGGGATGGTGTGGGAAAAGGGCATTGAGGTAGAAGATCAGCCACGGTCCAGATGAATGGCGGAGCAGGCTCGAGGGGCTGAATGGCCTACTCCTGCTCCTATGTTCCTATATACTGCTGTCTATTCCTCAAAAATAATAAGTGGAATTTAATTACTTTCCAAAATCCCCAATTAAGTCTGGAATGGGAAGGGTCAAGGATGGTCTTCACATCTGGAGGGCAATTGAAGCCCTTAAGTGGCCACTGGTATTCAACCAGCAGGGCCGAGAGCCAAGCCATGTGGGCAAACTCCCAGGTAAACCCTGCAGCCTTGTGGGCAGGGGGTCCCTCCTTCTCGGGCTCTCAGGCATCCTGTGCCCAATGGAGGTACCTGCTCTGTCTCCCGACCGTCCCCAATAATCGTGCCTCATTCACCTTCGTCCAGGGGCTCCAGTGACAATCCTCATTCTCGGGCCCTCCGCAGGACCAGCAGTGGGGGGGGAGGGGGGTCTGCAACTGTCCCACACCAGAAAATACTGTGGGAAATTGCCCCTGGAGGAGTTGGGAATCCCAACGGGGCTCCCAGAAATGGCAGCTGTGGGGTTGCCACTGGCTCTCCAGTGGGTGGACGGGCCCAACACCGCGACCGTTAAATTCTTCCCAATGTCATTGGGTTTTTACAGCACGTCAAGTTTATATCAAGTTTCCACCATCTATAGGGGTCTTTACTGACTACAACACAAGATAACTCTAAGAGTTTTTGTCGTTTGTTCCTTTTTATAACCTTTCATTACTGCTTCTGCACAGTTTGATCTTGGGGAATTGGCAGTTCAATGGAACTCTCGGACCCCAGTATCTAATCATCATGGTGTCCAATTGTCCCAGGACACAGAGGGACAAGTTTGAAGGATGGAGATGTGAATTTGGATGAATTAGTTGTGTGAATAAGGGAATATTCATATAGAACTTTCCTGCAGAAGATTAAATGGTGGGGTATAATTCATGATGGCGAGATTTTTGACAGTGTGTGGGATTATTGAACACAGTTTACATAGCCTTTTCACATGCCACACCTTGTATATTTTTATCAGTTGCGGTCCAACTCAAAACAGCTAAACAAACAAATGATAGACAAAACAGAACATCTGCCTCTCCAGAATTAAAACCACTAATTACAAATGCAGGTGTTTTTTTCCAGTCTGCTCCACACTCACTTCCAAGTAGAAGAACTCAGGTTTCGTAATACTAAGATTGGGGCCATCCAATTAGCTGCCTCTGTCGTTTCCCCTCTCCTAGCCTGGTCTCTACGGCTAGCTACCTTCCCTAGCCCTGAACTCGCATCTTTCTCTCGTTTCTCTCCAATCTCCCCTCATGCCCTCTTTGAGCTCATGTTTTCCATAAGACCCACCTCCTGTCCCCTCGATCCTATTCTCACTAAAACTGCTGACCCTGCACCCAACGCCTTCTCCTAGTCCCCATGTTAGCCAATATTGTTAATAGTTCTCTCTCCTCAGGTGCTGTCCCTCTTTCCTTCAAAGCTGCCATCATCACACCTCTCCCCAAAAAAAGCAAAACTGACCCCTCCGTCATTGCAGATGGCTGCGTCATCTCCAACTTCCCTTTCATCTCTAAAGTCCTTGCAAGTGTTGTCGCCTCCCAAACCCAGCTGGAACTCCATGTTTGAATCCCTCCAATCAGATCTCCGCCCTGCCACAGTACCAAAACTACTCTTACCACAGACACAAATGACATCCTATTTGCCTGTGACAAAGCTAAACTATCCCTCCTCACCCTTCTCACAACTACAAGCTATTAATAATACAGAAACAGGTCATTCAGTCCAATAGGTCCACGTCAGTGTTTAAGCTCCAAAGAAGCCACCTCCTGCCTTTCTTCATCTAACCCCACCAGCATATCTTTCTATTTCTATCTCCCTCATTTAGATTCCAATTAAGTATATCTATACTATTTGCCTTACCACTCCCTGTGGTAGAGAGTTCCAAATTCTAACCACTTCTTGGGAAAAAATCTTCTCCTAAATTCCTTATTGGACTTATTAATGACTTATATCTGTGGTCTCTAGTTCTGGTCTTGCCTGCAAATGGTAACATGTTCTCCATGTCTACCCTATCAAATCTGTTCGTAATCTTAAAACCTCTGTCAGGCCACCCCTTGTTTCATGTTTAAGGACAGCTGGACTTCTTTGGTGTGTACTCAGTGAGAGCCTTTATTAAACTGACCTAGGATGTCTGCCCCCAGAGGCAGAGTGCCTCATGGCAGAGTCACATGACTGGCAAGCCAGTTGGTCAGTACAGGATTGCATTTCCAAAACCCAAGCACCCATCAGTACTCTTTTTTGAGAGGCACACCCCTCCCCCAGCCTGTTTAATCTTTCCTGATAGGTATAACCTCTCCGTTCCAATATCATTCTAGCAAATCTAATTTGTATCTCTCCAGTGCCACTATATCTTTTTTTAATAATGAGACTAGAACTATTTCATAAGTGAAACCTAACCAAAGTTCTACACAATGTTAACGTAACTTCCCTGCTTTTCAATTCTGGCTCTCTAGAAATGAGCATGTGCTTGGTTTACTTACGTAAATGGCCTCATTAACCTGTCTTGCCACGTTTAGTGATTTGTGTACCCCTAGATTCCTCTGCTCCTTAGTTTTTTCAAGGAGTATGTGACCTCCTCAATCTTCCTACCAAAATATACTACCTCTCACTTATCCAAATTGAAGTTCATTAGCCACGTACATGCCCATTCTGAAAGTCTATTAATGTCTTCCTATATTTTGTTGCAGTCTCTGTACTAACTACATCCTTAAATTTGGTGTTATCTGCAAATTTTGAAATCTGGCTTCTGATTCTTGAGTCCAAATTGCTTCTGTAAAACGGTACCAGTACAATTAGATGAATAAGGGGGTTATTTTCATTTGCAACTTTACAAGTTAACAATAATTTGCGGAAATTTCCAGGGGTAACATTGTGGGCTCCCAATTTCATCCCATTAACTTGGCCGATGACGGGTGGAAGACCAGAAACGTGGTGTAAACATTTCCACACATTTCCTCCAAAGCAGCAGGTCAGGGAAAATCCATGGAAATTCTTACTTTCACGTCTCTGCAGGTCATTTCTATCCCCATAAAATTATTTTTCCTGGTTTTTTTTTTCTAGCTTGCATTCAATTCACTCACTTCCTGAATCCAGCAGCAGAATCTGCCTCAAAATTTGGGCCATTTCTCAACTGCTTTTTTAGCTGTTTCCATCTTTCCTCCAATTGTTTCTTTAATGGGTCCAGCTCCAGTCGATCCAGCTGTAACAAAATTAATTCAGATTTCACAGAACTAGAAATTAGTCAGATCAATCACCCATTAAATGTATATCCCAGAAAACATTTCACAGCAGGTCTACTGAACAGGCTTGCAGTACTTAATTTATAGCATAATAAATCTGATTTTTTTCTTAGAATCATTATCTTTTACAATTCTCTTCATTGACCTATTTTCATTCTTTGCTATCCATGTTGCTTTTCTTTTGTCCATTCATCTGATTATTATTTAACCCTTAACAAATAAAATGTTTTTTTTAACCTCTACTAAAATACAAATAAAAGTAGTTGTTTGGTAGTACAGAACTTGAGTATTGCTGAAAAAAGAGACATGCCTAAGCTTTTGGTCTTGCACTCATCAGGACACTCACAAGAATACCAATATAAGGGGAAAACAACAATTTATACTCTCTTCACGTACAGTATAAATTGTTGTTTCCCCCTTATGTTGGTATTTTTGCAAGTGTCCTGATGAATGCAAGATGAAAAGCTTAGACATGTCTCTTTTTTTCAACAAATAAAAATGTGAATTCCTTCTGAAGTTCTTTGACCTGTCCATTAAGTGGAAAGCCAAGAAGAGAACATCATGACCAAGTTTTTAAGAAACTGAGAAAATGTTGATAGAATTCATAACATGGTCACGAACCAGAAAGGGAACAGGTGTAGAATAAACAGTGGGAAATGATACAACCGGGGTGACTTGGAAATACTAGAGGATAAAACTTAGATGGAAAATGCAAAATGGAATGCAGAAATATAGGCTCAAAGGAAGAACAAGGGAAGCATTTTCCGACCCTGCTGAGGTCAGGAACAGAGGTGGACAGGGCCTGAAAATACCGGCATGTTGGTTTCCCGACACTGGCCTTTTTGGCCAAGGTGGGTACGGGGCCCGGTAGGGCTCACACAGCGACAAGCCTTACAGGTTCTGACATATAGAACTGCTCAGGACATGCGTGGATAATCAAACAAATAGAATAAATTGGTTTAGGAGCCCTGTCAAGCAAACTCTTATAGGACAACGACAGCTAGGTATCACTTGCAGGCATTGTGCTTGTGGCTCTGAAGAATAGATTGGATACACCAAGTAGTAAGTCTGACAAATCACAATTTAAAAATCTGATCTTCAAAACTACCGCAGGGACATGGATGAAAGGCTAGAAAGAACTGGCTGTTCTTATTATCACAAATCTTCACTATTAACTCAAAAATCTAAAACAGGTCAGGAAGTTTCAAATTCACCTGCAAACAGCGAATGTTAATATATTTTCAAGTGCCCTTTTGCAGTGAATGTGAAGTGTTAACAGTTTAAATTGAATAAATCAAAAATTTTGTATAGACTTGTTGGTTGCACCGATACATACTTAGACAGCCTAGGCTTCATAGTAATTTGATTAACTCCTTTTACTAACAACTTGACGCTCAGGTAGATGGTTAGGAACATACATATATATAATATAGCAAAATACTGATCTTATTACCTTGCAGTCCATGTCACAAAGGAGTTTCTCCAGTACTTTCTGCCAGTCCTTCTCTTGGGCACACACCTTATTCAATAGTTCCTGCATCATTGCATTTAATTGCTGCGCTGTTGCATCCAGCAGTGTTCTACTCACTTTAGATTCTAATGCTTTCTTGTCAGCTTTCTGGAGTGAGAAATAAGAAAAGAATATCACTGAAGAGGAATATGTCGGCCTAATGATAACTTCTTTACCTCTGAATAGATCAATCTGGCAGTTGGCATATAGCAAAGTAGCAAGTGTATTAGTGGGACAATTAACGGAAGCCAGTGGTTTTAGTCTGTTACCATTGCCTAATCAGTACCATACAAAGAAGTGCATAGCATTCTGCCAGTAGGAGAATTAATATAACTTCTGATTGCTTTCAAAAGAAAGGATTAAAACTAAGTGTTAACTGAAGAGCAATGCTAATATTAAATATGCCTGCAAACAACTTAAATTTATATAGCGCCTTTGAAAATAAAAAAAGGTTCCAAGATATTTCACAGGAGCATTACAAAACAAAGTATGACATCGAGCCACGAAAGGACATATTAGGTTGGACGATTGAAACTTTGGTCAAAGAGGTAGGTTTGAAGGAGTACCTTGAAGAAAAAAAGATATAAGACAGGGGGAGAGATTTAGGAAAGATATTCCAGAGCTTTGGGCCTAGACAACAGGAGGCACGGCCACCAATGTTGGAGTGATTAAAACAGCGAGTGCACAAGAGGCCAGAATTAGAGAAGCACAGATATCTCGGAGGATTGTGGTGCTGGAGGAGATTACAGAGTTTGGGAGGGGCAAAGCCACAAAGGCATTAAGAACATAAGAAATAGGAGCAGGAGGCGACCACACGGCCCATCGAGCCTGCTCCACCATTCAATACAATCATGGCTGATTTTGGGCTTCAATTCCATTTTCCTGCTCACTTCCCAAAGCTTTTAATTCCCAGACAGACCAAAAATCTGTCTATTCCAACCTTAAAAGTATTCAATGATGGAACATCCACAACCCTCTGAGAATTTCAAAGATTCACAACCCTTTGAATGAAGACATTTCTCCTCATTTTAACCCCAGATGATCGGCCCCTTATCCTGAGACTGTGCCCCTGTGTTTTAGATTCCCCAACCAGCAGAAACAATTTCTCAGCATCCACCCTATCAAGTCCCTTCAGAATTTTAATAAGATCACCTCTCATTCTTCTAAACTCCAGAGAATATAGGCCCAATTTACTCAGCCTCTCATCATAGTGCAACCCCCTCATCCCAGGTACCAATTTAGTGAACCTTCGCTGTACCTCTTCCAATGTAAGTACATTCTTTCTTAAATGTGGAGACCAAACTTGATCACAGTTATCCAAACGTAGTCTCAGCAAAACCTTGTGTAATTGTAGCAAGACTTCTTTATTCTTGTACTCCAACCCCCTAGCAATGAAGGCCAACATGCCATTTGCCTTCCTAATCATTTGCTGCACCTTGTTATGACACAGCAGATGATGTGTGCCAGGCGGATCAAATCCACGAGGGAAACTTGATCACGCTATCACAACAGTTTTGCAATTTGTATTTATTTCAAGATGTGTGAACTGAATTCAGAAGTAATAAGACAGCCAGGACTTTTAGAGATTTTTTTAAAAAACTAAATTAAAATATTAACAAAAGAGAAGATTTTAAGCACATACATAGAACTACAAATTACTACTATGATAACTCCTAAAATCCCTAATTAACCTGACTCCCAGTTACGCCCCCTTTAAGGCAGTGATCCAAAAATAGATTTTAGATTTTAAACAGACCATCAAATTAACACAATACCCTGGACAGTGAAATTCCAAATGGTTTTCTCCTCCAGCTTCAGTTTCGATAGACAGCAGGCTTATGCACAAATACTGGGGGCTTCATTAAGTCAATTTCACTTACTTCTGTTAGATCTCACAATGCCTTTCTCTGACACATAGCCTCATTTGCCTTTATATATGTTTCTCTCCTTTTTAACATGTAAATTCGATTGTTTTATATGTCTTTGAAACTGTATCTTCCTCGCAATATAAAAACGTTCATGTTGCTACTATTTATTGTCAGCAACCCTTGGGAAAAATAAACACATTCCTTAGCCTTGCTTGTTCGGCTCTTTGTAAACAAACTAAAATCCCTTTCATCTAGCTAAAAATGCAAATTCCCTTCGTGCCTTACATGTTAAGCCAGCATCCAAGTTTACTCATTAGCATATCAAGCACCTAGCTTTTTTTGATGAGTCAAAGCCTGCAGTCTACTTGACTTCAAATTAAATCACACACAGGCAGACCTAACTGCTTACCCCAATAAACCTACTTTACAATAAACCAGAAAAACATTCTGAAAATTATTATACTTTCATGACAACCTGCATGCTAACCTTCTGTATCCCTTGTACCGGCACACCCAAGTCTCTTTGAGCAGCAACGCTTACAAGTTTCTCACCTTTTAAAAAAGTTCTGCTTTTTTATTTTTATGACCAAAGTGAATAACTTCACTCTTCCCTATATCATATTCCATCTGCCCTCTTGTTGCCCACTCACCTAACCTGTCTGTACCTCTCTTCAGCCTCTGTGTCCCCGCCACAGCTTATCTTTCCACCTAGCTTGGTATCATCAGCAAACTTAGATATATTATTCCCTGTCTCTTCATCTAAATCATTAATATAGATTGTAAATAGTTGAAGCCCCAGCGCTGATCCTTGTGGCACTCTACTATTCACTGCCTGCCAACTTGAAATAGCCACATTTATGCCCACTCTCTGCTTTCTATCCACTAACCAATCCTCTATCCATGCTAATATATCAACCCCAACTCCATGAGCCCTTACCTTGCATATTAATCTTTTGTGCGGCACCTTATCAAATGCCTTTTGGGAATCCAGGTATACTACAACTACTGGTTCCTCTTTATCTAACCTACTAGTTACATCCTCAAAAAATCCAATAAATTTGTCAAACAGGATTTCCCTTCAGTAAAACCATGTTGTTTTATCACACCAACAAATCTCTAAGCAAACCTATCTACCCAACCCCTCAATCACCACCTGCCCCACATGTGGCAAAGTCTGCAGATCACACATTTAACTTTTCAGCCATCTCAGAAACCAGTGAAACATAGTGGAAGCAAGTCATCCTCGATCCCGAGGGACTGTCTAAGAGAATACTGCATATTTATATCACTGCTAATTCTTCTTTAGTTACAAAAATTCTTACCCCATTGATCTCCAATTCCAAAAGTTCTTTGTCAACCTTCTTTTCCTCAAGTACTTCAAGTTTTTCTTGGATCCCCTGCACAAACACATTTGCAAATATTGATATATAATTCAGGGAGGATTAAAGACCATTTGAAAAATCATTCCAACGGTTCCCTTAAAAGCAAGTTAAAAAAACAGATGATTGACAATGCATATTTGAAAAGACATACGGCTGACAACAACGATGACACTTTGTCAGCAAGTATCAAGCTATTCTTTACCAGATATAAAGGTCAAAAGCATCACCTGGAGTTCGTCATGGTCAGCCTGCAATACTGCAAGGCGGTTCTCAAAATCTTCTTCCATTTCTTCCAATTTCCTCTTGAGGGTTGCTATTAATTCTCTATCCTAACAAGGGAGAAATGCAAAGTCCAGCAGTTAGAAAGCATTAATCAATATTAAGCTACTCATACGCCCACTTTACGATGTCTACATTGCTAATTTATATCTCTGAAAATTACAGTTTTCCTGTGTAAAACAGTCATATGCGAATTGCTACAACATAATAATCTTGCAATAAATGAATATCCACATTTAATCAACATTTCTTGCCAGTAACAAGCTCAGTATGAACTTTCACTCACAAGATTAACGTCACAGCACATTCTTGACTAAGCTATGTGAGTCATCATGAAGAGTGAGCTATCTTCCAATTTTGTTTCAAAACGATCTACATAGAAGCCTGCATTTTCCAATTTTCTTGCCTATTCCAGCAGCAGGAGTGAAAAATGTACAGGTAACTGGTATGCTACCACTTCTTTAACACCCCCTGCTGATGTTGAATTTCATCCTGCATAGAATGTTGGAACACAGAAACAGACCATTTGGTCCGTCAAGCACGCTCCAGTATTTTTCTCCACAGACTCTACTCCCACTCTCCTGCATGCTGCCCATGCCCTTCCATGTATATAATCTTTTTGCATAAATTGTGTGGCACAATAAAGGGTGTTTTGCCCTAATCTAAATTAAGCTATAGCTGATCTGAATATGCTTGATGCCAACACAGGATTCCTCATATAAGCAAGTATTGCAATTTCCTGCAATAACAGCCCTCTGCTCTAATAAGCATAATGGAAGCAAAACCAAAAGGATAAAACATCTTTAGTTTTAATTTACCGTGTGCATTTTGCTGAGACTTTGAATTAAGAATAAAAGTGAAGCTAATAGCAACTCTGGTTGTCTATACATGCACAGTTAAACTCAGGAATCCAGACCTTGTTGTCAGAGATACCCTGCTCCTCCGCAGGGTGTGCTGTAACTGCCCTTGCCAATGGACTCGACATTTAAAGATATGCAATGGCATAAAGTTGAAATACTTGCCCATTAGTTCCACTAAAGGCACCAAAAAGTTAGGGCCGGTGAATTCTGGATAAGTGAATTTTTAACAGCTTGGTAATCGATAATTACTAACAAACGACTTCTCTGTCCCTGAAAATTTATTTTTACAAATGTGGAGTTTCATTCCTTCATAAATTAATTATTATTGGAGACCATGGAAAACAATCTCTACTTTTTCTGCCAGTTCCCTTTTATCTTTCTCTCAGGTATCTCATTGAACGGAATGAATCCTATCTGTTTTTTGGAATCTTTATTCCACTTTCAGCGCACGATTTAAATCTAATTTACATTTCCCGCTTTTTATTTCAGACTCTGTGGGTTGGACTTTAACTTTGCCAGTCACTGGGAGTTGGCGGCGACGGTGGCGGCGGGTGGGGGTGGGGGGGGTGGGGTTGGTTGGGTGGCGCTTGGTAGTGCAGGATACCTGGAAGTAAGTACAGCATTGCCAATAAGTGGCTTTTTAGCTCAGCCACTGCATCATCTTATCATTTCTGGGTTTCCCAAACAATTAGCATGAATGGCCATGATGGTGGTCCATATGAGTTGATGTGTACTCTGGCGTTTAAATCGACATTCCAAACATGGAATTTGATGGAGTTGGGTGAACAACAGAAGGAGTTAGCAGAACGGGGTTCAGATGTTCGAAAGCTATGCCTCCCAGGTCATGCTATTAGAAGCTGTAATGGCCCAAGCAGAGACACACTTCTTTATTGATGGGATGAAGGTACCTGCAGGTGAAGCAAAGACAACGTGGCCGGAGGTTGCCTATGATATCAGCAGCAGGAAGGTGGTGCTGCTTTCGTGGATTTTGTGCCAAAAGCTGTTTAATGACCTAAGCAGAGCTCAGTACACTAATACATTCATCTACATCCTGATGTATGTATCACCCAACCCTCTGACTTTGCCCTAACCCGCTCCAGCACAAGACAACTTTTACCAGGGAGACCAAGAGTACAGCGAGACTGGAGGGGAGGATAAAACAGTTCGGGTGCAGGTTGATTGAGGTGAGGGGGGTTCAGAACAGACTGACCGCATTCAAGAAACTCCAGCTGCTTCAGCTCAGGCTCAGGATTTCCAAACTTATGGGGAAGCTGAGATCACTCAGAGCATCAGGAAAGATGAGAGTTTCCTGGATTGTACAATCCCGGAGGTGGACTACACACAAGCAGTGAGAGGTCAGGATAGGAACTGGGTGTCCATCCAGAAAAGTAGGAAGAGGCAGGAAGTACAAGGAATCTTTGGAGTGTGTGCCACTCTCAAACAGGTACTCAGCATCAGAGACTACGGGAGTGATGACACCTTAAAGGAGTGCAGTTCAGACAATGGCACCAGTGGACAAGGAACTGTGCAGAATGGAACAGCAAAGAGTAGAAATGAGTCCTAATAAGGGATTCCATAGTCAGGGGAACGACAAGCATTTCTGTACCCATCATCATGAGTCTCCTATGTTGCCTCCCTGTGCCAGGGTAAATGACATCACAGAGGGGATGCAGAACATTCAGCATGGGGAAGGAAGTGGCCTGGAAGTTGTGGCATACGTCAGTGCTAATGGCATAGAGAGGGCAGGCATTGAGGTCCTATGATCAGATTTTCAGCAGCTTGGGAGAAAGTTACAAAGCAGAACATTGAAGGTAGCAATCCCCAGGTTACTCCCAGTGCCAAGTGCTAGCAAAAGTGGAAACCAGAAGTTAAGGAGGATCAATGCTTGGCTTGAGGGTGCAGGAGGGGGGGCTTCAGATTTCAGATTCTTGGGGGTTGTGATCAGTTCTGGGGCAGGAGGTGCCTATTCAAAAGGGACAGGTTGCAACTCAATAGAACTGGTACCAATGTCCTTGTGGGGAGGTTCACTAATGTAACTTGGGGCTGGGGTGCAGTAGTTTAAAGTAAATGGGCATCAGCATATAGCAATAGAAAACAGGAATAAAATGAATAAAGTGAGTGTGTTGGACAGTACTAGAGAAGGCAGTAGTTCCATATTAGATAGCAGCAAGCTAAAAAGGACTATGAGGAATACAGGTAGGTTCACAATGCGTGTATGTAAACCTCAGAGTGGTGGATAAGTTGGTGAGCTACAAACATATATAGCCATGTGGGAATATGATGTCGTGGCAATAGCGGAAATGTGGCTTAAAAATGATGAAGACTTGGAGCTTGGAAAAAGGGAAATGGGGTGGCAGAATTGATTAAGGAAAACATTGTAGTGTTGAAAATAGATGATGTTCTCGAAAGGGCAAGGGCAGAATCTACCTGGTTAGAGCTGAGAAGAGTATGATCATGCTACTGGGTGCATTCTGTAGGCTTCAAATTAGTGAGAAAGAGAGGGGAACAAATTTGTAGGGAAATCACAGATGTACAATGCCATAGAGTGGTGATATTGGCAGACATTAGTTACCCAAATATCGATTGGGATTGTGATGGAGTAAAGGGTAAGAAGCGGGGAGGAATTTCTGAAATGTGTTCAGGAGAACTTCCTTGATCAGGATGTTCTCAGCCCAACTAGGAAGGAAGCAATGCTGGATCTGGGGCTGGGAAATGAGATAGGCGAGTGGACCATGTGTCTATGGGGAACACTGGGATAAGAATGATCATTACATCATAAGGCTTAGATTAGTAATGGAGAAGAGCAAGAACAACCTGAAGTAGAATTTCTAAATTGGATGAGGGCTAAATTCAATGGGATGAGAAATGATTTAGCCAGGGTAAAATGGAAGTAAAGACTGTCAAAGAATACAGTAATGGATCAATGGGTGATCTTTAAGGGAGAGATGTTTCAGGTACAGGCTAGGTACATTCTAACAAGGTCAAAAGCTAAGGGAGACAAAGCCAGAGCTCCTTGGATGATGAGAGAAATAGAGAATATGATGAAATAAAACAAAAAGAGGGGGAAGAATTTTAAGGCCCCATTGCGGCAGGGGCAGGGCCATAAAATGCAGCGAGCTGTTCAAATATTCATTGACTTCGGCGGGTCCGTAAAATCCCGCCAGTGTAAAATTCCACCCAGGATGTTTGATACGTGTAACATGAATTCTTGTATCAAGAACCAGATTAAGTGCAACAGGTTGAGAGAGGAAGTGAAGAATACGGCTGGCAAAGAGAGAATATGGGGATAGAATGGCAGCCAACAAAAACAGGAACACAAATGATCTTCTACCGCAGGTAAAGTGTAAACAGGTAGTTTCAGGTGGAGTGCAGTTCCACAGAAGAATCATATTAGACTCAAAACTTTGGCTCCGTTTCTCTCTTCACAGATGCTGCCAGGCCTGCTGAGTTTTTCCAGCACTTTTTGTTTCAGATTTCCAGCATCCTCAGTATTTTGCTTTTATATAAGAGGTGGAATGGATCCTATTAGGGACAAAGGGGGTGAAAAATGCTCAGAGGCACAGGGCAAGGCTAGTATATTTAATGAGTACTTTGCAGTGGTATTTACCAAGGAACAGGAGGTTGACAAAATATTGATAGAAGCAGAAGTAGATGGGGTGAAAATTAACAGGCAGAACGTACTGGAAAGATATGGGCGAGGTACCAGAAGATTAGAGAGTGGCTAATGTGATACCCTTATTCAAGAAAGGATGTAAAAACATTCATAGCAAGTACAGGCCGGTCAGTTTAACATCAGCAGTGGGTAAGGTTCTAGAAACAATAACTAGGAAAAAAAATCAACAAGCACTTGGAGAGGTTTGAGTTAATTAAGGAGAGCCAGTACAGATTTTTAAAAGGCAGGTCACGTTTGACTAATCTAACTGAATGTCTTGATGAACTGGAACGGTTCCAAGGATGAGGGGATTTTAGCTATGAGGCTAGGTCTCAGAAGCTGGGGTTGTTCAGTTTCAAAATTGAGGGATTCATTGCCATAGGATAAATGTATCTTACTTTGTTTGCTGACTGCAAAACTCAAACCTCTCTTTGGGTGCCACCATCAACAATATGCCTGACCACATCAGCCTACCCGGTTGCCATTTCAGGGTGGATCCAGAGGTCTACAACCTTGGCACACTGGAAATCTAGAACTGTGCATACTTCCCCACTGCAACTTACACATTACTTGCCATCTACCTCTTCACCAATGCTACCAAAACCCTAATCCATCACCTCAAAGCTCAATTTCTTGAATGCTTTCTAAGCTTATTCAGAATGCTCAGGCCAGTGTCCTCACAAATACAAAGTTCTGCAAGCTCATCATCCACCATTCTTGCTAGAATTGGCTGGCAAAATTGGTTTAAAATCCTTTTTTCTCAATTTCAAAGCCCACCTTTCCCCTACATAATCTCACAAATAGTGCATCCTTGCATGTATGCACAGCTCCTCTAACACCAATCTACAGCTTATCTGCTTTTTTAGTCAAAACACGATTGCTATTGGCTCTTTCAACAATTACACCCTGCTCTCCAGAAGTCCGCACCTAAATCCTCCGACTTGACACTTCCCTCCCCTCTTTGAAAAGGTTTCTAAAATTCCATCTCTTTGGCATTGACTTCATTTCCCTGCATAACTCCTTTCTTGTTTGCCTTTGCCCCTTATGTTCAAAATATTTCCTCAGCTCAGTAAAAGCACTTTGAGGCATCTTATATGTGCAATGAAAAATAAGCTGATAAAGTTTAAATAGCTGAGCGTAGTCAACGTATGTGGTAGAGAGGAATATTTGGACAATGTATTTATTTGCCACTTAGAACATGCCTCATCCTTCCAATTTTTATTTTATCAGAAAGCTGCCATTTAACCTTTAGCAACACTTGGCCTTGCAAAACAAAAAATGAGCTTCATCTTTGATAGTCTGACTGTCAATTTTACAGTATTGTCTTTTGGGTTCAGAGCCAATAGAACAACAACACAGACCATAATGGCAGCATTCCAAAATGCAGTTATAACACAGCACTCGGGAATAATCCAAAAATCAGTAAATTTGCCATAAAATTTTCATGGATTTTATATCACACAAGCATAAAAATTGAAAGTATAAAATTGCCGTTGTAACCTGAACAGTTTCATTTTGGAGGATTTGTATTCCGTTGTCAAGTAAATCCAATTTCATCAACAAATCATCCGGAAGACCTTTCTTATCTTAAAAATAAAGAAATACAATTCAGTCAATATTCTATTTATGTGATGGAAGCTATCTCACTGCATTCTGTAAAAATAAAACTTGTGTTATTGGTTATTTACTGATTTTTTAAAATCAACTCAATAAGATACAGTGCAACAGAGGCTTTGTTTGTTTTTCACTAAACCTAAATCTCTCTGGCGTTCAATCTGGCTTCTCTTGGGTCTTCTTTGGATAGTGCTATGGGATTTTTTACCTCCAGCTGAGAGGTCAGTCAGTTTAACATCTTGTCTGAAGACCAGCATCGGACAGTGACTTCCTCAGCCCAGGCTATGTGCTTATGCCTCTGAAGTGGAGTTTGAACAGACAACACCTTGACTCAGAAACAAGAGTGATATCACTGGACAAAGGCAGACATCTTAAACTACCATCTCAAACCCCAGACAGAAGCCATGTAGAGCTAATCATTTCATTCTGAATATTCAATAACTAATTTGTGGCTAAGTTTAGATTTCTTTTTAATAACCATCTGTGTTTCTTCTACTCTATGGGCAGAATTTTGCTGTCAGCGAGCAGGGGGCGGGGCCTGCTCACCGATGCGTAAAATGACGTGGGATGACGTCAGGCGGAACCCCCGATGTCACCCCGCCCCATTTAAATTTTCGGGAAGGCGGGCCCGCAGCAAAATCAGCTGTGCGCCCGCCGACCTGTCAATGGCCAACTGAGGCCATTGACAGGATCATTTCAACAATTAAAGGACCTGCCCGTCCAACCTTAAGGTTGGCGGGCAGGCCAGGAGCCCCAGCGGGGAATAGAAAAAACATTAAACCTCATCCGCCGGCGGGATGAGGTTTCGTGCAGGGTTCTAAAAAGTTTAATAATTTTCTATTTTTAATCTTTTTAAAAGTGGAAGCAATCTCCCTGAGGCAGCACTTAGCCTCAAGGAGATGTGCGCTCTTTCGTGCGCATGCACAAAAGAGCGCACTCTTGCTTTTGGGGAATCCCCCCGCCTGCACAGGGAGCGCACAGCGCTTCCCACCGGATGTCACGCTGGGCGGGCCTTAATTAGCCCACCCATGTAAAATGGCAGCGGGGCCCGCTTCTCTGGCGGGGATCGGCTCCCCGCCTGCCGGAGATTGGGTCGGGCCCGCCCGCCCGACAGGCAGAAAATTCTGCCCGAGATGTTAGTTCTGGTTGTATTCTTCACCTTTAGTGAAGAGTAGTTGTTCATATCTTTCATCTCCCACAGGCCTTCAGGCAATGTAGCAGCAATTGGTGAAAGTTGCTGATGACAATTCCTCATTGGGGATGAATCCCTCCGAGGCTGCACTGTCACAGGACTCACCTTTACCATTCACTAGATCAGATACTCACACTTTAGTGGGATCACTTAGAGAGAGGGTTGGTGACTCTCACATCAAAAGTGAGTGATAGCAGATGGTGGTGTTAGGGACAGCAGTGGAGAGTCTGTGTTGGAGGGGGCAGCCTCTCCAAGCTCCGCTCAGCTGGACACAGATGCTGCACCCCAGGGACCGTTGATGAAGAGGAGAATCACTGAGCAGCAGTAAATAACGTGCGATGTATCTGACAGGCCTTCGAAGTGAACTCACCACAATTTCAGGGAGATTGGAGGGGTCTGCCTCAAGCATGAGGGGAGGGTGATGTCACCAGCTACTGAGATGATGTCTTCTTCCATGGACAGAGTGACCAGCACCATGGACTGTCATACAATCCAATCAAATGAAGCTATGCACACCTTCAACACCAGCATGAAGACTCACCACCTTCAACATCAGCATGCAGAATCTGGATGCCAACATGTCTGCCACCTTTACTATGATGACAGATAAATAATTTTGGCTTTACAGAGCCACACTGATCTCTATCAAAGTCTTCTCTAGCACAGTGGGAGAGCAGTGAAGTGAGGGAAAATTGGGAAAGAGGATATGGAATAGGGAACTCCACTCAGAACATTTCCACTTCACTCCCACAACCCAACTCTCAGTCAGTGACCCATACATATCCTGTCTCATCTCCTGATGCCGACTCTGCCCCTGCACATGTGCTGGTGGAAGTGTCTTTGGTGGGTCCCTCACAGGTCTCCAAGCCCACACAAAAGCCTATGAAATGGCAGAGCAGGGATCTGAGCAGCCTGTCCTTGCCTCAGCTGAAATCACAAGGGTTGAACCTCACAGGAGTAGCAGAAAATGGAAGATTAAGGCTTTGTAGTTGCACAAGGATACGTACATGAGTGTATCAGGGAACGTTGTTTTGATAAAATTCTGTTCTGCTCAAGTCATTACATTTCCTGCAAAGAATCCAAGAGTATGGTAGTACATTCCTGCTGCTGACATCCTCAGCAACCTCCACCCACACCTTCTTGGTGTCTGCTGCAGGTTTCTTCCTCCCGTTGCTGGGGAACAGTATCTCTCTCTGACTTCTCACAAACCCCCAGCAGCACATCCAGGGACGAGGCACAGGAATGAGGTGCAGCCTTTACCCCTCTGGAGTCCATTCTGCTGCTTGCTTGAAAGTCCTTCAGATTGCATGGTTGGAGTGTCCCTTAAAATACTGCGTTGTCATGCAGGTCCATATCATGCCCTTGCCATGGATTGGATGGGAAACCCAGAAATTAGATTGGCAGGGGGATGGGAACCTGAGCAGGGAGACACAAGAGAGGGAAACAAAGATAGGAATGAAAGATGGAAAAGTAGAAAGCAAGAGGAAGGCAGAGGAAAGAAGGGCTAGCAGCAATACAGCCAAAGTACAAAAATAATATGTAAAAATGTTAAAAAGACAAGTCTAAAGGCACTGAATCTGAATGCACGGAGCATTCACAATAAGGTAGATGAATTAACAGCGCAAATAGATGTAAACAGGTACAATGTGGTGGCGATTATGGAGACATGGCTGCAGGGTGACCAAGGCTTGGAACTGAACATCCAAGTGTACTTGATATTTAGGACAGACAGGCAAAAGGGAAAAGGAGAGGGCGTGGCGTTGTTAGTTAAGAATGAAATCAGTGCAATAGCAAGAGAGGATATTGGCTCAGAAAATCTAGATGTAGAATCAGTCTGGGTGGAGCTAAGAAGCAACAAGGGGCAGAAAACATTAGTGGGAGTTGTCTATAGGCTTCCAAACAGCAGTGATAAGGCAGGAGATGACATTAAACAGGAAATTTGAGGTGCATGTAACAAGGGTGCTACAGTAATCATGGGTGACTTTAATCTACATATAGACTGGGCAAACCAAATTAGCAATAATACTGTGATGGATGAATTCCTGGAGTGTGTACAAGATGGTTTTTATAAACCAGTATGTTGAGGAACCAGCTAAGGAACAGGCTATCCTAGATTTGGTATTGTGCAATGAGAAGGGGTTAATCAGTAATCTTATTATGCAAGATCCTTTAGGGAACAGTGACCATAACATGATAGAAATCTTCATTCGGATGGAAAGTGAAGTAGTTCAATCTGAAACTAGGATCCTAAATCTTAACAAAGGAAAGTACGAAGGTAAGAGGCGTAAGTTGGCTAAGATAGGTTGGGAAATTTCATTAAAAGGCATGATGGTGGATAGACAATGGCTACTATTTAAGGAATAAATGTATACATTGCAACAGTTATACATTCCTTTATGGTGCAAAAACACAACAGGAAAAGCAGCCCAGCCAGGGCTAACAAAAGAAATTAAGGATAGTATTAGATTCAAAGAGGAGTCATATAAAGTTGCTAGAAAAAAGTAGCAAGCCTGAGGATTGGGAGCAGTTTGGAATTCAGCAAAGGAGGAGCAAGAGATTGATTTAGAGGAGAAAAATAGAGTATGAGAGTAAACTTGCAAGGAACATAAAAGTGGTTGTAAAACCTTCTATAAGTATGCAAAAAGAAAAATATTAGTGAAAGCAAATGTAGGCCTCTTACAGCCTGAAACAGGAGAATTTATAATGGAGAGCAAGGAAATGGCAGAGCAATTAAACAACTACTTTAGTTCTGTCTTCACAGGGGAAGACACAAGTAACTTCCCAGAAATGCTAGGGAACCAAGGGTCTAGTGAGGAGGAGGAATTGAAGGAAATTATTATTATTAAAACTAGACAAATTAATAGGACTGAAAGCCGATAAACCCCCAGGGCCCGATAATTTACATCCCAGGATACTAAAGGAAGTGGCCATGGAAATAGTGGATCTGTTGGTTGTCAACTTCCAGAATCTATAGAATTTTGAAACAGTCCCAGCAGATTGGAGGATGGCAAACGTAACCCCACCATTTGAAAACGGAAAGAGGGAGAAAACAGCGAATTACAGATCGGTTAGCCTAACATCAGTAGTAGGGAAAATGCTAGAGTCTATTATAAAGGATGTGATAACAGGACACTTAGGGCAGGATTTTGAGGTCATTGGGCGGTCACGGTGGTTGGGCCCGGAAACAGCCGGAAAACGGTCCACCGCCCGCAATCGGGCCCCAACCGTGATTTCATGCTGGCGAGCCAATTAAACCCGCCCAGCACGAAACGCAGCTCTGCACTGGCCGGGAAGGGCCGAGCAGGGGTGGGGGCCTCTCAGCCACCAGGTCCAATGGCGGCCCAGCTGCCGCTTTAAAAACAGCCCAGGCAGCCCCTGGAAGGCTGCCTCGGAAGGACATGTGTTCCACGTTCCCATTGGAGTCGAGTGCGGCTGGACACGACAAGTGGGAGGGCAGGTTGGGTGGGCACTCGGCCCCCTGCTTTTCCGATGAGTGCTTTGCTGTCCTCCTGGAGGAGGTGGCTGCCAGGAGGGACACCCTTGTCCCCAGGGATGGGAAGGGGTGACCAAGGCACCTCACAAAGGGGGCATGGAAGGAGATGGCAGCAATGGTGAGCAGCCGTAACGTGATGAGGTGCACATGGGTGCAGTGCCAGAAACGCTTCAATGACCTGTTGTGCTCAGGAAGGGTGAGTGCCGTGTTGGCATGGGTCAGTGCGCAGATGTGTTAAGCTGTGGCCGTCCCCCCATGGACTTCAGGAGTGTTAGATTCTGAGTGCCAACTGCTAATGACGCCGGAGCTGGACAAGTGGGTGAGCCCTGGCTGCTTGGGATGAGTGCCTTGCGGCTCAAGGGCCATGACTCGGATGTGCCCTGCAAGGTGTTCCTCAGCTGGGGTTGGCCAGGCTGCAATGGTTCTGCAGGTAGAGAGTGGGCTAATCAACGCTCCTCTGTTGTTTCAGGAGAAGACAAGCCATTACCAGACAGAGAGGGCACGTAAAGGTGGAGGGCAGCCCAACTTCCTGCTGCTCAGCATGTTTGAGCAAGACGCCCTGGAGCTCGAGAGCCAGCATGCTCCCCATGCAACCGGGCGTGGAGAGGCGGGGGCCAGCTGAAGGTATGAGTGCAGTGCACAGACGTGAGAGTTTCGGATTGTGCAACCATTCTAATGTAGTCACGCCATTGACG
Organism: Cetorhinus maximus; assembly: GCF_964194155.1. Lineage (NCBI taxonomy): Eukaryota > Metazoa > Chordata > Chondrichthyes > Lamniformes > Cetorhinidae > Cetorhinus > Cetorhinus maximus. Next base: position 49,102,427 of record NC_135893.1, read on the forward strand.
TGAGCCTCGAACCTGGAATCCCCATTGATCATTGGAAGACAATGGCACCATGATGCAGATCTCCATTGTCTCACCAGGGTGCCTGGCATGCACAGTGACAATGTGATGACTTTAACTAAGGACATGTCCTTGTTCTTCCTTTTAGGTTCACCAGCAGGCATTCGCTCTGTGGACCCCAAAGGGCCACCCATGATGCCAGAGGACCACCGAGCTTCTGTTGCACCTGCATCACACCCGCTCTCTGAAGCAGGCACCAGTGCAGATACCAGCACCTCAGTGAGCATTAGTTCAGTGGCTAGTATCTCAGTGCACATTGGTGAGGGCACTTCACACTCGTTTGAGGTGCAGGTGGAGGCAGAGTGTGCCCAGGATGATGCTCAGTCAAAGGCTGATGATGAGCCTCTGGAGTCGTCCATTAGGTGGCAGATGCTGGATGTCCAGCAAGAAGTGCAGGAGGATCTGGTGGAGATCCATAAGGGTCTGCGTGCCATGGTCGCTGTTGTAGAGGAGTCCATGCGGAGTGTGAGCACTACTTGACCCTCATGGCCAAGCGCACTGCCTTCTCCGTTGACAGAGTGGCGACTTTCCTGGAGAGGAAGCTCCAGGAACAAAATCAGGGGTTCCTGGGGTTGCGCTCGGACCTGCAAGCCCTCACACAGGCATTGACCTCAAGTGATCAGTGTCAGTGTGGGAGATGGATGAGGCACCCAGTATCCCAGCTAGGTGACTGTCCAATGGTGAGCAGGGAGGTCCAGAGCGACCTCACGTTGGTGCACGGGCTGCTTGTTGTCTCTGCGGCTCCTCTCAGGGCGATCTGGATGATGACAGCAGCTCCTCCGACTCTCTGCCAGCGACCGTGGCATCTGATGAGGCTGTGGCGATTGGGGAGATGCTAGGTGTGGCACTGACCACTACCTCCCAGGCAGGGCCAGCAGAGGCTCCACTGGCCGGGGTACAAATGCCAAGACCAACAAGACAGCAGAGTGAACAGGCTGTCTCCGATGCCGGTGTCAGTGAGGTGGGAGCACCTAGAAGTTGCACTCATAAATGTAAGTTAAAGGCACCATAAGCACAAGAAGGTCAGTTCACAGGTGATTTTATGTTAATTATGTTTACTTTATCTAAACTGGTCTGGGAATGAAGATCAGAGAAGTTTATGCAAATAGTTTGCAATTCTCAAAATGAGATAAATTGTATTTTTGTCATCATGGCCTGAGTATGCTTCACCTTTTTATTTTATTGGTGCGGGGAACACCAGTATGTAATGCTGGACGTAGGTGGCTCTGAACTTTATTGTACCGGCGCTGAGTGTTCTTTATGTCCAAATGAAAGGGTTGTTTCAGACATCCAGGATGGAGGCGGCAGCCCTGGCATGTGTTTGAAGCTGATCTTTGGCAGCCTAGCTGAAGGAGCGTTGGATCAAGGCATCACTGGTGTCCCTGCCTCCCTGCAGATTACTGAGATCTGCCTCCACGCCCTCAGCGTTTTCCTCACCGTGCTCATCTTCAGACTCACTACTGGATTCATCCTCTGTGGCTGTGCAGCTGTGTCAAGGTCCTCTTCCTCCAATGGGTTCCCACTTGCCAGTGTCAGATTGTGGAGAGTGCAGCATGCAACCACTATCAGTGACACCCATTCTGGGAGGTATTGTAGTGCAGCCCCTGAACGGTCCAGGCATTGGAAGCGAATCTTGAGAAGATCTATCGTTCTCTCTATCACTGCCCTTGTGGAGGCATGACTCATATTGTAACGCTTCTCTGCCTCTGTTCTTGGGTGGCTGAGAGGCGTCACGAGCCACCTCTTCAACGGATAGCCCTTGTCACCCAGCAGCCATATATCCAGCCGGGCTGGAGCACTGAAGAGCCTTGGCACCTGGGAGTGTTAGAGTATGTAAGCATCATGGGAGCTGCCAGGGTACCTTGCACAGATTTGCAGAATCTGCATCCTGTGGTCACACACTATCTACACGTTCATTGAGTGGAAGCCCTTCCTGTTGACAAAGGCACCGGGCGCACCTGCTGGCACCTTGATGGCCACGTGTGTGCAGTCGATGGCACCCTGGACACGGGGAACCCAGCATTTGCTGCAAAGCCTCTGGCTCGCTCAGCCTGGCTGAGTTCGTACAGTAAAGAATAAAGTTCAGTACCTGCCTGAGCAGAGCTTCTGTCACCAGCTTGACACAGCTGTGGGCAGCTGATTGGGACATTCCACACAGATCCCCCACTGACCCCTTGAAAGAGCCGGAGACATAGAAGTTGAGGGCCACTGTGACCTTCAGAGCCACTGAGGTGTCCACCCACACAGTCGGAGCTGATCTCAGGCCCAATCATCTGACAAATGGAGGTAATGCTCTCCTTGAGAGGCGGAGCCTCCTTCAGCATTGCACTTCGGACATATTGAGGTAGCTGCATTGTCGCCTGTAAACACTGGCAGCAGGATAATGGTGTCTTCTGCAGCCCCTTCCACCTTGGACTTCCTGCTGGCCCTATGCCCTTTGTACCTGCACCTGTTCTCCTACAGGTCCCTCCCCTGGAAGCTGCACTGAGACACATGGCCTCCTCTCCCTTCTGCCCCTCTCTCCTCCTCAGAGGAGATGCCACCAGCAGGGACCACAATCCCCATTACCAGGGTAAGGGAAGGCTGTCTGATACCTGGAAGGGTCCACATGGTCTGAATCCTCCGAGGGCCTTGCAGACACAATAGCCCCAAACAGAAATGAGGCTGCCAAGTACCAATAAGCAACCAGCAGCAAACTATCTTCAAAACTCCTCACTACTCACACTGACACTGCTACTGACGCTTTTTATCCCGCCCTTGACTGAGGTTGTGAAAATGTCAGCTGGCTGCCTGCTCATTTGGCAAGCTGGAAATCGCTTGGGCAAGGAAAAATCACATTCAATTAGGCTCTTTAGGGCCTTAAGTGGCCGTTTAATGGTGGATGCTGCTCCGGCACCCACACACGCCCTAGTGAAATATCGTGCTGGTGCGTGATGACGTCAGGGTGCTCACCTGACATATTTCACTTCTGATCAGGTCGGGCATGCACCCACCTGAGAGAGGTAAAATTCTACTCCTTAGAAAATATCACTGGGATTAGATAAAGTCAACATGGATTTATGAAAGGGAGATCAGGTTTCACAAACCTACTGGAGTTTTTTGAGGACATAATGAGCAGAATAGATAAGGGGGAACCAGTGGATGTGGTGTATTTGGATTTTCAGAAAGCTTTTGATAAAGTCCCACATAAGAGGTTAGTACGTAAAATTAAAGCATTTATTCAATTAAATTAAATTTAAATAATTAAATTAAAGTGAGATTGGGGGGTAATATATTGGCATGGATTGAGAATTGGTTAACAGGCAGGAAACAGAGAGTAGGGATGAATGGGTCTTTTTCATAATGGCAGGCAGTGACTAGTGGGGTACCGCAGGGATCAGTGCTTGGGCCCCAGCTATTCACAATATATATCAATGATTTGGATGAGGGAACCAAATGTAATATTTCCAAGTTTGCTGACAACGCGAAACTTGGTGGGAATGTGAGTGGTGTGGAGGCTTCAAAGTGATTTAGACAAGTTGAGTGAGTGGGAAAATACATGGCAGATGCAGTATAATGTGGATAAATGTGAAGTTATCCACTTCGGTAGGAAAAACAGAATGGCAGAGTATTATTCAAATGGTGATAGATTGGGAAATGTTGATGTACAAAGGGACCTGGGTGTCCTTGTACAACAATCACTGAAAGCAAGCATGCAGGTGCAGCAAGCAGTTAAGAAGGCAAATGGTATGTTGGCCTTCATTGTGAGAGGACTGGAGTACAGGAGCAAGGATGTCTTACTGCAGCTGTACAGGGCCTTGGTGAGACCACACCTGGAGTATTGCGTGTAGTTTTGGTTTCCTTACCTAAGAAAGGATATACTTGCCATACAGGGAGTGCAGTGAAGGTTCACCAGACTGATTCCTAGGATGACAGGATTGTCATATGAGATTCGGCCAACCAGGCCTGTATTCACTGGAGTTTAGAAGAATGAGAGGGGATCTCATTGAAACATATAAAATTCTGACAGGGCTGGACAGACTGGATGTAGGGATGACGTTTCCTCTGGCTGGGGTGGTCTAGAACAAGGGGTCACAGTCTCAGGATATGGGGTAGGCCATTTAGCACTGAGATGAGGAGAAACTTCTTCACTCAGAGGGTGGTGAACCTGTGGAATTCTCTACCACAGTGGGCTGTGGAGGCCAAGTCACTGAATATATTTAAGAAGGAAATAGATAGATTTCTGGACTCTAAAGGCATCAAGGGGTATGGAGAGAGCATGAGTGTACGGCGTTGAGATAGAGGTTCAACCATGATCATACTGAATGGCGCAGCAGGCTTAAAGGGCCGAATGACCTACTCCTGCTTCTATTTTCTGTTTCTATGTTTCTAAATAAATTTATAATGAAGTGGCTGAGTTCAAAAGCCACCGACAGAGATGCTGCTCTTACTTCCGGCTTTGCCGTGCAGTATCAGAACCCCCACACGCCTCCCCCCACCCAGCTCCCAATCGGGGCCACAACTCTAGCTGAGGCCTAAACAGTGATTTACAAAGATTTAGCATAACTTCCCACTTTTGTACTCTGGCTCTGCTTATAAAGCAGAGAATCCTGAATGCTTTTTAAAAAAAAAAATCAGCCTGCCACCTTCAAAGATCTGTATATGCACACCTCCCAGGTCTCTCTGTTCTTGCGCACCATTAAAATTGTGCCATTTCATTTATATCGCCTCTCAACATTCTCCCTATTAAAGATTGACCTCAGAACAAACTCCATGTGGAGCTCATGCAGTGTGATAATATTATTCTTCAGGCTGCTTTTCATTTACCACCAGCAAGTGTTATGCTGGTTGAGGGTCAATGAGCTCCTGCTGTCATTCCATGTACAATGTGAACCTCTTTGATCTCAGCATTTATTTCACTGCTTGTTGCAGCATACCTTTTATATAATATTGTGTAACAAATGATTTTTTTTCATCTCTAAGGATAGAAAGTCATCCTGGACAAGTTAAAATCGGGCTGTTATAGTCCCTGCCCACTCTTCAGTTCCACTGACTTCAATAGAACTACATATCGAGGGATGTAGAACAGGCGGCGGATGTGATACTCCCCATACAGCACCACTGCCGCCAACCCCCCTGCCCCCACACTGAAGACAAAATTTACCCCCTCATCTTTTATCTCAAATTTTAAAAGGATAAAGCTCAACAGTTATTACACTGCAGGAACATTTATCCCAAGGTTGTACATTCGCACTTCATATTGAAGTCTTTGCACAATGGGAACCAGTTCAGAGTTTTGGGGAGGCAGGAGCGGGGTTGGGAAACCTGGGAGTGTGGGTCTGCATGAAAGCAGTGGAGAGATTGAGAGGTTTGTAGAGGGGGAGGAAGGATCATGGGGCGGGATGGGGTAGCTTATTGGAGCCAGAGTAAACACGTTGGCTCCTCCAGGCCCACGAGCAGTGCTTTAAAGACACTTACCCAATGGATTCCACCCCTCTAGTCTCCTTTTACCTGCTGGACCTTCCAAGGCCAGGGAAACCTGGCCAATAGTAGGTCAAAATTGAAATATTTTAAAATGGAGGCATGAAGCCTTATTAAAGGATCTTAATCAGGTGAGCCACCTCTTGGGGGTAGACAGTTACCAGACCGTTGCTCCATTTCCATAAAAACAGAAAGTGGGCGCATTTGATGTGGGTTGGGTTTGGATTTGAAATTTTTCACATTTAAACTTCCCACTGGTGAAAATCCACCCATTTCGGAGGTCAAACTCTCTCCATAGATTCACTACGAGTTCTCAAACTCAAAGGTGCTATGCAGTAAGGTGCCAAACTTTTCCCAGTGCTGCCTCCCAAACCTCACCAAACCCAAATTCCTGGTGGCTGACCAAGGACCGTGGGCAGAATTGACAAGCCACTTCAAACCAGGGATTCCACCCTCTTGAACATGAATACTCTAACAGAGAGAATACATTCAAAATGCCCCCCCTCCCAGAATATAAAAATTTAACCTGAATTCTTCAATAAATTAGTCACAAATTAAAAAGGCACTCTGTGTCCATGAATCTTCTTTCTCTGTTTATATATTGTGGCTGACCTATTTCTTCAACTTGATGCTTGAGTTCCTCTTCCAGCTCATCTACTCGAATTTTTAGGACTTGATGTTTGGAAGACAGTAGTGATAGTTCATGTAGAGCAACTAGTGTAGGGCCTAGGCTGTTCGTTTTATCCTTAAGTAAAAGGACGGAAATTGAGTTATTCCTTGGCTATCCCTAGAAATTCTTATCAGTGATATATATATATACACTAATATTTAACCCAATACACAATTCCATTTGTTTCACATCCATATGTCTATCTGAACCCATAATAACAATATCCTATCTCAACTGCATGTGAGGTTAAATATTTTTCCATCTGTTATAATATATAAGGACGGTGGCTCTAAGAGCAGGCCGGAGGCTGGGAATTCTGTGAAGAGTAACTCACCTCCTGATTCCTCAAAGCCTGTCCACCATCTATAAGGCACAAGTCAGGAGTGTGATGGAATACTCTCCACTTGTCTGGGTGAGTGCAGCTCCAACGACACTCAAGAAGCTCGACACCATCCAGGACACCCCATTCAAGACCTTAAACATTCGCTCCGTCCACCAACTGCACACAGTGGCAGCAGTGTGTATCTTACGCAAGATGCAGTTCAACATGTCAAGCCTCCTTCAACAGTGCTTTCCAAACCCACGAGCACTACCATCTAGAAGGACAAGGGCAGCAGACACATGGGAACACCACCACCTGGAAGTTCCCCTCCAAGTCACTCACCCTCCTGACTTGGAACAGCATCTCCATTCCTTCACTGTCGTTGAGTCAAAATCCTGGAGCTCCCTTCCTAACAGCACTGTAGCTGTACCTACACCAGATGGACTGCAGTGACTCAAAAAGACGGTTCACCGTCGCTTTCTGAAGGGTAATTTGGAATGGGCAACAAATGTTGGCCTTGCCATGGCCACATGCATCCCATGAAGGAATAAAAAAAAAATTGTGGCTTTCAATGAAATTCCTGAAGTTCTCCAGACACACTTTCCACAATCTTTGTTCTAAATCAACAGCAGTTTTACAAAAAAAAACTATCATAAACCAAAGTTCATTGTTTTTCTTTACTTACAAAATACCTTTCAATTCCAGATTTGGATGTTGAGCCCATCTAACTGAACTATTTTGGGCAGGACTTTTAGGTTGGCGTGCAGGCGCGATCGGTGGGCCTGGCTATGATTTCACGCTGAAATGCTCAGCGCTGCTGGGGTGGGAGCAGGAAGAGGGCAGGCGCTGACAAAAGCGCGGGCGAGATCGGAATGAAAGCTCCCTGAAGGCAGAGAGCTGCTTCAGGGAGCTGAAGAATTTAAAACCAAGAAATTAAGATTTTAAAATCTGGAAAAAAAACGTCCATGCATCAAAATCAGTCACCCGAATATATGCATGAAAATTCTGTCCATACAATTTTTTTTTAAAAATTTAATAACGGAAACCTCATCCCGTTCTTGGATGAGGTTTCATCAAATAAAAAAGGTTGGATGGATCATGCAAAATCGGGGACAATTAGAACTTCAATGGGCTTAATTTGCCTCTTAATTGTCGGCGGGCACGCTTCTGACTTTTGCGTGCACCAGCCGACCAAAACATCGTGCGAGCACAGGATGACGTCGGACTGCTCGCACAACGTCATCACTCGCTATTTTACACTCGAACCGGTTGGGTACGTGCCCGCACGTCAACCTAAAGATTCTGCCCTCGTGTCTGTGGACTTTGTGGTGAAGTGGATTAGATTCAAGGCTTTTGGAGACCTAGTTTAAATCCAGTGGGCAGGTGGAATGAATGTCTCCCCTATAAGCTGGTGTTTAGAAATGGAAAATATCTATTGTGGCTGGAGTGTATTGCTTAGGCAGAGGAGAGGAAGCTTTGTTTTAAATGCAAATATGATTTTTCTGGTCTGGGAGTGTCTGATTTTGACTTTGTATATTTGAAATGGAAAACTTTATATCCATAGCACTAACATCCTTCACTTCATTGAACACAAAAACAAAAGGTCTGATTTGAACTGCGGGCATGAGTGTGGCTTGCGAGAGCTAAAATATCCAACAGCCTTCTACCGTCCCAAGCCACTGGCTATTTTAACACCTGGCCCTCAACTTAGTTGTTTCTTTTTAAAATTGGTCTTCCACCTGAAGCTGTCAGGAATGATGAAGTGGCCACTGTGTGGAAGTGAGAAATTATGTGGCAGCAGGTTGCCCACAACCCTCTCTCACACCCAAGGAGACTGTCCCTGGAAAAAGCGAGTCATAGGATTCAGGGACTCGAGGCAATTAAGCTAGCAAAAAGGGGAAGGGAAATCTGGGCTCAAGGGGCATTCCTGCTCTATCTTGTGCACAAGAAAACCTTCCAAAAATATTAACTTACCTGGACCTCTTCTGCATATGAGCCTGGCTGGTCAGACACTGAGTCAGACTGAGCGACATTGCCTCAGTCAGTGATCAAGATTGTGTTGGGGTCTGAATATCATCAGGCCTCAACATATTAATATTAACAAGGCCTGGAGCTATAGCAGGTGGTCCCAATGCTGGCAGGAGCCTAGCAATTAAAATGGCGGCGGGTGTGACAAACTGTAAATGAAACATTTGATGTCCGACTGCCATTTAACCACCTGCCTCATTTCATCATGGCTAAAATCAGGCCTGATCAAACTGAATTACTTCATTACACTCATTTCAGCATCCAAAACAAGCCAGAGCTAATAAGCTTAAATAGGTTGGTGCCATGCACACATCTGCAGTTAATGATTACTTTAGTTGGAAAGATCCAGTACTCAATCTGAGCATTACAACACTTTTTCTGACCAGCTTTGTGAAAAAAAGACAACATGTCTCTTTATTTTAATAAAACAAGACTATCACTAATTGTTGGCAACAAATTTGTTTCTTGGGATCATAGGAACCAAGTGTATTACGAAACCATCAGTTTCAAGGAGCTAATTTAGTATAATAGGTATCATTAATCCAAGTGTTTTAACTCTGCCATTTCAACTGTGTACACTAATCCAATTCCAAGCTCATCACAACAGGCCAACACCACCACAATGATCACACAGCATTCAAAAAAGAAAAAAGACAAGTACAGAATTATTATTTTAGGTGAATAATATATGTACTGACCAGGATTTAAATAAAGGAGATCACTATTATTCAGCTTATCCCATAGCCCAGGACTGTGCAAACCTTTTGTTCTTGTGGGTATTCTGATGCATAGCATGGAACATTCAGGGCCATATCAAAGTTTAAATCAATACTCTTGTTAATCTGCTTATATCCCAAGGTGCAAATACCAGCAGCTATTCAGTGGCAATTCTGGTATTAAATAATCATGTGGAATGGGCAAAGTCAACATTCGTCTCCATTGAAGTCAAATTGAAAACCGGCAACTAGATCAATATTGCCTGTTTTACGCCATCAACCCCAAGTTAAAATTAACCCTATGATATTCTGTTTTGGGATTTATGGATCAGTAAGGCAGCAGCCTTTTCCAAACATCCACACTCATGAAATTCAACCAGGATAAACCAGCGAATGAGAAACTGGATTGACAGGGTTCATAGGTCACAAGTGTAATGCAGACTTTAGTAGGATGCCCTTGCTAAAGCCTTATTCTCCAATTCTCTCTTCCTTCACCTGCTTTATGTAACTTTCTTATATAAACATTTTTTCTTCTGACTGTTCTGATTTTTAAAAAAATTAAATTATAGACATCTCGCTTACTTTCCACAGTAGATTTCATAGGTGAAAGAGTTATAGGAGAAGGCTTTTCTGATTTCAGAAAGTGAGAACTTTATATGCAGTAGGCAGTTTAAAAACTAAAAAAATTTGAGAACACAAGATGTTGGCTGCTATCAATTTGAGGATGGGCAATAAATGCTGGCCTAGCCAGCAACACCCACATCCCATGAATGAATAAAAAAAATCGTGAAAGTTGAAGAACAATGGCTGCCGACATTGTAAAACATGCACCTGAAGAAGTTGTTCTAAAGAAAAAGACCCAACTCGCAAGAACTTGGTATATTGTTCCTTCAAGTTTCCTTCAAATTGTATTGTAATATCACAATATAGTCCCACAAAACAAGAGCCGATTTCAGAGCCGAGCAGCTCGATTTTCTTCCAGCTCCAACATATTCACTTGAGTCGGGGTCACTGACCACGTAGGGTGGTCTCTGGAAAGATCCCTCCTGTAAAGAGGGAACACATCTGGATAAAGTTGAAAATGAGTCAGTGATACAAGCAGAATAGGGAGTGATGGACATTAAAGGGTAGAAAAGGGCAGATTTTGTAGGCCTCAGCAGATGCCAAGATCTAAAAAGGCAACTGCATGGGCCCACATTACCCATGTGACACCAGAGTTATTGCTGCCTCCCATCAGGTAGTCCTGAGGAGCAATAATAAGAGAAGTGAACAGGAAAGAACTGAGGATGGGAACCTGGCTCCACCTCACCATCAGCATTTACATGTGATGGGTATGGAAGGAGTGGCTAGTAGCAGTCTTGACAGACTTGATGGTCCTCCTGCGAAGGGAATGCCGTTGCCATCGGCTGTCCCTCAATATGAGAATGATGTATACTTTGGGTCGGGAGTTTCCCCACGGGGCTTCAAGTGACTGAAGGGCCGATTCCCAACTCTCAGCTCCTTGGGCACGTGGAGCAGGAAATCCCAAAAGGTAGTGGGATCCGGAGTGCAGGATTTGCTTCTTTCCTACTCTGCTGCTGCTCTGCCTCATTATTAAGACATTTGGACTCAAAGCATGGTGCAGCTTGATGCCATTCTGAACAATTGGTAGCAAGACCCTCCCAGTCATTAATGTCACTGCTGCCATGCTTCTAGGAGAGTTTCAGAGTGTCTTTGAAGTGTTTTCTTTGTCCTCCCCCAGAAGGCTGGCCATTTGTGAGGTGAGATAACAGGACCCGGTGGGAGAGGTGGTTTTCAGCCATCCGGACACAGTGTCCAGTCCATCGAAGCTGATTTGGAAGATGTTAAGGAAAAGTTCTATTCTGACCTTGATAAACTCCTCACTGCCATTCCAAATGAACAAAAGATCATCCTTCAGGGGGACTTGGATGCCAAGGTCAGTCATGACTCTGACGTCTGGAGCAGAGCCACTGGGAAAAACAGGGTGGGAAAAGCCAATACAAATGGCGTCCTCTGGCTGACAGTGTGCTCTTGATGGCCCCATTATAACAAACACCCTCTTCCACCAGAAGGGCAAATACATAACCACATGGAGGCATCCTAGATCAAAGCATTGGCACTTGAATTACATTGTTGCTCGGAAAGGGAACACAGATAGCAGTTGGATTAAACGCCCCATTTTTGCCATTATGATGGCAGATTTGAGGATAGCATAGCAGAGGAAAACACATCCTCAGTTATTCTCTCAAAGTTAAAATGGGTTTTCCTCAAGGCAGTAGAACATTCCTTTAGTTCCAATATAAATCCTTTGGCGTTTTCCCTCTATATCAATGTAGCCCCATATCAGGCATTTCTTGTATATAAAATGGTGTATTGTACATGGTAAAGAATCAGTAAAGGAGTCAGGTTTCACTTTAATAAATGAAGACAATAGTTTATTTATTGTTAAAAAAAATACAAATCTTAATACTACAAAAGAAGACATGATAATTTTGTAAAACATAATTAGAAACCAAAAATCTACTTACACAAAGTATTTTGCCACAAACCCAGCTGTATACAATTTCCCAGCAATGGCATTGAAATACATTATGAAACTATAAATTGACAAATGCAAAATTCAGCAGATGCTGGAAATCTGAAACAAAAACAAAAATTGCCATAAAAACTCAGCAGGTCTGACAGCATCTGTGGAGAGGAAGACAGAGTTAACATTTTGAGTCCGTATGACTCTTCATCATTGTGTTCTGATGAAAAGTCATAAGGACTCGAAACGTTAACTCTGTCTTCTTCTCCACAGATGCTGTCAGACCTGCTGAGTTTTTCCAGCAATTTTTGTTTTTGTTATAAATTGACAACATCAATTTAGAGTATCTGAAATTGTAAGACTGCTTTTTACATCATATTGAATGCGTCCTGCAGTATTTAACCAATTTTAAAAATTATTTTTGTTCAATTTACTTTTCCATCAATTATTCCAGTGGCACATTAACATTTTGCGAGGGTTCCTCTATGTGGATGAGAAGGAATTTTGTTTTATTTCATGTTGTGATATTGATAAAAGATTCCATTAATTTCACAAAGGGTCACTTCCCAAAGGGTACAACATTTAGAGCCCATTAGGGAATAATGGGGGGCTGCTACATACATCCAGTTTACACCTTTGGGCTACGCTGGTTTTCCTTCGATAGACCTTGCAAGCTGAAAGGACATGCCACGATTTTCACATCAAGGAGATGGTTTTGCAATTAAGGGTGGAACGTTGATTGTTGGCTTGGTGAACCAATAGACAACACCCAAAAGGCAAGGAAAGGGTCAGAATACAATCTTTGTTTTCTTTCGGTTACCCTCATCACCTGGTTAATCAGCCTGAGGCACTGAGAGAAATCTATCTCAAACCCATCAGAGAGAGGTAGTAACAGAAGAAATCATGGCCAAATAGCTTTTGAATGTAAAAGCAAAATACTGCAGATGCTGGGGATCTGAAATAAAAACAGAAAATGCTGGAAAAACTCAGGAGGTCTGGCAGCGTTGGTGGAGGCAGAAACAGTGTTAACGTTGAGTGCAAACTTCTAATGAAAAGTCACACTGGATTCGAAATGTTAACTGTTTCTCTCTCCACCAATGCTGCCAGACCTGTTGAGTTTTTCCAGCATTTTCTGTTTTTATAGCTTGTGTGTTCTGCCTGGAAAGTGGCAACATCAAATGGTTATTTTTATATGGAAAACAAGAGTGGTAGGCTACTGGTTGAAACCCACTGTAAAACAAAAAACTGCATTCATATAGTTAAAAGCCCTGTGTCAGCATAGACCGACATGTGGGTTGTTGACTTATCACTTGCTTTGGGTGCGAGTTCAGTCTCTCCCTTGTACAGAATCTTTACGTAAATCCCACTTACGGGCCAGAATTTTCCAGCCACCCCCTGCAGCGGGTCCCCCCCACGGCAGGGCCGACGAGCCATTGAAATCTCCGTTCCCATCGGCGGGACCAGAAGATCCCTCCGGCGTGAGGGGCCGGAAAATTCCAGCCATGGTTTCCATCTACAAGCAACCAATCAGTCTGAATCATGTTTACTCTGCCAAGTTTACCAGCGGCAAACATTATCAGGCTTATTTGCTAAGACAACCATTAACGACAGATCCTAACACAGAAATATTCTTGTTGCAAGCAGTTAGAAAACCCCCTTCAAATTTCCAAACTTCAGAAAATACTACCAAAGGCTAGAAATTGAAAAAAGGTCACAATTTTGTTGGAGCCTAATAGAAAAGCAACAAACTGAACAACCAAATTATGAACTTAAAGAAAAGATTATGAGCAGAGTAACTTTACTTACAGGTTTGTCACCTTCCAAACCGTCTTCTTCCGAAGTAGCCTTTTCTGACGAAAGGGAATTAATTTTCATATCGTAATCAAGCTAAGGATAAAGATGGAAAAAGATTAAATTTGATTATTAATATCTCAAGCAGCTCCAACTTTTAAATTAGTTGTCATGGCTATAAAATAATAATGATATACAAACTACAGTGTTTTATACGCAAAAATTAGAAACTTTAAAAAAAATTAAAATAGAAAGTGCTGGAAACACCCAACAGTCAGGTAGCATCTACAGAAAGAAACAGAGTTCACGTTTCAGGACAATGACCTTTCATCTGGTTAAGATGAAAGGCTCTAACAGAAACACTGTTAGGTTTATATCATTCAATCTAGCCTCTGCTCAGTTCATTCCAGAAACTCTTTGCAATCATAAAAACTTTAAGTCGTCAAGGAGAGCAAGGGGCTATTTAACCATTAAAACCTGCCCTTCCAGAATTCCAAATCTTTTATCCGAGCACTCAGTTGTTTTGAAGTGCTTAAAGTCTGTTGCCTCAAATCTGCTGGGTGTCTGTTCTGCTGCTTGAAGTATGGCAGGACAAAACTTCTGTCCATTAACTGTTTAGGCCCTTGCCTGCCCCTAATCCTGAGAAAGAGGTCACTGTAAAATTTGAGGCGATGTGAGCAACATCCTGTAACTTTGATGGGGAGAACCAGTGGCCCTTAAACAGGCTGAAGACGCAATAACATTTTCTTTTTAAATTGTTATGCCTCAGAGACACCAGCCTGTTGTGAAAAGGCATTCATTAGCTTTGGCCAAAACATCTTTGGGCCCTTCAGGAGGTCCTGTAGAGAATTGCATTGGATCTGCTGGGTTTAAGAATGGGTGTGTGGGGCTGAATTCCAGGGCTGCCCCATGAATGCCCCAAACTGCTGTCACACAAGATTGTGGAAGTGAAGAAAATGGGGCTAAAACACCACAAATCAGAGCTCAACCCCCCTCCTCCATGGTCAAAATGCTCCTGTTTCTATTACTCTACTTAACCTTTCTTCACATACATTTAAGAACCTTACTTATTTCTGATATTTGACCTGAAATCTGCCCCTCCCCTATCCAACCACAAAGCCACACATTGTTCCTGCTGCTAGCCTGCCACAGTCCCCCTAAATGAATTTGCCACTAACACATTTCAATGACTTCCCGGAGGCCTCCTTTGTTATGCATTACAGAGCCTTCACTCTGGTATTTGCTCCTTAATCCCTTCTTCCCCTTTTTCCACCCGCATCTTGCCTAAAATCTCCCTAAAAATCCACCATCTCAAACTAGCCTTTTGGTCACCTCAACTAACTCCTTCCAGTTCCTGCTTGATATCCAAATTTTGCTGTCTTGCATAGCACCACAGGACTTTAAACGATGTTAAAGGAATGTACAGTTACAATTATAATCAGCCATCCTGGTGGACTTCCTAAAGCTGCCACGGTACATCTGACAATGCAACACTCCCTCAGAGCAACTGCCTAAATGGTGCACCTAAATCATTTACTCACCTTTTCGTTCAACATTGTTTGCAGAGTGCTCCACTCAACAAGATTTTTTCCTTCTGGAAGATTACTCAACTGATCCATGACGTTATTCTAATCAGAGGAAAATACAGTATTTTATTACTGAGAAATTAAAAATACTGATAAATTTAAAATTCACAGCATTAAAATAATCAACTAGGTACTGAGGTCACTCGATTAAATCAAGAATAAACAACAGAAGGGAATGAGGCTAGAGTGAAGTTTAGTGATCAGTTAGTCTTTCTTTACTGACTGTCATTTAAACAATGATTTCTATGTACTGTTGGTAAGGGTATGGCTTGAGTACAGACCTAAGTAGCAGAGTAGCATGATGCTGTCAGATATTTTTGACTCATTTAAAGTTTTTTAATGCCTTTGTGGAAGGAAGTGGTGGGGTGGGACACTAAATAAGACAGGGCACTGAAAACTCCTGTTGGAAAGTATGCACATTCAAAAACTAGATGAGTGAATCGTCCATTCATGTGGGTGCACCCCACAACCTTTTTCTGAGCATCAGTAGGTTTGAAGGGAGAAGAATGGAAAACAATGGGGGAAAATCATAAACTTGTATGGCAGAAAGCATTCAGACTTGTCATTACTAAAATTGAGTCTGTGCACCAAGGAAGTATAATATCGAAACATGCCTTTATTTAATGCTTCACTTTTGAGAGTTCAGTTTGACAATGTTAGAAATGCAGGTACCTTTAAGAATAAACCAGGTCAAGCTTCAAAGTGAATTGAGAGCAGGTGAAGCCTGTAGTTAAGAGCTGGGTTTTTGGCCAGTTGTTGGGTTTGCTTCTGGACAGAGAAAGGATCCAGAAGGGAAGAGTGGAAACTGGTATTTGTACAGAACTACAGTTTAACAATAAAACAGTTATGATTCACAGAATGTCTTCTGTTGCCTGATTCGGTCAATGGGTATCTACCTATTAAACACGCTTCTGGTTCTTTAATCCAAATTACTCATGATTTTCCTTTTATAAAGTTTATCTATATTTGGTACCATTTGTCATCTTCTCTGACAGACTTATCCTATCGTCCAGTGGGGGGAAAAAAATTGCAGAACACAAGAGGAAACTCATAAGAGCCTAAAGAATCATGGAAAACTAATTGAAATCTTAAAAGATGTTGGTGAAGGATAAAATTGGTGCTCGTTTCAACACTGATAGAAGATTAAAAGCTGAGTGATATCATAGAGACGTTTCAGTCTTTGAACACTGACTGCAACAGCTCGATTCTTACTTTGGAGCTGAAATACATAACCCATTTCAGAATGTGGGCCTCACTTATTGGGAGCGTGGAGAGCATTCCTGAGCTGAACAGCAAGATCTGTGAACAATCTAAAAGAATATGGCCATCCCTCTCCAGTGCACGAGAGATGGAAATATTTGTAGATTGTGCTTCAGCCTTGCTAAAATTGATTCCTTTTTAGATTTTGACAATAACTAACAATCGAGAGGCCATTGCTGCAGGTTCAGCAAGTACAATTCTCTAGAAATATGGCTGAGGGAAACCAGGCAATTATCCATCTGCTGTCAGGAAATTACCAAAGTCTATAATTAAAGACAAAGGCCGGAGTTTTCCAGTGTGGGTGGGACCGGAAATTCTCGCTGAACATCGAGGGAGTTTTTTTTGCTGGTTTGCCGAATTTTCCATTCTACCCGCAATGGTTTTCAGCTGATCAGAGAGCCAGCATGGATTTGTAAAGGGTAGGTCAGGTTTGACAAATCTGATTGAATTTTTTGAAGAGGTGGCTAAAGTAGTGGACAGGGGAATCTCAATGAATGTTATTTATACAGACTTCCAGAAGACATTTGATAAAGTCCCTAGCTCATAAAAAACTGTTAGTGTAGTAACTGAAGGTATAGCCTTTCCTACTGTCTATTATTCTTGGAGGCTCCAACCAATGAGCCCTTAGCATGGGTAATCCAGGGGGGCAGGGCTTCTTGTCGAGGGCCTGGTTCAAGCAGGTGGCATCTGAAAAGTGCTCTGTAATAAAGTTTCTGTTACTTGTTGAAACCTGTCCAGTACATCAAGTCATTACATTTAGACGAGGATAAAATAGCTCTGACGCTGCACCTCACCATATTAACATGAATACATCGAATCTTTTTTTTAAAAACTCCCACCAGTCATGCCACTCTTCGGCAGAATCGATCCTTATGATGTGACTTGGTTTTTATTTCATAGCAAATTAAATTACCACGGAGGAGAAGCAAGAAGCCATCCTTTTGAGTGTCTGTGGTAATAAGACATACAATCTCATCCACAGCCTGACAGCCCCGAACGTGCCCAATTCTAAGTCCTTAAATGAATTAGTGGACCTCATGAAAACGCATTACCAGCCAAAGCCATCCGTAATAATGCAGCAGTTTAAGTTTAATTCCAGAGTAAGAGCCCTAGGAGAGTCCTTCGCAACTTATATAGCAAAGTTTAAGCAGTTGACAGGACACTGTGACTTCAGAGATACACTAAATGATTTGCTGTGGGACCGATTATTTTGTGGAGTTCACGACGACGTCATTCAGCACTGTTTACTCACTGAGGTCGACATCGATTTGAAGCGCACCCTGGAAATAGCACTATCCATGGAAAGTGCTGCGAGAGACTCGCAGGCTTTACAATACATACAACATGGCGCTGTTCTTTGTAAGTCTTGCTACTACATACACTCAAAAGGATGGCTTTCTGCTTCTCCTCCGTGGTAATTTCATCCGCTATGGAATAAAAACCAAGGCGCTCTACATACTGGCTCCAGTCTTCCATAGTCACATCATAAGGATCAATTCTGCTGAAGAGTAGCATGACTGGTGAGTATTCTTTTCTTTTTTTTCTTAAGATTCGATGTACTCACGTTAACAAGGTGAGGTGCAGCATCGGAGCTACTTTACCCTCGTCGCCAAATGTAATGACTTGATGTACTGGACAGGTTTCAACAAGAAACAGAGACTTAATGAAAGAGAGCTTTTCAGATGCTACATGCTTGAACCAGGTCCTTATCAAGAAGCCCTGCCCCCCTGGATTACCCGTGCTTCATGTGGGGCAGGAATCTACCGCCAAGTGTGGCGCAGAAATCAGAGACACTGCAGCAAAGCGAGAGGAAATGTCCACTGTTAGAAAAACAAAAAGGCCTAGTAGTAGGAACATTTCAGCAGCGACTCGGAGGTTAATCTGTTACAGATGTGGGGGTGACCGCGTATTGGACACCTGCAGATTCAAGGAGGCAGAATGTCATTACTGCCATAAGAAAGGTCACGTAATAAAGCAATGCAGGGTGAAGTTGAAACAGCCCATAAAGCAGCAAACCAATATGATTGAATTGAATAATACAACAGACCCTGAAGCTACCTTTACTGAGATCCATTCCTTGTACAAGGTCTCAACAGCAATCAAAGTGATTGGGAAGTCACTAATAATGGAGGTAGAAACGGGAGCCTCAACTACAGTAGTGGGAAAGCACACATTTAAATATCTAAATGAAGGTACCCGGCCACTAAACCTAGAGTGACCAACTGCTTAATTGAAGACATACACTGGAGAATCCATAAAGGTAAAGGGCATCGCCATAGTGCCTGTGTTTTATAGGCAACAGACAGCCCAACTTCCAGTGATCATAGTGACAGGAGAAGGACCTAGTCCTCTGGGCCGAGACTGGTTATAAAAAAATCAAGCTCGACTGGTCTGAAACATTTCACTCGAGAACAGGAGGAGTTCCTGAATTGCTAAGGAAATACAACAGTGTATTTCACGATGAATTAGGGAAGTTAAAAGGCTTGCAAGCAAAAATACCTGTGGATCCTCAGGCGACACCACATTTCTTTAAGGCCAGACCTGTGCCTTATGCCTTAAAGGAGGTGAATGCAGAACTGTGCCGATTAGAAAAGTTGGGCATCATCCAGCCAGTCCAATTCTTGGAATGGGCAGCGCCCATAGTTCCTGTGGCGAAGCCTGACCAAACTACACGCATTTGTGGGGATTATAAATTGACTATGAACAAAGGCTTCTTCCTGTTGTGAATTCCATGACCAACGACGATTCTTTTTTAACAACACGTCTAATGGTGCCAACACGGTTGACAAGTTTGGCAAGAAACGGCTACAATAGCTGATCATACCCAGGAAAGAGTGGAGTTTGGCTACACTGGACAGAGAGGACGCATCTTTGTTTGCCCTAACTTATTCTTCTACCAGATGTAAACCTATGGCATCCACCCTGTGACCCAGGTAAGTAACTTCCAGTGCTTCGAATGTACCTTTCTGTTTCTTTCATTGTACACCGGCTTCCAAGAATTTTTTTGGCATCTTTTCCACATTGGCCAAGTGCTAACCAAATTAGGTAAGTATCCTATCCCAAGGATAGATGACTCGTATGCAAAGCTAGCTGGAGGCAAATCCTTCACAAAACTGGACATGAGCCATGCTTAGCAACAATTAGAGCTGGATAGCACATCTAGAGGATACGTGATCATCAACATGCACAAGGGTCTTTATCATACACTCACCTACCCTCTGGGGTATCGTCTGCATATGCAATCATCCAAAGGGCAATGGAGAGTCTTTTGCAAGGACTTCCCCGAGTGGTAGTATACCTAGATGATGTTCTGTTCACAGGGTCAACTGAAACCAAACACTTGGCCAACCTGGAAGAGGTGCTAAGAAGGTTCTTGGAAACCAGCGTACAATGAAAGAAAGAGAAATGCACATTCCAAGCACCAGGTATGATCAACTATTATAGCCACTTCTTGCCAAGCCTATCAATTGTGTTTGCACCATTAGACTTGTTAAATAAGAATCACCATTGGTCGTGGAATTCACAACAGGAAGAAGCCTTTATGAAAGTAAAGAAACTGTTGCATTTGTCGTGTTTATTGGAAGACTACAACCCATTGAAAGAATTGGTATTAACATGTGATGCATCTCCTTATGGTGTAGGAGCTGTGCTATCACAGAATGGAAAACGGATCAGAAAGGCCAACTAGCTATTTCTCCAGAATCCTCTCCGCAGCCGAGAAGGGTTATTTCCAGCTAGTAAAGGAAGGTTTATCGGTGGTATTCGGAGTGAAGAAATTCCACCAGTATCTGCATGGACGATATTTCACCATTGTGTTGGACCATAAACCATTAATGGGTTTATTCAGTGAGGATAAGGCCATTCCGCCAATAGCATTAGTAAGAATTCAACATTGGGCTTTGATATTATCTGCGTATGATTATACCTTTATGCACCGTCCTGGGTTGCACATTGCAAATGCACACACACTCAGTTGTCTCCCACTACCAGATAGCACTGTACGTGCTCCAGTGCCACAAGAAGTTGTGCTTGTACTGAATTTCTTGGATTCTTCAATTGTGCGTGCGACGCAAATTAGAAATTGGATGAACCGCGATCCACTTTTGTCCAGAAACCAAGACCTTGTATTGCAAGGGCGGTCAAATTCACCAGTGTCTGAAGAGATGAGACCATTCCATGTCCGAAAAACAGAGTTAAGTTGTCAAGATGGAATCTTGTTGTGGGGTCAAGAATCGTCATCCCTTCACAAGGTAGAGAACCACTCTTGTCAGAGCTTCAAAGTGCACATCCAGGCATATGGGAGATGAAAATGCTTGTGTGAAGCTATGTCTGGTGGCCAGGCATTGACAGTGACATTGAAAGCATGGTCAAGCATTGTCTCCATTGCCAGCAACAACAGAAGTTGCCTGTTTCAGCTTTACTGTATCTGTGGGAGTGGCCCTGGGTTAGACTACATATTGATTATGTAGGACCATTCTTAGATACCATGTTTTTGCTGATCGTAGATGCACATCCGAAATGGATGGATGTATATGAAGTCACATCACCGACATTGAGCACAACTATCCAAAAGCTGTGTCATTGTTTTAGTATACATGGCCTACCGAAAGTCATAGTTTCTGATAATGGTACAGTCTTTACCACTAGAACTTCAGAGATTCATGAGTTTAAATGGAATCAGACATATTAAAACATCACCATATCATCCCTCAACAAATGGTTTAGCTGAGAGAGCTGTGCAAACTTTCAAATGTGGAATGAAGAGGTTATCAGAAGGTACTCTAGAAATTCGACTTTCCCGCTTTCTTCTCAGCTATAGTACGATGCCTCACTCAACTATGGGTTCAATTCCGTCTGAATTATTGATGAAACGCCACCTAGGTGCACAGTTAAGTCTGGTGTTTCCAAGCTTAGAGGGGAAGTTGGAGAAGAATCAGAGTAATCAAAAATTGAATCACAATATTCATAGCAAAGCTCGCAGGTTCAACGTAGGAGACATGTTTTTCGTGCAGAATTTTGGAAGTGCACCTTGTTGGGTTCCTGGAACTATTGTCTCTGGAACTGGTCCCTTGTCCTTCCAGGCGGAAGTGGAAGACCGAATTGTTCGAAAACATGTGGACCATCTTCAGAATAGGGAGGCATTCCAACAACCAGCTATTCCGCCTGTGATTAACATCGAACCATTAATCCCCGAGGTGACAGATCGACCTAGAATAGACATGCCCGATGTCTCTGTAGAGTTGCCAAACCCTGAACTGCCACTTTTTAATGATGTATTTGGTTCTGCTAATCCTGATCATGTCGATCCTGTGGAAGAACCTCAGTGGTAGAGCTACGCCGTTCTAACTGAATAAGGAAAACACCTCGGAGACTTAATCTTTAATCACCTGAGTTGTATATATGTACATGTTGTGAGACATTCAAACGTTCTCTGTAAATAGAAACTGTAAAAAAAAACAAATGGAAAGAAAAAACAAACGGAGAGGAAATATAGTAATTGAAGGTATAGCCTCTCCTACTGTCTAGCATGGGTCATGTGACTGTTCTTGGAGGCTCCGACTAATGAGACCCAAGCAAGGGTAATCCGGTGGTTGGGGGGGCGGGGGGTGGGAAGCAGGGTTTCTTGTCAAGGACCTGGTTCAAGCATATAGCATCTGAAAAGCTCTCTGTAATTAAGTTAACCATTTTTTGTTGAAGCCTGTCCAGTATGTCAAGTCATTACAGTTAGCTAAAGTTGAAGTTTATGGAATTGAAGGCAAGTTACTGACCTGGTTAGGAAATTGACCAAGTGCATGTAGATGGAGAGTAGGGAGAATGGGCGGGTACTCTAATAGTCAGGATGTGACTAGTGATATGCCAGAATTATCTGGGTTGGGACCTGAACTATTCACCTTGGTCATTAACAACTTAGATGGTGGGGTAAAAAGCCACATATCCAAATTTCCCAATGACAGAAAGATAAGTGGTATTGTAAGACATGTACATGGAAAGGTAAAATTAGAGACATTAATAGATTAAGTGAATGGGCAAAACTAGAGCAAATTAATTTCAACGTAGGCAAATATGACGCCCTCTACATTGGACCTAAAAAGGATAAAATGTTGAAAAGCTAAAAACAGTGGAGATGCAAAGAGACCTGGGGGGGCAGGGGGGGTGGGGGGGTTCAGGTATAGAGATCATTAAAATGATATGAACTTGTACAGAAAATACTCAAAAATGCTAATGGAATGATGGCTAAAATGGAATATCTAGAGTGCTAGATTATGAGTGGGGGAAATGGTTGAGGTTACGCTTCAGCCATATAAAGCCTTGGTTAGACCACACCTGGAGTGCTGCAAGCAGTTCTGGGCACCACACCTTAGGAAGGATATATTGGCCTTGGAGGGAGTGCATCATAGGTTTACCAAAATTATAGCTCGACCCTAACCTGCTGAACTGAGATGTTACAGTAAATTTTCTTATGGTAAAACAAGACATTGTTATCAGGAGAGAACAAAGTAGAATTGTTAAACAGGTTATTAAACAGACTTCGGAGGTCTGCAAAACAAGACAAGTGTCTGTCAGTTCCTGGGACTTGATAAGCACAGCCAATCGCGAGGCAACAAACAAAGAAGTCAGGCTTCATATCTGGAAGATTGCCAACTCAGTAGATTTGAGTTCAGCAGAGGAACACTAGAAGGTTAGGAACTGCCAACACAGCAAATGCTGTTTGATTTTTGAAGTGTATTAAAGACAGTAACTTTTGGTACTGATGGGTGATTTGTTCAATCACTGAAGACTATAATCAACAACGAACTGACCATTCACAGGTAATTTGTAGGTATAACTCTCCTTAGAACACAGTGCATTCTATTGTTTAGGGTTGAACATATTACATTACAAAATGGCAGTCAAGATTTTAGTGGTTAACTAAAGCTTTTTGAGTGTGATCTCATTATTTCTGTAATTCTTGGGACGGAACTCTAAAGATTGTTAGGACTAAAGGGAGCATAATTTAAAAATTCCTACCAGGCCTTTAAGAAGTGAATTAGGAAACGCTTCTACATGCAAAGGGTAGAAGTTTGCAAGATCAATTGTTAATTTTAAATCTGCAATTAATCTCTTTTTCATCCAGAAGTATTAAGGTATATGGGGCAAAGACATTTGTTACATTACAAATGTACAAATATACAAATTACAAGGAGTAGGCTATTCAACCCCTCGAGCATGCTTCACTGTTTGATAAGGTCATGGCTGATCTGATTATGGCCTATCTACCCCCTGTACCCTTTGACTATATGAACACATTGAATTAGGTCACAGATCAGCCTGAATGGCAAAACAGACTAATCAGGGGCTAAAAGGCCTGCGCCTGTTCATTTATTAATTAACTGTAACTACCCTGGCCTAGTAACCACACAAATTGCTACACAAAACACTGATCATTAAAATACGACTAAAACCCGCATAACCCTCAGTGCATCAGGAAATTACAGGCTAGGTTTATCATCCATTCATCGAGATTGGACTGAAAATCTAAGCCCATCTTTCGTTCCAGCCAAGGCAGAAACCTCCAAAACAAGGGACAAGTTCTAGATTTAGACATAGTTTTTACTCACACTTGGAAACACTCTGCATTAGCAATCTTAAGCAATTTAACGTAACTTAGCTATTCATCTTTGAATATCAATATTTGAACTGTTCCTATTCACAACTCACCAGTTTGCGAGACATTTCTTCTGAATTTTGTGCTTTGCTTTGATTTGCCTGTGGATACAAAAAGTTTTCAATTAAAGTTTATGACAAACGAAACAGCAAAACGGAACATCTAAATATGCATACAAAAATGGAATATTGTAATTAGAAATGAGTGTTTGGAGCATTTCCTCAAGGAAGCAGCTTTCTATGATGCAACAAATTAAGATAGCATACCCCAAATGTACTCAAGGTTATTTAGTGTGAAGGCCCCTTTAACAAAAATGCTGCACCCTTTAATGATCTGCAGAGAGAGTTACATACCCATTGGTGCAAGCATTGGTGTAAACCCTAGGAACTAGCAGGAAACCTCTGCTCAGCCATTTAAAAGCACTGTTCAGCTTGCAGTACTCAGCAGCTTTCTGGGGCAGAGCAGGAACAGTGCTTTGCTCTTTCATATCTTTCTGAAGTTACTCCACTTCACATCTTACAATGTCTTGATTTTACTTGGAAAGGATTATGACCACATAAATGCCAGGGCAGCAGGGAAGAACATGATCCAGGAGAACTCCAAAACTCAGTAGTGCAGACATCCATGCCCTACTCAATGAGATTGAAAGAAGAGAGGGCCAGACTACTGGTATGCATTCCACCAAGCCTACCCATCACTCATGGCACATGAATGGAGGTGGCCTTGAGAGCTATCTTCCCCCACCAAGGCAGTAAGATTGAGCCTCTAAAGCTGAAGCTCTCTGATGCCAAAAGAAAAGGTTAAAATAAAAGAAAAAAAGGATTATAGCGAATGTTAGGTCCCAATATAATAAAAACTGGCAGAATAGAGAGTGATGGAGATATAGAAAAAAGACTTGAATTTATAAGCAGCTTTCATGGTTTCAGAAAACACATTGACCTGTAACTTCTGCTGGAGCAGCGATTAAGTTGGGTCGAGTCTGACCAGGGGGTAGGGGGGGTGAGGGGGTGTGGCGGTTGCAGGGGGGATGTAGGGGTTGGGTCAGGCTGGGGAGTGGAGTTGGAGGGTACCATCTAGAAGGACAAGGGCAGCAGATAGATGGGTAACACCATCGCCTGGAAGTTTCCCTCCAAGCCACCCACCATCCTGACTTGAAAAATGTCGCCGTTCCTTCACTGTTGCTGGATCAGAATCCTGGAACTCCCTCCCTAACAGCACTGTGGATGTACCTACACCATATAGGCTGCAGTGGTTCAAAGCGGCAGCTCACCACCACCTTCTCAAGGGCAATTAGGGATGGGCAATAAATGCTGGCCTAGCCACATCCCATAAATGAGTCACGGGGTAGTAGGGGGTGTGGGGAGGGGGTTGATGGGGAATCCCATGGGGGATCGGGGTGTGGTAGTGGGGGGGAGGGGGGTGGGGGGTGGAGTATGGGCTGTCAGGGTGGGTCCGTGCTACAGTTACTTAGAAGCTCAGAGTGGTTTCAATTCTTCTAACCTTTTTCTGAGCAACAATTGTTGTATGACAGTTGGACCCATCCAAAGTTTTTGCATTAATTTGCATTATTGGAAGGTTCCCAGCGCAGGGCAATTGCCCAAAGGAAGTCTGCACTTGCCAGGGCAATCCTTACCTGGGAACGCCTGTGGATGAGGGGGTTTCCCACCACATCTTTGGGGTAACCCCCCCTCCCCCAAGATACACTGCCCCAGAGCTCAGAAGTTGTAGGCCATTATAGCCGGTTAAGTATTTTTGAAGAATAGTCACTGTTATACTGTAGGAGGCATCAGTCAATTGCCCACAGCAAGGTCCCTCAAACAGCAATATGATAATGAGGGACAAATATTGGCAGGAGACCGGGGAACACAGAATAGTTCAGAATATTTTTTTGATTGGAAAGAAGTAGTCAGTTCAATCTCCCATGGGCCAATAGTAAAGCCATTGTTTTTCTTGTTATATGTAAATAACCATGACTTGAGGTCACAGTTTTAAAATGATTGGCAAAGGAGTGAGAGGAGCAATGAGGAACATGTTGTTCAAAACAGTGTGTGTTAAGATCTGGTGTGCACTACCTGAAACCATAGGCACAGATACCATAGGAACTTTCAAAAGGGAACTGTATATGTACTTGAAGAGGACTAATTTGCAGGGTTGTGGGAAAAAGTTGGGGTGTGGGACTAATCAGACAGCTCTATCAAACAGCCAGTACAAGCATGACTTCCTCCTTTACTGTATGATTCTATGGTGCTATCAAGAATTCCAATGCCCTGATCAGGCTGGCAATGCACTTCCCCATTCTTCCTTGCCAGCCATGGACACCAGCACTCTCTTCACCCTGTTAAAGTAACACTTAATTCCACACAAAAATGACACTCCAATGCAATACTGCACTGCCGAAGGTACCATCTTTCAGAGGAGACGTTGAACAGAGTATGTCCTTTTAGGTGGATGTAAAAGATCCCATGGAAATATTTGAAAGAAAGGCTGGGTAGTTATGCCCAGTGTCCTGGCCAATATTTATCCCTCATCAACACCACAAAAACAGATTACCTGGTTATTTTCATGTTGTTGTTTGTGGGAGCTGACTGTGCGCAAATTGGCTGCTGCATTTCCTGCATTTTAAAAAATTTGTTCATGGGGTGTGGGCGTCACTTACTAGGCCAGCATTTATTTCCTAATTGTTCTTGTTCAGTGGGCATTTAAGAGTCAAGGGTCTGGAGTCACATGTAGATCAGGTAAGGACAGCAGATTTCCTTCCCTAAAGACATCAGTGAATCAGATGGTTCAGTCAGAAATGGTTTTATGGTGATTTCTGATTATTCCAGATTTTTATTGAATTCAAATTTCACCATCTGCCACTGTGGGATTCAAACCCAGGTCCCCAAAGCATTACCCTGGGTGTCTAGAATACTAGGCTAGCGACAATACCACCACCTCCCACTATTACAATACTGACTATAAAAACACTTTACTGACTGTAAAATGTTTTGGGGCATCCTTAAGTCGTGCAAGGTGCTATATAAATTCAAGTCTTTCATTTTCTTTCTTACACGACTCATCCTTCACATTGCATTCTGACTCAGGGTATGTCTAACTCATTATCCTGAGGAGAAGCTGGGGAGATCTGTATTACACACAACGATCCTGCCAACATTTCCAACTGCTTCATTCTGCCCTGTCATCTCTTGTCCCAACTTACTTCCTGCTTCTCTCCCAGGCACTAACCTGGAGACTTTCATTTGGTGGAATTAAACAGTGGTTGTGAGCGATTCTCACCAAGTGACTCACTGAGCACAAGGAATTGAAAGAAACAGGAAGTGTGGGATGACAATGCCCCCTTCCCAGTGAAGGTTTAGGAGAAGGCTCCCTATGGCTTCAGAGTGTGGGACCAAGTACTTGCCTGAAAAGAATGATATTTGAGGAACATCATAGCAAGCCCAAGGCATGCAGCATCTGACAGATGTGTCTCGAGTCTACAGCTCTCTTTTGCGGCAACATGAAAGTTTGTAATCCTTATCAGCACTAATGCAGCAAGTTACAGCTGCACTGAAATCTGCAGATGCCTAGTTAAACTGAACCCAAGGACCAGTCACTGCCTCCACCTCAAAGGAAGTATCTCACGTGGTCTAGGTTGCAGATAATGAGAAACAGTGTTGGCTATAGAAAAGCAAGGCACTCAATGGGAAGCCTGGTGTTGGAGAACAGCATGGTAACTAATTGCACTGTGGAATTATTGTATTAAGATAGACTGTTT
This sequence comes from Cetorhinus maximus, assembly GCF_964194155.1. NCBI lineage: Eukaryota > Metazoa > Chordata > Chondrichthyes > Lamniformes > Cetorhinidae > Cetorhinus > Cetorhinus maximus. The sequence goes on from NC_135893.1 coordinate 49,130,243, forward strand.
GCTTTGTGATTCAGGGTGTTGCGGGGGGAGGGGGGTGGCATTGGTGGAAGGGCGATGTCAATTTAACGTCAAAAGGCTTTCTGGCAGGAATCAACCAGAATCATTTAGTTCATTACCCACACATGGCAGAATGAGGCCATGGTGACTTTAATCACCAGTCCTCAATACTGGGGACTAGTCTACCAGAAGGGTCCGCTAACCTTGCAAACATCAGGCAGTCTGGCTGTCTGGCATACATAAGAACATGCTACCAAGGTTGGGAACCAGCTTGGTTCAGCTTCAAACAGTGACCATGGAAAGGTATGGAGTTTGTGGCAGGGACCAAAAGGTAGTCTTCCCAATATTTAGTTGGGGCAAATTTCTGCTCATCCAGTACGGGATGTCAGAAAAGCAGAGTGACAAATCTGAGACAGCGAAGGGGTGAAGCGAGGCGGTGGTGAGGTAGAGTTGGATGTCATCAATGTACATGTGGAACTTGACCAGGGTGACATTTGGTGATGAGGGATACACAATTGCTGCAGTGGTTTGGGTGGTGTTAGATAAAGCCAGGCAAGCGGGCTTTGGTTAAAAAAAAAAGGCAAGGCGTCATCATCTATGAACTAAGTTTCTGCAAAGTCTGTGCTGCCAATGCAAGAGTCTGTAAGAAAGTTCCGGAAGGCAAAGGTTTGGCTCATGACTGAACCAACATTCTGAGGAAGATGCAGAGAGCGGTGAGGATTACTGATCCATTAACAGAGTTCACCGGGTCAGCAGTCGGAGGGGTGAGCAAGGGAAAGGGGTTTGCGCAATTATCCCCCAGCAGGATGGGAAAGTTGTTAAAAATGGGTGATGGGGAATTTGGGGTTTCTGCTTGTAGGAGGCAGTGCCAGGTGGCTTATTGGGTCCTTTGGAAAATCCCAAGAGTGCCGCAGAGGAATTTGAAATACCCTGGGTCACATTTCTGGAGCAGGGAATGAGTTTCTAACATCACTACCCACCTGTTGGGAACAAGTATGGAATTAAAATAGAGCCACACGTACTTTTCCAAGCTTCCCTGTACCAAATTTCCAATATTGATATAGGAATAAATTTGATCAGAAACTGAACTGTGGTGAAGGTTACTCTAGAAGTCCAAACAAAGTCTGACTCAGCTAGCAATTCTTTTCTCATTCACCTCCAATACTCTTTTTCTCCCAGTATATTGGATTAAAAATCTAAGGGGAAAGGCCGTAATATGGAGAGAGGAGAGGCCACGATGTGAATTGGGTTGGGGGAGATGCTGCAATATGGAGGCATTGAGGGAGGGGGAAATAGAGGTCATGAGGTGGAGGGGCAGGGAGGGGGTGTAGGAGGCCAAGATGTGGAGGGGGTTTGAATATCAAGGCCCTTCATCCTGAATTCTAGATCCCTGTCCCTTGCTTCTTCTCTGCCCAATTTCAAAGGCCCCCTCAAAACGCCTTTTACCCAGCCTTCTGTCACCTCTTCTAATTCTTCTCCTACGACTGATCAGTTTCTGTTCTCTACCCCTCTCTCTCTTTCTTTTCGGTATTTACCTTGGAATATTTTGCTTTGTTACATAAATGGAAATCATAGTTAATGTCTTGGAGGATCCACTGAAATGAAAAAAGCGAATCATGGATGCAGCTGGCCTCTCCTCATAATTCATGTCTCCAGAACAGCTCAAGAGGGAAGGAGGTCAGGATTTATGAGTCTCCATTAAGCAAATCTACTTTCAGACAGGTAACAAATATGTAAAAATTACATTATCTTCACAGACATTAGAAGAGCACTATGAAAAGAAATGGAGTTCTTTCACATCAAAAATAAGGCACAAAGATAGACACAATTAGTAAAGAGTCTACTCTGTAAATATTTAGGAGTGTTACTAACTCACTTTGTCAAGCTCCTTCCTCAGTACTTCATTGGTACTATTTAACTGGTTAATTGTATTTATCAATTCCTGTAAAGTTGTCATAGCCTGAAAAAAAACACAAGAAACGTGGTTACTTTATCTGCTTGCTGATAAACATTTTACAACAAACTGTTCAGATTATCATGCACTCCTAGTGCTGCCTGCAGCTATAACCTGCTGTAGGCTGAAACTTCCTAGATATGCAGATATTTTTAACAATAATTTAGAATGTTGGCATTTTATTTGCTGGTAATTTCATTGGTACATTTCTGTAGAAATAACAGAAGAACACTAGTACAACATGACAGAGACCAGGATTCCTGCAGTCTCCAAAATAAGACAGATATATCAGAATAGCAAGAGACTGCTCACCCAGAAGGGTGAGAAGAGGGAGGAATCCTTGGGGAGCATGGCGCATTCAAACCAAGATTCAGCAATGAACGCCTGAGTGTGACAACATGTCGAAGGAGTGCATTCCTGAGCCTGGCAGTGTTGAATGCAGGAACATAGTAGTAACTGGGCATTTGGCAGGCAGGGGGCAGACAGAGTCCCGCTATTGCCGACTCAAGTTCAATATGGTATATTGCTTCCCTGGTGCCAGGCTAACCTTATAGAGATGGTGCACAGAATCTTAGCAAGAGTGGGAAGGGAGGGGTGGGTAAGAGAGCCTAAAGTTATGGTCCATTCAAAATCAACAATATAGGAAGGAAGATGATTGAGGCCCTGCAGTCAGAGTTTGAGGAAGGAAGTAAGAAGACTGAAACTCACAGATAGTGATCTCTGGGTAACTCCTAGTGCCACAACCTAGTGAGAAGAGAAGTAGGAGGAGAATATGGCAAGTTAACACATGGCTAGAGACGTGGTACAGGACTTCAGGTTCCTGGGACATTGGCAGCAATTCTGTGGCAGGAAGAATATGTTCAAGGTGGCTTGGTTGCATCTGAATAGAGCCAAAGCCAATATCCTCATCCACATGTTAACTAGTGCTGTGGGGGAGGGTTTAAACTAACTTGACAGAGGGTTGGGCACAAGGATGTAGAAGCAAGGTACACAGAGGAGAGAGAGACAATTAGAATTAGAAATAATATGAAATTAGAAAATGCATAGACATGTGTGTAAATACACAAAGTGGGGTTAATAAGGTTGGTGAACTGCAGGGTCAACTAGCCACAAAGAAGTATGATTTAGTGGCGATAACGCAGAACTGGCTCAAAAAAAAGCGTTAGGATTAGATGTTTAATATTCCAGGTTACAGGTATTTAGGAAAGATAGGGAAGGAATAAAAAATTACGAGCCGGAGCAGTTTAAATTAAGGAAAATCCTACAGCACTCAAAAGAGGAGATAGTAGCGCAGTGGTAATGTTACAGGACTAGTAATCCAGAGGCCTGGACTGTTGTTCCAAAGACACAAGTTCAAACCTCACCACATTAATTAAATTTAAATTCCTCCAATTTAATAAATCTGGCATAAAATGCTGGTCTCATTAATAATGATCATGAAACTACTGGATTCTTATAATTCAGTGAACAAGAGCTATTATCCTTATCCAGTCTGGCCTACATGCGACTCCAGACCCACAGTAATGTGGTTAACTCTTAACCGCCCTCTGAAATGGCCTAGCAAGCCACTAAGTTATAGCAGCTCACCACTACCTGCTCAAGGGTAAATAGGGATGGGCAATAAATGCTGGTCTGGCCAATGAAGCTCATATCCCAAGAACGAAAGTTCTGAGGGATCAAAGATTAAAGACAACAGAGCAGTATTGTGCTACTTGGCATATTTTGTAATATTTTGAGTGGAAAGGAGGTAGAGGAGCAGAAAATTTGGGGGAAAATTACTGAGAAATGTATGAACTAGAGTAGTGATAATGGGAGACTTTAAATACTCCAATTTTGAATGGGGCAGTGAGTGTTAAGAGGAAAGGGAGGAATTTCTGAAGCGTGTTTTTTCTTGAATTTTCTCAGTGTGTTTTCTATCTAGTAAGGAAGGAGGCATTGTGGATCTAGTCCTGGGGAATGAAATGGGTCGGGGAGAATGTCATATTTGGCGGGGGCAGGGAAATCATCTCAGGAATAGTGATCTCCATATTATAGGATTTAGATAAGTAATGGAGAAAGACACAGAGGAGTCTAGGATAAAAATACTTAACTAGAGGAGGGCCAATTTCGGCAAATTAAGAAGGGGTCTGACCTGGGTAAATTGGAGTCACAGGCTAACAGGCAGAAATGTGCAGCCTTTAAAGAGAGATGGTTCAGGTGAAGTCTGGGTATATTCCCACAGGGGGAAAATGAAGTCAAAAAAGCCAGAGCTCCTTGTTAGAGAACAAGATAAAGTTGCAAAATGGACACAGTTTGATAATACAAGGGAGAATTGGGCTGAATACAAAAAGTACAGGGAAGTGAGAAAGGAAATGAGGGGCAAAGAGACAAGTACAAAATGGATTAGCATCTAACATAGAAGGGAATCCAAGAGTCTTCTACAAGCACATTAACAGTAAGAGGGTTGTCCGAGGAGCAGGGAGCTGATTAGGGACTAAAATGGAGAGCTATTGCTAGAAGGCATGGCTGAGATATTAAAAGATTACTTTGCATCTGTGTTTATCAAGGAAGAGGCCAAAGCTACAGTTAATGAGGTCGTCGTTGGAATATGGATGAGATAAAAAAATAAAGAGATACTTGAAAGGCTGGCAGTACTTAAAGTGGACAAGTCACCCAGTCCAGACAAGATGCATCCAAGGTTGCTGAGGGAAGTAAACGCAGAAATTGTAGAGGTTTGGTCACAATCTTCCAATCCTCCTTAAATACAGGTATGGTACCAGAGGACTGCAGGATTGCAAATGTTACACTCATGGTCAAAAATGAGGAAAAGGATAAATTATAGGCCAGTCAGTTTTACACCTGTGATGTGGAAACTTTTAGGAACAATAATCTAGGAAAAAATAAACAGCAACTTGGACAAGTATGCACTGATAAAGTAGATCGAGCACAGATTTGTTAAGGGGAAAAAGTGTTTGAATAACTCGATTGCATTTTTTGATGAGGTAACGGAGACAGTGGATGAGGGTAGTAGAGTTGATGTCGTGAATACAGGCTTTCAAAAGCCATTTGATAAAGTGCCACATAATAGGCTCGAGAGCAAAATTGAAGCCCATGGGGTGAAGGGGATAGTAGCAATATGGACACAAAGTTAGTTAAGGGATAGAAAGCGGAGAGCTGTGCAAAAGTGACGTCCACCAGGGTTCTGTACTAGGACCGCTGCTGTTTCTGATACACACTTGTGACTTGCACTTGGGGTACAGAGCACAACCAAAATCTGCAGATGATACAAAGCTCAAAAGCATAGTAACAAGTGAGAAAAGGCAGTAATAAACTTCATGAGGAGATAAACAGGCTGGTGAAATGAAATTCAACACAAAGATAAGGTGATGCATTTTGGTTGGAAGAATGAGGAGAGACGATACAAACTAAATGGTACAAGTTTACAAGGAGGTACAAGAACAGAGAAACCTGGGGACTGTTTTACACAAATATTTCAAGGTGGTAGTATGGATTAATAAAGCAGTTAATGAAGCATGTGGGATCTCGGGCTTTAAAAGTAGAGTGAATGAAAACCAGGGTGTGCTAAGCCTACATCAAACACTAGTTCAACCGATGCAACCCAGCTGAAGTATTTTGTGCAATTCCAGGCACGTGAAGGCTTTGGAGACGCTACAGAAGAATGGTTCCTGGGATGAGGTATTCGAGTTAATTGGACAGACTGGAGAAGCTGGGGCTGTTCTCCTTTGAGCAGAGAAGGCTAAGGGGAGATTCAAGGGAGGTTTTTAAAAATCATGAGAGACTTGAAGAGAAGCCGTTTGCAATAGCTGAGAACTAATATGCAGATTTAAACTGATTGGCAAAAGAATCAGAAGCAATGTGGGGAAAAATATTTTTTTTTAAAATGCAACAAGTGGTTAGGATTTGGAATTAGCTGCCTGGATGGTGGTTATAGTTTCATTAATAGCTTTCAAAGGGGAATTGGATAAATGCTTTAAGTGGAAAGGATTGCAGGTCTGTGGGGAAAGAGCAGATAAGTGGGACCAACTACACTGCTCTTCAAAAGACCCAACACTGTTTCAATGGGATGAATAGCCTCGTTCCGTGCTGTGTTATTCTACAATTCCATATACTTGCTCCTTACGAAACAACGGGTCAAACAGAATGACCGGAGATATTCAGAGGTTGTTTTAAAAAAAGTTCCATTATGCTGCAAATGCAGCTTCATGCAGATAAGCATGAAGTAAAACATTCTGAAGAAACAAGCAATGTGAAGATTTTTTTTTTATTCATTCAAGGGATGAGGTTGCCGCTGACTAGGCCAATGCTTTTTATTGCCCATCCCTAATTACTCTTGAGAAGGTGGTGGTGAGCTGCCTAAACCAACTTAACTACAACTTAACCAATAAAAATTTCACTAGTGTATAAAAATAGGAAGATTTAGCAGTGCAGACATAAAAGCTCTGATTTTAATCCAGAAGTACACAAGGTTGGGTGGGGTGCGTTTTTCAAACAGGGAAGAAGTCCTGGCACCGAAAGTGGGAACCAACCTGTGCCACTGGGTGGAGGGACCCCGGGGAGCCATTTTACTGGCGGTGGCCAATTAAGAGGCTACCGCCAGAAGCATTATCCAATTGAGGACAACAGCCAACCTCCCAGGGATGCCCATCCCAATCTGAGGCCCAGCAGGTTGGCAGCCTTGACAATGCCACCATTAGAGGTGGTCCCTGTTGAGGCTATAGGATGAAATTGCCTTCAAAGACAAGGTAAGACTTTGGTCAGCAAGCCATTGCAGCACCATCCCTTCCCACACACCACCCCCCTCCCCATACACCACCACCCTTCCACCAACCCTCTCAAGCCCAGGAACCCGCTGGGAGGTCACCAAAGTTTAACTGGCCACCTCCCCACGCAGCGATAGCTGCTCCTGACTGCGGTAAAATGTCAGTCAGGACAGGAGGTGGCTGTTACCTGGGCACTTAACTGGCAAAGTCCCTGGGCAGCTGCACTGCTGTGGTTTTCACCGCTCGTAATATGCCATGGTGGCGGGAGGGTGTCGAGATCCCCTCCCGTCACTTTCTGCCACCATTTTGCCATCCCCCCACCTCCCAAGCCATCTCCAAAGGTCTGGTAAAATCCAGCCATTCTCTTTGGGCTGGATTTGATGGGTAGATGTATTCCCTGTGCCTCCACCCTCAACCAAAAAGTTTGTGGTCAGCCCACCCATCCGAAACCCAGCTGCCCCACTACGAGAAGCCTTAATTGTACCCATCTGGGTGAAGTCCTGCCCTAGAGAGCTGCCAGCCAATCTGATTGTCCAGCAGCTTTGTAGTGCCAGCAGCGCCAGAATCGAGCAATGGTCACAGTCCATGAAGTCTCATGGTTCCCGGACTTCAGGGAATCAGGGGAATTTTGGACAGGCCAACCTGGCAACCCCCAGAGAGTAAGGGGAGGGAAGTTGTTTTAGAGGCCAGGAGAGGAGGCTTAAAGTGGGGGGGTACAATCTTGGGGGAGATGCCTCCAACAGGCACAAGGGATGCCCAAGCCCCTGTCCCCCAACCCTGTATGGTGTGTGTGTGTGTGTGTCCGTTCCCCCCCCCACCCCCCCCCACCGTCCCCCCAATTCATTCCATCTTGCTTCTTTCTACACTTCTCAATCTGCCCACTATATGCACAAACTCCAAAGAGCTCGATTTCCCTTCTCTTCAGGCACTCACTGACTCATTCCCTCTCTTTCTGCAGCACAAGACCATGTATAATGCTAGGGAGAGAACCAAAGCTCCTGCCCAAGGCAGCACCTCACAGAAGGGCAATCCTCCTTAGAATACCCCATTATGCCTTCCTAGGCACCAGCTCAGAGCCTGGCACTCCGCATAGGATAAATAGTGAACTAGTGGGGTCTGTATGTGGCAAAAACCACAATAGCAGTGGGCAGCAGCTGGTACTGGCAGAAGGGACATCCTAGGAGAGATCTTGATGGAGAGGAGGGCCCTCTCTCAGCTCTGCTGAGGACAGAGGTGAGAACTTTATGAGCTCAGCCACAGGAAAGCTGCAGAACTCACACCAACAGCTACGCAAGGTAATGGTAGCTATACAATGACCAAGAGCACGGAGGAGAATACACTTCCAGCCTTTCAGTTATCATCTCACCTGGCATCACACTTTATCCTGAAGAATATGGTTACCTAGGGGAATACTGCAGCCAGGCCCTCAACACCAGTGCATGTTTGCACACTTAGCAGCTTTGGTGGAAGCTCAATAGGACACCATGCAACCTCTAGGTTCCACAATGGAGAGCGTGACAGATCAAATCAATCATCTTCTGCAGTCAGCACTCCTATCCTTCAATTGGATTGTCAAAGGTTCAGTGGAAACAATTCCAGACTACTCACTTCCACCTCTACAACACTGCCCAAAGCATCAGTGCTGCCCTCTTTTGAAACCCCTATATATGCCTTTTTCTCCAGACATGAATATTTTGACACTGTCCCTGTTGGACCCACTCTAAAGCAATTTAGGTTTTTCTCTCTCAACCTCAGCACCTCACTCTACTTTTAAAACCACCTTAAAATTATTTTTTCCAACATAATTGATCACCTGTCCTCATCTTTTCAGACTAGCTTTTCAATACATTTAGCTGTGAAGTCCCTTGGGACTTCTTTTAAAACATTAAAGACACTATATGGGTGCAAATTGCGATTGTAATCTAGTCAAGTTCGAACTGAGAGAAATTGCATTCAGGAAGTGTTTGGAAATTTTTCACATCCCAGCTAATGTAAGAGGTTACTGAATAGAGATGCTATCTAAACATCTGCCTTAAAAGCAATTAATAGGTTAACTCCACAATAGTATTTTTTCCAAGCTGGGAAGGGGTTATGAAATGAAGTATTTCCAGGGTTCTGATATAGGATTAATTTGCTCATTTGAGGACTTTAGTTACTTTAATTCTGTTTATATCTAAAATATATGATATATAACCTTGATTGTAATAACTCAAATCTCAAAATTTGCAATTAATATCAAAGTAGGAAGCAGGACAAATAATTTGGAGCAATCTAACACAGATCAATCTTTTAGCTAATGTACTAAATGTGGATGAGTGAAATCTTAATATGGAAACAAGAAACTAAAGAAAAAAATGGGGGTACGGGGCAAATAAAGTCCCACTTTGAGCACTGTGCGCATTGCTGGATAGTTAAAAGAAAGACTATTACTCTCCTCAATATGCTACAGAAGTGCACAGAAAATGATTCCTAGTAGCAAATGTTTTAATTCACATGATTGAGAAAGTTAATAAAGTTAGGCTTTCTTTGAAAAAATGATTGAGATGACCAAATTCAAATTTCCACAAATTTTCCCTACCCTATCTTGAAGGTATAGATTCCTCACTTGTCTGGGGATACTGATCATCCCAGTGCCTCATACAATTATTCAGGTGTAAACCTTAATAGTGAGCATTTTGAAGAATATTTGATCACTCAATCTACCATCAGAAGGCCATTTAACAAAAAAGAAAAAGCAATTCAATACCAGCAAAGAAAAATAATCTTGACATTATCCCATGCTACACCTTGAGTTTGACACAAGTGCCAGATTTGTCTGTACACATACTGGGAGGCCAAGAAAAATAAATGACTAGAAGCCAGAAGATGGTGAGGCTGCCATTGAAATAAAGTTAGAAGATTGTGCCTGTTAAAATTAATAGTAATTTTAAAGAAAAATATAAGCTCGTCTGAGATGCCTCAGCATTATCATAAAACAAAGTTTAATCCATGTAGTCATACACCTAGGCTGAGCTCTTGACGGGATGGGTTGCGTGCTGTGGAATTTTAGCAGCGTCTGATGACTGGAAGCAGGGAGGATGGTAGCTTGGAGGAAGCATTCCTGCTCCTCCTGGTCCACCAACACTGCCATGAGGGTGCTTACCTTTCCCCCAAAGTTGCCCTTGCCTCATTTGAGCTGCTGGGCTTGCTGAGGCTGGGAAAAACCATTTGGCCAGGGCTGAACCTGTGAGGCAGGTTCAATGTGAGGCTCCCAGCCTTATTATAATATTTGAATTGCCATCCTGTATCTTGGGAGCAGGTTGGCTGTCCACTTCACCTCCATTAAACCTGAGAGTGGATGGCTTGGAGTGGATGGCTTGGAGTAATGTTTGAGAATTTTTACATTCTCTCACCTGCATGTTTTTTGGGCAGAAATACTGCCTAGTTCCAAACAAGCTCTTTTACAGTTATTGCACAAAGTATGCAACAAGAACCACAGTGGTTCAAAAGGCAGCTCATCATAACCTTCTCAAGTGCAATTGGAGATGGGCAATAAATGCAGGCATTGCCAGCATGTCCCACGACTGAATAAAAAGAATTAGATCATGGCTGACCTGCATATCAACTCTATTTATCTAGCTTTGCTCCATATCCCTCGATATCCTCACCTGACAAAAATCTATCAACTTCCGCGTTGAAAATTTCAATTGTTGGCAGTTCACATTCAAAGCCTTTTGCAAGGTAAGGTTCCAAATTTCCCCTAGTGTGTGTGAAGAACTGTTCCTTGATTTCATTCCTGAATGTCCTGCCACAAATTATGTTCTTGTTCTGAATTCTCTACCTTATCGAATCTTGTTAACATCTTGAACAATTCGATTAAACCATCACTCCAAGTTTTGAACTCAAGGAAATACAAGCCAAATTTATGCAACCTGTCCTCATAATTCAACCCTTGAAGCCTCAGTATCATTCTGGTAAACCTGCACTGTATCCCCTCCAGGCCTAATATAAATCACAGAACGGTTGCGGGGCAGAAGGAGGCCATTTGGCCCATTGTGTCTGCACCAACTCTCTGAATAAGCAACTCACCTAATGCCATTCTCCAGCCCTCTCCCCATAACCCTGCACGCTCTTCCTTTTCAGGTAACAATCCAATTCCCTTCTGAATGCTTCAGTTGAACATGCCTCCACCATACTCTCAGACAGCACATTCCAAACCCTAACCACTTACCTCACAAAACCCTTGTATCACGTTTGCTTCTTTTACTAATCACTATAAATCTGTGCCCTCTTGTTCTTGATCCTTTCGTGAGTGGCAACAGTTTCTCCCTATCTACTCTGTCCAGATCCTCATGATTTTGACTACGTCTATCAAATCTCCTCTCAGCCTTCTTTTCTCGGTCAAGGAGACTTCAGAGAAAAAAAAAATGAAGTCAAGTTGCAAACTGCCAACTTTCCTTGTGGCAGGGACAGAGCAGGATTTTTGCCATGAGATTTCAGATGGTTAAAACTTTGCCAGGCAGAGAAATGACAGAATGTGAGCAGAGGAAGTAGGTTTAGAACCCAAGAAATATCAGCAGCAAAGGCCACAAATGCTAATAATCCAGCAGTACTCCAATCCCTCCAAAGACTAGAGTGGGAGTTGGGAAAGAAGTTTTTACAGGATTTCCAATATAATAGGTAGTTTTAGTTTATTGTTACCTGCACTTACCCCACCCCCAGATGAATTGTTAATTCAAATTTGGTCACATATCTGGTAACTTAGGCAGTAGTTGCTTCAGTCAATCTTTTAATTCACCCAAGATGCTTTTGGATGTCTTTCACAACGTGACATATACTAAATGCTGAACGTTTAATCATCTAGATAGAACCTTAAAAAGTGGTTTTTTTTTACTTTAAAAGCAGTACAGCCATCAAAGCAAGTTCAACACCATTCTCCTCACCTTATTGACCCCTTCTTCGTTTGCTTCAACTTTTTTTTTGACTTGCATCAGCTGCCACATGTCTTTCACTGGCCCCGTGCTGCTGTTGGATGTGGAGAATCTGCGGAGCGGGGTTTGGTCAGCCTGGCTGCGGGCCAGCAGCTCTGGAGCGCTGGGCAGCTGGCTCAGGATCTCCAAGGCGGTCTGCAGCTTGGCCACCTTCTCCTCCAGCTGGTGGAACAGCGAGACCGGCCTGCCGCTCTCCGCGGCCCTGGAGGGGTCGCTCTCCGCGGCCTTGGAGGGGTCGCCCTCCTCGGGAGTCGGCGCCTTCTCTGCAGTGTCCGGGGCGGCGTCCGGGACCTGGGGCCTGATGAACTCACTCTCCATCATCCCCACCGTCTTCTGCGCCTCTCCAATGTGCAGGTGCTCCAAGATACCTTGCAGGAGGGCGTGCAGCGCGTTGAAGTTGCACACGCCCACCTCCGGGGTGCCAATGGCCAGGTTCACCAGCTCGGACAAGGTGAATGTGTGTGCCATCTCTCTAACGATTACACATATGTTTCTTTTTGTTTAATATTAACTCAAAGTGCAAACCAAAGTCAGCGGCGAGCAATGGGACTTTTCAATTGCCACCAAAGAGCCGCCCATTGAACAGCCCACCAATCACCCCTCTTCCCCCTCTCCAAACCGGCTACACCACAGTTGCTAAGTGACCTGACCTGCCCCCATGGAGACGCCTTTATTCGGGCTGGTCCTATGTCACCCGGGCTGCAAGCAGCCAACCCGTGACGTTGCTGCTCCAGCTTCATCCTCGGGCGATGGTTTTGTTCGGCTAGTTTACCCCACAGGGTGAGCAAGGTTTTTATTTTGCATTCCCACCAGGGCTATCCGAATTGCTTTGAACACAGTGGGGTTTACGGCAGGCGGTGTCCAATGACTGAATTCATGAACACCTACCTTATTGAGTCGTCTTGTACTTTATCTGGCATCCTTATTAGTATGATAGGATTGCCCTATGAGAAGAGATTGAGGAGACTGGGTCAGTATTACATGCCGCCTGTTTTCTCAATGAATCTCCAAGGAAAGTGACCACCAGGCAAATTTCCCGCAGTGCATTCATAATGCTGCAGGACACAGAGAGAGAGAGAGAGCAGTGCAGTGGGATCAGTATCAGGTTCTGCTACAAAAAAGTTGACAGAAACATCGTTGAAACCAATGACCTCCTTTGTGTTATAAACGTATATCATTCTACAGACAGGTATGAGAATCTGTAGCTTATAAAACTTCACCCTGACCTGTGCACTGTTGTCCAATACCACACATGGCTAAATGCATTTTGACTGTAAATAAAAATGGAATAATTGCCATTTGGCATCTGATCTCAGTATTTATATTTGCACAGTGTATACGTGTACTTTAATAATTTTGTGTGTAGACAAAATATATGTTTTGATCATCACGTGTGCTATAATTCTTTGACTCCTGTTTATTGTTTTCTGGTAAAATGCACCACGGGTGAAAATTCTTGATGTCAACTCCAGTATCAATGCACGGGGTGGGGGGGGGGGGGGGGGGGGAGGGAGCTATCTTTGTTGTCTGCTCAACCAATCGGCTTTGAACGCAGAGTGGCTCCAGGGTTACAGAAGAAAGCAAACCAAGAGTGAGCAACTTGAGTAAGACACCTCAAGCCAAGCAGCATCCAGCAGTAGTCTGAATAGAGAACAGGGCAGATTTGGTGCATCTTTTTATGAAAGTGAACATTATGGTATCATATGACCATTGCATCATAGAATGATACAGCACAGAAGGAGGCCTTTCTGCCCAACATTCCTCTTAGGTTAGCTTTCCAATCAATTCCACTTGCTTGCTCCTTCCCCATAAAACTGTGTTTTTGGCTCAAGCATTTTCCCATTGTCTTTCAATTGTGATTATTGAATCTGCTTCCACCATTCTTTCAGCTGTGCACGCCAGATCACAACAAATCACTGTGTTAAAAAGTATTTTCCGCATGCCGTCTCTAGTCCTTTTCACAATCTGCTTAAGTCTGTGTCCTCTAATTACTGACCCTTCTAACACCAAGAACAGTTTCTCTCCATTTACTCTATCAAAACTATTCATAATTTTTGAACACCTCCATCTAACCTTTGCTTTAAGGAGAACAGCCCCAGCTCCCACACATAACTGAAGTCTCTCATCCCTTTCTCCATTCTTTTGAAACTTGACTGTCCAAGGACTTAACATCATTCCTAAAGTGTGGTGCTCAGAATTGAACACAATACTCCAGGAGTCTCAGCTAGCAGTTTATAAAGATTTGGCACAACTTTCTTGCTTTTCTACTCTACTCTGGAAACTGAAAGAAATTATTATTAATAAAAAAGTAGTACTGGAGAAATTAATGGGACTGAAAGTTGGTAAACCCCCCTGGACCTAATGATCTGTACCCCAGAGTGTTGGAACAGGTAACCATAGAGATAGTGGATGCATTGGTGGTCATCTTCCAAAATTTTATAGATTCTAGAATGGTTCCCGCAGATTGAAAGGTAGCAAATGTAACCCCACTATTTAAGAAAGGAAGGAGAGAGAAAACAGGGAACTACAGACCTGTTAGCCTGACATCAGTTGTTGGGATAGTACTAGAGTCTATTATAAAGGATCTGATAACTGGGATCTTAGAAAATAATGGCAGAATTGGGTGTAGTCAACATGGATTTATGGAAGGGAAATCATGTTTGACAAACCTGTTTGGTTTTTTGAGGATGTAACTAGTAGCATAGATAAGGGGGAACCAGTGGATATGGTGTGCTTGGATTTTCAGAAGGCTTTCAATAAGGTGCCACACAGGATGTTGGTAAACAAAATTAGAACACATGGGATTGGGGGTAATATACTAGATTGAGAACTCGTTAACAGACAGAAAACAGAGTAGGAATAAATGGGTAATTCTCATACTGGTAGGCTGTGACCATAAGGATCAGTGCTTGCGCTCCAGCTGTTCACAATCTATATCAATGTTTTGGATATGGGGACCAAATGTAATATTTCGAAGTTTGCTGATGGCACAAAACTTAGTGGAAATGTGATTTGTGAAGAGCATAGAAAGAGGCTTCAATGGGATTTAGACAGGCTAAGTGAGTGAGCAAGAACATGGCAGATGGAATATAATGTGAAAAAAATATGAAGTTATCCACTTTTTAAGGAAACACAGGAATGCAGAGTATTTCTTAAATGGGAAGAGATTGGGAAGTGTAGTATTTGGAACTCTCTTCTGATGTGTTTTAATCCTTATTAATATTAATAAAGGGACCCGGGTGTCCTTGTTCATGAGACACTGAAAGCTAAAATGCAGGTGCATGAAGCAATTAGGAAGGCAAATGGTATATTGCCTTTATTGTGAGGGGATTTGAATACAGGAGTAAAGATGTCTTGCAGCAATTGTATAGAGCCTTGGTGAAACTGTACCTGGAGTATTATATACAGCCTTAGCGAAGAGTATACTTGCCATAGAGGGAGTGCAATGAAGCTTCACAAGACTGATTCCTGGGATGATAGGATTGCCCTATGAGAAGAGATTGAGGAGACTGGGCCAAAATTTTCCAGAGTTTAGAAGAATGAGAGGTGACCTCATTGAAACATAGAAAATTCTTACAGGCCTCGACCGGGTAGATGCAGGGAAGATGTTTCCCCTGTCTGGGAGGGACTAGAATTGGGGGGGGGGGACAATCTCAAAGTAAGGGGTGGATCATTTAGGACTGAGATAGGGAGGAATTTCTTCACTCAGAGGATGGGGAATCTTTGGAATTCTCTACCCCAGAGGGCTGTGGAAGCTCAGTCGTTAAGTATATTCAAGACAGAGATCGATAGATTTCTAGATATTAAGGACATCAACAGATATGGGGATTGTGCAGGAAAATGGCATTGAGGAAGATCAGCCATGCTCTTGTTGAATGGTAGAGCAGGCTCGAGGGGCCGAATGGCCTGCTCCTGCTCCTATTTCCTATGTTCCTATTCCTCTAGTAATGAAGCCAAGAATGCAATATGGTTTTTGTAGACTTCTCAGCTTATCCTGACTTGAAAGGTCTGTTTCTTCCTGCACTCTCTTGAAAATTGTACCATTTAATTTGGATTGCCTATTCTCATTTTTCCTAACAAAACGTATCACTTCACATTTCTCTGCATTAAATTTCATCTTCCATGTCTCTTCCCATTTCACTAGCTTGACTAGGTCCTGAAAGTCTGTTACTATTTACCTCATTCTCACTTAATTCAGAGTTTTATTTCATCTGCAAACTTTGAAGTTGCTTTTATACCCAAGTTCAGGTTAATAATATATATAAAAAGAGAGTTCCAAATAGTACTACCCTTTGTATGAAGAAATGTTTCCTAATTTCACTTCTGAAAGAACTAGCTATAATTTTTAGACTACGCCACCTAGAGCTAGACTCCTGGACGCATGGAAATAGTTTCTCTCAATCTACTCTATCTGTTCTTCTTAATATCTGTTATTTTAAATCAAATTAGCCCTTAACCTTTTAAATTTCAGGGAATACACCCCCCCAGTTTGTTCAATTGCTCCACATAATTTAATCCTTAGAGCAGGTAGCACTTCCAAAGTGTTCACCTCTCTAATCTGCTTGTCCCTACACCAGTTTGCATATAGCTCAGGTAATAATTCAGAGATTAATACCCTTGAAGTCTTGTACTTTAATTTAGCTCCTCATTCCTGGTACTCTCCAAACAGGACTTCTTGCCTACTCTTCCCTAAGTGTTGGTCCCAACATGAGCATAATGATTGGATCCACCCGATACCTCACATATATCCTTTCAAGCTGGTTCATGATATCCTTCACCCTGACCCAGGCAGGCAACATACCATGTGGAACTCTCTGTCCCCTTTACTATTGAAGCCCCTACAACTATCACATTACACTCCTTGTCCCACTTCCCCCCTCCCCTACACCACCACCAAACCCCTCCCACCAAACTCCTGCTCCAAGGTGCCAGAATCAACAATCTGGCTGTCCTCCTGACAGTCTTTAACCTTATCCTCACAGGTAGCAAGTGCATTCTACCTGTTGAATAGGATCAGTTTCTGCAGATCCTCATTTCCTCTCTCACCTGGGTTCCCATTACATTGTAGACAATCAGTCACACCAACCCCAATTCTGAACCTGTACCTCTCTACGAGCTGTGACCGAAGTCTGGAACAAGCTATCCAAACACTGTTCCCCCGCTTCCCCATTGTGTAAGAGTGTCTACAACTCACACCCCAGCCAGATAGATTTGAGTTGGAGACATAGGAGACACCTCCTGCAGCTGTGTTCACATTGAACAGTGTGACTGCCCCCAAACTCTCACATACAGGAGTTCAGACACACAACCTACTCTGCCATATCTTAATCTAGATTATTTATTTCTACTTTTTAGATTGGTGTTAGTTTTTTCTTCTTTTTATACACATTAGCTTGCACTCAGCACTAAAACACTAGACAAAAATGCTTAAATATTTACTGCCTCAAACTTTTACACACCACTACAAGCATTGGAGCAAAAAGTAGCACCTCTTTCCCCCTCTGCACCAAATTCCCAACTTTTGCAGTCTGCCAAAGATGCACTCTATTCTCCAAACACTCTGCGCCAACGACTTGTGTTGAAGTTTGTCAAACACATTTGCCTTTGACTTTTAGGACCTTATATTATATTAAAGGCACTGTATAAATATAAGTTGTTGTTGTGCTGGCTTTCATTTATTAGTCTATACTTTTCTAACTGCTTCCCAACTACTGCGTGAGGCTGACTGTATGTAGCTTGTGGATTTATCCCGCTCCCCTTTTTGTAAACAAGGATGTAACATTTGCAATCCTCTAGCACCACCACAATATCAAATTAGGACTGCAAGATTGTGTCCAGTGTCCCCACAATTTCCATCCTTACTTCCTCAGCAACCTAGGATGCATCTCAACCAATCTGCATGACTTTTCTACTTTGAGCGCTGCCAAAGTTTTCAGCAGTTCCTCTTTATCTATTTTTATCCCATCCAATATTGCTTCTATCTCCTCCTTTGTTGCTCACTGGTGAAGAGTATTCTTTTAATACCTTAGCCATGCCCTCTGACTCCACAAAAAATATCTCCTTTTTGTTCCCTAATCAACTTCACCCTTCCTTTGATCACCCTTTTACTACTTAGGTGTTTACAAAATACTTTTTGGTTCTCTTTTACGTTAGCTGCTAATTTATTCTCATACTTCCTCTTTGTCTTTATTCTCTATTTTTAGGTCACTTAGTTATCTGTACTGTCTATATTCTGCTTGGCTCTCTAATGTATTATAAATCTTACAATTGTCATAATCTCCTTTTTCTGTCTCTTTTTAATGGATGCTAGGCTCCTCCAGTTAAGTATTTTATGTTTAATTTTATTTTGCTCTTTTCCATAACCATTCTAAACCTGCTGATATTATGATCACTCTTCCCCAAATGCTCTCCCACTGAAACATGCTCCGCTTCATTCTCCAGAACTAGATTCAGCACTGCTTCCCTCCCCATTGGGTAGGAAACACTCAAGAAAGTTCTCCTATAAATATTTCAGGAATTCCTACCCCCCTTCCCTTTACATTATTACTATTCCAGTCTACGTTAAGGCAATTGAAATCCCCATTATAGCTACTTTCTCCATTGTAACCAATTAGAATCTATCTTTGTCCTCTCAACTGCATCATCTTTTTCCAGTGCTATAATAGTTTCTAGACAGATAGATCAATAAATAATAAATCAATACAGTCACACCCCCAATTTCTCCTTTATCTTTCCTGGATACTGTTACAGAGAGGGGAGGAGAGATAAATTGAAATCCTCAATTCCCTTCCCTTACTGTCGGCAAGCAGTGTGGTTTTTTTGGAAGGCTACATGTGAGTGTTTCTAAGCCCCTTCTAGGGTGTGGTCAATTTACAGAACCAGCAGCAGACTTTCCTGGGCTTAAATAAAGACGATTATGTATTCACACATTCACCACGAAAACCTAAATGCTATGTCAGCCACACACCACAGGAAACATACAATTAAAGAAGATGGTGCACTTGTACAAGTGTTAAAATAAAATAATAGTTAACAATTCATGTGCTTGGCTTAGTTAAGAGATCAGTCACTGTGGACCATGTAAAGAAAGGAGCCCTTTTCCACTCTTGGATTATAGCTGAGATGGGTTCCAATAGCTGAAGTCAGGCAACTGGATTGCTGCAGGATTCCCTCAAAGAGATGAGGTCTCAGCAGGTCACGAAGCTAGGCACTTGTGGTTTTCGTATCAGGAGGTCAAATTGGGAACTTAATATTCCTGGCTACAGTTATGCTCAGTGAAGGCAAGTCCTATTCATAGCTTCAAACATGGACTGTGTTCCTGTAGAAGCTTCTGGAACTGTTTGACACTCACAAGGTGGCTGCCAAGAGTCAAGTGACCTTTGCAACCTCAACACACACTACTTTAATATTTCCTTCAGATGGACTTGGAGTTAGGAGTCAGGCTGCGAAGCTTTTTAAAGAGTTTACAGCCTCCCAGTTCTTAAAAGGCAAATATGGCATTGCCTTTTCTGCAGCTGCTATGGCTTGTGGAGTTCTTCCAAAGATTGCCCAGGTCTCTCTGGATCTTTTATTTAAAACTCATTACCTCAAGCTGGTTTTGGTCACATGACCAATACTGGTATCATCCAGCCAGAATGGTTTGGAAGTCCAAAGCCATCACAGCACAATAGGAGATAAATGGTGGTCTTTCACACTTAACTTGTAGATAACTGGTCTTGTCAACTCTCTTTTATTAAATTGCAAATATGGAGACATAGGGCAGAATTTTCTGTGTCAGCGGCATGAGCGGACAATCTGGCGAGAAGGCCAAAACACGGTTTCACGACGTCGTGAAAGCATTTTGCGATCGCCCACTCAGCCCGTCGATGGTGGGCTGTGTTACTCGCCATCAGACATCAGGAACCTCATTCTAATACATCTGCATATCATTAGTGGCCAGCCCACTGGAATCATCCCCACCCCCCCTCCACCCCTTGCTGGATCGTTCTTCCCATGTTGGCAGGAAAACACACCGGTGCAGGACACGTCTTGACAAGTGTGACGTGCAGAAGTTGGGACATACTCACATCGCAGACATCCAAGGAGCAGAAGGTGCTGGAGCGCAACAGCAACGGCACACTGGAGGAATGTCCATGGCATGCTGGGGGGATTCTCATGGACATGGCTCTGCTGTGAAGCAGCTCACAGAAGTTGGAAAGTCACCATTGAGGGTCTGCTCACAATGAATAATGGTCGAAGGGGTGGTGAGGAAGGTCCAGCTGTGTTTGGGAGATGTACTGGGGGGTGGGAGAGGAAGATCTAGGATCGACTAGGAGAGGAAGAGGTGTCATGGGGGGTGAGGTTGAGAGGAGGGAACAAAGGTGCTGGGGGGTGAGGTTAGGAGGAGGGGAACAAAGGTGTCAAGGGGCAATGAGGTTGGGAGGGGAGAAATGAAGGTATCGGGGGTGGGTTGGGAGGGAGTATGGGGAAGGAGGGGGTAACGGGGGAGAAGATGGCAATTGGGGAGGTAGGTGTAAGGGGATTGGAAGGTGTAAGGGAAGGAGTTTGGAGGGGGGAAGGAGTGCAGAGAGGGCAGGGAGTCCAGGGGGAGTCAGAAGTGGGGGAGGAAGGAATGTGGAGAGGGGAGGGAGCCCAGCTGGAGGAAAGAGTGCAGAGAGGGGAGGGCGTCTAGAAGGAGGAAGGAGTGTGGAGAGTGGAGGTAGTCCAGGGGAAGGAAGGAGTGCAGAGAGGGGAAGGAGTAAGCGTGGAGGATGAAGTAAGGCTGGAGGAGAGTCAGGAGGGAGGAAGGACTAAGGGTGACAAAAGGAGTCAGGAAGAGGGAAGGACTAAGCTGGGAGGGGTGGAGCCTGGGGAGGGGGGAGGACTAAGGGGTTGGAACCCGGGGGGGAAGAGGTCCGGAGGAAGGAAGGGGTTTCAAAGGGGAATGGGGTTTAGAGAGGTGTAAGGGGTTTGGAGGGGGGTATGTCCGGGTGAAAGTGCGTGGGACGGCTCTGATGCATCCATGACTGCCTCCTGGGGAGCGAACCGAGGGTGGGTGTAGTACGAGGGAATGGTGAGAATGACCGAGGGTAGAGGGTGAGGGTTCGATGCTAGCAGTAGGAGGGATGGCAAGGGTGGAGGTGGGGACTCAGAGTCAGACACAGACCCTGGGGGTGGGAAGGACAAGGTCGGGGAGATGAATGCAGATGGGGGTGGGATTTTCGAAAAGGAAGGGAACATGCATGTTCACCTGGACATCCCTGAAGGGAAAGGGTTGTGGCTGGTAGGTCATGGAGGGGAGGTGGAAGGGGATGCCGGGAGGGAAGGGGGGAGGGCGGGAGTCAACAGTGATGGGGAAAAGGAAATGGGTGACTGGGGGAGGGTAAAGAATAGAGTAAGAGTAAGAATAGTTAACTGGACAAGAGCCGACTTTGATGGGGAAAGAACAGAGCTGGGTTAGACAGACCGGAACTAAAGACTGGCGGTAAAAAATGTAGCTGAACAATGGGCTACCTTCAAAAAATAATTGTTTCAGACACGGGCAAGGTATATTCCATTGAAAGGGATGGTAGGGCAAATAAATCCAGAGCTCTCTGGATGAAAAAAGGAGATAGAAATTAAGATAAAGAAGAAAAAGTGTGCTTATGACAAGTGTCAGGTAGAAAGTACAATTGAGAACCAAGAGGAATACAGAATGTTCAGAGGGGAGGTGAAAAAGCATATTAGAGAAACAAAGAGGGATTATGAAAAAAGGCTGGCAGCCAACATAAAGGAGAATCCCAAAGTCTTCTATAGTCATTTAAATAATAAAAAGGTGGTAAAAGCAGGAGTAGGGCCGATTGGGGATGTAAAAGGGAATTTACACATGGGCAAAGGAGCCATGACGGAGGTATTAAATGAATATGTTGCACCCGTCTTTACCAAAGAGGTAGATGTTACCCAGGCTATGGTGACAGATGAGGAAACTGTGTCACTAGAAGGGTTCAAAATTGATAAGGAGGAAGTGTTGAATAGACTGTTGGTGCTTTAAGGTGACAAGTCACTGGGACCGGATTAGATGCATCCAAGGATATTGAAGGAAGTGAGAGTAGAAATTGCAGGGGCACTGGCCATAATCTTTCAGTCTTCCCTAGACTTGGGAGATGCCAGAGGACTGGAGAATTGCAAACATTACACACTTGTTCAAAAAAGATTGTAAGGATAAGCCCAGCAATTACAGACCAATCAGTTTAACTTCAATACTGGGCAAAATTCTAGAAACAATTGTTCGGGATAGAATTAGTAGTCACATGGAAAAATATGAGTTGATAAGGAAGAGCCAGCATGGATATCTAAAGGGGAAACCGTGTTTAACTAACTTGCTGGAGGGTAATGCTATTGATTTGAATTTGACATGGACTTTCAAAAGGCATTTGATACAGTACCACACAACAGACTTGTGAGAAAAGTTATTGCTTTTGGAATGAAAGGACAGTAGCACTGGACACAAAATTGGCTGAAAAATAGGAAGCAGAGAATAATGGTCAATGGATATTTTTCAAGCTGGAGGAAGGTTTGTAGTGAAGTTCCCCAGGGGTCGGTATTGGGACCCTTGCTTTTCCTGATATATGTTAATGATCTAGATGTTGGTGTGCAGGGGACAATTTCAAAGTTTGCAGATGATACGAAGCTTGGGAGCGTTGTAAACTGCGAGGACAGTATAGAACTTCAAAAGGATATGGACAAGTTGGTGGAGTGGGCAGACAGGTGGCAAATGAAGTTCAATGTGGAGAAGTGTGAGGTGGTGCATTTTGGTAGGAAGAACACGGACAGACAATATAAAATAAGGGGTGAAATTTTAAAGGGGGTGCATGAGCGGAAAGACCTGGGTGTATATGTGCATAGATCATTGAAGGTGGTAGGACAGGTGGAGAGAGCAGTTAATAAAGCATATAGTATCCTGGGCTTTATTAATAGGGGCATAGCATGCAAGAACAAGGAGGTTATGCTGAATTTATATAAGACACTCATTAGACCTCAGCTGGAGTATTGTGTACAGTTCTGGGCACCACATTATAGGAAAGATGTGAACACATTGGAGAGAGCGCAGAAGAGGTTTACAAGAATGATTCCAGGGCTGAGAAACTTCAGTTACAAATATAAATTGGAGAGGTTGAGATTGTTCTCCTTGGAAAGAAGAAGGCTAAGAGGAGATTTGATAGAGATGTTCAAAATCATGAGGGGGCTGGACAGAGTGGATAGGGAGAAGCTGTTCCCGCAAGTAAAAGGATCAAGAGTGAGAGGGCAAAGATTTAGAGTGATTTGCAAAAGAAACAAATGTGACGTGAGAAAAAACTTTTTCACACAACGAGTGGTTTGGGTCTGGAATGCACTGCCTGGAAGTGAGGTGGAGGCAGGTACAATCGAGGCATTCAAGACGGCATTAGATGATTATTTGAATAGAAACAATGTGCAGGGGTATGGGGAAAAGGCAGGGCAATGGTACTAGGTCATAATGCTCATTTGGCGAGCCAGTACAGACATGATGGGCCGGATGGCCTCCTGTGCCGTTAAAATTCCGTGATTCTGTGATTAAATAAAACATTTTAAAAATTAAATATGGAGAAATGTGTACTTAAGTTTCCATTATTGGGGACCCCAAAAAATATGATATTAGTTATTTTTAGTGATGCTACTCATGCCAGAATGCAACTGGTTTCATAATATATTTTGAGGGTGAAAATGGGAATTGTTGCTCTTGAGCCTGGGAAGCTAAGAAAATAAGAAGTGTTGTTAAATTTACTTTAGCTGCGGAAACACAGGCTCTTGTGGAAGCAGTGGATGGGATTCTATTTGTCACTTATTTTAGGGCATTCATTATTTAAGTGCAAATAAGAGACACTAATGGGGGAGGTGGTGACATAGTGGTATTGTTGCTGGACTAGTAATCCAGAGACCCAGGGTAATGCTCTGGGAACCTGAGTTCAAATCCCACCACAGCAGATGATGAAATTTGAATTCAATAAAAATCTGGAATTAAAAGTCTTATGGTGACCATGGGTAGAATATTACACTTGGCGCGCACCCCACACACCCAAGCATGCAATGGTGTTGGGGGTGTGTCCCCGGATCGGCATGCGCCCACCAATAATTAAAAGGCCTATTAAGGCCATTAACAAGCTAATTAAATTAAATTCTACGCTGCCTGTCCAACCTTACGGTTGGTAGGCAGGCAAAAAGGCCAAGCAAATAAACATTAAATAAAAACTTTATTTTGGAATTAAAAACATGTCCCATCTCATGTGACAGAGTCACATGAGGGGACATGTTTTATTACATTTTTACTGTCTTTATTAATTTTTTTAAAAAGCGATTCAATCGCGAAATGTGTGCTAGGCCCAGCTCTCCCCCGCCCGCATGGGCAGCCCTCAGTGCTGCCACTTGCGATCCACGCAGGGCGGGCCTTAATTGGCCTGCCCACTTGAAATCGCGGTGTGGAGCTGATCACGGGCGGAGGTTGGCTGCCCATCGAGTACCCTTGCCAAGGGCAAAATACATGAAACCATTGTTGATTATCATAAAAACCCAACTGATTCGCTAATGCCCTTTAGGGAAGGAAATCTGCCTACATGTGACTCCAGACCCACAGCAATGTGGTAGACTCTGAAATAGTCTAGCAAGCTACTCAGTTGTATTAATCCACTAAAAAGCCTAAAAGGAATGGAACCAGAAATGACAATGGCAAATTCAGCCCTGTCAGCCCTGCAAAGTCCTCCTTGCAAAATTGGGAGGGCTATCTCACAGATTAGTCAAGCAACAGTCTGACATAGTCATACTCATGGAATCATACCTTACAGACATGTCCCAAACACCACTATCACCATCTCTAGGTACGCCATATCCCACTGGCAGGACACACCCAGTAGAGGTGGCGGCACAGTGGTGTACAGTCGGGAGGGTGTTGCCCTGGGAGTTCTCAACGCTGACGCCAGACCTCACAAAGTCTCATGCCATCAGATCAGACATGGGCAAGGGAACCTCCTGTTGATTACCATATACCGCACCCCCTCAGCTGATGAATCAGTGCTCCTCCATGTTGAACATCACTTGCAAGAAGCACTAAGGGTGGCAAGGGCACAGAATGTACTCTGGGTGGGGAACTTCAATGTCCATCACCAAGAGTTACTCGGCAGCACCACTACAGACCAAGCTGGCCAAGTGCTAAATGACATTGCTGCTAGACTGGGCCTGTGGCAGGTGGTGAGAGAACCAACAAGAGGGAAAAACATACTTGACCTCATCCTCACCAACCTGCCTGCCGCAGATACATGACAGTATCGGTAGGAGTGACCACCGCACAGTCCTTGTGGAGGTAAAGTCCCGCCTTCACATCGAAGATACCCTCCATCGTGTTGTCAGGCACTACCACCGTGCTAAATGGGATAGATTTCAAACAGATCTAGCAACTCAAGACTGGGCATCTATGAGGCACTGTAGGCCATCAGCAGCAACAGAATTGTACTCAACCACAATCTGTAACCTCATGGCCCAGCATAGCCCCCACTCTGCCATTGCCATCAAACCAGGAGATCAACCCTGGTTCAATGAAGAGTGCAGGAGAGCATGCCAGGAGCAGCACCAGACAGACCTAAAAATGAGGTGTCAACATGTTGCAGCCACAACACAGGACTACTTGCATGCCAAACAGCATAAGCATCAAGTTATAGACAGAGCTAAGCAATTCCACAAACAATGGATCAGATCTAAGCTCTGCAGTCCTGCCACATCCAGTTGTCAATGATGGTGGACAATTAAACAACTCACTGGAAGAGGAGGATCCACAAATATCCCCATCCTCAATGATGGGGGAGCTCAGCACGTCAGTGCAAAAGACAAGGCTGAAGCTTTCGCAACAATTTTCAGCCAGAATTGCCAAGTGGATGATCCATCTCGGCCTCCTCTGAAGTCCCCCACAGATGCCAGTCTTCAGCCAATTCAATTCACTCCACGTGACATTAAGAAACAGCTGAAGGCACTGGATACTGCAAAGGTTATGGACCCTGACAACATTCTGGCAAGAATACTGAAGACTGTGCTCTGGAACTTCACATGTCCCAAGCCAAGCTGTTCCAGTACAGCTACAACACAGGCATCTACCTAGCAATGTGGAAAATTGCCCAGGTATGTCCTGTCCACATAAAGCAGGAAATATCCAACCCGGCCAATTATCGCCCCATCAATCTACTCTCGATCATCAGTAAAGTGATGAAAGGGGTCATCATCAGTGCTATCAAGCGGCACTTGCTTAGCAATAACCTGCTCACTGATGCTCAGTTTGCGTTCCGCCAGGGCCATTCAGCTTCTGACCTCATTACAGCCTTGGTTCAAACATGGACAAAAGAGCTGAACTCTGGAGGTGAGGAGAGAATGACTTCAAGGCAGCATTTGACTGAGTGGCATCAAGGACCCTAGCAAAACTGGAGCCAATGATAATCTGGGGAAATCTCTCCACTGGTTGGAGCCATACCTAACACAAAGCAAGATGGTTGTGAGAGGTCAAACATCTCAGTTCCAGGACATCACTGCATGAGTTCCTCAGAATAGTATCCTTGGCCCAACCATCTTCAGCTGCTTCATCAATGACCTTCCCTCCATCATAAGGTCAGAAGTGGGGATGTTTGCTGATGTTTGCACAATGTTCAGCACCATCGCAATTCCTCAGATACTGAAGCAGTCCATGTCCAAATGCAGCAAGACCTGGACAATATCCAGGCTTGGGCTGACAACTGGCAAATAACAATCGTGCCACACAAGTGCCAGGCAATGATCATCCCCAACAAGACTGAACCTAAATATCGCCCATTGATATTCAAAGGCATTACCAACACTTATCCTCCCACTATCAACATCCTGGTGGTTAGGATTGACCAGAAAATCAACTGGACTAGCCATATAAATACTGTGGCTACAAGAGCATGTCAGAGGCTAGGAATCCTGCAACAAGTAACTCACCTCCTGACTCCCCAAAGCCCGTCCACCATCTACAAGGCACAAGTCAGGAGTGTGATGGAATACTCTTCACTTGCCTAGATAAGTGCAGCTCCAACAACACTCAAGAAGCTTAACACCATCCAGGACAAAGTAGCCCCTTCCAGAAACATTCACTCCGTCCACCACCAATGCATAGTAGCAGCAGTGTGTACCATCTACAAGATGCAATACAGGAACTCACAAAGCCTCCTTAGACAGCACTTTCCAAACCCATGACCGTTACCATCTAGAAGGACAAAGACAGAGGATAGATGGGAATACCACCACTGGAAGTTCCCCTCCAAGCCACTCACCATCCTGACTTGGAAATATATCGCCGTTCCTTCACGGTTACTGGGTCAAAATCCTGGATATCCCTCCCTCACAGCACTGTGGGTGTACCTACAACACGTGGACTGCAGCGGTTCAAGAAGGCAGCTCACCATCACCTTCTCACGGGCAATTAGGAATGGGCAATAAATGCTGGTCTAGCCAGCAAGGCCCACATGTCATCAATGAATTTTTAAAAATTGACACTGGGTGATAAGTAGAGTTATGAGCTTGTCATGTTTCACTTTGTGAATAAATCTGAACTGTGTGAAGATTGACTTCTGGTCACCTCCTTCACCAAATGGCTGCTGGAAGTTTAACAGGATCCACCAGCGATCCTGGGTCCTGTGCCACAAATGGGTCAACGACCTTGTCAATCTACCAGGATAAGCGGCGTAACATCAAATGGGCCCACTGAAAGCATCAAACAATGGATCTGTGGAAGTGGGTAGACAGGCCAGGTGGGAGAATGCGTGGCCATCCTCAGTACCACATGGCACTTGAGGCCAGACCGTGTGACAGTTATGCATGATAAGGCAATTGGCTATCAGTTATAATGTGGGGTCAATATGTGGCATGGAGATTCATGGGGACAAGGCAGTTAGATGTCTCTTGACATGCTAATAACTCTCCAATTTCTCATGTAGGATAAGGTGACCTTCAATGCTAAGGAGAAGGCCAAGACAGGTGACGTTTTTCATCAGTTGATGCCATCTGAGGAGAGGACAGGGAGATTGCTGGGGAGCAGTGTGGCTGTACCATTGCAGATGTTGAGGCTGGATTAGCCAGGCAGCAGAATGAGAATGTCTCCAAACTGGGGTTGAGACATGGGCACATATGAGACACATGTGGTTCCCTGATAGACTGTACTGTTTTTTATTTTGTTCTCCACTGCAGGTTGTCACCATCTGGAGCAAAGCTCCCAGCCCGTTGATGAGAGTGACGACTACACCTCGGAGGTTGATGATCACCAATACCCAGAGGATACACCATCATCTACAACAGCTCAATGACTCTCTCACTGGTGTTAGAGCAATCACGGGTGGAATCAGGGACACATGTTGGTGGTCACTTCACAGCAGTTGAGGAAGACTATGTCAGCCGAGGTCCTTGACAGTGGGAGGGCTGTTGGGGATCAGGCCCATGCTGAGCCCCAGGCTGATGATGGACCTCTGGCCTCGGCCACAATAAGCCTGCTGGAGATGCAGAGGCAGGCAGAGGAAAGTCTAGCAGGGCTACCAGAGACTTGAGCTGCACACATGGTGGAGGAGTTCTGCCCTGGCTCCATCATGTATGTTTGTGGCTCCTTCCATGGAGAGGTTAGTAACTGCCATGGAGAGCCAGGCCTGTCTTACCATAAGCACGAGGACCTGCATTCCATTACTCTGGCCATGGGACAGCAGTCTCAGTACAGCAGTGACTAGGTGAGAAGGGAATGAGGCACTGGATCCTCCCTCCAGGAGCTCCTTCTCCTCAGGGATACAGGGAGGTGCCATTCCACAACAAAACGGAGGAGAAGCGCCAGCTAGCCACCCTGGTGATGCCTTCTCAGGGCACTCCCAGGGTGAGTGGGCATTTCTAATTCCCTCTGCCACTGACCCCAGAGCCACCTTTAGGCAAAGCTAAAGAGAATGCCTCTGCACCCAAGCAGGAGAACCCAAGTAGTCTCGGACCACCGGAGGACGGCCACCAAGGTCATCAAAGGCAACCAGGCATCGCTCTCAGCATCCTGCCACCACATCATCTGCAGATGTCGGGATTGTAGCATGGCGTAGTGGGCATAAAAGGAAACGTAGGGCATTATAAGGGCACAAAGGTGGCATGGATGTTCTGACACTAAACACTTATACACATGGATAAAATTCACATTGTATTTGTTTCATTTGGTTATTATGTACATCGTGGTGTTTTTTTGCAGCATGCTCAATGAAAGGGCATATTGTGCTGGTATGTCATACCCTTGAAGAAAAGTGCTGAAGGAAATCTCCCTTGTGGAAGTAAAAATGTTGCAGTGTATTCACGGTCAGTCTTTATTTGATGGTCATGTGTGTGGCAAAATTTGAATTCTTTACTGCACATTAAGGGGGTGAAACCCCTCGTGTTTCACAAATGCAGCAGGTTTCCCAGGGATCTCCAATGGCCCGTGTGTGAAGTCAGCAGCCCCTTGCACTTGTAGGAACTGCACGATGGCCCCGAGGCCAACTGTTCTTGTGGCCTGGCTATCAGCATCAGATGGAACAGAATGAAATTGTTGGCCCTTCTCCCAGAGGAATTCAAGCCTTTTATCTGGTGAACAACCCATCTCCCCTACCTGAGAGTCCATCTTAAGCCTGTCAAGGACACCTGCCTGGCAAATTGGCAAGAGCTGGAGGCCAAGATCACCACTTGCCTAAGATGCTGGACAGGACTGCTCTGAGTGCTATCCTGCAGGGGTCAAGTGCTGGTCACAAACCAACTGATGGCTGCTATGCTGTGTTAATGGTCGGTCACTGTGATCCCTCTTCCTAAATTTATCACCAAGATACTGAAGAAACTAGTCAACTAATTCTGAGACAAAAGGGTGCACTGAGTCTCTGCTACGATACTGAGTCTAGCTTAGGGAGGACAGTCAGTTACTTTTGTACCTTCGCATCCAGGCAGTGACTTTCCGCCTTCAGACCCTGCAAAGATTGAGCTGCCTCCTAGATGGTGTGCTCTGGCAACATGTTTCTTCCGCAAGCCAAATATTCTCAACTACGACAAGCAGCTCCTGTTAATAGATCTGGGGGGGAAGGGGTGGGAGGGGGGGCTGACTCCATGCCTCCTTGTGAGAGCTGCCTGACTTTTTACCAGGGTCTGGAACATGGTCACCTCTAGCCAGAGCTCTCCCCTGTCAGGAGTGACGGCTTTCACTCAGGCATCGCTGCTCAGGAATCCGCACCTCCATCAGCGCGAGTTCATGGGGTTGGTGGAGGAGAGGACATAGGCTGTCAAAGTGACCAGAGTCTGGGAGTACTGGATGTCGGAGGAATAATCTGGATATTGCTGCAGGAGCTGGCATGACGCATATCTTGGGTGGCATCGAGGCAAAGCCATTGAGATTCCTAAAGTGGTACACAGCCCCACTGCACTCAAGGTAGCTCAGAGCTCACCCCTGTTCGGGCAGCATTTCTCATCAATGGCAGGCCACAAAACCACCATCGGAGCCTCAGCTTCACAACCTGAGCCATTTTTTTTCGAAATCAGCTCCATGCCAATCCACTCTGTGCGGAGGGGTTTCCTGTACAGCACGATCTTACACAGTTCCTTGCCCCAGTCAGCCTTCCAGGCACACCGTGGTGTTCCATCCTGCTGTCTGGAGGGTGTTAGAACTCTCAGTGGAGGTCTCCCTATGCAGGAGTCCTCCCTTTGTCCATCAGGGATTTGCCGTTAAAGGTGTTGCTCTTGGCAGTCCCGTGCAATAGCCTGTTAAGTCAATTCACGGACTCTAGGGCCACCTGTAATTCCTGTGGCCTCGAGGAGTCTGTGTTTTACATTTATGTAGAGGGTGAGAGGTTGCAGTCCCACTTCCAATTTCTGAGGGCACTGCTCCTCAATGTCTGACTGCCCTTCAGCCCCACCCTCCTGATCTTTGGCCACCCGGTGCAGAGGGGAGCAGGCATGTCAGGAGACCTCCTGATGGAACTGCTCCTAGGCCTGGCCAAGGTGGTCATCAACAAGCCTAGATATTGGGCAGTTGAGGGGGTTGTTCGGTCCAACTGCCTGCCTCTCTTCCACAACTACAACAATACCGCCCCCCCCACCACGTCGCTAGGGAGAGAGCATGTAGTGTCTGACAGAATGCTGCAGGCTTTCCAAAACCAGTGGGCACAAGGGAGACAGGGCTGCATCATCACCCTTGGAAATGTTACCTTACCTAATTGGTTAATCTTCCTTTTAAAGTTTTTAGTTTTTGTTACAATTGTTATGATCCCAGCTGATGTTACTACTGGACAAGCCAGATCCCAGGGTGGAACCCGGCTTGATAGATACTAACTTTTATTTGTTTGTTTAGATACGTGGAGAGTAGCTACTGAAGAGAGTCACAGGAATCAATGGATGAACTTTTAACAAGAGAATAAAATATTTATTCAACAAGAAAGATAAACTATATTACAATACTCCTTCACCCACACCGATACCTTTACAGATATATACAAGGGTAATGAGTTACAAAAGCTATCTTATACTCTAACGCTCATGGTAAGTACACAGTCCATGTAAACCAATAGGCGACCTATGGTCAGACACACCACACTCTAAAACCAAGTGACAGATACTGCCCCAAACAGACGCTATGGATCTCTCCTCAACTCCCCCCAGACATTTGTCACTCCGTGAGCCAACCGGTCTCACTGAACTCTGTCTTTCACAAGAGGGTTTCCAATCGAAGAACCCGCTTTGGAATCCTCTCCCAAACGATGCTTTCTCTCAGGCGCTTCCACAAGTCCACCTCCAGAGTTTCAAGCTCTCCTTCCGATGTTCCTCTTCACTGGATCACCACATGCATTCAAGCTTTGCCTTCCATGCACTGTCTCTCAGAGACTCAGCCATGCCAAAAGAACACCACTGCTTCACATGCCCACAAAGAGTTACAGACCTTTGGCTGTCTCCTTGGATCTTCTGGCTTCTCGCAAGCTTATTTTGCTTTAAGTCTGCTTCCTGCAGTTTTCCTTTCTTTAAGCTTGGAGCCTTCCTCTCTACTCCTTGCTTTCACTTCCACTGAACAGGATATTGTTCCAGATTCCTGTACTTGTCCTCTGACTTAACCTAAAAGGCTTCTTGGGGCCTTTCTCTTTTTCCTTTAGGAAATGCTCCCTGCAGTTCCCTAAGCCAGTAGACAGCTGACAACTTAGTTCCCTTGAGATCCAGAACACACTCAACATTCACTGTTACATTAACTTTAGAGCAACTCATCTAAGATTTTTAGACTTATTTTCCTCAGCAATCTGCTTGTATGTCAGCTGGAGAGAGACTTAAACTGTTTCCTCAACCTAAGAGCATGATCACCAACTGAGCTCAAACTGTTTTCAGTTTCTTTGTGTCTATGTGTCCCTCTCTCTCTGTACCCATGTTGCTCGGCAACAGCAGTTTTTTCTACCTTGTGTTTGTTTTAACCCCCCTTCAAGAGTCATAAAACCTCATTAGAATGCAGGCATCTTTTAAAGTGAAACTAGAACTCCAGTTCCCCCCTTTCTTAACACACAAATACAGAAACACAAATCAAACTTAAAGTTAAGACTCATTCCTAAGACACACAAATACAAATATAACTTAATTAAACTATCTCTACTTCCTAACACAATGTCCATCTTGCCAGTTTCAAAAGAGGCACTTAGTTACTCTTTATTGGCAACCTTTTGGTTGAATCAAAAGAGGTATAATTAGATACAGAGTAAAGCTGTGGTTGTTGGGTTAGGAGTTATGTATCAGTAATGTGCAACTCTGCAAATAAATGCAAATAAAATTGTGTAAAGCTTGGTTCCAGTTATATCCTTCACCAAATTGTTTTCTGGAGTATAACATCCCTCCCAAATTAATTTAACCATCTCCCCACAGTACTAGTTAAACATCCCATGCGTCCCAGCTCTATTGAGGTGCAAACCAACACCCGCCCTCTTCCCTGGCCCTTGAACAGGTTCCTTCTGCCTGAGAACTGCTCTGAATATTCTCAGCAATCACTCTAAAGTCAAAGTACCACATGCAACTGTTGGAAAAAAACCTAGGAGCTGCATTAAAGAATTGATGTTTCTGATGAGTTCATTCCAGAATTCCAATCTTTGATGAAAGGGAAAGACTGCAAAGTTTCCCTCTGAATGGTGCTGGATGTGTGATAGGGCATGAAGGACATTTAGCTCTCTTATGCATCATTAAAAGTAGTGCAAGGAGCTAAAACTGTGTTGCAGCAGCCACTCCTGTGGGTCATCAGTGATTTTTATTGGACAGCACTGATCCAGGGATAGTATTGTACATCTAAGGAAGATTGGAAGAATATGGCCAGTAACTTTGCAATTTCCACCCTTCCTTCCCTCAGTATCTTTGGATGCATCTAACCCAGTCCTGGCCCCTGTTGAACTTTTGAGTACAGCCAGCCTTTCTAATATCTCCTTTTTATTCCATCAAGACAAGTTAGGTGGCAAATGCAATGAAGATAAGTTGGATGTCGGTATAACTAAAGTTCTATCACATGCAGTTCACAAAAAACACAATCAGCATCAATAGTGGATTTAAAAATTACTAAAGGGGCGTGCAAGTGTTGAAAGCATAAAATTCACTTTCTTCGAATGCCACCTTCCTGGACATTTTGATTTTTGAACTAAGTTTGATGCACATACTGGCAAGGTGGATCCCTCTATAATTTGGAGTGTATATCTATGTATATTAAACAGAATGGAACGTGTTATTTCAGCCCAATTCTATGGACAGAATTTTATGTCCGGTGGGCGGGCGTAAAATAGCGCGCAACTTGATCGGGCATAAAATAGCGCATGATGATGCCGGGTGAGCGTCTCGATGTCATCGCACGGTATTCTGCACAGCGGGCACGTGCGGGTGCTAGATCTGCGCCCGCCATTAACTAATAGGCCACTTAAGGTCATTAACAGTCCAATTGATGGCAATTTTGTGTTGCCCGTGCGATTTTGATCGTTGCAAGGGCAAAATGGGCAGGCAGCCAGCCGACATTTTAAAAACCTCATCCAAGGGCGGGATAAAAAGCATCAGCAGCATTGCCAGTCTGAGTAGTGAGGAGTTTGGTAGATAGTTTGCTGCTGGTGACTTATTGGTACTTGGCAGCTTCATCTCTGTTCGGGCTTTATTCATAGCATTACCAGGCTTCATTTCAGGACTCCTTGGTATCTGCAAGGCCCCCAGAGGGTTCAGACTGTGTGGACCCTTCCAGGCACCAGACAGCCCTCTTTTACCCTGGTAATGGGGACTGTGCTCTCCGCTGGAGGCACCTCCTCTGAGGAGGAAGAGAGGGGCTGGGGAGAGGAGGCCAGGAGTCCCATTGCAGCTTCCAGGGGAGGGACCTGTGGGAGGAGAGGCACAAGCACAAGGGGTGCAGGGCCAACAGGAAGTCCAAGGCAGAAGGGGTTGCAGAAGTTACCACTATCCTGCTGCCAGGGTTTACAGACAGCGATGCAGCTACCTCAATATGTCTGAGGTGCAATGCTGAAGGAGGCTCCGTCTCTCAAGGGAGACCGTGACCTCCATTTGCCAGATGATTGGGCCTGAGATCAGCTCCGACTGTGTGGGTGGACACCCCATGCCAGCGGTTCTGAAGGTCACAGCGACTCTCAACTTCTATGCCTCTGGCTCTTTCTGGGGTCAGTGAGGAATGTGTGTGGAGTCTCCCAATCAGCTGTCCACAGTTGCATCAAACTGGTGACAGAAGCTCTTTTAGGTGGGTACTGACATTTATTCTTTAACGTATGGACGAGGCCAGCCAGGCTGAGTGAGCCAGAGACTTTGCAACGATTGCTGGGTTCCCCAGCGTCCAGGGTGCAATCGACTGCCCACATGTGGCCATCGAGGTGCCAGCGGGTCAGCCGGGTGCTTTCGTCAACAGGAAGGGATTCCACTCCATGAACATGCAGATAGTGTGTGATCACAGGATGCAGATTCTGCAAGTCTGTGCAAGGTACCCTGGCAGTTCCCATGACGCTTGCATCCTGAGACACTCCCAGGTGCCGAGGCTCTACTGGATGGATGGCTGCTGGGTGACAAGGGCTATCTGTTGAAGAGGTGGCTCATGACGCCTCCTCGCCACCCAAGAACAGAGGCAGAGAAGGGTTACAATATGAGTCATGCCTCCCTTGTGGCAGTGGTAGAAAGGACCATAGGTCTTCTCAAGATGCACTTCCGATACCTGGACCATTCAGGGGGTGCACTACAATAGCCCCCAGAGCGGATGTCACTGATCGTGGTTGCATGCTGCGCTCTCCACAATCTGGCACTG
Source organism: Cetorhinus maximus (assembly GCF_964194155.1). Classification (NCBI taxonomy): domain Eukaryota; kingdom Metazoa; phylum Chordata; class Chondrichthyes; order Lamniformes; family Cetorhinidae; genus Cetorhinus; species Cetorhinus maximus. The sequence goes on from NC_135893.1 coordinate 49,165,220, forward strand.
GCAAGGGGGGGCCCTCTGGAGGAAGAGGATCTTGACACAGCTGCACAGCCACAGATATGAGTCCAGTAGTGAATCCGAAGAGGAGCATGGTGAGGAGAACACTGAGGGCATGGAGGCAGACCTCCATAACCTGCAGGGAGGCAGGGACACCAGGAATGCCTTGATCCAATGCTCCTTCAGCTTGGCTGCCAAAGATCTGCATCCACCTCATGCCAGGGCTGCCGCCTCCATCCCGGATGTCTGAAAGGACCCTTTCATTTGGATACAAAGAACACTCAGCGCCGGTACAATAAAGTTCAGAGCCACCTACGTCCAGCATTAGATACTGGCGTTCCCTGCACCAATAAAATAAAAAGGTGAGGCATACTCAGGCCATGACAACAAAAACAACATTATCTCATTTTGACAATTCCAAATTATTTACACAAACATCTCTGGTCTTCATTCCCAGACCAGTATAGATAAAATAAATCAGTATAGATAAAGTAAACATAAATGAACATAAAATCATCCTTGATCAGTCCCTCTTGTACTTATGGTGCGTTTCACTGATGCTTGCGAGTGCTACGTCTTGGTGCTCCCCCCTCGCTGGCAGTGGCATTGGAGACAGCCAGCTGACTCTGCTGTCCTTTTGGCCTTGATGACCTTGGCAGTCGTCCACTGGCCAGTGGAGCCTGTGCTGGACCCGCCTGGGAGGGAGCAGCCAGTGCCACGGCTGGCATCTCCCAGTTATCACAGCCTCATCAGATGCCACGGTCACTGGCAGAGGGGCGGAGGAGCTGCTGCTGTTATCCAGAGCGCCCTGGGAGGAACCCGCAGAGACGACAAGCAGCTCGTGCACCAACGTGAGGTCACTCTGGATCTCCCTGCTCACCATTGATGGATGGCACTTAGTTTGAATACTGGGTGCCTCATCCACCTCCCACAGTGCACTGACCACCTGAGCTCGGTGCCTGTGTGAGGGCTTGCAGGTCCGAGTGCAACCCCAGGAACCCTTCATTCTGTCCCTGGAGCTGGCTCTCCATGAGAGTCACCACTCTCTCAGTGCAGGACGCATTGTGTTCAGCCATGAGGGTCAACACAGTGCTCATGCTCTGCATGGACTCTTCCATAATGGAGACCATGGCACGCAGACCCTCATGGATCTCTGCCAGATCCTGCCGCACATCTTGATGAATATCCAGTATCTGCCGCCTAATGGACGACTCCAGAGGCCCATCATCAGCCTTCGACTGAGCATAATCCTGGTCCCCAGCAGTCCCCTAACTTCTGGTGCCCTGTGCACTCTCTGCCTCCACCTGCACCTCAAGCGAGTGTCAAGTGCCCTCACCAAGGTGCACCAAGAAACTAGCCGCTGAACTAATGCCCACTGAGGTGCTGGTATTTGCGCTTGTGCCTGCTTCAGGGAGCAGGCGTGACGCAGGTGCACAGAAGCTCGGTGGTCCCCCCCGTGTCAGGGTTGGCCCTTCGGGGTCCGCAGAGTGAATGCCTCATGGTGAACCTAAAAGGAAGAACAAGGACATGCCATTAGTTAAAGTCATCACACTGACACTGTGCATGCCAGGCACCCTGTTGAGACAATGGAGATCTGCATAATGGTGCCATTGTCTTTCAACGATCAATGGGGACTCCAGTTTTGAGGCTCCCATCAATGAGGAGACTGCACTAGAATGGTTGCACAATCCGAAACTCTCACCTTTGTGCACTGCGCTCTTACCTTTGTCTGGCATCCCCGCCTCTCCACGCCCAGTTGCACGGGGAACATGCCGGCTCTCCAGCTCCAAGGCATCTTGCTTGAACCTGCTGAGCAGCAGGAGTTTGGGCTGCCCTCTGCCTGTATGTGCCCTCTCTGCCTGGTTATGCCTTGTCTTCTCCTGAAAGAACAGAGGAGCATTGATTAGTCCACTCTGTACATGCAGCGCCATTGCAGCCTGGCTAACCCCAGCTGAGGAACACCTCGCAGGGCACATCCGAGTCGTGGCCCTCGAGCCGCAAAGCAATCAGCCCAACCAGCCAAGGCTGACCCCCTTGGCCAGCTCTGGCGTTAATTGACATTTGGTACTCAGACTGAGATCCACGGGGGGACAGCCACACTTTAACACTTCTGTGCACTGACGCATGCCAACACCCTACCTGAGTGCAGCAGGTCATTGAAGCACTTCCAGCACTGGACCCATATGCTCCGCACCACATCGTAGCTGCTCATCATTGCTGCCACCTCCTCCCACACCCTCTTGGTGAGGTGCGGTGTCCTCCTCCTCCCATCTCTGGGGACAAGGGTGTCACTCCTGGCAGCCGCCTCCTCCAGGAGGACGGCGAGGCACTCGTCAGAAAAGTGGGGGGCCGAGTGCCCACCCGACCTGCCCTCCCGCCTGCCGTGTCCAGCCGCACTCGACCCCATAACTCCCGTTTGGGAATGCAAAGGAGACGTCCTTCCATGGCAGCCTTCCAGGGGCTGCCTGGGCTGCTTTTATACCAGCCGCAGGGTCACCATTTGACAGGTTCCCACCCCAGCTTGACCCTTCCTGACCAGTGCAGAGCCGCGTTTCTCGCTGGGCGGGCCTTAATTGGCCCGTCCACTGTGAAATCGCGGTCGGGGGCCGATTGCAGGTGGCGGACTGTTTCATGGCTGCTCCCAGGTCTGCCCACCGCACCTGCCCGACGACCTCAAAATCCTGCCTTATATTGTATTTGAAGTCCTGGTATTTTCAGAAGTGTAATGCTAGGAATGCTCAAGAAAGCAGTTGGAATCAATATTCAATAAATCTTCACATAAGGCAACAGGCAGGTATAAGCCAGAAAATTCCATTGAGGAAACATTTCTGTTTATTGTGGCATTTTACAACTTATTTGTTATCTGCAAACATTAATTGAACACACACTGGTAACTCCTTTCCCTGTCCCCACAAACAGTGGGAAAATGAAACAGCAAATACTGCAAACACTCAGGGCAGGTCTGGAGTATCTGTGGCGAGAAAAGCAAGAGTGAACCTTTCAGGTGTACCCACGTCACATGGTCTGCAGCGGTTCAAGAAGGCAGCTCACAACACCTTCTCAAGGGCAATTAGGGATGGGCAATAAACAGTGGCCTAGCCAGCGATGCCCACATCCCATGAATAAATAAAGTTCAGTGACCTATTGACAGAATCGTGGACCTGAAAACATTAACCCAAAGAGGGTAATATGGACTCGAAACGTTAACTTTGTTTTTCTCTCTCCACAGATGCTGTCAGACCTGCTGAGTTTTTCCAGCATTTTCTGTTTTTTGTTTCAGATTTCCAGCATCCCCCGCAGAATTTTGCTTTTACCCACAGATGCTGCCTGGCGTCCTGAATGTTTGCAGCATTTTCTATTTTATTTCAAGTTTTCCAGCATCTGCTATATTTTGTTTTTGCAATCTAGTTTCCAGTCACTCCAGCTGCAAGATGATCCGAATAGATCAACCTCCAATCCTTAAAATAGTTGTTTTCCTTGTAAAAGGCCTAAAGTTGTTTGTTTTTGAATGAAATCGGTGGATACATAACAGAAACATCAATGCATTTTGTTTTCAGAGATATACCTTGTTCGTAAAATTGGTAAAAGTACACGACATAACAATTCAAATTGACATTACTTGAGTGCAATGCGGTTCAATTTCTTTCAATACGGCATGTGGCACTTTTTGGTGCCTCACTGCGCTTACAATTACAGGTTATATTTGCAGAAACATTAATGCTGCATTTTGTAAGCGAATGCATCAGTATTTAAGGAGTTGCACATGAACAATGTCATGCAGGTGGGGATTTGTGGGCGCATGCGCGGACAGCACATCTGCGGCTCCAGAGTCTCGGACGCTGAGGGCAGGAGAGCGGCTCGGTGAGGAAACTTAGACTGTAGGGAATATGAAATGACTTTCTTTAAAAAAAAGCACATAATCGTTTGGGGGTTCTGTTCCTTTTATCATCGGGACCAAGATTACCAAAAGAGGAACCGTTAACTGGAATGAGCGGCTCATAACCGTGTTGGGTTCCGTAAGTGTTTTGCTGGCGGTGTGTTCTGGGGGTTGTAGTCCTCGGTCCCGAGCCTCTCCGTAACTTTCTGCGGCCAGGGGCGGCCGGGAGAACTACAACTCCCAGAGGGCCCCGCGCCGCTGTACCCAGCCAGCCGGGGCCTGCCTCCTCCTGCTGCCACTAGTTCGATTCCTGAGGCCCCGGAGGAAAGAAGCGGCTCTCGGAGTAGGAGGTAAATAATTCCCGTCTGTTGGTGCACCAAGCTTCAGCAAAGCGACCTTTATCCTTCTGGAGGAGAAATGTAGCTGCATTACTTCATTAGTTATACAGGAGTGTTCAATATCTTGTACACCAGCCCTCAAATCAACACCAATGGGAAGATTTTAATCGATGAAATGCAAGTTAAAACCTCTAAAGCAAATTCTCTAATTAGAATAATTAAATGTCAGATTTTTAGGTGTAATAGGTGTAAACAGGATGATGTAGTAATGCAAAATTGGTCATTTGCTGGTGTTTGTAAACAAAACATGTCTGCCAGTACTTTTCCGTGAAAACAATACCCCTTTAACTTGATGCAGAATTTTATATTTCTGGTTTTGAGTACTGTAGGTTGATAGCCATAATATCTATTTCTAGATCTTTTTTAAAACCAAGTATAGCAGAGGCTTGGCTTTTTATTGTACGTCTATGCGTATTTCATGTCTAAATTAATGTGACTGACTACTTTTCCATCTGGCATTTTCAGTTGGGGATGTACACCTGAATGTAAAAATTGGATGAACATGTGGAATTGCAATCTCTGTGTGAAATGGATTTTCTTTGTGGATATTGTAGTTGATTTTGAATGTTTCAGTTTTAAAGGTTGCTACGTATTCTAGGACATTTCAGAGGTTTGAATCAAAATTGTATAGATAGCTGCCCTTATTCTGTTTTTGTCACTTACATGTTGGTTGTTCTTCAAGCCTTTAAGATTCTTGGTAAATGATTTGCATAAATACATTTTGATTTACAGTATAAAGTTGTTTTCGAGCTGAATAGTTGCTACTTAATGACATATTACCCTTCAGTATTGCTGAAGAAAGACATTTTGTCAAAGCTTTTCATCTTGCACTCATCAAGACAAGAATACCAATGTCGGGAAGCAACAACTTTTACTGCATGAGAAGAGAGTGCTGATTGGTTGGCAAGTGGACTCTGACTGGTAGAGGCATTGCCTTGGAGAATGCACCAGTTAATGGTGACTGACTGTTAACTGCCAAGCATTGTTTGAAATTTAAACCAGGCAGCTTGACTCTGATTGGTCAAGGCATTGCCCAGAGGAATGAACCAGCGAATGGCTATCACTTGTTTTGTTTAGCTGAAACAGATGCAATGTGTGTACATGTTTTTTCTGTTTGCAAAGAGTAGGGCCCTGTATACTAACATGTGTAGCTTCCAGTACATGCAAATATGCCACACTGCACAATCACAATCTTAAATTGGTTGTCAGTGTAATTTTTAACACAGGATTATTTAGCAAATGTTGTCCAATCGCAGAACCACATCTAATGTTGGACACTGTGTTTTGAGTTTTGCAAGCGCAGTCTGGTTGGGTACAGTCTGTTACTGCCTGTTACAAACAGCGGAAGGGACATGCTGTTTGATACGATCTGCCAGTTTTTGGGACGTACGGTTACTACATACCTAGCATCACGCTGGTACTTAAATTCATATATCCTTCAGCTTTAAATTTTTCATCCTCATTTTCGAATCCCTCCATGGCCTCATTTCCTCCATATCTCTGTAACCTCCTCCAGCTCACTAAGATATCTGTGCTCCTATAATTTGGCCTGTAACGCATCCTGTTTTGTTTTGTTTTTTAATTACTCCACCATTGGTGGCCATACCTTCAACTGCCTAGACCCTGGCCTGAGCTCTGGAATTCCCTTCCTAAACGTGTGTCTCTCTCTTTCCTCTTTTAAGATGCTGCTTACAACTTAGCACTGTGACCTCCTGTCCGAATAGCTCCTTATATGCCTCATTGTCCAATTTTGTGTGGTAACACACTTGTGAAATGTCTTAAGTTTTGCTACATTTACGGTACTATATAAATGTATCATAATGTTGCACATTTGAAAAGAAAGACTTACATTTATATAGTGTCTTTTTATGACCACAGGAAGTCCCAAAGAGCTTTACAACCAATTAATTTTTTGAAGTGTGAATATATGTTGTAATTTGTTATACTTCGAAAGTACTGTAAAGTGCTTTGGAATGTTCCAAGGTCTGTTGCTGCTATTTAAAAGCAACTCTTGTCTGTGTTGCACCTTGTGTCCATCCCAAATTCACAATCGTTTAAGTACTTTTGATTAGCAGTCATTAACATGTAGGCAAATGCAGCAGCCAGTTTGTGCAGGGCAGCGACTAAAATATGTAAACAGTGAATTAAAGATTCATCAATTTATCTGTGGAGAAAAATTTGCTGTTCAGGACTCTTAAAAGCCTCTCCACTATCTACAAAGCACAAGAAAGAGTATAACAGAATAGGGATGACATTATAGTGTGGGAAAGAGAGGGATACCCTTGAGAGGGCAAGGACAGAATCCATTTGGTCAGAGCTGAGAAGCAAAAAGGGTGTGATCACACTACTGGGTCTGTTCTGTTGGCCCCCAAGTAGTAAGAGAGAGAGATAGAGGAGCAAATCTGCAGGGAAATCAGATATGCAAGATCTACAGAATGGTGATATTGGGGGACTTTAATTGCTTAAATATCTAATGGAATAGTGTTAGAGTAAAGGGCAAGGAGGGGGAGAAATTTCTGAAATGTGCTTAGGCGAACTCCCTTGACCAGTATGTTCTCGGCCCAACTAGGAAGGAGACATTGCTGGATCTCGTACTGGGGAATGAGGTGGACCAAGTCTCAGTTGGGGAGCACTTGGGTAAGAGAGATCATTGTATCATAACTTTTAGACTAATAATAGAGGAGTGCAAGGAACAATCTAAAGTAAAATGTGTAAATTGGAAGAGGGTTAACTTTTTAATAGGGTGAAAGGGGAGCTAGCCAAGGTAAAATGGAACAAAAGACTTGCAGGCGAAACTGTAATGGAACATTGGGTGATCTTCAAGGAGGAGATGCTTCATATACAAGCTAGGTACATTTCAATAAGGATGGAAAGTAGAGGAATTAAAGCCAGAGCTCCTTAGATGATGAGGGAGATAGAGAATGTGATTAAATAAAAAGAGGGCCTATGATGCATGCCAGGTGAATTGTTCAAGCAAGAACCAGGTCAAATACATCAGCTTGAGAGGGAAAGTGAAGAGGAAAATAAGATTAATAAGAGAGAATATGAGAATAGAATGGCAGTCAACAAAAACGGGAACCCAAAAATCATCATCTGAGGTGTAAATGGCAGGCATCAGTCCACCTCGGGAGGCTATGGTGTATGTCACTTCTGGATTGAACAGGCTGACTTGAATGGCAGTCCCTTCTGTAGATGGCACAGGTGAATAATGTTGAGCCAAGGTCGACTGATGTTTTTTCTCTCTTTTCTGCCATCTAGTTGTTTCTTTTGTCCTCTGCTTTTTCCATGCCCTTCTTAACTGCTTGCCTCCAGGCACTCTGGTCAGCAGTGAGGACTTCCCATGCATCTTTCACCTTGAGGTCTCACTTGCAGGCATCCTTAAATTGCAGATGTGGACAAATTGTTGATCTCATGCCGAAAGCAAGCTCACCATAGAGCATATCTTTGGGAATGCGGCCATCATCCGTTCAGCTCATGTGACCCAACCAACAGAGTCACGAGTGACTTGAAGGGCAAACATGTACTATGTCCTGCCAGAAGATGCCCAATATTCATTTGAGGCAGTGGATTTGGAAGCTGTATCATGGCTTGCATAAATTGTCCATGCCTCGCTACAGTAAAGAGGGTGCTGAGAACCCAAGCCTGGTACACACGGAACTTTGCATTTTTGTTTGTTTGCTGTTGGTCCACACTCGCCATCACAACTTTGATAAGACAGCTGTGGCCTTGGCAATCCTGGTGCTGATTTTTGGCATTGAGGGACAGGCTGCTGGCAATTGTTGATCCAATCTGTCAACGACCGCCAGAGTGAGGTTGTCATTGTTGATGGAAGATAGAGTCCCTAAGCTCTGGCCCATAACTTTTCTCTTTCTGACACTGATTGTCAATCCAAGCTCCTTATAGGCATGGAAGAACCGATCTACAAGCTGCTGCAAGTGAACTTTAGTATGGGAAGCCACAGCACAGTGTCATCAGCAAACAGCAACTCATGGACTAGGACTTTATGCACTCTGCAGCCTTGCCAAGTTGAACAACTTGTTGTCAATTCTAGTATGCAGATAGACACCCTCATTTGAGTCACCGATAGCTTACAATAGCAGCATGGAGAAGAACTTGCCAAAGAGAGTTGGCGCCAGGGTCCAACCCTGCTTTACCCTGCTACTGATCTTGAAAGCATCTGATACAATGGAGAAATAACTACTGGAACTGTGCATGTTCTCATGGAAAGTGGAAATGATGCTCAGGAGTCCAGTTTTTCGCAGCAGTTTGAAGAGTCTGTCTCTGCAAGCTAGGTTGAAGGCCTTGAGGTCCATGAAGTCAATGTAGAGTGGTCTGTGCTGTTTGCAACACTTTTGCTGTAACTGCCAAAGTGAGAAACTCATGTCTACTGTTGATCGGCCAGCTCTGAAACTGGACTGAAACTCAGGATAGATGTGTAATGCCAGGGTCTGCAATTTGGTCGGAGCAATGCAAACAAAGGCCAAAGAAGAGTCATACAGACTCAAAACGTTAACTCTGTCTTCCTTTCCACAGATGCTGTCAGACCTGCTGAGTTTTTCCAGCAGTTTTTGTTTCAGATTTCCAGCACCCACAGTATTTTGTTTTTAAAGTTCATGAAGATGTGGCAGTGCTAGTTTTCCATTTTTGATTTCGGGTGGAATGTCATCATTTACTGGGCTTTACCAGTGGCCTTGTTGAGCTCTACTACACTGCCAATATTCATTTGAGGCAGCGGAGTTGGAAGCAGGAAAGTCTGGAATGGTGCTGAGAACTTCTTTAGTGACAACGTTCTCTGTTGCGTAGAGCTCGAGGTAGTGCTCCACCCACCTTTCCGTCTGCTTGCTAGGTTCAGTGATAAGCACCCCTGTGTTTGTCTTGAAGAGAGCTGATTTGATTGCTGCTGGATCTGTTGCTTTCATTTGGTAGAAGGAATAGGGGGAGGCAATGTCGACTTAATGGCACCATTCCGGAGTGTTCAGCGGCAGAGAGACCTGGGGATGCATTTGTGTAAATCTTTGAGGGCGGCAGAACATAATGAGTGTGGTTAGTAAAGCATATAGGATCTTGGGCTTCATAAAAAGAGGTATCGAGTACAAAAGCAAGAAAGATATGCTGAACCTTTACAAAGCTCTGGTTAAGCTAGAGCCACACTTTAGGAAAGATGTGAGGGGTTCCAGAGATGAGAGATTTTCGTTACAAAGTTAGGCTGGAGAAGCTGGGGTTGTTTTCCTTGGAGCAAAGGAGATTGAGGGGAGATTTGATGGTGTACAAGATTATGACGGGCTTGGATAAGGTAAAAAAGGAAAAACTGTTCTCATTAGCTGATGATACAAGGACTAGGGGCACACAGGTTTAAGGTTTAGTGCAAGAGCTGCAGGTGGAATGTGAGGAAGAACTTTTTTATGCAGCGAGTGGCAATGATCTGGAACTCGCTGCCCACAAGGATGATGGAAGCAGAAACAATTGATGGCTTCAGAAGGAAATTGGATGGGCACTTGAAATACACTCGTAGGGCAACAGAGACCAGGGGAATGGGACTTTGTGGTTTGATATACAGAGAGCTGGCATGGACTTAATGGGCAGAATGGTTGGACAAATATTTGGACCAAGGCATCTGGACCATTTTTTACTACAACCATTGCCACTTCCTTTGCCTTTTGTTCGATGACATCATTGCCATTTAATCTCTCCTGCCCTCTAACATACCCCTGACCTTTCCTGTAGTTGGCTTGGTACCCCATCCACCAGATGAAACATCCATTCCCTGCACAATCACCATTCTGTAGTTACTTTCTACACTTTCACGGGATCCATTGTGGCAAGTCACCAATGCTTCTTCAGATTTTGCCAAACCTGTGACCTGCACCACCAAGAAAGAAACACTTTCATTTATATAGCTCTTTTTTCATGTGCTTTGTGATGTATTAAGATCTTTACAGCTAATGAAACACTTTTGAAGTGCAGTTATTGTTGTAATAGTGTAGGAAGGGCAAGGACTGAATTTGCATGGGAACATCATCCACTCCAAGTCACATTGTGTTTTCTTCATCGTTGCGAGCATTCTCTTCCTAATAGCATTGCGAGGTCACCTTCACCTTCCGGAAGGAGGGGTTGGAGTGTAAAAGCAGGAAAGTCTTGCTACGACTGTACAGGCCATGGATGAGACTACATCTGGAATACTTATGTACAGTTTTGCTCTCATCATTTAAGGAGGGATATACTTGCGTTGGAGGTAGTTCGGAGAAGTTTCACTGAGTTTATTCCTGGGGTGAAAGGGTTGTCTTTTGAGCAGGTTGGCCCTATACTCATTTTAGTTTAAAAGAATGAGAGGTGATCTTATTGAAACATGTAAGATTTTGAGGGGGCTTGATTGATTTGAGGTGGTTACTGAGAGGATGTTTCCCCTTGTGGGAGTAGCTAGAATTTGGGGGCACGGTTTCAAAATAAGGGGTCTCCATTCAAGAGTGAGATGGGAGGAATTTCTTCTCTGAGGACCTTTTAGTCCTTGGAATTCTTTATCCCAGAGAGCAGTGGAAGCTGCATCATTGTCTAACTCCACCTTGAATATATTCAGATTTTTGATCTACAGGGGAGTCTAGAATTGTGGGAATGGCGTGGGAGGGAAGTGGGTGAGGAGGCAGGCAGGAAAGTGGAATTAAGCCCTCAATCAGATCAGCCATAATCTTATTGAATGGTGGAGTAGGCTTGAGGGGCCAAATGATTAGTGCTGCTTCCATTTATTACATCTTTATGCTTATGAGATCTTTTACATTCACTTAAAGAGGAAGTTTAACATTTCAAAAATCTGTGGCAAATGCAGCACTCCGTATTGCACTGAAGGGTTAATACAGAATATGTGGCCATGCCCTGAAGTTCAGCTTTAGAGAATGATATTAACCAAGTCAAACTATTTTAAAATTATTACATTTAATTTGGAAGCTAGAAATATAATTCCATGTCTATTAGGACTCTCCAGCAGTCAATTGGAAACATTACTTTCTGTGATAGAGCAATTAATGATTTCCACTTTTTTTATGTTCATATAAAAGTTTATTTATTTTCTAAGGTTTATACTATGGGCTTCCCAGAGTTGTAATTCAGATTATTTATGTGTTGTTTATCTTGCCAAAATTGCATCTTGTGTGATCTGAATCACTTGCTTCACTGTCTCTGATAACTCTCTGAAGTCAAGCAGAAATAAGAACAAAGAAAAGTACAGCACAGGAACAGGCCTTTTGGCCCTCCAAGCCTGTGCTGATCATATTGCCTGTCAAACTAAAACATTTTGCACTTCCGGGATCCGTATCCCTCTATTCCCATCCTATTCATGTATAAAGAACAAAAAGATCCATGGTGAAGCTGCTGCACTGTTTGTATTTGGCCAATTACTTAAAATCTACCACAGATGTGATTATACAGCACAAACATAAATAGGTTATAAACCGAACTCCCAATAAACATCACTTTTGCAATTATGTAATGTGAGCAATTGACAGTGTTCATAAACAGACTGCCTCATGAACGGCATGTAAAAATTGGCAATTTGGTGAGTGTAGAACTTGGTGGTAAGTAGTAGGTCAGTAGTCTCAAACTGAAATTTAGTTTAACCTTTTGAATTTAACTTGGAACTTCAACAACTAAAAAGAACTGCAAGTTAACATTTGACAAACTGCCTGTCATGGCAGTAAAGAGTTCAGTTGATCAGGTGTAAGTGCTTGTCGAAATGGGGGCTAGATTGGGAAGCTGTGTGAGCACTTGTAAGTTGGGTAAGGCTCAAAGTGTATAAAAATAAACATTATCTGCTGATACAGTGTACATGAATGAAGTACAGTGTATAAAAGTTGAGAAATAAGAGGTGAAAGGGGGTGCAGCTTTTTGCCTCATACTTGTGGTTTTGTATTTAATCTGCCTGTAACTTAAATTAGAACAAGTAATTTGTTAAAAGCTAAATTGATTACATACACAAACTTTAATTAAATGAAACAAGATTGAATACAGATAGCAGTTCAGGTGGTGTGCTGCAAATGCAGCATGTGGATATTTGTGGAGAGCATTACGATCCCACACGACCACCTTTTTCATCTTGAACTTCACCTCAATGTTGCTGTAGAATCTTTAGAATAGTTGCAGCACAGAAGGAGGTAATTCAGTCTGTGGAATCCACGCGAGCTCTCTGGAAGCATAATTCAGCTCGTCCTACCCCCTGCACTCTTTTTCCTGTAACCCTGCACATTTTAAAATCAAGTGCTTATCTAATTCTCCTTTTTAAGCGTCACAATTGGCCCTGCCTCCTCCACCCCCTCAGGCAGTGCATTCAAGATCGTAACCACACTGCGTAGAAAAAAAAATTGTTTTAATCTTGTCATCTTTGGTTTGTTTGCTAATCTCCTTAAATCAGTGGTCCTCTGGTTCTCCATCCCTCCACCAATGGGAACAGCTTCTCTCTTATCTACCCTGTCCAGATCCCTCTTAATTTTGGACATCTCTAAATCTCCTCTTGATAAGAGGAAAAATTAGAATGAGAGTAAGCTAGCAAGAAATATAAAAAACAGATTATAAGAACTTCAAGTATGCAAGAAGGAACAGCACAGTGAAAGTAAATGCACACCCCTTAGGGATTGAGATGAGAGAAATTGGAATGGGAATAAGGAAATATTGTTTGTCTCAAATCAAGATCTTAAGCAGTCACTGGAATATGTTAAAATTGCAATTCTCTCTGAAGGCTGATTCAACATGCTCTATGTTTAAAGACCTGGTAGTTTTTTTGTTATTGCTATAAACTTGTGCAACTTTGTATATGTTCTGCTTGCTAAACTTTTATAAATAGAGCTCAACTGAAGTGTTGTATACTGCTATCAGCGGCTGGAGGAGAAATATAGTGCAAAGGGCACTGCAAATCTATGATTTTGAAATCCTAAAACATATATCATCTCTGCAGGGGTGAAATACGACAGCACAGAAGATTCTGGTCCACAGAGGGCACTACGTCCACTTACGGGAGGTGAGGTGGGACTGTTACAAGAGGAAACTGTTCACTAAAGTGACATCACACAGGGTGGCTGCGAGCTGTGTCAAATACTGCAGTTGATGATATCATAATGGAAGAGTCGAGGCCTCAAGCACCTTAAGCTGATCACAAAATGACATACGACTATTTTCCATTTCCAAAACTAAAATATGTTTTGCAATCGCGTATGCTCGTGAAATGATGTTCTTTTCAAATAATGGCAGAAAACCTTGTTCTTTTTAACCAATTTGGATGGATAGTTTTTGTTGTATATCATTGGACATTTTCAGGAAAAATCTGTTTATTGGATGGAAATGCCAGTAAATTTGGCAGAAATGTGAGTAGGTTATCTGTTTTCCTCTTGACTGCAGAATGTTACCTTTGGAAAGGAGGAGAACAGTGAGGAAGTGGGGTAAATGCAGCTGTCCCTTAGTGTAATGTTTTGAAAACTTGTAGCATTGTTCTGGAAAAATGTGCTGCGTTTGTCCAGAAGGCAGTGAATCACCATTCATAATTTGGAGCTAAAATGATAAGACCTGTATTTCATTCTGCTGGAGTTGACTATCATCTTCAGCTACAGCTCTCAAATAGGTTTAAGCAAACAAATTTTACTTAACGCTTTTTAGCACAATCTGCATTTTTTGGATAATTTTTGACAGTATAACCATAGTTATTTGGATATTACCAATGCTGAGATTAATCATAGATGTTAGTGCTTATATTTACAGTTTTTAGAACATTGAACATTGAATGTTGCAAAAGTCATGCTATAAATAGATCTGTGACATGCTCAGCTTTTAAATAGCTAAATGTATTGGAAAACCAAGGGTCCTAAAGGACCCGATGTGAAAACCTAACTTACGCACAAGGTAACCAAGCACACATGACCATAGGAAGCAAATGTGTTGATACATGTTAATTAACCACTTGAATTGCATTGCAAATAAACAAGTCAGCGTGGAATTTTGCTGCAATGAATAGTTAAGGTGCTGTATTTATGCTGTATCCCACTGTCATAATTTGCTTAAACGACTGCAATGCTGAAGTGCCTATTTATAATATAGAAGCAAACGGGTTAGCTCCTTTCTGAAGACACTAGCTTAGTAACTAAATCTTCATCACTGAGATCAGGAATAAATTGAAGATTAATGCCTTGCATTTAGGATGGTTACTTTAAAGGGCACGGATGATTTACAAGGGGATTTGGATATTAAGCAGGATTTGGAAGACGTTTTAGTGTGAAGGCTGCTGGTTGAAAGAGGTAATTTTGCAGACTTTTGAATGTTGGATTTAGGAAGAAATGTGAGAGCAGCAACGTGATGGCTGATGGAGGAAGGGAATGCGCACTAAACCAGAAGGAGCAGAAGGTGATAGCTAGTATGTAGGCTTGGAAGATGTTTCACAGATTGGGTGGAGTAAGATGTCAAATTTGTTAATTTAGCCAAAAGTAATGAAATCATTGTACTGGTGGCAGAGAGCCAGTCAGAGATGGTATGCTAGCAGGAATAATATAGCCTAGGATAAAGGCAGTGAACAGAAAAAGAATACAGTTGGTTGGTAAAACTTCCAATTTAATTGATAAGCATTTACATGGTCTTCTGGGGGAAAAAAGTTGAAATCATTTAAGATGCTGCTGAATACTGTGATGAGTGGTTGTTTGAGGAGTCACAGATTTTCTTTCTGGATGTATGAATTTGGATGGGCTGCATGGCTTGTCTCTATCTTGTGATGTTGATTACGAAAACATGAAATACAGAAAAATTCATGTTGAACTACTGTAGGATTGGAGTACAATAAATTTCTCATGCACTCCCTGGTCATTATCTCTTGCACAATTTCTCTCTTGTGTACATGTGCTTTCCTCATTTCTTTTTCTATCTCTCTCCCTCCCTCCCTCACGCACACCTTATTTCATAAAAATGAATGGAAGTACAACATGGAAATAAACGGCCTATTTGTGTTTACCCTCTGCAAGTAAGTAGTTCTAATTACATTTACCCATCCAAATTCTTTCAACTCATTTTCCTTCGTGCACCAGTCTAATCTTGAATGTAGACAGTTTCAACTTCAACCATTAACCATTAACCTTGGAAATGAATTCCACAAGTACTTGAAACAGTCTGCTTCCATCTACCTTGCTCACGCCTGTCAGAATCTGACAAAGGGCCTACAAACCTGAAATGTTTTGCCTGACCTAATGACCTGCTTCTGTATTAACAGTATGACAAAAAAGGAAGTCTATGCACCTAGATGCTTACAAGTAGGGTATCTATCAGGGACTTCAAATTATTAGCCAATCGAGCTGATTCTCAACAGGAAATACTAAATAACTACTGAAAGTGATCCTTTTTAGATACTTGGATGGGCAATGGCAGATAGCTTGTTCTGAAAAATCTATTCAATTCATATGTTGCTATGTAATCTTAGTCATGTACTGTACCCTAATTGATAGCATTGTTGCACCACGTATACAGTAAGTCCCTGCTTTAAGTTATTTCAGTTAACGTGATTCCACTTTAATAGCACATTTATAATGGAGCTGGTGTGCGCCCTGAAAGTTGGGACATTCATGTTAGGCCTTATGTAGCGTCTTGTGAACTGATCCGCGTCATCTTGGAGCAAGAACGAGTGAAAGGCATTTGATCGCATTCAAGGGAACAACGGCCTTTACTGAAAATTATAGAGTATTGTGCTGTACAAAGAAACACTATGCCCACTGTAGTTTCCTCAGGGTAAAGTGGAAGTGTGGACTGTTAACTTTTGTGCATTGCAAGTGCAGTTCCTGACTCTGCAATCCACTTTAATTTTGAAGCCCCCAGGTGTGCCTACTGTGGTACTCTGCTTGCATCAGGTGAGGCAAGAGGCCATTTTAACATTGGTGAGAGAGGCATTTGCTGCAGGTAAAATTGTTTTCCTTCGCTTGGATGATTAGTTTGGGCAAAAAATACAGTATTCGTTACTTGCCGTTTAGGAGCTTGCTTCTACAATCTTATGATTAATTTTGGAGCTCGTAAGTGTGACACTTGTTCAACTTTGCATTGGGTGGAGGCAGGGAGGCCATTGTAAAGTCATTTGAAATTGTTTCCAGCTTGTGACTTAGTGTTTCAATCCCTAGGAATCACCCTCAAACATGTGTCCGAGATACCCAATAAGTGATGGTAGTGAGTATGCTGCTGCTGAGAAAACAAGAAAAACTATCACTTTAGAAAGGAAATTCGAGGTTTTAAATTGTTTTGAGGCCAAAGAATGAGCATTCAGTTTTGGTATAGCACTTGTTTTTTTTAATTCGTTCATGGGATGTGGCGACGCTGGCTAAGCCAGCATTTATTGCCCATCCTTAATTGTCCTTGAGAAGGTAGTGGTGAGCTGCCTTTTTGAACCGCTGCAGTCCATGTGGTGCAGCTACACCCACAGTGCTGTTAGGGAAGAAGTTCCAGGATTTTGACCCAGCGGCAGTGATGGAACGGCGATATTTTTCCAAGTCAGGATGGTGAATGGCTTGGAGGGGAACTTGCAGTTGGTGGCGTTCCCATGTGTCTGTTGCCTTTGTCCTTCTATATGATAGAACTCCTCCAGTGAGTTGTTTAATTGCCCACCACCATTGATGACTGGATGCGACAGGACTGCAGAGCTTAGATCTGACCCGTTGGTTGTGGAATTGCTTAGATCTGTCTATCACTTGCTGCTTATGATGTTTGGCACGCAAGTAGTCCTGTAGCTTCACCAAGTTGGCCGTGGATTTGGAAGATGCTGTCTAAAGAAGTTCCTGCAGTGCATCTTGTAGATGGTACACACTGCTGTCACTGTGCGTCGGTGGTGGAGGGAGTGAATGTTTGTGAATGGGGTGCCAATCAAGTGGGCTGCTTTGTCCGAGATGGTGTCAAGCTTCTTGAGTGTTATGGGAGCTACACTCATCCAGGCAAATGGAGAGTATTCCATCACACTCCTGACTTGTGCCTTGTAAATGGTAGACAGACTTTGGGGAGTCAGGCGGTGGGCTACTTGTCGCATGATTCCTAGCCTCTGACTTGCTCTTGTAGGAACAGCTTGGCTAGTCCAGTTCAGCTTCTGGTCAATGGTAACCCCCAGGATGTTGATGGTGGGGGATTTCGCCATAGTAATACCATTGAATGTCAAGGGGCGATGGTTAGATTTTCTCTTGTTGGAGATGGTCATTGCCTGACAATTGTGTGGCACAAATGTTCCTTGCCACTTGTCAGTCCAAACCTGGATATTGTCCCGGTCTTGCTGCATTTGGACATGGACTGCTTCAGTATCTGAGGAGTCGTGAAAGGTGCTGAACATTGTGCAACCATCATTGAACATCCCCACTTCTGACCTTCGGATGGAAGGAAGGTCATTGATGAAGCAGCTGAGGGTGGTTGGGCCTAGGACACTACCCTGAGGAACTCCTGCAGTGATGTCTTGGAACTGAGATGATTGACCTCCAACAACTACAACCATTTTCCTTTGTGCTAGGTATGGCTGCAACCAGCAGAGAGTTTTCCCCTTGATTCCCATTGACTCCAGTTTTGCTAGGGCTCCTTGATGCCACGCTTGGTCAAATGCTGCCTTGATGTCAAGGGCAGTTGGTCTCATCTCACTTCTGGAGTTCAGCTCTTTTGTCCATGTTTGAACCAAGGCCAAGCTGAGTGGCCCTGGCAGAACCCAAAATGAGCATCGGTGAGCAGGTTATTGCTAAGCGAGTGCCACTTGATAGCACTGTTGATGACTCCTATCACTTCACTGATATTGGAGAATAGACTGATGGGTCGGTAATTGGCTGGGTTGGACTTGTCCTCCTTATTGTGTACAGGACATACCTGGGCAACTTTCCACATTGCCAAGTAGATGCCAATGTTGTAGCTGTACTGGAACAGCTTGGCTAAGTGTGTGGCAAGTTCTGGAGCACAAGTCTTCAGTACTAATGCTGGAATATTGTCAGACCCCATAGCCCTTATAGTATCTGGTGTCTTTAGCCATTTCTTGATATCACCTTGGAGTGAATCAAATTGGCTGAAGATCGGCCTGTGAGATGCTGGGGACCTCTGGAGGAGGTCAAGATGGATCATCCAATCATTCTCCTCCACTGAAAATTGTTGCAAATGCTTCAGCCTTATTTTTTGCACTGATGTGCTGGGCTGAGGATGGGGATATTTACGGAGCTGCCTCCTCCAGTGAGTTGTTTAATTGCCCACTGCCATTGACAACTGGATGCAACAGGACTGCAGAGCTTGGATCTGATCCATTCGTTGTGGAATTGCTTAGTCTGTCTATCACCTGCTGCTTATGTTGTTTGGCATGCAAGTAGTCCTGTAGATTCACCAAGTTGATACCTCATTTTTTAAGTATGCCTGTTGCTGCTCCTGGCATACCCTCCTGCACTCTTCATTGAACCAGGGTTGTCTTGGTGGGAATGGTAGAGTGGGGGATATGCCAGGCCATGAGGTTACAGATTGTGGTTGAGTACAATTCTGCTGCTGCTAATGGCCCACAGTGCCTCATGGATGCCCAGACTTGGTTGCTAGATCTGTTTGAAATCTATCCCATTTAGCAAGGTGGTAGTGCCACACAACATGATGGAGGGTATCCTCAATGTGAAGACAGGACTTCGTCTCCACAAGGACTGTGTGGTGGTCACTCCTACTGGATACTGTCATGGGCAGATTCATCTGTGGCAGGCAGGTTGGTGAGGACGAGGTCAAGTATGTTTTTTCCCTCATGCTTGGGCTTCTCCCTACAATGGTGAGAACAATCCATGGTAATGCTGATGGAATCAAACAAGATGAAATCAAACAAAATGCACAATGTGTTACACTTTTAACTGCTGCAGGGTAAGCCAGACTAGAAGCAGCATCATGGAAAGCTTGGAAAAACTCTTGGCAGCCTGTATCAAAGACCAAAAGCAAAGCAAGTCGCCTCTAGTTTGATGGTCATCCAAACAAAATATATGGGCTTGTATGACAACTTGCAGAATGAGAAGGGCAAGAGCTCACAGCTTCAGTGCTAGTTGTGGTTCATTTAAGCGTTTCGAAAAACGTTGCTACTTGCAAAACACTGAAATAACCAACAAAGTGGCAAATGCTGATACTGAAGCAACTGACTGATTTTCTACCTATTTGAAGAAAACCATTGAAGAAAATGGTTACTCACTGAAAGTCTTTGTTGATGGCAGCTTCATTGGAAGAAGATGCTACAGAAAACGTACATCTCCAAAGAGGACGTGGTGCTGCCAGGATTTGAACCTGCCAAAGATCACCTGACTGTTCTGCTTGATGGGAGCACTGCAGGAAATTTCAAATTTAAGCCCTTGGTGCCTCAAACTGTTACACCACTAAGGGCTTTGATGTGTTATTCCAAGGAACATTTTTGCCTCATTTACCATTTTAATATCGCCTTCAAAATATTTCTTCACTTAGATAATACCCAGGTCATCCTATCAACCTTGATGACTTTTCTGAAAATGTGAAGGTAATTTTCCTGCCACCCAACACGACTTCATTGCTACAACCCATGATTCAGGGGACAATAGCGGCACTCAAGGCTGACTGCCTGTGCTGTACCTTCTCCCAGCTCATCAAGGCAGCAGATGGTGAGAATGCACCAACAGTCAGAATTTTGGTGTGCCAACAACATCCTTGAGGGTATCGACAATATTGCTGTTTCATGGGATAAAATTACATCATTGTGCATGAATTCTGTGGGGTAAAGCCTGGCCCGTGTGTGTTAGCAACCAGAGGAGCTCTCACAATGCTGTCCCTGAAGTTGAGCGTGAAATCAGCCTGGCAAGTGAAGTTGGCTTTGAAGTGGAGGAGGGTGATGTGGTGGAATTGCTCGAGCCCCACAGAGTGGAATTGTCCAATGAAGATTTAATGCAGCTAGAGAGTCAACAAGCTGAAGAGGAGGATCAAACTGAAACACCACCCCCTCGGATTTTGCCAATGAAACGACTGTCAAGAGCGTGCCAACACATCGGAGAGGCAATGAAAATCTTCACTGAGGATGATCCAAACAGAGCGCCGTGCTAAAGTGAACAGGTTAATTGATGATGGCATTAACTGCTACAAGGAGATCTACCAGCAGAAGGAAAAAGAAAACCACCCAGCTGTCCTTGATACATTTTTCAAGGTAATTGACGATCCTGGCCCTTCGTCCCATTAACTCCACCAGGAGCAAACTGTTCACCCTATACCACCTTAAATCAAAACCAATCCAATTTCAGTCATTGAGCTCCTGTATGCAGCAAGTTCTTGATTGTGAAGTTGAAAGTTTGAGAAAGTGGGCCTTCCACTAAACAAGTGGAGAACGAAAAGGTCTCTTTCAACCAGCTCCCACAGAACAACACCTCCACCTTTTGATTTAAGATCAGTGGCAAGCTTCTGGAAAGTGTGGACCATTCTCCATATCTTGCAAGCTGCATCTTGACAAAGGCAAATGTCGACAACGAAATTCATCATTGTCTCTGTTGTGCCAGCTCAGCCTTCAGCCAACTGAGGAAAAGAGTATTTAAGGACCAGGGTCTGAAACCAGAGACTAAGGTCATGGTTCACAGGGCAGCAGTGATCTCCACACTCCTACCTATATTTCTGACACATGGACAATCTGCAGCAGGCACAGAAAAGTACGACCAGTGGTGCCTTTGCAAGATCCTCCAAATTCAGTGGAAAGAGCAGCTCCACAGCCAAATCCTATCTCAAGTCAACATGCTCCGCATCGAGGCGCTAATCACTGAAATCCATCTCCATTGAAATGCTTTAGCATTTAAAACATCCCTGAAAAGGTCAAACATCCCCACCAACGCGTGGGACTCCCTGGCTTGTGACCGACCAAAATAGAGAAAGTTGATTTGGGAAGGCACCGAATGCAGAGACTTTGACAACATGTAGACGCAAAGTCAAGGGTCGGAGAAAGTGCATAAAGCTCCAAACAACTCAACTACCTGAGCCCCCCAAGTAACACGTGCCCCACGTGTGGCAGAGTCTGCAGATCGCACATTGGACATCCTCAGAACTCATCGAACTGGAGTGGAAGCAAGTCATCCTCAACCCAGAGGGACTGCCTAAGAAAAAAGAGAGGTGAATGTTATCTAATTTGGATTTATACAGTATTTCTTTTATATTTTATTTTAAAGGTTATTTCATTTGGGAATATACTGTACAGTATTTCAACTTGTGATTAGTTTTTCCAGAAGAGAAACGCCCAAAGGAACCTAACTCCTGCTTACACATTGATTCCTATGGGAACCTCAGATTCACTTAAAGTTGTGATTTTAAAGAACACAACTAGGACTTTTAGTTAGGAGTTACTGTACCCCATTTTCATTGCAATGCACTGCATCTAGTTGAAACCGTGCAATCTATAACAGTTTGCTGTAATTTGTATATTAAATTAAAAATTTGTACTAAAAATCAATTTATTATCAGGTCCCTCTTAATTCAAAACTACTCTAACCATTGAACTTCTGAGAACTTTCATATGCCTTATCTATTCAGTACTTCTGGTATTTTTAAAAATTTCCTGTGTGACTTCAGTTCACACTTCATTTCAGCTACTTTTGCTAGATATTGTTTTACAAAACATATTGTGTTTAAGTTAACAGTTCTATCTGAAATTATTTTGTTTCTGCAACTAAAGGTAGTATTGCATATGCTACCTAATGCTGGCTATTCCCAATTTTCAACAATAGCTTTAAACTGCTATCATCTGCTTTTTTTAATATCCCCCCCCTCCCCCTGCATTAGAAATTTTTGTGTCCATGTTTATAAAAGAAACTGTAGTTATACTAAAATAAAACAACATGCTGGAAAAACACAGGTCTGACAGCATCTGTGGAGAGAGAAGCAGAGTTAACATTTCAAGTCCGTATGACCCTTCAGAGCTAAATAGAAGTAGAAATGTGATGAAGTTTATACTGTTAAGGGGGGTGGGGCAGGTGAAGCTCAATAGAAGGCCAGTTATAGGTGGGGGCTAAGGAGAGATTGACAAAGGTGTCATGGACAAAAAGCCCACCAACTCCTAGAGCTACCTCGACTACAGCTCCTCACACCCTACTTCCTGTAAGGACTCCATCTCATTCTCTCAGTTCCTCGCATCCGTCGCATCTGTTCTGATGCTGCCACTTTCCAAAATGGCACTTCTGACATATCTTCCTTTTTCCTTAACCGAGGTTTCCCACCCACTGTGGTTGATGGGACCCTCAACTGTGTCCAACCCATCTCCCGCGCCTCTGCCTTCACACCTTCCCCTCCCTCCTAGAACCATGATAGGGTTCCCCCATCCTCACTTTTCACCCCACCAGCCTCCGCATTCAAAGGATCATCCTCCGCCATTTCCGCCAACTCCAGTATGATGCCACCACCAAACACATCTTCCCCTCACCTCTTGACAGCATTCCGTAGGGACTGTTCCCTCTGGGACACACTGGTCCACTCCTCCATCACTCCCAACACCTCATCTTCTTACCATGCAATCGCAGAAGGTGCAACACTTGCCCCTTTTACCTCCTCCCTCCTCAATGTCCAAGGACCCAAACACTCCTTTCAGGTGAAGCAGTGCTTCACTTGCACCTCCTTCGATTTAGTCTACTGCATTCGCTGCTCCCAATGCGGTTTCCTCTACGTTGGAGAGACTAAACGCAGACTGGGTGACCGCTTTGCAGAACACCTTCGATTTGTCCGCAAGCATGACCCAGACCTCCCTGTCGCTTGCCATTTCAACACCCGATCCTGCTCTCATGCCCACATGTCCGTCCTTGGCCTGCTGCAATGTTCCAGTGAAGCCCAATGCAAACTGGAGGAACAACACCTCACCTTCCGATTAGGCACTTTACAGCCTTCTGGACTTAACGTTGAGTTCAACAGCTTCAGACCATGAACTCTTTCCTCTATCTTCACCCCTTTTTTAATCCCTTTTTTAAAAAAAAAATTTATTCATTGTTTATTTTTTTTAATCCCTCTTCTATCCCTTTTCCCCCAACCACTGCTTCCTCCCCCACCCCACCCCAATAGGGCCATCTGTCACTTGTTCCATGTTATTCTTTCACAGAGTACTGACCCTTGTTCTGCTATTAACACATTCTGCTTTCTTACCTTTATGCCACTATCAGCACCTTCTTCGGCCCTTACCACCACCATTAACACTCCCTTTGTCTTTTTGTCCATGACATCTTTGTCAACCTCTCCTTAGCCCCCACCTATCGTTGGCCTTCTATCCAGCTTCACCTGCCCAGCTCCCCTTAAACAGTATAAATTTCATCACATTTCTGCTCCTATTTAGCTCTAAAGAAGGGTCATACGGACTTGAAACGTTCATTCTGTTTCTCTCTTCACCGATGTTGTCAGACTTGCTGAGTTTTTCCAGCATTTTTTGTTTTTATTTCAGATTTCCAGCATCTGCAGTATTTTGCTTTTATCTGTAATTATACTAATCCTGCTAATGCCATTAGAGAGTGACAAGATAACACTAGCACTTTTTGTTATAGATTGGACGTAGGCATTTATATTGGAAAAAGGTGACTGGAAGTAAAAGGGAAGTTGAAACTAAATGTAGTCTTTAATGACCAGGACAAAGAGAATATTGCAGCAGAGGCCAGAAGAGATCTGGAGTGAGTAAGCAGAGTAGTATGGGAGTTGAGAGAGAAAGTAGAGTGGGGTTGCAGGACAGGAGGCAAGGTGGCACAGCGTTAAGAGGCTTGGGTTGAGAGGCAGGAAGAGTACAGTTAGTAACTTAGGGAGGAATGGGAAGGATGAGTGGGGTTAGAACTCAGGAGAAGATGGAGATGAGAAGAGTTTCAGAAGGGGTAGAATTAAAGGTGCTGAAGCTTAGAGGAAGTGCCACATTACGCTGTGCTCACTGGTGCACAGTAATTCTGGCAGGGGTGGGGGTCATATAGAGGACAGGAGAAATGGAGGGGGATGATGGAAGAGTGGCAGGATGGAAAAGTGAAGGCAGAGAGGCCACTGAGACTGCAGGGGAGGTAGGGCAATAATGGAGGAGAAGTGGGAAATGGGTGAGGGGAGGTTGTGGATTTGAGCCTCACTACTCCTGTGATTTGAGCACACAATTTCTAAGCTTGTATTTCAAAGGACAGTACAGAGAGAGTACTTCAGTTTGAGGTGTATTGGGTCTAGGTGGCTGGAAACAATCGCCAGTAGTGGGACAAAGGGAGCTAGGAGGTGAGAGTACAGGAGGACGGTTGTTGGGATGGAGCTAGGAATCAAGGCCATGGGAAGATTTGAGTACAAGAATGAGAATTTTAGCTCCATCATCAATGCCTCATATTTAATGCAGTTCAACAAATTAAGGTGTGATGTGCTAGCTGAATTGGTGTGGGGTAGATGCATCAACAGAACTTTGGACCAGCTGAAATTTCTGGAGGATGGAGGTCAGCATTGGAATAATCGATTGTGGAGGTGACAAAAGCATGGTTGAAATTTTCAAAGGCTATTGGCTAAGATAGGTACAGAGTAGGTTGTCCTTGTAATAGAGTGGCTGTAGAGTCAGAATCTTGGCTTGGGATTGAGCAGGGCGTTCAAATTGCATTTACTTTGCTTTAGCCTATAATATTGGCCAGGAAGGGGAGTAAGTTTTATGCAAAAGGTGCTTCAGGGAACAGAACCTCCAGAATCATAATATCTGGATTACTTCCAATGCCACATGCTGAACCAGACAAGTAGAAGAAGATTAGTATTACCAATGTGTGGCTGGAAGCATGGTGTAGAAAGGTCAGGAGGGTTTAAGACTATGGGACATTGTTGGGGCCAGGGAAGGCTGCATAGACCTGATGCTCTTCATCATCTGTGTTCTTGCCAAAAGGGTAAATAGGACAATAGGGAAAGATTTAGACCAGGAAGGTGGGAGGGAAAATCCACATTGCATGAAATTAGGAGAAAAAGATCAACAGGACATGTGGGCTGTTTAGGGACAGTAACCCAAGCAAGGGTTCTGAAGGAAATGCACATAGCTCAAGAAAAAATACTAGTTAACTTGAAGCAGGAATTAAGCTTAAAGGGTTTGCTGGAGTGGCCATTAGAGAGACCTGGCTACAACGTGGGTGTGATTTTAACTCATTCAAAACCCATCCATTTGCAAAGTTAAAATCGGGCCCCATGATCGAGAGCTAAATATTCCAGACTGTAGGATCTTTAGGAAGGGTGGCGATGTTACATGAAAAGAGTGGACGTAACTATTGCATAATCACCGAAGTGGAAAGAAGGGATTTCATTAAACATAATTGGTGAGTGTAATCAGTGAGTCAAATTAAGAGATAAAAAAGGATGCAAGTCTTTGGTAGGAGCTGCCTGCTGACCTGATCATATTGATGATATGGGGGGATATTCTAGAGATTGCGTAAGTATGTAGCAAAACAAAATGGTTATAATACTTTCAAACTGGAAGAAGCAAAGCAGATTGTCATAAATGTATGGAATGTATTTAGATCATTTTTCTAGAATAAAGGAACATGGTTTACATTGAATTTAATGATGGGTAACAAATCGTAGTTAGTTAACAATCTGATGGTAAGAGAGCATCTTGCAAAAGGCAGCCTCAGGAGGACTGAATTTGATATTGAATTTGAGAAGAAAGGGAAGGCACAAACCAAGGTTTCAAACTTAAGGTAAACGTTTAAGGTATGAGACTGTTCATGGGCAAACCCACACACTGGGAAGTATTCAAATCAATATTGGTACGTTACAAAGAGCAGCTTGTTTTTATATAACATCAACATAATCAAGCACCCCAAGGTGTTTACAGAGGCACCATAAAACAAGATATGACACCCAGCCACATGAGATATTGGAGCTGATGGTCAAACAGGTACCGTAAGTTTTAAGGGCATTTTAAAGGAAGAAAGTGAGACAGAGAAGCAGAGGTTTATGGAGGGAATTGCAGAACTTGGGGTCTTTGCAGCTGAAGGCACAGCCACGAGTGATGCGGCGATTAAAACCAGGCATGCACAAGGGGCTGGAATTAGAAGAGCGTAGATAGTTTGGAGGGTTGTAGCGCTGGAGGAGCTTACAGAAATAGGAAGGGGCTAGGCCCTAGGCCCTAGTGGGTTTTGAAAACCAGGATTAGAATTTTAAAATCGAGACATTGCTTAATTAAGAGCCGGTGTAGGTCAGCATGGATAATGGATGAACAGGATTTGGTGCAAGTAAGGTTATGGAGAACAGAGTCTTGAGTAACTTCAAGTTTATGGAAGGTAGAAAATGGGAGGCCAGCCAGAGGTGTGTTGTAACAAGCGAGTCTGGAGGTAGCAAAGGCATGCAGCAGAAAATCTGAGGCAGGGGTGGAGTTGGACTGTATTATGGAGATGGAAATAGGCAGTCCTAGTGATGGCATAGAGACGTGGTTGAAAGATCAACTCTGATAAATATGATATTGAGGTTGCGGACAGTCTAATTCATTCAACCCAACAGTTGCCTCGAGCCAGTGGCAAGGGAGTGAAATTTGTGATGGGGACCAAAGACAATGGCTTTAGTCTTCCAAATATTCAGTTGAAGAAAATTTCTCTTTATCCAGCTTGATATCAGGCAAGTAGAGAGACAGTGGAGGGGTTGAGTGAGGTGGTGAGGTAAAGCAAGGCACTGATGGAAACTGGAGTGTTTTTTGATGAGAGGCAGCATATAGATGAAAAGTAGGAGGGGACCAAGGATAAGACCCCTGGGAGATGCCTGAGTTAACTGTGCAACAATGGGAAGAGAAGCCATTGATGGCAATTCTCTGGCTGCAAATATTTGGATAAGAATGGTACCAGGCAAGTTCAGCCCCAACCAGCTGGATCAGTGCGGAGAGGTACTGGAGGATGATGGTGTATATCAATGCAAAATCAGTACCCTAAAAGGCAAAGGTTCAAAATATGTAGTTCAGCACCATGAGACAGTTATGGAAAAAAAACTTGAGATTTATTAAACCTAACAGCAAACGTTTTGTAACCCTCTATTACTCTCTCAATATAGTTATGTGGACTGATTAAAAATTAGTATGTGAGACTATCTTGGCCAGGTAAAAATGAGAGACTTGTTAAATTAGTCCTTTGCATCTGGTTTCATAACGGAGACAGAGAACATAGTACCAAGGTATGGGCCAAGGGCAAGAAATTGGTGAATTTAACGAGTTTTCTTTTAAAAATGGTACTGGGGAAAATAAATAGGACGAATCTTAAGGGCCTGATGATTTCCTCATCAGGGTATTAAATAGATGAGGGAATTGCAGGTACCTCAGCCAGAATTTTTCATCACATTCTAGATTCGGGAATTGTACCTCTGGATTGGAAATGAAATGATTATACTTCAAATGTAATTCATTGGTTTCAACGTGTTCAAGGATGCCTTAAGGTCATTTAAAGTTGCTACATAAATGCAAGTTTATTTTTTCTCTCTCTCTCTCTCTCTCTCTCTCTCTCTCTCTCTCTCTCTCTCTCTCTCTCTCTCTCTCTCTCTCTCTCTGCCTCCCTACCACTCAAGCACACGCGCAGGCGGGCCCTCTGCCAGCCTCCAGTGGGACCCCCCCACCACCACCACCTCTGGGTCCCCCTCCCCTGCAACCAATGACCCTCCAAGGCACGCCGCCCCCCCCCCCCCCCCCCCCCCCACCCTGCACCTCACTCCTCCCTCGCCCCCTGGCTCCTCCCCTGTCGCATCACAGCTAATTAGCTGTTGTATAGAATTGGAGGGAAGTGTGATAGTGTGTAATCACCTCGCATGTAGAAGTTTACATGTACTGCTAAGACTATTGATATTCTGCATGTTTGAAGATATTCCTGTCCTGTTGCTCAAATCCTTCTGCTCTCTTAGTACCTATCCAGGCTGAACAGCTATTCACATTTTCCAATTTCAACATGGCACTTCTTCTGAGTGGTTTGTAATAGTGATAATAAACTGTTAAACCCCAACATATCCACATGTTGTTCTTATCCTTTGTTAATGAATCAAAGTAGGCTTAATGTGAATGTTAGCTTGATCCTGTGGCAGATAGTATTTAAATAAGAGAAGTGTGAAGCGGTGTGTTTTGAAGGGGAAAAATAAGAGACAGTATAAATTAAATAGTACAATTTTAAGGTAGATGTAGGAATAGAAGGAAAGAGACCTTTGGGTGTACAAACACGTCTTTGAATGTGGCAGGACAATTTTGATGAGGCTGTTTTCTTAAATGTATACTAGAGCAGGACGCTCTATATATAGACATAGAGTACAAAAGCAAGGAAATTATGCTAAGCGTAGGTAGGCTCACCTCGGGTATTGTGTCCAGTTCTGGGCACCAACCTTCAGGAAGGATGTCGAGGCCTTGGAGATGGGCCAGGGCAGATATATCAGAATGGTACCATGGTGAGGGGCTTTAGTTATGTGGAGAGACTAGAAAAGCTGGTATTGTTTTTCCTTGGAACAGAGCAGGCTATGGGAGATTTAATAAAGTGTTTAAAATTGGGGGATTTTGATAGAGCAGGTCAAATGGCCTCCTGTTCTTTATGAACGTGTATGACGTGGTGTCATGAAGCTATAAATGTATATAATATTATTGGAAATTATTTTTCTTTTTAAAAACAGGTTTAGTCTGTGGATGTGTCTTAATTGGATTAAAGCCAGCTAGGTGCTTTGATGTGTACTAGTTTTGAGATGCAAACAGAGAAGTAGAGGTATATTTGCATTTTGTTGAATAGAGCATTCAAGAAGTGGGGTGAGTGGCACCTAGCTAGCAGAGGCCAAGAAATATGTTCATATTACTAATAAAATTGGTACTATCACAGAATCTCACAGTGCAGAAGAGGCCCTTCAGTCCATCGAGTCTGCACCGACACATGAGAAACACCTGACCTACCTACCTAATTCCATTTACCAGCACTTGGCCCATAGCCTTGAATGTTATGACGTGCCAAGTGCTCATCCAGGTACTTTTTAAAGGATGTGAGGCAACCTGCCTCCAACACCCTCCCAGGCAGCGCAATCCAGACTGTCCCACCCTCTGGGTAAAAAGGTTTTTACTCACATTCTCTCTTTTCCCCCCCCCCACCCCCCCCCCCCACCAAACCTCCTACCCCTCACCTTGAACTTATGTCCCCTCGTGACTGACCCTTCAACTAAGGGGAACAGCTGCTCCCTATCCACCCTGTCCATGCCCCTCATAATATTGTACGCCTCGATCAGGTCACCCTGCAGTTTTCTCTGCTCCAACGAAAACAACCCAAGTTTATCCAACCTCTCTTCATAACTTAAATGTTTCATCCCAGGTAGCATCCTAGTGAATCTACTCTGCACCCCTTCCAGTGCAATCACATCCTTCCTATAATGTGGCGACCAGAACTGCACACAGTACTCCAGATGTGGCCTCACCAAGGTTCTATATGAGTCCAACATGACCTCCCTACTTTTGTAATCTATGCCTCGATTGATAAAGCCAAGTGTCCCATATGCCTTTTTCACCACTCCACTAACATGCCCCTCCACCTTCAGAGATCTATGGACACACACGCCAAGGTCCCTTTGTTCCTCAGAACTTCCTAGTGTCATGCCGTTCATTGAATACTTCCTTGTCAAATTACTCCTTCCAAAGTGGGTCACCTCACACTATGAAAGGGGTTTATTGTTAGAAGAGGTGGAGTTCAAAGAGGCTGGTGATACAATGAGAATTTGCATTCAATGAGATGTGCTGGATATAACTGATAGCAGTTATCATGTGTTCAGGGCAGAGGAAGATCAAAGCAGCTGTAAGCCTCCAGCTGTCTCCGTGGGAACCAAACTGAAAAGAACCTGGTTTGAATTTGTAAGGTGAAAATGCTTTGCCCGGTGTCTGGTTAAGCCTATGGGTGCTGTTACCTTAATGGAGATTAGTTTGGGAATTTGTTAAAAGTTATGATAGTAATTTGTAACCATGTGTATATACTTGTGTAAATTACTAAATGTCTTATGTATTTTAATATAAAACCTCTTGAGAACTGGTGGTCTGATTCCTGAATTTAGAGTTGCATCTCAAACATACCAATTAAAAATATAGGTTATGACAGTTGTTTAATGTTTCCCTCTGGGATTTTTAAATAACTCAGCTTTACCAACTGCTGGGTCATAACTGGTGGTTACCTATATAAATTTGAGAATCCTTGTTTATAAGGACAGAACTGTAACCTAAAGTCTACAAGATTTTGGTTTCCTGGTTAATTTATTTACTTTTATCAACAGTGCTGAACAATGTCGGAAGAACCGCCTCCTCCGTATCCTGGGGGTCCTTCTGCTCCGTTACTTGAAGAGAAAGCCAGGCAGCCACCATCAACAGGTAGAAACAACGTCTTGGCTAAAATATTTCATGGAAATACATGCTGAGAACCATATGCTGAAAACATCTTTAATCAAGACTTTCGAAACTTAAATTGTTTTGTGTGATCTGAATTATTAATGTTATCAACATTCTTTACTTTGTTTACAATATTTTCATTTACGAAGTATAGAAATCAATGCTAAAATGTATAGGTTAGACCTAGAGTACAATTAAAATGTGTTACAAATTTATTTTATGATGGAAGCTTACTATACCTTGCAAATCTATATTGTGTATTTAAATTTGTTTATTTCATGTATTTAAATGATTTTAAGGCATGCTGAATAACCGTCCATGTATAGTTTTTAATTTATTTAAAGTCTTGTTCAACGTACAATCAACATGTTGTTCAATGTTCAATGCAGAATGGTAGCAACTCAGTAGAGGCAGAAGGAAAATAAAAATTAAAAGCAAAGCAAATTGCTAGAAAACTATTACTGGGAAACAATTAGACATCCAAAAGCCATAAATCCAAAATGATTTTACAATTTTTAAAAAAAAATCTTGAATGTAATTAAGAAAAATGTTGATTTTTCTCAGTAAATGAAAATGCTCATAAATTGCGGTTTTAGACAATATAGAAGGATCAAAAATATTTTACAATATTGGTCCACTTAATTGATTTAAAAAAAAAATTCTTTCATTTCAATAATTCCACCCAGAACAGTAAATGTAGATCCTGCAGTTTGAATGTGTGCATTGTGGCCAATAGGTAGGTGGGAGATGAGTGGATGGAGGGGTTACTGTTTGTTTCCAAAGTATGTACTTCTAGCTTAACCTAAATCTCAAGGCAAGAATCAATCTCTCAAAAGGTATGGGTAGTTGGGATTCACTCACAAATACAATAATCTTGGTTGCATGTTTTATTTTTTGGTTCTTAAGCAGAACCTGAGAGACAGAGACAGACAGACAGGGAGATTAGAGTTGCCAACAGTATTTCTCCTTGATAAACAAGTACTTCCTAAGTTCATAGTTTACACTATTATTTGTATCAGTTGTACTTTTGTTACAATGTAGAAAATATTTTCCCTTGTTTCTTTAGTGTATGTGCCACCTATTACCACTCCACCTCAAGGATATTCCATCCCACCAGATGGTGGACCACCTCCTTATGAGCCAATGGCACAACCAGGATTTGTACCTCTTCACACGCCAGCAGAAGGTGGTATACCCATGCCACCACATGGTAATTAAACTTCAAAAACATTGGTGTGATTGCTGAATTTGTGGATATAACTTGACTGCTGATCGTCATGCCCATGTAAATATTAAATGATTTTGGGTGTAAAATGGGGTCATTTGCAGTTGATGTATGTAAGGTTCAGGTGTTGCTGTTCAATGAGAACTTGGTCATAAATGTTTCTGTGGAATGATCCTGCTGCTTTGTTTGAATCCAACCTTGTGTTGACCAGAAATAGAATTAATGAAGAGCAAAGTACTGTGGATGCTGGAAATCTGAAGTAAGAGAAACAGAGTTAATGTTTCAGGTCGGTGACCCTTTGTCAGAACTCTGTTTTTCTCCTCACAGATGTTACCAGACCTGCTGAATATTTTCAGCATTTCTTTTTGATAGGATTAATAATTTTAAGAAGAAAATCATTCCTGCATCATTTTTAAAATATGCATTGGCAATATTTGCTGTGTCATTGACTAGATAACGTGAGATCAATTAATTTGTTTTCTGGCACTCCAGCCTCATCTCTTGTAATATGTGGAGCATGCACCCGATCTGTCAGGTGCTGCAAATAAATTATTGACTACGTATAACTCCTGCACTTTCCTTCAAGCACTCGGCAAGGCATTGGATTATGTGGTTCTGGTGTTTGGGATAGAATTCTGTCCAAACCAATGGGATGACAGCTGTAGAGTTCCTATGTAAAATGAATAATCTCAAGCTAATTCCATGCACTCATAAATCCGTAGCATTGAGTTGGTCCTGTTTCAGGGCAGATTGACACTATGCAAATTCACTCAGATTGGCTGTTGTATATCAGATGTACAACACAGAAGGGGGACATTTTATTCCAGAGTCTGTGCCAGCTTTTTTGAAGAACAATCCAGTTAATCCCACTCTTCACTCTTTTCCCATATCCCTGCAATTTTTTTTCTCCTTCTGGAATTTATCTAACTTCTTTTTGAGGGCTACTATAGAATCTGTATCTACCACCCTGTTGGTTAGTACATTTGAAACCCAAGCCACATTTTACATAATTCTTTTCCTCATGTTGCCCCCAGTTACTGTGACAATCACAAATGACTGCCCTTCAGTTACTGACCGTTCAGCTTTCGGAAATAGTTTCTCTTTATTTGGTCTATCTCAGCCCTTCTCCAATTAAACGCCTCTAACAAATCTCCTACCTACCTTCTCACCTTGAAGGAGGAAAAACCCCAACTTCTGCAATCTATCCAGGTAACTGTAATCCTTCATCCCTGGAACCATGGTGCCCAGAGTGAGACAAATTTTAGATGCAATTGCTGTTGAGAATTATCTGTTGCTCCGTGCCATACACTGGTTTCTTTGAACCCATCTTGTGGCCACATCTCAGGCAGCACCTTACTTCATGGTGCCTTTTGCTGAATACAGCTGTAATGTTCTGCCTCAATCTGTACTGCACAATCACACTCAACCTGAAATAAACTAAGTATCCTAGTGAAAAACAAGCCACAACTCATCATTATTGTGGAAAAGGAATTCTGGAAGGCAGTAGGCCATCCATAGCTATTCTAATGGTTTTATTTTTTGTAAACAGTAGTGTACAAGGATAACAACACTAACATAACTAGTTTCCCATCAGTGAGCAGGTATGGGCATTTTAGAATGTCAATGTTGTTAACCTTGGGATTTCTTAATTTTTTTGTTAATCTATTGTATTTAATAATATGCAAGTCTGTAGACGACCATTGTGGTTCAAGTAAGTTCAAAATACCACCTCTTCTATACCTCAATCACGTTTCACATTCATGTTGGTTGTGTAGATATAGGAATGTAAGCATCTCCACAAGATTCAGAAAGTTACAGTTTTTAGTGTGAACTGAGTCAGAAGTTTTTAATTTATTGCTTAAAAACATATTTGTGCAAAGAAAGATAATAGAAATTCAGTAGCCTTTAACATGTATTGACAACTTTGTTTTTTTTTTTGTTTTTGTATTCCCTGACAGGTTACTATCCATCAGCTGGACAGTACCCACCTCCAGGCCATTATATACCCCCAGGGCATTATCCCCCCCCTCCCGGACACTATGCTCCTCAGAGTGGTCAAACAGCGACTGTTATAGTTCCCCCAGGCGCTGCAACAACAGTGACAGTGCTGCAAGGGGAGATGTTTCAAGCAGCACCGGTGCAGACCATGTGCCCTCACTGCCAGCAGACCATCACAACCAAGATCACCTATGAAGTAGGCTTACTGAATACTTTATTCTGCCTCTTCTGCTGTTTTGTGGGGTAAGTAGCTGCCACAGCAGCATGATATGAATGAAAGCTTATGGAAATATCTTGGTTTGTTTAGTTACAAAGAAGTCTGAATTAAATTGAACATTATTAAATTTCATGTGCAAATTTGTGGCCCATTCCACTATCATATTAACGTAGTCTTCGGTCCTCCAATTATTTACCATGCCATCTATTTTAGCATTGTCTGAAAACGTGATTGGCGTTCCTTTCAGTCCTATATCCAAATCACTGGACACAATAATAACCAGAAGTGGTCACAGGACAGAATCTTGTGGGACACTGCTCGTATTTTCCACCACTCTTTAGATGCTCAGGGCAGTTTCTCACTCTATTTACTCCCATCTAACCATTTTTTAATCCTTGCCTTTCTGCTAATCCTATACCAGTTAATGTTCTCCAGTAGTCTCCTATCAGGTACCTTTTCAGCCATTTTCTGTGCACATCCACCGTCATTTTCCTCATTCAACATATCTATCATATCATCTCAAAGAGCTCAACATGTTTGCCAAACAATATCTTCCATTCTGAAATCTGTGTTGGCTAATTCTAATTATTTTCTCCATTTAGATATTTAGTAATTTCCCCTTTAATTAAAAAATTCCAAAACTTCCCCTCCTACAAACGGTAAAATAATTGATGAAGGATTCAAAATGGTGATTATATTGGCCACAATACTCTAAATAGAACACCTGAAGTATAATTTCTAAGGCTTCTGGTATATCTCCCGGTTCCCTCAGGATCCTTGGGTGTATCCCATCAAATTCTGATACTTATTCCTCCTTTGGCTTAACTAACCATTAGGATACTTTTCCTTTTATACGGTCTCTCCTCAAATTTTCAACCAAGTCAGTATTTAGCCTCCTTCCCTAATATTCTTCTTGATTGTAAATGCTGAAGTGAAGTAGCTGTTAACTATAATAAAAGCAGAAAATGTTGGAAACAGCAGGTTAGGCAGCATCTGTGGAGAGACTGTTAACATTTTGTGTCAATAACCTTTCATCAGAACTTCTGAAACTTTGACTGTTTCTCTCTCCACGGATACTGCCTGGCCTGCTGAGTATTTCTGACATTTTTCTGTTTTTATTTCTGATTTCTAGCGTGTGCATTATTTTATTTTGTTTTAGTTAACAACACACATCCCTTGTCACTTATCCTGCTCTTGGGGTTCCTGTTTTAACAATTCTCTTTTTATCATCTATATCTGCCAAAAATTTTATTGTCATTTTGAGATTCTTAACCTATCTGCTTATTTTATAACCTCTTATTTTTATCATTTTGTTCTTGCCTCAGGCATCATTTGTCCTTCTCTTCAATTTTCATTTACTTCTAATATATTCATTTATCCATTGCACTCTGGGACTGGAAGTAGTCATTGAGTAGTAAATATTTATTCTGCAACTTTAGAATATCCTTAAAAAATATCTCATTAATGATCATAGTCCTATCTGCTAATTTCTCATTCCACTTCAATTCACCTGGGGGTAAAATCTACCCTGTTCCAAACTGGCAGCTTTTGGTCTGAGGGTTTTCTCCTTTCCTTTTTGGACCAACCTTTATCATCATTACTGCCTCTGAGACTGTCACCCACACTTGTTTATATCCTCTCCCTGATCTATTTCATGACTCATAACTGCAGCAGCAGCAATCACTCTCATTTCATAGGAATTTGGGCACGCTGCTCAAGTCTTGAATGCATTTAGGATTTCCATTTCTTTCTGTTAATTCCCTCACAACACAGTCAATGAGTACACAGAGTCACAGCACAGGAGGTCATCATTCAGTCCATTGAACCTGTGTTGGCTCTTTGCAAGTCCTATTCACGCCATTTCTTTGTAGTCCTGCAATTTTGTTCCCTTCAGGACTCATCCAATTCCTTTTTGAAGGCCAAGATTGAGTTTGCATCTGCCACTTTTTTTTTTGCCTTTCTTCTTAAACATGTGCCCTCTTGTTCTTGATCTTTTCATCAATGGGCACAGTTTATCTCAATTTGCTTTGTTTAGATGCCTCATGATTTTGAACACTTCTATCAAATCTCCCCTCAACTTTCTCAAAGGAGAAAACTACAGCTTCTCCAAACAAACCATGTAACTAAATCTCTGGAACTGTTCTCATAGACCTTTTCTGCACCTTCTCTAATGCCTTCATGTCCTTCCTAAAGTGAGTTGCTCAAAATTGGACGTAATACTCCAGTGTTTTATAAAGGTTCATCATAATTTTCTTACTATTATCCTCCATGCCTCTGTTTATAAAGTACTGTCTGGGAAATAGCCATTCACCGCTGCACACTGTTTCCTGTCACTGACCAACTTCGTATTCATGCTGCCACTGTCCCTTTTATTCCATGGCCTGCAACTTTGCTGGCAAACTTATAATGTGGCACTTATCAAACAGCTTTTGGAAGTCCATATTTACCACATCACTCTCATCAACCCTGATTCTTACTTCATAAAAAAAATTCAGTCAAGTTAGTTAAACACAATTTGCCTTTCACAAACCTGTGTTGGCTTTCCTTAATTAATCTACACTTGTCCAAGTGATGGCAAATTTTGTCCCGTAATTTCCCACCGCTGAGGTTACACTGACTGGCCTATAACTGGTGGGCTAATCCTTACACACTCTTTTGAACAAGGGTGACACATTTGTGGTTCTCCAGTCCTCTTGCACCATCCACATATCTAAGGAGGAGTTGAATGTTATGGCCAATGCTTCTCTCAGCATCCTTGGATATATCCCACCTAGTCCTGGTGAGTTATCAACTTTAAGTGCAGCCAGCCTTTCTAAAACCTCTTTATCAGTATTTAACCATCCAGGATCTCAACTACCTCACTATTGCTTTGGCAATATCATCTTCCTTAGTAAAGACAGATGCAATGTGCTCATTTAGCACCTCAGCCATACCTCCTGTCTCCATCCGCTGGTCTCCTTTTTGGTCCCTAATTGACCCTCCCCCCTCCTTGTACTGCATTTTCATTTAATTATATGCCTATAGAAGACTTTTGAATTCCCTGTTAAGTTAGCTGCCAGTCTCTTCTGTCTTTGCCCCTCTTATTAACTTTTCCACTTCCCTCTGAGCTTTCTATATTCAGCTTTTTCCTCACTTGTATGAGATGTCAGGTTGATAATACGCCTCCTTTTTCTGCTTCAACTTATTCTTTCCTCATTCAGGGCACTCTGGCTTTGGTTGTCCTACCTACCCCCCTTCATGGGAATGTATCTTAACTGTACCCAAACTATCTCCTTTAAAGCAAACCCATTGTTCAGTTAGTTTTGGCTGTTAGCCTTTGATTCCAAATTACGTGAGACTGATCCATTCTCAACCTGTTGAAATTGTCCCTCCTCCAATTAAGTGTTCTTACTCTACATTAAGCTCAGGTAATTAAAATCTCCTGGAACAATTATTATTTCTTATTCTTTTCTCTGATTTGTCTACACATTTACTGCTCTACAGGGAGTCCTCACGATAAGTGGTGGTTGTGTTCCTGCAAATCGTGGACTTGAAGTGAATCATGGGTTCCCATAGGAATCAATGTTCAAGCCAGAGTTGGATTCCTTCAGGCATTCCTCACCCAGAAAAACCAATGTTCAAGTTAAAATACTGTGCCTTACATGTGCAGCACTGTGCATTCCTAGGTGAAATAACTTTCAAAATAAAATAAATCACTAAATATAAAAGAAATAACATACATGATATAATTTTTAAAAATTCCACTCACTTCAGTAGTCATTTCAGATTAACCAGGCTCCATCTAGTGGCAGATGTTGGACGGTGCAGGAAGCTGCTGGAATCCTGGGATAATCTGCACCGATTTAACTTCTGCCACGGGATGGAGCCCAGGAGCTTCAATTCAGAACCAAAGCTAGCAGCGAAGTCAGGAGCAGACAGCTGAAAATAGCCCTTGGTAAAAGCAGAGGACGGGAGGTAAGGCTGGAGAGCAATGCAGGCGGAGTGTGTGGGGTGGGGCGGGGTGGGGGGGGGGAGGAGTGGAGGCCCGACAGTAACATTGGAGGCGAGGCGAGGGGCTGAGGGTGAGTGTGGAAGTGTTGTGGGAAAGATTTTGTGTACATGCAGGACACATGAGGAAGCCTGTGGCAAATGGCTTTAAACTGGCAGCGTTAAATTGATGTACTGACAGTACTTTGTTAACAACGTTAAAGTGAAACAGCATTAAATGAGTGAACATTAAGCAGGGACTTGCTGTCTTTTCCCACAGTTGGGGAAGAATTAAGAATATCACTTTTTTATATAACTTTAAAAAAAATTTTGCTCATGGGATGGTAACCTCGTTGGCTAGGCCAACGTTTATTGCACATTCCTAGTTGCCCTTGAGAAGGTGGTGGTGAGCTGCCTTCTTGAACCGCTGCAGTCCATGTGGTGTAGGTACATCCACAGTGCTGTTAGGGAGGGAGTTCCAGGATTTTCACCCAGCGACAGTGAAGGTACTGTGATATATTTCCAACTCAGGGTGGTGAGTGGCTTGGAGGGGAACTTCCAGGTGGTGGTGTTCCCATGCATCTGCTGCCCTTGTCCTTCCAGGTGGTAGCGGTCATAGGTTTGGAAGGTGCTGTCGAAGGAGCCTTTAGTGAGTTGCTGCAGTGCATCTTGTAGATGGTACACATTGCTGCCAATCTGCGTCGGTGGTGGAGGGAGTGAATGTTTGAGATGGTGGGATGGGGTGCCGATCAAGCAGGATCAGTATTATTCCACCAATACAACAATTGCTATATATTTAAGATAATTGGTAAAAGAACCAGAGGGGAAATGAGAACTTGCTTTATGCAGCAAGTTATGATGATCTGGAATGTACTGCCTGAAAGGCAGAAAACAGAATTGAACAAATACCTGAGAAAGAAACATCTGTAGCACAATAGGGAAAGAGCAGAGTGCACGACTAATTAGATATTGACTCAAGCTTTTTTTAGGAAACCCGTGTTCTCTGTAGCATATATTTTTCTTCAATATAAATTATAACCTATTTATTTTCCAGTCATTTCCAGTTTCTATTAGTGCTATTAGATCCATATCTTCTTGTGACATAATTTCTGCTAATTCTTGGTTTATTTCCTGCACGTTGTACATTACAATACATGCACTTTATTTTTCTTGTATTTAATGCTCTTCCTTTTCCCTTGGATGTTGTTTTGTCCTAGCTAGCATCTTGTCCCTTCATCCCTGGTTAAATGGGTTTTCCACCTGTATTCCTTTTTATTATTTCTGAATTACTTAATTTAATCCTACTTTCTCCTTGGTATTTCTGGTTGCTTTTGTTTTACCTGTCCTCATTTCTTGTTTTAAGTGACTGTTCACTTCCCTATTTATACCTGGGTTGCTAATCCATTAGCTCCCTCTCTGTCCAGATGTAGTCAAGGGAGTAAAAGGGAAGTCCTCTTTTTGACCCACCCTTTCAACCGTGTTGGGCTTCCTGATCTTCCTGTCTATCTCTATTCTAGCACATTGGAGATTATCAATAGTTTAACATCTTTTAAGCCCCATTTTGTAATCTAAACTCCGTTTGCAGAACTTTGGGTCTTTTGTCTATTGTTGGCTTTCATGTGAACTCACAAAGACATATTGTTCTGGAGCCCTTTCCATGATCTTTTCCAGCCTTTCTGAAAAGTCCCTTGCCCCCTCACTTTAGATTGCAGAAAATGGTGCTGAGTCCTCTTAACAATGAAGTCTTCCAATTTTACTGCATTCTTAACCGATTTGCTGATGAGCCTCACCAGCATCCTCGAGGCATGTCACGTTTGTTGGTGCTATTTTAATCCATTTGATGGCCCTGCCTAGAATTGCCTCCTCCACAGAAAGCCAGTGCTGCAAGTATGATAGAGAAGATAATGTGCTCTGGACATTTAATCTGTCCCACCTCACTTTCTCTGTGAATGGCCACTGCAGCTTCCTCCAGCACTGCAACTCCGCAGTGGGGATGACTACCTTCAAACTGTTGCCTCATAACTCTCACTTCGCTCCATGATATGGTAGATTATCTACAACTCTACCTCAAGTTGAGTTCTTGAGTTTAAGTAATCTCAGTTGCAGACATTTCCTGCAAATATGCTTGTCTAAGTTAACATCTGCTACCTGATACTTCTCTCATCCTACAGGAGCCATGCACCACTGCTCCTTTCTGTGCTGTGATATCTACAATAATTGATAGTTAAGTTGTTATTTTTACCTACTTTCAACTGAATGACTTTGTTCCCCCTCCCCACGGCCCTACTTTAAATTCACACTCAAGTCAGATCTCCATTTTCATTTGGTCGCCCTCCATCAATTAGCAGCGTATAACTTCAATCACAAATAATTGTACCTAGTAATGATATCTGTTTTTTAAAAAAACAGCCAATTAGCTCAGTTGGCTAGTGTGTGGATCAGATTAATGTCAATAGCACAGGGTCGATCCCCATTCCAGCTGAGGTACACTAGGGGCCTGCCTCTGCACCCTACCCATAATAAAGAAAAAAATCACACTGCTTTGCTGTGGTTTGCCTAATAATCGCCAAGGACCAGCAGAGAACTCAATAAGAAAATTAAATAGGTATTTGTTCTTGCCCAGTTTGATTTATTATTGGTTTGTTAATGCTCATCGGAGATAGGTTTAGACCCACTATGTAACTGGGCAGAAAATGAATTTTACACATTGATTGGAAAAATACGCAACACATAAGAAATGAAAGGGAAACTTTGAGTGTGATGAGTCTATTATTCTAGGTCCAATTCTATGTAAAGTAAATATGGTGAAACAATTTTTTAAAAAATCAAATAGAATTCTTGGGTTTGTTCAGTAGAAGACCAGTAGCAGAGGATATGTCACACCTGAAGCACTGTTTGATTTTAGCAACCATTGATGACAATGATGTATTTGAAGGGGTGTTGCAGAAAAAATGATTGAATGTTAAAAATGAAGTATAGGAACAAGTTAAGAGAAGCTTAAGCTTGAAACAATTAGTGAAATACAAAATAGTGTAGCTGAATATTACTTTAAAGTTAAGTCCGACCCATTGGACCAAATGGTATAAGTTTACTTTTGTGGAAAGTATTTGAGATTTTGTTTTGCTGTGAAGGATAATAAATGTGTGGAATTGTTTCCTAGATAAGGTAGCAGAGAATGTATTATTTAGAATGTAGTTAGATGCCTGGCTGGTGAAAGTTGGACGCTGGGGGGACAGGTTTGATGTGTCAGCTACTTCTTGGACTGCTCAGAACAGTATCCATCACATTTATGAGGTGTACAGGATTAAAATATTGGGACCTTGTGACAAATGTAATTGGGGAATATATATATAAATTTGTTTTTCTCAGTTTAAGCGAACTGATATTTAGGGGAAATTCTAAGCAGATTGTTGAAGCGAGCTCTGCTTTTATGAATTGCTATTACTGTCATTCTTTGGTTGTGGCATGGGAGCCTGTTAATAAATGTTTGTTATAATGCAGTTTATCACAGACCCTCAAAAACCAAGTTGTCACCACCAAAATGTAACAATGGAAAAAGTACCCATGCATTAGCTAGTAGATGGAAAGCGGCCTCGTATTACTAAAACTGGCGAGGTACCTTTTTAATCTTTACATATCTTGCTGCTATGATGGAGCATTTAAAATATATTTTCATCCTTAAGAAAAAATTGTAAAATAAAAGTCAAAAATTGGGTGGGGTTGGGTCTCGGGGGAGGTCGGGTTGGGCCAGAAGGGAGCTGGTTGGGCCTCGGGGGTCGTGTTGGGGGGGGGGGGGGGGGGCAGGGGCAGGGAGGTTGGGCCGGGCCTTGTTGGGGGGCAGAATTGGACCTGGCCCGGGGTCAGCGGGGTTGGGGTTAGGTGGGGTGCGGGTGGGGTGAAAGTCAGGCCTGGCTGATTGAGGGGTGAGGGTACTTTAATTTGCAAACTTTGGATGGCTCCAACCATGTTCAATCAATAGTTACCCAGAAATAATTAGAAGAATTAAACTATTTCTTTACAAGACTGATTTATCTCTGCATGCCTATCTCATTGTATGAAGTCAACACCACCAGAAAAGTGAATTAACCAGCGTTGGTTTTTCAGCCCACCGACCTCCATGAAGGAATACCTTATTGGACTTTGATTCTTGACTCTGGAACTCACATGAAACACTATTTCTTTTCTCTGTGGTCTCTGCACTGTAAATCTTTCTTTTCACTATCCCTCTTTTACTGTATAAATACAAAGGAGGCAACTTTGCGACCCTGCTCCCGTGTTTTGTGTACACAAATAAACTAACCCTTTGAGTTCACCCTATCTCAAGTTTGCTGTGGGGTTATTAATAGAAATTGGATCACACCAAAACCGAGAGGTTGGGAAATACGCCACCGCTTGTAAAGGGGGAAGCAAATCAAAAACACCTTTGTTTGCAGATGGGTGGTGAGAGGAGAAATTAGTGCTGTTTAAATTAGCCCCCCTCCTGTCCATAACAAATAGTGTGTTGCTGATTTTTAGTGTGGCTATGCCTACAGAATAGGCCAGTAACGTGATGTTTTTAATTTGTTAATTATACTACACAAAAGTAACGGATTTGTTTTGAACTCTGAGGCATTCCAGCCTACAGTTCTAACAAGGCTGAGAAAATTACAGGCGCAACTGATAATGCCTCTGCTTCATTTGCAACAACCTTTGATGGTACCACTGTTTGATCTGTAACAGATTAAGCCGTAGAAATATGGTTGCATAAAATTTTTACCAACTTCTTTGTTTTAATCTAGGTGTGACTTGGGCTGCTGCTTAATCCCCTGCTTAATAGATGATCTGAAGGATGTGATGCACACTTGTCCAAACTGTAAAGCCTACATATATACATACAAGCGGGTATGCTAACAGCAGTCCTGATCCTGCCCAAGTAGTGTTGGGATAACCTTAAAATGGCAAACTTAATGTTCACTTTTTATTTTAATTTACATGTTATATCCAAATGATTGTAATACTTGCAGCATTGTACTGTGCTGTAATTACAAGCAACTGTGAATGCCTTACTTGCAGAATATATGATTCAGTTGAAGAATTTATTTATGTACTAATTCTGTGTAAACAGTATAAATGTCATACCCTAGCTAACAAATCACTTCAACTTTTGAAGTTCCCAGTACAGCAAGACCTGTGGATAGTTATCTTTAAAATGGCATTCAGTTTAGAATCCTGAGCCATTTATACATCTACATTTGATTATTGTGCTGAATGGTGTTTGGGAAGTAAGGGAAAATAACTGGTTTAGGATATCTTTCAGCAATCTGCCTTCAGGCCCTAAATGTTGCACACTGCAGTGATATTTTTGCGATGCATTTGGTTTATTTTTCAATATTCAATTTAATAATTCATTAATGTGCTGTGTAGAAAATCAACACAGAAGTATGTGTGTATATGTAAAACCCCAGGGAAATTAAATGTTGTTGTCTTACACTCCTGATGCTTCTTCATGGGAGCATATATGCATGAATTTGTTCTGTATTATTTGCATTTCTGTAATAATTGTAAAACTTGCATCTTACTGAAGTATTCTGTTTTGTTCAGAAGC
Organism: Cetorhinus maximus; assembly: GCF_964194155.1. Classification (NCBI taxonomy): domain Eukaryota; kingdom Metazoa; phylum Chordata; class Chondrichthyes; order Lamniformes; family Cetorhinidae; genus Cetorhinus; species Cetorhinus maximus. Next base: position 49,208,769 of record NC_135893.1, read on the forward strand.
TGACCCTGGTACAGGTCTCTAAAGGCCACATTTCCAAAACTGATATGTAGATTGTTCAGAAAGGTACCGAGGTGGTAATGAGGGTATGTTTTAGAACAGCAGTATTTATTTTGATGAGATGAAATGTTTTGCTAAAATATGAATTTCATGCTTGTCAGTTGGTTGATGCCACACTGATGGTTTCAAACGAAGAATCAAAAAAAGTTCCGAGCTATGAAAAATGACTTTTATTGTGTTTATAGTGCAATCATAAGTCAGTCAAAAAGTCCTTTTTAACCCATATAATGGAGCTTGTACAGCAGGTAGTTTCTAAAAATTACAAATCCAATGTTTAAAAGATGAATGATGCATAGCTTATATTTTGTGCATCCATGGAAGTTTTTAATTTTTTGTCAGTTACAATACAAATAACTGTACTGGAATCTCCTGATATGTTCTTTATAGTAGTGTTTTGAAATATTGTACAGTGCAGAAATCTTGGATATATATTCAAAATATAAGTGTAATAAAAATGCTCTGATGCTTGTGCAATTTTCGGCAGCTTGCAGGTATTGCCTTTGCTGAGAACTTATGCAGCATATGTGAACTTCCACTCTGCTCTGATATTATTCGTACTGTACAACCTGCATTATGAAATTGCAAAGAATTGTTACAAAATGTATTCCGCTTTGAAAATAAGTGAATGCAACACACAAGAAATTTAATGACAGATGTATTTATCTTTTGAGGAGCAGAAGAATCTACGTGTGCCGAATCTCCATCCAGCCTGCTTTGTTTTAATGTGCCTATTACTTATGCATCAATTTAGTGCTAAAGGTAACCAGTATTATTAGACGTAGCATTTGTTGATGGTTAGGAAAACGGAAATTATTTTAGATATTAGCAATGTTTCAACCAATCTTGGTCCCTCTGTTCAGATTGCTAGTAAGTCTAACAGCAGGAGTCCAAAACATTATTTCCTCCTTTCTTAGAAGATACAACAGGAGGCAAAAGTATTGGACATAAGCAGCCTTTTCTAATTCTACCTTGTAGTAACGGTGGCATTGTCAAAAGAATGACTAGACACTTTCATGACTGCTGTAAATGCAATATATCCAGTTCCCCAATTCTATTTTGTTAATTGAAGTGAATCATTGTGAAAGGATGCCATGCAAGTCATTTTCACACATGGACTGCATTTTATGGCACTTACAAAAAAATATCTTCTGCTGTAAATTGGAGCCTTGCAGTTGAAGACTGATGAAGCTAATGGCATTTTGACAAAAGTAAAACATTCTAAGTGGGCCTCCTCACATTCAGAGAACATTTGTGAAAGCTATCGGTTATTAGAGGAAAAACAAATCATGTTTATTTACCCCAAAATTGCAGTTTAATCATCCTGATGGGTACAGGGGCACCAGATCTTTTTTACTGTGCTGGAGACCACATGGTGGGAGAGTTAATTAATCATCCGTTAATTTTTCTAACAGTTTCACAAGAATGTTGCCTGGGTAACTGTAAAATACTGGATTCCTTTTAAAAATAGGTCTACTTGGGACCATCTACTTTTTGTGGTTATATAGCAATCTATTCCTTAATGTGAAGCTTTTAAGTGCTTCTACACCAGATTATAAGTTTAGTTTAAAAATTCCACTTAATTAACTATTACTTTCTATATATTTAAGTACATCTGGCAGTACAAACTACAATTAAAGCCACAAACACAGATGGCAAATTGTTTTGCACTCTTTTTCTTTAATGCCTATCTTTTCTTTGCACACCTGCAAAGCTAACATGAATAATTTACTTAATAATTCACCCTTCACGTGGAAACGGAGGAATAATTCACCCTTCACGTGGAAACGGAGGAAGATTTGAGTATTGATGATATAATAAATGCCTGACTGCAGAACTTGGGTTTAAATCTTAACATGATCATCTTGTAGTATCTATTCACTTTTGGTGTTTAAGTGATACATGGCAGTGTTGGAAACCTGTTCCAAAAGCATTATTTGTGCTAGTTGAAGAAAGAGGCAGTATGTATAAAATGCTGAAGTTCTTGCTAGAAAGATCTGTGGCCTAATGGTTATTTTTTTATAACTCAAACCATTATTGGTTGAGTCAGCTTATGCTGTGTGCAAGCTAATTATTTAAGCATTCTATACATGTACATGCATTATCTCTTATCTAATGTACAAATGGGTATCTGCAACTTGGAAATTAATAAATGTTAATGGCACAATTGTGTTGTGAAGCTCATTCTGATGTTTTCTTAATTCAATAACAACTTATTTAGAATCATAGAATGGTTCCAGCAGTACAGGAGGCCATTTGACCTGTCTCTAAAAGCAACCCAGCCACCCCCACTGACCTTTTCTCTGCAGATGATTATCCTATTCTCTTTCCACAAGTGAATCTGCCTCCATCACACTCTCAAGCAGTGTATTCCTTTGTTCCATAATGTGACTGTGAAGCACCTTTACTATGTTAAAGGCGCAACATAAATGAGCAAGGAAAGAAAATCCTGAGCCAGCAACTTGTCCAAAACTCTATTGTCTGTGGTATTCTGTCCTGTTCGCAACAGAAACTTCTGGGTGCAGATTGGCCTTAGGTACCCACTGGAACCCTACCAAACCACCCAAATAATGTGGTCATCTTTGCCTCAAAGAACGAACAAGATATAAGTTGCAAGATGCAAGTTGTTATTTCTGCAACATTTATTTAAGTAGAAATTTTTTTCATTTAAGCCATTGTCTACATTAAACATTATCTTACAGTAAATGTGGACAATATGAAGTTCATCTTTAATGTAATAAAACATATCGAAGTGCATCGTAAAGCAAATTAGACACTGAGCCACATAAGGTGATATTAGGGCAAAAACAAAAATACCTGGAAAAACTCAGCAGGTCTGACAGCCTCTGCGGAGAGGAATACAGTTAATGTTTCGAGTCCGTATGACTCTTCACCAGAACTAAGGAAAAATAGAAAAGAGGTGAAATATAAGCTGGTTTAAGGGGGGGATGGGACAGGTAGAGCTGGATAGAGGGCCAGTGATAGATGGAGATAGCCAAAAGATGTCACAGACAAAAGGACAAAGGTGTTGATGGTGGTAATATTAGCTAAGAAATGTGCTAATGGTGACATTAAGGGTAGAAAGCAGGACGAACAAATGACAGATAGCCCTAGTGGGGGTGGGGGGAAGGGATCGAAATAGGCTAAAAGGTAGAGATAAAACAATGGATGGAAATACATTTAAAAATAATGGTAATAGGTGGGAAAAGAAAAATATATATAAATTATTGGAAAAAGGGGGTGGGGATGGAGGAGAGTTCATGATCTAAAGTTGTTGAACTCAATATTCAGTCCGGAAGGCTGTAAAGTGCCTAGGCAGAAGATGAGGTGCTGTTCCTCCAGTTTGCGTTGAGCTTCACTGGAACATTGCAGCAGGCCAAGGACTGGCATGAGAGCAGGGTGGTGTGTTGAAATGGCAAGCAACAGGGATGTCTGGGTCATGCTTGTGGACAGACCGAAGGTGTTCTGCAAAGCAGTCACCTAGTCTGCTGTTGGTCTCTCCAATGTAGAGACCACCGCATTGGGAGCAGTGAATGCAGTAGACTAAATTGAGGGAAGTGCAAGTGAAGTGCTGCTTCACTTGAAAGGAGTGTTTGGGCCCTTGGACGGTGAGGAGGGGGGGGGAAGTAAAGGGACAGGTGTTGCACCTTCTGCGGTTGCATGGGAAGGTGCTGTGGGAGGGGGTTGAGGTGTAGGGGGTGATGGAGGAGTGGACCAGGGTGTCCCGGCTCAAGTCCAGAATTAAATGATGTTATGGCATAGTGGATGGTAAATGGCGAGCTGCTTAAATCCCAGAGGGAAACTTGAAACAGCTGCCAAAATGATTTTTGCAATTTGTATAGAACAAGGAAATGATGTCCCCGACTACTTGTAATGATTTTATAGTAAAAATTAAAAGAATAAAGAAAAACAAATAAAACACATTTACACTTAAACACATGAATGACTTCACACAGTAAAATGTTTTATAAAACAGTTCCATAAATCTTAACTACCCTCAGAGCTAACCTTCCCCTTTTCTGTTCAACTATCCTTATAGATTTTGGAATCTATACCCCCTTTGAACTGAAACAACTTAAAGCAATGACAGGAATAGTTTTGAATCATGTAAAATTCTGACTGATATTCCTCTTGGTTCATTAACATATCATGTGCCTGTAAAATATAAGATTACCAACTCTAATAAAGACCCCTTTTGTAGTATAGTGAGGTAGGAAAATGTAGAAATTGGGCATAATATAAATTGATGCCAAAGTTTAAAAAGACGCTTACTGCAGCTGAAAGGTAAACCTTGAAACTGCTTGTGTAAGCTAATACAGGGGCGTTTGTCAAATAAATGGCAACAGGATGTAGCAGCCTTGGTAAGGAATAGAACAATGAATACACAGAACAAGACATGTTAAGATTAGCATTTCTCACTTAAACTGTGGATACAAAAAATTTACTCGACTAGGTGAGGCTAGCATTGCTCATGTGAACTGTGTCTGGGCACAGGGAGGGGTTAATCGTATAGTAGCCAGGATGAAAAAGACTCAAGCAGAGGAGGAGGAAAAACCAAAACTGAATAGACAGCACAGAGACCGAAAGCTGCAAGATTTGCTTTGCGCTCTTCCGTCCAGAATAATACAGGAAGTGTATATCCCGTATTAGACTGTAAATCACCGGCTGAATTTTTTGCTATCATTTATGAAACTTGTTCCAATTTTATGTCAGTCTCACAACTAAGCTTCGTGGCCAGTCCATTTCCATAACCGTAAAAGGGCTCAGGGCCGTCAAGACTACAAATATTTCATAATTTTGTTTCATATTCCTTGATAATTGAATTTCTTAGTTCTTTTCTGCCTTTCTAATTTTTTTATCCTGCATTCTATGTACTTAATGCCTCTTTCCTAACCCTCAATTGTTCCCTTATGTCTTTATCATCCATGGAGTCCCACTAGTGTTTAGTCGCTTTCATTTCAGTGGAATATATTTTCCTTGCACTCTGATGAACACCATTTTAACTATTTCCCATTGTTCTACATCATTGTTACCAATATTGCTGCTCATTTTAATTTCCCAAGTTCTATTCTCAGCCCCTCAAAATCAATTTCTAAATGCTAGCAGTTGTTCTGATCATGAGAAAAAACAAAGACGACATCCAATCAATTTCTTTTAATATACATAAAAGTAGCTTCAAAAAAGCATTTTAGAATGTTATATGGCATTAATCTCCTCCCACCAATTACAAGATGAATACAATTAACGTCTAAATTCCACTGCCACTGGATTAAAACTTCTCCAGAGAAAAAATGAAAACAATATATATACTAGTTACAAATCCAGCAATTTCAATATACTGTAGTACAGCATACGTCTTTCAACCATCACCAGTAGTTGACATGCATTCATAATTATCTGGATTCAGTGTGTTAAGAAACTTAATCCCTCCAGCGATGCCCACATTCTGGATTGCAGCACTTGTAGAATGTTGTCATAGGTTCATCAGCAGATCTGGTTTGTATTTGCATGAAGTATGCTCGAGGATGTTCACACTTGGGACAGGTTTCTGCATAAATACAGACAGGACAAAAAGTCATAACTTAAAGGATTGAAGTCTATCTCCAATTAGTACAACTAATAACCACTTCCATATGAATTATATGTAACGTAAGTCACAAATGGTGTACGTGTACAAATTTTCTCCATCCAAACTGATTTCGCCAACACGATTTTATTGTAATGCTCAGACAATAAACATTTATGCAGCACCTTTAATGTGGTAAAATGCCCCAAAGTGCTTCACAGAAGAGTTTAGAGCAAAACTAGACACAAGCCACACAAGACAATATTAGGGCAGAAGACCAAAATCTTGGTGAAAGAAGGAGATTTTAAGGCATATCTTTAAAGGAAGGTGAAGAGGTGTAGGGAGGGAATTCAAGAGCGTAGGCCCTTGACAGCTGAAAGCATAGCCACCAATGGTAGATAGATTAATGCCAGAGACTGGCATTAGACTGGGGGGGGTCTGGAAAACAAAGATGAGAAATTTTAAAATCAAGGTATTGCTTGAGCAGGAGCCAATGTAGGTCAGAGAGCATAGGGTTGACAGATGAACAGGATTTAGTGCGAGTTAGGACAAGAGCAGTAGTTTTAGATGACCTAAAGTTTATAGAGGGTAGAATGTGGGAGGCCAGCCAGGAGTGTGTTGAACATTCCCACTATGCCACCATCTCGGGGGAAAATGGTGGTGTACTGGTAATGTCACTGAATTCAGAAGCCCAGGCTAATGCTCTGGGGGCATGGGTTCAAATCCCACCACAGCAGCTGGTGGAATTTGAATTCAATTATTAATCTGGAATTATAAAGGTAGTCTCAGTAATGGTGACCATGAAACTATCATTGATTGCTGTAAAGACCCATATGGTTCACTAATGTCCTTTAGGAAGGGAAATCTGCTGTCCTTACCCAGTCTGGCCTACATGTGACTCCAAAAAAGTAGTCCAAAAAAAACAAAGGCATAGATGAGGGTTTTTAGCCAATGAGCTGAGGGGGGAGCAAAGTTACCGAAGTGGAAATAGACAGCCTGAGTGATGGCGCAGCTATGTGGTTGGAAGCCCATCAAATTCAAACATGACAGCAAGGTTAACTTTTATTCTTTCAAAGGATGTGAGAAATGGCTGGGCCAGCAATTATTGCCCATCTCTAATTGCCCTTGAGAAGGTGGTGGTGAGCCACCCTCTTGAACCGCTGCTGTCCATGTGGTGTAGGTACACCCACAGTGCCGTTAGGAATGGAGTTCCAGGATTTTGACCTAGTAACAATGAAGGAACAGCAATATGGTTCCAAGTCAGGAAGGTGAGTGGCTTGGAGGGGAACTTGCAGGCGGTGGTGTTCCCATGTGTCTGCTTCCCTTGTCCTTCTTGGTGGCAGAGGTCGTGGGTTTGGAAGGTGCTCTTGAAGGAGGCTTGGTGAGTTCCTGCTGTGCATCTTGTAGATGGTACACTGCTGTTACTTTGCGTCGGTGGTGGAAAGAGTGAATGTTTGTGGATGGGATGCCAATCAAGTGGGCTGCTTTGTCCTGGATAGTCCAGCTTCTTGAGTGTTGTGGGAGCAGCACTCATCCAGGCAAGTGGAGAGTATTCCATCCTAACTTCAGCCTTGTAGATGGACAGGCTTTGGGGAGTCAGGAGGTAAGTTACTGTTTGCAGAATTCCCAGCCTCTGACCTGCTCTTGTAGCCACAGTATTTATACGCTGGTCCAGTTCAGTTTCTGGTCACTGGTAACCCCTGGGATGTTGATAGTGGGGGATTTAGCAATGGTATTCCCATTGAATGTCAAGGGGACATGGTTAGATTCATTCTTGTTGGAGATGGTCATTGCCTGGCACGAATATTACTTGCCACCTATCAGCCGAAGCCTCAATGTTGTCCAGGTCTTGCTGCATATGGACACTGACTGCTTCAGTATCCGAGGAGTTGCTAATGGTGCTGAACATTGTGTAATCATCATCGAGCATCCCCACTTCTGACCTTATGATGGAAGGAAGGTCATTGATGAAGCAGCTGAAGATGGTTAGGCCTAGGACACTACCCTGAGGAACTCCTGCAGCGATGTACCAGGGCTGAAATGATTGACCTCCAACAAGTTTGCAACCAGTCTGATTTAATTTCAGACACTTGTCAGGGAAAGGGATAGAGTTGGTAGCTAGAGAATGGAGTTTGGAGTGGGGACTGGAGATAATAGCTTCTTTCTTCCCAATATTTAATAGTAGGAAAATTCTGCCCATGCAGTACTGGATTCCAGATAAGCAGCTTGACAATTGGGAAACAGCGGAGTAATCAAGAGAGCTGATGATGAGATAGAGCTGGGTGCCATCAGCAAACATGTGAAAACAAGGTTCGAAATACACATGGTGGTGGGTGAATTCGTCCTGCAAAAGTCACAGATAGCTCCTAGAAAACTCAATGACAGCGGCAAAAAATTCAAGGTCACCCCCTTGTACTTTGATTAGAGGGGCAATTAGCACAGGAGGCAGAATCTATGAAGAGGTGCTCTTCCAATCAGATTGTTTCTCCCATGATGCTGTTTGATTGGAGGGATTCAAACCTAGAGTTCTGGCAAAGATTTTGGAGATGGCAACATGTTAAAGGAGAGAAAAGGAAAGCTGGGAGGTGAGGCAGTAGTTTGCAAGGATGGTGGAGTCAAGGTTGAGTTATTGAGAGGGATGATGACAGCAAATTTAGAGGAGAGAGAGAAGTGAAAGAGAAATGTTAACAATATCAGCTAACATGGGGGCCAGGAGAGGAAGCTGAAAGTTCAGCAGTTTAGTGGGAATAGGATTAAAGGAGAAGGAGTTAGTCCTCATGGATAAGATGAGCTGAGAGGGGGCATGAGGGGAGACAGGAGAGAAACTGGAGTAAGATGCGAGTTCAGGCCAAGGCAGGGGGATAAACATAAGAGGAAGTTTGGCAAGATGGGCTAGTGGGAGGTAAGGAAGTGGCAGAGGCAGTGTTCGTATGGTCTAGAGCTTCATGACAAAGAAGTCCATGAGCTATTGTTGGACAAGTTAAACTCAACATTCTCCATCTATTGACTAGGATGATTGGAAAAACATGATAACACAACTAATTGCAGCAAAACTGCAAAAAAAAAACACCTATTGACAAGAGTAAATAAAATCCAGCCCATACCAGGAGCATCAAGGGATAAATATTGTCCAGGTCACCAAGAAGAGTTCCCTGTTGTTTTTCAAATCATGCTCAGAGGTCTTTTATATCCACACAGGATTTAACTTCTAAACTGAAAGATGGCACCTCTTACAAGGCAGAGATCTCTCAGTATTCTATGAAAGTGTCAGCCTAGACTATGTGCTTCCCTGAAGTGGGACTTGAAGCCACAACCTTCTGACAGAAGGTGAGTACGCTGCTACTGAATCAAGACAACTTTGTCAATCATTGTCATGTCATTTAGCCTGCTCACATGATCCTCAAAAGAAAATTAAATCCGCTATTACATTTTGTAATACTTTCCACGCAAGAATCCCAATCCTCTGGTGTAATACATGCACTTGTCTTCATTTATATATCCGAAACATCAGGCATTTTAGAACTGTAAATTATGCAATTTTAAGTAAATTTTCCAAAAGGGAAGGGAAAAAAAACTATAACTACAATGCTTTGGAATAGGAAGCTGCTATAATGAGATTTGGACTTCTGTCCTTTGGATTAATGTTGCCCATTGAGGTTTAAAAGATTGCTATATTTTGGGACTGTATCTTCAAATTTAAGATAAGGACAAAGGAAGAGAGTCATGTGACCTGTTCTGCAGCCTGCCCAGATCCGGGAGCAGCAAGAAACCAAAATGTCTCTATGGGTTACCATGCAGGAATGAGGGTGGGAACTTGCACTCGGGTGATAAAGATCAAATTCATGGGAGTCAAAACAAGGTTGGAAGTTGCCTAGCTTGTGCTAGAGGGACAGTCCCCAGGAAAAGAAAACCTCACTGTGAAAGATGGTTCTAAATTTCAAGTTATCAGATTAGAAAAGAACAGAAATAAATCCTTAGGAGCTAAGAAGCACTTTGGATTGATTCTGGAAGGGGGTGGGGTGGTTGTGTGTGTGTGGGTGGAGTGGAGGGCGATTCTGTCTTGTGGTTTTAAAGTTTGAATTCCCTACAAAGATAGTGTTTCGTCAAAAGTGGTTTTAGTCATTTGTTACAGTAAACGTCTTAAAATGTGAAATCTTGATGAGTCAGTCTTTCAGCTATTAATTAGAAGTTTGGATTTCTTTTTAAAAGTTATCGATCTCCAGGGAGATCCTAACACCATGACTACCACTACCATACAAGCACTACCCTATTATTGTAGAACAGTGCAACTTATGGTGTAACCTATATTCCCATCTTAAAACAATGCATGGTCATTTGAGAAATTAAGTCATGCCATACCTGCAGTAGAGTCAACATTTTCCCAAGCAGCAGCTCCACCCAACACATCGTCAACTTCTTTTAGTTTGGGGTATTTTCTGTTTGTTACCTACAACACAAAGGAAAAATCACCCATTATTTAGCACACAAAGTCCTTAGTTCACAGAGGAAAATTGCCTTGTACACAATTAATATCATTTTTTCCAATATATGTTAGTTTCCAGTATTCTACATATGAAAGTTATTATGGCCAATTTTAATTAACACACAAAATTACAATAATCACTGACATACTCTCTGAAGGGTATATCTCATCTGATGAAAGTTCACAGACCTGAAGCATTAACTCTCTTTTTCTGCCCACCGATATTGCCTGACCTGCTCAGTGTTTCCAGCAATTTTTGTTTTGGTTTTTATTTCAGGTTTCCAGCATCCTCAGTATTTTGATTTTGGGTCTTATCAATTGGATTCGACATGTCACGGAGTACAACACAAATCTGGCATCAAATATTTCCTTAAAACATTCAGAGACATATGGGCATTGCTTAGTGCAGCAGAAACAGCAAGAGCAGCCCATTCTATCAGATCATGGCTGATCTGTAACTCCAATGTTTCACTTTTGCTCAACAAAAAACAACCTTGCCTAACAAATATCTAATAAACCTGAATTTTGAAAATTTAAACTGACACAACCTCATGGGGGAATTCCAGATTTCCACTAGCCTTGGTGTGAAAAAGCACTTCTTAATATCATTCCTAAATCACCCCCCCTCCCTCTTGCCCCCCTACCCCTTGACCCCTCTCCCCCCTTGCCACCCCTCCCTCCTTCCACTCCTTTCCTCTCCCGCACCCCCATCTCCCCCTTTCCTCTCCCGCACCCCCATCTCCCCCTTTCCTTTCCCACCCTCCATCTCCCCCTTTCCTCTCCCGCACCCCCATCTCCCCCTTTCCTTTCCCACCCTCCATCTCCCCCTTTCCTCTCCCGCCCCCCATCTCCCCCTTTCCTCTCCCGCACCCCCATCTCCCCCTTTCCTCTCCCGCTCCCCCATCTCCCCCTTTCCTCTCCCGCTCCCCCATCTCCCCCTTTCCTCTCCCACTCCCCCATCTCTCCCTTTCCTCTCCCACACCCCCATCTCCCCCTTTCCTCTCCCACTCCCCCATCTCCCCCTTTCCTCTCCCACTCCCCCATCTCCCCCTTTCCTCTCCCGCACCCCCATCTCCCCCTTTCCTCTCCCACTCCCCCATCTCCCCCTTTCCTCTCCCACTCCCCCATCTCCCCCTTTCCTCTCCCGCTCCCCCATCTCCCCCTTTCCTCTCCCACTCCCCCATCTCCCCCTTTCCTCTCCCACTCCCCCATCTCCCCCTTTCCTCTCCCACACCCCCATCTCCCCCTTTCCTCTCCCGCTCCCCCATCTCCCCTCTTGCTCTCCCGCTCCCCATCTCCCCCTTTCCTCTCCCGCTCCCCCATCTCCCCCTTTCCTCTCCCGCCCCTCCATCTCCCCCTTTCCTCTCCCGCTCCCCGATCTCCCCCTTTCCTCCCCATTTTCCCTTTCCCCAAACTCCCCCTTTTCCCCTTTGTTTTTATTCCTTTTCCTCGCTGCTCCCTCCCTCCCTACCCCCATCTCCCCCTTTTCTTTACCCCCCACCCCCCTTTTCTTTACCCCCCACCCCCCCTTTTCTTCCTCCCCATCTCCCCTTTTCTTCCCCCCATCACCCCATTTCTTTCTTCCCATCTCCCCCTTTTCTTTCCTCCATCCTTTCTTCCTCCGCCCACCCCCTTTTCTTCCTCCCCCCACCAACCTGCCCCCCTTTCTTCCTCCCCCACACCATCCTGCTCCACCTTTTCTTCCTCCCCCACCCCACCCTCCACCCTCTCCCCACCATCCCTCCATCTCCCCCCCTCCCCAGCTGCCCCTCAATCTCCCTCCTCCATCTCCCCCCACCCCACCACACCTCCATCTCCCGACCACCCCTCCATCTCCCCCGCCACACCAGCCCTCCATCTTTCCATCTCCCCCCACCCCTCCATCTCTCCCCCACGACTCCTCCCCCATCCCTCCATCCTCCCCTTCATGCCTCCTCCCCCACCCCTCCATCTCCCCTACCTCCCCCCCACATCTACCCCCTCCCCCACCTCCCCCCCACTCTCCCAACCCTCCATCTCCCCCCAACCCCACCACCCCTCCATCTCCCCTCACCACCCCTCCATCTCTCCCTCCCCACTTATCTCCACCCCTCCCCCTTCTCTCATCTCCCCCTTCCCCTCATCTCCCCACCTCCCCCATTCCCTCAACTCCCCCCTTCCCTCATCTCCCCACTCCCCCCTTCCCTCATCTCCCCACTTCTTCCCCCTCCCCCTTCCCTCATCTTGCCCCCTCCCCTCATCTCCCCCTCCCCTTCCCTCATCTCCCCCTCCTCCTTCTCATCTCCCTCCCTCCCCCTTCCCTCATCTCCCCCCTCCCCTCATCTCCCCCATTCCCTCATCTCCCCACCTCCCCCCTATCTCCCCTTACCCCCATCTCCCCACTTCCCTCATCTCCCCCCTCCTCCTTCTCATCTCCCCCCCTTATCTCCCCCTCCCCCATCTCCCCCCTCCCATTCCCTCATCTCCCCACCTCCCCCTCATCTCCCCCCTTCCCCCTCCCCTCATCTCCCCCTCCCTCTTCCCTCATCTCCCCGTCCCTCTTCCCTCATCTTCCCCCTCCCCTCATCTCCCCCTCCCTCTTCCCTCATCTCCCCCCTTGCCCCTCCCTCATCTCCCCCCTTCCCCCTCCCTCATCTCCCCCCTCCCCTCATCTCCTCCCTCCCTCTTCCCTCATCTCCCCCCCTTCCCCCTCCCCATATCTCTCCTTCCCTCATCTCCCCCCTCCCCTCATCTCCCCCCTCTCCCCTTCCCTCATCTCCCCCTTCCCCCCATCTCCCTCCTCCCCTCATCTCCCCCCTCCCCCCATCTCCCTCCTCCCCTCATCTCCCCCCTCCCCCCATCTCCCTCCTCCCCTCATCTCCCCACCCATCCCCTCATCTCCCCCTCCCAACTCCCCCCCATATCTCCCCCATCCCTCCACCTCCCTCCATCTCCCCCACCTATCTCCCCCCCCACATCTCTCTCCCCCTCATCTCTCTCCCACCCCTCTTCCCACCACCCCTCCATCTCCCCCTCACCTCAATCTCCCTCCTCCCCTCAATCTCCCTCCTCCATCTGCCCCCACCCCACCACCCCTCCATCTCCCCACTACGCCTCCATCTCCCCACACCACCCCTCCATCTTTCCATCTCCCTCCACCCCTCCCCCACCCCTCCATCCCTCCCCCACCCCTCCATCCTCCCCCACCCCTCCATCCTCCCCCCAACGACTTCTCCCCCATCCCTCCATCTCCCCCCACTCTCCCACCCCTCCCTCCCCCTCCACCCCTCATCTCCCCCCTCCCCCCATCTCCCCCTCCCTCATCTCCACCCTCCCCGTCGCTCATCACCCCCTCCCCCTCATCTCCACCCTTCCCTCCATCTCCCCCACCTATCTCCCTCCTTCCATCTCCCCCACCTATCTCCCTCCCTCCTCCATATCTCCCTCCCTCCATCCCCCCATATCTCCCTTCCTCCAACCCTCCCCCCCCATATCTCCCTCCCGCCCCCCATATCTCCCTCCCCCCCCCCATATCTCCCTCCCCCCCATATCTCTCTCCCCCCATATCTCCCTTCCTCCAACCCTCCCCAAATCTCCCCCCCCATATCTCCCTCCCTCCCCCCCATATCTCCCTCCCTCCCCCCCCATATCTTCCTCCCTCCCCCCCCATATCTTCCTCCCTCCTCCCCCCATAATCTTCCTCCCTCCTCCCCCCATAATCTTCCTCCCTCCCCCCATATCTTCCTCCCTCCATATCTCCATCCCCCCTCCATATCTCCATTCCCCCTCCATATCTCCACTCCCCCCCCCATATCTCCCTCCCTCCCCCACCCCGCCATATCTCCCTCCTGATTTCTTGCTGAAAAGTTTCCTGGTTTTTCTCTCACTTTCCGGGTGATGTTGTGAACATAGGGACAGGTGTTACAGGCGAACCGGTAACATTTCTGTCCTTCCTCCACGATCAGGACATTCCCACAGGTCGGACAGAAGAGGAGCATCGCCGGAAACCGCAGCCTGGCTGCTCCCCCCAGACGCACAACTCCCGGAGACTCGTTCCGGCCCGGGTCCCGCTCGGTGTGGGCCGCGTTTCCGGCCCGGGTCCCGCTCGGTGTGGGCCGCGTTTCCGGCCCGGGTCCCGCTCGGTGTGGGCCGCGTTTCCGGCCCGGGTCCCGCTCGGTGTGGGCCGCGTTTCCGGCCCGGGTCCCGCTCGGTGTGGGCCGCGTTTCCGGCCCGGGTCCCGCTCGGTGTGGGCCGGGCTGTGAGGAGAACCTCCTCTCGGAACAACAGGCCCCGTCTGTCCGGCTGAGTAATTGACTGACTGAGTGAGTGAGTTGGCGCTGATGGTGGGGGTGATTTATTTTTCGGTTACACAGAGGGTGTCTTGTTACAGATGCTGCTTAACAGAGGGAGAGACAGAGAGAGGGAAGGAGCTCCGGGGGGGGGTGACAGAGGGACACACACAGGGTGAAAGAGAGGTACATACACACACAGACCAGGGGGAGAGAAACTTTCAACATCCTGGGGGGGTTACGTGTAACTCATCTCCTGACTCCCCAAAGCCTGTCCACCATCTACAAGGCACAAGTCAGGAGTGTGATGGATACTCCCCACTGGCCTGGATGACTGCAGTTCCCACAACACTCAAGAAGCTCAACACCATCCAGGACAAAGCAGCCCCGCTTCATTCGCACCCCATCCACAAACATTCACTCCACCTCCACCACCGAGGCAAGGTAGCAGCAGGTTTGAGGCATTTACTAAGTGGGGAAGAGCAGTTAACTTATTTAATGTCATTGCATTTACCTCGACCAGGCTTGTCTGACCTTTGTGCGTGAGGGGCCACATTTCCATTCTTTTCTCACTCAAGGGGCCATTGAGCAAATTTTGGAAAGATAAGGTTTGGCTCAACTTTAAACATGAATTTCAAAAACACTTAAGGTATGAAGAAAAGAAACAGCTTGAAATTTCAAGGCAATAAATTGATCATTTACAAAATGAGTAATTAATGAAGGTGACCATTAGTGTGAGAGGGTCAGAGTGTGCACGTACATCTCACTCTCAGGCAGCTCACTCACTCTCACCTACTGCGTGAGTGGGTCTGAGTGTGTGTTGGTCTGTGGGGATGAGGGTGAGTGAGCATCCTGAGACTGGACATGAGCCGGATGCACACGCACACACACACAAACAAACACTCTCAGTGTGCACACATACATTTAACACTCTCTCACAGATATACACACTTTCACAGATACACACTGTCACACACATACATACACACACTCAGACTATCTCACACAAACTCTCCCTCACACACTCTCTACATACAAACACTGTCTCTCATACACTCTTTCACAAACACACTTTCTCCCTCACACACACACACACTCCCAGACACTTTTTCACTCCCACACACACACACTCAGACTATCTCACAGGCGCCCTCCCTCAAATACACACACACACTCATACACACAGTCCCTCTCTCTCACACACACTCTCCTTCACTGTTGTGGCACAGCAGATGGTAAATGCTAAGCCGCTCAAATCCCAAAGGGAAACTCGAAACAACTGCCACAACTGTTTTGCAATTTGTATATTTAATTCGAGATGCGTGCCTTGAATTCAGTAGTAATAAATCCACCGATTCTTAGAGGGTTTTTAACAAAACTAAATTAAATATTAATAAAATAAATAATTTTAAGCACATACATAGGTCTACAAATTACTACTATGATAACTCCTAACTTTTCTAATTAATCTACACCTCCGTTAAGGCAACAGTAAAAACAAAATAGATTTTAACAGACCCAACCAAAGCAACACACAATACCCTGGACAGGGCTGTTCAAAGTGAGTTTTCTTAACTTCAATTCTTGGAGACAGCAATTTGAGCACCGAGGCTGGAGGCTTTTCACATTTGTTAGATCTTAGAATGCCTTCCTGTTACACATAACCTCATCTCCTTTATACATGTTCCTCCCTTTTTAATGTAAATCCCATTGTTTTGATATGTCTTTGGACTTTACCTTTCTAATAATAAAAATCTTTCATAGTACCAATTTTATCAGTAAGCATTGGGAAAAGTAAACACACTGTTTGGCTTCTTCTGGCTAAGTGTAACATTTCACCCTCTCTTTGAAATTCACGACTACTCTGGTTTATCTCAAAATGCAAATTTTCCTTTTACACCTCACATTCTAAATCTTTAACCATATTTACTCATTTAGCATTTCAAACCTAGCTTCTCTTCTGACACATCAAAGCCTTCAGACCAGCGGTCTTTAATTCATTTAAGTCCCACACACACACGCACACTATCCAGACCCCACTATTCCTACTTTACAATAAACCCCAATAACATCGGGGAGGATTTTCCCCTCATCGAACAGGCGCGGTGGGCGGGTTGGGGCTAGGTCGCGAAATGGTCTGCTGCCCGCATTCGGACCACGATTTCATGATGGCTGGGTGTGGTTGGGGAGGAGGGTGAGCACGGAAGGCAGCGCATACACGCGGGTGTGCTCACAGAAAGCTCCCTGAAGGCACAGAGCTGCCTCAGGGAGCTGAAGATTTTCACATTAAAAATAATGTTTTTTAACAAAGGAAAACATGTCCCCTCATATGACTCTGACACATGAGCAGGGACATGTTGAGAATGAGTTCTAAAAACTTCTATTTTTAATCAACATTGGAAACCTCATCTCGCCCGTGGATGAGATTTCCTCAAAATTCTAAAGGCTGCTTCGTCTATTTGTCCACCCGCCAACCATAAGGTTTGACAGGCGGGGAAAAGTTCAATTTGATTAATGGGCTTAACAGCCCTCTTAATTGTCGATGGGTGCGCTGCTGACTCTCATGTGCGCACACCGACCAAAATATCGCAAGTGCATGATGACGTCGGGATGCTCATGCATATATCGCGCAAAAGCCAGCCCATTATAAAAATTATTATATTTTCATGACACTTACGTACCCTCAGACACACACTCTGTCTCACACACAAAAACACACACACATAAAAACATACTCTCTCACACACACACTCCCTCAGACACACAAAAACACACACATTTTCTTTCTCAGACACATTCCCTCCCTCACATATTCCCCCTGACGTACACACACTCCCTCAGACACACACACACACACACAAAAACACTCCCTCTCTAACGTACAAACGCACTGTCTCAAACACAAACAGACGTTCTCACACAATCTCTGTCAGATACATACTCCCTCTCTCACACATTCCCCTTTCAAGCACTCCCTCACACACACACACTTCCCTCTCTCACACACACTTCCCTCTCTCACACACACACACACACACTTCCCTCACACACACACACACACTTCCCTTATACACACACATACACACACTTCCCTCACACACACACATACACACTTCCCTCACACACACACACTTCCCTCACACACACACACATCCCTCACACACACACACACTTCCCTCACACACACACACACTTCCCTCACACACACACACACACTTCCCTCACACACACACACACTTCCCTCACACACACACACACTTCCCTCACAAACACACACTTCCCTCACACACACACACTTCCCTCACACACACACACTTCCCTCACACACACACACTTCCCTCACACACACACACTTCCCTCACACACACACTTCCCTCACACACACACATACTTCCCTCACACACACACATACTTCCCTCACACACACATTTCCCTTACACACACACGCTTTCCTCACACACACATGCTTCCCTCACACACACATGCTTCCCTCACACACACAGTTCCCTCACACAAATGCTTCCCTCATACACACACTTCCCTCACACACACACACTTCCTTCACACACACATACTTCCCTCACACACACACACTTCCCACACACACACACACTTCCCACACACACACACACCCCTCACAAACACGCACTTCCCTTACACACATACTTCCCTCACACACTCACACACTTCCCTCACACACAGTTCCCACACACACACACACACTTCCCTCACACAAAAACACATTTCCCTCACACGCACACACATTTCCCTCACACACACACACATTTCCCTCACACTCATACACACACTCTCCCACACACACACTTCCCTCACACACAAGCACACTTCCCTCAGACACACATACGCACACTTCCCTCAGACACACACACGCACACTTCCCTCACACACACGCACACTTCCCTCACACACGCACACTTCCCCCACACACATTTCTCTCACACACACACTTCCCTCACACACACACTTCCCTCACACACACACTTCCCTCACACACACACTTCCCTCACACACACACTTCCCTCACACACACACTTCCCTCACACACACACACACACACTTTCCTCACACACACACTTTCCTCACACACACACGCACACACTTCCCTCACACACGCACGCACTTCCCTCACACACGCACGCACTTTCCTCACACACACACGCACACACTTCCCTCACACACACACACACACACTTCCCTCACACACATACACACTTCCCTCACACACATACACACTTCCCTCACACACATACACACTTCCCTCACACACATACACACTTCCCTCACACACATACACACTTCCCTCACACACATACACACTTCCCTCACACACACACACACACACACTTCCCTCACACACACACACACACTTCCCTCACACACACACACACATTTCCCTCACACACACACACACACACTTCCCTCACACACACACACACACACTTCCCTCACACACACACACACACACTTCCCTCACACACACACACACACACTTCCCTCACACACACACACACACACACTTCCCTCACACACACACACACACACACACACTTCCCTCAAACACACACTTCCCTCACACACGCACACACACTTCCCTCACACACGCACACACACTACCCTCACACACACACACACTTCCCTCACACACATACACACTTCCCTCACACACATACACACTTCCCTCACACACATACACACTTCCCTCACACACACACTTCCCTCACACACATACACACTTCCCTCACACACACACACACTTCCCTCTCACACACACACACACACTTCCCTCACACACACACACACTTCCCTCACACACACACACACACACACTTCCCTCACACCCACACATACACACTTCCCTCACACACACACACACTTCCCTCACACCCACACACGCACACTTCCCTCACACACACACACACAGACTTCCCTCACACACACACACAGACTTCCCTCGCGCACACACACACACACACACACACACACACACACTTCCCTCACACACACACACTTCCCTCACACTTACACACTTCCCTCACACTTACACACTTCCCTCACACACACACACTTCCCTCACACACACACTTCCCTCACACACACACACTTCCCTCACACACACACACACACACTTCCCTCACACACACACACACACACTTCCCTCACACACACACACACACACTTCCCTCACACACACACACACACTTCCCTCACACACACACACACACACTTCCCTCACACACACACACACACACTTCCCTCACACACACACACACACACTTCCCTCACACACACACACACACACTTCCCTCACACACACACACACACACTTCCCTCACACACACACACTTCCCTCACACACACACACTTCCCTCACACACACACACACACTCACTTCCCTCACACACACACACACACTCACTTCCCTCACACACGCACACTTCCCTCACACACACACACTTCCCTCACACACACACACTTCCCTCACACACACACACTTCCCTCACACACACACACACACACACTCACTTCCCTCACACACACACACACTCACTTCCCTCACACACGCACACTTCCCTCACACACGCACACTTCCCTCACACACGCACACTTCCCTCACACACGCACACTTCCCTCACACACACACTTCCCTCACACACACACTTCCCTCACACACACACACTCTTCTCTCACACAAACATACTCTCCCACGCACACACACACACTTCCCTCACACACACACTCTTCCCTCACACACACACTCTTCCCTCACACAAACATACTCTCCCACACACACGCACAGTCCCTCACACACACTCTCTCATATGCTCTGTTTTACACACACATACATACTCACTCTCTCACATGCTCTCTCTCACATACACACTCTCACACACTCACTCTCACACATTTACTTACTCACACACACGCACATGAGCGTGCGCGCACACTCTCTCTCTCTCTCTCTCACAAATGCTCTGTTTCTCACACACACGCTCTCTCCCACAATCTCTCACTAACCCAATGGCAGTATCTCTCTCCCCAAACCCACAACCCTGCTCTGGCAGGGTCTTCCCCACCCCTGGCCCTGGCAGTGTCTGCTGCCCCAACCCCCAGCCCCGGAAGGATCTCTTCCCCTCCCTCTCCCACCCTGACCCCGGCAGGGTCTGTCTGTCTCTCTCTCTGTCTCCCTCCCCTCCCTGAAATGCTCTCTTTGTCCTGAACACACTCACCACTGCCACTGTTAGCTGCTCCTCTAATCACAGCCTATGAGCAGCAAACATGGGAGTGGAACGGTCTGTGATTGGAGGAGCAGCTTGTTGGAGAATCTTCTAATCCACTTACCTGTCTTACCGGCATTTTGGACAGTGGCTGTGCGGGCCAGGATAGAGAGGTATGGCGGGCCTGAATAGAGAGGTATGGCGGGCCTGGATAGAGAGGTATGGCGGGCCTGGATAGAGAGGTATGGCGGGCCAGGATAGAGAGGTATGGCGGGCCAGGATAGAGAGGTATGGCGGGCCAGGATAGAGAGGTATGGCGGGCCAGGATAGAGAGGTATGGCGGGCCTGGATAGAGAGGTATGGCGGGCCTGGATAGAGAGGTATGGCGGGCCAGGATAGAGAGGTATGGCGGGCCAGGATAGAGAGGTATGGCGGGCCAGGATAGAGAGGTATGGCGGGCCGGATTTAGCCCACAAACCAGGGTTTGAACAAGCTTGACCTAGACTGTCAAATCATGTGTGCTAGCCTAACGCCCAGTTCATTGTGGAATTGGGCCGGGTCGGGAGGCATTTAAAAATCCGGTGGGACCGGATACTGGGATTCCTGCCCCTATTCTTGTTTCTGGCAATTATCTCCAGAATGGTATAAGGGTGCAGTTAGCGGGCCCACACAGACTGTTTCTCCATTCGGTCCTATGAAGCTGCACTGCCATTCAGTAAGATCATGGCCAATATGGTTGCGGTCTGAACTCCACTTCCCTGTCTGCCCCGCATAAACCTTGACCTGCTTGACTGTCAAAAATTCTATCTAACTCAGCCTTGAGTAAATTTGAAGTTCCAGCCCCCAATGCTTGCTGGGAAAGAGAATTCCACAGACTAACAACCCCCTTAGAGAAAAAGAAATCTCATCTCTATCTTAAGTCTGGAAGGCAGAGAGAATGTAGGCTAGATAAGAAAGAAGTGAGTTTAGCAAGGCTAAATGGAATGTATTTTAATGCAAGGAGCCTGAGGAATAAGACAGATGAGCTAAGGGCACAGATAGGCACGTGGGCGTATGATATCATAGCTATGAGCGAGTCTTGGTTATACGAAGGGCAGGATTGGCAGCTCAACATTCCTGGTTATAGGGTATTCAGACGAGGTAGAGAGGGGGATAGAAGAGGAGAGGGTTCGCAATATTGATCACGGAATCAATTATAGCAGTGAGGAGGGATGATATATTGGAAGGATCATCAAATGAGGCCATGTGGCTAGAAGTAAAAAACACAAAAGGGGCAAACATGCTGTTGGGTGTGTACTATAGGCCCCCAAACAGTCAGGGAGAGATAGAGGATCAAATATGTAATCAAATTTCAGAGAAGTGTAAGAATATTAGCGCAGTAATAGTGGGGGATTTTAGCTACCCAGATATTAACTGGGATAGTTTTAGTGTGCAAGGCAGGGAGGGAGCAAAATTCTTAAGTTGCATCCAGGAGAACTTTTTTAGCCAGTACATAGACAGCCCAACAAGGGAGGGGGCAGTTCTGGACCTAATATTTGGGAATGAGCCTGGGAAGGTGTATCAGTAGGGAAGCATTTTGGAGATAGTGACCATAACTCAGTTAGATTTAGGATAATTATGGAAAAGGATAAGGTTGGGCCGAGAATAAAAGTTCTAAACTAGGGAAAGGCTAATTTTACTAAGGTGAGATACGATTTGGCCCAGGTGACTGGGAGCAGCTACTTGCAGATAAAATTGTCAGAACAGTGTGAGGCATTCAAGGAGGAAATAGCGAGAATACAGGGCAAATATATTCCCGTAAAGACAAAGTGGTGGAGCAAGTCCGGAGAATCCTGAATGTCAAGGAACTTAAAGGTTAGGATTAAGGAAAAAAGAGAAGCTTATGGCAGATACCAAGGGCTCAGAACGGCAGAGTCCCTAGAGGACTATAAAAAGTGCGGTGGGACCTTAAGAAGGAAATTAGGAAAGCTAAGAGAGTCCCTGAGAAATCATTGGTGGGTAGAAGAAAGGAAAACCCAAAGGGGTTTTTTAAATATGTAAAGAGCAAGAGAATAACTGGGGAAAGAGTAGGGCTAATTAGGGACCATAAAGGTAATCTGTGCGTGGACCCAGAAGATGTGGGTACAGTCCTCAATGAATTCTTTGTGTCAGTCTTCACAATGGAAAAGGATAATGCAGGTATAGACATCAGGGTGGTGGACTGTGAAATATTAGAGGAAATTAACATAGAGAGAGAGGAGGTACTAGCAGATTTAGCGGCTTTAAAAGTGGGTAAATCCATAGGCCCAGATGAGATGTATCCCAGGCTGTTGAGGGAGGCAAGGGAAGAGATAACAGGGGCCCTGGCAGTAATTTTCAAATCCTCTCGGGCCACAGGTGAGGTGCCAGAGGACTGGAGGACTACTAACGTTGTCCCATTATTAAAAAAGGGAGGAAAGGATAGACCAGGAAATTACAGGTCAGTCAGTCTAACCCCGGTGGTGGGGAAGTTACTAGAAAGAATTCTGAGGGACAGAATATATCTGTACTTGGAGAGACACGGATTAATCAGGGATAGTCAGCATGGATTTGTTAAGGGAAGGTCGTGTTTGGCAAATTTGATGGAATTTTTTGAGGAGGTAACCAGGAGTGTTGATGAGGGAAATGTATTTGATGTGGTCTGCATGGACTTTAACAAGGCTTTTGATAAGGTGCCTCACAGCAGACTGGTCAAGAAAATAAGAGCCCATGGGATCCAAGGCAAAGTGGCACGTTGGATCCAAAATTGGCTGAGAGGCAGGAAGCAGAGGGTGATGGTAAAGGGATGGTTCTGTAAATAGTGAGGAGGATAGCGTAAACTGTAGGAGGATATCAATGGACTGGTCAGGTGGGCAAAGCAGTGGCAAATGGAATTCAACCCGGAAAAGTGTGAGGTAATGTACTTGGGGAGAGTTAACAAGGCAAGAGATTACAACATGAATAGTAGGACCCTGGAAAGTACTGAAAGAGGGACCTTGGTGTGCATGTCCACGGATCCCTACAGGTGGCAGGGCAGATAGATAAGGTGGCTCAGAAGGCATATGGGATACTTGCTTTTATTAGCCAAGGCATAGGTTACAAGAGCAGGG
Source organism: Cetorhinus maximus (assembly GCF_964194155.1). Lineage (NCBI taxonomy): Eukaryota > Metazoa > Chordata > Chondrichthyes > Lamniformes > Cetorhinidae > Cetorhinus > Cetorhinus maximus. Next base: position 49,232,483 of record NC_135893.1, read on the forward strand.
AGGTTATGCTGGAACTGTATAAAATGCTGGTTAGGCCACAACTCTAGTACTTCGTGCAGTTCTGGTCACCACATTATAGGAAGGATGTGATTGCACTAGAGAGGGTGCAGTAGAGGTTTACCAGGATGCTGCCTCGGCAGGAGGGTCTTAACTATGAGGAAAGATTGGATAGGCTGGGGTTGTTTTCCTTGGAGCAGCGAAGGTTGAGAGGGGACCTGATAGAGGCGTATAAGACTATGAGAGGCATAGCTGGGGTGGATAGGAAGACACTTTCTCCATTAGCAGAGGAGTCAATAACCAGGGGGCATAGATTTAAGGTAAGAGGTAGAAGGCTAAGAGGGGAGTTGAGGAGAAATGTTTTCACCCAGAGGGTGGTGGGAGTCTGGAACTCTCTGCCTGAAAGGGTGGTTGAGTCAGAAACTCTTGTAATGTTTAAGAACTATTTAGATTTACTTGCTTTGCCATAACCTCCAGGGCTATGGGCCAAGTGCTGGAAAATGTAATCAGATCTTTGTTGATCAATGCAGACACAATGGGCTGAATGGCCTCCCGTGCTGTAAACATCTATGAATCTAAGAGGGAGACCTCTTATTCTTAAACTTTGTCCCCTCGTTTTAGTCTGCCCACAAGAGGAAATATCCTCCGAATATCCACCTTATTAAGTCCCCTTAGGATGTTATATGTTTCAATAAGATCACGTCTGATTCTTCTAAACTCCGATGGGTATAGGCACAATCTGTTCAACCTTTCTCCATAGGATAAGCCCATTATCCCAACCATAGCCATTCTTAGGATCAATGATAAAAAGTTATTATCTGCTTCACACCCCTTAATCTTGTGTAAGTAAACACACAGGCATTGAAAAACCAGACCTAAGAATAGAATAACTTATTACAAGGTGGCAAAGATATCAATCAAACAAAATGCGCACTCCCCTGTGCAACTGTGTCAACATTGCCTACTGAGCTAAGTGGATTAGTGATTCTGGGAGCTCACCTAAGCATACATAATGAGGCCATCAGGCAACTGTACCCACAGAAGCAGGGAGCACAGATGGCCGCATTATTTATGCTTGGCTGAGCTCCAAGAGTGGATAAAGCACTTAGCCCAGCAGGCAATGTTGACACAGTTGCTCATGGGAGTGCAAGCTTTGTTTAATTGACATTTTTGTTACCTTTGTAATAGGTCATTCCTTCTGCATGGTTTTTCAATGCCTAAATGTTTATTTACACAAGGTTAAGCGGTTTAAAATGGACAATAGCTTTTTGTCATTGATCTCATGAATAACTGTCGTTGATTGACAATTTTTTGGACGTCAGAAGCTGAGTAGTTTTTTCACAGTAGATTTTCAAAGCGTCCGTGCTTATTGTGCCTGTTTCACAAGCATTTCAAAGACTTGTCCGCCTTGCAAATGACTCATTGGTTCTGTACTGGACACTGGGAGAGTAGGTATGGGGGATACATGGGGGGCATGACAGAGATGGGCGGAATGATGGGGGTATGGGAGATATGACAGGTTATGGAAATAGCTTGGGAAATATCAGGGAACATGGAGGGGGCATTTAAGGTATGAGGACTTGTAAGGGGTATTGGTGATATGAGGGAGCATAGAAGGCATGGAGGAAACATGGGAGATGTGAAGAGGCATGAGGGGTGAGTGGGCTTGAGGGTTTCAGGGGCTGACAGTCATGACAGTCCATTAGGAAAGGAAGCCTGCTGTCCTTATCTGGTCTGGCCTACATGTGACTCTGGACCCACACCAGCAATGTGGTTGACTCTTAAATGCCCTCTGAGCAAGGGCAATTAGGGATGGGCAATAAAATGCCGGCCTAGCCAGCGATGCCCACATCCCACACAATGCTATAGATTAATATAAGACAAGCCCAGAGAATTGGTGGCTCTGTGTTGGCTCCTCCACTTCAACCTGCTGGTTTGCTGATCAAGTTGTTTCTTGTCTTAATTTCAATGAGCTCTTGGTATGATGTTCCTTCAAAGTCAAGGTAGGGTCAAATATAATACCCAGATATTCAGGCATCGGATCCTGGCCCAGCCTGTGTTAAAGAAGATTTTTGTTAGCTTTGTGTGATGATTTTGATGAAAAAAGCTGCCATCTTGGCAGCTGTTTTAAGTTTCCATCTTTTTTAAACCAAAGCGGTTTTCCACATTGCCAGGAGGGTTCCAGCACTAGCTTGGCTAGTTTTGAAGCACAGGTCTACAACTGAGACATTACTGGAGTCCATAGCCTTTTTTGTGCCCATTGCACTCTGCCATTTTTTGATGTAATGTGGTGTGAATCAAATTGGCTGAAGACAGTCATTTGTTATAAGTGGAAACATTTAATGCTTTTTTAAACTTACTGTGCGTCATTAATGTTTATGAAGTTAAAAAAAGTGACGTATTTTATAGAAGCAAGAATTGAATTGTATTTTGTGGTTATTTGGAAAATGTTACTTGAAGGTTATATCCAAAAGTGTTGACTTTGTATACATTATTCTAATTCAAAGAATCACAAAATGGATACGGCATAGAAGGAGGCCATTCGGCCTGCTGTGTTTGTACTGGGTCTCCGAAGGAGCAATTTACCGAGTGCCACTCCCAGCCCTCTCCCCGTAACCCTGCAGATTCTTCCTTTTCAGATAATAATCCAATTCTCTCTTAAATTCCAGTTAAAGATTTAGTGATTGAAGATGACTGAAGACATTAAAAAGGAATCGCCGTCCATCAGCATTAAGGAGGGAGAAAGTTTTGCAGTAGACAATCAGGAAAAAGCTGCAGAAGAGGAGGAAGAGTTGTCGCATGCAGAAATCTTGGACCTGTTTCAGGAAGGTCTGGCCATGATAGTCCAGGATCCTTTGCTGTGCGATCTGCCTATTCAGGTGCGTAGGATTAGTTTTTTGTTTCATTTTAATCCTAACATTTGTGCATACATAATACTGTAATCATATTTTATTTGTGACAATGTTTAATATAAATGAAAGTAAACACTGCTTGATCAATGGAAATCTTATTCTGACACATTAAGAACTGCAGCAACGTATCTTTGTGCCTGTAATCTTTGTGAAGGATATAAACTTTTGATATAATCTAGTCAGAATTGTTTTAACTAAACATTGGAAAACACTTTCTTCGTAGATCTTTTGTATAGATTAGTAATCATATTAAATGTAAAGATCAGCACTAGCAGAGACCATTTATAATTTGCATATAATTTTAGATATATATGAAGAATGAAGAAAAAAACCTTCTTAAAAAATACAATTGAGAAATAGTATCATAAGAAGTAGGTGCAGAAGTAGGCCATTCGGCCCATCAAGTCTGCTCCGCCATTCGATCATGAAGTTCACGCTTCTCTGGATTTGATAAAACCTCATATGCAAAGCTTATTTCTTTAAACTTGTCTCCAGCGTTTGGATTTTTATCCGGATGGTATTCTTTAGCCAATTTGCGGCATGCCGCCTTGAGTTCGATCTCTATGGCTCCGGAGCTGACTCCGAGGATATCGTGATGAGATAATGGCTGACCTGATAATCCTCAACTCCACTTTCCTGCCTTTTCCCATAACCCTTGATTCCCTTACTGATTAAAAATCTGTCTATCTCAGCCTATATATACTTTAATATACTTAATATATACTTAATGACCCAGCCTCTACAGCCCTCTGCAGTAAAGAATTCCACAGATTCACTACTCTCTGAAAGAAGAAATTCCTCCTTATCTCTGTTTTAAATGGGCAACCCTTTACTCAGATTATGCCCTCTGGTTCTAGACTCTCCCACAAGGGGAAACAACCTCTCAGCATCTACCCTGTCAAGCCCCCTAAGAATCTTATATGTTTCAATAAGGTTGCCTCTCATTCTTCTAAACTCCAACGAATATAGTCCTAACCTACTCAACCTCTCCTCATAAGAAAATCCCCCCATCCCCAGGATCAACTGAGTGAACCTTCTCTGGACTGCCTCCAATGCCAGTATATCTTTCCTTAGATAAGGGGACCAAAACTGTTCACAGTATTCTAGGTGTGGTCTAACTAGTGCCTTGTATAGTTTTAGCAAGACTTCCCTATTTTTATACTCGATTCTCTTTGAAATAAAGGCCAACATTCTGTTTGCCTTACCTATTACCTGCTGATCTTGTATGCTCGCTTTTTGGGATTCATGCACAAGGATCCCCAAATCCCTCTGTGCTGCAGCTTTCTTCAGTCTTTCTCCATTTAAGTAACATTCAGCTCCTCTATTCTTTCTGCCAAAGTGCACACCCTCACATTTTCCCTCATTATATTCCATTTGACACGTTTTTGCCCATTCACTTAACCTGTCTATATCCCTGTGTGATTCTTTGTGTCATCCTCACCACTTGCCTTCCCATTTATTTTTGTGTCATCCGCAAACTTGGCAATAATACATTCATTTCTGTCATTTGAATCATCAATATATATTGTAAATAATTGTGGCCCCAGCACTGATCCCTGTGGCATTCCACTAGTTACAGGTTGCCATCCTGAAAATGTCACCGTATCCCAACTCTCTGTCTTCTATTAGTTAGCCAATCCTCTATCCATGCTAATATACTACCCCAACACCATGGACTCTTATCTTATTAAGTAGCCTTATATGTGGTACCTTTTCGAATGCCTTTTGGAAACCCAAATATATTACATCCATTGGTTCCATTTTATCTATCCTGCTTGTTACCTCCTTAAAGAATTCTACTAAATTTGTCAGGCATGATTTCCCCTTCATTAAACCATGCTGACTGCTTGATTAGATTATGTATTTCTAAATGCTCTGCTATTACATCCTTTATAATAGACTAACATTTTCCCAATGACAGATGTTAAGCTAACTGGCCTATAGTTACCTGATTTTTATCTCCCTTCCTTTTTGAATAAGTGTGTTACATTGGCAGTTTTCCAATCCTCTAGGACTTTTCCAGCATCTAAGGATTCCTGGACAATTACTACCAGTGCATCCGCTATCTCTGCAGCTACTTCCTTTAATATCCCAGGATGCAACCCATCAGGGCCAGGTGACTTATCCGCCTTTACCCCCGTTAAGTTCCCTAATACTTTTTCTCTAGTGATAGTTATTGTATTTATTTCCCCCCCCCTCTTTTGCTCCATGATTATTTAGTATTTTTGGTATGCTATTAGTGTCTTCTACCGTAATGCAAATTATTTATTCAATTCCTCTGCCATTTCCTGGTTCCCCATTTTATTATTTCCCCAGCCTCATTCTCTAAGGGGCCTATATTGACTTTGGCCTCTCTCTTCCTTTTTATATATTTAAAGAAGCTCTTACTGTCCATTTTTTTATTGCTTACTAGTTAACACTCAAAGTTTATTTTCTCCCTCTTTATTATTTTTTTGGTCATCTTCTGTTGGTTTTTAAAACTTTCCTAATTCTCTGGTTTACCACTAATCTTTGTCACATTGTATGTTTTTTCTTTCACTTTGATACTATCCTTAACTTCCTTGGTTAACCATTGTAGGATTGTTCCTACAATCCTTCTTCCTCACTGGGATATATCTTTGTTGTGAGTCATGAACTATTTTCCTAAATGTCTTTTCTGCTAAACTCCTTTCCCAGTCCACCCCAGCCAACACTGCCCTCGTTCCTTTGTAATTGCCCTTTTTTAAGTTTAGCACGGTTGTTTCCACAAAAATTGGTGGGGTGGTAAATAGTGAGGAGGATAGCCTTAGATTACAGGAGGATATAAACGGGCTGGCCAGATGGGCTGATCAGTGGCAAATGGAATTTAATCCAGATAAGTGTGAGGCGATGCACTTGGGCAGGACAAACAAGGCACAGGAATACACGATGAATGGTAGGACCCTGGGAAGTACCAAGGATCAGAGGGACCTTGGTGTGCATGTCCACCAGTCCCTTAAGGTAGTGGGACAGGTAGATAAGGTGGTTAAGAAGGCATGTGGGATATTTACCTTTATTAGCCGAGGCATAGAATATAGGAGCAGGGAGGTTATACTGGAACTGTATAAAACGCTGGTTAGGCCACAACTGGAGTATTGCATGCAGTTCTGGAATCTGCATTATAGGAAGGGTGTAATTGCACTAGAGACAGTGCAGAGGAGATTTACCAGGATGTTGCCTGGGTTGGAGAGTTTTAGTTATGAGGAGAGATTGGATAGATTGGGGTTATTTTCCCTAAAGCAGAGGAGATTGAGGGGGAACATGATTGAGGTGTATAAAATTATGAGTGGCATAGATAGGATAGACAGGAAGGAACTTTTCCCCTTGGTGGAGGGATCAATAACCAGGGGGCATAGATTTAAGGTAAGAGGCAGGAGATTTAGAAGGGATGTGAGGAAGAATTTTTTCACCCAGAGGGTGGTGGGAATCTAGAACTCACTGCCTGAAAGGGTGGTAGAGTCAGAAACCCTCATAATATTTAAGAGGTATTTGGATGTGCACTTGCGATGCCATGGCATACAAGGCTATGGGCCTAGTGCTGGAAAATGGGATTAGAATAGGTAGGTACTTGTTTGACCGGTGCAGACTCGATGGGCCGAAGGGCCTTTTTCTGTGCAGTAGACCTCTATGAATCTAAGCTTCTCACTCTCAAACTGATTGCCAAATTCCACCATATTATGATCACTGTTTCCTCGGGGATCTTTTGCTCTGAGATAATTTATTAAACCTGCCTCATTACACTTTACCAGATCCAAAATAGCCTGACCCATGGTTGGATCCACAACATATTGTTCTAGGAAACAGTCCCGAATACACTCTATGAATTCTTGCTCATGGCTACCTCTGCCAATTTGATTTTCCCAATCTACATGCCCTCATTATCTCATGATTTATTCTCTGTCCTATAGTATATCTAAACACTAACTAGAGACCTTAATTTTAATCTAAAGACTAGAAATACTCACCAATCCAACTCGCCAATCAGCTGCTCTCCATGCTCTTTTTAAATGAAGCCTCCTCGCTCTTTGTTTTAAATAAAGTCCACACACTCACCCACTCTCTGTTTTAAAAAAAGTCTACACACTCACCTGCTCTCTGTTTTAAATAAACTCCACACGCTCACCCGCTCTCTGTTTTAAATAAAGAGAAAAAACTATCTCAGTCATAAAAGATGGAAAACTTCTAAACCATTAACGTTGAACAACCTCCAATATGGTTGAATAAGCAATGAAGATAGGAACAATATAAAGCCGACTAGATAAAACAAAGGAATTAACTTTTGTCACTTTTCTAACTTTGTTTCTAAGTGCTCTTTTTATCAAAACAGAACGTTATGCTTGGCATCTTTAGCTTTCTTTACCTCTAAAATTTCCTTTGTGTTGCTAATATTCCTTTAATCCAGATTTAACAAATTCTCATACTTCTCCCCAGATCTCTACTCTTGCCTTACAAATAAGTTGCAGCAGCATTAGTAGGGGGTGAAAAAAAATCAACATGATTCTGCCAGGGCCACTCAGCTCCTGACCTCCTTGTCCAAACATAGATAAAAGAGCTGAACTCAAGAGGTGAGGTGAGAATGACTGCCCCTGACTTCAAGGTAGCATTTGACTGTATGTGGCATCAAGGGGCACTGGCAAAACTGGAGTCAGTTCGAATCAGGGGGATAACTCTCCACTGGTTGGAGTCATACCTAGCACAAAGGAAGATGGTTGTGGTTGTTGGAAGTCAGTCATTTCAGTTCCAGGACATCACTGCAGGAGTTCCTCAGGATAGCGTCCTAGGCCCAACCATCTTCAACTGCTTCATCAATGACCCTCCCTCCATCATAATAACAGAATTGGGGATGTTCGCGGATGATTGCACAATGTTCAGTACCATTTGCAACTCCTCAGATACTGAAGCAGACTGTGTCCATATGCAGCAAGACCTGGACAATATTCAGGCTTGTGCTAAGAAATGGCAAGGGACATACATGCCAAACAAATGCCAGGCAATGATATCAACAAGAGAGAACCTGACCATTTTCCCTTGACATTCAATGGCATTACCGTCACTGAATGCCCCACTATCAACATCTTGGGAATTCCATTGACCAGAAACTGAACTGGACTAGCCATATAAAGACTGTGGCTACAAGAGCAGGTCAGAGGCTGGAAATTCTATGGCAAGTAACTCACCTCCTGACTCTCCAAAACATGTCCACCATCTACAAGGCACATGGAATTTTCCCATTATCAAACTAAGTGCGGTGACGGGCAGTTTCACCAGTACCCAGCCCGCTGTCCATAATGGCGGCAAGTTGTGCCTGATTCTGCACTTCGAGCCTCAGGTGCGTATTGGTCCAAATGACCTGGCGGGTCAGGAGCTGATTCGTCCACCCGCCGTCAGCCGGTGGGTTCGAAGGTCTGGGCGTCATATTTAAATGCCAATCCAATACACAATCTCACTCTCACAGCCCACCAGGGATGTCTGATAGCCAGAAGTGAAAGGCCGAGAGCCTGAACAGGAAGGCAGAACTCTGTTTCATGCACCAGGCCTTGATCAGAGGATTGTAAGCGCTCTATATCCCAGGGATGGCTGCAGGAAGCACAGCAGCCTCACCTCTCCAGCCTGGGAGACTGTCGCAGAGCAGGTCAGCACAGCTGGCAGCCGTGCCTGAAATGCCATCCAGTACAGGAAGAGGATGAATGATCTCATCCGCTCCGCCAGGGTAAGTCATCCTTCAACTCCCTCCAATATCAGACTCTCATGATGGCATCATGCACTCAAACAGCTATTCTCTACAGGAGCCTCAGGCAACCATTAGCGAGGAACAGATATCAACAGTCATTCTCTCAACGAGACTTTCACATCACCACCATCTTACCTGTCATGTTGCTCACATCTTCTGGCCCTTCTGGGGAGGGCTCACCACACACGGGATGTGCATCTCACCCAACCTCTGCTCCATCCCTCCTCATCACCTGCCTTTTTTTCTTCTTCATACAGGCCAAGCTGGTGCACAACAGGCGCGAGAGAGCGCAGACTGGGGGAGGGAGGGCCGACATCATCGCCCTCAGTGAGTTTGAGGAGGCTGCAACTGAGCTGACTGGGGAGGACAGGGATCAATCCTGTGGGGAAGGAGAGATCACCCTCTCCCACCCAACCCAGTATGGATCCCAGCTCCATCACTTCATCAAATCCTGACATTCACAGTGAGTCATGTGCAGTCTTATCTAGCTGATGCTCATTAACTGAAACTCTATTTTCTACGCACCAGCAGATCGAGGTCCCCAACCCAGTCCAGCACCAGTGCGAGCCCCCAGACTATGCCCGAAGAGAAAACTCCGGAAGAACCGTCCCGGCACTCACACACACCCTCCACCAGCTCAGAGACACACACGTCGATGGGGCTCACTTTCTGGGGAACACCTCACTGACACGTCCCCGCAGCAGTCGGAGGCAGGGAGAGCCCAGATCTCTGGCACTCGGGGGGCTGCTGGAGACCAGCCACCCACTCAGTCCAAGTCAGATGATGAGCCTCTGGAAGCAGCCGACAACTCAATGCTGGAGATGCAACGACAGGCGGTGGAATATCAGGCAGAGATTCAACAGTCACTCAGCAGACTAGAGCGAACGATGGAGGAGTCCATCCGTCTGATGTCGTGGCTCCAACATGCAAACGCCTCGAGGTCACCACGGGAAGGCTGGTGACCACCATGGAGACCTTGGTCCAACAGCTCTTGCTGGATTTACACTCGGCCCTGCACTCCATGGCCACACACCCTGGGGGGCACCATCAGGATGTAGGTGACATGGCGATGAGGCACCTTGACACCCCCCTCCGAGTGCACCATCTCCTGCAGGAGTCAGGCTGGGGCCCTGGGGCACCCACAGGGAGGATGAGCATCAGCCGAATGCCCCAGGGGCCTCCTCTCAGGACACTCCAAGGGTGTGCAGCCACTCACAGCCCCCTCTGCCTGTCACCCCATCCATTCCAGCTGCTCAGGCCACCGAGTGCACTTCAGTCCCTGAGCAGGTGACTCTTATCAGGCCGGGACCCTCCAGGCCTCGGGCCACCAGAGAACATCCGCCAAAGTCATCACAGGCATCAGGACGTAGCAGCCAGCAACTGCCTCCAACTCTGCTGCGGGTGTTGGGGCTGCACCCAGGAGTAGCGGCAGAGTTAGACAAATTGATGGCACTTTTAGATCATGGGTGTGCTAGACATGTAAATACATTGCACTTTTGTTAATACATTTGATAGTTATGTGAATGTTCCTGTCAACAGAAGGTTGATTTTGTACTTTGGAACCCTATTATTTTGAGGTTTAGCCTTCCTCCCGCTCAGTGATAGTATCCCACTGTGAGATTCACATTCCTGTGATGTCAGCCTCAGTTGAATTAGTCTCCACACCCTTGTGTGATGTCAGGGAGATGTGTTTAAATCTTTATTGGAAGTGTGTGATGTAAGAGTTTCTCACCCTTCCTCAAGGAACAGCATTGAGTGAGGGCAGCTCATCAGCGTTGATAATCTAGCGGCATGTGTGTCTCCTCAGTGGTAGTGGCAGAAGAAAAGACATGCACAGGAGGAGGATATCCCTAGGCATGTGCACATCTCAGTCACAGCAGTGTTTGCATCATGAGATGGTGGCGAAGGCGCCAAGTCTTCTCTCACATCGCTCTTGTTCCGAAGTGGACTCTCAGTTCCCAGACTGAGCTCACTCACAGGGCCCCATGGACCAAAGCAAAAATTGTGGCCTGGCGATTCAGGGTCAAGTCATGCGCAAGTGTGAAAGCGGGACTCGTTCTCACTGCAAGTGGGTGGATATCCCCTGAGTTGAAAGAAAATGGCATTGAGGGCTAGGAGAGATGTGGCCATATTCCTTCACTTAACTTTACTCTTCCTGGAACCTGTCAGTGATTAATGTTTCACGGGCACGTCTCCCACGTCTTCCTTCCTTCATGGTGTGATCGCGCTCATACTGACCCTCAGCAGCCTCCTGAGGTTCTTGGGCCTCTGGATCTTCATCCTCCGATGAGCTCTCATCTTCCTTCAGGTCATCCTCTGGCAGGGGTAAGAACGTAAGGACATAAGAAATAGGAGCAGGAGTAGGTCATTCAGCCCCTCAAGCCTGCCACGCCATTCAATGAGATCATGGCTGATCTGCCCCAGGCCTCAACTCCTCTTTCGTGCCAGCTCCTCATAGCCCTCAACTCCCCAATATTTCAAAAATCCAACTACCTCCTCTTTAAATACTTTCAGTGATCTAGCCCCCACAACTCTCTGGGGTAGAGAATTTCAGGCATTCACTACTCTCTCCAAGAAGAAATTTCTTTGCATCTCAGTTTTAAATGAGTGTCCCCTTATTCTGTAACTATGTCCCCTAGTTCGAGATTCCCCCACTAATGGAAACATCTTCTCAACACCTACCCTGTCAAGCCCCCTCAGAATCTTGTACATTTCAATAAGATCACCCCTCATTCTTCTAAACTCTAATGAATAAAGGCCTAACCTGTTTAGCCGTTCTTGATAATTCAACCCCTTCATCCCAGGAATCAGCGTAGTGAATCTCTTTTGAATTGCCTCCAATGCCAGTATACCCTTTCTTAAATACGGAGACAAAACTGTACACAGTACTCCAGGTGCGGCCTCACCAACACCCTGTACAGTTATAATAAGACTTCCCTATTTTTAAACTCCAACCCCCTAGCAATACAGGATAAAATTCCATTTGCCTTCTTAATTACTTGCCGCACCTGCATGCTAATTTCTTGTGTTTTCAGGCACAAGAACATCCAGACCCCTCTGTGCTGCACTTTTTTTGCAGTCTCTCTCCATTTAAATATAGTCTGCCTTTTGATTCTTCCTACCAAAATGCATGACCTCGCATTTTCCTACGTTAAATTCCATCTGCCAAGTTTTTGCCCACTCACTCAGCCTATCTATATCCCCTTGCAGATTCCTTGTGTCCTCATCACAACATGCCCTCCCACCTATTTTTGTATCATCAGTAAATTTGGATACAACACACTCTGCCTCCTCCTCCAAGTCATTAATATAGATAGTAAATAATTGAGGCCCTAGGACTGATCCTTGTGGCACTCCACTAGTTATGTCTTTCTAACCTGAACAAGACCCATTAATCCTGACTCTCTGTCTTCTGTGTGTTAACCAATCCTCAATCCATGCTAATACACTACCCCTAACACCCTGAGCTCCTATCTTGTGCAATAAGAGGTTTGTCCAGTCTTGTCCAATAAGAGGTTCACCTCTTTGCATTTCCAGATTGTGAAGAGCACAACACACTGTGATGATGTGGGAAACCCTGTCGGGAATGTATTGTAGTGAGCCACCTGAGCAGCCCAAGCATCTGAAGCACATCTTCAGAAGCCCTTTGGTCTGCCCTATAAGGGAGCGTGTGGATCTGTGAGCAGCATTTTACCTTTCCTCAGAATGACTTTGAGGATGACGAACCAGTGGGTACCCCTTATCCCCAAGCAGCCATCCCTGCAGGTGTAATAATCACTCGAAAATCTCAGGCACCTGGGAGTGACTCAGGATGTAGAAGTCATGGCAACTCCCAGGGTAAAAGTGCAGTATGTGCTTCCGGTGATCACACACCAGTTGTACATTGATGGAATGGTAGCCCTTGTGGGTTATAAACATTAAGGCCTGCTGCCATGGAAACCGCATAGCCACATGGGTGCAGTCTATTGCCCCCTGCACTCTTGGGAAGCCTGAGATGGCGGTGATGCTGGTGAATCTCGCAGCCTGGCTATCGTCATCCAGAGCAAACCCGACATAATGATGGGCCTTCCTGTAAAGGGCATCCTTTATGCATCATTATGTTGTGGACTGAGAGATGCTGCACAGGTCCCCTGTTGATCCTTGGAAAGAACCAGAGGCCAAAAAATTGAGTGCAACGGTCACCTTCAAAGCCACTGGCAGGGGATACCCTCCAACTCCACGTGGCATCAGGTCTTCACAAAGAATGTGGCATATGTGATGTACCAGATCTCAGGACAAGTGCAGACGTGCACGGCGTTGCCCCTCACTTGTTTCTAAATAGGAGACTCTTTACAATAAACCCCTAGGTCTGGTGATTCACTTCCATTGTCTGAAACGCTCTCCTGACCCTCCTGTTCATCCTCTGGCTCCACTTGACCATGTCCCTTCTGCTGGAGCTGCGCACAGAGTCACCTCTCCCTCCTTCACCTCCTCCATTGCATTAGGACCCTGACAAAGGCAGCATTGAGTCCTGGATCCATATGTGCTTTGCCTTCTGTCTGAAAGGAAACATTGAAGACATTAATGATTCAAGGGGCAAGAAAGTGAAGCTCAGAGGATGACACAATTGGAGACTGTCGGGGTCTGTAGTTTATCCTGCCCTACTTGCATGGTGACTGATGCTGCCTTGTCCCTGAGACACTGGCACACACATCAAGGTGACCAAGATGGCATCGCAGATATGTAACATCTTGAGCCCTGCGTGGGATGCTAAGGTTTAATTGAGATGAGTAACCCAACCTATCTCTGTGCTCCAATCTCTGATGTGGCATATTAATGACCAATCAGATGCTCATGGTCAGTCATGCCCTTTGGCCCATTAGGAGTGTCACATCTGGTGAACATGTGACAGGCATTCATTGATGGAATGCCATATATTATACAGCTTTGCCTTCTTCACTATTGCCTGCAATCCCAAATTCTACATTACTATGTGTTACCGTTGAGGTGAAGCAACTGTGACGTGAAGCCATTGAGTTCTGAATAGCCCTTTAACAGTGCTAATGAAGTCATTGGCCTTCATCGCAAGGAGGTATTCCTCCTTTCTTTCGAAGCAGACTCCTGCTTGTTCCTGTGGCAACAAGAGGTTAGAGAGCAACCCCAGAAAGGTTCCCATAGTGTTCGCCCTTCTCCCTCACTGCCGTTCCGCAGCCTTCCCTCCCCATTGCCCTCATCGTGTTCATCAACTTGACCCTCGCCTCACAGCGTGCCCCCCGGTTGAAGTGCTAGACTCTGAAAGCGGAGGCCTGCATGAGTACCACAGCACAGTGGTGTTCCTTGGGACAACGAAAGCAAAGAGAAGGAGCAGTCCAACCCTACAGCCCCAACAGAGTGGCGTTCATCTCAACGAGACCGGCGCAGCACAATGGCAGGTATGATCCACTCACCTTGAAGTTACCAGCGAGCTGAAGTCCAACTTGTGCACGCCCACCCCCCCTCCCCTTTTCAGACGGATTTGAGGCCGACATAACTTCCCGCTGGAAGATTGGAAGGCGTGGCAAGATTCTGGCGAGCAGCTGTTTTAATGAGCATTCTGACATGCTAGTGAATGCAAATGGTGTTTGTGCCACTAGTCGGCGGCGGGATAACCGGCCTGCCATGAACACACTGTCGGGAGAATTGCGACTTGTTTTTACGATGACGGATTTGTGACTTTTTGCCTGCCGCTGGATTCTCTGTTCCCGCCCGCCATGAAACCCACTGCAGGCAGGATGGGAAAATTCCGGCCTATATCATGACCACATCCCAAAAAGGTTTCTCTTGAATTTAAATATGCCACAAAGGCCCATTTACTAATATTTTAAAAATAAAATGCTAAATGCGAAGAGTTTGAATCCCTTATTTATTTCAATTATAAAGGAGGCATCTAGACCCCAAATATCTCAATTTCTGCCCAGTTATCCAGTCCGCTCCACAAAAAGAATAAACACTTATTTCAACTCATTCACCTGCATTTTCCCTGATGGATCAATGAACTAATTTACTGAGTAGCTGAGACATACTGGGGCCGGGAAGATTCCATTTTCAGTCCTGAGCTGATCACAGGTTTGGGGTTGACAGGAGTATTACAATTGATCTCAGTACCATAGTTTAAGGAGAGGACTAACAGCCACATTCTCACTCTCCTGATTGCTACCCACTGACTCTTACTTGAAGTTCATTTGTCTTGATTTCAGAAGGGGACAGAATCAGACATGACTTTCATGACCTGTTCTGCACCACTCAGCCATTAAAAAGCAACACAGATGCATTCCCAAAATATATAATGCCAGTACCTATTTCCACATTATTATGAAAAAGTAACATTTAAAGTGCAATTTAAAATATCTGTTCACATACACTCACTTTAATCATGCCTGATAATGCAACTGGTGCATGTGTTTTTCATCATTCTCAATCATGCATTTATGCATGTATTCATACCCTACCTTATTTACATGGAGGCCTTGTGGTGCAGTGGGTAGTGTCCCTGCCTCTGAGCCAGAAGCTCCAGGTTCGTGCCGCCCCCCCGCCCCAGGACTTGATGAGCAATGAAGTTGCGTTCATAATGCAGTCAAGCAGGTTGATGTCAACTTACAAATCCTCCCAACAGATGTCAGTGACAAGCAGTAAGAGTGGAAAGATTTCTGGTCCACCAACTGTCACTATCCATAACTCCAGATTACAATATGCATGTAAAAGCATGTTGCCACAGCAACCCAGACTCCCTGAGTGAACTATAATACACCACCACCATCTCCTTATTTATACCTTGTATCTTGACCACAATTACAATACAGTTGTGCTGCCATTAAATCCCCAGATTAAGATGTACCATTACAGTAAAACCTTCAGGGACCTTCTTTTAAAACTTAAACACTATTAGTAGCTATTAATAACTTAGTAATAGAGAATAAAAGGCAAACTTCTTGTAACCAGCCTACATCCAATATTGACTGATCTGATTTGATTATGGTCAAATGGTATAGAACAATTTGTCGCCCTTTGTGATATATTGATCCAGTCTAGCATTTTATCAGTTATTAGTGTTTTATAAAGAAATTGTGTAATCTTCTAATTTGATAAAATGGAACTAACAGAACTTGGAAGATTAAATGCCATTAGGACAACATTGTTCCACTATATGGATCATAATATTAACAGAAAAAGTTCTTTTCTTACTAATAAATTTGGTGGGACATAATAAATGATTGTGAATTAATCGTGAAGCTAACATGGCACTGCTTTATTTAAATGTTGCATGAGGATTTCTAGCTCAACGCTGCAGAGATTTCTAGTTGACTTTATTTGAACTTTAAGGAAGAAATTTTCCCTTGAATTTTAGGTTTTGAATAGCCTACAGTATCCCTATTCTACTGTATTTTCATTCAGGACAGTCGGCATAGAGAATACCTCCATAGTTTCCATCAGTCCCCAAAGCAGGACTGCAAGTAAAGTAGCACCTTGTTATGTGAAGTAGGGCTTTATTTTTTCCCTCTGAAGGTGTAGTGCTCTCTAATGCATTTTTGTGCATGCAGTAGCCATGCTGACTTACTGAGGATATCTTGAAACTTGCTGATTTTCCTGAGGTGAGGTGTAATAAGATGTCTTCGCGTGTATCTAAACAGAGTAGGGGATTGAGCACCCATGATGACGTTTATAGTAAAATGTTGATGAGTTAAGACTAGAGATTCAAATGACAGGCTTAAACAATTGCAACTACTTCAGTAGAACTGTGTATACATTGGGATATCCAATGTTAGAGCTCCATGGATTACAAAGGAACTAGAGGTTAAAATTAAACAGAAAAAAATTAGGCTTATGATAATTGTCAGGTACCGAATAAAATGGCAAACCAGGGACAACACAGAGTGCAGTGAATTACAAGAAGGGCAAAAAAGAGAATGAGAAAAGATTAGCTGGGTAACAAAAGGGAACCCAATTTTTTTTCTAAACACATAAAAATTATAAGGGCAGTTAAAAGAATGGTGGAGCCCAGAAGGCAAGTTCTAAATAGATTGGTATCGTTCAAAGTTAGCAAGTCACCTACTCCAGATGGACCTGATGTTGTTGAGGGAAGCTAGGATGGAGATAGCAGAAGCTCTGACCACAATCTTTCAATCCTCCTTGGGATGGTGCTGAGGACTGAAAAATTGAAAATGTTACACCCCTGTTCAAAAATAGGGAGAAGGAATATCCTGGTCACTATGGGATAATCAGTCTGTCAGCGGTGGGAAAAATACTCTGCCAGGGTGGAAATTAATTTTCAGTTGGAAAAGCATGGGTTAATAAGGGACAGCCAGAAGTTAAAGACCTAAGAGGTAAAAGGTAAATCATAAAAGCAAAAAACTGCAGATGCTGGAAATCCAAAACAAAAATAAAAATACCTGGAAAAACTCAGCAGGTCTGGCAGCATCTGCGGAGAGGAACACAGTTAACGTTTTAAGTCCATATTACTCTTCAACAGAACTAAGTAAAAATAGAAGAGAGGTGAAATATAAGCTGGTTTAAGGGAGGGTGGGACAAGTAGAGCTGGATAGAGGGCCAGTGATAGGTGGAGATAGCCAAAAGATGTCATAGACAAAAGGACAAAGAGATGTTGAAGGTGGTGATATTATCTAAGGAATGTGCTAATTAAGGGTAGAATGCAGGACAAGCAAGGTACAGATAGCCCTGGTGGGGGTGGGGTGGGGTGAAGGGATCGAAAAAGGCTAAAAGGTAGCGATATAATGGATGGAAATACATTTAAAAATAATGGAAATAGGTGGGAAAAGAAAAATCTATATAAATTATTGGGAAAAAAAGGGGGGGATCGGAAAGGGGGTGGGGATGGAGGAGAGAGTTCATGATCTAAAATTGTTGAACTCAAAATTCAGTCCGGAAGGCTGTAAAGTGCCTAGTCGGAAGATGAGGTGCTGTTCCTCCAGTTTGCGTTAAGCTTCACTGGAACAATGCAGCAGGCCAAGGACGGACATGTGGGCATGAGAGCAGGGTGGAGTGTTGAAATGGCAAGCGACAGGGAGGTCTGGGTAATGCTTGCGGACAGACCGAAGGTGTCCTGCAACGCGGTCACCCAGTCTGCGTTTGGTCTCTCCAATGTAGAGGAAACCGCATTGGGAGCAACGAATGCAGTAGACTAAATTGAGGGAAGCGCCAGTGAAATGCTGCTTCACTTGAAAGGAGTGTTTGGGTCCTTGGACGGTGAGGAGAGGGAAAGTAAAGGGGCAGGTGTTGCACCTTCTGTGGTTGCATGGGAAGGTGCCGTGGGAGGGGGTTGAGGTATAGGAGGTGATGGAGGAGTGGACCAGGGTGTCCCGGAGGGAACGATCATGTCTAACTAACTTGATTGAGTTCTTTGATGAACTAACAGAGAGTGTTGATGAGGTAGATGTTGTATATGTGGACTTTCAAAAGGCATTTGATAAAGTTCCTCACAACAGAGTTATTTGGATAATAGAAAGAAGCACATGGCATAAAGGGTGCAGTGGTAACTTGGGTATATAATTGGCTAAGGGATAGGAGGAAGGGAGTGCTGGCGAACGGATGTTTTACTGACTGGAGGGAAGTATGCAGTAGGATTCCTCAGGTGTGAGACAGCTCTTTCAAAGTAAGCCACAGGTACAACAGGGCAAATGACCATCTGTTGTGCTATAAAATTCAATGATTCCAGATCAAATCTCCATTTCATCAATCTATTATTTTTCAGCTGTGTTTAAAGATGTGGAATACAAATTCAGAGCCACTGTCGATACCTTCCCTGGGTTGTGATGTGGGGCATTCCTGTAAACACTCTGAGCATTTTACTTTTATGTAACTACCCAATGTTTGTCATACAGTAGTATGACTCAGGGTTGTAACGATATTGTCTCCTTATGTTTGCTTCTTTCACTCGTCCTGAAAACATTTAGTGAGATGATGCCTATGAGCCTAAAGGATGCTTTAATTCATAGTACAATGAACGTATAGAATGTCGCTTAATTCAAGCAGTAAAACATGCTCACAAATAAAGAAGTTGCCTTGCTTCCCCATTTCACTATGTTCTCTGACGACTTAAACTAGATCATTTCAAACTTGCTTCAGTATTTCTGTTCTCTTAGTCTTGAAAAATACCTAGCAGCTGTCTTTTAAAATTGCCATTGCCTTCATAGCTTTCCCATTTCAAAATCTTCTCCTTGCCGGTTTATATCCCAGTAACAGTCTTTTCATCTTTTGCTGATTTCAGGCAGAAAGTAGAAACAAATACTTTCCAATGAATTGGGTGTGAGATGTTGTCTGGGGCACTCTAGAAAATTATTTTACATTCTGTGAGGAAATGCCATCAACACTGTCTTATTAGTATCTTAATTAATGTTTCCACATTTTTATAACGTGTCTGAATGTGCTGTGTTTTTAAAAATCTAACATTTAAAAGTAACTTTTGCTCCCAAATCCTTTCTATGGAACAAAATGGTAGGCTGAGACAGTGCAGATATAAGATGAGCTTTGTCAGTACTGCTAACTTAGATTTTTTCTTATATTTAGGTTACTTTGGAAGAGATAAATTCTCAGGTTGCTCTTGAGTATGGCCAGGCAATGACTGTTAAAGTGAAGAAAGGAGATAGTGAAATTATGCGTAAGTGCAATTTTTTTAGGTTTTCATCATTTCAGTTGCCTCTGAAAATGTTAGATTGTTCTAGTTCTACATACAATACAACCTTATTACGAACTGTACGGTCCTCAATCGTTCAGTATATCTGTCTATTTTACTTATGATCGTTACATCTTTCCTGTTCTGGTAGTTTGAGAATAGGGGCTGGATTTTCGCAGAGTTAGGACCACTCCTGAGACCTTTAAAAATGGCGGGCAGGACCCGGATGCGGAAATCCCATCCCCATTGTATCCCATCCCCTTTATATCAAGGTGGATCTGCCAAGTCAGAAGATTTCTCGTCTTGAGCTACCAGCCTCGATAGTGAAAATCTGGCCCTAAGATTCTGGTCATTAATGAAACCAAGGAACTTGTTAAGACTATTGGAGACGACAGAAAGTTAGTATCATAATAGTGACTATGAAATTACCTGATTATCATAAAAACATATCCATTTACTAATGTCCTTTCGGGAAGGAAATCTGCCGTACTTACTCAGTCTGATCTGTATGCAGTTAATTGAATATTAATTGTGTTTAATTGTACGCAGGTGGTGGGCATTAACTGGGGATTCACTTGAATCCTTATAAATAAATACAGACTGAAACTGTGGCTATTGGGTTAGGAGGTAAACACCTGTAATCTGTAACTCTGTAAGTAAATATAAAAGTGTGTAAATGCTGGCTCCAGTTTTATCCTTCATTAGCTGGCTTTCTTGTGTATAACATATGTGATTCACGGTAATGCAATTGATTCTGAACTGTTATCCGAAACAGCCTAGCAAGCCATTGAGTTGTAAAAGGATGGAATAAGAAATGATGGCCTTGCCAGCACTGCCCTCATCTCATGAATAAATAATAAAACGTCTACTTTCTATTTGTTGATTCATCCTTAACTCCAATAGTACCTCCGCACAAAGAGGATAAAGATGGAAGGACTCGCCTTCTGTGAAGCCTAACACATTGAAGCCTCATCAGTAGCTACCTAGCACCAGCAAAAACAGAGAGGAGTGTGTTAGTGCTTGTCAGCAACCTACTTTGTAAAACTCCCACCTTGTTGCTATTACAGCAACAAATAGAAGGGCGAATGTACAAACAGGGGGTGAATGCAGCCGTTGAGTTTCCATGAAAGTAAAATACTGCGGATGCTGTAAATCTGAACTAAAAACAGAAAATGCTGGAAAAATGCAACATGTCTGGCAGCATCTGTGAAGAGAGAAACAGAGTTAACATTTCAAGTCCGTATGACTCTTCTTCAGAACTTCATTGGATTCCCATGTTTTGCATCAGTAATCTATACTGTAAAAGTCTGTCTTTTATGCAACTCCATAATTAATGCTGTCTCTCCTCAGCTGTTGTTGTGATTCAAAATGACACTGTCCTGGATCTGAAAAAAGCCATTCAGAGATACGTGCAACTGAAGCAAGAACGTGAAGGAGGAACACAGTACATTAGTTGGTAAATTATGTTTGATGTTCATTATGTTAATATCTTAAAGTAGCACTGCTATACACTTCATAGGGGATAGGTTGAAATGAAAGCAATGAGCTGTTAATCCTTTAAGACAAAGCTAAAGTTTTCAATGTCTAATATTTATTTAATTATTATCATGTTACTGTGAACAGTTTTGGTCCCCTTATCTAAGGAAAGATATACTGGCACTGGAGGCAGTCCAGAGAAGGTTCACTAGGTTGATCCCGGGTATGGAGGGATTTTCTTATGAGGAGAGATTGTGTAGGTTGGGCCTGTACTCATTGGAGTTTAGAAGAATGAGAGGCGACCTTATTGAAACACATAAGATTGTTAGGGGGCTTGACAGGGTAGATGCTGAGAGGTTTTTGCCCCTTGTGGGAGAGCCTAGGACAGAGGGCATAATCTCAGAGTAAGGGGTCACCCATTTAATCTGTGGAATTCTTTACTGCAGAGGGCTGTAGAGGCTGGGTCATTAAGTATATTCAAGGCTGAGATAGACAGATTTTTAATCAGTAAGGGAATCAAGGGTTATGGGGAAAAGGCAGGAAAGTGGAGCTGAGGATTGTCAGATCAGCCATATTCTCATTGAATGGCGGAGCAGACTCGATGGGCTGAATGGCCTATTTCTGCTCCTACGTCTTACAGTCTTATGGTCTTAATTTGCCTGGAATAGATAAGTATAAAATATATCGTATTTCATTGAACACTGAGGAAAATGTACTAAACAGTGCCAATATTTGATGGTTCAGTGTCGTAAATTTGAAGGGGTAGAGTTTCTGCTTGGAGCATAATTGATGATCTCGATGCAAATTGCACCCAAAATTGTGCTCATTTTGAAGAGTGCTTTGCCTCTCAAGTTTTCACTCAAGCATATATGCCTATCACTGAATTTAAAGTCTGTCATGAACCAGGACAATCCGGCAGCATTTTAGAACAAATAACCCATGATATATTTAAAGTGGTAATTTGGTGCAGTTTGATTGACACAATGAAAGTCACAAAAAAAAAGTATTTTTAATGAGTGTCTAGTCTACGACCTGCAAGTAACCCCATTTTAAATAACTGAAAATGACTTTGAAAAACAACACAAAATCATTTATTAGTTAATTAATGTACAGTTATCAGTTTATTAATCTCCACAAAGACCTGCAATTGGTCATAATTCACAGTGGGCCAGATGGTGGTGTAGTGGTAATGTCACTGGACTAGTAATCCAGAGGCCCAGGCTAATGCTCTGGGGACAAGGATTCAAATCCCAGCGTGTGATGATTTTTCAAACTAGTGCAAAAGATTGCAAAAACTAGAGTTGCAATGAATGTAATTTACACTTAAAATTCCACAAACTTTTGCATTGGTAATGTTAATTCCAGGCAAATTGCACCAGACAAACATTGAAACCAAGTGAGGACTCCAGTCCAAAATGTTTATAGCTGTAGGTTTTAATAATTTAATGTAGGAATGTTTTGTAAAGCAATGTTCAAATGACGCATTGTAATATGGAATATAAACAGAAAATGCTGGAAATACTCAGTCGGTTATGATGTATCTGTAAAGGGAGAAACAGTTCGCCTTTCATCAGAACTGGCAAAAGTTAATGATCTAACAGGTTTTAAGCAAGTACGGTGGCATGGTTGGGGTGGAGGAGTGTAAAGAGAAAAAGGGAAGGACTGTGATAGGGTGGAAGGCGGGAGTGATTAAATGACGAAAGGGTTGATGGTGCAAAGCAAGAGGAGATGGTAACTGGTAAATAAAGAAACAAAAGATGGGTCTGGTGAAGGTGTAACTGGGATAGCAAAATCATTACCAACAGCTGCCGTCTGACGTAATATGGGGGCTGAGATTATGATCTGAAATTGTTGAACTCAGTATTGAGTCTAGAAGCTTGTAAAGTGATTAAATGAAAGATGAGGTGCTGTTCAGCGAGCTGATATTGGGCTTCATTGGAACAGTGTAGGAGGCCGAGGTCAGAGGGGGAGTGGGGCAGAGAAATCGCGGAATTGAAAGAAGTAACAAAAAACACTGTTAGATCATTAACTTTCACCAGTTCTGACGAAAGGCCATCGCCCTAAAACGTTGGGCAGAATTTTACGAGTTGGTGAGTGGGGGCGGGGCCCGCTCGCCAATGTGTAAAATGACACGTGGGGACGTCGGGGGGAACTCCCGACGTCACCGCGCCCCATTTAAATTTTCAGGAAGGCGGGAGCGCAGCAAAATCAGCTGCGCGCCCACCGACCTGTCAATGGCCAATTGAGGCCATTGACAGGGTCAATTAAGTAATTAACGGACCTGCCTGTCCAACCTTAAGGTTGGCGGGCAGGCCAGGAGCCCCAGTGGGAACTAGAAAAAACATGAAACCTCATCCACGGGCGGGATGAGGCTTCATGTAGGCTTTAAAAAATTTTAATAAAGATTTTGTAAAAGTTATGGACATGTCCCAATTCATGTGACATTGTCATATGAGGGGACACGTAAGGGAAATTTTATTTTTTTATTTTTGTCTTCCTTACATTTACAGACGATCTCCCTGAGGCTGCACTAGCCTCAGGGAGATG
Organism: Cetorhinus maximus; assembly: GCF_964194155.1. Taxonomy (NCBI): domain Eukaryota; kingdom Metazoa; phylum Chordata; class Chondrichthyes; order Lamniformes; family Cetorhinidae; genus Cetorhinus; species Cetorhinus maximus. Next base: position 49,255,809 of record NC_135893.1, read on the forward strand.
AGTGTGCTCTTTCATGCACATGCACAAAAGAGCGCACCCTCGATTTTGGGATCCCCCCCCCTCCCGCCTGCACAGGGAGCACATAGCACTTCCGTGCAGATGTCATGCTGAGCAGAGCTTAATTGGCCCGCCCACGTAAAATGGCGCCGCGCCTCCAATGGGGGTGTCGATCGGAAGCACGCCTGTACGCGCCCGCCCATCAACTCCCCCCCCCCCCCCCCCCCCCCACCCCCGACGGGGGGAAATTCAGCCCATTAACTCTGTTTCTGTCTCCACAGATACAACATGACTTACTCAGTATTTCCAGCATTTTCTGCTTATATTTCACATGACAATGTGTAAAAAGAAATAATTGTTTCACCTGGAAGGAGTGCTTAGGATTTTGAGAAGGGAGGAGGTAAAGGGATAGGTGTTGCATCTCCTGTACTTGCATGGGAAGGTGTGGGAGGCGGAGAATGTTGGGGATGAATGAGGAGTAGTCCAAGGTGTCAGAGAGGGAACATCCCTTCAAAATGCTGAAAGGGGAGGGGAGGGAAAGGTGGGTCTGGTGGTGGTGTCACGCTGGAGGTGGCGAAAATGGCGGAGGATGATCTGTTGAATTTGGAGGCTGGTGGAGTGGATGGTGAGCACAAGGGGAACCCTGTCCTGGCTCTGGGAGGGAGAGGAAGGAGATAGGGGAGAAGAGTGGGAAATGGAATGGGCACAGTGGTAGACCCTGTCAACCATGGTGATAGTGGGGAGTCTTCGGTTGTATAGAAACGAAGACATAGTGGAAGCACTGGTATGGAATGTGGCAATTTGAAATGGCATTTGTAAATATCCTATGCTCTGATTTCAGTTACAGTCCTAAATTTTCCAGTAGAAAAGCTTTTCAGAAATTTAAGTTTTTGGATTAATATTGATCCAACAATCACATTAAAAGATTTGAAGAAATCAATGGACTGGTCAGGTAGGCAGAAAAGTGGCAAGTGAAATTCAACCCAGAAAAGTGTGAGGTGAGGCATTTGGAGAGGTCAAACAAGACAAGGGAATACACAATAAATAGGAGAGTACTGAGAGGTGTAGAGGGACTGAGAGGCCTTGCAGTGAATATCCACAGATCCCTGAAGGTAGCAGCACAGGTTAATAAGGTGGTTAAGAAGGCATGTGGAATCCTTTCCTTTATTAGCCGAGGCATAGAATATAAGTGCAGGGAGGTTATGCTGGAACTATATGAAACATTAGTTAGGCCACAACTTGAGTACTGTGTGCAGTTCTGGTCACCTCATTATAGAAAGGTGTAATTGCATTAGAGAGGATACAGAGGAGATTTACAAAGATGTTGCCAGGACTGGAAAATTGCAGCTATGAGGAAAGATTGGGCTGGTGTTGTTCTCCTGGGAACAGAGGAGGCTGAGGAGAGATTTGATTGAGATGTACAAAAATGTGAGGGGCCTGGATAGAGTGGATGGGAAGGGCCTGTTTACTTTAGCAGAGAGGTCAATGACTCAGGGGCATAGATTTAAAGTGATTGTTAGAGAGATTAGAGGGGAGATGAGGACATTTTTTGTTCCACCCAGAGGGTTGTAGGGGTCTGGAACTCACTGCCTGAAAGGGTAGTAGAGGCAGAAACCCTCAACACATTTAAAAGGTGTCTGGATTTGCACCTCATGTGCTGTAACCTGTAGGGCTACGGACCAAATGCTGGAAAGCGGGATGAGGCTGGGTGGCTCATTTTTCAGCCAGTGCAGGCACAATGGGCCAAGTGACTTCTTTCTGTGCCGTAAACTTTCTATAATTCTATAAAGCAAGAAATGACCTGTAAGCATTTCAGCTAAAGAGTAATCCATACAGTACAGCAGAAACTTTAGAAACAAAAAAAAACGTTGTGGTTTCTGGACTTGAAGGGCTGTGGTCCAGCTTGCATATGAAAGAGGATTATGTGAAAATGAATGAGTAGATACCATAGTAATGAGGTTGATTATATTTGTCCTTACCACCACTGATTAGAAAGGATGTAAACTTGGCCATGGTGGAGAAATCCTGCTGATATGTTCTCTTGTAATGATCTTGTTATGTACACCCAGAGGGGCAATTCTTATGTTTGTGGGGTTAGGGAAAAGTGGTTTTACTTGACAGTTTCTATTCTTACTGAGCAGCATCATTGGAAATTTCAGGTAGGAAAACTGCTACTGTGTAAATGTAGGCCAAACTTTATATGAACGAGGACAGTGAGTGTATTTACTAAAGGATAAAAGAATAAATAATTATTGTATTTCTGAACAAATGTATGCTGCCTTAATAATTTATATTAAAGGTATCCTGTCTAACACTGGTTTCTTTTGTAGTGTAGTGCAGCTATGCTTTTGCAGATAATAGACTACCATTAGCTAAAACCAGTAGCGCAACTGTATTGCACCAATGGTTTCACCATGATAGGACTTTGAGAGCTGTGAATGCCTGGATGATGTGCTGAATGAAATTATCCTGGTTTTTATTGCCCTCAAACTGGGGAAAAGATAGCCCTTCATATTTGAACCTGTACAGAGCCTTGATTGCTCTGTTGACCATAAATGGTAATTTTTTAATGTTAGCAAAGAGCTAACTATCTGGTCAGCATCTTACTAGTATTAACACTTTAAGGAAGGTCCGCTGGAGCATCAGAGCACTTTGAAGCATTAATGTTTAGAAAACTGGCTTTGCATTGGTTGTAGTTGTGTTCAAGTGGGTGTGAGATTGATGTGGTATATTTTTTTCTCTTTGAGGTGGTCTTGCACTGAGTATTAAATCCCAGACTGTGTCCAGTTTCTTGCAAAAAAGCTGCATATTTTGTTTCAGAAATTACATTGAAATGACAACATTGAAACAGCTTCTACAGTTCACATTGGTATTTATCCTGCAACAGCCCTAACCCCGTTCGTCTGTTCTGTTCCCATAACCTTTTATTCATCTTTCCTTCAAACATCCATCAAACCTGTTCTTACATGTTGACCTGCTCTTGGTTTCACAAGAATACAAGAAATAGGAACAGGCTGTTCGAGCCTGCTCTGCCATTCAATACGATCATGATCCGATAGTTCAATCATCAACTCTACTCTAAAAAGCTTTCCCTTGCTCTTTGTCCTCAATCTCTTGCACTTAATCTTATGCCTATGTACCCTTGTTCTAGACCCCTCAATCATCAGGAACAGTCTGTTTGTATATATTATGTTCCATTAGAGCAGTTTGTCTAATCCCACACTCCTAATTGCTTCCCATAAACCTTGATGTTCTTCTTTATCAACCAACTTTCTTCAAAAATGATTTATGGACTTTGCTTTTGCAGCTATTTGTAAGAAAGATTTCCACATTATCTGTAAGCGATCGTTTTTCTAAACACTTTAATTCTGACACTTGTGTTTCTTGTGAATGTCTCACTGAGCTTTGGAAAACTATTTACTGTATCATAACTCTACCTCGGGTCTATGGAAAAGAGTCCTGACTTCTAAAGTTTCCGTAATCCCTAATCCTGGAAAATGCTAGCAAATCTGTGCTGCATCTTTTCATATCAAACAGAAATACATTTTGGAAATCCAAAACAATCAACAAAGTTTCGAGCCCCAAGCTGCTTTTTTTAGTATTGCACTAAATGCCAATACAATGTCAGAAGATCTGCTTTACACTTTCACTGATTTTGACAGCTTGTTTTGCTTTGGTAAAGATAAATGCAAAGTACCTCTTTTGTACCTCAGCCATGCCCTCTGCCTTCATGCATAAATCCTCTTTTATCATCCCTAATCCCCACACCTCATTTTACCATGCTTTTACTATTTATATGCCTATAGAAAATGTTGGCATTCCCTTTTATGTTAGCTGCCAGTCTCTTCTCATATTCTCTCTTTATCCCTGATTTTCTTTTCACTTCCTCTCTGAATTTTTTTATATTCAGCCTGGTTCTCACTTGTATCATTAACCTGCCACCTGTCATCGGCACCCTTTTTCTGCTTCATCTTCCTCTCTAACTCGTTCATCATCTCTGGCTTTGTTCGTCCTACATTTCCTTATTATAGAAATATACCTCGACCCTCTCCTGTTTAAAAGTATCATCCCATTGTTCCATTACTGTTTTGGCTGCCAGTCTTCGATTCCAGTTTCCCTGGGTCAGATCTCTTCTCACCCCATTGAAATTGGCCCACCCCCAATTTTTACTCTGGATTGCTCCTTGTCCTTTTCAATATGTAACTTAAACCTTATGATACTATGAGCATTTATGAGACTCTGATCATCTCCATGTTCTTTCACCCTTATTCTAAGCTTTTTTCCCATCAAGTATTTATCCAATTCCATTTCTGTTCTATTTATAAATAATTGAATGAGATCAATTCTGTGTAATGTTATAGAATGAAATACAAGATTTTCTTATTTCTGTATAGGAAATATATCTGGAGGACCTACCATCTGACATTTAACGGAGAGAAACTGACTGACGATAAAATGAAACTCAAAGAGTAAGCATTAACAAGTTTATGGCATGTGATTTCCCTGTTTAAGACCTCCCAATCACCAATAAGTGGCTTTATATCAATCTTCTGAATAAAACTGTAAAAATGCATATATATGTCCAAAGGTCATTTGATAGAAAATGTATGTTAAGCTGAAAGACTCAAAGAATATAAAAATAAAATTTTGCAGATAATGGAAACCTGAAAGAAAAACTGAAAATGTTGGAAATTCTCAGCAGGTCTGGCAGCACCTATAGAGAGAGAAACAAGAGTTAACCTTTCAGGTCGATGACCCATTCATTAGAACTGGGAAAAGTTAAATATGTAACTAATTTTAAGCAAGTACAGAGGCAGGGGAAGGGGGTAAAGAACAAAAGAGAAGGCCTCTGATAAGGTGAAAGACAGTGGAGATTAAATGACAAAAAGAATAATGGTATAAAGCAAAAGAGGATTGTAATCAGACAAGTAAAGAAACGAAAGATGTGTCTAGAGCAGGTGTAAATGGCAGTAGCAGAATTATTACTAACGACTTCTGTCCTAAAAAAAATGGGAGCAGAGGTTATGACCTGAAATTATGACTTGCAATTGTTAAACTCATTGTTGAGTCGAAATAACTGTAAATTGCCTAATCTCCTCGAGCTGCCATTGAGAGTAAAATAATACCTCTTGTATTGCTAGATAAATGTTGAAATTCTTCAACAAAGTACCAGAAGGTGGAATATGTTCTCGGGACATGTTGGGAAAAGGCTAAACATTTAAGGTTTCTTCAATTTGTCTCTTCATAATATTTTCCTGCTTGTTCTAGTACCCGCCCAAGAGATGGAGAATAAAATAGAAAAATGACAGGAGACTTCTTAGCAGACTGGGTAAAGCTAAACAGACAGGAAAAAGTAGAAAGAAAATGAAATGATCATAAGTACCTGAAGTTGCGGAGTGGCATCACCATGCTAAGAAAGTTCAAACCAAACAATTTAAATTCAGGTCAACAAGAACCGAGACTTGGGAATGCCCACCTTATATGTAGGGTTTCTGCTGGAGTTTAACCAGCTGAAGCCCACAGCTTCTCAGTTCAGAATATGAGTAAAGCTGGACTGATTATCCAACTAGGACTACCCTACCTTTTGGGGCATTAGGTTATAAGGTTATCTTGATGTGAGTGAGGATGATTCCAGCCCACAATGGCAGATCTATTTATCAGGTTGGTTATCAGGTTATCAGTCATCAATGAGCCAAACTAGCTAGAAAATCATCAATTGTGTCTGGCATACTGCAAGCCTACTTGGGTTACTGAACCTGCCATAGAGGATTAACTGTTCCAATCTCTGAAAATAATTAACCTGCAAGAAAATATGCTTTCTGCTTACCTTCCCCCTTTTATTCATCATTATGCGTAGCTCAGAAGGTATAGTTGTTGAGTTTTAGTAGATAATTAGCAGGGCCATTGAGTAACGCTAGCCAATATATAGCAAAACTTAAAATTGTCTGACAAGCAGATGTTCTCTTATTATATATTAAATTTTCTGTTCTTACAAAAGTAAGAGGATTGAAGACAAATATAAAGAAAATTCACGGGCTTCAAAACCAAAGGTAGATCAGCTGAGCTTTGCTTCAGTTGTTTGATGTTATCTAAATTACATGGTTAAATAACTACTAGGTTTCAATGTTATCCATAAACCTCAATGAATCAAAATCAAACCTTTTTATTCACGCTACATTTTGTAATTTGATAGAAACTCCCAATTATTTACACAATGATGTAGGCTTAAGACTAACTGTATTGTCTTGTTTACTTTGTCACGCAGCTACCAACACTTGCATTGCTGTAAACAGTGATATGTAGGTACAATATGTTGCATGGTATCTGCGGCTGGTTTCCTGTTGGCTCTGCAATTAAAGCATAAACTCATATAATTATTAGCTTTGGAAGGGAAAACTTGCAGAGCAGGAAATGATTACTTGATTCTAAAGTGTAAACTTTTCACTTGCAGTTATGGTATAAGGAATCGAGATGAAGTTACCTTCATAAAGAAACTTCGAAAAAAATAAAGGTTGGTATTCCTGTCGGTAGTTTGGGAACTTAATTTTTTACTTGTAGTCTAAGCAGAAAATTTTTATCGTACAGCGTCTCTGCCCCATGTCCCATCCATGCAGTTTCCCTTCTTGTTCATAACCAATGTTTCTCTGAACATGTCACATCCCAAAGGACAGGGCCAGTAGGATATGTTCAGCTAATAGCCATGGTTGGACAGTAAATGTCTTCATTAAAAAAAATCCCAGTTTGAAGCAGTCAGCATTTAATTGTGGCTGAATGCCCATCATTATAGGCCGTGAATCGGAAGGTAATAATTTCATAATAATCTCATAAACACTAAAGAGAACTGCCTCAGGAGCTCAGTGAGTTCATCCAGTGTGCGGCTCAAGCATACAGAAGGTCCCAGGTTCTTGGTGTGGAATCTCAATCAGGGGGGCAGTCAATGAGGGTTATTATGGCTCATTGCTTGCTCGTAGAATGTGATGCCCCTTCAAATGCTGCCTGGTCCAGATTTAACATCTGTAATTATGGGTGACTTTAATCTGCATATAGATTGAGCAAATCAAATTAGTAACAATACCATAGAGGAGGAATTCCTGGAGTGTATACAGGATGGTTTTCTGGACCAATACGTTGAGGAACCAATTAGGGAACAGGCCATCCTAGACTGGAGAAAGGAATAATTGGTAATCTAGTTGTGCGAAGCCCTTGGGGATGAGCGACCATAATATGATAGAATTCTTCATCAAGATGGAGAGTGACGTAGTTGACTCTTGAGACTAGGGTCCTGAATCTTAATAAAGGAAACTGTGATGGTATGAGGCGCGAGTTGGCAATGATGGATTGGGAAACGTTACTTAAAGGGATGATGGTGGATAGGTAATGGCAAACGTTCAAAGAGCGCATTGGTGAACTGCAACAATTGTTTATTCCTGTCTGGCGCAAAAGTAAAATAGGAAAGGAAAATAGGAAATAGGAAACCATGGCTTACCAGGGAAATTAGAGATAGTATTAGATGCGAAGAAGAGGCATACAAATTGGCCAGAAAAAACAACAGACCTGAGGATTGGGAGCACTTTAGAATTCAGCAAAGGAGGACCAATGGATTGATTAAGAAGGGGAAAATAGAGTACAAGAGTAAGCTTGCAGGGAACATAAAAACTGGCTGTAAAAGTTTCTATAGGTATGTGAAGAGAAAAAGACTGGTGAAGACAAATGTAGGTCCCTTACAGTCTGAAACAGGGGAATTTATAATGGGGAACAAAGAAATGGCTGACCAACTAAATACATACTTTGGTTCTGTCTTCACAAAGGAGGACACAAATAACACACCAGAAATGTTGGGGAACACAGGGTTTAGTGAGAGGGAGGAACTGAAAGAAATCAGTATTAGTAGGGAAATGGTGTTGGAGAAATTGGTGGGATTGAAGGCTGATAAATCCCCAGGGCCTGATAATCTACATCCCAGTGTATTTAAGGAAGTGGCCCTAGAAATAGTGGATGCATTGGTGGTCATCTTCTGAGATTCTATCGACTCTGGAACAGTTCCTACAGATTATAGGGTAGCTAATGTAACCTCACCATTTAAAAAGGGAGGTAGAGAGAAAACAGGGAATTATAGACCAGTCAGCCTGACGTCAGTAGTGGGGAAAATTCTGGAGTCCATTATAAAAGATTTAGTAGCTGAGCACTTGGAAAACAGTTGCAGAATCGGACAGAGTCAGCATGGATTTATGAAAGGGAAAACATGCTTGACAAATCTACTGGAATTTTTCAAAAATGTAACCAGTAGAGTTGATGAGGGGGAGCCAGTGGATGTGGTTTATTTGGACTTTCAGAAGGCTTTCGACAAAGTCCCACATAAGAGAGTAGCGTGTAAAATTAAAGTGCATGGGATTGGGGGTAGTGTATTGAGATGGATAGAAAACTGGTTGGCAGACAGGAAACAAAGAGTAGGAATAAACGGGTCTTTTTCCGAATGGCAGGCAGTGACTAGTAGGGTACAGCAGGGATCGGTGCTGGGACCCCAGCTATTCACAATATATATTAATGATTTAGATGAGGGAACTAAATGTAATATCTCCAAATTTGCAGATGACACAAAGCTGAGTGGGAGGGTGAGCTGTGAGGAGGATGCAGAGATGCTTCAGTGTGATTTGGACAAGCTGAGTGAGTGGGCAAATGCATGGAAGATGCAGTATAATGTGGATAAATGTGAGGTTATCCATTTTGGTAGCAAAAACAGGAAGGCAGATTATTATCTGAATGGCTATAAATTGAGAGAGGGGAATGTGCAACGAGACCTGGGTGTCCTCGTACACCAGTCGCTGAAGGTAAGCATGCAGGTGCAGTAGGCAAACGTTTTGTTGGCCTTCATAGCGAGAGGATTCGAGTACAGGAGCAGGGATGTCTTGCTGCAATTATACAGGGCTTTGGTGAGACCACACCTGGAATATTGTGTGCAGTTTTGGTCTCCTTATCTGAGGAAGGATGTACTTGCTATAGAGGGAGTGCAGCGAAGGCTTACCAGACTGAATGCTGGGATGGTGGGACTGACATATGAGGAGAGATTGAGTCAGTTAGGATTATATTCGCTGGAGTTCAGAAGAATGAGGGGGGATCTCATAGAAACCTATAAAATTCTAACAGGACTAGACAGGGTAGATGCAGGAAGGATGTTCCCGATGGTGGGGGAGTCCAGAACCAGGGGTCACAGACTGAGGATAAGGGGTAGTCCATTTAGGACTGAGATGAGGAGAAATTTCTTCACCCAGAGAGTGGTGAGCCTGTGGAATTCGCTACCACAGAAAGTAGTTGAGACCAAAACATTGTATGTTTTCAAGAAGCAGTTAGATATAGCTCTTGGGGTGAAAGGGATCAAAGGATATGGGGAGAAAGTGGGAGCAGGCTATTGAGTTGGATGATCAGCTATGATAACAATGAATGGCGGAGCAGGCTTGAAGGGCCAAATGGCCTACTCCAGCTCCTAGTTTCTATGTTTCTATAACATGAATGGGATAGCAAAATGATATTCATCTTTTTAGCAAGTTGGAATTTAACTCAGTAGCAAAGGGATCAGGTCCATGTTGTTCTGCAACTGTCTAGGTTTGTTCTTGTGATAATCATCGTCCATTTGGTTCACATCTGTTTCGCTGGTGTGAAAGAAAATCTGATATTTATACCCAATGTTGACAAATTTAACAGTGACCCAGATGCTTGCAACTTTCCTATTATGTTGATATCCTGAAATTGAAGTACACTTAAAATAAATGGAGCAAGTGAAGCAGATTCATCATTCTACGAATGTCTGTGTGTGCATTGGTTAGAATTCTACAGAAGTATCCATGAAAATTGTTTGAAGCCCAGCTGTGAGCTTATTGAAAGCACGGCTAATGGCAAGATGAGTTTTGTTATATTTAGCCTCTTGACTTTAGCTGGAGACTGTAAACATTTTCAAGCAATGAAATCTAGCTTCTGCTTCTGAACTAAAATGAAAATATTTTGAATGATTCAATTCATAGGATCTCAATAATGTGTTTGTGTTTCTGTTGTCAAGCTTGTTAACTAAAGTCTAAGGAAATGCGCTCTTAATGGTAAAAAATATGTGAAAAATAAGGATATTATTTTATTTTAAAAAGGCATTGGCCATAATTTTCTCGTCAGCATGCGGGGGTGAGCCCCACACGCTGATACACAAAATGACGTGCGGTGACGCCAGGTGAGCGTCCCGACGTCACTGCGCGTCATCGTGATATTTCGGTGGACAGGCATGCAATGATCTCCAATACGCGCCCGCCATTAATTAACGGGCCACTTAAGGCCCTTGAGGCAGCAATTGACAGCGATTTTTCAGGGCCCGTGTGATCTTCAGGTCGTCGCACGGGCTACGTTTGTATAAACCTCATCCACGGACAGGATAAGAGGGGTGAGTGGGGTCGCAAATGTTATTTGTCAGACATTTACTGCTTAAAGTTACTGTTACTTGCCTGTGTGAGCAGGAATACTTCAAAACTCTTCACAGCTGCTTGGACAGGAGTAACGGGCTTCAGGTCAGGACTCCGAGTAAACATCATTTCTGGGGCCTTGTTGGTTTCAGGAAGCCTTCCCTTAGCCTGGGAATGGGAGTTGTGCTCTCCACTGGAGGCATCTCCTCTGAGGACGAAGAGAGGGCCAGAAGGGGGATGAGGCCAGGAGTCCACATTCAGCCTCCAGGGGAGCCACCTTTGGAGGAGAAGCTCAGGCACAAGGGGTGCAGGGCCAACAGGAAGTCCAGGGTGGAAGGGGCCGCAGAAGACACTGCTATCCTGCTGCCAAGGTATATAGGCAGTGAAGCAGCTACCTCAATATTTCTGAGGTGCAGTGCTGAAGGAGGCTCCGCCTCTCAAGGGAGACAGTCACCTCCATCTGTCAGATGATTGGCCCTGAGATCTCCGCTAACTGTGTGGGTGGACACCCCATGCCAGTGGCGTTGAAGGTCACAGCTGCCCTCAACTTCTATGCCTCCGGCTCTTTCCATGGGTCGGTGGGTGATCTTTCTGGAGTCTCCCAATCAGCTGTCCACACTTGTGTCAAGCAGGTGACAGACACTCTGTTCAAGCGTGCATTAACTTTCATCCACTACCGCTGGAACGAGGCCAGCCAGACACAGCGAGTCTGAGGCTTTGCAGCGATTGCTGGCTTCCCCCGTGTGCAATAGACTGCACACATGTGGCCATCAAGGCGCCAGCAGGTGAGCCCGGTGCCTTCATCAACAGGAAGGGATTTCACTCCATGAACGTGCAGATAGTGTGTGATCACAGGATACTGATTCTGCAAATCTGTGCAAGGCACCCAGGCAGCTTCCATGACGCTTACATCCTGAGACACTCCCAGGTGCCGAGGATCTTCATTGCTCCAGCCCGGCTGGATGGATGGCTGCTGGGTGACAAGGGCTATCCCCTCAAAAGGTGGCTCATGACGCCTCTCCGCCATCCAAGAACAGAAGCTGAGCAGCGGTATAATAGGAGCCATGTCTCCACAAAGGTGGTGGTAGAGAGAACCATTGGTCTTCTCAAGATGCGCTTCCGATGCCTGGACCATTCAGGGGGTGCACTCCAATACCTGCCAGATCGTGTGTCGCTGATAGTGGTTGCATGTGGCGCTCTCCACAATCTGGCGCTGGAAAGGGGTGGATGAGGAAGACGTAGACACAGTTGCTCCGGATGCACACAATGAGTCCAGCAGTGAGTCCGAGGATGAGCACACACAGGAGAACGCTGAGGGGTGGACGCTGACCCGGGCATACTCCAGGGAGGCAGGCACACCCGGAGGCTTTAATCCATTGAACCTTCAGCTAGCACACCGCAGATGAACCTCCAACACACGCCAGGGCTGCAGGCTCCATACTTGATACCTGAGTGCTAAATCTGCCTGGATAGGAACATTAACTAAGGGCCTTGTCAATAAAGCTTAATGTCAAACAACTCACTCATAACATCATGGGTTCCCGTCCACCTGCAGAAGTAAGGAATCATCCTGAGGCATGATCACATATCAAAATTTAATGATTTAACAAAATGAAGCACAAAAATAATAATTGCAAAGGTGTTACACATCACACCGAGTGGGGCAACATAAAATCACCAGTGAGAAACCCACCGAGTGCCTAAGGTGCCCTAAGTTTACGTTTCCTAGGTGCTATGTCTAGGTGCTTCCCTCCTCGCTGGCACTGGCATCTGAGACAGCCTGCTCACTGTGCTGTCCTGTTGGCCTCGATGACCCTGGCAGGCATCCTCTGGCCCGTGGAGCCTTTGATGGCCCCACCTGGGAAGGAGCTGCTAGTTCCACAGCTCATCGGATGCCACAGGCACTGGCAGAGGGGTGGAGGAGCTGCTGCCCTCATCCGGAGGAGCCCTCAGAGAGGAGAGGCAGCTCCGGCGCCAATGTGAGGTCGCTTCGGACCTCCCTGCTCACCATTAATGGACGGGCTCCTAGCTGGGATACTTGGTGCCCAAACCATCTCCCACACTGGCACTGACCAGCTGAGGTCAATGACACTGTGAGAGCTCGCAGGTCTGAGCAGAGCCTCAGGAGGCCCTGATTGTTCTCCTGGAGGAGCCTCTCCATGAAAGTTGCCACTCTCTCCATGGAGGAAGCATGGCGCTCGGCCATGAGGCTCATTGCACTGGTGATGCTCCGCGTGGACTCCTCCAGCACAGGCATCATGCCACGCATAGCCTCATGTATCTCCGCCAGATCCTCCCGCATACCCTGCTACACTTCCAGCGTCTGCTGCCTCACTGACGACTCCAGAGGCACATCATCAGCCACTGACTGAGCATGTGCCTGGTCCCCAGCAGTCCTCCGACTGCCGGCGCCCTGGGCACTCTCTCTCTCTGTCCGCACCTCAAGTGAGTGTGAAGTGCCCTCATCGCTGTGCCCTGGGACACTAGCTGATGATCTAATTCCCACCAAGGTGCTAGTATCTGCGCTGGTGCCTGCCTGGCAGAGATGGTGTGACGCTGGTGAGTCCAATTGTTTAGGGCCCTCAGGGTTGAGAGGGGGCCCCTCTGCCTCCTCCTTCTAGCCCTGCTCCGTTGATGCTGAAAGGAAGAACAAGGACATTTGATTAGTTACAGTGGAGATAATGTCAATGTGCACGCCTGTCCCCTGGATCAATATGCGCTCCGCCTTCCATAATCGATGGTCAACCCACGTTGCAAGCTTCAATCACTGAGCATTCAGCAGTGCCATGGCTGCTGGAACACACACACTGACCTCAGTGCTTGGCAAACATACCTCCCTGTGGCACCCAGCCTCACCGCCACCGGTGGACCTGGGCACATGGCGCCTCTCCAGATCCATCGCCTCCTGCTCGTATCTGGTGACAATGGCCAACTGGGCTTGGCCTCCGCCAGTCTGCATCCGCTCAGCGGTGTTGTGTGCCGTCTTCTCCTGTAAAGGAGAGAGGAGCATTGATTAGTCCACCCTGTACCTGGATTCCCATCGTATCCCTGTCACCCCAGCCAGAGTGGGGCATTGCAGGGCTCCAGTGATTCATCACCCCACAGCTGCCGCATACTCACACCAAGAAGCCTGGGCTGACCCCCCGCTTGCCCACATGCTGCCTCCATCACATTTGCAAAGCAAGGAGGCACAAGCACGTGGAACACCAAGGGCAGCAGATGGACTGGTGCCCCACCACCTGGAAGCTCCTCTCCCAGCATTAGCAGCAGCCTGACTTTGACATGTTTCGCAGTTCCAGCCCTGTGCCTAGGTGCAGATCCTTGAGGTTGCCCCCAAAACAGAACTCTGGGTGTCAGTGTCACACATGTTGCGGGTACAGAACCCATCTCAGCACTGCCCACTCAGGGTGAACTAGGTATGGGCAATATCTGCTGGCCCACCCAGTGAGGGATACATGCCGTGAAGGATTCAATGCTGTAACTGCACTCAGAGTTGTGGGGGGGCTTGGGGGGAAAGCCTACCTGCTGTGTTAAGTGACCTCTGCCAACATGGTACTCACCCTTCCCGAGCGCAAGAGGTCATTGAATCGCTTGCGGCATTGGACCCATGTGCTTCGCACCACGTCATGGGAGCTGACGATGTCTGCCAACTCCTCCCAGGCACATTTGATCAGGAGGAGGGGGGCCTTCACCTTCCATCTCTTGGAAAGAGGACCTCCCGCCGTGCTGCCACCTCCTCCTCACTCATCAGAAAACCGAGGGGCACACTGCCCCGCTGCCCTACCCTCCTGCCTGGCCTGCTTTCCAGCAGTGCTCTGGGGAGCCCTTCTACTGACCATGATGAACAGCTGCCAGCGCTCTATTTGAACAGCCTGCCGGGACGCCATTGGACCCAACGGTCATTGGGCTCCCGCCGCCACCCGCACACTCCCGCTACCCTCGGGAGCCACGCTTCACGCTGGGCAGGCCTTAAATGGCCCACCCACATAAAATGGCAGCGCGGAGCTGATCACGGGCGGCGATCGGCCCCGTGCCCATTCCCAACCGGCCAGCCCAATGGGGAGAAAATTCTTCCCATAGGAGCATTGGAGAAAACACAAAAATATTTCTAAGGATGGTACAGAATAGAGATTATAGCTATTGGAACAATTAAACAGGTTGGGACTTTCTTCAGAAGATAGAGGTCTTAGTAGAGGACTGATAGAGGTCTTTAAAGTTATGAATGGGTTTGTCAGGATAGGTGTGAAGGAAATATTTCCACTTATGGACGAATCAAAAATCAAGGGGTATATCAATGCAACATAGTTACTAATAAATCCAGTAGGGAAATATGGAGCAAGGTCTTTACTCTAGAGAGTGATTAGAATATGGAATAAAAATAGAAAATGCTGAAAAAAGCTGGAAAAAACTCGGCAGGTCTGACAGCATCTGTGGAGAGAGAAACAGAGTTAAAGTTTCAGGTCTGTATGACTCTTTGAAGGATGAGGAAATTTGAGGTTGAGTAGCTTGCTAAAGGCCACTTGGGCAAAGTACTAGACGGTGAGCAACACCTATGGAACTACACCCCAGAAACAGTAAACACCTTCAAAAGGAGAAAAATGGGCAAAAAAGGGACTAACTTGATTTACTTTGTTAATGTTTAATTTTGTAGTGTTGACCTATTGCTTTAGTTTTCATACCATTACCATTACATGTTGATCACTGGCATCAAGCAGGTGAAAGACTAAGTTATGACATAAGGTTTTAAAATATGGAATTGCATGTTTGGTACTGTGATTTTAGCAGAGTTTGCTCGGAAACTGTGGTGGTGAATTTCCTCAGAATTCCTCTCACTCGACCACTATAAATTCAGTAGAAACCCTGGATATCTTCAAATCCCTGCAGCAGTCATTGGTAGCTCTAGGTTCACTTTCACATTGTCAGAAGTTTCAAGCAATTACAGTTTTATGACTCTCGATGAGGCACCTTTTTTATTTCTATATTCTTCGACTTAAGTGAAAAAGCTAAGCGCCACTTTAACACAGCTGTTTTTCTGTTTATTCTTCCTTCCAGATTTGTGTACCTGTTAGAATGGCCTGAGGGGAAAATCTGTTCTGGAGAGAGATATCAGTTCCCGTCTCTCTCCTGATAAAACTCTTCATCACACCATGGTAAAGGAAGGAAAGAAGCACACACAGTTGAATCATTCATTAGAGTTTTAAAGATCAAGTAAAGAAACATGTTTAAAATTGTCGCTATTTGTAATTCTATGTACGGTATTCTTTTGGCAGAATTGTTTTTCAGCAGAATAAAATGTTTATTGAATAGTTCAGTGTCTAGTTTAGAAATTAGCTTTTATTTTTGCAATCTTATTCATTATATCAAATTCCATTATGTCTTAAGTGTGTTCAAGTACAAGAATATCACACATCAGATTAGAGTTGTACAGATGAAAATCATAATAGAATTTATCTACAGCTTAAGTATTGGCAGAGCACTATAAAGGTACCATGCAGTACACAAAACTAAAATATCTACTTAAAACCAGTTATGCTTTCAGAGTTTTTCTATTAGTAGTGTTCACAAGGTAACATTCAAATTAGGTTGTGTGTATCATGAATTCTGTTCACCCTTCCATTTTTTTCTCTTTCCTCATTCAAAAAAGATCACCGGATAATTAGGAATCAGTAAGGCCATTTGACACACCTTGACTCAAAGATTGATCGCTCATTATGTAAACAATGATTTCTGGGTAACATTGTTTTAAAAATATTCATTCACGGAATGTGGGCTTCGCTGGCTGGGCCAGCATTTATTGCCCATCCCTAGTTGCCCTTGAGGGTGGTGGTGAGCTGCCTTCTTGAGCCGCTACAGTCCATGTGGTGTAGGTACACCCATGGTGCTGTTAGGGAGGGAGTTCCAGGATTTTGACCCAGTGACAATGAAGGAATGGGAATATATTTGCAAGTCAGGATGGTGAGGGGCTTGGAGGGGAACTTCCAGGTGGTGCTGTTCCCATCTATCTGCTGCCCTTATCGTTCTAGATGGCAGTGGTCATGGGTTTGGAAGATGCTGTTGAAGGAGCCTTGGTCAATTCCTGCAATACATCTTGTAGATGGTACGCAGCTGCTACTGTGTGTCGGTGGTGAAGGGAGTGAATGTTTGTGGATCTGGTGCCAATCAAGTGAGCTGCTTTATCCTGGACAGTGGATCAATCAGTTGGAGCTGCACTCATCCAGGCAAGTGGGGAGTATTCCATCACACTCCTGACTTGTGCCTTGTCAATGGTGGAAAGTCTTTGGGGAGAGAGGAGGTGAGTTACTCACAGAATCACAGTGCAGAAGAGGCCCTTCGGCCCATCGAGTCTGCACCGACACGAGAAACACCTGACCTACCTACCTAATCCCATTTACCAGCACTTGGCCCATAACCTTGAATGTTATGAAGTGCCAAGTGCTCATCCAGGTATTTTTTAAAGGATGTGAGGCAACCCGCCTCCACCACCCTCCCAGGCAGTGCATTCCAGACCGTCACCACCCTCTGGGTAAAAAAGTTTTTCCTCACATCCCCCCTAAACCTCCTGCCCCTCACCTTGAACTTATGCCCCCATGTGACTGACCCTTCAACTAAGGGGAACAGCTGCCCCTCATAATCTTGTACACCTCGATTAGGTCACCCCTCAGCTTTCTCTGCTCCATTGAAAACAACCCAAGTCTATCCAACCTCTCTTCATAACTTAAATGTTTCATCCCAGGCAACATCCTGGAGAATCTACTCTGCACACAGTACTCCAGCTGTGGCCTTACTAAAGTTTCATACAACTCCAACATGACCTCCCTACTTTTGTAATCTATACCTCGATAGATAAAAGCAAGTGTCCCATATGCCTTTTTCACCACCCCACTAACATGCACCTCTGCCTTCAGAGATCTATGGACATACATGCCAAGGTCCCTTTGTTCCTCAGAACTTCCTAGTGTCATGCCGTTCATTGAATACTTCCATGTCAAATTACTCCTTCCAGAGTGTATCACCTCACACTTTTCAGGGTTAAATTCCATCTGCCACTTATCTGCCCATTTGACCATCCTGTCTATATCTTCCTGTAGCCTAAGACACTTAACCTCACTGTTAACCGCCCGGCCAATTTTTGTGTCATCCGCAAACTCACTAATCCTACCCCCCTACATAGTCATCTATGTCGTTTATATAAATGACAAATAATAGGGGACCCAGCACAGATCCCTGTGGTACGCCACTGGACACTGGCTTCCAGTCACTAAAGCATTCTTCTGACATCACCCTCTGCCTCCTACAACTAAGCCAATTTTGAATCCACCTTATCAAATTACCCTGTATCCCATGTGCATTTGCCTTCCTTATAAGTCTCCCATGTGGCACGTTGTCAAAGGCTTTGCTGAAATCCATATAAACTACATCAACTGCACTACCCTCATCTACACACCTGGTCACCTCCTCAAAAAGTTCAATCAAATTTGTTAGGCATGACCTCCCTCTGACAAAGCCATGTTGACTATCCCTGATCAAACCTTGCTTCTCCAAGTGGAGATAGATACTCTCCTTCAGAACTTTCTCCAATAGTTTCCCTACCAATGACGTGAGACTCACTGGCCTGTAGTTCCCTGACTTATCTCTACAACCTTTCTTAAATAGCGGAACCACATTAGCTGTTCTCCAGTACTCTGGCACCTCTGCTGTGGCCAGGGAGGAATTAAAAATTTGTGTCAGAGCCCCTGCGATCTCCTCCCTTGCCTCCCTCAGCAGTCTGGAACACAAATCATCTAGACCTGGAGATTTGTCCACTTTTAAGCCTACTAACACCTCCAATACCTTGTCACTCTGTATATCAATTTGCTTAAGAACCTCGCAGTCTCTCTCCCCAAGTTCGATACCTTCATCTTCATTCCCTTGGGTGAAGACAGATGTGAAGTATTCATCCAACACTCTGGCGATGTCCTCTGGTTCCATCCTTAGATTGCCCCCTTGGTCCCTTATGGGCCCTACTCTTTCTCTGGTTATCCTCTTCCCATTGATATACTTATAGAATATCTTGGGATTTTCCCTACTTTTCCCAGCTAGGGCTTTCTCATATCCCCTCTTTGCTCTCCTAATTGCTTTCTTAAGCTCCACCCTGCACTTTCTGTACTCCACTAATGCCTCTGCTGATTTGCTTCCCTTGTACCTGCTAAAAGCCTCTCTTTTCCTTCTCATCGTAACCTGAAAATCTCTGGTCATCCATGGTTCTCTGGGCTTGTTACTCCTTCCTATCACCCTAGAGGGAACATGTTGAGCCTGTACCCTCCCCATTTCCTTTTTGAACACCCCCCACTGCTCCTCTGTAGATTTACCCACAAGTAATTGTTCCCAGTCTACCTTGGCCAGATCCTGCCTTATTTTACTAAAATCCACTCTCCCCCAATCCAAAACATTTTTTTGCAACTTGCCGATTTCTTTGTCCATAACAAACTTAAACTGTACCATGTTGTGGTCACTATCGCCACAGGATTCCTAGCCTCTGACCTGCTCTTGTAGCCACAGTATTCATATGGCAAGTCCAGTTCAGTAGGAGGTGGCCTGACACACAAAGTAAAGCAGGTGAGCTTAAACTCTGCACCAGAACTGGCTGTCTTCAATTCTGCCTTGATTTCCTCGATTGACCCCTCTGTGTGAATCAAATAAACAGAACTGGCCAAATGCAAGCACTCAGGTACGATTCTGGAAAACAGATTTGACTGGGAGACACATCTACTATGTTGAAAGTATAGTTTCTGAGCAGTCGAGGCTACTTTGTAAGACTGCCATCTGTGGAACTTTGCAGGTTGGGCAAAGGCCTGAATGAAGAGATCCTTCCTCCCATCTTAATTTGGGAAATTAGCACCGACTCTGTCAAATGGTGCCTAGGCTTCTGTGATGGAAATAATTCAGTAAGATCTAATTAGCACTGTATATTTTGGATACTTTTAAAAAATAAAATCTGCACTTTTCAAGTTTTTTTCTTTCTACACAACCTTCATCCTACACACGTATGAAAGTAAACCACTTTCTTTGTACACAATTCGAAAACCAATAAATCATTTCTTTTTAATATTCAATGTTTCAAATACAGAGGAGTATCTTAATAACCGACTCCAATCCTCCCTTTCAGTGAAGGATTTTCTAGGTAAATCATACTGCACCATGCTTCAGAGGCATGTCTCGCGAAAAAAAAGATACAAAGCAATAACTAAAGTGGCCCTCCTAATGTTTGACTAGCTGCTATATTGATCTCGTGAACAGCCACCAGGGGTCTTCCTCACTTCACGTCCAACCTCCCTCATTGCATTAAAGATGCTGGTTTTGGACTCCTCGATTTGCCCCATTATCAACACCATGTTAATGTGAGACCAATGCTCCTGAAACATTGCTCTTTAACAGTCTAGATCCATGAGACATAAGGACAAAACACTGCGGAGGCTGGAAATCTGAAATAAAAACAAAGAATGCTGAAAATATTCAGCATGTCAGGTAACATCTGTGGAGAGAGAAATAAAGTTAACCTTTCCAGCTGTTGTCAGAACTGGAAAAAGTTAAGAGATGTAACAAGTTTTGAGCAAATTGCATCAGCAGAGTTTAATTTGCTGAACTGCTGGAATACTTTTCTTCAGTTTTCAGCAATTTCTTCATGGTTGTTTATCAAAATTATTTAATGAATAGCTGCAAGATAAATTTCCATCTTTTTATTTCAGTAATGTTTTCTTTTTAAACAGTAAGGCTGTATGTATCTGCGTGTGTGAGATAGAGAAAAAAACATGTCAGGATGTCACTCCCAATCGCATTGGAATGCTGGAATTCTTGGAAAACTTGGTCTTATTAGAAAATAGAGGTGTGTGAAATCACACTCTAGACAGCCAGAAAATAGCTAATTAACACTTGTACTACAAGTGTCAAAAAGCTCTTTAAGTACCATCCTCAGAGACCAATTAATACATTAACATTTTTTGGAAGCCCAACATTGGGATTAAATAAAAGGGACTTTAAAGAGATTAAAGGAATGACATAAAATGCTGGAAAAACTCATCAGGTGTGGCAGCATCTGTGGAGAGAGAAACAGAGTTAACATTTCTAGTCTGTATGACTCTTCTTTGATTCATACAGACTCAAAACGATAACTCTGTTTCTCTCTGCACAGATGCTGCCAGACCTGCTGAGCTTTTCCAGCATTTCCTGTTTTTATTTCAGATTTCCAGTATCCGCAGTATTTTTCTTTTATCAAAGGGATGACATTGGTTCTCCAGCTCTACTGATTGGATGACCAAAGGTTAAAAAGTAACTTGGTGGTCTGGTTTTTGTTAAGATATTTGAAATTTGTCCATCATCTTTTCAGACACATATCAATTTAACAGACTGGACTTCTGAGAAAATACCAAAGTATTGAAGATAACCCTTTATGATTGGGCATTTAAATTTAATTTATTGGGGACAGGGATTTGTCTCAATCAAAACTGAGATACATACGCCATATTCCTCCTCCAGTCCTGCCTTTAAAAAATCAAAAGGTAGAACAGGAGAAAAGGATCAGGGCACCAACAACCTCTTGGTGGCCCACTGCTGCAGTGAGCTCATGGCGCCAGTGATGGTCTTCAGGGTTGCCTTAACACCAGTCACCCACTGCTGCGGCACATCCAGGAGGGGGAGAGTTACCTGGATGCTTTGTATCAGGAGGCGGTCACACCCGGTAGATTAAGTACCTTAAGTCCGGTCAGTGGTCAGGGTCAGCAGGGTGTGACTGCAAGAGAGGCAGGTAGAGGGATCCTGTGTTCAGGAACAGAGGAGACTCAGCTCTTGACCTTGTCCAACAGGTACGAAGTACTTGCTCCCTGTGTGGATGAGGAAGAGGGCTGTAGGGAGGATGAGCCAGCTGACCACGGCACCGTGGCACAGGAGGCCATTCAAGAGGGGGGAGCAAAAAGACAAGTGGTAGTTGTAGGGGATTCTATAATTAGGGGAATTGATAGCTTCCTTTGTAAGCAGGATCGAGAGTCCCGCATGGTATGTTGCCTGCCCGGTGCCAGAGTGAGGGACATCTCTGACCGGCTTGAAAGGATATTGGAGATGGAGGGGGAGGATCCAGTTGTTGTGGTCCACGTCGGGACAAATAACATAGGTAAGACTAGGAAAGAGGACCTGTTTGGGGATTATCAGGAACTAGGAACTAAATTAAAGAACAAGTCCTCAAGGGTTATAATGTACGGATTACTACCCAAGCCACGTGCAAATTGGCATAGGGACGCGAGAATAAGGGAAGTAAACACGTGGCTAATGGAGTGGTGCGGGAAAGAGGGGTTCCATTTCGTGGGGCACTGGCATCAGTATTGGAACAGGAGGGATCTGTACCGTTGGGACGGTCTCTGCCTGAACCGATCTGGGACCAATGTTCTAGCGAAAAGGGTAAATAGGGTGGTCAACGGGACTTTAAACTAGAAAGTGGGGAGGTGGGGGGGGGGGGAGGGTAAAACTCCAAGAAGTATGACTAATGGGAAACAAAGCAGCAGGTTAGTGTGTGGGGGGGTGGATTCAACTTCGTGGAAAATTATGCAAAAACTGAAAAGAAAGGAGAGCCCAGGAGAGGCTATTAAAGTCTCCAGAACACAAAATAGGACAGAGTGTTTGGAAAAGGCTAGGAATCTAACTTCAAGCACATCAGATAAAGGGACGACAGTGAGAAAGGGGACAGGAAATACAGGACTGAAGGTGTTGTATCTGAATGCACGCAGTATACGAAATAAGGTAAATGAGCTTGTGGTGCAGATTGAAATTGGCAGGTATGATGTGGTGGGCATTACGGAGACATGGCTGCAAGGGGGTCAGGACTGGGAGCTAAATATCCAAGGATATACACCCTATCGAAAAGATAGGCAGGTTGCCAGAGAGGGTGGGGTTGCTTTGTTAGTAAGAAATGAAATTAAATCGATAGCAAGAAATGATGTAGGGTCAGATGATGTAGAATCTATTGAGGAACCGCAAAGGTAAAAAAACCATAATGGGAGTTATGTACATGCCTCCGAACAGTAGTCAGGATGTAGGGCACAAGATACAGCAGGAGATAGAAAAGGTGTGTAAGAAAGGCAAGGTTACAGTGAACATGGGGGATTTCGATATGCAGGTAGACTGGGAAAATCAGGTTGGTAGTGGATTCCAAGAAAAGGAATTTGTGGAATGTCTACGAGATGGCTTTTTGGAGCAGCTTGTGGTGGAGCCCACTAGGGACCAGGCAATTCTAGATTTAGTGATGTGTAATGAGGCAGATTTGAAAAGGGAGCTTAAGGTGAAGGAACCCTTAGGAGGAAGTGACCATAATATGGTAGAATTTACCTTGCAATTTGAGAGGACAAAGCTGGAATCAGATGTAACGGTATTACAGTTGAATAAAGGCAACTACAGAGGCATGAGGGAGGAGCTGGCCAGAATTGACTGGGAGATGAGCCTAGCAGGAAAGACAGTGGAAGAGCAATGGCAGGAGTTTCTGGGAGTAATTTGGGAGACACAGCAAAAATTCATCCCTAGGAAGAAGAAGCATACTAAAGGGAGGATGAGGCAACCATGGCTGACAAGGGAAGTCAGGGACAGCATAAAAGCTAAAGAGAAAGCATACAATGCGGCAAAAAGCAGTGGGAAACCAGGGGATTGGGAAGCCTACAAAGACCAACAGAGGACAACTAGAAAAGAAATAAGGAGGGAGAAGATTAAATATGGGTAAACTAGCCAGTAATATAAAAGAAGATTGCAAGAGTTTTTTAGATATATAAAGGGTAAGAGAGAGGAAAAAGTGGACATTGGGCCGCTGGAAAATGACACTGGAGAAGTAGTAGTGGGGAACAAAGAAATGGCGGAGGAACTGAATAGGTACTTTGCGTCAGTCTTCACAGTGGAAGGCACGAGTGACATCCCCAAAGTTCAAGAGAGCCGGGGGGCAGAGGTGAGTATGGTAGCCGTTACCAAGGAGAAGGTGCTAGGAAAACTGAAAGGTCTGAAGGTGGATAAATCACCTGGACCAGATGGATTACACCCCAGAGTTCTGAAGGAGATAGCTGAAGAGATAGTGGAGGCGTTAGCGGTGATCTTTCAGGAATCACTGGAGTCAGGGAGGGTCCCAGAGGACTGGAAAATCGCTAGTGTAACCCCCCTGTTTAAGAAGGGAGTGAGGCAAAAGACAGGAAATTACAGGCCGATTAGCCTGACCTCGGTCATTGGTAAGATTTTAGAGTCCATTATTAAGGATGAGATTTCAGAATGCTTGGAAGTGCATGGTAAAATAGGGCAAAGTTAGCATGGTTTCATCAAGGGGAGGTCATGCCTGACAAATCTGCTAGAATTCTTTGAGGAGGTAATGAGTAGGTTAGACAAAGGAGAGCCAATGGATGTTATCTACTTGGACTTCCAGAAGGCCTTTGACAAGGTGCCACACAGGAGGCTGCTCAGTAAGATAAGAGCCCATGGTGTTAGAGGCAAGGTACTAGCATGGATAGAAGACTGGCTGTCTGGCAGGAGGCAGAGAGTGGGGATAAGGGTGTCCTTCTCAGGATGGTGGCTGGTGACAAGTGGAGTTCCGCAGGGGTCAGTGTTGGGACCACAACTTTTCACTTTATACATTAATGATCTAGATGAAGGAACTGAGGACAACCTGGCTAAGTTTGCAGATGATACAAAGATAGGTGGAGGGACAGGTAGTATTGAGGAGGTGGGGAGGCTGCAGAAGGATTTGGACAGGTTAGGAGAATGGGCAAAAAAGTGGCAGATGAAATGCAATGTGAGGAAGTGTGAGGTCATGCACTTTGGTAGGAAGAATAGAGGCATAGACTATTTTCTAAATGGGGAGAGAATTCAGAAATCTGGAGTGCAAAGGGACTTGGGAGTCCTAGTCCAGGATTCTCTTAAGGTTAACTTGCAGGTTGAGTCGGTGGTTAGGAAGGCAAATGCAATGTTGGCATTTATTTCAAGAGGACTGGAATATAAAAGCAGGGATGTGCTGCTGAGGCTTTATAAGGCTCTGGTCAGACCACATTTAGAATATTGTGAGCAATTTTGGGCCCTGTATCTCAGGAAGGATGTTCTGGCCCTGGAGAGGGTCCAGAGGAGGTTCACGAGAACGATCCCAGGAATGAAAGGCTTAACATATGAGGAACATTTGAGGACTCTGGGTCTATACTCGATGGAGTTTAGAAGGATGAGGGGGGATCTGATTGAAACTTACAGAATACTGAAAGGCCTGGATAGAGTGGACGTGGGGAAGATGTTTCCATTAGTAGGAGAGACTAGGACCCGAGGGCACAGCCTCAGAGTAAAGGGAAGAACATTTAGAACAGAGATGAGGAGAAACTTCTTTAGCCAGAGAGTGGTGAATCTATGGAATTCATTGCCACAGAAGGCTGTGGAGGCCAGGTCTTTGAGTGTATTTAAGACCGAGATAGATAGGTTCTTGGTTGGTAAGGGGATCAAAGGTTACGGGGAGAAGGCGGGAGAATGGGGTTGAGAAACTTATCAACTATGACTGAATGGCGGAGCAGACTCGATGGGCCGAATGGCCTAATTTCTGCTCCTATGTCTTATGGTCTTATGGTCCCCTGGGCCTGCCTCTCCAAGGCCGTCACTCCGTCTCCATGGGAGAAGCGATGCTGTCTCCTACCTGAGACATGGCAGAGATCATGCTCTGGAAGGATTCCTCCATTACCTGCACATATCTGCTCATAGCCTGAGGCAGCTCTGCTAGATTCTCCCCATTCACCTCTGCAACTCCAACAGGCCGAGTGTGGCCTTCATCAGAGGCCCTTCATCAGGTGGGGCTGCAGCAGGGGGCTGCCCTCCAACAGCCCTTCGACTGCCAGTGGCCTCGCCTGTCACTGCCTTTCCCATCTGCGTCAGCGTGACTGCGGTCCTCACCAGATTGTAACCCGCGGCCGATACGTGCTTGACTCACGACCAAGGTGAGTGTATCTGCGCTGAGTTCAGGGGACAGATGTGAGGCTGCGCCCTGAGACACATCCGGACTGTCACCCTCTGAGGAGGTGTCATGTCGAACACATGGGGGCTGCTCCCGACTCTCTGTGGCAGTCGACCCTGAAAGTGAATTATGAAAACAATTCCTGGAGTGGTGGTGTTAAGGGCCACTCCCATTCACTGCCAGAGTAGCCAGAGATGATGGATAAATGCAATTCTTCCTCACTTTCCATGTCCGCCAATCCAAACTCAGCGTCAGATGTGGACTAAGTGCCCTGCTCCTTTGCCAGCTCCTGGGCTTCCATCTCCACCTCTGTCAGTGAACGAATCTTCACTACTCCTCCCCCCGCCAGTCTTGGATCTCTCCATGTTGTTGTAGGCCCTTGGGTCCTGCAAGCATATGGGGAGAGAAAGTGAGGTTTCCAGTGATTTGAGGAGAATCCCTTATTGCCAGACTGCCCCCATGAGGTGGGTAAGGCATAGAGGAAGATGCAGGTTCCAGTGATGCACACACATGCAGTAAATGCAACTATGGAAGCTGTTGAAGGATACACTTTACAATTCAATGCCTAGCCCTTAACCATTCAGTGCAACTACATTTCCCGCCCACCTTTCATCCGCTTCTTGACAATATTAAACTCAAACTCACCCTCGCAGCGCAGTTGAGGTTACTCATCCTTTTTCAGCATTGGACCGAGTCTCTCGGATGGAGCCAATGGCTGCTCACCTCCACGGCGACCTCCATCCAGGCCTCCTTAGTCATTCGTTATGGCCCTCTGTGGCCATCAGCTGGACATAGAGGACCGTACGTTCCACAGAGTGGCAATCACAGTCAGATTGCCACTCCATTCCTAGTTACTTACCCTGAAATGCAGCTGCACCTTTCTCACCCGACCTTCCGACTCGGGCCAGGTGAGAATAGTGCAGTGCAGTGGGTTCCCAAGGCCTAGCATCAAGTGCAGGCGAGTCAAGGTAAGGAAGCCACGCCCCCTTTACAGCACTAGCTGCCATAAAGCAGGTAGGTTTAAAGGTCCAGCCACTTTGAGAAACCAGGGAGAAGGTAAGTTTGTAAGGTAAGTGGGTATGATAGGGATGGGGTCGGAGGAGTGGTAAAGAGTGGGTTGGGTGGTTGGTGGTCGGGGCAGATCAGGTTGTCAGGTGAGTGGTCAGTGTGATGGTCAGTGTGGGTGTTTGGGTGGTCAAGGAGTGGTTAATGGGGGGTGGGGTCGGCTGGTCAGTGGGGATTGGGGAATGTAGTCAGGGGTTGGGTGTAGTTGGGGGGTAGTCATGGGGGAGTGGAGGGTAGTCGTGGTTCCCGTGGGGGGCTCGGGGTGGCGGGGGGGCATCAGTGCTATAGTTACCCAGAAGCTAGAAGTGAATTTAATTCTTCTAACTTTTTCTGGGTAACTGTTG
The DNA here is from genome assembly GCF_964194155.1 of Cetorhinus maximus. Lineage (NCBI taxonomy): Eukaryota > Metazoa > Chordata > Chondrichthyes > Lamniformes > Cetorhinidae > Cetorhinus > Cetorhinus maximus. The sequence goes on from NC_135893.1 coordinate 49,282,631, forward strand.
CTATCAGGCAGTTGGAACCATCAGAGTATTGGATGGTTCCCAGTGGAGGCCAATTGCCCACTGGAAGTTTGAACTTTCCGGGAAATTGCCATGTAGTCCTTACCTGGGAACTTGCGGGGCCAGTATCACTCTGTGTTCCTGAACAGACTGGAGGGGGGTCACACACCAAGCTCTCGCTGAACTGTGGAGTGATGCCTTTGGGTGGATTGTGATATTTCCAAACAGCTGAATCCATTGATATCATGGACTGAACTTTCACAAAAATGTAGACTTCTACCAAGAGCCACAAAAGTTTTCTGCTGCGACATTCACACATCTGACAAAGCTGTTCAACAATAATCCTCTCACAGAAAGGCTGCATGCAGAATTTCAGCTGTTGCACTGAGCTATCTACCTTTTAAATATGGTGCCTTCTCCTGCATGGGGATCGGGCGACACGGGTTTCCTGTCATCAGTACTGCTCCCACTCCGTGATCCGGCGGCAAGTCCGCGTCTCCCATATTCATGGGCCAGAATCTTCGGGTCAGCGCCGACGTGTAAAATGATGCACGGTGATGTTGGGCGTGGTTCCCGACGTCACCGCACGTCATTCAGATCTTCAGTTCAGCGGGCACGCACCAGAGTCGGTTGTGCGCCCACCAAACTGTCAAAGGCCTATTAAGGTCATTTAAATATCAATTTAAATAATTAACTGAGCTGCCCGTCCAACCTTAAGGTTGGGGGGGCAGGCGAAGAGCCCAGGCGGCCTTCACATTTAACATGAAACCTCATCCATGGGCGGGATGAGGTTTCATGAAGGTTTTTAAACTTCAATAAAAAATGTTCATAAAATTCATAGATATGTCCCAGCTCATGTGACACTGTCACATGAGGGGACATGTTTTAAAAATGTTTTTCTTTCTTTATTTAAATTTTTAAAAATCAAAGTAATCTCCCTGAGGCAGCTCTGTATCTCAGGGAGATTCCTGCATTCTTTCTTTCTTCTGCGTGAAAGAGCGCAGGCCCCGACTCAGCCTCCTCCCTCCCCCGCCCCCACAGGGAGCGCTCAGCGCTTCCAGGTGCACGTCACACTGGGTGGGCCTTAATTGGCTCGCCCACGCAAAATGGTGACGTGCGGCCAATCACGAGCGGCGATCGGCTGCGTGCCCACCAGCGACCCCTCCCACCCAACCCCCCCGACAGGGAGAAAATTCTCCCCATGAGCTTGACATATCCTTCCCACACTGGATTCATAGAAACATAGAAACTAGGGGCAGGAGTAGGCCATTTGGCCCTTCAAGCCTGCTCCGCCATTCCATATGATCATAGCTGATCCTCTATCTCAACATCATATTCCCGCTTTCTCTCCATATCCCTTGGTGCCCCTCATATCCAAAAATGTATCAATTTCTTTCATGAATACATTCAGTGACCCAGCCTCCACAGCCTTCTGTGGTAGAGAATTCCATAGGTTGACCACCCTCTGAGTGAAGAAATGTTTCCTCATCTCAGCCCTAAATGATCTGCCCCGTATCCTGGGGCTGTGGCCCCTGGTTCTAGACTCCTCAATCAGAGGAAACATCCTCTAGTCTGTCCAACCCCGTTAGAATTTTATACGTTTCAATCAGATCCCCTCTCATTCTTCCAAACTCTAGTGAATACAGGCCCAATCTCTCCTCATATGACAGTCCTGCCATTCCCAGTATCAGACTAGTGAATCTTCGCTGTACTTCCTCTATGGCAAATATAACCTTTCTCTCTTCACATATTTAGAGAAACCTTTACAGTCAGTTTTTAGGTTCATTGCAAGTTTACTCTCATACTCCATTTTCCCCTTCTTGATCAATCTTTTTGTCCACTTTTGCTGAATTCTAAACTGCTCCCAATCCTCAGGCTTGCTGCTTTTTATGGCAATTTTATATGTCTCCTCTTTGGATCTAATACTATCCCTAATTTCTTTTGTAAGCCATGGTTGAGTCACCTTTCCTGTTTTATTTTTGCACCTGACAGGAATGAATAATTGTTGTAATTCATGCATACGTTCCTTAAAGATTAGCATTGCCTACCCACTGTCAACCCTTTTAGTAAGGTTCCCCAATCCACCATTGCCAACTGGTGCCTCATACCCTCATAGTTCCCTTTATTTAGATTCAGGACCCTAGTTTCAGATTCAACTTCTTCACTCTTCATCCTAATGAATGATTCTATAATTTTATGGTCACTCTTCCCCAAGGATTAATTAATCCTTTCTCATTGCACGATACCTAGTCTAGCATAGCCTGTTCTCTAGTTGGTTCCTCAATGTATTGGTCTAAAAAACCATCATGTACACACTCCAGGAAATCCTCCTCCACAGTATTATTGCTAGTTTGGTTTGTCCAATCTATATGTAGATTAAAGTCACTCATGATTACAGTTGTACCCTTATTGCATGCATCTCTGATTTCTTGCTTAATGCCTTCCCTTACATCTCCATTACTGTTTGGGGACTTATTGGCAACCGCCATCAATATTTTCTGCCCCTTGGTGTTTCTTATGTCCACCCAAACACATTCACATCATGATTTTCCGAGCCAATATCCTTCCTCACTATTGCATTGATTTCCTCCTTTACTAACAATGCTACCCCACCTCCTTTCCCTATTTGTCTGTCCTTCCTAAATACTCCTGGATGTTCAGTTCACCCTCTCCCTTACCTGAGTATGAATTATAAAAGCAGTGATTTTGGAAATATAAAATGTTTTTTTCTTATGACACTTTATTGTACACTATTAATAATTACATTATTATTTAGCCAAATGCACTAAGTGAAGGATAGCTACCTAATATAAATTAGATGTATAAAGTCAAACCGAGTTACTTACAGAATTGCTAGACTCCAGGTGTGCTTGCTGGGCGAATTTCCCAATCATTTCCATTATGGCCAGATTATGTCGCCACTAAATGGAGCCTTTAATATTGGGCATGAGGACACGTGTCTGTAGAGATGCAATAAAGGCATCTTCTATTTTCTATCAGCAAGAGAAGCAGAACCCTACCATTCAGATGGACAGAAGTCCTTCCCCACCAGTCCTTAGACGATGAATCGAGGGACTGGGGGGGCGGACTCAGGGAAAAGAGCCCAGAGAGGAGGTAAGGGTCCTAGTTTACAGTCCCATCATCGAGGGACTGGACTGGGGAAGACTCAGAAGAGTTCAGGAGGGGAAGGGCCCTTGGCCACAGACATGGTGTCTGACTGTCCCAGGGCCTTCCCCTCTCCTCCCGGCCTCATCCCTAAATCCCAAAGTCCTCCTGAATTAACATTTCAAAAAAATATGAATTATGTTTCCCTATGCTTTTCCCAGTTTCCTTCTACATTTAAAGTACTAAGGTTGCAAAAGGACTTTAAAAGCAACCTGAGTGCACTTCGATTAAAATATTCACAATGCAGAACTAATCTAATCCTCTATTAAAACATAATCCAAAGGATTTGCACAATGCACATTCATAACCCCTTGCAATTGTACGCATTCTGTGTTTGCAGTAGCAACAATTGGCCCAAATCCTCAGCTTCCCCTTTTAACACAATAACGCCGGGCAGATCTGACACTCCCATTCTGCTTCACCAATAGAGATCTTCAGAAAAAGTTGCCTGAAGTTCCAGGGCTACTTAAGCCTATTTTCCACCCATTTCTAATTCATTGCAGAAGTTCTCATCTTCCTGGACAAAGTTTGGGTGATTGAGGTAGAAAGATCTCTTTTGCTTGTAGTTCATGTACTGTTACCGGAACAAATGATTCTATTAACGGTCTAAATGATATCAGTGATGTTAGAAATTGTCACTGCTTCTAAATGTCATCTATCTACATTTTCTAAGATGTGCAATGATGGAACGTACTCGGGTTATGGATTTTTGCATCTTCTGCTTTCTTGGATTTTATGTGAATTTCGGATTTTTAAAACAAAAGCAGATTAAAGCAAAACTAGCAAACCAGGTTCATCGCTTGCCTCCTTGCAGCTAGTTTGGTGAATGGTGAAAGATTTGAAGAATATCGAGGGTACGCTGGGAGAGAGATGGCATCTTGTACAATTGGATCATTGGGCTCTTTAGGGAAGAATTGGGTTAAAACTGTCCAAAACTGCAATTACTGGTGGATTTCTGTGCTTGATTTGTTGGTTAAACTGGGCGGGTTGATGATGAGTTTGTGATATTCTGAGATTTTGTGAAAATTGGACATCGATTGATGGTAGAATGATTTTCTCTTGGAGTTTGCAAAGCAAAGTCCATCTAGCCAGTCAACCCTCCCAGGCACTCACACATACAGATAGAGACACAAACCCATACTCATCCGATCATAGATTATTGTATACATTTGAATTTTGGACAATTGTATCTAATATATTTATGAACATAAAAGTAGTGCAATTCAAATACATTTACTCCTGTTTCTAAACAGAGATAATACAAAGTATTCAATGCTGTGTTTCTGCATCAAATGTGTGAAGGGTTGAAAGTTATGATTGGTGCAGGTTTTTGGAGACAGGTTAATTTTGTCAGTGAATGTATGGGGGGAGTCACCAAAGTGGTTGAATAGTTATTTGGTAGCACAGAACCTGAGTAATGCTGAAAAAAGACATTTTGCCAAAGCTTTTCATCTTCCACTCATCAGGACAATGCCTAGACCAATCAGAGTCAAACTGCCTGCTTTAAATTTCAAACAATGCTTGGCAGCTAACTGTCAGTCACCATTAACTGGTGCATTCTCCATGGCAATGCCTCTACCAATCAGAGTCCACTTGCCAACAAATCAGCACTCTCTTCTCATACAGTATAAAGTTATTGCTTCCCCCGACCTTTGTATTCTTGCGATTGTCCTGATGAGTGCAAGATGAAAAGCTTCAACAAAATGTCTTTTTTCAGGGATACTCAAGTGGGTGAATATTGAATGGAATCTTTAAATATTTCCTGCCTTTGGGACTAGGAGCAGTTCCTGCCAGGCCTTCTGCCTGCACAATTTTATCGGAGGCGGGTGGAACAGGTACCCGCCTGCAAATTGTTCTTTCCCAAACTGGTTTGGTATTGAACTTCACTGGTCTTTGAGTGTCCTGATTAGCCAATCTGTCAGAATGCTCCAACTGGGGGATTCCAGGGACATGCTCAGTTTAAACACAATGGAATTGAGTTTCCTGTTTGGAAAAATCATTTGATTCTGGTGCTGAGAGTGGAAATTTGTGGAAGTCACATGGGTTAATTTTTTGGCATCTGCTGGAATAATATATAGGAGTAAAACAGGGAAGTGGGAAAGGAGGGAGTGTGAGAGAGACAGAGTGAGAAAGGGGGAGAGAGAGACAGGGTGAGAAAGGGGGAGAGAGAGACAGGGTGAGAAAGATGGAGAGAGTGAGAGAGACAAGGTGGAAAGTCAGGAAAATGAGAGACAGAGTGAGAAAGGGGGATAGAGTGAGGGAGACAGAGTGAAAGGGGAGAGAGTGAGAGAGACAGAGAGAAAGGGGTGAGAGAGAGAGGGGCAGAATGGGAAATCAGGAGAGAGTGAGAGAGACAGAGTAGAAAAGGGGGAGAGAGTGGGAAAGGGGGAGAGAGTGAGCGAGACAGAGTGAGAAAGAGGGACAGAGTAAGAGAGAGGACGGGAAAGCAGCAGAGAGTGAGAGACAGTGTGAAAGAGGGAGAGAGTGAGTGAGACAGATTGGGAAAGGGGAGGGACTGAGAAAGATAAAGTTGAAAAGGGGTAGAGAGTGAGAGCGACAGAGTGGGTAAGGAGCAGAGAGTGAGAGAGACAGGGTGGGAAAGGTGGAGAGAGCGAGAGGGACAAGGTGGAAAGGAGGAGAGAGTGAGAGAGACAGTGGGTAAGGAGGAGAGAGTGAGAGAGACAGGGTGGGAAAGGTGGAGAGAGCGAGAGGGACAAGGTGGAAAGGAGGAGAGAGTGAGAGAGACAGTGGGAAAGGAGGAGAGAGTGAGAGAGACAGAGTGGGAAAGGTGCAGAAAGTGAGAGAGACAGAGTGGCAAAGGGGGAGAGAGTGAGAGAGACAGAGTGGGAAAGGGGGAGAGAACAAGAGACAGAGTGGGTAAGGAGCAGAGAGTGAGAGAGACAGAGTGGGAAAAGGACGAGAGACGGACAGAGTGGAAAAGGGGAAGAGAGTGAGAGAGACAGTGGGAAAGGAGGAGAGAGTGAGAGCGACAGAGTGGGTAAGGAGCAGAGAGTGAGAGAGACAGAGTAGAAAGGGGGAGAGAGTAAGAGAGACAGTGGGAAAGGAGGAGAGAGAGAGAGAGACAGGGTGGGAAAGGTGCAGAGAGTGAGAGAGTAATAGCGCAAAGGGGGAGAGAGTGAAAGTGACAGAGTGGGAAAGGGGTCGAGAGTGAGAGAGACAGTGGGAAAGGAGGAGAGAGTGAGAGCGACAGACTGGGTAAGGAGCAGAGAGTGAGAGAGACAGAGTGGAAAGGAGGAGAGAGTGAGAGAGACAGTGGGAAAGGAGGAGAGTGAGAGCAACAGAGTGGGAAAGGGACGAGAGAGAGAGGGACAGAGTGGGAAATGGGAAGAGAGTGAGAGAGACACAGTGGGAAAGGGGGAGAGAGAGAGAGGGACAGAATGGGAAATGGGGAGAGAGTGAGAGAGACAGGGTGGGAAAGGGGGAGAGAGAGAGACAGGGTAGGAAAGGGGGAGTGAGCGAGAGGGACAAGGTGGAAAGGAGGAGAGAGTGAGAGAGACAGTGGGAAAGGAGGAGAGAGTGAGAGAGACAGAGTGGGAAAGGTGCAGAGAGTGAGAGAGACAGTGAGAGAGACAGAGCGGCAGAGGGGGAGAGAGTGAGAGAGACAGAGTGGGACAGGGGGAGAGAGTGAGAGAGACAGAGTGGGTAAGGAGCAGAGAGTGAGAGAGACAGAGTGGGAAAAGGGAGAGAGTGAGAGAGACAGAGTGGGAAAGGGGGAGAGAGTGAGAGTGGCAACGGGGGAGAGAGTGAGAGAGACACAGTGGGAAAGGAGGAGAGAGTGAGAGAGACAGAGTGGGAAAGGGGGAGAGAGTGAGAGAGACAGAGTGGGAAAGGGGGAAAGAGTGAGAGTGGCAACGGGGGAGAGAGTGAGAGAGACACAGTGGGAAAGGGGGAGAGAGAGAGAGGAACAGAATGGGAAATGGGGGAAGAGTGAGCGAGACAGAGTGAGAAAGAGGGACAGAGTAACAGAGAGGACGGGAAAGCAGCAGAGAGTGAGAGACAGTGTGAAAGAGGGAGAGAGTGAGTGAGACAGCGTGGGAAAGGGGGAGAGAATGAGAGACAGTGAGAAAGGGGGACAGAGTGAAAGGGGAGAGAGAGAGACAGAGAGGGAAAGGGGCAGAGGGTGAGAGAGACAGAGTGGGAAAGGGGCAGAGAGTGAGAGAGACAGAGTGGGAAAGCAGGAGAGATTGAGAGAGACAGAGTGAAGGGGGAGTGTGAGAAAGACTGTGAGAGAGACAGAGTGGGAAAGGAGGAGAGATTGAGAGAGACAGAGTGGGAAAGGAGGCAAAAGTGAGAGAGACAGAGTCAGAAAGGGGAGAGAATGAGAGAGACAGAGTAGGAAAGGAGGAGAGATTGAGAGAGACAGAGTGAAGGGGGAGAGATTGAGAGAGACAGAGTGAAGGGGGGGTGTGAGAAAGACTGTGAGAGAGACAGAGTGGGAAAAGAGGAGAGATTGAGAGAAACAGTGTGGGAAAGGGGGAGAGAATGAGAGAGGCAGAGTGTGAAAGGGGGGACGGTGAGAGAGACCAGTGTGACACAGCAGATGATGTGTGGCAGGAGGATCAAATCCACAAGGGAAACCTGATCACACGGTCACAATGATGTTTCAATTTGTAATTTATTTTTGAGATTCATGCCCTAAATTGAGAAGTAAAAAGACTACACGACTTCAGAGATTTTAGGAAACTAAATTAAACATTTATGAACAAAAAAAAATATTCAAAGTACATACATAGTTATAAATGTTACTACTATAATAACACCTAAAACCCCTAATTAATGTGGCTCCCAGTTACACCTCTGTTAACGCAACAGTGAAAACCAATAGATTTAAACAGACCCAGGCAAAGCCACTCAATACCCTGGACAATCAAATTCTTAGTGAGTTTTCTCAGCTTCAGTCCCTGTAGACAGCAACCTGATGCACAGAGGCTGGAGACTTTTCATACCTGTGTTAGATCTTGGAATGCCTTCCCTTCTGACACATTGCCTCATCTCCTTTATACATGTTTCTCTCTTTTTAATGTAAATTCTATTGTTCCAAAATGTTTTTGCAACTTTACTTTTCTCACAATATAAATCTTTCAGAGTACTCATATTATCAGTAACCTTTGGGAAAAATAAACACAGTGTTTGGCTTAGCTTCTTCTGGCTACGTGTAATATCTTACCATCTCTTTGAAATTCAAACTAACCTAATTTCCTAATTTATCTATAAATGCAATTTTTCCGTACACCTCACATTTTAAAACTTCAGCCATGTTTAGGTATTTAGCATTTCAAACCTAGCTTCCAAAGTCTCCAGACCAACTGTTTCCAATTCAATTAAAACCTGCCCCCCCTACACACAAACTGTCCAAACTCCACTATTAACCCACTTTTACAATAAATCACAATAATATTATGAGATATATTATATTTTCATGACAGAGACAGAGTGGGAAAGGGGGGAGAGTGAGAGAGACACAGTGGGAAGGGGGTAGTGTGAGAGAGACGGATTGGGAAGGGGGGAGAGTGAGGGAGAGTGAGTGTGGGAAAGGAGTGAAAATTACAGTATTTCTTCATGGCCACACATGCCAACATTGTGAAGGTAGATCCCCTCAAGGCGAGATACCCTTTGTGTGAAACAAATGGTAGAGTGATGTAAATCAACTGGTAACATTTAGAGATTTGCAACTCACAGTATATCTCTGATGCATTTGTGCATTAATAATGGTGTGATTTGTTAGCATGGGAAGTTTTGTCCCTAAAGATTGTAAAGGTCCTTGATGACCTAGCTGGACAATTTCAGCCCTCTACACAAGGCCTCTGTTTTCAGGTATTGGATCTAACAAGCTAAGGTCTAAATCTTATGCGTGGAGTCAGATTTTTTGAATCAAATGAAGATGGTGGTCAATTTTATGGGAACAATCATCTCCGCACTGTTTAGCTTTTTTAACACTATTGAACTACAAATGTTTCTTAAAGAATCAGTATGGCCTATTGTAATAAGGTTGACACAATAGAAGGATGTACGAAAATGAATGAGGAATGTTCCAAATGCAATGGCAGGAAATTAAAAAACAAAATTAGTGGAAACACCCTGGTACTTGACTGTGCTTGGACAAGAATTTATGCCCCAAAATAATGACAATAGCACCAAGTAAAACTGATACTAATGTATCTCCAAATGGCACCACTGTCAAATGTTTGGCTTTCTGATGGATTTGTATTTCTTGAAAAATGAAAAGAATGTAAATGTCTTTCATTTTTTGGATGGGATTGTGAAAACCAAAATGAATTCTCTTGACTCAGAGTTTGTCAAAAATCCTTTCGGGACAATTAGCATCTCGATCCTTCCAAATATAATTGATTTTAATCCAGCAACATAAGAGACAAATGTATGTAATTCTTATTAACCTGATGTGTAGCAAAGCTTCTCTTTCTACTGCTAGTACTTCAGCAAGGTATAGGGTAAAATACCACTTTTGGTGCAGCAAAGATTATTATGCTAGTGGCAGTGGTCAGCATGTAATGTTCTAGAGGCCCTGCGGGAAGAGGAGATGGTGGATCCTGTTGGATGGTTCCCCGAGCAGACTGTCAAAGTCATTAGGCAGAATACCTCATCGCCAGAGCTTTCATCGCCAGCACCAAGATGTAGCTTGGCTGGTGGTGAGAAAGGCCCTCCCCATCAGATCCTCCTACACGCCCTCGAAGTGGCTGTGGCGGGGAAGAGACCATTGTTCACCTCCTTGTAGATTGTGCCTTTGCAAAGAAGATCTGGAGAGAGATGCAGTGGTTTTTGTCGAGGTTAATCCTGAGCAGTTCTGTGACACAGGACTCTGTGCTTTACGGGCTGTTCCAAGGGACACACACCGAGACAAACATCAACTGCAGCTGGAGGATCATCAACTCGGTGAAAGACACTCTTTAGTCTGCCCGAAACTTGTTGGTCTTCCAGCGCAAAGAGTTGTCCCCGACCGAGTGTTGCAGACTGGAACATTCCAAGGTCCAGGACTACGTGCTGAGGGATGCGCTAAAGCTTGGGGCAGCCGCCGCAAAGGCGCAATGGGGAAAGGTCGCTGTCTAAGACCTTTCTGCCATAGTGCACCGAGGGGCTGGGAATTGTGTAGACCCCTCGGGCTGTCTGACTCACAATGAATGTATCCTGTGAATACTACATGTATCACAATTGTATTGAAGCACCTCAGAGTGCAACATGATCTATGTAGATAACATAAATACCATTGCACTGTCTGACTCTCTGTAATGACCATGTTGAAATGGCTGTAATGTTCATTGGTTGTATTGAAACACCTCATGGTCTATGTGGAAAAGTTGAATCTGATTACACTTTTTGTGATGGCCATTTTGAACTGTTTTGTAACGTTCTTTCAGATATTTTATGAATAGAGTATATTTTTCAAAAAAAATAATTATGCTAGCATTTAGTTTGCAAATGGGGTTTCTATTATGACAACAGACGAAAACCCCACCCGTGTTTTATCCTAGTAAGGGCATTGCACAGTGAAGCACATCTCAAATACACCAACAAGGTTACATTTGCTCTTCTCAACACCTTCTGAGTAGCTACAGGCTCAGGGTCCTGTCGTGCAGCTGCACAAATTGAATTAGGAATGATGGTGGTGCAGTGGTATATCGTAGCCCATCTAATGCTTTGATGGGTATGGGTTCAAATCCCACCATGGCAACTTGTGGAATTTAAATTTGATTACTCCAATTAATTAATAAATCTGCAAATGAAAGTTAGTCTCAGAAATGGTGACCATGAAACTGTCATCGATTGTTGTAAAAACCCATCTGGTTCACTAATGCCCTTTAGAGAGGGAAATCTGCCATGCTTACCTGGTCTGGCCAACATGTGACTCCATACCCACAGCAATACAGGGCAGAAATTTGCACTGAGCGCCCAACCTGACATCATCGCGCACTCGTGCGATATTTCGGTCGATGGGCATGACTGTCGGCAGCGCACAGACACTGTTTAAATTAGAAAGAATAATTTGCATTTCGAGAAGTATGGGATTATCAAAGAATGTCAGCAGAGAATTGTTGAAGGCAAAACATGTTTGAATAACTTGATTGAATTGTTTAAAGTGCTTGACAAAATACCACATAATAGACTTGGTAGGAAAATTGAAGCCCATAGGATTAAAGGGACAGAAAGTAAGGAGAAATGCTGAATGGTAGTTTTAAGACTGGGGGGATATATACAGTGGTCTCCCCAGGGGTTGTATTAGGACCAATGCTCCTCCTCCTTCAGGGACATGTCCTTATTTGTGCAGGAAGTGTTGCTGCAGCTTGAGCTCCGGGTTTCAGAACTTGAGCAGCAGCTAATATCATTGCAATGCATCTGTGAGACAGAGCTTTGTGGATAGCACATTTATAGATGTGATCACTCCGCTGTTTAAGATTATGCAGGGAGGGAGGGAATGGGTGACCACAAGGCAGTCAAAAAGTATCAGACAGGCAGTGCAGGATTCCCCTGAGTGCACCCCATTCTCCAACCAGGATTCAGTTCTGAATACTGATGAGGGTAATGGTTGACCTGGGGAGTGCAGCCAGGGTCAAGTCCATAGCCCCGCTGGTGGCTCAGCTATACAGGGAGTGCAAGGAAGACTGGAAGTGCCAATGTGATAGGTGACTCAATAGTTAGGAGAGCAGATAGGCATTTCTGTGGCCGCAAATCTGATTCCAGGATATTATGCTGCCTCCTTGGTGCCAGGGTCAAAGATGCCACTGAGTAACTGCAGAGCACCCCAAGGGGAAGGGTGAACAGCCAGCAGTCATGGTGCACATCGGAACCAATGACACAGGTAGAAAGAGGGATGTGGTCCTGCAGTTAGAATTTCGGGAGCTAGGTAGAAAATTAGCAAGCAGGACCTCAAAAGTAGTAATCTCCAAATTATTCCCAGTGCCACGTGCATGTGATCAGAAATAGGAGGAGAAGACAGGCGTGTGGCTGGAAAGTTGTTGCAGGAGGGAGGGCTTTAGATTCTTGGGACATTGGGGTCGGCTCTGGGGGTGATGGGACTCGTACAGTCCGGACGGGTTGCACTTGAAGAGAGCCGGGGTTGAGTTCCTTGCAGAACATTTTGCTCATGCTGTTGGGAAAGGTTTAAGCTAGTTTGGCAGGGGGTTGGGGACCTGAGGGTAGATTCAGTCAGGACAAAATCAGAAATGAAAATGGAAGGCAGAAAATCAGTGGATGAGTCTGGAAGGCAGAGGAAACAAAGGTTAGAAATTTTTTTTAAAAGTGTTTGCCAGTGCTCTAGGGTGTCTACTTCAATGCAAGGAGTACAGAAAATAAAGCAGACAAGCTGAGGGCACAGACAGAAACGTGGCATTGTGATATCCTAGCTATTACAGAAACATGGCTTAAAGAGTGACAAGAATGGCAACTGAACATTCCTGGCTAAAGGGTTTTCAGATGAGATAGAGAGGGGATAAAAAAGGAGAGGGGGTTATTTTGGTCAAAGAAACAATTACAGCTTAGAGGAGGGTTGATATGTTAGAAGGATCATCACATGAGGGCATATGGATTGAGCTAAGGAACAAAAAAAGGACAGTCACATTGCTGGGAGTGTACTATAGACCCCCAAACAGTCAGAGGGAGATAGAAGAACAAATGTGCAAGCAAATCTGAGAAGTGCCTAAACAATAGGGCAGTAATAGTAGGAGATTTTAACTACCCCAATATGAACTGGGATAGATTTAGTGTGAAACGAATTAAGGGAGCATAATTCTTGAGGTGCATTCAGGAGAACTTTTTTGGCCAATATGTAGCATGTCCAACAAGAAAGGGTGCAGTTCTGGACTTAGTTTTAGGAAATGAAGCTGGGCAGGTGGAAGAAATGGCAGTGGGGGAGCATTTTGGTGGTAGTGATCATAATTCAGTTCGTTTTAACATAATTATGGAAAAGGACAAAGATAGAACAGGAGTTAGAGTTCTAAATTGGGGCAAGGCCAATTTTACTAAGCTAAGGAGTGATTTAGCAAAAGTGGACAGGAAACAGCTACTTGAAAGTAAATCAGTGTCAGAGTAGTGGGAGGCATTCAAAGGGGCAATTCAAGGGGTTCAGAGTAAACATGAGCCCACAAAGAAAAAGGGTGGGACAGCCAAATCTGGAGCCCCCTGGATGTCAAGGAGCTTACAGGATAAGATAAGGCAGAAAAGCAAAGCTTATGTCAGACACCGAGAACTCAATACTACAGGAAGCCGCGGGGGAGTATAGAAAGTGGAGGGGCGAAATCAAAAAGGAAATGAGGAAAGCAAAGAGAGGGCATGAAAGGATATTTGCAAGCAAAATCAAATATAACACGAAAGGGTTTTATCAATATGTTAAAGTAAGAGGATAACTAAGGAAAGAGTAGGGCCCATAAAAGACCAAAAAGGTAACCTATGTGTAGAGGCAGAGGGTGTGGGTATGGTTCTTAATAAATACTTAGCATCTGTCTTCACAAAAGAGGGAGATGATGCAGATATTGTAGCTAAGGAGGAGAAGTGTGAAGCATTCGATGTGATAAACATAGAGAGAGCCAAATAATTAACGAGATTAGCATCTTTGAAAGTGGATAAATCACCAGGACCAGATGAAATGTACCCCAGGCTGTTAAAAGAAGTCAAGGAGGAAATAGCGGAAGGTCTGATCATCATTTCCCATTCTCACTGGATGTAGGTGTGGTATCAGAGGATTGGAGATCTGCTAACACTGTACCTTTGTTTAAAAAGGGAGTGAGGGATAGACCGAATAATTACAGGCCAGTCAGTCTAACCTCGGTGGGCAAATTATTGGAATCAATTCTGATGGACAGGATGAACTGTCACTTAGAGAGGCATGCATTAATCAAGGACAGTCAGCATGGATTTGTTAAGGGAAGATCGTGTCTGATGAACTTGATTACATCCTTTGAGGAAGTAACAAGGAGGATTGATGAGGGTAGTACAGTTGATGTGGTCTACATGGATTTTAGCAAGGCTTTTGACAAGGTGCCACATGGAAGACTGGTTAAAAAAAACCCATAGGATCTAGGGGATACAAAATTGGCTCAATGGCAGGAAACAAAGGGTAATTGTTGATGGATGTTTTTGCGACTGGAAGGCTGTTTCCAGTGGGGTTCCGCAGGGCTCAGTACTGGCCCTCTGCTTTTTGTGTGGCATATAATAATGATTTGGATGTAAATGTAAGGGGCATGATCAAGAAGTTTTCAGACTTCACAAAAACTGTCCACGTAACTGATAGCGAGGAGGATTGCTGTAGACTGCAGAAAAATATCAATAGACTGGTCAGGTGGGCATAAGAGTGGCAAATGGAGATCAACCTGGAAAGTGTTGGGTGATGTATTTGGGGAGGTCAAACAAGGTAAAGGATTACACAATAAATGGGAGAACACTGAAAGGTGTAGAGGAAGTGAGGGACCTTGGAGTAAATGCCCCAGATCCCTGAAGGTAGCAGGACAGGTCGATAAGGCTTAAGAAAGCATATGGAATCCTTTCCTTTATTAGCCGAGGTATAGAATATAAGAGCAGGGAGGTTATGCTGGAACTATATATTTTTAAAATTCATTTACGGAATGTGGGCTTTGCTGGCTGGGCAAGCATTTGTTGCCCATCTCTAAATGCCCTTGAGAAGGTGGTGGTGAGCTGCCTTCTTGGATCACTGCAGTCCATGTGGCATAGATACACCCACAGTGCTGTTAGGGCACCCACAGTGATAAATCATTAGTTAGGTCACAACTTGAGTACTGTGTGCAGTTCTGGTTGCCTCATTACAGAAAGGGTGTAATTGCATTAGAGAGGGTACAGAGGAGATTTACAAGGATGTTGCCAGGACTGGAAAATTGCAGCTATGAGGAAAGATTGGGCTGGGGTTGTTCTCCTGGGAACAGAGGAGGCTGAGGGGAGATTTGATTGATATGCACAAAATTGTGAGGGGCCTGGATAGAGTGGATGGGAAGGGCCTGTTTACTTTAGCAGAGAGGTCAGTGACTAGGGGGCATAGATTTAAAGTGATTGGTAGAAAGATTAGAGGGGAGATGAGGACAAATTGTTTCTACCCAGAGGGTGGTAGGGGTCTGGAACTCACTGCCTGAAAGGGTAGTAGAGGCAGAAACCCTCAACTCATTTAAAAGGTGCCTGGATTTGCACCTCAAGTGCTGTAACCTTCAGGGCTATGGACCAAATGCTGGGAAGTGGGATTGGGCTGGGTGGCTTTTTCAGCCAGCGCAGGCACAATGGGCCAAGTGGCCTCTTCCTGTGCTGTAAACCTTCGATGATTCTAGTAGGAATTGGCAACCATGAAGTCAGTGGTTTGCCATTGCCTTCTGCAGCATGGCTGACCAGGAACTCTCCCAATCTTTCCACCTGCTAGCAGGTATATTAGAAGGATTTACAGGCTGAAAAAAAAAAATCAATCTGTTTGGCCATGTTACGAACACCTCTGCCAAGGTCATCAAGTCCTGAAGTGGGACTTGAACCCAGAGCTTCTGGCTCAGAGGTAGGGACACTACCCACTGCACCACAAGACCTCCTATTATTAGGACCAGTACTTTTTATGATATGCAGTAAGACTGCTATAAGCAGTCGTCGCATCCTTGAAAATGACCACTTTAAGCGAAACAGCTTTATCAGCAGAATTTAATGCTGGCGGGCTTTTACAGTCCCGCTGAAGTCAATGGACTTTGAATGGCTCACTGCATTTTACAGCCCCAACCCCCAATGTGAATCATGATTTCCCATTGGAATCAATGTTAAAGCTGGAGTTAGGTTCTGTTGGACATTTCTCGCCTGGAAAAAAAAGCAATGTGAAAGTTGAAATACTGTACCATACGTGTGCAGCATTGTGCATTCCTAGCTGAACTAACTTGCAAAATAAAATAAATCACTAAATATAAAAGAAATCTGTAAGAATTCAATCAGATAACACTCACCAGTCTCTCTCTGTCTTCTTAGGCAGCCCCTCAGGTTCAGGAATGATTTACATCTACTCTGGCTCAATGGGTTGGGGAGATGTTTTATCTCTTCAGGGATGCTTTGAGGAAATCCCTAAAGTGTTTCAGTGGAGGTGGCTTTGAGTGATTCCAGGGCCTGAATGCTGGGCATGTTGGCTTGAGGGAAGACCTGGCTGTTGCACTGTCACGGGTAGCCCAAGCACTCGAGCAATATCACCTGCTCATTCTCCAACCTCAAGACTTGTTAAACATCCAGTTCCACTGCTGGGCTGAAGGCTTCACTTGTTTCCTTTGCAGCAGCTGGCACACGACCACCACTGACTGGGCATTTCTCACTCATGTTTAAAAGCGATTAAAGATTCACCAATGGCAAAACTCCAAAATTTAAATCTTCCAACTTTTTGTTTGAAAAAAAAAAACAACTTTAAAAGTCTCACCCAAAACTCTGGCTTTGGATGTTCTGTTTCTTTAAAAATAAATTGATGTTGCCTCAAATACAGCTCCACACTACAGCACAATGGCGCTGAGCCGACAGGGCCCAATGGGGCGCGAAACGCGATGATGCGCGAAACGGGAGAAAACGTTATCGCAGAGATCGGCACTAATCATGAGGAAACAGAACATAAAACAAACACCACTTTACAGCAAATCCATTTATATCGGGGCACCTTAAGATGAGGATTTTCTGTATATTAATCACTGGACTCAGGCACCACAGGGCAAAATTTCAAAGTTTGCAGGTGATCTGAAATCAGAAATGTACTGAGCAATGAGGTGGATAGTAACAAACTTCAGGAGGACAAAGAGAGACTGATGAAATGGGCAGGCAATTGGCAGATGAAATTTAATGCAGAGAAGTGGAAAGTGATGCATGTTGTTAGGCAGCTTGAGGAGAGACAATATAAAAGATTCAATTTTAAAGCGGCTGCTGAATGTTTCCCCATGTCACCACTGTGTTGGTAACTGGAGGGCACAAAGATATAAGGTGTCTGGCAAAGAAACCAGAGGCGCCATGAGGAAACATTTTCTTACACAGTGATCAGGACTGCACTGCTGAAAAGGAAGTAGAAGCAGATGAAATGATAACTTCCAAAAGAGAGTTAGCTAAATACTTGAAGGAAAAAAAATACAGGGCTAAGAGGAAAGTGCAGGGATATGGGATTATTTGGAGAGCTCTGCCAAATTAAGAGGCATGAAGGGCCAAATGGTGCTCCATCGTTCTGTGATTGTAAGATTGTAAATGGGAGGGATAGATCCCTAGAAAGGGAAATAAATTAAATGAGAGTGCACAGGGATATAGGAAGGGAATTAAGAGAAAAGCACAGGAACAGTGGCAGAGAGATTGAGATGTAGCTTTACGAAATTTTGATTTTGCATTTTGCTATTAGCTCTTTTCTGCTGTTCTATGAATGCAACTTGAAACTTGTTTTTAAATGAAATGGCATCAGTCCAACGTTTTAATCACAAATCTGTTAAATAAACAAGGTGCTTGTGCACATAGCAACCAGCCATAAACCTGAGACAATGCCTGAGCAAGACTAAGGCACTCACACAGTGAGGGGGTCAGCAGCTGTAACCAGGCAAATGCGGGTTAATTTTCACATACTGCTGCTCTGCCATGTGCTGGACCACAAGTATATTCCCTAAATCCAGTGTGGGCCACTTTCCTCACTCCCACCTAATTAAAATATGCAGCACAAAAAATATTAGGCACCTGAAAATGTCTTTCGAATAATATTAAGTAGCAATTTCTCTTTCAAAGTTATATTATTGGCACCAATGAAGCCTCATCCTTTTCTTGAAGTAAAAAAATGTTTCCAATGGCAAGTGTGCGTGAGACATTCCCCTCCCCTTCGCCGCGCCCCCCCCACCCCCGACATAGCCCTATGATAAAGGAACGGGAACAGGCCAGCTGGAATTATTACAAGACAGATCCAGCAGTGGTGGTGGCACAGTGATGTACAGTCGGGAGGGAGCTGCCCTGGGAGTCCTCAACATCGACTCTGGACCCCATGAAGTCTCGTGGCATCAGGTCAAACATGGGCAAGGAAATCTCCTGCTGATTACCATGTATCGCCCCCCCACCCCCCACCCTCTCAGCTGATGAATCAATGCTCCTCCATGTTGAACGCCACTTGGAGGAAGCACTGAGTGTGGCAAGGGCACAGAATGTACTCTGGGCGGGGGATTTCAATATCCATCGCCAAGAGTGGCTCGGTAGCACCACCACACAATGAGCTGGCCGAGTCCTAAAGGACATAACTGCTAAATTGGGTCTGCGGCAGGAAGTGAGGGAACCAACAAGAGGGAAAAACATACTTGACCTCATTCTCACCAAACTGTCTGCCGCAGATGCATCTTTTCATGACCATATCGGTAGCAGTAGCCACTACACAGTACTTGTGGAGACCCGTCTTCACATTGAAGATACCCTCCATCGTGTTGTGTGGCACTACCACTGTGCTAAGTGGAAATAGATTTCAAACAGATCTAGCAACTCAAGACTGGGCATCCATGAGGTGCTGAGGGCCATTAGTAGCAGCTGAATTGTACTTGAGCACAATCTGCAATCTCATGGCCCGGCATATCCTCCACTGTACCATTACCATCAAGCCAGGGGATCAACCCTGGTTCAATGAAGAGTGCAGGAGGGCTTGCCAGGAGCAGCACCAGGCATACCTAAAAATGAGGTTCCAACTTGGTGAAGCTACAGCTCAGGACTGCTTGCATGCCAAACAGCTTAAGCAGCAAGTGATAGACAGAGCTAAGCGATCCCAATAAATGGATCAGATCTAAGCTCTGCAGTCCTGCCACATCCAGTCATGAATGGTGGTGGACAATTGAAAAACTCACTGGAGGAGGAGGCTCCACAAATCTCCTCATTTTCAATGATGGAGGAGCCCAGCATATCAGTGCAAAAGATAAGGCTGAAGCATTTGCAACAAACTTCAGCCAGAAGTGCCAAGTGGATGATCCATCTTGGCCTCCTCCAGAGGTCCCCAGCATCACAGATGCCAGTCTTCAGCTAATTTGATTCGCTCTGTATGATGTCAAGAAATGGCTGAAAGCACTGGATACAGCAAAGGCAATGGGCCCTGGCAATATTCCGGCAATAGTACTGAAGACTTGTGCTCCAGAACTTGCTGCGCCCCTAGCCAAGCTGTTCCAGTGCAGCTACAATACTGGCATCCAGCTATGTGGAAAATTGCCCAGATATGCCCTGTACACAAAAAACAGGACAAATCCAACCCAGCCAATTACTGCACCATCAGTCTACTCTCAATCATCAGTAAAGTAGTGGAAGGTGTCATCAACAGTGCTGTCAAGCGGCACTTGCTTCGCAATAACCTGCTCACTGACGCCCAGTTTGTTCCGCCTGGGCCACTCAGCTCCTGACCTCATTACAGCCTTGGTTCAAACATGGACAAAAGAACTGAACTCCCGAGATGAGGTGAGAGTGACTGCCCTTGACACCAAGGTAGCATTTAACCGAGTGTGGCATCAAGGAGCCCTAGCAAAACTGGAGTCTATGGGAATCAAGGGAAAACTCTCCACCTGAAAACTCTCCGCTGATTGGAGTCATACCTAACACAAGGGAAGATGGTTGTGGTGATTGGAGGTTAATCATCTCAGCTCAGGACATCACTGCAAGAGTTCCTCAGGGTAGTGTCCTAGGCCCAACCATCTTCAGCTGCTTCATCAATGATCTTCCTTCCATCATAAGGTCAGAAGTGGGGATGTACACTGATGACTGCACAATGTTCAGCACCATTCGTGACTCCTCAGTTATTGAAGCAGTCCATGTCCAAATGCAGCAAGACCTGGACAATACCCAGGTTTGGGCTGATAAGTGGCAAGTAACTTCACGCCACACAAGTGTCAGGCAATGACCATCTCCAACAAGAGAGAATCTAACCATCACTCCTTGACATTCAATGGCATTACCATCGCTGAATCCCCCACTATCAAAATTCTGGGGGCTACCATTGATCAGAAACTGAACTGGACTAGCCATATAAATACTGTGGCTGCAAGAGCAGGTCAAAGGCTAGGAATCCTGTGGCAAGTAACTCACCTCCTGGCTCTCCAAAGCCTGTCCACCATCTACAAGGTACAAGTCAGGAGTGTGATAGAATACTCTCCAGCTGGATGAGTGCAGCTTGCTTGATTGGCAACACATCCACAAACATTCACTCACGCTACCACGGATACACAGTAGCAGCAGTGTGTACTATCTACAAAATGCACTGCAGGATTTCATCAAGGCTCCTTAGACAGCATCTTCCAAACCCATGACCACTACCAACTAGAAGGACAAGGGCAGCAGACACATGGGAACGCCACCAGCTGGAGGTTCCCCTCCAAGCCACTATATTTATCCCTCCCTAACAGCACTGTGGGTGTACCTACACCACAGAGACAGCAGCAGTTCAAGAAGGCAGCTCACCACCACCTTCTCAAGGGCAATTAGGAATGGGCAATAAATGCTGGCCTAGCCAGTGACACCCAGATCCCATGAATGAATTAATTTTAAAAATAGTGACAACATTGTGCCTCACCCATGTACATCTCTCTCTCATAAATGTTGGATAAGAAATACAAGAGAAGTTAAAAAGACCATTAAAGCACATTTCTCTGTTACACAGGCTCTTCCATGTTGACTGTTTATGCCTCTGCCACACTAACCAGCAACTTATTTAAAAAGTATCACTGAGTAAAGAAGTTCTTTGTAATATTTGATTTAAATTTAGTTTTCACTGAAGTTAAATTTATGCCCTTTGAGCAAATCTCTCTGGAAGTGTTTAAATGGCTCCTGTTCTTCCAGTCTCCAGACTGTCCAAGACTGGGCGTACCCCCAAAGTTGCACTTCAAGACCCTGTGAAAGTCCCAACACAATGACTCTGTTGGAATTGCCCGGGAAGTTTGAACTTGTGCTGGACAATTCCCTTGCTCACCGGGACCCCCCCAAAAACGTCTTCGACTCTGAGTTAAATTCAGAGATTTCGGGCAGTTCTGACTCACTAACCTCGACAGTTACACAGGAAATGTTAGACAAAAAATCCTAGAGTCTAACTCCTAGGCAACCATATGACTGATACCCCTGAGTCCCCCTTTCACACTCCCTATCTGCCAACTACCCCCTGACTGCCCCACAACCTGACCTGACTAGCCCCCACCACCCAATTCTCCCCTGTTTCTTTGCTCATGTGAATACATCTGGAATTCCATGGGTCTCCCCCATGTGTCAGAGTTAAGATAGAAGACTGGGAAACCTGTGGAGAATTTCAGCACCATGGAGAGCTTATGCAAGTAATTTAAGTGTCCACCATAGGAGAGGGGTGACAGTTTGTAAGTTAAATACAGTATTATGAAAAGTAGATTGAAAGGTTCAACATAGTATAAGGTAATGCTAGTCAACATGAATGCCAGTATATATAAGTAGTTCCATTCAGTATTTAAGTTGCAATACATCGAAATATATTATTTGAATTTGCAATCATCAGCTTATATGCATTGAAGTTTATTCCAGCACTCATTGACCATCCATATACGTATAAACAGGAGCTGGATATGAATCTATCAAGTAAGGTTTATCAGATAACTCAATTAGCCTGCTTCGGAACTCTCTTACACACCCAGTATAAAGGGTGATGAATGTTTGCAGCCTTCTGTGTGCTGGTCAACAAGCAAGAATTCATTTTCAATGGATCTTAATTACAGTTAAGTGAATCACCACGGAACCACACTGCAACACTGAGTGGAATGAGGTCACTTCTTGCAAGGATCATCAATTCAGGCACAGGGATGTTTTCCACAATGGCATTTCTCCATGAATGCTGTGCCCTGTTATTTTCCTTTTGAGGGAGAGATGGCCTTGTTAAAAGGAATGTGAGTGGCATTGACATTTGGGATTCCCCATATTAGCTCATGCATCCCAGCATGATCAGAGGTGCATGTGCACTACCCTTTTAAACAAAATGGTTTTGAAAAATAGTCCATGCCATTCCTGACAGGTGATGTGAGGTCAGAGTGGTTGTGAATGCTTGTGTGTTTGCAAATGTTGCATTTAGAACACAGGACCAGGAGTAGGTCATTTAGCCCATCAAACCAGTTTGGCTAGTCGATTATATCCCAGCTGATCTGTATCTTTATTCCATTTACTCCATTTGGTTCCATATCCCACAAAAAGCTTTGCCCAACAAAGATCTATCTGAAGAAGAGTCATATTTGAATCAGAACATTAACTCTTTCTGTTCCAACAGATGTTGCCTGACCTGCCGCGTATTTCTAGCTCTTTCTGTTTTTATTTCAGATTCCCAGCATCCACCATATTTTACTTTTATTAAAAGTCTTTCAGTTATGGTTTTGAATTTCTCAATTGGGCACAGTCTCAACAGCATTTTGGGGGAGAGAGTTTCAGATTTTCAATGCCCTTGGTATGAAGTGCTTCCTGACATCATCTCTGAACAGCCTAACTTTTAAAGTTATCTCCCATTGTCCTGGACATTGGGCCAGTGAAAATAGTTCCTTTCTAATTACCCTATCAAATCTTTATTCATGTTAAACACATGAATTAGGTCATCACTTAATCTCCTATACTCAATGGAATACAAGTCTACTCTATGCAACCTATCCTCATTATTTAGACACTCTGAAATCCAGGCAGCAACTGAACAAGACTATGAGGGGTAAGGGGGTGAGCAAAGGCTCTATAATGCTACTATGGTACAAGACTTGGATCGGCAACAGTGTCTTGACTTACCTTGGCTATTGCTGCAGGTGCATTTAATGGAGTAAAACATCTCAAGGCACTTCACAGGAATGTTAGAAAACAAAATTTAATTAATTTAAAAATCTACAATAAGATCTGATGAGTGTGTTATTCAGCTGCCTCTCAAAGAGAAGGTAGCTCTCGAAAGGAACAGGGTAGAAGCAATTGTCAAAGTAATCTATAAATAATGGGTTCTATCCTGGGCACACTTTGCATTTTATCTTTGTCCTCTGCGAAACATTTATCACAATGTAGGGAGCAAGCACGCCTCCAAAAACAGTCTACATTGCAGAAGCCAAAAATCCCCTCGGCCTGAATATTACACTCCCTCCACTGGCAGGTTTGTGGGCAGGGAGTGAGTGTAAAATTGCTTTGGATCGGCTTCCCACTGGGTTCCTGCCCACCCCGACCTCTCAGCAAGATTACGCTGGGCTGGGTGAGGCCTCAGCCCCAAATAAGGTCCTTAAGTGGGCAATTATTGACCACTTAAGGGCCGTTTCCCATCCAGCCTCATTTTTTTAGGCTAGCGGGAGGAGTTCCTGAGTATGTGGGAAGCCTGAAAATAATTGGGTTCAGGCCTCGGGTGGGAAGGTGGGGGTGCTTCCATCAGAAGCCCTCTTTTAACTTTGGAAGCCAACCCGCCACCCCCCTCCCACTTAATGTCCGGTAACCCCAGGACCTCCCTCCCACCCGCAACCGGCCTATCCCACAACACCCAAATCCCCCACTATACACCCACCCAAGCCTCCCCTACCCTCCCCATCCTGAGACCCCCTGAACCTACCTCTTCCTGGAATCCCAGGACTTAGGCTCCAGGGACTGCATGCAGTCCCAGTCCCAGTCCCAGTTCACCACAGCTTCTGGCGCTGCAGGGTCTAGAGAGTTGCCGGCCAATCAGATTGGCTGGCAGCTTTCTAAGGTGGTACCTCCTCCCGATGGATGGGTGGAAGTCCCGCCTGCAGCCAATTAACACTCGTGTGAATTCGCTGCGGGGCAGATAGTGTCGACAGGAATGTATTCTTTGGATGGTGGGACAGGAAACCCCACCATCCTAAAAATCCTGGCCCTAGCACTAAAAGGATAAAAGTGAACAAAATGTGACAGCTAACCTGCTTGTTCACAGGGATGTTAAAGATCTCATTGTACTGTTCAAAAAGAGTAGAATGCTCCTCAGACTTCCTAGATAACACATTTTCTTCAACCAAAACCACCATAAAAGAGATTAACTGGCTTTTCATCTTATTTACTGATATCTAGGCTTAGGTTTGGAGTAGTTACATCGAAGGACAAAGAGCTTTCAATAGCTCCTTGAAGGTTTAATTGGGAACTATATTCTCTGGAGTTGAAATGGCAGGTTTATATCTAATGGCTCGATATTATTTGAGGAATAAATACTCTGTCTCCTTGAAATCTGCCTGTTATAATTTCAGTAACTATCATCAAAGAAAACAGCTTCCTAACGACCAATCTTGTTCCATGACAAAGTTTTTGTTTAGGATTCAAGTTTCATAGCAACATAATAGCTGCTCCTTCCTTGAATCTGAGTTTGTGCGATGGCAGGGCCATTGAAGATAGAGTTATAAAACTCTGGAGGATATAGATTGTTCTCATCTTCTTCATCTTTAGAATCAAACCTGAGAACTTTTCCAAAACCTTTTCATTCAAATCTAGTGAACATTCATTTTTAACAGAAAGAATAGCTTTTGAATAATAAGTTATATCAAAGAACTGTCTCCACCATGTTGCCACACTTAGCCAATTCCATCATCTCATTCACCCCTCCCATGACATCTCTCCCATGTCATTCCCTCTCTCCCATGTTGTTCCATCCTTCCCATACCATCCCTCTCTTGCCATCCCCATCCCTCCCATCAATCCCATCCCTCACAGAAACAATCTCTCCTGCCAGGGTAGCTTTGTTGTTGGGCTCCCCTTACCTTCTGCTGCTGTTGTTCTCCACTAACTAAACCCCGCCCGCCCCCCCCACCCGACCCTGTCACACGCTCCAGTTCTCTGTGCATCCATGTGCAGCAGCACTGCCCAGCATATATACACTACCCATCAATAGAAATGCCCCTAAAAATGACCAATCAAAGGGTGCAGAAGGACAAAAACTGAGTATTATTAATAGTAGGTACTCAGAATATGAAAGTGCTGCATGTGGAGAGTATTTTAATAATGCTTTTTAAAAAACAGCTATTTAAGCAAAGATAATTAGATGGGTGCACCTGCTCCTCACTGCAGAGTCTGCCTATACTAGGCAGCATGTTGGACCAGGAAATCGATTCTTCAGTGTAGTGTACTAGGCTCAAATATCTTCAGCTGCCTCATCAATGACCTTGCCCACAAGTTAAGGTCATATGTGGGGGTGTTCACTGATGATTGCACCATTTCAGTACCATTCGAAATTCCTACTGAAGCAGTCCATGTCCATATGGAGCAAGACCTGGACAACATTCAGGCTTGTACTGATAAGTAGCAAGTAACATTCTCTTCACACAAGTGCCAGCCAATGACTGTCTCCAATAAGAGAGAATCTCCCCTTGACATTCAGTGGGATTATCATTGCTGAATTCCTCACCATCGACATTCTGTGGCTTAGTATTGACCAGAAACTTAACTGGACCAGCCATTTAAATATTGCGGCTCCAAGAGCAGATCAGAGGCTGGGGATTCTGTGGATGGTAACTTACCAACTGACTCCCCAGTGTCTGTCCACCATCTACAAGGAACAAATCAGGAATATGATGGAATACTCTCCACGTGTCTGAATGTATGCAGCTCCACAACATCCTACTTAAATATCACCCCATCCATCACCTTGAACATTCACTCCCTCCACCAGTGACGCACAGTGGCAGCAGTGTGCACCAGCTACAAGGTGCACAGCATGAACTTACCAAGGCTCTTTCAACAGCACCTTCCAAACCCGCGACCTCTACCACCTAGAAAGGCAAAGGCAGCAGACACATGGGAACACCACCACCTGCAAGTTCCCCTCCAAGTCACTCACCATTCTGACTTGGAAATATATCGCTGTTTCTTCACTGTCGCTGGGTCAAAATCCTGGAACTCCCTCCCTAACAGCACTGTGGGTGTACCTACACCACATGGACTGCAGCAGTTCAAGAAGGCAGCTCACCATCACCTTCTCAAGGGCAACTAGGGATGGGTAATAAATCCTGGCCTGGCCAGCAATGTTCATATTTCATGAATAAACAAAGATGCCCAGAGAGAGCAGGATTCTGGGTAGAGCAGAGAACCGAGAAATTATATCATTCACACATTAATGTAGCCAAAATGGCCAATCTTCAAATCAGCATGTTGAAAAGTATTTGTCTTTGGGGACATGGAAAACTAAAAGGAGATGTCTATCATTTTGTTATAATTATATCATTTGAAAATGGGTTGATTAAGGGGTGATTTCACTGTTATCTTAAAATTACGAACAAATGAAAAAGACAAACTAGGCCATCAGGTCCACCCCACATTCATGATGGCTGGTGAATCATGACTAGACCCCTCATTACCCAGCTCCTTGACCCCTGTATCCCTGCAGCAATGTAATGACCAAGGTTTTATGATCAGCAGCAAAGGAACACTACTTGCCATTCTTTTTGCTAAAACGGTTCACAAAGTTTGAGTGGGCTCTAGAGTTCAGTCTTTCTCTTTTCCGCCTTCAGTTTGAATTTGGTGTCTTTTATCGGAGGATCTGTGGAGTGCAGCATTAGGACGGGCAGCAAGGGAGACTAACATATCAGTCAGATTACAGAACTTTCACAGACACAAAACAGGAAATAAAAAGCAAGAAATATAAATTGCATTTGAATCATTGAACAGAAAGTGAAATAAAGATTAGGGCATACATACTTAGGATTAAGGGACAAACTTAAATAGCAAAATGAAAACTATAAAAAAAGTCCTACATCTTTACAAAAGTTGTAACATTTAAATTTTCTTCTTTGGGAATGAGACTCCAAACTTCCAAAATTAATTTTTCAAAGCCAGAAATGTTGTACATTCGATATTATAACATAGTGTGTTGGTAAAAGCTCAGTTACTCCTGCTTCAACAAGGCTTAAATTTTTCATCAATCTTTATAGCAGGGCTTCCCAGACTGTTTGTCGTGGCCCCCAGTGGGGTCACGAGAAGAGATTCTGGGGTTGTGAGCTCTGAAGCAGCAATTCTTTCTGTGGAGCTCCGACTGAATGTTAACAGTAACAAGTAACTAAATCCTCATGTTGTTTTTAACGGTGGACATAGCCTAACTGACCGATCTTTGAAGCCTAATTCCTGCTCCAAAAAGCCAGTGAAAAGGTAGGTTTTTGAAAATTATTGAAGATTAAACGTTACCCCCTGCCCCTCCTGCTCCTACAGGCCTTCACCCACCCCCCACCCTCCCCCCACTTTCAGGGCTTCCACTGAAGGGTCATAGCAATTTTCAAGCCTTGTAAAGGAGTCACAGTGGGAAGAAGTTTGGGAAGCAAAGATTTATAGCAAGATTAGTGGGAAATTAGTTTGAGTTCATGTCAATTCAATTATTGTGTGTTGATTCCATAGGTGAAGACTGTTATGATGTGGCAGATGATGTGTGCCAGGTGGACCAAATCCACAAGGGAAACTTGGTCATGCTATCACAATGGTTTTGCAATTTGTATTTATTACTAGAAGATGTGTGCACTAAATTCAGAAGTAATGAGCCCACTAAGACCTTTAGAGATTTTAAAAATTAAGTTAAAATATTTATTAACAAAATAAAATATTTCAAGCACATAAGACTACAATTATTAATACTATAACAACTCCTAAAATTCCTAATTAACCTGAATCCCAGTTACACACCTCCTTAAAGGCAGCAGTCCAAAATAGATTTTAGATTAAAAAAAACAGCAAGTTACCACAGTACCCATTTGACAGTGGAATTTCCAAATGGCTTTCTCCAACTTTAGTTACTGGGCACAACAGACCTATGCACAAATGACTGGAGGCTTCTTCAAGGCTGTTTCACACACTTCTGTTAGATCTTTCATGGCCTCCACCACATAGCCTTTCATTCTCCTTTATATATGTTTCTCTCTCTTTGATATGTAAATTCCATCGTTCTGTATATCTTTGGAAATGTACTTTCCCAAAATATAAACATTTTCATGTTACCAATATTGTCAGTAACCTTTGGGAAAAATAAACACACTGCTTAGCCTTGCTTATGTGGCTAGTTGTAAATATACTAACATCCATTTGAAATCCAAAGCATCCCTTTACTTATCTAAAAATGCAAATTCCCTTCACACCTTACATGCAAAGACAACATCCATGTTTATTCATTAGCATGTACACTTCTACACCTAGGGCAGGGTTTTCGGGTCGTTGGGCGGGCGTAGTGGGTGGGCCAGGGAGTGGCCAGGAAATGGTCTGCCATCTGCGACCGACCCCAGACCACGATCTCGCTGAGACGCTCAGCGCTGCCAGGGTGGGGGCAGGAGGAGGGCAAGTGCCAAAGTCTGTGCATGCACGGCACAGCACATACCGAAAGCTCTCTGAAGGCAGGGAGCTGCCTCAGGGAGCTGAACAATTTTAAAATAAAAAATGAAGCTTTTTAAAATCTGAAAAAATGTCCCGACATGGGACTCACAATGACAAACAGAATAAAAATTCTGTCTAAAACTTTATATTTATTTTTTATTTAATTGTGGAAACCTCATCCCGCTCATGGTTAATCAGAGTATCTCTGACAGCAATTTCCAGATCTGCCTTTTTAATTGCACATATGCAGATATGTGAAGTTACTGTCAGTTTTACCCTGTAATAACAGCGAACACTCTCAGTCTTGCTATGATTACCATTGCAAATTCTGGGCCATTATATCTCTGTCATTTTTTTTAACAAAATGCCATGGTGCCATATTTTAGCATATGTGTTAAGCCATTTCCTCTAATGAGCTAATGAATGAATTAAAATGGTGTGTGGAGGAATTTCATATCAACAATTTCTTTGTTAAGATAGCAGTGAGGTTCCTTCAAACTTGAAAGCTGTGTATTTGTAAGAACATTTTTAAAATTCCAAACATTTATTTCTTCTTCACCTGAAAGTGAATTTTTGATACAGAAACTGCAACCTGGAGATGTGAAAAGAATGGGAAAGCCCATTATTCTGTTGCAACAAAATATTACAATATGTAATATCTTTTAATGATTCTAACATTTTTTTCATCTCCTTGAGGATCGTCCAGGAAATCCACAAGATTGCAAGAGATGAGTTTCACTCCAGCACCATTGCAAGGACCAGGGCAGCCACCGACTGTGATCATAAATCAACATTTTGGAGGGATTCCTTCTTTAGATAGATAAGGTAGCAAAGATAACAAAGACTGTGTATATAATATTAAATATTTTAACTTGGAATCTATAAATAAGATTTTTAAAATTAATTTATTGTAAATAAATCTCCCAAACATATCAGGATAGTGACTTCCAGAAGTCCAACTGTACAGCAAGGGGAATACACACAAAATAATTCTGCAGGACAAAGCCAACCATCAGATAACAAATGGTTTAAATCAGATATACTTCACATTTCAGTAATTGTTTTTCCAAGTAAATGCACCTTCTCGTATGACCATCCATGCTTTAATGAGACATAGATTGGAACTCCTTAGCACATTAAAGACCCATTACACTTTATAGAGATGGTTAACTTACCAAGAATACCCACCAATGCCGTACTTATTGCAATGACCATTGAAAGTCTATACGCAAAGATAGAAACCCACAGAGGTATGCTGGTTGTTTGGAATATCTTTATTAAATTTCTCCAGCCTGACAGACCACTCGAAGTTAACCCAGTTACTGCACTTTAACAGAAACAGGACACAAGCAACTCTAAACTAAAGTGACAAACAATGTAGAAACATACAAACACTTAAAATCTGAAAAATTGTACAAAACACGAACACAGGGTAAACCACCTTTAAAAATCAAAATATTACATATGAACAATGCAACGTAGTCTATGCAAACTGATATAAACAGTACCAGATCTTTTATATAACAGGAACTACTTTAAGGACTACACTTACGGGACACCTTGGAACAGGGAATGAGGACAAAGCTATCAATAGGCATTTCATGCAACAGGGGCTTCACTCCATGGAAATTATGGGGTTTGAAACGAATATGAACTGGACACCAGCACAAAGGAAAAGAAAAGAGAGAGGGTGGATTGCAAAATTAGCTTACCAATGGTTTGAGTCAAGTATAAGGCAGGACAGTTTTCATCCAGACTTAACACTGAAAATACCCATAAAAATCCCCTGCCTGACAGGACTCTTAATACTTATAGTATGGGTATATGAGCGTCAGCCAACTACTAAGGTAGAGGAAAAGAGGTAACATGCCCTGAAATGATGGGGGCAGACACTGTATGGATTTGGTGGTTGAAAACACTACTGAGCCTAAACTAGCTAATTTATTTAGTTCACCTAGGTTAGCTAAGGCTAAGGGCAGAAGCTATTTCTTATGTCCCTTCAAAATGGCCTCCTGTTGATGTGCTTGATGACAGTGGCAGTGGGGTCAGCCAGAATAACCGCTCCAGAATCTCCAATCACAGGTTTCCTCTGACCTGCCCTTGCTGCTCCTCCAATCATAGATTCTGTCTCTTGAGAGGCAGCATGAGCGGGAGAAAGGGAACCTGTGATTGAAGGAGTTGGAGCAATAAGCATGGGAGAGACAGAATCTCCTCAGATTTTTCTTTCATTTGTTTCCCCCATCATTGATTTTTTTAATGGGCTTTTTGGTGGCTTTCGAGGATGAATTTGCCTGCTGCCCCCATGTATTTTGAACCCTGCTCTGAACACCCTTGTTTATTATAAGATTCTTCTTACCAGTATGGATTATTTCCCTCTTCCCAACATTATACTCCATCTCTCAACTTCTTGCCCAATCACTCATCTGGCCTACATCCCTTTTCTGCCTCTTTATATTCTCGTCAGAGCTTACTTCCCCACCTAGCTTTATATCATCGAAAAACTTGGATACATTAAACTCAGTCCCCCATCTAAGCCATTGATATAAATTGTTAATAGCTGATGCCCAAGCACTGAACCTTGTGATATTCCACTAGTTACAGCCTATCATCCCAAAAATGATCTACTTATTCAAACTCTCTGAATTCTGTCCATTAACCATTCCTTAATCCATGCTAATATCTTACTGCCAATCCCATGAATCCTAATGTTGTGTAACAGTCTCTTTTGTGCACCTTATCAAATACCTTCTGAAAATTCAAATATACTACATCCACTGGGTTCCCCCCTTATCTACCCTGTTAGTTACACCCTCAAAAAACTAATAGACTTGTCAAACAAAATTTCCCTTTCATAAAACCATGTTGATTCTGCCCAGTCATATTCTGATTTTCCAACTGACCTGTTACCATATGGGTAATCAAATTTCTATCATTTTCCCTACTACTGATGCAGGCTAATGGGGTCTATAGTTCCCTGTTTTCTTTCTCCCTCCTTGAACAAATTACATTTGCTACTTTCCAAACCACGAGGACTGTTCTCGTATCCTGGGAATTCTGGCAGGTCAAAACCAAACAAAATCTCTGCAGCAGGGCTGAAGCACTCTCATGGTGTGTGAGTAGGGGGCGTGGAGGTTCTCAGTTGAGATTACCCTGTAAGATCTCTATTCCATTCTCCCAGTTCCTCCATCACCGTCGCATCTGTTCTGAGGCTACAACCTTTCACAACAGTGTTTCTAAATCTCTTCTCTATTTCCTCAACTGTGGATAACCCCCACCGTGGTCGACAGGTGTCGACCACGTTTCCCACACTTCTGCTCTCACCCCTTCCCCTCCCAAATTGGTGGGGGTGGGGGGTTGGGGGGGTTGGTGGTGCTGCAGCGAGGCTTGGAATTTCAGGGGCTGATTGCCAAGGCTTGGCGAAAGATGGTGGTTGGTGATCACAGGGAGTCATCTGGTTGTATGGGCAGGGAGTCTGTGATCATGAGGGTTTAGTGATAGCTGGGATAGTGGCTGGTGTCGATGATAGCCGGGGACCAGTGATCGTGAGGAGGGAAACAGGATAGCTTGTAGACCAGGAGGAGCAGGACTGCAGTGCTGGAAAAGCAGTTACCTCTTTCATTGAGAGATCCTTGCATCCATTTAGCTGCTGGGTTTCCTAAGGCTCTGAAAACTTGGCTGGCCAGAGTCACACATGGAAGAGAGACAAAATAAAAGGCATGCAGCCTCATGAAAGTATGAAATATGAAAGTATGAAATGAACAATCTGCCTCCTGGGAGAGGGTTGGTTGCTCATACCCTCTCCCACCTGCCAAAAACTGGAAATGGGTAAGTTCCAAGTGGGTTGGGTTAGGGTTTGAGATTTATAAAATGTTAATATATTTCCAAGCCCAACCTACCTGCTTTGAAAGGTTAAAATTCCCCTCATCTTCAGCTCAGTAACTTTCATCAGAACTGGAGTGAGTTACAGTTTGTAAGCAAATACAGGAGGAGAAGGTTGGGGAGGGTATTGGTATTCTCTGCTGGATTGGTTGTAATCCCTTGCATCCTTTTACTTTGAAGGTCACTCGTAGATTATAAAAGCTCTTCAATTTTTCATGTATCTTTCAGGATATGTCAGATGACCCTTCAGATTCACAGCATTGCAGTGAATCTGCACAGTTCATATCTTTTGCTTTTTAAATTCATGCACAGGATGTGGGCATTTATTGCCCATCCATTGTTGCCCCTACCCATCTTGAATGCAGTTGTGCGCCTTGCGAGTCCATTGAGGGCAGATAAGAATCTACCATTGCTGTGGGTCTGGATTCATATATAGGCCAGACCTGGTAAGAATGGCAGACTTCCTTTATTAAAGCACATTAGTGAACCAGATGAGTTTTAATGACCAGGATTTCCCAGTTGGCTAGTGGGGGAGTGGGGCCCGATCACCGACGCATAAAATGACGTGCGGTGATGTCGGGCGGAACTCCCGACGTCACCGCGCCCCATTTAAATTTTCAGGTAGGCGGGGACTCAGCAGAATCAGCTGTGCACCCGCTGACCTGTCAATGGCCAATTAAGGCCATTGACAAAGTAATTAAAGTAATTAGTGGACTTCCCGTCTAACCTTAAGGACAGGCCCCTGGCGGGAACTAGAAAAGGCATGAAACCTCATCCACGGGTGGGATAAGGTTTCATGTATGTTTTAAAAAATGTAATAAAAGTGCCTTTGAAAGTGATGGACATGTCCCAACTCATGTGACAGTGTCACATGAGGGGATATGTCAGGGAAATTTTTTTTTCGATTTTTAAGATTTTTTAGTGTGGAGCCGATCTCCCTAAGGCAGCACTTATCCTCAGGGAGTTGAATATGCTCGTTCGTGCACATGCATGAAAGAGCGCACTCTCGGCTCAGGGGATACCCCCCCGCCCGCACAGGGAGCGCATAGCGCTTCCTAGTGGACGTCATGTTGGGCGGGCCTTAATTGACCTGCCCACATAAAATGGCGGCGGGCCGTCAATCGGGGCCGTGATGAGAGGCGCGTCTCCATGTGCCCGCTCAACTTTCCCCCCACCAACAGGGGGAAAATTCTGCCCAATGAGGATCTGATATTTTCATAGTCACCATTACTGAGACTAACTTTTTACTTCAGGTCTATTGGATTAATTGAATTTCTGTGGTGAGATTTGAACTTGGGTCTCTGATTATCATTCCAGTAACATGATCATTGTACTACTGTAGCCTGTCACAGAGCGAGCTAGTACCCAACAGTAATGGGTAAAGGATTGATGAGTGCTAATTGCTGTCAGCACCAAGTTTGGCTTGCTGTTTCCAGAACTTGGTCCCAGGACAGTGGCAACCATTGTAACAGGACACCTAAAAATTAGTTCAGCCAATTCTGATTTGTAGATGAGATTTATGGGACTTGCCATTGTACAAGCATTTTGCAAGGATACAAGAAAGTTGGATGGAATTTTCAGGCCCTGCCTTGCGTGAGTGGGGAGGGTGTTGGGGGATGGTGAATGGAGTTGGATGAATCCGGAAAATGCCAGTGCTGGCTGGCGTGCCTGTTTCCTATTGCTAGTCCCGATGAATATATACTCAGTTACTGAGCATCTACAACTTTCTCAGGTAAAAAATTCCATAAATTCCTAACCCTCTGAGCGAAGAAATTTCTCCTCATCTCAGTCAGAAATGGATCCCTTATTCTGAGATTGTATTCCCCTGTTTTTGACTCTCCAGCCATTCTGTCAAGCCCTCTCAGAAGCCCTTTCAATGAGATTACCTCTCATTTTTCTCAATTCCAGAGAGTTTAGGCCCATTCTACTCAATCTCTCTCCTCATAGGACAACTCTCTCACCCCAACAGCCAATTTAATGAACATTCATTGCATTCCCTCTAAGACAAGTAGATCTTTCCGTAGGTATGCAGTCCAAAATTGTATGTAGGGCTCCAAGTGTGATCTCAAAGCCCTGTACAATTGCTGCAAGACTTTCTTACTCCTGTGCTCCTATCCCTTTGCAACTAGTGACCAGCCATACCATTCTCCTTGCTAATTGCTTGCTGAGCCTGCAAGCTAACTTTCGTGTAGAAGGACCCCAACCCCCCAATCCCTCTGAACTATTTTTAAAAAATACTATTTTTCTAATCTTCCGGCCAAATGCATAACCTCACACATCCCCACATTACACTCCATCTGCAACCTTCTTGCCCATTCAATTAGCCTGGCAATATTCCTTTGCAGACTTTGTGCCCACTTCACAGTTTATTCTCCCTATCCAGCATTGCTTTGTCAGCAAACTTGAATTCATTACACTTGGTGTCTTCACCTAAGTCATTAATATAGATTGTAAATAGCTGAGGCCCCAGCACCAACCCTTGTGGTGCCTGCGAATAATAGTCTGCCAATCTGAAAATGACCTGTTTATTCTGCTCCCTGTTTTTTGCCCTTTAACCAATCCTCTATCCACATTAATATTTTACCTCCAACCTATGGGCCCTTAGCTTGTGTAACAAATTTTCCTTCAGCACTTTTCTGAACGCCTATTGAAAATCCAAATATACTACATTCACTTGTTTCCCTTTTGACTACCTGCCTGGTTAAATTTTTTTAAAATTCTAATGGCTTTTGCAAATACAATTTCCCTTCCGTACAAAATTAAAAAGGCAGAATTCCATTATCCAAAAATCAGAATTCCTCCAGAAATTTCTCATCCTTGTACCTGCACAGATGCATTATCCTGCACTCCCTTGGCCCTGTAGCATCTGTGGTGGTAGTACTGTTGTCCTCACCATGAGGTCTCATTGCATCTGACCTCCACCCCCATTAACACTATGTTCTCCTTAAGAACGTCACACCCTTCCACATCCGACATGTGATTCAACATCCTGGGAGTTACCATTGATCAGAAACTGAACTGGACTAGCCATATAAATACTGTGGCTACAAGTGCAGGTCAGAGTCTAGGAATCCTGCAGCGAGTAACTCACCTCCTGACTCCCCAGAGCCTGTCCACCGTCTACAAGGCACAAGTCAGGAGTGTAATGGAATACTCTCGACTTGCCTGGATGAGTGCAGCTCCCACAACACTCAAGAAGCTTAACACCATCCAGGACAAAGCAGCCCACTTGATTGGCACCCCTTCCACAAACATTCACTCCCTCCACCACCGACACATAGTGGCAACAGTGTGTACCATCTATAAGATGCACTGCAAGAACTCACCAACGCTCCTTAGACAGCACCTTCCAAACCCACAACTGCTACCATCTAGTAGGACAAGGGCAGCAGATACATGAGAACACCACCACCTGGAAGTTCCCCTCCAAGCCACTCACCATCCTGACTTGGAAATATATCACCGTTCCTTCACTGTCGCTACGTCAAAATCCTGGAACTCCCTCCCTAACAGCACTGCGGGTGTACCTATGCCACATGGACTGCAGTGGTTCAAGAAGGCAGCTCACCACCACCTTCTCAAGGACAATTAGGGATGGGCAATAAATGCAGGTCTAGCCAGTCATTTTTAATCAGTCATCCCATGACTGAATAAAAAAGAAAATGATCTAACTTACATTGCTGATTTGTTCACTTCATTTAAGGTTTACCTTCCTGCAAAGAGAATAGATGATATTGATGTAACAGATCCAGGAATTGATTTTGTTAGCCCTTATTTAATTACTCAACTTGTAACCTGAAATGTCTTCTCTATATTAAGTTAAAAGTGACTTTTTTTGACAGATGCTGGCTGGGCTGCTGTTTAATTCCTTTCTATGTGAATGAACTGAAGGATGTGGAACACACTTGCCCACGTTGCAATTTTAACATTTACACTTACAAAACACATGTAATGATCACAGATTGGGATAACATTTGTTGTCAAGTTTGGCTGAACACAATGTTTTTATGAAGGTCAAACTTTTGCACTTTCTATGAAATGACTCTTCCTTCTTCACAGAACTATTAGTTTTGGGTTTTATGCATCAGCAGTGAGTTAAAATAACATTTTCAATTAACTGTATATTACTTTATAACTGTCCCACTTCATGCTGCTGTTATACTGCATCTGTTGGTTTCAGACCAGTGTCCAAGGAGTGTGCTATGCAGTCAGCAGATTAGAGTTATACTGTTGACTGTGAGTTACATTGAGATCAACAATAAAAAAGCTGCACGCATGTCTATTTGGATGAATGAGCAAAGCTTCGATCAACAATGGCCAATTTATAATGGAAAGACAGGGCCGAGGTTGGGCTAGTTTCTATTAACATTAAAAACATATAGTTCCAGAAAGACAACCTAGATAATTTTTAATCTGTAGCTTTATGTCAGGCTATACGTTATGTCAGGCTTTATGTTAGACTATAGCCAATCGAAACTTAAATCTCTGAGATGAAGCTCATATATTATGTTACTGGCATATTAATTATATTGTTAAGTGACACAGGTGAAGGGCATTGTTTAATTTAGTATGAAGACAACTTATAAAGAGAGACCTTCGGCAGCCGGGTATTGTAGATAGGAAGCAGGTGTATGTAATGCTGCACTCTGTAAATAAACCTACTATCAATAAAAGTATTAGTATTCATTTTCATACAATTGGCTTGGGGTTAAGTTAACAGATTGGGTTCCATAGTACTTGGCTTTATTGTGTTTGGGATTCCATTTGGTCAATACTGCAATTTTTGTGCCAATTAATTGATGCAAGATTGGCAATATAGCTGCAATCTTAAAACTGTAAATGTGTTGATGTTTCACATGGAGCAGTGCCTTGTTTGTTTTGCTGAATGTTACTGACTACCTTTTATCTATCCTCGGCATTTTGTCCTATAATTTGTCCCACAGCAATTTCTCTACTCTCCCCATCTAAGGTTGGCACTCCAACAACGGGGTAAACAGCTTGCTCTAACATTCTAATAACCCTGACCCAAGGAAAGGGACTGGGGTAGGGACTGAGGCAGAGGACATGTGAATGTCCAACCCAGCTGAAAATCTGCTGCTATTGTGGCTAAGAAGAAAAAGCTAGTCTAAAACATGTTCTTTGCTAATTAGCGGAATCACACGTGTGGGAGGTGCACTTTTAAGACATTAAAATCTTATGATCTGTTGCTGTTATAATTATTTTGAAACTCATGAATTCCCAATTGTACTGTAACAAAAATCAGTTAAAGCCATAGAGTCATAGAGGTCTACAGCACAGAAAAAGGCCCTTCAGCCCATCGAGTCTGCGCCCAGTCAAACAAGTGCCTAACTATTCTAAGCCCATTTTCCAGCACTAGACCCATAGCCTTGTATGCCATGGCATCGCAAGTGCACATTCAAATACTTCTTAAATGTTATGAGGTTATCTGCCTCTACCACCCTTTCAGGCAGTGAGTTCCAGATTCCCACCACCCTTTGGGTGAAAAAATTCTTCCTCACATCCCCTCTAAACCTCCTGCCCCTTACCTTAAGTCTATGCCCCCTGGTTATTGATCCTTCCACCAAGGGGAAAAGTTCCTTCCTGTCTACCCTATCTATGCCCCTCATAATTTTATACACCTCAATCATGTCCCCCCTCAATCTCCTCTGCTTTAGGGAAAATAACCCCTGTCTATCCAATCTCTCCTCATAACTAAAACTCTCCAGCCCAGGCAACATCCTGGTAAATCTCCTCTGCACTCTCTCTAGTGCAATCACATCCTTCCTATAATGTGGATTCCAGAACTGCATGCAATACTCTAGCTGTGGCCTAACCAGCATTTTATACAGTTCCAGCATAACCTCCATGCTCTTATATTCTATGTCTCAGCTAATAAAGGCAAATATCCCATATGCCTTCTTAAGCACCTTATCTACCTGTCCTGTTACCTTAAGGGACCGGTGGACAGGCACACCAAGGTCCCTCTGATCCTCGGTACTTCCCAGGGTCCTATCATTTATCATGTATTCCCGTGCCTTGTTTGTCCTGCCCAGGTGCATCATCTCACACTTATCTGGATTAAATTCCATTTGCCACTGATCAGCCCATCTGACCAGCCCGTCTATATCCTCCTATAATCTAAGGCTATCCTCCTCACTATTTACCACCCCACCAATTTTCATGTCATCTGCGAACTTACTGATCAACCCTCCTACATTCAAGTCTAAATCGTTTATATATACCACAAACAGCAAGGGACCCAATATCGATTCCTGTGGAACCCCACTGGACACAGGCATCCAGTCACAAAAACTGGACCCTCGACCATCACCCTCTGCTTCCTGCCACTCTGCCAATTCTGGATCCAATTTGCCAATTTGCCTTGGATCCCATGGGCTCTTACCTTCATTATCAGTCTCCCATGCGGGACCTTATCAAAAGCCTTGCTGAAGTCCAAGTAGACTGCGTCAAATGCATTGCCCTCATCTACACACCTGGTCACCTCTTCAAAAAATTCAATCAAATTAGTCAGACATGACCTCCCCCTTAACAAAACCATGTTGACTGTCCTTGATTAATCCCTGCCTCTCCAAGTGTAGATTAATTCTGTCCCTCAGAATTGCTTCCAATAGTTTCCCCACCACTGAGGTTAGACTGACTGGCCTGTAGTTCCTTGGTTTATCCCTTCCTCCCTTTTTGAATAACGGTACCACATTGGCTGTCCTCCAATCCTCTGGCACCTCTCCTGTGGCCAGAGAGGTATTGAAAATTATTGCCAGCACCCCTGCTATCTCCTCCCTTGCCTCACTCAACAGCCTGGGATACATTTCATCCAGGCCTGGAGATTTATCTACTTTTAAGCCTGCTAGACCACTTAGAACCTCCTCCATTTCTATGCTAATTTCTTTAATTATATCACAGTCCTTTTGCCTGATTTCCATACCCATGTCGTCCCTCTCACTTGTGAACACCGACACAAAGTATTCATTTAGAACTTTACCTAAGTCTCCCGGCTCCACACACAAATTACCACTCTGGTCCTTAATGGGCCCTACTCTTTCCCTAGTTATCCTCTTACACTTAATGTACTTGTAAAATAACTTTGGATTTTCCTTTATTTTACCTGCCAATGCTTTTTCATGCCCCCTTTTTGCTCTCCTAATTTCCTTTTTAAGTTTCACATTCTATACTCCTCTAGGGCTTCCACTGTTGTGAGCCCTCGGTGTCTGCTATGAGCCTCCCTTTTTCGCTTTATCCAATCCTGTTTATCCCTCGACATCCAGGGTTTCCTGGATTTATTGGTCCCACCTTTTATCCTTACTGGAATATGTTGGCCCTGTACTCTCCCTATTTCCTTCTTGAATGAGTCCCACTGCTCTGACGCAGATTTACCTAAAAGTAGTTGCTCCCGATCCACTCCGGCCAAATCATATCTGATCTTACTAAAAATCGGTTTTCACCCAATTTAGAACTCTGGTTTCTGGCCCATTCTTGTCCTTTTCCATAACAACATTGAATCTAATGGAGTTATGATCACTATCTGCAAAATGCTCCCCCATTGATACCTCTACCACTTGTCCGGCTTCATTCCCTAAAATTAAGTAGGACCTTTTATGTACTAGCTTAAAAATCTCTCCTGGATGCATTTTAAGAATTCCACTCCCTCTAAACCTATCACACTATGACTAACCCAGTTAATTTTGGGGAAGTTGAAATCCCCCACTATTACTACCCTATTATTTTTACACTTCTCTGAAATTTGCCTACATATATGC
Source organism: Cetorhinus maximus (assembly GCF_964194155.1). Lineage (NCBI taxonomy): Eukaryota > Metazoa > Chordata > Chondrichthyes > Lamniformes > Cetorhinidae > Cetorhinus > Cetorhinus maximus. The sequence goes on from NC_135893.1 coordinate 49,322,710, forward strand.
TCTTCTATACCTCTCTGATTGTTTGGGGGCCTACACATTCTGTATACTCCCAGCAATGTGATTGCTACTTTTTTGTTTTTCAGTTCTACCCATTTGGCTTTATTTGAGGAGCCTTCTAAGATGTCATCCCTCCTTGCTGCTGTAATTGATTCCTTGATCAATATTGCGATACCCCCTCCTCTTTTACCTCCTTCCCTATCTCGCCTGAAGACCCTGTATCCTGGAATATTGAGCTGCCAATCCTGCCCCTCTCTCAACCATGTCTCTGTGACAGCAATGACATCATACTTCCATGTGTTAATTTGTGTCCTCAACTCATCTGCTCTATTCGTCAGACTCCTTGCATTAAAATAAATACCATCCAACCTTACCAAGCTCCCTTGTGCCTTAACTGGCCCATAATTTCTATGCCTTCCAGATTCACTTGCTCTTTCTTTAATTTTGGTTGCGCATCTCTCCCTGCTGAACCTCCTCTCAGGATCCCATCCCCAAGTTAGTTTAAACCCTCCCCAACAGCACTAGCAAACCTCCCCGCAAGGATGTTGGTCCCATTCCGGTTCAGGTGCAACCTGTCCGCCTTGTACAGGTCCCACCGCCCCCAGAAATGGTCCCCATGTCCCAGAAGTCTAAAGCCCTCCCTCCTGCACCATCTCTCCAGCCACGCATTCATCTGAACTAACTAGCACGTGGCATCGGACGTAATCCAGAGATTACTACCTTTGAGGTCCTGTTTGTAAATTTGTTTCCTAGCTCCCTAAGTTCTGCTTGCAGGACCTCATCCCTCTTTCTACCTATGCCGTTGGTACCAATGTGTACCACGATCTCTGTCTGTTTGCCCTCCCCCTTTAGAATGCCCTTCAGCCGTTCAGTGACATCCTTGACCCTGGCACCATGGAGGCAACATACCATCCTGGAGTCACTTCTACGGCCACAGAAATGCCTGTCTGTTCCCCTTACTATTGAGTCTCCTACCACTATTGCTCTTCCCCTCTTTTTCCTCCCCCCCCCTCACAATGCCATGAGCATGGCTGCACTCCCCAGAGGAACCGTCACTCTCACCATCACTCTCACGTTTTCCAGCACAGAAAAATGGTTCTTGAGCGAGATGCACCCTGGGGATTTCCTGACTATCTGCCTGACACCTTTCTTCTGACTGATGGTCACCCATTCCCTCTCTGTCTGCACTTCTGTAAGCTGTGGGGTGAAACTCTCAGCCTCGTGGATGCACCTCAGTGCCTCCAGCTGCTGCTCAAGCTCCGAAACATGGAGCTCAAGTAGCTGCAGCTGGTGGCACTTCCTGCACACGTGGTCGGTCAGAGCGCAAGGAGCATCTAGGACTTCCCACATGTTGCAGGCGGTACATAACATGGGACTGAGCTGCCCTGCATGCCTCTAATTGAAAAAAATGCCTTACTTTAAGTTAAATACAGTAAAAAAAGGTTAAATTATTTTTGTACTTTAAATAAAAACTAGAACCCTTACCTTTCCTTAGCTTAATCTATTTTAAACTGAAGAAAAACTGGAGAAAAAAACTTACCCACTAGTCACCAATCAGCTCTCACCTTTGTGCTGACATCACTTTTTGAAGCTTCCTCGCACTCGCGCTGGTTCTGATCTCTCCGCCGCTCTCTCACGCTGTCTTGTGATGGTCATCGAGTCATTGAGGTCACTCTTGTCATTTTCAACAAGAACTGACTGCAGGACACACTTCCCAGGCTCAAATATTTGAACTTTATTAAGAAAACTATGGGAGTTTTGCTTAATTGGGGTATTTTGTAATGGGGGAACTGACGAAAATGCATCTGCCATCACTAAGACACATTTGGCAGATTAATGATATACTTTGGGTCCTCTGTTACTGCGGCTGGCTGCTGCTCATCTGGAATGTACATTGCAGTAATTGTGTGGAATGAGAATTTGAATAGTGGCCTTTCTATAAATGACCACCAAACTGAAAGTTCTGTATTGTGTTCTGTAATGCTTACAAAAATTACATAAAGCCACATATTATGTTCTTGTGTTGGATTTGCATGAAACTTTTTGTTTGTATTTTAACCCTTTCAATGTGATTTTCAATTTCCAAATTGACATTTTGTATTCTTATCTGCATGAATTATTTTCCAACTGATTATTGCTGGGTTTCACAGTTTGCAAAGCAGAGCATCAGTAGTATGGATCTTACAAATAAAAATATCTAACTGCAGTACCTATCATTTTTCCGCTCTCGTGTAATGTAACACTGATACTTGTAACGCACACACACATATATAAAAACATAGATAACACATAACATATTACATATCACACCCTTACAGAAGTACACTATATAAGAAGCAAGGCAAGAAATACTTATATTTCACAGTACTGGAATACTTTTTCTTACTTCCAGTAATGGCTGGTGCATTTCCTAATACATGACTGGCTTTTAGGTTGACACTTTACAATGAATGATACGCTTTTTGCTATGTGAGGGTCCATGGGAGGGCGGGGGGTGGTGGGGAGATGAACTGATTCTAACTCCCCATACTGAGCAGTTTGAGGAAAAAAAAGTTAATAAATTTCAAATCCCAGTAAAAATCAGTAATACTGGCACTGGTAATACTGGAGCTCTATTTTAAGGTGTACAAGACCAGTTCAGACAAGTTTTACTGGTACCCTTCATTTCCACGTTTTACTGGTTTTTTTTTCTCCTTCTGGGCAGGAGTTAAATTGAAAGTGATGAAGAGTCATACGGACTCGAAACGTTAACTCTGTCTTCCTCTCCACAGATGCTGTCAGACCTGCTGAGTTTTTCCAGCAATTTTCATTTTTGTTTGATAAAGATTGCTCTGTCTACATTCTGCAGCCTTTTTACTTACACCGCTATTTCTCTGGGCGCTGTGGTGTCAGTTTAACTTGGGTGGGCATCTCATATATAGATTCAAATCAGGTTGCATCAGTCAGGAGGGGCCCTCAGCTGGTGAGGAGAGCAACTGTCCTGAGCGTTCCAGTCGAGAAAAACAGAAGTTTCATACTTACCTTCGTATAACCAAGAACAGTAGAAGTGCCCCTATTCCTCTTCTGCCAATCAGCTTAAATCTGTGACCTCTGGTTACCGACTACTTTGCCACTGGAATGAATTTGTAGTATGTAGTAATATCTAAGCATTTTCTTCTAGGCAGCATTTATTTGTGCTGCAACACTAGGGGGAGCACTTTCCACTCATGTGCAGATATATTGTCAGTCGCTGTGATTCAGTCTGTGACTTTATGGCCAGAATTTTACACCCCCACCAACACCCCCCCACCCCCCACCACCCCGTCAGCGGGTTTTAAGGTGGGGGGGTGAGCATAAAATTCCTTGGATGGGCTTCCCGTTGGGTTCCCAGTCATCCTGACCTCTCTGCAATTTTACGTTGGGGCAGCCAAGGCCTCAGGCAGCCCTAATTGAGGCCTTTAAGTTGCCAATTATTGACCACTTAGGGGCCGTTTCCCACCCAGTCTCAATTTTCAAGCTGGTGGGACGAGTTCCCAGGAAGGGAGATGCCCAAAAATAATCAGGCTCAGGCCTCTGGAAAGAAGTCGGGGGTGGGCGCCTCCATCAGAAAGCCCCCTTTTAACTTTGGATGCCCACCCCCCACTTAAGGTCTGGTAACCTCAGGACTCCCTCCCCATCCTGGCCTCTCCCCTGACATCCCAATCGCCCACTGTCCACCACCCCACCCCTTCCCCCGCACCCCTGGTCCCCCCTAACCTCCCTGCCCTGAGAACCCCGAAACCTGTCCACTGCAGCTTCTGGCGCTGCAGGGCCTAGAGAGCTCTAAAATGGGACCTCCTCCCGAGTGAGGGGTGGAAGTCCCGCCTGCAGCCAGTTAACACTTGGTGGAGTGTGAAATCACTGTGGGGCAGACAGTGCTGACGGGGATGTGTTCCCTGTCGACTCTTTGGGTGGCAGGATGGAAACCCTGCCATCCTAAAAATCCTGGTCCATCATTTACAACTAGCCAAGCGGCCTAAAGTAAGTTTTCAGGTGCAAACTGAAACCTGGTATGAACAAGTAAAATAAAACAGAATCGTGTTAGGATTGACTGTTCTCCAAAATGTCCGATTAATTTTTCAGTCATTATTATTAAAATCCTCATCAGAAATGGTGCGGGAGATTGGATTTTGAACAGGACTTATTGTAGATCCTGTCAAAAAGATTTATTTTATTCTCTACAAATGAATGTATTCTTCGATAAATAAATAATAAACTATACTAAATTAAAACAAGAATAAAATTTTCTGGGGTTCAAGACAATGACACTGGGTTTAAGAGTCCATGTAGTAATCTGTTGAATGTTGTAATGGAAGATCACATGATCTTGGTATCCAATAGCAAAGTAGCACGGGCTACCTCTGTAGTCAGTAGTGTTGAGTCAGAGTCTGAAGTGTAAAGAATGAGTTTTGAGTTGTAAGCACATAAGTGTAGATGCTGAGTTCCTTTTGTAAATAAACAGAATGTGTTTCTTCTAAGAACGATCTACTGATCTTCTCTGTCTTTTATACCAACTCAGTCATCTCAAAACAAGTGTGCAACCCCAATCCTTAAGTCCCTACGAATCAGGTACAGGATCCAACAGTCCATTAACTACCAACTGAGCTAGCTGGGAATTGTCTCCACAAAGCCTTCTCAACTTGCTTCAGAGTCAGTTATTTAAACCTTCAATCACTATTTCCATTTTTTATAACTGCGATGCACTCCAAATTCAGCAAGTTTATTCGCAGTAATAAAGCAGAAATCTGAAGTGGAATTTGATGCTCTGCAGCCACACGCGCACTTCTGATGCTCCATCCACCAACTGGAAAGATGTCAGGATGAGTTGTTAAGCTTGTGCCAGTGACACAGTGCAGGCTGAGTGCACATGTACAACCATTCCTGATGCCTTCCCAGTCAGCGACAGGGGTTACTGTTTGTTATATCCTCCTCTCTGTTGCCCCCTCTGTTGAGGAGGTGTAAATAAAATTAGTTCAATAAAGGTTATCTGCATGCAGCTGAGCATGTGTCAGTCTTACTCAATGCTCTCTCTTTCCCATGCCAACTGGGCTGTTTAAGCAGGCCCACACCCACAGCTGTCATACTGTGACGGTTACAACGGTTACTTCGAGAGGACGGCCTGGCAGCTGTGGCACCTTTCTACTTTTACATTTTTAAAAAGTGTTTAGAAGGCACCTCATGGTGAAGATGTCCTGTCTTTTAATTTATCTTAATACACACTGCGGACTGTGAGGCTGCAAAGGTGTCATTGCTGGAGCAAGTCCTATTGGCCCTCCAGCCCCGGGAGCCCATCCTTAGCCCTTAATTGCACTGAATCATTGGGGATCCATGCCCAACGCAACGTGAGGACAGGACCCAGAAATTCTCCCGACATAGGGCTCCCTACCCAGGAAGTAAAATCCAGCTCCACCTCCTTAGACTTTGGGAGATTTCTTTCCACTAAAGGAGCTATATTAATCTAAGATATTGTTGCTTTCCTGTTGTCTTTCACCTTAATCCTTTTCTGGCATCAGATGCAAATTCTGAGTAATGAGGCAATTTAATTTGCTGATGCTATTTGTTGACAAAGCCACTCTGCGTAATTTGTCATAAAACCATTTTATTATGATGAGTGGGCAATGTTTGCCTAGAAACATTCTGTATGCCTATTGAGTAACTGCTTTTGGCCTTGGACATGCCAATCTTATTATGGTCACCTTTGAGCCCATTTCCTATATCTTTAGAACATGTTTGTCAGATGAATTTTCTGGTCTCAGTCCTAAAGCAACAACAGCAGGCCTTAACACTTGCTATTTTACCCGCATGCAATCTAATAGGATGTCCCGTGTGTTACAGACAATAGGGGTGTTTAATTTAAACAGCTCTGATATCTCCCCTCACCACCTGTCCATAAACAGAAAGGTATTTTTGACTTTCCCTTTTATGAGCGTTGGTGTATTTTCCCAACACCTCAGTTTTGCTGTGATCCAATTCTCTATTAATAACCCCACAGGAAACTTGAGATAGGACGAATTAAAAGGGTTAATTTATTTGCAAACATGAGAGGAGAGTCACAACGTGGCCTCCTTTTCATTCATACAATAAAGATGGGGTGGAGAGCAAAAAGAGGTACAGGGCAAAGACCACAAACAAAATAAGAATGATTGTTTCACGTGAGTCCAGTGTCCAGAATCAATGTCCACTGGTGTATTCTTTCACAGAGTCAGCAGGTTGAAGACTGATGCTGGATATTTCACTTTTCCAATAGAGATGATATCCACGTTGGGGTAGGCAGATAGAGACGATCAGTCTCGTAGGCACTGCTACAGAAGTTCAAAAGTGCCAATAGAAATGGTGTAGATGGGGGCCAGGCATTAAGAACTGGTTCTGTTGCTGCCTGCTAGATGGTAAAATGGCAGTCCTCCTTTTGCAGCTCCACAAGACGAGATAACTGGTTCTAGCAGCTTTGGGGTGGGGGGTGGGGGTGTGTGATGTGACTCCCACTTCACCTTGGCTTGGACAAAGGATGTATATTCCTTGTCTGGATCCTTGAGAGGGTTAATGTTTCACCCATTAATAAGTTCTAAAGAGGTTTCAGGGCCCTTTCATCCTCTTGGACAGATCATCTCCATTGGCCAGTGCCTTAGAAAAATAAAGGGCCTTTACTTTGTACAATTACCTGGGATTTGATTTCTGCAGTCACAGGGGCATTAGTGTCTCTTTAGAGATAACGAGATTGCTGTTGTTCTGAAGGTCAGAAATTCATTTTATCTGAGTCATAGCCAGCCATGGCTTCCATCATTTTAAAGCCTTTGTCCAGCTCAAAAAAATTTTTTTATAAAATAGCCAGTATGATATATCATAAAAATAAAGAGTGAGATCTTAGCTCCAGGACAAGTGAAGCAGTCCATGCCCAAACGCAGCAAGATCTGGACAATATCCAGGCTTGGGCTGACAAGTGACAAGTAATATTTGTACCATACACATGCCAGGCAATGACCATCTCCAACAAGAGAGAATCTAACCATTGCCCCTTGGCATTCAATGGTGTTATCATCGCTGAATCCCCCACTATCAACATCCTGGGGTTACCATTGACCAGAAGCTGAACTGGACTAGCCATATAAATACTGTGGCTACAAGAGCAGGTCAGGTGCTAGGAATCCTGTGGCGAGTAGCTCAGCCTGTCCATTATCTACAAGGCACAGGTCAGGAGTGTGGTGGAATACTCTCGACTTGCCTGGATGAGTGCAGCTCCCACAACACTCAAGAAACTTGATACCACCCAGGACAAACAGGCATTTGATTGGCTTCCCCCCCTTCCCCCACAAACATTCACTCCCTCCATCACCGATGAATAGTGGCAGCAGTGTGTACCATCTACAAGATGCACTGCAGGAACTCACCAAGGCTCCTTTGGCAGCACCTTTCAAACCCACGACCACTACCATCTAGAAGGACAAGGGCAGCAGATACATGGGAACACCACCACCTGGAAATTCCCCTCCAAGCCACTCACCATCCTGACTTGGAACTATGTCACTGTTCCTTCACTGTCGCTCTCCAACAGCACTGTGGATGTGCCTACACCACATGAATTGTAGCAGTTCAAGCAGGCAGCTCACCATCACCTTCTGAAGGACAATTAGGGATGGGCAATAAATGCTGGCCCAGCCAGTGAAGCCCACATCCCATGAATGCATAAAAAAAACGCTTGGCTGATAATATCAGGACTGCTGCTTCCCAAGATTAGGAGGTTGCCGGGCTAGTGGGTGGACGGGTAACAACATCACAGCTACCCTTAAAGGATATCTAAATTACATGGTGGGTGAATTGTAAGCTACGCACCATTCCGACTTGGACATGTATCAACATGCTTTCATCGTTGCTTGACCAAAATCCTGGTCTTGCTGACCTAACAGCACTGTGATAACACATGGACTGCAGAGCTTCAAGGAGAAGGTGCACCACCATCTTCCCATGTTACCACTGTGACCACACTTCAGAAATGCTTTGTTGGCTATAGAGAATTTGGGAGGTCATGAAAGGTACTGTATAAATGCAAGTCTTTCTTTTCCAAGTTTTTTTTAAAAAAGCGGTCAGGTATAGTAAATGAAAGTTGTTCTTTTCTCCTCAGAAACTAAACAGGACATAGTTTGAAATAAATACTCATATACACCAAAGAAGGTAGCCTGGTTTTTGAAGACAGGACATTATTCTTATCAGGCAGCAAAAAAAGCTGTGGGAGATGTAGATCCACAGGGAGAAAGGGTTTCTGCACTTGACTTTGAAACAGAATGTAGAGGCGATAACAAGGCAAATTTTAATCCCAGTGATTGTATAATGGAAGAGTGGGACTTTCATCTGTCCACGTAACCATGCGTGGATATGCTAATGGTTAAAGTCAGGGGGAGGAGGGAAGCACCTACAGAGCACTGAGGACAGCAAGTGTCAGAAGTGGGTAACTTTTAGTTGTCTAGTTGGAGGTTTCAGAAAGAATGATTGTGACCTTCACCAAGGGCTGTAACACAGAGCATGAGGAGGTTTACTGACCTTCCAAAGGTGGTCAAGGTAAGGCACAGTTACCATTCCAAATCCTATCCCATTGACAGAGCTTCCTCTTTACCTCTCATTTGTTTTCCCTCATCATTTGGGTATCATGGAAACAATGCAAATTGAAACTATGCAAATAGAAACTATGCAAATAGGAAACTATGCAAATGAAACTATGCAAATGACTATGTAAATAGGAAACTATGCAAATGAAACTATGCAAATAGAAACTATGCAAATAGGAAACTATGCAAATGAAACTATGCAAATGGAAAACTATGTAAATAGGAAACTATGCAAATGCAAAACTATGCAAATAGAAACTATGCAAATGGTATGCAAATAGGAAACTATGCAAATGGGAAACTATGTAAATAGGAAACTATGCAAATAGAAAACTATGCAAAAGGAACTATGCAAATGGAAAACTGCAAATATAACTATGCAAAGGGGAAACTCTGTAGTATTCAAGCACCAATTTGACATCATCCAAAAGCACAGTATTAGTTTTCACATGTATGCTGATGACTCGACCTCACACCACCTCTCTTTGTGATAGGGCCAACAGATAGGATTGATGTGATAAAGTGGGTGCTAACTGTCCAGTACTGGTACTTGTTGAACTTCCTGCTGTGTCTTCTTTTATCCAATGGAATGAGTTGTTGTGATTGGTTTTCAACATAACCTCCAATAGTAAGGCAAAAGGATACTGTACAACAACAACAATTTATATAGCACACTTAATGTAATAAAACATACCAAGGTGATTCACAGGGGCATTATAAAACAAAGTATGACATCAAGTCACCTAAGGAACAATTTGGTCAGATGACCAAAAACTTGGTTAAAGAGGAAGGAGTGTCTTAAAGGAGGAAAATGAGGTAGAGAGACAGAGAGCTTTAAGGAGGGAATTCCAGAGCTTAGAGTTTAGACAACTGAAGATACGGCCACCAATGGTTAAAATTAAGATGCATTAGAGACCAGAATTAGAGGAGCGCAGATATCGCAGAGGTTTGTGGGGCAGGAGGAGATTACAGAGACAGGGAAGGGAAAGGCCATGGAGGGATTTGCAAACAAGGATGAGAATTTTAAAATCAAGATGTTGCTTGAGAGGAGCCAATGTAGGTCAGTGAGCACAGGGGTGATAGGGGAACAGGGCTTCATGTGAAATACGACACAGGCAGCAGAGTTTTGGATGGCCTCGAATTTATGGAGAGTAAAATATGGGAAACCAGTCGGGCACGCTTGGAATAGTTGAGTCATGGGGTAACAAAGGCATGGATGAAAGTTTCAGCAGCAGATGAGCTGGGATGAGAAAGTTGCATGATGTTAAGGAGGGGAAAGTAGGTGATCTTAGTCATAGTACGACTTTGAGGTCTGAAGCTCATTTCGGGGCCAAACGTGACAGTGACATTGCAGGCAGGCTGGTTTAATCTCAGACTGTTGCCAGGGAGAGGGATGAAGTTGGTAGCTAGGTAATGGAGTTTGGAGCAGGGATTGAAAACAGTGGCCAGGATATTTTGGATGGCGGGGCTTTCTGTCCTGCCATTCAAAGAGTCGGCATGGAACACATCCCCCCCGACGCTGCCTGCCTCACAGCCATTTCACACTCCAATGAGCGCCAATTGGCATCAGACAGGACTTCTGCCTCTCACTCAATCTGATTATCTAGTAGCAACAGAAACTGCAGCAGGCAGAAGTTGAACTTCATGTAGTCCATGGAGAATAAGCCCCAAGAGTGCAAGAAAAGGCGAGCTTTCGGGGTCCCGGGGCAGGTAGGGTAGCAAAGGCTTGGTGGGGGGGAGGGTGTTGAGTAGTGGGGGATTGGAGTCATAGAGTCATAGAGGTCTACAGCACAGAAAAAGGCCCTTCGGCCCATCGAGTCTGTGCCGGTCAAACGAGTACATAACTATTCTAATCCCATTTTCCAGCACTAGGCCCATAGCCTTGTAAGCCATGACATCGCGAGTGCACATCCAAATATTTCTTAAATGTTATGACGGTTTCTGCCTCTTCCACCCTTTCAGGCAGTGAGTTCCAGGAATGTCAGGGGAGAGGCCGGTGTAGGGGGGAAGAGATCCAGGCTGGACCTTAAGGGGGGGGGGCCCAAAGTTAAAAGGGGGCTCCCTTCCCACCCAAGGCCTAACCCCGATTATTTTCAGGTTTCCCCCATACCCAGGAACTCCTCCCACCAGCCTAAAAATTGAGGTTGGGCAGGAACCGGCCCTTAAGTGGTCAATAATTGGCCACTTAAAGGCCTCAATTGGGACAAGGGTGGGCAGGAACCCAGCAGGAAGCCCATTTGTACTATTTCAAGCTCCCACTCACTTAAAAACCTTAAAGGTGGGGTGGTGGGGGCAACATGAAGTACATACCAATGGTTTAAGTCTTCCCAATATTTAATTGGAGGTGAAACAGGGAGAATCAATGAAAAGTAAAGAAGTGGGAATGTGTTCACAGTTCACTCAAGAGAATTCCGAGGAGAAGGTTGCAGAAATGTTTAAAGATTTTGTATGTGAAGGGAAAGTCTTTCTGTGTGTACAGGGTGGAGTAGATAATGATGTTAAAATTTTAAGAGACACAGGGACTAGTCAATCCTTAATGTTGTGGGATAGTGATATTTGTTGTTCAGAGAGAGTGTTGCAGGAGAAGGGAATAATAAGGGGTTCATGGAGATGCTAAATCTATTCCATTGTAGAAGGTAAATTTAAATAGCAGATGGAAGAATGGTGAAGTTACAGCTGGAGTGGTGGAAAAGTTGCCCATTGCAGGGGTTCAATTTATTCTGGGTAATGATATAGCTGGATCACAAATGTGGGTGATGCCTGTGGTAGTTGAGCAACCTGTAGAGGTGTTTTCAACAGAAGTGCTAGAGAAGCAACACCCTGGATTGTTTCCTGATTGTGTTATAACAAGATCAAGGAGGAACAAAATAAACAAGTTAAGCAGGTAGTTCAAGAAGAAGGTGTTGAAATCTAATTATCTGGCACTATATTTGATAACATTGTTTAGGAGGGGGAAATGCAGGACAGTTTAGTTCAAGTGTTTAACTCAAAGAGATTAGTGGAGTTACAGAAAAATGATTTGCAATTAAAACAGTTATATCAGAAAGCTTATTCAGAAACCGAAGCAAAATGTATGCCAGTATTCTATTATCTTCGAGGGAATATATTAATGAGAAAATGGCAAATGAAAGCTACAGGGAGGTGCATCAGATTGTTATCCCATTAGGTTACAGAAATGAGATTCTGAGGATTGCTCATGATATTCCAATGGGGGGACATTTAGGAATTAGGAAAAGATACAGAGGTATTTTTTTTTTTTGGCCAGGATTGCATAGGGAACATATAAAGATCTCACAGCAAGTGATGAAAGTGAAAGCAGATAAGAAAACTAAAATTCGCAGCTTTGTTTCTGGAGAGAAAGTATTAGTTTTGTTACCAGTACTAGGGGACTCATTAAATACAAGATTTAGTGGACCTTACAGGATTGAAAAGAAATTGAGTGAAGTAAATTAATTAATAAATACTCCATATTGAAGAAAGAAGCAGAGGGTGTGACATGTAAATATGCTTAACAAGTACTTTGACAGAGAAAAGGAATAAAAAGAGGTGTTAGTGATGGTGATTGATGAGAAAGAGCAGGACTCTGAAATTGATTTTCCTCTAATCAAATTGGATAATGAGGGAGTGCTTGGAAATTTAAATGAAACAAGTGTCAAGGTGATTTGGAAAAGCTATTGCAGTCACACAAACTATTTGTGGGAATAAGTTGAGAAAGACATATTTGGCTTTACATGATGTATGTATAGAAATATCATCTTCAATAAGGCAACAACCTTATACATTAAATCTGGCAAAGTTATCACAAGTACAAAAAGAAATTGATTTCATGCTTCAGAATGATATCATTGCAGTAACTGGAGTTCGCCTGTTGTATTGATACCGAAACTGGATGGAACACAAAGACTGCGTGTGGACTATCAAAAGGTAAATGCAGTGCCAAAAGCAGATTCATATTCCATGCCACAGTTGGAGGATTGCATTGAGAAAGTGGGACAATTGAAATTTATCACAAAAATTGACCTGCTAAAAGAATATTGGCAGGTACCATTGTCGGAGAGGGCAAAGGAGATATCAGCTTTTGTAATACCAAATGGACTATATCAGTTTAAAGTCATGCCATTTCATGTGAAGAATGCACACTCTGCGACATTTCAAAGATTGGCAAACAAAGTAATTGCAGGTCTAAGCAATTGTGCGGTTTATATTGATGATTGCTTTCAGTCAGACATGGGGGGAACATTTACAGCATCTGGAAGAATTATTTACTTGACTACAAGTGCATTTGCAAAAGCGCAAGTTACATATCTAGGCCATACCATTGGACATGGTGATGTGGCTCTGAGAGATGCGAAAGTCAAGGCTATCATGGATTTCCCAGTGCCTAGAACAAAACAAGAAGTTTTGAGATTTCTGGGTATGAGTGGGTTTTACCGGGAATTTGTACCAAATTTTAGCCAAGCGGTCACTCTACTGACTGAACCATTAAAAAAGAACAAGAAGTTTCAATGGACACTGGAATGTCAGAGGTCATTTGATAGGCTGAAAACTGTATTAATTATGACACCAGTTTTGGCAGTGCCCAATTATGCCAAGCAATTCAAGTTGGCTGTTGATGCAAGCGATATAGGCATTGGGGCTGTATTGCTACAAGAAGATGACACTGGAATTGAAAAACCGATAAGGTATTTTTCATGGAAGCTGAATGTACAACAGAGAAGATATTCAACGATCGAAAAAGAGACTTTGATTTGGTGTTAGCATTGCAGCATTTTGAAACATATGTTGCAAACAATTCATCAGAAACAATTGTTTATAAAGACCTTAATCCTTTGAAGTTTTTGAACAAATTTCGTGACAAAAGTGCAATTTTCAGATTTAATCTACGTATTATACGTATTGCTGGAAGAGAAAATCTGTTCACAGATGCATTGAAGCTGAAAGGAAATTGGGGCATTTTAAAAAAAAAAACCTGGATACTGTACTGGAATAATTTCTGTTGATACCAATTTCAGTTGGTATCAACTATATATATATATATAAAAAATATATATATATAGTTATGTCAATGCATGCATCTGGTAATGTAATAGTGTAATAAGTGTAGGAGATAGTGTGAGATGGGTTATTAAAATGAAGCCATCTTTTAGAATTATGATGGTTCATTTTTTGATAAGGAGGGGGATGTCATGAAGATATTAATGTATATATTTTGGAAAATATTTTTCTTTTAAAATAGTGGTTTAATCTGTGGGTATGTCTTAATTGGATTAAAGCCAGCAAGTCTGGGTGCTTTGATGTACTAACTTGAGATATAAACAGAGAGATACCATGCATTTGCATTTTTTGAATAGAACATTCAAGAAGTGGGGTGAAAATTGACGTCTTTCTAGCAGCTACCAAGCAATATGTTTATATTACTAATAAAATTGATACTGTGAAAGGTGTTTCATTGTTAAAAGGTGAAGTTCAAAGAGGTTGTTGTTACAATGCGAATTAACATTCAATGGGGCTGGTAGGTATAACTTCAGTAGTTTTTGGGTGTGCAGGCAGAGGCAATGTAAGATCAAAAGGCAGCTGCAAGCCTCCAATTGGCTCCACAGTGGCAAGAACCTCATTTTGAATTCGTAAGGTGAAAATGCTTTGCCTGGCGTTTGGTTAAGTCTATGGGTTGCTGTTGCCTTAATGGAGATTAGTTTGGGAATTTGTTAAAAATTATGATAGTAGTAATTTGTAGCCAGGTGTATATATTTTAACCTGTGTAAATTAATAAAATGTTTCAATTGGTTTAATGTAAAGCCTCGAGAACTGATGGTCTGATTCCTGAATTTAAGGTCGCATCTCAAACATAACACTTAAAATTATTGGTTATGACAGTTGTTTAAAGTTTCCCTCTGGGATTTTTAAATAACTCAGCTTTACCTACTGCATCGGTCAAAACACTGGAACCAGCAGTAGCAAGTTGGAGGGTGGGTACAGAATGTCACACAGCAGACAGCCATCATCCTGGGCCAAGGGACTGGTCCCCCTGCAGCACACGGATAACTTGCAGGGTGGGGGTTGTGGGAGGTTATGTGGTTGGGAAGAGCAGGAAGCCAGAGCAGGGAAGGTTTAAACTTGTGGGCCAGGGGGTAGTATTGGTAACAATTATTCTGTGCTTCTGGCAATGCATAAATATTCCTGCCATGGGCCCAGTCTCAAAATACATTAAATACTAGCTGTAAAAAATAATTTAATGAATACACTTCCCATTACCATAAAATTTAGCAGGGAACAAGCGCTTTACAAACATTTATATTAGAAATACAACGAAAATTGGTCCTTTCAGTCCCTTTAAATTGTGGCTTTAACTTTTCATGCCACTTCCTTTTCGAGTTTGAACTAAAGTAAAGAAACTTAAATAGGGTTACTAAATTTGCTTGCTTCCTGTTTAATTTGTGTCATGCTCAAAATGAGTCTCAAAGGCATACATAATGTTTGAAGAGAATCAGTGTGTGGAAAGGCTACACCTCTCATGGCCATTGGTGGAACAATCTAGAAAATCTACAGAGGCAGGAATTGCAGCAACAGTTCTGCTCTCCTGGAGTAAAATGTAAATGTAGTTATAGTGTGAGATTGGGGCACTACACTGAAATTCTATCTCATTGAAGTTATTCAGTTCCCCTTGGTTAGGCCACGCTTGAAGCAGTGTGTGCAGTTCTTTGTTTCTATGTCCTAAAAGCATATAGAGGCACTGCAGAAGGAGCAATATCATTCACCGGGATGATACCAGAACTGGGAGGATATACTTAAAAGGAAAGACTGAACAGGCCGGGGGCCTTTTCTCTAGGAAACAGAGGGCTGAGGGGTGACCCAATAAAGGTCTTTAAAATTATGAGGGGGTTTGATAAAACCTTTTCAGTTGTGGAAGGAGTCGAAATCTAGAGGCCATAAATATAAGGTAGTCACTAATAAATCCAATGGAAAACCCGGCAGCAGCTGACTGGAGAACGGGGACAATATGACAAACTGCAGCTGGCCATCACTTTGGACTGAAGAAAAAGCACCCCCAGCACAGAGGAAAACTGTGGGAGGGACTCATGGACAGGAAGGGAGAAGTTGAGAACAGGGGAGGGTTAACCTTCCCTGAGTCCCAGATATAATGTCGTTCGGAATCATTCTGCTGTGTCTGTCAATTACAAACGATACGTAATACCCAAAGAGTGGTAAGAATGTGGAACCCGCTACCTCAAGGAGTAGCTGAGGTGAACACCAGAGATGCATTGAAGGGGAAGCTAGATAACCACATGAAAGGGAAAGGATTAGAAGGAAATGCTAATAGAGTTAAATAAAGTGGAGGCTCGTGTGGACCATAAATACTGGCATAGGCCAATTGTGCTGATCAACCAGTCTCTGTGGTGTAGACTCAATGTAACTGCTGACCATTGTCCAAGTCTTACAAACTCCTTTTCCTTTCACAACAAATGGCATCTCAATATTGCATTTCCAATTTTAGAAAGTTTACTTCAGGTAAGAGAATGCTCTGCGATGCGGTTTTTCAATTTAATTGAAACATTTAGAATCATATGATGATTATAGTACAGAATGAGGCTATTCGGCCCATTGTGTTCATGCTGGCTCTCTGCAAGAGCAACTCAGCTAGTCCCATTCACCCACCTTTTTTCCCTCCAGGTGCTTATCCAATTTTCCTTTGAAATCCGTGATTGAATCTGCCTCCACTTCATGTTCAGGAAGTGCATTCCAGGCCCTAACCACTCGCTGCATGTCACTATTTTTCCTTTTGTCAATCATCATAAATCAGGGTCCTCTAGTTCTCCACCCCTCCACTTTCTCCCTATCTACTCTGTCCAGACCCCTCATGATTTTGAACACCTCTATCAAATCTCCTCTCAGCCTTCTCTTCTCCAAGGAGAGCATCCCCAGCTTCCCCAGTCTGTTCTTGTAACTGTAATAACTTGATGTACTGCACAGATTTCAACAAGAAACAGGTCAACTTTATTACAGAGAGCTTTTCAGATGCTATATGCTTAAACCAGGCTTTCGACAGGAAGCCCTGCCCCATGGATTACCGGTGCTTAGGACTCATTAGTTGGAGCCTCCAAGAACATCACGTGACCCCTGATTGACAGTAGGGGGGGCTATACCTTCAGTTGCTACATTTCCTCCCCCCTTAGTTTTTTTTACAGTTTCTGTATACAGAGAACATTTAAATATCCAGCAACATATACATATATATAACTCAGGTGATTAAAGATTAAATCTCTGAAGTGCTTTCCTTATTTGGTTAGGGCAGCGTTGCTCTACCAGTTGAGGTTCTTCCACTGGATCGACATGATCAGGAACTGCAGCACCAGATGCACCATTAGAAAGTGGGAGTTCAGGGTTTGGCAACTCCACAGAGACATCGGGCATGTCTATTCTAGGTCAATCTGTCACCTCAAGGATTGATGGTTCAATGTTAATCACAGGCGGAACAGTAGGTTGTTGGAATGCCTCTCTATCCTGAACATGGTCCATGTTTTTTCAAACAATTTTGTCTTCCACTTCCACCTGGAAGGACAAGGGACCAGTTTCTGAGACAATGGTTCCAGGAACCCAACAAGCTCCAATTCAAAAGTTCCGCACAAAAACTATATGTCCTACAGTGAATCTTCGAGCTTTGCTATGAATATCGTAATTCAATTTTTGATTACTCTGATTCTTCCCAACCTTCCTCTCTAAGTTTGGAAACACCAGACTTAACTTTGTGCATAGGCGGCATTTCATCAAACGTGGTGTTGTATGATAACAGATGAAAGCGGGAAAGTTGAGTTTCTAGAGTAGCTTCTGATAATCCCTTCATTCCAGATTTGAAAGGTTGCACAGCTCTCTCAGCTAAACCATTTGATGAGGGATGGTATGGGGACGTTTTAATATGTCTGATTTCATTTAAATTATTGAATCTCTGAAACTCTGTACTGGGAAAGACTGTACCATTATCAGAAACAAAGATTTCAGGTAGACCATGGATACTAAACAATGACGCAGCTTCTCGATAGTTGCGCCTGATGTTGGTGATCTGACTTCATACACATGCATCCATTTAGAATGTGCATCCACAATCAATAAAAACATGTTACCTAAGAATGGACCTACATAACCAATATGTAGTCGAACCCAGGGTTGACCAGGCCACTCCCACAGATGCAGTGGAGCTTAAACAGGCAACTTCTGTTGTTGCTCACAATGGAGACAGTGCTTGACCATGCTTTCAATGTCACTGTCAATGCCTGGCCACCAGACATAGCTTTGCGCAACATTTTCATCTTCCATATGCCTGGATGTGCACTGTGAATCTCTGTCATGAGTGGCTCTCTTCCTTGCGAAGGGATGATGACTCTTGCTCCCCATAACAAGATTCCAGCTTGATAACTTAACTCTGTTTTTCGGGCATGGAATGGTCTCAACTCTTCAGATACAGGTGAATTTGACAAGGTCTCTAACCTTCGACAATATTGGAACTCTGATCGTCCAATTGCTAAGTTGCTTTGCACACACAGGCAAAGAATCCAAGAAATTCAGTGCAGACACTTGTGGCACTGAAGCATGTACAATGCTATCTGGTGATGGGAGACGACTGACTGAACCTGCGTTTGCAATATGCACACCAGGATGGTGCATAAAGGTGTATGCATACGCAGATAATATCAGAGCCTAACATTGTATTCTTCCTGATTGTTCTTCCTGCCTATTGTCGGAATGGCTTTATCCTCACCGAATAAACCCATTAATGGTTTATGGTCCGACACAATGATGAAATGTCATCCATGCAGATACTGGTGGAATTTCTTCACTCCAAATACTTTTTTAGTTGGGAATAACCCTTCTTGGCTGTGGAGAGGGTTCTCGAGACATAGCCAATGGACCTTTCAGACCCATTTTCCATTCTATGTGATAACACAGCTCTCACACCATAAGGAGAGGCATCACACGTTAATACCGACTCTTTCAATGGGTTGTAGTGTTCCAATAAACATGACAAATGCAACAGTTTCTTTACTTTCATAAAGGCTTCTTCCTGTTGTGAACTCCATGGCCAATGGTGATTCTTATTTAACAACAAGTCTAATGATGCTAACACAATTGATAAGCTTGGCAAGAAGTGGCTATAATAGTTGATTGTTCCCAGGAAAGACTTGAGTTTGGTTACACTCGGCGGAGAGGGTGTATCTTTTATTGCCCTAACTTACTCTTCTACCAGATGCAAACCCATGGTGTCCATCCTGTGACCCAGGTAAGTAACCTCTGGCACTTGGAATGTACATTTCTCTTTCTTTAACCTTCTTAGCACCTCCTCGAGGTTGGCCAAGTGTTTGGCCTCAATTGACCCTGTGATCAGAACATCATCTAGGTATACTACCACTCGCGGAAGTCCTTGCAAAACACTCTCTATTGTTCTCTGGAAGATTGCACAACCGAGACGATACTCCAAAGGGTAGACGAGTATATTGATAAAGATCTTTGTGCATGTTGATAGTCACGTATCCTCTCGACATGCTATCCAGCTCTAATTGTTGATAAATATGGCTCATGTCCAGGATTTGCCTCCAGCTAGTTTCTCATATAAGTCATCTATCCTTGGGATAGAATATTTATCTAGATTGGCTGCCTTGTTCATGGTTAATTTATAGTCCCCACAAATGTGTATAGTTTGGTCAGGCTTCACCACTGGGACTATGGGCGCTGCCCATTCCGAGAATTGGACAGGTTGATTAATGCCCAACTTTTCTAAACGGCACAGTTCTGCATCTACCTTCTCCTTTAGGGCATAAGGTACAGTTCTGGCCTCACAGAGACGTGGTGTTGCCTGAAGATCCACATGTATTTTTGTTTGCAAGCCTTTTAACTTCCCTAATTTGTTACAAGATACACTGTCGTTTTTCCTTAGCAATTCAGGAACTCCTCCTGTTCTCAAGTGAGATATTTCAGACCAGTTAAGCTTGAGTTTTTGTAACCAGTCTTGGCCCAAAGACTAGTTCCTTCTCCTGTCACTATGATCATTGGAAGCTGGGCTGTCTGTTGTCTATAAGACACTGGCACTGTGGCGATGCCCTTTACCTGTATGGATTCTCCAGTGTATGCCTTCAATTAAGCGGTTGTCCGCTCTAGGTTTAGTGGCTGGGTACTTTCATTTAGGTATTTAAATGTGTGCTCTCCCAGCACTATAGTTGAGGCTCCCGTATCTACCTCCATTACTAGTGGCTTCCCAATCACTTGGATTGTGACAGTGATAGGTTCAGTTTTTACACCGGTGATGTTATACAGAGAATAGATGTCGGTACCGGAAGCTTAAGGTTCTGCTGTATTTTTTAATTCAATATGTTGGTTGCTGCTTTATGGGCTGTTTCGACTTCGTCTTGCATTGCCACACTACGTGACCTTTCTTATGGTAGTAATGGCATTCTGCCTCCTTGAATTTACAGGTGTCTGGTATGTGGTCACCTCCACATCTATAACAGATTAACCTTGGAGCCGCTGTTGAAATATTTCTACTCGGCCTTTTCATGTTTCTAACAGCAGACATGCCTCTTGCTTCGAGGCTGTGTCTCTAGTTTTTGCCCCACGCCCGGCGGGAGGTTCCTGCCCCACATGAGGAACAGCGCCATGTTGTATGTGTTGTAAAGCTTGTGAGTCTCTCGCAGCACTTTCCATGGATAGTGCTATTTCCATGGAGCATTTCAAATTGATGTCGACCTCTGTGAGTAAATGGTCCTGAATGGCATTGTCGTGAACTCCACAAACTAATCAGTCCCACAGCAAATCATTGAGTGTGTCTCCGAAGTAGCAGTGCTCAGTCAACTGCTTTAACTTCACCATGTGGGTTGTGGTGGACTGTCCAGGGGCTCCAACTCTGGAATTAAACTGAAACCGCTGCATTATTGCGGATGGCTTCAGCTGGTAATGCGTTTTTACAAGGTCCACTAATTCATTAAAGGAATTAGGATTGGGCGCGTTCGGGGCTGTCAGGCTGTGGATGAGATTGTATGTCTTATTACCAGACACTCAAAAGGATGGCTTTCTGCTTCTCCTCTGCCATACTTTTGTTCGCTATGAGACGAAAATCCAAGGTGCTCCACATACTGGCTCCAGTCTCCCATAGTTGCATCATAAAGATCAATTCTGCTGAAGAGTGGCATAACTGGCAAGTATACTTTTCTTTTCTCTTAAGATTCGATGTACTCACGTTAATAAGGCGAGGTGCAGCATCGGAGCTATTTTACCCTCATTGCCAAATGTAATGACTTGATGTACCGGACAGGTTTCAACAAGAAACAGATAAACTTTATTACAGAGCGCTTTTCAGATGCTACCATGTCCTCGACAGGAAGCCCTGCCCCCTGCACTTAGGGTTCATACTACAGTAACTGAAGTCCCTTCGCAGAAGCAAAAAACAGTTCGGACCAGTACTCTTACTTACCAGTTTTTACTGGTGTTCCATTTTAAGATATACAAGACCAGTTCAGACCAGTATTCTTATTTACCAGTTTTTACTGGTGTTCCATTTTAAGATATACAAGACCAGTTCGGACCAGTACTCTTACTTACCAGTTTTTACTGGTGTTCCATTTTAAGATATACAAGACCAGTTCAGACCAGTACTCTTATTTACCAGTTTTTACTGGTGTTCCATTTTAAGATATACAAGACCAGTTCGGACCAGTACTCTTACTTACCAGTTTTTACTGGTGTTCCATTTTAAGATATACAAGACCAGTTCAGACCAGTATTCTTATTTACCAGTTTTTACTGGTGTTCCATTTTAAGATATACAAGACCAGTTCAGACCAGTATTCTTATTTACCAGTTTTTACTGGTGTTCCATTTTAAGATATACAAGACCAGTTCAGACCAGTATTCTTATTTACCAGTTTTTACTGTCTCTTCTTTCTGGGTTGTCCCTGGAACTATTAAATCTTTTCCGCATCTTCTCTCAAGCCTTCACATCCTTCCTAAAGTGTGGTGCCCAGAATTGAACACAATGCTCCAGTTGATGCTGAACTAGTGTTTTGGAAAGATTCAGCATAACATCCTTGCTTTTGTACTCTATGCCTCTATTTATAAAGCTCAGGATGTTGTATACATTTTTAACCACTTCTCAACCTGCCCTGCCACCTTCAGTGATTTTAGTACATATCCCAATGTCTCTCTGTTCCTGCATGTCCTTTATAAATGTACCCTTTATTTCATATTGCCTCTCCTCGTTCTTCCTACTTCACACTTCTCTGCACTAAATTCATCTGCCAAGTGTCTGCCCATTCCACCAGCCTGTTTATCTCCTCTTGAAGTCGATCACTATCATCCTCACAGTTCTCAGTGCATCCAAGGTTTGTCTCATTAGCAAATGGGGGCTTGTACACCCACGTCAAGGTCATTAACATAGATCAAGAAAAGCAGTGGTCCCTGGGGAACCGCACTATATACCTTCCTCCAGTCTAAAAACTGTTCACCACTACTCTCTGCTTCCTGTCACTCAGCCAACTTTGTAGCCATGCTGCCACTGTCCCTTTTATTCCATGGACTTTAATTTTGCTATCAAGCCTATTTTGTGTGTCTTTATGTGGCCTTTTGGAAACCTTTTCTCACCACATCAGCAGTATTGCTGTCATTAACTCTCTCTGTTACCTCATCAAAAAAACTCCAGCAAGTTAATTAAACATGACTGCCTTTAACAAATCTACGCTGGATTTCCTTAATTAATCCAAACTTGATCAAGTGATTGTCAATGGTCCCCAAATAGTCAATCCTAAAAGGTTTTCCACCACTGAGCTTAAACTGACTGGCCTAGAGTTGCTCGACTTATCTTTACATTGTTTTTTGAACAAGGGGCTAACGTTTTCAATTCTCCAGCCCTCTGGCACCACTCCTGTATCTAAGAAGGATCGGAAGATTATGGCTAGTGCCTCCACGATTTCCACTCTTACTTTCCTCAGCATCCTTGGGTGTACCCCATCTGGTCCTGGTGCCTTATCAACTCTAAGTACAGCCAGCCTTTCTAATACCTTCTCTTTATCAATTTTTAGTTCATTTAGTATCTTAACTACCTCTTCTTTCACTGTGACCTTGGCAGCTTCTTTTTCTTTGATATAGACAGATGTTAATTATTAATTTAGTACCTCAGCCATGCCCCTTGCCTTGAAGCATAGATCCTCTTTATGGTCCCTAATCAGCCCCACCCCTCCTCCTGCTGCCTTTTTACTATTTATATGCCTATCGGTGATATTTAAATTACCCTTTATTTTAGCTGCCAGCCTCTTCTCATACATTTTTCCCTTTCTGATTTGCTTCCCCACTTCCCCTCTGAAGTTTCTATATTGACCCTGGTTCTCATTTGTATTATCAACTAGACATCTATCATTTGCACCCTTTTTCTGCTTCACCTTACTCTATTGTTCTTTCAACATCCAAGGAGATCTGGTTTTGCTTGCCTTACCTTTCTCCCTCATGGGAATGTACTTTGACTGTACTCAAACCAACTCCTCTCTAAACACAGCCCATTGTTCCATTACAGTTCTGCCTGCCAATTGTTGAATTCAAGTTACCTGGGACAGACCCGTTCTCACCCCATTGAAATTGGCCCTCCTGCAATTGAATATTGTTAATCTAGATTGCTCCTTGTCCTTTTCCCGAGCTAATCTAAACATTATGATGCAATGATCACTGTTACCTAAATATTCACTGACTGACACTTGATTCACTTGTCCCACCTCATTCCTCTGATCCAGATCCAGAAACCCCTCCCTCCTTGTTTGGCCAGAAACATGTGTACATCAAGAAAATTCTCCTGAACACACTTCAAAAACTCTTCCACTTCTCTGCCCTTCACACTATTAACATAGGGTGGAATCATTCCAGATTTGCGCAAAGTGTGGTAGCGAGCGGAAAAAAGGACATTTTACTCAGTGTCCGCAACGGTGGCTTTTTGCGCTGTATTGTCCCATTCCCAGCACGTCCCACCTCATTAATAATGCATTCACGGGAAACATGTCGGAGTGCTGGCGAATGGGCTTGGATTTGGCTGCCACACTGTGATCTCAGCGCTTCCTTGCTCCGGGTGCCATATTTAAAGCCCACCAGAGCGCAGCCTACTTCATGTCTGCAGACCAGGGCTGCTCCAGGTGACAGATAAACCCGAAAGCAAAGAAGACGGCAGCCCCCAGATTTAGTGATGCCTCTCTGAGGCGCCTGCTGGACACAGTGGAAGGCCGTAGCAATGTCCTCTACCCCGGCTCTGGATGCAGGAGGTCCACCAGAGTAACCAATCCGGCCTGGGAGGCGATAGCACCATCAGTCAGTGCCACCAGAGCACAGAGGAGGTCAGCCATCCAGTGCAGGAAGAGGATAAATGCTCTCATCCATTCAGCCAGGGTAAATCAACCACTTCATTGCTCTCAACTCACACACTCACAAACCCATCACACATCCACAGGGATTTCACACCTTACGGGAAACACCACTAACTCTCACACACACCCTCACATCTTCAACAGGCTCATATCCTCTCGAGCTCACATCCTCATCCCGTCCATAGCTCCATTCACCACACAAACATTCCACGCAGTGCCCTGTGTCCTGCTCACACTCTCTCCATCTGTTTTCATGCAGGGGAAGCTGGCTCACATCAGCAGGAAGAGGTCCCAGACCTGGGGGTGGAGTGGCCCACATTAGGCCCCTCAATCACTTTGAGGACCTTGCAATTGCGCTGACTGCTGAGGACATGCACTGTGCCTACAGTGATGGTGAGGTCGGCAGTGAACACCCACATGAGGATCCTGCACCACATCATCCCTCTCTCAAAGCAACTGTGAGTGCTCTCTCTCTCTCTCTCTCTCCTGCTTCTGACTCTGCTGACATGCACTAATTATCTTTACTTAGGTTCACAGGGAGCTCTGCCAAGCAACTGACACCCTCAGCCAGCCAGTCCCTCAGCTCCATCCAGATCCTCACCTCCAGCCAAGAGGACACCTCCTCCATTGAACAGCTGGAAATAAGCAGCCTGGAAGACCCATCACAGCGTTTACCCACACCCTCCACCAGCGCAGAGACACACACCTCGGTGGGACCTAGATCTAGAGCAGGCTCGGGTTCACAATCTGGTGGTCACCACACGGACACATGTCCACAGCAGGAGGAGGCAGGTTCAGCCAAGCTTCCCGGCACTCGGAGGGCTGCTGGGGAAGAGGCATCTGTGAGGTCCGAGTCAGCTGACAAACCTCTGGAATCGGCCTTCCAAATCATCGTGGAGAGCCAGCAGTAGGCGGGGGAACATCACGCAGAGCTGTTGGAAGCCCTCAGCAGAATGGCACGTGAGTCAGAGGAGTGCGTCCACCTGTTCTCTGATGAAGTGGTGCCACATGTGCATGTATGGAGGTCTCCATGTGGAGGATGGCGGATGACATGGAGACCCTGGTCCAGCACGACGTGGAGATGTGCACAGACCTGCACCCAATCACAGTAGGTGAGTTCCTGCAGTGCCAACGCGAGAGGGAAACGGGGAACCTCGACATCCCCCCAGATGCTCCTCCCTCAAGGAGTCAGGCCAGGACCCCTGGGCACCCAAAGGGAGGAGGAGTAGCAGCTGGACACCCCTGGGTCGTCCACTCAGGAATCTCAGAGGCTGTCCTCTCCCTCCGAGTCCCCGTTGCCTGTAACCCCTTCATCATCTGTCACTGCAGAGGAAGCAGCTGGTCCACAGGAGGACAGTCAAAGCAAGCTGGGGCCCTCAAGGCATCAGAGCCAACAGGGCCAACCATTGCACAGGCTGACTCCACCCCTCCTGCGGATGTCAGGGCAGCACCTAGAAGAAGTGATAGGCCTAGAAAAGCTAAGAATGTCTGATCAGAAGTGGTTGCACAGGTGAACTGCCACTTTATAATCTGAAAATATATTCACTTTCACTGAACAATGTGTAATGTTGTCTTTCAGCTTCATCGACAGGCTTCATGAATCCTCCCACCGCATCCCTCACCCCCACCATTCGCAGTTCAGCTGCACACAGCCGGATGAGCGATTCTGGAGGGAGAAGTATGTGTGTGGCAGGGCCTTTTAGAGCCTCATGTAAGCCTGTCCCACACATGCGGATCCTTCCACCATCACACTCACCTCAATGCCCTGAGCATTTTCAATGCTGCCTGATGGGGTTCGCTTTCAGTTGTCCATCTGAGTTGACCTGCATCTCCCCCCACCCACTGCTCACATTCCCATGCAGCATCTGTGCCCGTCCAACACGAGGGTCCACTCACTTTCGATTTCGGCAGCCACGGTAGTTAAGTTCCTGATCAGTTTCCCTGACCTTTCCCCTCCCCCAGTTACCCATGTCCTTTCCCCCTTTGCTGTTGACCCCCCCCGCCTCTTGGCATCACCTTCCACCTCGCCACCATCACCTACCAACCCGAACCCTTGTCTTTCCAGGATGTCCAGGTGAATGTGCACATTCTCTACCTTCCTGAGAATCCCACCCCCATCCACATTGTCCTCCCCGACCTCCTCCTTCCCACCCCCAGGGCCCATGTCTGCCTCCGAATCCCCACCATCCACACTCGCCTTCCCTTCTACCACTACTGTCACACCCTCACCCTCCCACCCTTCTGGCTCCCTACCCCCTCTCGTACTCACCATTCCCTCCTCCCACTCCCACCCTCAGTCTGCTCCCCAGCAAGCAGTCATTGACTCCACAGGTCCCTCCCTTGCACATTCACCTGAACATCCCCCCCGCTCACTCCCTCCTCCACCCTTTGTCTCTTCTTTCCCCGAACACCTTCCTCCCCCTGGACTCCTTTCCCCCTATGGACTCCTTCCCCCCTCCAAACCCCTTCCCTTATGGCTTCCTCCCCCCCTTACACCTACCTCCCCACTTGCTGCATTCTCCCCCGTTACACCCTCTTCCTTCCCGTACTCCCTTCTCCCTCCTCCCAACCTCACCCCCCTGACACCTTTATCCCTCCCCCCACAACCTCACCACCCCCTTCAACTTCTTCCCCTCTCCCCCCACCCCGTGTACCTTCTTCTCCCACTCACAGCTGGACCTTCCTCTCCCCCCCTCACCGATCATCCGTAGCAGCCCATGGCCAAGATCGTGATGTTCCGAAGCCGACCCAAAGCATCAACGGCGACGTCCCACCTTCCGAGAGCTGCTTTACGGCAGAGTCATGTCCATGAGAATCCACCCAGCATGCGATACACATGTTCCTCCAGGGTCCGGTAGCTGTAGGGCTCCAGCATCTTCTGCTCCTTGGATGTTCCCGATCTGAGCAAAGTCCTAAAGGTAAGTCCCGACTTCTGGACGTCATACTTGTCTCGACGCGTTCTGGGCCGGCGTGTTTTCCCGCCAGCATAACGGTAAATCTGGCGTGGGGGGGATGATTCCAGTTGGGCCTTACTTTGCATTCCATTAGCGGGATGCAAATTGGGTTCACGCTGGCCTCCAGCGAGATTGGCGTTCCACCATGGCGGACACCATCGGATGATGCCTCTGCGCTTTCATGCCAATGTAAAATCGATTTTGGCCTTCTTGCCATATTCTTCTCCCTACCGCTCGCCACGATGCCTGGCACCAACAGAAAACTCCGGCCATTGCCTGTAATAGGATGATTAAAGTTCTCCATTTTCACTCATCTATACTTTTTGTGCCTGTCTGTAATTTCTCTGCAAATTTACTCCCCTCCATCTTTCCTACTAGTTGGTAGCCTGTAGAATACACCCAGTAATGTAATAATACTTCTATTGTTGCTTAAACCTATCCAAATAAATTCTGGCCTTGACCTTTCCAGGACATCCTCTCTCCTGAATCAATACTACCATCCCTCCTCCTTTCTTTCCTTACCAATCTTTCCAGAACACAGGAATATCTAGTACCCAGTCCTGCCATTTTTTGAGCTGGATCTCCGTTATCACTACATCATTACATTCTCATGTGCTGATTCTGACAATTCAGTAGAAAGGCTCCAAAATACAAAATGAATGTCAAAAGAAAACAATTGTCTAATTAATATAAGAAAGATTACACAAAGAGATTCAGTAAAACATTGGGGAGGTAAAATAGATAGTATTTACAATTGATAGTAGCTACAAAACAATGCTAATTCTATTTGGAAACAGAATTTCAAATGACAGGGAAATCTTACTGAACAGTTCACAAGACAGTCTATATTTTGAGGAAAAAGATGATGCAAATAATTTATACGTTACATTGTGGCCACGAGCCTTGCCCTGCAGCTTGCTTATTCTCATTCATACACTTTGAGATTGTTGAAGGTAAGACAATGGGTCCCAAGTTGGTGGACGCCAATGTTATTTGTATGATGAGTTATTGAGATATTTCTCATGACTAGTTTATAGTTTTCAAGCACTAGTTTGTGACTTTAAAGGGCCAAGTGAGTGGAAGTGTTTCCTGTAACGTGATTGATTAGTTCAGTTTAATCAATAATTACAACCATTCTGAAATGGGAAGCTGTTCTATTAGGAAATGTAATGCAAGGCATTTTGCTTAGAACACACTTACAATTTTTTTAAGCTAAAATGATTTTACAATGTGTTAACTGAGGCGTCACTCATCATTGTTTTATGACATTTAGACCAGGGTTTACCACTCTGCACTGATTGTTTTACACATTGATAGTAAAATTGCCAGCAGTACAAATTGGGTTGATAGTGAATCAGCAGTCCATTTTAACCCCCCATGGTTTTATTTTCTATCGACTTCGTTGCTTAGTGACATGAGGTGTACTAGCTTCCCGAATGGCTGATGTGGGCCCACCTATTAGACCTTGATCCCACAAAGATTTGGCAATTTTAACAATCCTTCTTTGATCCACTTTGGTTAAAGGGGGATTTTCCAACACTGTCCCGCTAGGGACCTCTACCCAACAATGTGCCACATTATGTGGCCTCTCTGCCATGCTGGGCAATATGTATCTCAATATGGTTAGTGGCCTATTCATTTTATGCCGATTAAAATAACTTTCCCTGACCACATCAAATCTGAGGGGTCAATGTCAGAGATTACTGGTAGGCACACCCCAGCATCATAGCTGTTCAAATCCTTTATGCTCCAAGTAATCCATTGTTGTTTCAGTGTTTGTTAGGGAACTAAATTTATCATTTTTCATAACCAGATAAATTGACTGCTCCAAATAATTATAACATTGTTACTGTGGGAATCAAGCTGGAGGTTTTGCCTTTTGGAATCCCAGGCCCCTTTGCACCTTCTGCAATCAGGAAGGTTAATTCTGATGCCTGTGGTCAAAAATTTTGAGCTCTCCCTAAAGTGTGGAGTTTAAGTCTATACATAAATCATGTTGTAAAAGTAACTTTTTAGCTCATTTTCAAACAATGTTATCTCTAAAGTGAATTCCTTGGATGTTATACAGCACTAGCAAACTTTATGATATGAAATGCTCACTTTCATTTTCGGAGACACTTTCCATTCTTACGGGGAACTTATTAAAGTTTTCAAACAATATTTTGGATCTAATTTTCCAAAGATCATGATGTCCCAAAAGTTTTCACAGCTCTTTCTGGAAATGTTGTAAGCCATACAGGGTTGTGGGAAAGCCATTTGAAATAAGGTGTAAAAGCTGACGAACAAAATGCACTTCAAATGAGCGTTAAGAGCAAAATACTGTGGATGCTAGAAATCTGAAATAAAAACAGAAAATGCTGGTAATACTCAACAGGTCAGGCAGCATCGGTGGAGAGAGAAACAGAGTTAATGTCTCTGGTCGATAACCTTTCACCAAAATGCCACAAACTGTGCCTAAAAGTGTTTAAATATGACAGAAGATTTGTGGAGAGATGAAGATTGTCAGTGAGCAAAAATGGATCCTTGATGACTTACAAGAATAATTTGCATTTATATGGGCTTTAATAAAGTAAATCATCCCAAGCCACTTCTCTGGAGCCGTGAGGTAAAGTGAGACCGATCTACTTTGGGTGGAATTCTGCTGAGGTGTTGAGTATCCCAATGATGGGGCCCAAAGTGTGCAGGACGTCCTCTTGGAGGTGGAATGGCTGGTCACGTGCAATCATGCAGCAGCCAGTTAGCTATTCATTGTCAAGGGGCATGACCAATTGCGAGGCTGGGGGTGGACAGGAAGTCACTAACCCTGCCGCATTCTCACGGGGTCAAAAGTCCAGACACCATATTTAAATGGCACCAGGACAGACATCCACTCCCTGCAAGCCACAACATCAGTCCGGCTCTCTCAGATGCAGATTTTGACCTTGAACTGCAGCAACCCCCTCTGCACCTATTGAGCCCAATCACCTGCTGTCACCCCCTACCAACATGAACAAATGGCACAGAGCAGGGAATGAGTGGCCCCACAGTTTAGCGAAGTCTCCCTGCAGGTTCTCCTCCAGGCTGTCTGGGAACAGTCCTGTTTCCCAGCGATGGCAGCACTTGACCGCGGGAGCCTGGATGGAGATTGCAGCAGAGGTGAGGAGCCACGGGGCAGCTTCCACAAGTGAAACTGGGTCCAATGATGCAAAAGGATCAATGACCTCCTGCACTCCGCTAGTGTGAATGGCACAATGTAGCACCTGCAAAGTGGCACTCATGATAGCATCAAGCAATGTATGAGTGGAGAGATATACTAGGCAGGAGTTTGGGTTCTAGTCCTCAGCACCAAGTGAAACATGTGGACTGAATGGGCGGAATCATCCCACGTTTGCACTAAGTGCAGTGGCGGGCAGGAAAAAGGATATTTTATCCGCCATCAGCAAATGTGGCTTTTCACGCCGTATCATCACAATCCCGCCTCATTAATCATGCATTCCTAGGAGACAAACCATTTCTACAGCAGCCGCCTCCAATTCGCCCACCACGCCACTACCTCACTGCTTCATCACGCTGGGTGCCATATTACCAGGGTCATGATTGATTGCGTAGGATCCCTCCCTAAGACCAAAAGTGGAAATCAGTATTTACTGACAATAATGGATGTGTCTCCCAGGTTTCCTGAAGCGCTACCTATAAGAAATATTACAACTAAGAAGATTGTGGAGGAGTTAATTATATTTTTTACAAGATATCATTTGCCGAAAGAAATACAATCAGATCAGGGGTCAAATTTCATGTCACAGCTGTTTAAGGAAGTAAGGAACCATTTGGGGGTAAAACAGTTTAAGTCAACAGCTTATCATCCGGAGTCATAAGGAGCTTTGGAAAGATGGCATCAAACTTTAAAAATTATGATGAGAGCATGCTGTCAGGATTATGCACAGGATTGGGATGCAGGAATTCCATTTTTGTTATTTGCTATTAGAGACGCTCCTAATGCATGGACTGGTTTTAGCCCCTTTGAACTAGTTTATGGTCATGAGGTAAGGGGACCATTGAAATTGATTCATGAGAAACTGGTGGGTCAAAATTCAGAAACTATTCTCCTGGAATATGTATCAAATTTCAGGGAAAGATTGAACAGAGCGTGTGAGTTGGCTACGGAACATTTAAATACATCACAGCAAGTTATGAAAGTGAAGGCAGATAAGAAAGCTAAAACTTGTAATTTTGTTCCTGGAGAGAAAATGCTAGTTTTGTTATCAGTACTAAATGATTCATTAAATGCAAGATTTAGTGGACCTTACAGGATTGAAAAGAAATTGAGTGAAGTAAATTATTTAATAAATTCTCCAAATAGAAGAAAGCAGTAGAGGGTGTGTCATGTAAAACAAAAATAAAAATACCTGGAAAAGCTCAGCAGGTCTGGCAGCATCTGCGGAGAGGAACACAGTTAACGTTTCGAGTCCGTGTGACTCTTCAACAAGTGTGTCGTGTAAATATGCTTAAAAAGTACTCTGACAGGGAAGAGGAAGAAAAAGAGATATTAGTGATGGTGAATGATGAGAAAGAGGTAGAAGTGCAGGACTCTGAAATTGACTTTCTTCTAATCAAATTGGATAATGAGGGGGTGCTTGAAAATTAAAATGAAATGTTGAGTTACCTTCAAAACAAATGTCAACGTGACTTGGAAAAGCTATTGCAGTCACCCAAACCTATTTGTGGAAATAAGTTGGGAAAGACACATTTAGCTATACACAATGTATGTATAGAAATTATATCTTCAATAAGGCAACATCATTATAGATTAAATCCAGCAAAGTTATCAGAAGTACAAAAAGAAAATTGATTTCATGCTTCAAAATGATATCATTGAGTCTAGTCATTGCAGTAGCTGAAGTTCACATATTGTATTGGTACCAAAACTGGATGGAACACAAATACTGTGCATGGACTATCGGAAAATGAATGCGGTGACAAAAGCAGATTCATATCCTATACCATGGTTGGAAGATTGTATTGGGGAAGTGGGACAATCGAAATTTATCACAATGATTGACTTGCTAAAAGGATATTGGCAGGTACCGTTGTCAGAGAGAGCAAAGGAGATATCAGCTTTTTTAACGCCACGTGGACTATATCAGTTTAAAGTCATGCCATTTGGTATGAAGAATGCACCTGTGAAATTTCAAAGACTGACAAACAAAATAATTGCGGGTCTAAGCAATTGTGCAGTTTATATTGATGATCTAATTGCTTTCAGTCAGACATGGGAGAAGCACTTACAGCATCTTGGAGAATTATGTACTCCACTACAAAAAGCTACTTTGGTGATGAACTTGGCTAAAAGTGCATTTGCAAAAGCGCAAGTTAGGTATCTAGGCCATACCATTGGACATGGTAAGGTGGCTCTGAGAGACGCGAAAGTCAAGGCTATGGTACAACAAAACAAGAAGTTTTGAGATTTCTGGGCATGTGGGGGTTTTACCGGGAATTTGTACCAAATTTTAGCCAAGTGGTTACTCCACTGACTGAACTATTAAAAAAGAACAAGACGTTTCAATGGACACTGGAGTGTCAGAGGTCATTCGATAGGCTGAAAGCTGTTTTAACTATGACACCAGTTTTGGCAGTGCCCAATTATACCAAGCAATTCAAGTTGGCTGTTGATGCAAGCGATATAGGCATTGGGGCTGTATTGCTACAAGAAGATGACACTGGAATTGACAAACCGATAGGGTATTTTTCATGGAATCTGAATGTACAACAGAGAAGATATTTAACAATCGAAAAAGAGACTTTGAGTTTGGTATTAGCACTGCAGCATTTTGAAATATATGTTGCAAACAATTCATCAGAAACAATTGTTTATACAGAACTTAATCCTTTGAAGTTTCTGAACAAATTTCGTGACAAAAGTGCAAGGTTTTTCAGATGGAGTCTATTATTACAACCATTTAATCTACAGATTGTACATATTGCCAGAAGAGAAAATCTGGTCACAGATGCGTTATTAAGAGTTTGAAGCTTAAAGGAAAATTGGACATTTTTAAAACCCTGGACACTGAACTGGAGTGATTTCTGTTCATACCAAGGACTTGTGTGTATATATTGTTAGGTTACTGCACACATCTGGTAATGTAATAGTGTAATAAGTATAGGAGATAGTGTGAGATGGATTATTTAAAAATGAAGCCGTCTTTTAGAATTATGACGGTTCATTTTTCGATAGGAAGGGGGATGTCATGAAGATATTAATGTATATAATGTTATTGGAAATTAATTTTTTAAAAATAGAGGTTTAGCCTGTGGGTGTGTCTGTGTGTGTGTTAATTGGATTAAAGCCAGCTAGTCTGGGTGCTTTGATGTATAGTAGTTTTGAGATGTAAACAGAGAGGTAGAAGTACATTTGCATTTTGTTGAATACAGCATTCAAGAGTGGGACTGAAACCTTGCACCTAGCTAAGAGACACCAAACAATGTTTATATCACTAATAAAATTGGTACTATGAAAGGGGTTTTACTGTTAGAACGGATGGTGTTTAATGGGCCTGGTGATACAATGAAAATTTACATTCAAAGAGAAGTGCTGGGTATAATCTGAGGGGAGTTTGTGTTCGCGGAGCAGAGACATGTAACATCAAAGCAGCTGTAAACCTACAACTGTCTGCAAAGGAACCTCATTTTGAATTCGTAAGGTGAAAATGCTTTGCCTGGTGTCTGGTTAAGTCTATTGGTTATTGTTGCCTTAGTGGAGATAAATTTGGGGATTTGTTAAAAAGTTATGATAGTCATAATTTGTAGCCATATGTATGTGTTTAATACCTTGTTGTAAATTAATAAATGCCTCATTTAGTTTGATATAAAAACCTCTCGAGAACTGGTCTTATTCCTGAATTTATTTCCAATATTTCCAACTGAAAATATAGGTTATGACAGTTGTTTAAAATTTCCTTCTGGGATTTTAAATAACAGTATTTACCAACTGCTTTGTCATAACAATGACCCAGGGCCTCCAATCAAGCCCCAAAGAAACCTCTGAAGATGAATCTGAAGGTACCCTCCCTGAAGTCCCGTCACAGCGCTCACCCACACCCTCCACCAGCGCAGAGACACACACCTCGGTGGGACCTAGCTTTAGAGTAGCCTCGGGATCACAATCTGGTGAGCACATCGCACTGTCTTGATCCACAGCAGGTGGAGACAGGGACTTCCCAGGTCTCCAGCACTCAGAGGACAGCTGGAGGCCAGAAATCTGTTGAGTCCGATTCAGTTGATGAACCTCTGGACTCGGTCATACCTCAGTTGCTGAAGCTGCAAAGTCAAGCTCGGGAACATCAGGAAGGGATGTCCCTGCACTCCTCAGATTGCAAGGCACGATGGAGGAGTCTGTCCGCCTTCAGGCTGAGGTGATAGCACCGGCATGTCAATGCACCGAAGTCAACACTGTTAGATTGGCAGCCGCCATGGAGACCTTGGTCCAGGACATCGGTCCTGCACTGCTGCACGGGCTCAACTCCATCGCTGATACCACAGGTGGCCCCCAACAGTGTGTACATGAAAGGGGTGCTGGGCAACTCCATCTCACTACAGCTACCCCCTTCTCTTCAAGGAGTCAGCCATGGGGTCCTCGGGCACCCACAGGGAGGATGATCAGCAGGTGCACACTCTGGGGCCATCCACCCAGGTGACTCTGGGAGTGACTGGCCCATCCGAGTCCCCTCTTCCTGTGACTTCAGCAGCTCCAGCTCCACAGGAGGGTGCCACTGCCACACAGCAGGACCCTGAAAGCAGGCCGGGGCTCTCCAAGTCCCGGCCCTCCAGAGGATGCTCGTCAAGGTCATCACAGACAGGACATCATAGTCAGCAGGCTGCCTCCACCTCCGCTGTGGGTGTCTGGGGAGCACCAAGATGTAGCGGCAGGATAGGAAGGTAAAGAAGAATTAATTGCACAGCCTGGGCATGGGTATTAATCACTTGTACATAATGTTCACTGTTGTAAATAAACTTCCAAGAATGTCTCCCTTGTTCTGTTCTGATGAGCAGTGTTCATGTCACTCAGATGTGAAACTTTGGTTCCTGCACAAAACAAAGGCAGGTGTCTCAGTCCAGGGCCCCTTCCCTGTGCAGTGTGTAACCTTCAGACCAAAGTGATGATCCGGTCTCACACTCCCTGGAAACATTACTGATGCCTGCCCCTCGATGGTGCTGGTCATTGCTGCCAGAATGTAGTGGGCAGGCATCACAGAGTTCCGTCATTCTCTCTGTGTGCTCTCAGCACCTTTAAGGTGGGGCTGGCCCCCATCTCTTCAGCATCTGTGACCAGTGACACTGTGCTCCTGAAGGGCTCAGGTGCTGAAGGTGGACAAAGGAACAGATGCATTTAAAGTTTCATGTCTGCCTCTCCATGATATGACCCTGATCACAGAGTGCAAGCAAGTTGCCCTCAGCCAGACAGGAGTCAGACATTCACAGAGGCAATGTGAAGATCTATTGATTGTCCTCACTCCATGTCATCATCACCCTCCTGGAATTGAGCAACTATTAGGGCCTCTGTTGTGCCTCCATGACAGGAGCATTCTCACAGACAGTATGTGCGCTGCCATCAGCCAGACTGGAGTCAAACGTTCACAGGTGCAATGTGAGGATCTATGGTGTCTCCTCACTGTGTGTCGTCATCATTCTCCACAAATCTAGCAGCTATGAGGGCCTCCTGAGCACACCTGCCTTGAGTGACCAGTGTGATGGCCTCATCGCCGTCATCGTTGCCTTCGAGGACCTCCTCATCCTCAACTCTGTCGATGTCCTCCTCACCGGAGGAGACGTGCAGCTCCTCCATCTCTTCCTCAGCCAGCTCCTCTCCCCATTGCAGCGCCAGGTTGTAAAGGGTGCAGCAGATGATGATGGTGCATGACACCCTCTGCGGACTGTATTGCAGGGCTTCACCAGACCGGTCCATGCACTGGAACCTCATCTTCAGATGATGGTCTGCTCCACCAAGTTGTGATCTGCTGCATGTACCTCATTATTGCGTTGCTCTGCTGCAGTCTGAGGCCACCGCACGGGTGCCATCAGCCACGGCCTCTATGGGTAGCCCTTGTCCCAAGGAGCCAACCCTGCAGCCTCTGTGGACCCTGGAAAATGTCAGGGATCTGAGACCAACTGAGAATGTAGGAGTCGTGGACACTTCTTGGGAACCGAATGCAGGATGCGTTTGTGGTGGTCGCACACCAGCTGAACATTCAGCGAGTGGAAGCCCTTGCGATTGACACTGTTGACCACTTGTGATGGAGATCTGAGCGCCACGTGAGTGCAGTTGATGGCACCCTGCACCTGTGGGAAACCTGAGATCTGGGCAAATCCCTGCGCTCTTGCACCCTGGCTTTCCTGGTCCCGGGCGAAATGCATGAAGTTGTGTGCCTTTGGGAAGATGGCATCCATGACCTCATGGATATATTTGTGGGTGGAGGCTTGCAATATCCCACAGAGGTCACCTGTGGAGCCCTGAAAGGAGCCGCTGGTTTAAAAATTGAGCACCACAGTCACTTCCACGGTCACAGGCAATGGATGCCCTCCATGTCCCAGTGGCACCAAATCCTGCAGCAAGTGGAAGATGTGAGCAACCAGTTCCCTAGACATGGGCAGTCTTCGGCAACACTGGTTCTCAGTCATCTGCAGGAACGAAGGGGAGCATCTATAGACCGTGGGTCTAGCTAGACACCAAACAGCAACTTGCTCACTGTGGCTCTTTAACGGCGTGTGCAGGAGCCCCAGCCACCTCTTCTTCCTGAGGGTGCTGCTCCTCCCTCTGCGCAGCCAGGCGCCTCCATCACTCTCTTCTCCTTTGTCTTCGCTCTCTGTATGCCACGAGGCATACAGCTAGGTCACCAGGCTCCATGATCCTGATGTACTCCCTCCTGCAGGATGAAAGAGAGGTACGTGGGTTAGCATGGGTGTACTAAGAACCTCTCTTGGTTAAGTCTAAATGCTTCCTGGAGAGTGCCGGCCACCACTTTGAAGGCCAGAGATTAATGTGCTGCATGGCTGCCCGAAATCCCACCCACCTCCTCCCCACTCCACCTGACCGATTGGCAGCAGTTTTGCCCACTGGACTGCATGCTGTGCTCTCAGCTCAGGCACAGGCATTCTCCTAACCCACACTGCAAGGCTGCACTGTTAGCTTGAACCATGGGGGAGACTTGTCCAAACCGGGATGATGACATTGCAAGGGGCTGTGAGCACCTCTACCAGTGACTGCTCCATGGCCAGCTTTAGCAAGGAGATTGTACAACGTGCTCAGTCACCCAATTGTTCTGCAGTCCATTAAAACGTTCATTAGTTTGCAATCCGAGCCCAAGAGGTGAAAAGCTCTGGAGCACTTGGTGACAATCATTAGAGATTCTAGTGTATCCTTATTCCTCAGTGCAACGGGTTAATTTTTGTTTGAAGATGCTGCATTAATAACTTGTTGGTGCTATTTTTGCATTTCAAAGTCAGCTGGGATTAGTTAGTAGGCTTACTCTTGAATCAGAAGATTTTAGTTCCATGGTGGGCTACCTAGGCTAGTGACTGGGCCGCACGAGCACCATTTAGGACTGAGATGAGGAGAAATTTCTTCACCCAGAGAGAGGTGAACCTGCGGAATTCACTACCACAGAAAGTAGTTGAGACCAAAACATTGTTACGTTTTCAAGGAGTTAGATGTAGGCTCTTGGGGTGAAAGGGATCAAAGGATATGGGGAGAAGGCGGGAGTAGGCTATTGAATTGGATGATCAGCCATGATCATAATGAATGGCGGAGCAGGCTCGAAGGGCCGAATGGCCTACTCCTGCTCCCGGTTTCTATGTTTCTATGTCATTTGACCTAAATTAATTCTTTGTGTTCTCCACTACAGGTCCTCACAGTCAGGAGGAATGTCAATGTTGGTATGTTGGTTGTGACTGGCTAAGGAACGGTTGAGGAGACATTGATATGTCTGAACAATAACTGGTCTATTGCAAGAACATAACTATTTACAGGGCTACAAGTATTACTCAGTTTAAGCCATGAGCTTTCTCCTTCTAGCCTCCTAGTCATGTGACTCTCTCCTACATCATCATGTGGGTGGTACTGTTTCCCCATATTAATTCTTTCTGTCTTCTACCCCCAAGTTTTTGATTTTGTGGGTTTAATTGGTCTGGAGGTTTTCCTGAGTGTATCTTTGTGAGGGTTGGAAGGTCAATAGTTTCCCCATTGGACTTCTTCACTTTGACTTGGTTGGTCTTTGGTAAGAGTTTCAGTATCTGATACATTGTCAGTTTGATTCTCAATGTCTGGTTCCCCCAAATGAAGGTTCTCTTATCTGGTTCTGATCCTCTTCTTCCTCTCCTTGCTGTTGTACCTCTCAATTGCTTGTTTCTCTCTCATAGTCAGATTTTGTGGGTTTATCCCTTTCTTTACGTGCAGAGTGGGTTGCTGCAGTTCAAGGTCAAAACCTGCATTGAGACAGCCAGACTGCTGCGGTGACTTGCAGGAAGTGGATGCCCGTCTGGGTGCCATTTAAGTATGGCGTCTGGACCTTCCACCCTCTGAGATAACGGCGGGTCAGCGACTTCCTCACCACCCCCCGCCTTGCAATTGGTCAGGCCCCTTGACGATGAATAGTGTTATGGCCCGGCAGATTCAAATCCCAGAGGGAAACTTGAAACAGCTGGCAAAATGGTTTCTGAAATTGGTATAGTATGAGGAGCAGTTCTGAAATCAGGAAATTATTTCCTAGACTACTTGTGATGATTTTATAGTAAAGTAAACATTTATTAAAAGAATAAAGGAAAAAATAAAACACAACTACATTTAAACACAAGAATGGCTTCACACAGTAAACAGTACTTTAAATCAGTTCCACAAATCTTAACTTAACTATCCTCAGAGCTAACCTTTCCCTTTTCTGTTCAGCAACTATCCTTATAGATTTTAAAATCTATTGAAGTCCTGTAATTTTACCACACAGCACTTTTTCCTTGGGGTGTCATCTGAGGCTGACAGCAACTCCTTCTTTCAGTCTGGCCTTGTTCACACTGTCTTCTGGGAATTCTGACCAGCTGCCCTGCTGTCTTCTGGGGGATCTAAGCAACTACCCCTCACATAGGCTTCAGTATTTGCTTAAATGCATTCTTTCCCTTTGATCTCTCTACTGTTTCAACCAATCCCTTCAGAAATTCTTTCTGATTAAATTGTTCTTTACCTTAGCTCTTAGACTTGTAAAACCAAACTTACCCTATCTTTACCTCAATTCCTTACATCTTTTTACAACCTGCGTATTTCCCCCTTTGAACTAAAACAACTCAATTCAAACTATTCCTGTTATTGTTTTATGCAAAACTTTGATTGAAGTTTCTCTTGGTTCATTAACATATTAAAACCACTGTTACTGTTAACTTTAGAGCCTTACCATCACTCTAGCTCTTAATCGAATTACAGCCTGACTTCCAAGTATGTAAGAAAATATGCCAGTGTTATTACAAGAAGAAACATATTACAACTTCTTGTTTTCTTGACAACAGCTAACTGGCTGCAATGTGATTGCATGTAACCAGCCATCCTGCCTCCAAGCGGAAGTCCTGTGCACTTTGGGCCCCAATATCGACACCTCAGCAAAATTCCACCCAAAGTTGATCGGTCTCACTTAACCTCACTGATATGTTCCCTATCCTTGTTGAGTTCCTGGTTCCTTTTGATGGTTTCATTCATCATTCTTTACTTCTGGAGCGAAGACTCCTTGTAGCCTGTAGGTTGTGAAGTTTTGGAGAATCCTAGATTGCTGCATCCGGGGGTAATTGTGTGGGCAAGACAGGAAGCTGTGAGGAAGGCACTTGATCAACGTCTTGCTGTCCCTCAAATTCCAATAACCCTGGTGTAGCAGGAAGGTCAGTGTCCTCCAGCGTGGAAGAGGTGGATATCGCTAGGTGCTGTTCTGCCTCTGGTTCTGGACTTGTTGGCCTGCTTGCACCCTGGACTACCACTTTTGGTGGATGGATAAGTGAGAGTGCACTTACCAAGGGGACACCACTGTCAGATGAATGTGGTATTTTACCAGCAAATCTTTTCGCCTGGGTTTCATCTTCTACCCTCACTGCCAAGTGATGAAGGGTCATGGTCACACTCAGGTGAATGTGTGTGAGTGTGTGTGTGAGTGTGTGTGAGTGTAGGAGTGTGTGTGTGTGTGTTAGTGCGTGAGTGTGAGAGTGATATTGGGACAGGAAAGGATTAAGATTAACTGCCTCCATCAGTTCAGGATAACCGATACCTCTCATCTTTCTTATGCATTTCCATTTCTATGGTTTTTGCAGGATCTTTCCAGGCTTCCAAGTTGGGCACTCCTTACCAGGTGCTTAACCAGAAAGAAGCATAAAGCTACCTATCACAGCGTCACTTTGGAGCTGAAGAGTGGCACAGAGCATGAGACTCAGTGTGTGAGCTAACAGAGGAAGAGGAACAAGAAACCCGTTGAGATGACAATGCCCCTCTCTCTCTCTCCAATTAACAAAAGCCTGATTTCTGCAGCCAGAATACTCTCTGAGATTGCAAGATTGTTGGGGTCATAGGGGATCTACCCAAAGCTTCCAATAAACAGCAGCAAATGTGGAGGAGAGCATCATGGGAGACTGAGGGATGGGCAGAAAACAACAGCCAGCGCGGCAAGGAGTGCCAATCTCAGGAAAATGTGTCTTGTGTTTCCTTATTGGAAAGGATGCCATCCATACTTTGCGTTGTGCTATGACCAGGCCATTGTGCAAAGTTTCTGCTCAAATGAGGTGTAGAACAGGAAGAGCGTTCCAAGAAGCGATTACTGCTGCCAGAAACCCCTACATCTCAGATCAGAGGGCATTGTGATTCTTAACAGGAAACAGACAAAGTGGTCAGGGCAGATGATGCTTTAGGATAGCAGCACTCCACACTAGTCTGCCATCCACTCAGCAACAGCTACTTGCATTTATATAGCAACTTTACTGCCATAAAAGATCCCAAGACACTTCACAGGACCATCATCAGGGAAATGAGGAGACATTAGGACAGATGATCTAAAGGAGGAGAGAGTGAGAGAAACGGAGGGGCATAGGGAGGGAATTCCAGAGTGTGGTAACTGGATGTGTACTCACTCCCTCCTGTTAATCATGGGTCATGTGATGTACTGTGGGGACTCCGACCAGTGAGCTGTTAGTGCGGGCAATCCGGAGGGATTGGTGGTAGTGGTGGGGGGGGGGGGGGGGGGGCTTTTCCGATGAGCGATCTGGTGGAGCATGCAAGCACTGAAAATGTCTCTGTAGTAAAGTTTAACTGTTTCTTGACAAAACCAGTCTGCTCCATCGAGTCATCACACAGAACATAGAGCATAAGCAGCTCCACCAATGATGGGGCAGTCAAAATTGGGGATGCAGAAGAGGCCGGAATTAGAGAGGCATGAACATCTCAGAGAATCATCAGACAAGAGGATATTTTAGAGATAGGGAGGCCTGATGCCATGGAGAGATTTGAAAAAAATGGGAATTTTAAAATCAAGGGTTTGTCGGAGCTAGAACCAATGTAGATCAGTGAACACAGAGGTGATGGATGGACAGGACTCCAAGGCATTCAAGAAGGCATGAGATGATTATTTGAATGGAAACAATGTGCAAGGTTATGGGGAAAGGGCAGGAGAATGGCACTAAGTCATACCGCTCAGTTGGAGAGCTGGTGCAGCCACAATGGGCCGAATTGCGTCCTTCTGCACCACTACAATTCTGTAATCCTGTGACTTGGTGCAAATTAGGTTAGGAGCAATAGGGTTTTGGATGAGTCCAAGCTAGTCTTGGTGATGGAGCTGATATATGCACAGAAGCTCTTTTCAGGGTCAAATATGACAACAAGGTTGCAAACAGTCTGGTTCAGCCTCATATAGTTGACAGGAAGAAGGATGGAGTCAGTGGCTAGAGAACAAAGTTAGTGGCGGGGATTGAAGACAATGGTTTCAAGATTCCAATATTGAGTTGGAGGAAGTATCTTCTCAACCAGTACTGGATGTTGGACAAGCAGGGCGACAAATCAGAGATAGTTCAAGAGGCAGAATGTAGGCCATGCCAGGCCAGGCTATATGTGCAGCACTGCAGCGTTCACAGCCTGTCAGAGATCAGCAAAGTATCTTAGTGATTATGGTAGTGAACTAGCTATCCAGATGTTATGATTTCAAATCCCATCATCTCAAATGTATAGCTCCTAACTCTGCTGCCACATCAGTGTCAATAATTAACAGTAGAGAGGTGGAGAGGTTTATGGAAGGAATTCCAGAGATTAGGGCTCAGGCAGCTGAAGGCATGGGAATTAAAATTGGGGGTGTGCAAGAGGCCAGAATTGGATAAGCACAGAGGTCTTGAAGGTTTGTAGTGCAGGAGGGGATTATAGAGATAGGGAGGGGTGAGGCTGTGCAAGGGTTTGTAAACAAGGATCAGGGTGTAAAATTGAGGTGTTGTTAGACTGGGAACCAATGTAGGACAGCAATCACAAGGGAAATGGGTTAACTTGGTCCAAGTTAAGATATGGGCAGCAGAGTTTTGGATGAACATAAGTTTATGTGGGGAGGTAGATGAGAGGCCTACCAGGACGGCATTGGAATAATCCAAGTCTAGAAAGAAAGAAAGACTTGCTTTTATATAGTGCCAGTGCCTTTCGTGATCTCAAGGTGTCCAGAGTGCAATACAGCCAATGATCTCAAGTTAACATCTCATCTGAAAGTCTAGAGGTAAAAGAGGCGTGAACAAGGGTTTCAGCAGCAGATGAGTTGACACAGTGCCAGAGTTATATAGTGTAATGGAGGTGGAAGTCTGCAGTCTTGCTGATGGAGCAGATATGGGATTGGAAGCTCATCCTAGGGTAAAACACATCACCGAGGCTGAAACAATCTGACCCAGCTTCAGGCAGTTTCCAGGGAGGGAAATGATGGCCAGAGAACTAAAAATACACACTGGTCACACTCTTCCCAATATCTACTGGAGGAAATTTCTGCTGATTGAATATTGGATGTTGAACAAGCAATGTGGCAAGTCATAGTGGAAGGACCAAGACGGGCGGTGATGCCATAGAGTTGAGTGTCATCAGTGAACATGTGGAACCTGATGTATTTTTCCCACTTGTGATGAAAGGCATTGACCTGAAACATTTCACTCTCCACAGATGCTGCCTGATCTGCTGAGTGTTTCCAGCATTTTTTGTTTATGTACTGTTTGTACCAACTAGTGCCTGGCATTCCACCCCGCACTCTCACATCTCCCATTGTATCTCCTGTGTAGCAGCCAAGTAACCACAGAGCCTCTTCTTCAGGAGCAGTCAGTGTTGTAATGGTAGGGCAGTGTTTTTTTTGCCTTTGATTACAGGCCGATTTCCTTTGTAAAGGGAGTGCATGTTGAGAAAGACACTCTTCTGTCACTGTTGATTCACAATGAGAATTGGCAGCCAATTTGCACTCAGCAAGGTTCAACAAACAAACATGAGGTTTATATGTATATTCATTCATGGGATGTGGGCTTTGCTGGCTAGGCCAGCATTTATTGCCCATCCCTAGTTGCCTTTGACAAGGTGGTGGAGAGCTGCCTTCTTGAACCGCTGCAGTCCATGTGGTGTAGGTACACCCACAGTGCTGTTAGGGAGGGAGTTCCAGGATTTTGACCCAGTGACAGTGAAGGAACGGCGATATATTTCCAAGTCAGGATGGTGAGTGGCTTGGAGGGGAACTTCCAGGTGGTGGTGCTCCCATCTACCTGCTGCCCTTGTCCTTCTAGATGATAGTGGTCATAGGTTTGGAAGGTAATGAACAGATAACCTGTTTTCTTGGTGATGTTGGCTAAGGAAGAAACATTGCACGCGACACCGAAGAAAAACCCTGCGTTATTCTTTAAATAGTGCCACGGGGATTTTTTTTTTATGTCCATCTAAGAGGATAGGCATCACTTGATATAACTTTTCATTTGAAAGATGGCATCTCTGACAGTGCAGCACTCCTTGAGTGTCACCAAAGTGCCACCCTGACTTACATGCTGAAGTGCCTTGAGTGAGACAAAGCCACAATCTTCTGTCTCGGAGGTTTGACCACTACCACTGAGCCATGGCTGAAACTGAGGGAAATGAGGTCATGATCTCATTACTGCTTGTGGGATCTTGCTGTGCACACATTGGGGGCCAATTTTCCTCATTTTACAACAAGAGTGTCTTTCTCAACTTGTCTTCTCCTTGCAAAGGAAAATCTAGCCTATAATCAGAGGCACAATGCTGTAACACTCACTTAATTAATTCCATAGAGTGTGTGCGTGGGTATGTCATGCAACTGGAAATATTTTAAAATGTACAACTTGAGTCATGACTTTAATATCTTAAGGGCATTAACCATTTTCATGCATTATTTTACGATGTGTGATGTGAATGAAGTAACACTCCCAGCTCACATTTACCTACCCCCATAAAGTTTGCATGACTTGCTTCTGTTGCTTTTTCTTGAATAACAGGAAGCCAATGACTCCTCTTTCTTGCCTCTGTCAACAGTACAACATGTTGCAGGATCCAAGAATCTCAGAGCTCTTGTCACAGCAGAAGATGTTACTTCTCATTCTGCCATTTCCATCTATTTTCGTGAACTCCAATTAATTGGCTTCTGGCCCTTTAAGCAGCTGCAACCTTGTAGCCATGGCAGCTGCTTCACATTTTTCATGCCCCTGGAATTTCTGAGAGTCAGGGGTAGAAAGACCACTGAAAACCCACTCTACATACTCAATGGCCACTCATCCCTCACCCAGAAAGGTGGGAGGAGACAGAGGTTCCACCCCACACACATTTCTGACAGGTGGATTAAAGTCCATCTCCTCTATTTGTACTTAAACTATCAGAGCCCCTTTGAGTTGTGCAGATACACAAGGGCGGGATTTTATACCAGCAGGATTTTATGGTCCTGTCGACGTCAAAGGACTTTTGAACGACTCTCAAAGGGCCCATGTGTTCCCTACGTTTTAGCAAAGTTTCACTACTTTCTGCAATTAGTGGAGCTAGGGGAAAAGCAGTCACC
Source organism: Cetorhinus maximus (assembly GCF_964194155.1). Classification (NCBI taxonomy): domain Eukaryota; kingdom Metazoa; phylum Chordata; class Chondrichthyes; order Lamniformes; family Cetorhinidae; genus Cetorhinus; species Cetorhinus maximus. The sequence continues at coordinate 49,367,700 of NC_135893.1, forward strand.
TGTCTCAGGGACATCAGTTGACATCTATTGGAGTATTACTCAACTGCAAATTTTTTGAAGCTGGGTTTGTGTGGTAGCTTTAATAACTCATTTGCTCCTCCAAATTTGCCTCCAAATTGGCGGTAATTCAGAAAGAAATCCAGGCCACTATCTTACCAATGATTGCAACATATATTATATGATGCCTACAATTTAAACTTGATTATTAGAGTGATAAAATAGAATGGTTTAAGCACAGAGGGAGGCCAGTTGGCACTCTATGTCAAGGGTTGGGGTGTAAGTCCCGCTTCCAACTAGTTAATGCTTGTATGTGTGTTAAATGGCTGCGGGGCAGGGATGTGTTCTCCTCCGTCTCCTCAGATGATGGGAAGGGAAATCCCGCCATCCTAATAAGCCTGGCCCAGGTGTGGTCTCACCAACGTCCTGTACAATTGTAGAATTACTTCTTTAGCCCTGTAGTTCAATCCCTCTTCTATAAAGCCCAACATGCCATTTGCCTTCCTAATTGCTTACTGTATCTGCATGTTAACTTTCTGAGTTCCCTGTATGAGTGCACAAAAATCTCTCTGAATATCAAGATTTCATGCCCTGTAATAATATTCTGCCTTTCTGTTCTTACCACCAAAGTGAATCACCTCACATTTCTCCACATTATACTCCATCTGCTATCTTGTTGCCCAGTCACTTAACCTGTCTATATCTCTTTGCAGCCTCTTTATATCCTATTCAGAGCTTACATTCCCACCTAGGTTTATATCATCAGCAAACCTGATGATACATTACTCCCTGTCTCTTTGTCTAAAGTTATTATATGTATTTGTAAATAGCCAAGGCCCCAGGACTGATCCTTGCAACATTCCATTAGTCACATCCTGCCAACTAAGTTGATTACATATTTTTATGATGCAACAGTGATGGTTAATAAGGGTGATGTGATTGGTGTGGTGTACATGAAATTCCAAAAAGTTTAATACAATAGGCATGCCAGCAAAGTCAAAGCCTGTGGAATAAGAGGGACAGTGGCAGCATTGATACAAAGTTGGTTGAGTATCAGGAATGGTGAACAGTTGTTTTTTGAACTGGAGGAAGTACACTGTACAGTGGGGTTCCTCGGGGTTGGCTACTGTGGCTGCTGATCTATATTAGTCCCCCCCCACCACAACGTCTTTTCCAATATCCCTGCAATTTCTTTCAGGTGCATATCCAATTCCCTTTTGAAAGCCACAATTGAATCTGCCTTCCCCACACTCTCAGTCAGTGCATTGCAGATCCTAAACACTCCCTGCGTAAAGACGTTTATTCCTCATGCCGCCATTGGTTCTTTGGCCAATCAACTTAAATCACTGTCGTCTGGTTCCTTACCCTCCACCAGTACAAACAGTTTCTGCCTACTCTGTCCAAACCCCTCCTGATTTTGATCACCTTTGTCAAAACTCCTCTCAACCTTTTCTAAGGAAAACAGCCTGATCTTCTCCAACAAAGACAGGAAATGTTGGAAATAGTCAGCAGTATCTGTACTTTATGTCTCTATTTATAAAGCCCAAGATCTCATATGCATTTTTATCCATATTCCTAACCTGCCCTGGCAGCCTCAGTGACTTGTGCACATATCCCCCAGGTCCCTCTGCTCCTGTGCCCGGTTTGGAATTGTACCCTCTATTTTATATTGCCTCTCCTCGTTCTTCCAACCAAAATGTATCACTTTACACTTCTCTGCATTAAATTCATCTGCCACATGTCCGCCCATTCCACCAGCCTATCTACGCTTCCTTGAAGTCGATCACTATCCTCCTCACAGTTCACAATACTTACAAGTTTTGTGCCATATCTGCAACTCTTGAAATGGCGTCCTGTACACCCAAGTCTAGGGCTGGGATTTTTCCGGCCCTGTCCTGGCGGTACCTGCCTACAGGAGATTTGGTGGCCCAGCGAAAAGCCCATTGGCTTTTGGCGGGACCAGATGATCCCGGCAGAGGGCGTGGGGGCAGAAATTCCCACCCAAGGACATTAATACAGATCAGCGGCCATAGCAGCCAACCCCGGGGAACCCCACTGTACAGTGTACCTTCCTCCAGTTCAAAAAACAACAGTTCACCATTCCTGATACTCAACCAACTTTGTATCAATGCTGCCACTGTCCCTTCCCATCACCCGAGGAGTCGGAGGAGAGCACATCCCTGCCCCACAGCCATTTAACACTCCTACAAGCATTAATTAGTTGGAAGTGGGACTTACACCCCCATTCGGGAGGAAGTCCCGCCTCAGGGAGCTGCCATCCAGTCAGATTAAACAGCAGCTCTCTAGTCCCTGCAGCAGATAGGACTGGGACTGCAAACAGTCCCCGGAGCCTTAAGACCTGGGAGTCCAGGACCAGGTAAGCTTTGGTGGTCTCAGGGCAGGGAGGGGAGTTGAGGCCCAGGGGGGTGGGCAGAAGGGACTGGGGTGTTGACGGAGAGGTTGAAGGAAGGGGGGGCCTGCAGGGGCTAATCCTTTTGGGGGAGGCATCGAAAGTCAAAACAAGGCTGCCGATGGGGCATTTTCTGAACAGGGTTAGTTTTTGGGCCTCCCCCCCCCACTGGCCACTGAACTCCTCCTGCCTGAAAATTGAGGCTGGGTGGAAAACAGCCCTTAAGTAGTCAATCATTGGCAACAATTGAGGCAAGGGTGACAGGCCAGCCTAGGCCTCGCCCATCCTAGCGTAAAGTTGCAGAGAGATCGGGAACCTGGTCGGAAGGCTGTCCGAGAAATTTTACGGCCATGCCCCTGCCCACAAACCCGCCATTGGGGAAATGTAAAATTCTTTGCATCTTTCAACTCCATATCTAAGGAAGGATATACTTGCATTGGAGGTGGTACGGTGAAGGTTCACTAGATTGGTCAATGAGATGAGAGGGTTGTTCTATGATGAAAGGCTGGTTACATGGGTCAATATTCTTTGTTGTTTAGAAGAATGAGAGGTGATTTTATTGAAACATGCAGGGTTTTGAGTTGGCTGGAGACAATTAATGCAGATAATACAAAACTTGGTGGCATTGTAAATTGCGAAGAGGACAGTGTCAAACTTCAAAAGGACATAGACAAGTTGGTGGAGTGGGCAGATAGCTGGCAGATGAGGTTCAATGTGGAGAAGTGTGAGGTGATTCATGTTAGTAGGAAGAACATGGAGAGACAATATAAAATAAGGGGTACAACTCTAAACGATGTGCAGCAGCAGAGGGACCTATGTGCATAAGTCATTGAAGGTGGCAGGACTGATGGAGAGAGCAGTTAATAAAGCATACAGTGGGCTCTCCATTGGTCCACAGTTCTCAAGTCAGGGAGGAGTGCCAAATAGACTGTACTGACTAGGTCTTTGCCAGCCTTCTGTCCGCAGTTCACTTCAGCATAAAGGATGGCTCTCATGCAGCCAGTGCTTTTTGATGCTGTAGGAGATGAAGAGAGGAACCAACAGAGCATAGCCCAGGGTCAGGGGCAGCAATAGCCAGAAGGACAACAAAGGGCGGCAGCAGAGGGTCAGGCAGGTAAGGATGCAGGTAAGGTGTCATGAAGATATTAATGTATATAATGTTATTGGAAATTATTTTAAATTGGACTTGTAGTAGGGTCTGTGTCTGTGGGTGTGAGTGTGTGTGTCTTAATTGAATTAAAGCCAGCTAGCCTGGGTGCTTTGATGTATAGTAGTTTTGAGATGATAAACAGTAAGGTAGAGGGCACATTTTGTTGAATAAGCCATTCAGACTGGGGGTGAAATCTTGCACCTAGCTAGGAGACACCAAGCAATATGTTTATATTACTAATAAAATGCTATGAAAGGGGTTTTATTGTTAGAAGAGGTGGAATTTAAAGGGCCTGGTGATGCAATGAGAATTTGCATTCAAAGGGGAGGCTAGGTATATAAAGAAAAGACAGAAAATGCTGGAAAAACTCAGCAGGTCTAACAGCATCTGTGGAGAGAAAAACAGAGTTAACATTTTGAGTCCGTATGACTCTGAAGAAGAGTTATACGGATATGAAATGTTAACTCTGTTTTTCTCTTCACAGATGCTGTTAGACCTGCTGAGTTTTTCCAGCATTTTCTGTTTTTGTTTCAGATTTCCAACATCCACCATATTATGCTTATGTACAGAAAAAAATTGTGTGTGTGAGTCAGAGGCATGCCGCCTATAAGCCTACAACTGTGCGAAGGAACCAAATTGAAAGGAACCTCATTTTGAATTTGTAAGATAAAATGTGCTTTGTCTGGTGCCTGTTTACGGCTATGGGTTATTGTTGCCTTGGTGAAGATTTACCTGGGAGTGATTAATTTGGGGATTTGTTTAAAAGTTATTATGGTAGCAATTTGTAGACATGTGTATGTGTTTAATTCCTTGTTAAATTAATAAATGTTTAATTTAACTTACATAAAAACTCCTGGAGGCTTGGTGGTTTCATTGCTGAATTCAGAGCTGCATCTCAAACATACCAATTGAAAATATAGGTCATGACAGTTGTTTAAAGTTTCCCTCTGGGATTTTAAATAACAGCCTTTACCAACTGCTGTGTCATAACAACTGGGGGCTCCTGGCAGGATAATATTTGTAATTCCATGATTGGTCTGGAGTTGGTGAATCTTAAGGTTACGAGTACGAGAAGCACTTTGAATTCAGGAATTGGTGAGGCTTTTTAGAAGTGGTGCGACTGCAAGGTGGCTTTGGCAATTGCTAAGACTTGTCTGGGAGTAGAAACAATAACTGATTGGGTTGCAAAAAATAACCAAGAGTAAGTTAACAGAGTTGGCAGATAATTTAAAACTGGGGTTATCTGCGGGGGTGAGGAAAGCAGATATAACTGAAGTGATAGCACAGCGTTTAAAGTTTGAAGTGATACTGACACTCGTGGGTCACAGCTGGAGGTAGTGAGACTTCAGTCTGTAATGAAGAAGCTTGAATTTGAACAAGCAAAGGAACTGAAAACTCTTGAATTAGAAGCAAAGGAAAGAGAAATGACATTTCAAAGGGAGCAAGCAGAAAGGCAGGAGAAAGAAAGGAAGCTGGAACTGGAACTTCAGGCATGAGAGACAGAGAGAGAAACAGAATAACAGCTTAAAAGGCTGGAAGTTAAAAAAGAGATCTCGGATTCTGAGGAGTGTTCTGATGATGAATAAACTTAAAACCCCGTGGGGAGAAGTGGCAGAATTTTGCCCTTGGTGGACGGGCTCGGCGGGGGCAGTCGGGAAGCCGACTGCCGCCCACGATTGGCACTGCACCACGATTTCACGCTGTCCAGCGAATCAAGGCCCGCACAGCGTGAAATGCGAGCAGCAGCGCTCAGGCGCTGCCTGTGCGGTTGGGGGTAGAAGGGAGCGGGCAGAGCGCGAACTTTGCCCATGCGCATGAGTGAGTGCTGCATAATCTCCCTGAGGCACAGACCATATGTTTGGGATTGCATTTACTAAAACTCTTTCATTCTTAGCAGTTTGAACATCATTCATGGATCAAGTGTGTTATCAGAATTTCCTTCCAATTTGTAGAACTCTACATTTGTCTGCATTAACTTTTATTTGCCATTATCCCTGCCCAGCAACATATTTTGTTTAGATCATGATCGCCTGGGTTACCTCCTTCTTTTCTGCTGGCCCTTGATGTTTGCCAGTAAAATTTGACCAATTAGTTTCTGAATCCACGGGCAGAATTTTGAGTTTGGTGGGCGGGCGCAGCCGGTGGGCCTGGGAGGGGCCGGGAAATGGACTGCCACCAGCGATCGGCCCCCAGCCGCGATTTCACGCTGGCCGGCCAATTAAGGCCCACCCAGCGTGAAATGTGGCTCCTGAGTGGTCAGGAAGGGCCGAGCGAGGGCGGGGTCCAATGGCGACCCGGCGGCCGGTTTAAAAACGGCCCAGGCAGCCCCTGCAAGGCTGCCGGTGAAGAAGATATCTTTGATGTTGTCAACAAGAAATTATGGCTTCCAGTGCGGTTGCAGGCACCAAGCGGGAGAGCAGGTTAGGTGGGCACTTGGCCTCCCCCTCTGTTTTCTGACGAGTGCCTTGTGGTCCTGCTGGAGGAGGTGGCTACCAGGAGGGACATCCTTGTCCCCAGGGATGGAAGGAGGAGGCCACTGCACCTCGCCAAGAGGGCATGGGAGGAGGTGGCAGCACTGGTCAGCAGCCACGATGTTGTGCGGCTCACATGGGTGCAGGGCCGCATGAGGTTTAACGGCCTGCTGTGCTCAGGGAGGGCGAGTACCGTGTTGGCATGGATCAGTGTGTTGAAGTGTTAAGGTCTGGCCATCCCTCCCCCTGTGGAGCTCCAGGGTGTTGGAGTCTGAGCGCCAAGCATCAATGACGCTGGAGCTAGCCAAGGGGGTGAGCCTTGGCTGCTTGGACTGAGTGCCTTGCGGCTCGAGGGCCACGACTCGGATGTGCCCTGTGAGGTGTCCCTCAGCTGGGGTTGGCCAGGCTGCAATGGCGCTGCACATACAGAGTGGGCTAATCAATGCTCCTCTGTCCTTTCAGGAGAAGACGGCCCACAACAATATAAAAAGGTCGCGGACCGGCAAAGACTCCCCAAACTTCCTAATCCTCGTGAGGTACGAGCAGGATGCCTTAGAGATGGAGAGCCAGCAGGCATCTCGGTCAACCGGCCGCAGGGAGGCTGGGGTATCGGGCGAAGGTAAGAGTGCACAGAGGTAAGAGCTTCGGATGGTTCAACCATTCTTGTGTAGTCTCATCATTGATGGGAGCCTCAAAACTGGATTTCCCATGGATCTTTGAAAGATGATGGCACCATGATGCAGGTCTCCATTTTCTCACCAGGGTGCCTGGCATGCACAGTGACAGTGTGATGACTTAAACTAATGACATGTCATTGTTCTCCCTTCAATTTGCCACCATGCAACCAATCGCAGGACCACGAAGAGCCACCCCTGATGCCAGAGGACTGCCAGGCTCCAGAAGCACCTGTGTCACACCCGCTCTCTGAACCAGGCACCAGCACAGATACCAGCACCTCGGTGGGTGTTAGATCAGCGGCTAGAATGTCGATGCACAGCCGTGAGGGCACTTCACACTCGCTTGAGGTGCAGCGGAGGCAGAGAGTACCCAGGGTGCTGGAGGACTGTTGGAGACCAGGACGATGCTGAGTCGAAGGCAGATGAAGAGCCTCTGAAGTCGTCCATTAGGTGGCAGATGCTGGATGTCCAGCGAGAGTGCAGGAGGACCTGGCAGAGATCCATGGGTGTTTGCGTGCCATGGTCTCCGTTATGGAGGAGTCCATGCAGAGCGTGAGCACTGCATTGACCGTCATGGCTGAGCACACTGTCTCCTCCATTGAGAGAGCAGCGACTCTCATGGAGAGGCAGCTCCAGGAGTAGAATCAGGGGTTCCTGGCGATGTGCTCGGACCTGCAAGCCCTCACAGAGGCAATGACCTCAGGTGGTCAGTGTCAGTGTGGGAGATGGATGAGGCACCCAGTATCTCAGCTAGTTGCCCGTCCATCAATGATGAGCAGGGAGGTCCAGAGTGACCTCACGTTGGCACACGAGCTGCTTGCCGTCTCTGCGGGCACCTGTCAGAATGCTCTGGATGCTGGCAGCAGTTCCTCTGTCCCTCTGCCAGTGACCATGGCATCTGATGAGGCTGCAATGACTGGGGAGATGCCAGCCGTGGCACGGGCCGCTCCCTCCTAGGCGGGGCCAGCACGGGCTCCACTGGCCAGAGGACGACCACCAAGGTTATCACGGCCAACAAGACAGCAGAGTCAGCGGCTGCCTCCAATGCCGGTGCCAGTGAGGGGGGAGCACCAGGATGTAGCACTTGCCATGAGCACAGGAGGGGCAGTTCACAGGTGATCTTCTGTTGTGCAATGTTTTGTTTATTTTAACTGGACTGGGGTTGAAGATCAGGGAAGGTTCTTTTAATTTGTTTTGACTGTCGGCATGAGATAAATTTTCTTTTGCCATAATGGCCTGAGTAGCTTCACCTTTTTTATTTAATGTGCTGCAGGGTACGCCAGTATGTAATGCCGGGTGTGAGTGGCTCGAAACTTTATTGCACAGGCACTGAGTGAACTTTGGGGTCAACTGAAAGGGTCATTTCAGACATCTGGGATGGAGGTGGCAGCTCTGGCATGAGGTGGTAGCGCTGATTTGGCAGCCTAGCTGAAGGAGAGTTGGATCGAGGTGCCTCTGGTGTCCCTGCCTCCCTGGAGGTTACCGAGGTCTGCCTCCACGCCCTCTTCTGACTCACTACTGGACTCATCCTCTGTGGCCTGTGCAGCTGCGTCAAGATCACCTTCCTCCAGTGGCTCCCCCCTTGCCAGTGCCAGATTGTGGAGAGTGCAGCATGCAACCACTATCATTGACACCTGCTCTGGGGGCTATTGTTGTGAGGCTCCTGCATGGTCCAGACATCAGAAGCAAATCTTCAGAAGTCTCATGGTCCTCTCATTCACTGCCCTTGTGGAGCCATGGTTCCTGTTGTACTGCTGCTCTGCTTCTGTTCTTGGGTGGTGGAGAGGTGTCATGAGCCACCTTTCCAACGGATAGCCCTTGTCACCCAGCAGCCATCCATCCCGCCCAGCCAAGAACCCCAGCACCTGGGAGTGTCTGAGGATGTAAGCGTCATGGCAGCTGTCAGGGTACCTTGCACAGATTTGCAGAATCAGTTACACACTATCTGGACATTCATGGAGTGAAATCCCTTCCTGTTAACGAAGGCACCCGGCTGAGCCGCTGGAGCCTTGATGGTCACATGTGGGCAGTCGATTGCACCCTGGACACGGGGAAACCCAGCAATCACTGCAAAGCCTCTGGCTCGCTCAGCCTGGCTGGCCTCGTCCATACGGTAAAGAATAAAAGTCAGTACCCACCTGAACAGAGCTTCTGTCACCAGCTTGATGCAACTGTGGACAGCTGATTGGGAGATTCCACACAGATCCCCCACTGACCCCTGGAAAGAGCCGGAGGCAGAGAAGTTGACCTTCAGAGCTACTGGCATGGGGTGTCCACCCACACAGTTGGAGGTGATCTCAGGCCCAATCATTTGACAAATGGAGGTCAGAGTCTCCATTGAGAGGTGGAGCATCCTTCAGCATTGCACCTCGGGCATATTGAGGGAGCTGCATTGCCGCCTGTAAACCCTGGCAGCAGGATAGTGGCATCTTCTGTGGTCCCTTCCGCCTACCTCTTGGCCCTGAGCCCATTGTGCCTGCACCTCTCCTCCCACAGGTCCCTCCCCTGGAAGCTGCATTGGGACACCTGGCCTCCTCTCCCTTTTGCCCCTCTCTTCCTCCTCAGAAGAGGTGCCTCCAGCAGAGACCACAGTCCCCATTGCCAGGGTAAGGGAAGGCTGTCTGATACCTGGACGGGTCCACATGGTCTGAATCCTCCAGGGTCCTTGGAAACACCAAGGAGTCCTGAAATGAAGCCTGGAAATGCTGAGGATGAAGCTCCAAACAGAGATGAAGCTGCCATGTACCAATAAGTCACCAGCAGCAAACTATCTACCAAACTCCCCACTAGTCACCCGCCCGTGGTTGAAGGTTTGCACCACCTGCTCATTTTGCCCATGTGACGAGCACGAAATCGCCCAGGCAACATTAAATTGGTCAATTGCCTTTTTAATAGACTTAACTGGCCTGTTAATTAATGGCAGGCGTGGCTCCAACTCCCGCTTGCGCCCACTGACTGAAATATCGCACGAGGGTGCGATAACGTTGGGACGCTCACCCGACATCATCATGCGCTATTTTACGCTTGAGCAGGTCGGGCACGCGCCTTCCCACTCAGCGAAAAATTCTGCCCCATGTATTGATGTAAAATAGAAACAGCATTGAGCCCTAAGGCAACCTCAATACTTCCAGCGTTGACCTACCTCATTCTACTCTCAAGCCAGTTGCTTCTCCACATTTGCAGAGTCGCCCCTGAAGCAATGGGTTTAGTTAATGGCCTTTCAATGTGGAACTTTATCTAAGTCGTTTGGAAGTTAAAGTTATACGTCATGCAGTTTACCACAATCCATTTGGATTGCTAGTTGCTGAAAGAATTTGAATTCAGTTGGTCAGGCAGCACCTTCCCTTCCTGAGCCCATGCTGATGTTTGCTGGATTGTTCTTGTACAGATGATTCTTGCACTTACCCCTGATAATTAATTTGGTGGAAGTAATACGAACATGTATGTATTTACCTCGGTTCTAGTTTGGTACACTTTTGGGAATGTGGATAACGCATTAACCTATTTCCAATCTACCAGTGCCTCTCCAGTGTTTTTTGATTCCTCATATGCTGATTGATGCTTCACAAATCTTCTCCACTCTGGAATAAACAAGAATTCGTCTAATTTGAGCCCTTTTCAGTTTTTTAGGCCATTCATGTCATTGAACAGTCAGCCAGCAAATCTTTCAATTTCAATGCAAAGGAGTGTGAACGGGATGTACAACTGGCAGCTGACCTGCCACTACACTAGCTCCCATCACAGTTAAAAGTGCCACCCATGGATTTTACTTGGGATATCATTGTTTGGAGATATTGCTCAAATCTTCTTTTGCAAATACTTAACGGAATTAACCATTTTCCCAAAAGGAAAAAACAGTAAAAACTGGGAAATAAGAATACTGGTCCGAACTGGTTTTGTATACCTTAAAATGGAACACCTGTAAAACTGGGAAATAAGAATTCTGGCCTGAAGTGGTTTTACATATCTTAAAATGGAGCACCAGTAAAACTGGGAAATAAGAGTACTGGTCTGAACAGGTTTTGCATACATTAAAATGGAGCACCAGTAAAACTGGGAAATAAGAATTCTGGTCTAGAGTGGTTTTGCATACATTAAAATGGAACACCAGTAAAACTGGGAAATAAGAGTACTGGTTTGAACTGTTTTATTCCTCTGGGAGAAGATTTGCTATGCTGTGATCATCAGCATTTCAGTCCTTTTGCATTTTTTAAGGTTCACTTCTCTAAAAGCTCTCTTCTTCTTGTATTGTGTTTTTTATGGTCATGCTTATGTTGTGTGATTTTTTTTTCAAGGTTTCTTTTTGCCCCTCTCACCACCCTTTAATTTGTTTCGACATTTTCTTATATTCAACCTGCTACTCTGCTGCAGGATCTATACAGAACATTTTTCTCATGTTTCATTTAACTTATTAAAAGTCATTTTTATTTATTATAAAATAACAACAGCACAGAAGGAGGTCATTTGGCCTATCGTGTCCATGCTAGCTCTCTTCCAGAGCATTTGCTAGTCCCACTCCCTGACCCTTTCCTCATAGCCCTGCAAGTATTTATCTAAATTCCTTTTGAAAGCCATGTTTGAATCTTCCTCTACCACTTGCATTCCAGAGTGTCAGCACTCACTGCATAAACACATTTTTTAGGTCAAGTGACTGCACTGCAAAAGCTTTTTTTTGCAAAATTATACTTTATTCATAAAATGTCAGAAAGAACATTACAAAACACAAAACAAAATGCTGAAACAAGATGTTACAATGCTGGCATCTACCCAGCTATGTGGAAAATTGCCCAGGTATGTCCTGTACGCAAAAAACAGGACAAATCCGACCCAGCCAGTTACCACTCCATCAGTCTCCTCTCAATCATCAGCAAGGTAATGGAAGGGGTCATTAACAGTGCTATCAAGAGGCATTTGTTTAGCAATAACCTGCTCACTGGTGCTCAGTTTGGTTCCATCAGGGCCATTACCTCACCTCATTACAGCCTTGGTTCAAACATGGACAAAAGAGTTGAGCTCCCGAGGTGAGGTGAGAGTGACTGCTCTTGACATCAAGACAGCATTTGACTGAGTGTGGCATCAAGGAGCCATAGCAAAACTGGAGTCAATGGGAATCAGGGGGAAAACTTTCCACTAGTTGGAGTCGTACCTAGCACAAAGGAAGATGGTTGTGGTTGTTGGAGGTCAATCATCTCAGCTCCAGGACATCACTGCAGGAGTTCCTCAGGGTAGTGTCCTAGGCTCAACCATCTTCAGCTGCTTCATCAATGACCTTCCGTCCATTATAAGGTCAGAAGTGGGGATGTTCGCTGATGATTGCACAATGTTCAGCACCATTCGCGACTCCTCAGATACTGAAGCAGTACATGTTCAAATGCAGCAAGACCTGGACAATATCCAGGCTTGGGCTGACAAGTGGCAAATAACATTCACGCCACACAAGTGTCAGGCAATGACCATCTCCAACAAGAGAGAATCCAACCATCGCCCCTTGACGTTCAATGGCATTACCATCACTGAATCCCCCACTATCAACATCCTGAGGGTTACCATTGAGCAGAAACTGAACTGGACTAGCCATATAAATACTTTGGGTACAACAGCAGGTCAGAGGAATGAAATTGTGTGACGAGTAACTCACCTCCTGAACCCCCAAAGACTGTCCACCTTCTACAAGGCACAAGACAGGAGTCTGATGGAATACATCCCACTTGCCTGGATGAGTGCAGCTCCCACAACACTCAAGAAGCTTGACACCGTCCAGGACAAAGCAGCCAGCTTGATTGGCACCACACCCACAAACATTCACCCCCTCCAATGTACCAATGAACAGTAGCAGCAGTGTGAACCATCTACAAGATGCACTGCAGGAATTCACCAAGGCGCCTTAGACAGCAACTTCCAAACCCACTACCATCTAGATGGATAAGGGCAGCAGATAGATGGGAACACCACCACCTGGAAATTCCCCTCCAAGCCACTCACCATGCTGACTTGGAAATATATTGCCGTTCCTTCACTGTCGCTGGTTCAAAATCCAGGAACTCCCTTCCTAACAACACTGTGGGTGTACCTATGCCACATGGACTGCAGCGGTTCCAGAAGGCAGCTCACTACCATCTCCTCAAGGGCAACTAGCAATGGGCAATAAATACTGGCCCAGCCAGTGGAGCCCACATCCTGTGAATGAATTTTTAAAAATTCAAAATGGCCATCACCAAAATAATATTCAAGTTTTTCCACATGGATCATGCTGATGTGGTGCTTCAATACAAGCAATGCACGTTACAGACATTTCAAAATGGCCATAACGGACAGTTAGACAGTGCAATGGTATTTAAGTTGTCCACACAGATCATGTTACACTCGGAGGTGCTTCAATACAATTGTGATACAGGTAATATTCACTGCATACATTCAGTGTGAGTCATACAGCCCGAGGGGTCTATACAATTCCCAGCCCTTCGGTGCACTATGGCTGAAGGGTCTTAGACAGTGATCTTCCTCCATTGCAGTTTGTAAATGGACAATTGTCAGGTATCAGCCAAGTTTCATAGCCCAAGAACAAACAAGACTTTTAACTGAGCTTTTAAACAAACGAAACTAGGAGCTGAAATAAAATTATCCAAATGGAAACGCAGACATGATGGAATGACTTCATGAATATGGTAACCAATAGATAGTTAATGCAATCAGACCACACAATGGTGTGTGTTTGTCCACATTTAAGTGACTGTAACCCATTGAACTCCTTTGGCCAAGCTGTAAATAGCACTTACAAGCTAATGGCTGTGGTTCTGACTTGGCACCCGTTTTCTTTGGAAATGCTAATTCCAAAACTGATTTTGAGAATAAAGTTAATTCATGAATCTGATGATGCTACTAATTCCAGAATATTACCCATCGAAACAACTTTATATGTTAATGGACTATTCAGGAACCTAGGGTGTGGAATGTGGAACGGATGCAAGATATAAGATGTTACAATCAAAAGAGGGGAGTTGGGAGGTGGGGGTCAAGCATTGTCACGGGTGTGACTTTTTTGTGTAACTCCTCAGATACAAGCAGTCCATGTCCATATGCAGTAACACTGGACAACATTCAGGCTTGGGCTGATAAGTGGCAAATAACATTCGTGCCACACAAGTGCCAGGCAACGACTACCTCCATCAAGAGAGAATCTAACCATCTCCCCTTGATATTCATCAACATTACCATCACTGAACCCCTCACCATCAATCCTGAGGATTACCATTGACCAGAAACATAACTGGACTAGTCATATAAATACTGTGGCTCCAACAGCAGGTCAGAGGCTGGGAATTCTGTGGCGAGAAACTCACCTCCTGACTCTCCAGAGCCAGTCCACCAGCTACAAGGCACAAATAAGGGATTTAATGGAATATTCTCCACTTGCTTGGATGAGTGCAGCTCCCACAACTCAAAGTTCGACACCATCCAGTACAAAGCAGCCCGCTTGATTGGCACCACATCCACCACCTGAAACATTCATTCCCTCCACCACTGACCCACAGTCGCAGCAGTGTGTACCATCTAAATGATGCACTGCAGCAACTCACCCAGGCTCCTTAGACAGCACCTTCCAAACCCCAAATCGTTACCATCTAGAAGGACAAGGACAGCAGACACATGGGAACACCACCACCTGGAAGTTCCCCTCCAAGTCACTCACCATCCTGACTTGGAAACATTTCGTCATTCCTTCACTGTCGCTGGGTCAAAATCCTGGAACTCCCTTCCTAACAGCACTGTGGGTGTACCTACACCACATGGACTGCAGCGGTTCAAGAAGGCAGCTCACCACCACCTTCTCAAGGGCAATTAGGGATGGGCAATAAATGCTGGCCTAGCCAGCAAAGCCCACATCCCATGAAAGAAAAAAATCTTATTATAAATGCGACTCCATTCACACCCCCTCAGTCTGCGGTTGCCTGTTTCCACACTGTTAATTACCTCTTACTGTACTTCTGGTATCCTGCATCTTCCTAGTTTAAATGGTTCTTAATTGCTGCCTCAATGCTCATCACGTGTCACTTTGTCCAGGCTTAACCCATTACCACTGTCAGCTGTCCATTTTATTCTGGAAAGATTCCAAGTTTACATGAATCTTCCTACTGTGCGCCAGTGAGTTTGCGATTTCTGTCTTGTTCCAGCAACAAGTGCGCCTTTTGCTCACTGCCGTCGGGAGTAGGTTAGCAGAAATACTTTACAATCAGAAATGTACAATATTGTCACTATTTACTGGAAATGAGAAATTAAATTGAGTGAAAAGCAAATAATCTTTGCGACGTCACCACTTCCAGGATGGTTTGAAGTCAGATGATGTTGGGGGGGGGGGGTGAGTCACAGCGAGAGGCTGGATTGACCTCACTCTTTAGTGTACACGGACGAAGCGCATTTTAAGGTATAGGGGCTGTTGATTTCCATGTACTTTTAAAATGGTAAGGTTCGTCCATTTGGGGATTGATGAGGCATTAAAAAGCGTCAAAAGGATAACTGAGTGGGTCAGAATATTGTGGTCGCTGGTAAGAGTTGAGTGAATGTTGCAAACCGTTCTGCTGGAAGGGTAAATGTTTTGAGGCTCGTCTGTGTGAGTATATTAATGGGGAAAGGGCAGCTTTGAGCTAGTTTTTTTGTGTTCACACGTCCACAGCTAACTGAAAGTCTCTAAATAATAAAGCTGATAGTTTTCCATTATAGTATTTACCGGACTATAAAGTGCGCCAGGATTTAAAAATGATCTACCTAGCGGAATCAAGTCAGTGCATATAATTGTTTAATGTTTACATTGCTTTTGTTCCGTAACGAACAATGTTTTGTATTCAGTTGGCATTTTTCTTTACCAATTATTCCTTCACCAATACTCCTGGAGTTCCACCTTCCCAGTGTGGCCAGTACCACAGTCTTTTCCAAGCTTTACTGTTCCCTCCCTCCCTCCTGGGATCTTGGTTCTGGTGTGCATATTTAGCACATTCATTTCCATAAATCTGTTAAACCAAAATGTTGTCCTGGCAACATCTAACCTACCTTAGGAAGTGTCAAACAGAGTAGCAGTTCTTTTTCTTGTGCTCTCCTTTTTGGCAGAATCTACAAGTAATTTAACAACAACTTGTTAAGTCATGTGTCATTGTTAAACAACATATGCAGGTAACTAGTTTTACTTTGAAAAGTAGTTTCAAAAGTAGTTTAAGCACGGCATGTTTGCCTTTCTTAATTTAAACATCCCTGTCGGAGTAAAAGTTACAGCTCCTGCTAAGCAAATGAGAAGCTAGTTAGGGTGAGGTAGTAAACAGGATCATTGCAAACTCTTAACTTTTAACACCAATTTCCCACTTCAATGTTGCTTAATCCAGATTGTGTAATATCAGATTATTGAGCAGTGGTGGGTTTTAGTGTGGAAATGATTTGTTGTTCAATTGGTTCAGCTTTTTTTTAGTGTGGAAATGACTTGGAACTATCTGCAAAGGTTTTTCTTTACAAGAATGTTTCTAATTTTGAGTATGTGTTCAGCACTGTTTTTCATAAAGGGACATTTTGTAGATCAAGCCTTGTGATCACAATATACCATTGGGAGGTTGGTATGTGTAGCAACATTGAATGCAAATTTTGTTGTTTTTTGTTTACACACTCATATTTTTAATGCAGTAAGGTGACTAAAAGCTTGGTCAAAAAAGATAGATTTTAAGGAACTGAAAGCACAGTCAGCAATGGTAGAATGATTAAAATTGGAGATATGCTGGAGTGCAAACCTTAGGGTTGGCGGGTAGGCCAGGAGCCCTGGCGGGCTTAAGAAAAAGCATGAAACCTCATCCATGGGCGGGATGAGGTTTCATGAGGGTTTTTAAATATTTAAAGGTTTGAGTAAAAGTGATGGACGTGTCCCAACTTGTGACAATGTCACATGAGGGGACATGTCAGGGAAATTTTTTAAACGTTTGTCTTAAAAGCTTTAATTTGGAGCTGATCTCCCTGAGGCAGCACTTAGCCTCAGGGAGATCTGTGCGCTCTTTCGCATGCATGCGGGTGGGAACCCCCCCTCCCCGACCTGCACAGGAGCACAAAGCGCTTCCTGGCGGACATCACACTTAAAATGGCGGGGCGCTGATCGGAGGTGCGCCTGCCTGTGCCTGCTCCTGCACTCTATTTTTCCTCTTCCCCCCTCTCCCCTCCCCTCCCCTCCCCTCGCCTCCTCAAACAGGGGGGAAAATTTTCCCCATGCCTTTTAGATAGGATATATTGGCTTTGCAAGGAGTGCAGTGCAGATTCGCCAGAATGTTACTGAGACTCCAAGGGTTAGATTGAGGAGAGATTAAATAAACTAGGCTTGCATTCCCTAGAATATAGAAGTTTAATTGAGATGTTTAGGATTTTGAAAGGTATTGCTAGGGTGGATAGATGCTGATGGGAGGCATATAAGACGAAACATAAAATCAGAAGGCCACTGGGGGAAGATGTTAGGAAACACTTTTATATACCTCGGGTGGTTGATGTATGGAATTTTCTCTCAAAACAATAGATGCTAAGTAGATTCGGTTGATAATTTAAAATCTAATACTCTTGGCTAACAAAAATGTGCCAAGAATTATGGAGCTAAAGTCATAGGATGGATGGGGTTAGAATATAGATCAGTCATTGAAAGGTGGAACAGGCTGAATGGCCTAATCCTGTCTGTGTTCCTAGTGAAGCCACTAAGTCATGTTCTCTTGATTTAGGAGACAATAAGAGGGTATTTTGCATATATAATGTCATTTGTAGATGTCGTTCTACACTTATTAATTCTTAAAAAATAAATAGTCGTATGTTTCTCAGTGCAATTATGTTTATAGTGAAGCAAGGTCATGACTTGAGTAAGAGCACAGCAGCTGCATACTAAAGTTTTATGCTGCTTATCAACAACAGACCTTTTGAACATGTCTAAAGACTTTGTTAGATTATCCAATTTTAGGAACGGACCTTTGCCATGTCCATTTAATTAAACTAAAGATGCATTTATGAAGTGCCTTTTGCATCATTGTGATAGCCAAAAGTGCGGCATTGAAATGCAGACACTAGACTAGGGCACTTGATGGCCTGTACCTGTTTACACAGTAAACCTGACATTCAATGGTGTTGGAGTTGGTCATCCTCTGCTCAAAGTACACTGCCTGCCATTTTGGTAAAGCCTCCTAAGTGTGCAGGGCATTTTATCTGAAATGGTTTGTTTGGCCATTTGGATGTGCAAATAGAGAACCCAATTGCTGTTTTGAGGACCCCTATACAAAGTTTCTTGTGAATGCTGTGGTCACTATTTTCAGGTTTGATTTCTGAAGTGGTTCTGTTGTGGAACATTTTTAAAAAACATTCTATGACATTCATACTGACAAATACCAAACCGGGATTGTCAGCTATCATTTGGGAAGTATCTTGTGGAACCTTCAAATTTCAATTGGATTAAAATGTTTAATTTGAGTTATAACATTCCTATTTGTGGCATTAATAACTAATTGAAAGGATTATGCTAGAAGTGAGTGGAAACTTCAGAACAACTTACAGATATTGTAAAATGATGTTGCCATATAATGTATGTATCTGTAATCTTGTACCTCCTTTGAAGATGTCAAAAATCAATGGATTCCACCAGTGTGCCACTGCACAAAAGTAAACTCATGGCTGACCCAAATAAGTTTGATAATTTAGTCATCTATTTAGTTAACTAATCGGCTATTTCCTGTGTGCTCAGAATTTCTATTGTATGTTGATGCCACAATCTTTTGAAGTTCACCAACAGTGTGCAATACTGTGCTAATTCCACTGAAGATGCCAGTTTTGGTTAGTAAGTGGGAAAAGTCTTGTAGTATAGTGTGTTCTGCCACCAGTGCTCTGCATTGGTTACAGTGTTTGTTGCTGTAATTATCTTTACAGCATGTGTCAGACTGCTCAACATTCTCTAATGTTATAAGAGAAAACAATCACTTGTTTTCTTATCTCTTGCATGGAATGAGTGAGAAGGATTGTGTGAGCATCTTTCAAGTTGCTAGGTGCAAAGTTAGTGTTGCTCTGCAAATACTCCCAGTGCTGTCTAGTTAAGATTTTCTGAACCTTGACACAGCTGAAACTGGAACTGCAAAGCCTAAAGAAAGGACTTGCATTTATATAGTGCCTTTCATGATCCTGGGTCATTCTAAAGCAAATGGAGTACTTTTGAAGGGTAGTCAACTGTTACAATGTAGGAAATACAGCAGTCAATTTTGCATGCAGCAATGAAATAATCTAGAAAAACTCAGCAGGTCTGGCAGCATCGGCGGAGAAGAAAAGAGTTGACGTTTCGAGTCCTCATGACCCTTCAGCAGAACTCACGATTTCCAGCATCCGCAGTAGTTTTTTGTTTTTATTAATGAAATAATCTGTTTGGTGAAGTGGGCGGAGGGATAATTATTATCTCAAGGAGAACTGTCTGCTCTTTGATGAATAGTGAAATTGGATCCTTTACATTCCCGCCGCATTCTGAGATCCACACTCAATGCCATGCGCCGCCATATGAACACACTCGACCTCTCCCTCCAGCAGCACCGCCGCACCCTTTTTCAAAGCTGCGCGTGCCCCCAGTTTCATTTTATTCTTCGTCTCATCTGACGCCTCAACAAGAAACTTTTTCTCTTTCTCTCAAGTGCTAAGGAACGCAAGCTCCAACAACTCATCGACACCAACACCCATCTGGGACCCTCCACCCCTGCTTGTCCCTCCGTCCCCACCCCATCTTCCAATCCCAGCCCCAGCCGTGTATTCACTATACCCCCTGGCCTTCCCCTCTCCGATGCTGAACGTTCAGTGCTCAGCAAAGGACTTAGTTTCATACCCTTACGCCCTCATCTCAATGAATTTCGGGCTCGGCACGATGCTGATCTCTTCCGCCGTCTTCGTCTCCGTGTTCACTTCTTTGGGCAGGAGTCCTCTCCTCGTTCAACGGATCCTTTTACCCACCTCCAATATTCTCCCTCCACCTGGACCCCTCCCTCTGGATTTTTACCTTCTCTTGATCTTTTCATTGAGAACTGTCGGCGTGACATTAGCCATCTCAATTTCTCTGCTCCTCTCACCCATTCTAATCTGTCTCTCTCTGAACTTACTGCACTCTGTTCTCTCAGGTCCAACCCCAACATTGTCATCAAACCCACTGACAAGGGTGGTGCTGTTGTTGTCTGGCGCACTGACCTCTACCTCGCGGAGGCTGAGCGTCAACTCGCAGACACTTCCTCCTACCTCTCCCTGGACCATGACCCCAACACTGAACATCAAGCCATTGTTTCCAGGACTGTCACTGACCTCATCTCCTCTGGAGATCTTCCTCCCACAGCTTCCAACCTGATAGTCGCCCAACCTCAGATGGCCCGCTTCCACCTCCTACCCAAAATCCACAAACAGAACTGCCCCGGCAGACTGATCGTGTCAGCCTGTTCCTGCCCCACGGAACTCATTTCTCGTTATCTTGACTCCCTTCTCTCTCCCCTTGTCCAGTCCCTTCCCACCTACATCCGTGATTCCTCTGACACCTTACGTCACATCAACAATTTCCAGTTCCCTGGCCCCAACCGCTTCCTCTTCACCATGGGTGTCCAATCCCTCTACACCTCCATCCCCCACCAGGATGGTCTGAGGGCCCTTAGCTTCTTCCTTGAACAGAGGCCCGAACAATCACCATCCACCAATACTCTCCTCCGTCTGGCTGAACTTGTTCTCACACTGAACAATTTCTCCTTTAACTCCTCTCACTTCCTCCAAATAAAAGGTGTGGCAATGGGTACCCGCATGGGCCCCAGCTATGCCTGTCTCTTTATGGGGTATGTGGAACATTCCTTGTTCCAGTCCTACTCCGGCCCCCTCCCACAACTCTTTCTCCGGTACATCGATGATTACTTTGGTGCAGCTTCATGCTCTCGTCTGGACCTGGAAAAATTTATTAATTTTGCTTCCAATCTCCACCCCTCCATCACTTTCACGTGGTCCATCTCTGACACTTCCCTTCCCTTCCTTGACCTCTCTGTCTCAATTTCTGATGATAGACTGTCCACCAATATCCATTACAAGCCTACCGACTCCCACAGCTACCTCGACTACAGCTCCTCACACCCCGCTTCCTGTAAGGACTCCATCCCATTCTCTCAGTTCCTTCACCTCCGTTGCATCTGTTCTGATGACGCTACCTTCAAAAACAGTTCCTCTGATACGTCCTCCTTCTTCCTTAACCAAGGTTTTCCACCCACGGTGGTTGCCAGGGCCCTCAACCGTGTCCGGCCCATCACCCGCGCATCCGCCCTCACGCCTTCTCCTCCCTCCCAGAAACATGATAGGGTCCCCCTTGTCCTCACTTATCACCCCACCAGCCTCCGCATTCAAAGGATCATCCTCTGCCATTTCCGCCAACTCCAGCATGATGCCACCACCAAACACATCTTCCCTTCACCCCCCCTGGCGGCATTCCATAGGGATCGTTCCCTCCGGGACACCCTGGTCCACTCCTCCATCACCCTCTACTCCTCAACCCCCACCTATGGCACCTCCCCATGCCCACGCAGAAGATGCAACACCTGCCCCTTCACTTCCTCTCTCCTCACCGTCCAAGGGCCCAAACACTCCTTTCAAGTGAAGCAGCATTTCACTTGCATTTCCCCTAACTTAGTCTACTGCATTCGTTGCTCCCAATGCGGTCTCCTCTACATTGGAGAGACCAAACGCAAACTGGGCGACTGCTTTGCAGAACACCTGCGGTCTGTCTGCAAGAAAGACCCAAACCTCCCTGCCGCTTGCCATTTTAACACTCCACCCTGTTCTCTTGCCCACATGTCTGTCCTTGGCTTGCTGCATTGTTCCAGTGAAGCCCAACGCAAACTGGAGGAACAGCACCTCATCTTCCGACTAGGCACTTTACAGCCTTCCGGGCTGAATATTGAATTCAACAACTTTAGATCTTAAACTCCCTCCCCCCATCCCCACCCCGTTTCTTCCCCCTCCCTCTTGTTTTTTTCAATAATTTATATAGATTTTTCTTTTCCCACCTATTTTCATTATTTTTAAATCTACAACTGTAATACCTTGTCAGTCTTTCCACCCCACCCCCACTAGAGCTGTACCTTGAGTGTCCTGCCATCCATTCTTAATTAGCACATTCTCTTAGATAATATCACCACCTTTTACACGTCTTTGTTCCTTTGTGACATCTTTTGATTATCTGCTCCTATCACTGCTTGCTTGTCCCTACAACCACCCCCTCCCCCGCCAACTTCTCCCCCCCCCCACTTTAAACCAGCTTATATTTCACCCCTCTCCTAACTATACTCAGTTCTGCTGAAGGGTCATGAGGACTCGAAATGTCAACTCTTTTCTTCTCCGCTGATGCTGCCAGACCTGCTGAGTTTTTCCAGGTAATTCTGTTTTTGTTTCGGATTTCCAGCATCCGCAGTAGTTTTTTGTTTTTGTCCTTTACTTTCGCTTGAGAGGGCAAACAAAACCTCCAGTTTAATACCTCATCTGTGCAGCACCGACATGTCAGTAGAGACTTGACTGAGTGAGGATGTTGCCACTCAACCAAGGCAGTGGTCATTGCTCACCTACTTCAATAACTGTTTGTTGCCTCACTGAAAACCTGCAGGTTACAGACACCCAGATTTACAGCAACCTTGAATGCACTATTTACTGTTTACATTGACTAGCTAAAGAAATTTGTTCAGGCCTCCAGGTGTCTTACGTTGTGTATGTTGTCAATTATATTTTCAAAACCATTCCGATAGAATCAATTACCAAAGCAATGGTTGAGCAATGCATAAAATTGGATGGCTACTGTCAATGATGTATCATTTAGGTTTCTAACCAGTGGTCCTGTACATTGCCAGTGTTGCCGGAAAATAACTTTCATGTGATCTACTCAAAGGTAAACTGCTCATTCTTATATACACTAGTACATTGTAAAGTTAGCGTATTCATGGTCAGTTACTGACGGCAATGATTCCTCCACAATTCCTGGCCGTGCCTCAGGTATGTCAGCCTGAGCTCTGGAATTCATTTCCTAAACCCCTCTACCTCTCTTTAAAGTACTTAAAACCTACCTCCACCTGTCCCTTTTTCTTCTTGTGTGGCTTTGTGTCAAATTATGTTTGATATTGCTCCTCGCGAGTATCTTGGGACATGGGTTAAAGGGACAAAGCCATAAAAGGTGTAAATGTGAATTGTTGTTCCCCTTGCTAGTGCATAGTTTAGTTGACTGTTAGTGAACTTGTAACATTTTATCCTTGATCGTGTGAGTTCACAATTAACTGCTGGTTCCTGGATGCATTTTATCATGAAACCATTGTTTTACAAATTTACAAAGCAGAGCAAGGTCCTTCATCCCATAATACCTGTGCCAGCTGTTGCTAGGGCAATCTAAACTGATGGTGCTGCATACTTGTTCCCCACACCTTGCCTTTAATATATTTATCCTATTGTCTCCTAAAAGGATTGGCAGAAAAGCAGAGATCAAGGTAAGAACAGTAAGTACCGCAGAAGCATCTTGTCAGAAGATGGTTATTGCTTTAGAAATCTGAACTAGAATAACAATGGCAAATAAATGCATTCACCAAACAACATAAAGAATTGCTCAACAGAGGAACAAGTAGAGATCTTAACGAAGATTGTGATTTGGAGTGTCTTGTATGGGGCTGAAATCTTGAGAAGCAGAGATCCAAACTTTTTTTTGAAAAAGAAAAGTTGTGAAATGTGGTTTTGGGGAAGGACAGAGCAAGTCTGTTGGAGAGAAACACGTGTAATGAGGTTCTTAGGATGATAGAGGAGGAAAGATTGTTGGTGAATATCAAGTAAAGGCAACAAGGTTGGATTAACCATGTTCTGAGGTATGAGAACTTGCTGAAGGAGGTGTTTGAAGGACGATAAGGGATGGAGACAAATAGAAAGAAAATGCTGGTGTAGGGCAACTTGAAATTGAAAATGGGTGGCTGCGATGAGCAACTGAAGAGGAAAGTGTGGAGAAATGAGCAGAAGAAAGGGCAGATCGCAACTAACCCCTCATCTCTTCTCACAACTACAATTCTACATAGATTTACAAGAATGTTGCCAGGGCTGTAAAATTGTAGCTATGAGGAAAGATTGGGTAGGCTAGGGTTGTTTTCCTTGGAACAGTGGGGGCTGAAGGATAACCCATTTGAGGGACCTAGATAGAGTAGAGAAGGATGCCATGTTTTCCCCTAGCAGACGGATCAATTATCAGGGTGCACAGATTTAAGGTGATTGGTAGAAGGATTAGAGGGGATATTAGGAAAATCTTTTTCACCCAGAGGGTGGTGATGTCTGGAATTTGCTGCTCGGGCTGGTGGTTGAGGCAGAAACCCTTAACTCATTTAAAAGGTTCCTGGATCTGCACTTGAAGTGCTGTAGGCTATGAACCAGGTGCTGGAAGATGGGATTAAAATGGGAGGCTAGTTGTTTTTTCTAAGCCAGCACAGACTGGATGTAGTGAATGGCCTCTTTGTGTTGTAACTTTTCCACAGTTTCTACCCCTTATTCTGGTGACCTTGCTCTTGCACTTCTCATAATGGGGAACTTGAATTGCACAGGGTGATCTGTGGGTTTAACCAATCATTTGTAGGCATGTCCTTCTCATTCTTAAAACCTCTTGTAATATGGTTAAAGAGGTCTGTGGATTTTTAACTTCTTCTAAGCTCTTTAAAGTTTGCATTAATAATGTCAACTATTTCCTCAATCTGTTCTAGGCTG
Organism: Cetorhinus maximus; assembly: GCF_964194155.1. Lineage (NCBI taxonomy): Eukaryota > Metazoa > Chordata > Chondrichthyes > Lamniformes > Cetorhinidae > Cetorhinus > Cetorhinus maximus. Next base: position 49,392,165 of record NC_135893.1, read on the forward strand.
AAGTTTAAAATGTTTGACACTCCAGAGTTCAGATAGTATTTAAAAAAACTTAGATTTTTACAAGTGGCAAAACAAGAGGTGCATTTTAACATCTAGATGGCTTGTGTTAATCTTACAAAGTAACAGAACAAGAAACCTTCAAAGCTACCAATGGCAACAAGAATTAAAAGCTACTGTAGCCAGTTTAAGTGAATGTTAAAATATTAACCGATTCATCTGAATTCTTGTGCAATTTGGTAAGTGAGCTAATTGTCTCGTGGTTATCCTTTAGCAAACTAGGCAACAGTTTGCCTCCGAGGTTTAATTTTTTAAAAAGTGTATAAAGTGGATTTTTATTTTTCAAACCATGTTCTTATTTTGTCATGTGGGTGCCTGGCAGATGTTAAAGGACTCTCCTGGGAGATGTAATGCACTCTGTTCCTAGCTTGAGCAGTGGGCTAACTAGCAAAATAAAAACTGAAAATGCTGAACTATTCAAGCCTGAAGAGGGAAACAAAGTTAATGCTTTAGGTTGTGATATTTTCATCAGAGATAATATAATGGATGTCTCAACTGCAGTCTTGCAACTGCCTGCCTTTGGAGATGGGGTCAGGAGAAATCGGTTATTGTTTGAAAGACACAAGAAGCATCTGTCCCACTTGTTTCAATTTTGTGTGGGGTTCTGACCAATGCTACCTTCAGCTTCAACGTATTTTTTTTTGAATATTGCTGTGAAGGGCAAAGAATTCTTTGGCACGTTCTCCTCAGTCGGCTGCGCGCCCGCCAAGCTGGAAATTTAAATGACGCACGGTGAAATTGGGACTCAGCCCGACATCACCCTGCGTCATTTTACGCGTTGGTGAGCGGGGCCCCCCTGCTCACCGACAGGAAAATTCTTCCCTGGGTGTCACTGGCAAGGCCAGTATTTGTGCCCATCCCTAATTGCCCTTGAACTGAGGCTTGCTAGGCCATTTCGGAGGGCAGCCAAGAGTCAACCATATTGCTGTGCATCTGGAGTCATATGTAGATCAGGCCAAGTAAGGACAGCAGATTTCCTTTCCAAAAGGGGCATTAGTGAACCAGATGGTTTCATGATCACCCTTACTAAGACTAGCTTTATATTCCTGATTTTTCTCAATTGAATTTAAATTCCACCAGCTACCATGGTAGGATTTGAACCAGTGTCCCTAGGGCATTAGCCTGGGCCTCTGGATTACTAGCCCGGTGACATTACCACTATGCCACCATCTCACCATGAGGTAGGCCCTTGTCTACACAAAGCCCCTCCAGAAAGGTCATTGAATTCACTGCAGTTACTTTTGCCAAAGCCCCTTGCATGAAAATTTGAATTAAGCAATTGTGTGAGCACAAGGAATATGGCATTTGAATCTTATCTAGAACAGCAAGTTTGTTGGTACCTTTCCTGTTTTTTTTCTCCACTCTGTGGAAGGCAGATGTCTGTTCCAATACTGAGAATATGGTGTGGTATCATAGCTGTTAATAGTGTGTATCCAGTTACCAATCACTCATAAGAGATGGGGTAAACATGTTGTGGATTCATTTATTAAGTCTAGGCACACAAGGGTGAATATGCGTGGATAGGAAGCTTAAAGACATCAGCAGAGCCGTGTGTGTGTATGCTCTGCTTAAAAGCAAAAGTGAAGCTAAGACTTGATCGCATGACACGCTTCCCTTCTAGACCTTTGTATACTATAGTTCTATAATCTGGCTGTCAAAGGATCAAATCTACACTTACAAGTCATCTAATGACACCGCTGCAAGAGGTTATTTTGATCAAGCATAGTTCTTAATTTAACGTGAGATTTCTGATGTGGTACCTGTCTACAGGTTAAAGGGTATCTGCTAGAAGTAAATACTGATCCATTGTAAAACCCAAAGCCCCCTGAATTGCATTTATCTTCATGTGTAGTAGTTGCTCATCCTTTTTGGAATTCTGGGATGACTTGCATGCAGATATCTGTATTCAGCTGTCAAAACCAGATTAACACAGGAAACACATTTATATTTATATTGTTGAAAACTGTATTCTTGGTGAAAAATATTTTTATTTTGTTGTGGTTGTCTTTCTGGAAATATTCAAATGATTCCCATTGTTTGTGACTGTTGAGTCTCATCCTGTAAATGAGCAACTTTGAAAGGTAATAGATTACTTCCATAGTTTATTTCATTTATGGGAACTGGAAGATCTTTTCTAAATTAAATTAATGGAGCAATGCCTCAGGAAGTGGCTTTCTAGCCTTTTTTTGAGCTAGTAGCTGATACTGAAGGCCTTTTTATTTTGTTTGCGCTACCAAGACAGGTAGCTCGAGTCAGACCCACCTTGGTTTAAAAAGTGCCTGATACATGCAACTTTTGCCCCAGTGGGGCAGGTGTACAATGGCTTCCTCTGCTCCCCAGTTCATAATTGAAAGATTGACACAACATAATTTAGAGTTTTTAAAAAAATCTTTTGTAGAAAATCAATTTAAAGCACCGTAGTCTAGGCATTTTATCATTCTTGAACTAGAGAAGATTGTTCCTCTTTTATATTTCACACTCATTGCACTGTCCACAGAATTGGTCCTTCTAGCAAACAGTCCACAGTTGCTTCCAGTGGGTTCCCATATACCTGTTCCACCTAAATAGTAACTTCAAGTGGCCACCTTCAGGTTCTTGCCTTAGTAGATTTGGGGAACTCTGAAAACTACCAGCAGTAAAGCCTAAAAACAAAAAACTACTGCGGATGCTGGAAATCCAAAACAAAAACAGAATTACCTGGAAAAACTCAGCAGGTATGGCAGCATCGGCGGAGAAGAAAAGCGTTGACGTTTTGAGTCCTCATGACCCTTCAACAGGACTGAGTAAAATTAGGAGAGGGGTGAAATATAAGCTGGTTTAAGGTGGGAGGTGGGGTGGGGGGGGAGAGAAGTTGGGGGGTGGGGGTGGTTGGTTGTAGGGACAAGCAAGCAGTGATAGGAGCAGATAATCAAAAGATGTCACAGACAAAGGAACAAAGACGTGTTGAAGGTGGTGATATTATCTAAAAGAATGTGCTAATTAAGAATGGATGGCAGGACACTCAAGGTACAGCTCTAGTGGGGGTGGGGTGGAAAGACTGACAGGGCATTACAGGTATAGATTTAAAAATAATGGAAATAGGTGGGAAAATAAAAATCTATATAAATTATTGGAAAAAACAAAAAGCAAAGCCTGTTTTGATGTTTCTTCTCCCTCTGGCCAATCCAGGAGAAATCTCCCAGAATCCTTAGATGGCTGTGGGGTGCATCCTTTTTAATTAGAGACCATCTCCCTCTCACATCCAACTGTGGTAGCTCAGAAAGTCAAGCAGCCCCTTCTTTCTGACCACAAAGGTGATGTATATCTTTGATCTTCATTGATTTGTAGGGAAGTCTGTAACCTGATCTCAAAAGATGGCTTCCCTCCTTGCACCATGACAAAGTGAAACGCATTAACTACTCTTGATCCCAACCCTCCTTAAAAGTAAATGAATGGCTTACTGCACAACAATTTGCAACTCAATATCTTTTCTGGGACTTTGGAAGACTGTGGGCTGAATTTTTTTTTTATTCCAGACCTGGGAGCGTAGAGTTGGGGAAAATTTGGAGTCTTCAGATTTTCATTCCAGGGCTGGAGACAGGACTTCCAGACTTGGGGTTCTGTTGCCATTTTTGGTTAAGCTGGAGACCCTCTCCGTTGCAGCGGAGGTTTGGGCCTTGCAGTCTACCCGTTGTGAACTCCAGGCTGTTGCCGAGCGTAAATACCTTGCACCTTCTCAGCAAAGCAGTCTGTCTGTCTTTGATCTCTAACAACAGAACATCCAGGCTTGTTGCCAGGCAGACTCGGGATAGGTCATACCACCCACTTCATTTACCCTAAATTTCAAGATATTGGGCCAAAACTTCCGAGGAGTGGCGAACAATGTCGGATTGCCTCTCCACTCCTATTTCTTTTAAACTTTCTACCGGAGCTCCGTATTTCTGGTCTGGACTTCCAAACCGGGACTGTTCAGAAATGCAGGCCATACATGTTCTGGGAGTCCTTTTGTAGGGCAGCATTTTTGGGGGAAGATGAGCCACACCCACTTTTTATGGCACTAGCTGCTGTACTTTGGTAAGTCTTCATTCACTAACACGGTGAAAAGCTTTGGGATATTTAAATAACTTTTCACTCGGGATGAGTGGGTGGGTGGGGCGGTTGGAGGTGCGATGGTTAGTGTGAGTAATTATGTATAGTTACCCAGGAGTTAAAACTCTTTTCACTCTAACCGTTCCTGGGCGAGTATTCTGGTGAGTTGGAACCTTCCGTAATCTTCGACTCTAACTCCAAGTCAGGGACTTTCGAAGGCCAGAGGCAGGGGAGTTGCCCATCAGAAGTCCAAACTTCCCGGGTAATTCCCATATAGTCAGTGCATCAGGAATTCCAAGGGGTCCTGTAGTGCATCCTGAGGGTGGAGGGTGGGTGGTTGCAGGGAATGCCTGGTGTACAAACTTTGGAGATTGGAAATTCTGGACCATAATAAGTCAGCAGCGATGCCTGAAGGACTGTGCTCCGACCTTTTTGCACTCTTGCAGCCGATCCTGGCTGCGAGAACAATTGGGTCAGTGCAGCCGCTCAAAGGGAAGGTTGGAGAGTGCAGGGAAGCAGCACGGAGCACACCCGCTTAACCACATTGAAACGGGTAGCTGAATGCAGCAGTTCAAATGGCGTGAGTAGTCGGGTGGCGGTTTGAGTTACACTGTTAATCACCAGAGATTAAACTGTGTAACATTTCTAGGGCAAGTAGCAAGTATGTAGCCCAAGACTCTGACACTGGAGATCATCATAGCAAACTTGCACATTGTATCCCAGGCAGAGCAAAAATCAGCCCATCAGCAGTTTAAACTTCCTGGGCAATTTCAGTGCTTGCATCAGGACGTCCGCAGGGTCCTGATGTACACAGACTTATCTGGGTTTTGCCACTCTGAATCTTAGAAAATTTGAGCCAAGATGTTTTGAGACAGTCTTTTAAACCTCAATGCTAATGGTGTATTGAGTTGGCATGGACAGTATGAGGGGCATGACTTGACACAGAGTTGGAGTGGAGGAGGCATGGGTAAGACTTTTTTGAATTTGCTTTTTCAAAAAGTTCTGGAATCCGGATTATGGCTCATGACTCCCCGAGGGGCTGTGAACCATGAGTCATGGAGAAACTGGGCTGACTCCACGAAACTTGGTTGATGGGGGTGGGGGGAGTGGTGTGCTAAGCGATACCTGTCTCCATGATGGAGCTGTCTAGGTCAAGAACGGAGGGTGTGGCCTCACTACCCATACCTGTATTCCTCACCAATGGAAATTGATGCTGAGAATGGGAGCAGTAATCCCGGAATTGGATCCCACCACCACTTTTAAATTACTCCGCAGTCGTTCCTACTCGTAAGAACATAAGAACGTGGAACAGGAGTAGACCATTCGGCCCCTCAAGCCTTCTCCGCCATTCAATAAGATCATGACTGATCATCTTGTGTTTCAATTTCCACATTCCCATCTAACCCCAATAACCTTAGATTCTTGTTAACCACATTCCCATCTAACCCCAATAACCTTAGATTCTTGTTAACCACATTCCCATCTAACCCCAATAACCTTAGATTCTTGTTAAGTAAGGGAATCAATGACCCCACCTCCGCCAGGCAGAGTTCCAAAGTCTCACCACCCTCTGAGAAAAAATTTCTCCTAATCTCTGTCCTAAAAGGGTGACCCCTAATTTTAAAACAGTGCCCCCTAGTTCTGGACTCACCCACAAGAGGAAACATCCTTTCAATGTCTACCTTGTCAAGGCTATTCAGGATCTTGTATACTTCACTCAAATCACCCCTCACTCTTCTAAACTCCGGTGGTAACAAGCCCAGTCTGTCCAACCTCTCCTCATAAGACAACCCACTCATTCCAGGTAGCAATCTAGTAAACCTCCTTTGAACTGCCTCCAACGCATTTACATCCTTCCTTAATTAAGGAGACCAAAACTGCACACAATATTCGAGGTGCTGTCTCACCAATGCCCTGTGTAACTGAAGCATAACATCCTTACTTTTATGTTCAATCCCTCTTGTAATAAAGGATAGCATTCCATTAGCTTTAATTACTTGCTGCACCTGCATACTAATTTCTTGTGACTCGTACTAGAACACCTAGAACTCGACTAAAATCTGAAACTGTGGTCACATGCAAATTCTAAATCTGTAAATATCCAGGTGCCTCTACCTGAGTGTTGATTTCCAGCTTCTATTCTGGTGTTGTTTGCTAATCTCGGGAGACATTCTCATGTCCCTAAGCAATGGAGAAACAAAAACTCCAATCAAAATTTCCAAATCCAAACTCACTTTTTAGGCTAACGATGTTTCAGCAGCAAATTGCTTTGGGTATTTCCATTGCTGTGCTGCTGAACCAGATTTTTTTTTTCTGTTACCATGCTTAAGTGTAATTATAGCTTTATATTTATATAAACTGATATGATCAAAATGATAAAACATGCTTTTGTGAAAGGGAAATTGTGTATGACTAATTTTATTGGAGTTCTTTGAGGAAGAAACAACAAGCAAGGTGGATAAAGGGGAACCTGTAGATGTGGTGTACTTAGATTTCCAAAAGGGCATTCAACAAGGTGCCATGTCAAAGGTTACTGCGCAAGATAGGAGCTCCTGGTTGGTGGGGTGGGGGCTAACATTAGCATGGTTAGCTAACAGAAAGCAGGAGAGTAGGGATAAATGGGTCTTGTTCAGGTTGGCAAGATGTAACCAATGGAGTGCCACAGGGATCAGTGTGGGGCCTCAACTATTAACAATCTACTCAATATCAATGACTTGGATGATTGGACTGAATGTATAGTTGCTATATTTGCTGATGATGCAAATTATAGATAGAAAAGTAAGCTGTGCAGGGGACATGAGTTTACAAAGGAATATAATAGGTTAAGCGACTGGCCAAAAATTTGGCACGTGGCATATAGTGTCAGGAACATGTGAACTTGCCCACTTGGCAGGAAGAATAGAAAAGCATTATACTATTTAAATGGGGAGAGAGATTGCAGAACTCTGTGGTACAGGGGGATTTGGGTGTCCTGGTACATGAATCAGGGAAAGTTAGTATGCAGGAACAGCAAGTGATTAGGAAGGCAAATAGAATGCTGTCATTTATTGAAAGGGGAGTGGGATATAAAAATAGGAAAGTGTTGCTACAGTTGTACAGGGTGTTACTGAGACCACATCTGCAGTACTGTGTGCAACTTGGGGTCTTTTTAAAGGATGTCATTGCATTAGAAGAAGTTCAGAGAAGATTCACTCAACTGATTCCTGGGATGAACAGGTTTATCTTACTAGGAAGGTTAGACAGGTTGGGCCAGTATCCATTGGCGTTTAGAAGAATGAGAGGTGATCTTATAGAAACATGTAAGGTCCTGAGGGGATTTGACATGGTGGATATCACGAGGATGATTCCCCTTGAGGGAGGCTAGAATTAGGGGACACAGTTATGGGTAAAAATTATGGGTTTCTCATTTAAGACTAAGATGAAAGGAAATGTTTTCTTTTGGTCGTGCTTCTGTGGCATTCTCTTACCAAGAGAGCAGTGGAGGCAGGGTCATTGAATATATTCAAGGCGAAGTTAAATTGATTGACAAGGGAGTCAAGGATTATAGGGGACAAACAGGAAAGGTGGAGTGAGACCACAATCGGATCAGCCATGATCTCATCGAATGGCAGAGCAAGCTCGAGGGGCCAAATGGCCTGCTCCTAATTCTTCTTCTGTTCTTGAAGAATAGAGCAGCATATGGGTGGGGGGGGGGGGGAAATGGAGCACTGTTCCACAGTTTGATTAGCCTGTTGCAGGAAGAAGTGAAGACAGAATGAGTTATATGGCTTTGTAGTACTGAGGTCCTAGGAAAGAGTGAGTTAGAATAGGACAATGAATGTTTAATTTCAACACTGAGACGAGATAGCAAGTAGGACATTCTTCTCTTATCTGTTTGGAGCTTGGGAGGAAGGAGGCGGAGTTTTCAGGAGCAATTGGAACATTTTACTAGAATGTTTAAATCATGTTTTCTATTGACAACAAGCCTTTTTATTTTATGTAAAATCCTGTTTTGGAACTATTTCAGACATGTCTTTAGTCCTGGGTTTTGTGAGTCGAGGTGGAAATTTTTTACATGAAGGAAAAAACCCAGTTTCTCTGAGACCATAAAATAAAAGCAAGATACTGTAGGTCTGAAATAAAAGTGCTGGAAAAACTCAGCAGCTCTGGCAGCAGCTTGTAACGAGTCATTTCTGCCTCTCCAGCTCAGAGTCCATGAGTTTTATGCTGTTGAAAAGGGTGGGTCAGGTGGAGCAAAAAGGGAAGGTCAGGGATAGTTTAGAGGGCAGGGGAGTGGGTTAAATTTCAAAGATGTCATGGAACAAAAGACAGAGCGGAAATGGTGGTGGTGGTAGTAAAGGAACAAAGCATTGGTCCAGAGGAGGTGTTAATAGCAGAATAAAGGTCAGTACTGCCTGAAAGCAAAACATGAGAACAAAATACAGACTGACACTTAGGATAGTTTTGGGCTGGGGGTGGTGGTGAAATACAAAATGGAGGACAGAATTCATGATTTCAAGCTGTTGTACTCCATGTTGAGTCCAGAAGGCTGTAAAGTGCCTAACTGGAAGATGAGGTGCTGTTCCTCCAGTTTGTGTTTGGCTTCACTGGAACATTGCAGCAGGCTGAGAAATGTGAGTGTGAGAACAAGATGGCAATTTAAAATAGCAAGTGACTGGAAGGTCAGGGCCATGCATGCAGACTGAGTGGAGGTGTTCCACGAAGTGGTCACCCAGTTTGTGTATGGCCTCCCTAATGTGAGGAGCCTGCAGTGAGCACAATAGACTAAGTTGAAACAAGTAGAAGTAAATTGCTGCTTCATCTGGAAGGAGTGTTTAGGGCCTTGGACAGTGAGGAGGGAGGAGATAAAGGGGCAGGTGTAACACCTTCTGCAATTGCATGGGAAGGGGATGAGGTGTTGGGGGTGATTGAGTAGACTAGGGTGTCATGGAGGGTACAGTCCCTTCAGAATGCTGACATGGGAGGCGAGGGGAAGGTGTCTGGAGTTGGCGGAGGATAATTCTTTGAATGTACAGGTTGGTGGAGTGGAAAGTGAGGTCCCCTGTCAGGATCCGGGAAGGGAGGGCAAAAATGCAGGAAAGGGTTTGACAGTGTTTGAGGACCCTGTCAACCACAGTGGGGTAGGAATCCTCTGAGGGGAAAATAAAAGACATGGTGGAAGTACTGTTGTGGAAGGTAACATCATTGAGACAGATGCAACAGAAAAACTGGGAGAATGGAATGGAGTCGTTTCGAGAAGCAGGGTGTTAAGAGGTGTAGTTTAGGTAGCTGTGGGAGTTGGTGGACTTATAATGAATATTAGTGGACAGTCCATCCCTGGAAATAGACAGAAGTCAGGGAAGGAAGTGTTGGAGATGGACCATGTGAAGGTGAGAGAAGGGTGGAAATTAATGAACTTTTCCAGTTCTGAATGAGAGCAGGAAGCAGCAACAATATCGTCATCAATGTACCAGAAAAGAGTTGTAGAGGGGGCCTGAGTAGGACTGGAATAAGGAATGCTCCAGACACCCTACAAAAAGATGGGTATAATTAGGGCTCATGTGGATACCCATAGCCACACCCTTTAGTTAGAGAAAACGGCTTCTCCACAGCTTTTGCAATGGATAAAGTGTGGAGTTCAGTCACTTACTGCCTTGTCTTCATCTTCCCTGATCTCAGTAAGAGACTCCAGGGTGCTGATATCAGAGCCAGTAGCTCTAGGTTGTATTTTGTGAAAGATATGAGAATTGGGTTAGAGATGTGAAAGAGCAATAACTTCTAAACCCTGGAAAGAAAGTTTGCTCTTGGCTTCTCATTTGGATCATTAACACCATTTTCTGCTGAGAACATTGGATTAATGGCTTTTGTTAATAAAGGTTACTTCACCATGAGTCTAGTGAATAACTACTGACAGAAGGTGGGGGAATGACACTAGCTTGGTTGCTCATGGATCCTAGTTATTCCTGTCGTCTGTTTTCAGGGTATGTAGAATATTTCTTCTTCCAGTCCTACTTGGGGGGGCCCCCCCTGCAACTCTCTTCTGGTACATTGACAGTACTGGTGCAGGCACGATGGGCCAATTGGCCTTTTGTGCTGACTGGGCCCATTGGTCCAATAAACTATGAATTTAAAAGGTTCCCATGGTGACTAATTCCTGAATTTGAATACAGGATGGAAATCTTGCTGCAGTGGTACATCTGAGTGTCCATTCCATGATTTAACTGTGTTCTCTCTCTCTACCAGCATACTAGAAAAATATTATAGCTTCAGTTTATACCCAATGTTATTTTTCCAGTAGTTACTGAACTAGACCATGTACAAATTTCCATTCATCAGCCAGGAGTGCCTGAGCTCCTCTTCTGCTGATGATGCAGAATTTACCAGATGAAGCTTTGTGGGCATAAACTTTTGCTATGGAGACACAGCACCAATGCATCTTTGTCACAATACAAACGTTACATTTGTTTTCAGGATGGTATTACCATAACATTGAGTAAAGGAAGTCGTTCATCATGGGGACTTCCATGACTTTCATCAAAGCGCTTTGTCGCCAATGATGTGCTTTTGAATTGTAGTCACTGCTGTAATGTAGGGAGAAGTGGCAGCCAATTTGCATATTGCTGTGCACCATAAACAGTAAATAAGTAATCTGTGTTAGTGATGTTGAGTTAAGCATTAACCAGGACACCCAGGAACCAACCTGCTCTTCAAATAGTGCCATGGGAATTTTTTTTTAAATCCAAATGAGAGGGCACATGGACCTTCAGTTTAATGCCTCTTTTGAAAAATGGCACCTCCAACACCTCTCGCTCTCTGTACTGCACCTGGATATGTGCTCAATTCTCTGCTGTCAGACAACTGTCTGACTCTGTGCTGACAGTGAGACAAGGCTGACACTTGGGACAGTGTGATTTTTGCTGCAAATTTTTTTTTACAATCTCCTCATGTTGCTAATATTTAATTCGGTACTTTTGAATTTTTAGTCAATTATTTTGCACTACCTGGAGCAGAATGTAATGGGGCTTCATTTTGAAGTGAGCTACTGTGTCAGAAACCCACTTGAAATAATTTTTAATTTCCTTCCTTATGGCACTGGAACAGCAACCTTATCTTAAATTCCAATAATACCACAATAATTCTGGTATTTTACGGACTAGTGGCTGGAAACAAAAGCACCACAAAAACTGCCAGGTTAAAAATCTAATTGATTGACAAATATTAGACAGGACCTGCTCAGCCTGCCTTGTCCTGGTCTCCATTTAACTCTTAACCTCTTTGATCACTGATGGAAGTAGATGCGAAGATTGTTGTTAGCCAGGATCATAAACAGTCAACTTAGGAATTGACTTTGACAGCTTTTCAATGCAAGGAGACAATGTCACTCCATTATAAGAACAGTAAGGGAGAAGTTAGGATGTTATTGGCCTACTGGCCTAATATCACTGTAGCATCACTACAGACTGAGCTGGCCAAGTCCTAAAGGACATAACTGCTAGAGTGGGTCTGCAGCAGGTGGTGAGGGAAAAGCATAATTGACCTCGTCCTCACCAACCTGCCTGCTGCAGATGCATCTGCCCATGACAGTGTTGGCAGGAATGACCACCACACATTTCTTGTGGAGACAAAATCCAACCTGCACAATGAGGATACCCTCCATTGTGTTGTGTGGCACCACCGCTGTGCTAAATTGAATAGATTTCAAACAGATCTAGCAACTTGACACTGGGCATCTGAGGTGCTGTGGACCATCAGCAGCAGAATTGTACTCTACTGCCATCTGTAACCTCATGGTCTGGCATATCCCCCACTCTACCATTACCATCAAGCCAGGGATCAACTCTGGTTCAATAAAGAGTGCAGGGGGGGCATGCCAGGAGCAGCACCAGGCATACCTGAAAATGCAGGAGTCAACCTGGTGAAGCTGCAACACATGCTGTTTGGCACACAAGTAATCATAAACAGCAAGTGATAGACAGAGCTAAGTGATTCCACAACCAACGGATCAGATCTAAGCTCTGCAGTCCTGCCACATCCAGTTGCGAATGGTGGTGGACAATTAAACAACTCACTGAAGGAGGCGGCTCCACAAATATCCCCATCCTCAATGATGGAGGAGCCCAGCACATCAGTGCAAAAGATAAGGCTGAAGCATTCACAACAATCTTCAGCCGGAAGTGCCGAGTGGATGATCCATCTCAGCCTCCTCTGGAGGTCCCCAGCATCACAGATGCCAGTCTTCAACCAATTCAATTCATCCCACGTGATATCAAAAAATGGCTGAAGGCACTGGATATTGCAAAGGCTATGTGCCCTGACAATATTCTGGCAATAATACTGAAGACTTGTGCTCCAGAACTAGCCACACCCCTAGCCAAGTTGTTCCAGTACAGCTGCAACACTGGCATCTACCTGGCTATGTGGAAAATTGCCCAGGTATGTCCTGTACACAAAAAGCAGGACAAATCCAACCCGGCCAATTACCACCCCATCAGTCTACTCCATCAGTGAAGTGATGGAAGGGGTCATTAACAGTCCTATTGAGTTGCACTTGCTTAACAGCAACCTGTTCACTTGAGGCTCAGTTTGGGCTCTGCCAGGGTGACTCAGCTCCTGACCTTATTACAGCCTTGGTTCAAACATGGACAAAAAATCTGAACTCTAGGTGAGATGAGTGACTGCCCTTGACATCAAGGCAGCATTTGACCAAATGTGGCATCGGGGAACCCTAGCAAAACTGGAGACAATGGGGATCAGTTTGGGGGGGAGGGGTGAATTCTCCACTGGTAGGAGTCATACCTAGCACAAAGGAAGATGGTTGTGGTTGTTGGAGGTCAATCCTCTCTGTTCCTGGACTTCACTGCAGGAGTTCCTCAGGGTAGTGTTCTAGGTCCAACCATCATCAGCTGCTTCATCAATGACCTTCCTTCCATCATAAGGTCAGAAGTGGGGATGTTCACTGATGGTTGCACAATGTTCAGCACCATTCACGACTCCTCAGATACTGAAGCAGTCCATGTCCAAATGCAGCAAGACCGGGACAATATCCAGGCTTGGGCTGATGAGTGGCAAGTAATGGTAGATCGAACACAAGACCTGACGTTGCCTTGGCACCTAGTTATGGCTAGTAAAAAGTGGCTGTCTAATTCTAACACAAAAAATGTGTAAAGCAAAATTTTGGATGTTTTTTGAGAGATTAAATAAAAATTAACTAGTGATATATAAATGTTTCATTTACAGCTGTAACGTCCGATGGCATTGAATACTCCAGCTGAAACGGTATGAATTAAACCATGGTTTATGCTTTTTAAAGAAAATAATAAAGCATTTATTTCTTGGCTTTGCATAGTCATTTTTCCCTTTACCTTTTCTTAACATCCCTGTCGGTGGTGGATGAAGAATCCGCTTTGGGCGTCATGAAGTGGGCTTCCAACCTGGAGTATGTTAACAGGAAGTCTTTATTAACAACTCATAACTAGAACCATAAAGTTATGGCAGAGGCCAGTCAGCCCATTGTGTCTGCACCAGCTGAAAAAGAAAAAATACAAAACTAGCCACCCATTCTAATCCCACCTTCCGACACCTGGTCCGTAACCTTGCCGTCTACAGCGCTTCAGGTGTTGATCCAGGTACCTTTTTAAATAAGTTGAGCATTTCAGCCTCAACTACCAAACCAGGCAGTGAACTCTTCATCCAGAGGGTGGTGGGTGTCTGGAGGTTTTTCTTCATGTCCCCTCTAATCCTTCTACTGATCACCTTAAACCTGTGCCCCTTGGTAATTGACCTCTCCATTAGGGAAAGTGTGTCTTGTCTACTCTATCTAGGCCCCTTCATAATCTTGTACACCTCAACAAAGTCACTCCTCGGCCTCCTCTGTTCTAAAGAAAACAACCCCAGCCTATTCAACCTTTCCTCATTTGTTGCAATTTTCCAGCCCTGCCAACATTCTTGTAAATCTCCTCCTCCTGTACTCTCTCCAGAGCAATAATGTCCTTCCTGTAATGTGCCAAGCAGAACTGTACACAATTCCAGCTGTGGCCTAACCAGCATTTTATACAGTTCCAACATTACATCCCTGCTTTTGTATTTTGTCCAATAAGGAAAGCATTCCAAATGCTTTCTTTACCACTTTATCCGCCTGCCCTTCCACCTTCAGGTACCTGTGGACATGCACTCCCAAGGTATCTCACTTCCTGTACCCTCGTAATAAATGGGAAGTTATTGAGTATTCTGTTGCTTTGTTTGACCTCCCCAAATGCATTACCCCACGCTTCTCTGGATTGAATTCCATTTGCAACTTTTCCTCCCACTCAACCAAGCCATGATATAATCCTGGAGTCAACAGTATCCCCTTCACAATCAACGACACAGCCAATTCTCGTGTCATCTGCAAATCCCCCAATCATGCCACCCACATCGTCCATTACCATTTGCTTCTTGTCACTGAGCCAATTTTGGAAGAAGGTACAGGTATGGAGTTGACCTCATTCTAGGTCCTAATCCAACTGTGTCCATCTCCAAACTGACCCTGGCTCTGGGTCAAGTGTCGTCTTGCATTAATGTGGATGGTACTGTACTCGACCCCACATTAACCCTATGTACCAGACCCTTCTACAGGGAGACCTGCTGTACTATTACTACTTTGCTGCGCAAAATTTGGCTGGAGCGAAGTGATATGAAAAGATATTCTTGTTATACAATTGCAAGTACCAAAATGGCAGGGAGAGTGGGTCACAAGATGGGGCTATTTTCTGTACACCTTTTTGTGATTGCATTCTGAAAATGTAATCATATTAACAGTCACTAACATGGTGCAGCATTGAGACCCTTTGGTAATGATGGAATTGGTCATGCTTTCAATTTACAACTAATGGTTGGTCCCACGCTGGGGTTTTAAACAAGAATTAGGTTCCCCATTAATTATTGATGAAGTTCCGTTTTCTTTGAAGCAGAACAGTTTGGAGGAAGTCTTTGCGAAATGTACGGAGTCGGTTGATTTACCATCAGTGTGTTTATATGTCAGATGTCTCTCACCTCATTGGTTCTGTTTTTTTGTGTCAGGCACTTGCAAGTGTTCAGAAAGATTTCATAGGAAAATATCCCCCCCCCTCCCCCTCCCCAAATTGTTTGGTTGGGGGGGAGCGTGGAGAGGCGGGTGCGAACCCGATCATCACCCCCAATCAGGGACACGCCGCCATTTTATGTGGCCGAGCCAATTAAGGCCCGCCTATCGTGATGCGCGCCCGGAAGTGCTGTGCGTGAAAGAGCGTAGAGAACTCCCTGAAGCACAGAGGTGCCTCGGAGATCCGTTTGACATGTGTAAGTTTAAATAAAGAAAGGAAAAAACTTTTGAAACATGTCCCTTCATGTGACACTGTCACATGAATTGGGACATGTCAAAGAATTAATGTAAAAAAATTTTATTACATTTTAAAACACTTCATGAAACCTCATTTCATGAGGTTTCGTGAAAAATGCGAAGGCCGCCTGGGCTCTTCGCCAGCCGCCAACCTTAAGATTGGATGGGCAGCTCATTTTAATTGAGTTAATGGCTATTTAAATGGCCTTAATAGGCCTTTGGCAGTTTGGTGGGCAGGCAGCCGACTTGGCTGCGCGCCCGCCGAACTGACGACCTAAATGACGCGCGGTGACATCGGGACACATGCCCTACATCACCGTGTGTCATCTTACGTGTCGGTGAGCGGGCCCCACCCCTGCTCACCAACCGGAGAATTCTGCCCATAAACTCGATGTTTTGGGGAAGTTTGTAGATGGGGAAATGGGTGCAGGAGTGAAAGGAAAGCTGCTGCATTAGTTTCTATTGAAGAGGCAGCTTATTGTCGAATTGATCAACTGGGAATGGTGCCTAGATCCAACCCTGTGGATGCCTGGATAAATAAGTTTACCCTGCACTTCAAAAATGGTTCATTGCTTCAAGGTGTTTGACATGATCAGGCACCATGCAAGTACAAATATTACCATGTACACATATTACCATGTACACACTGTCCAAAGAATCAAAGCTTGGAACTCGCCCTTAGTTTAAAAGGAATGTGACTTGGCCAGTTCTTCAATAAAGCACAATGTGTGCTGGATGAAATAGATATGTAAACAAGTTCAGCAGCTGCAATATTAATCTTTTAACTTCTGATCCGGTTTGTGGCCTAGGATCTAAAAGTCCAACTTTACATTCTTATAGCACCTGTCATTTTTTCTTTATAAGGAGATGTGGCAGCCAATTTACACACGAGGTCCCACCTTTTTTTTTGGAGTGATTATGGCTAGATGAGCTGCATTTCCTTTGATTTTCTTTTTAAAAAAAACATTGACCAGCACATGAGAGAAGTTTGAAATAGTGCCAAGGGATCTCCCTGAGGGAGCAGAAGGGGCTTCAGTTTAACACCGCCTCCAACAGTGCAGCACCACTGCTCTCCCTCCCCTCCCCATTACAGGACTGGGAGCACCAGCCTAGATTTGTGCTCGAGTATCTGGAGTGGGCCTTGAACCAATGACCTTCAGACTCTGAGGCAATAGCACAGCTACAGAGATGCGTTTACAAGTCTGCTGCTGGTCTATGGAACCATTTGCTGCATCCTCACAGCTTTTAAAAGTCTGAAGAAAAACCAAACTTGGATGAAAATACTGGGTGTAACTTTTTTTTGGGGTTACTAATGTTCCCTGTCAATGTACATGCTGCCACTGACTGACTGCTCAGTCTTTCAATATTCTTTTTTTTTAATCAGGTATTTTTCGAGAACCCTTTTTTTCCCTTGGAATAAATATCATATCCTCGTGGGTTGTTTTAATGCTCCACTTGTCTCATGTAAGCCTTGTTGCTACCCTGTCACTTTGGGATGGCGGGGGGGATAATTTATGACAATAGTAAATGTTAAATGGCATCAGTTTCTTTCCATTCTGAGCAGTGGTTTGCAAATTGAATGACATTTCCATAAATTATGCCCAGGCTTTTCTGCGCCTTGACAATTTCTAACAGTGTTCTCGCACAGTTACAGTAACCAGGGACATATTAATAATTTTCACCTCGGTTTTGGCTTATCTATGTTTGATTTGGCTTTCTTTAATATATAACATGCAGAGATGAATGGAGCATTGTAATGGACTAGCCTTTTTAGAATAGCTATGGAAAAGGACTGGTGCAATCAAGGATTTTTTTTTAAAAAAGCTTTATTTCAACGAGACAAAAAGGGATCTAGCCCTGTCAAATTGGAATCAAAAATTGGTAGGTAAAACAATAGTTTGTACCATTTGGAGGCCTTTTGAAAAAGCAGATGGTTTGAGTACAAAGTAGACACACACCCTCCCATGAAAGGGGTGGGTGGGTGGAGAAAGGAAAGAGCTACAGCTCCCTGGATGACTAACAATATAGGATGCCAGATTTGGACGCCATAATGCCAGTGGTTTTGGCAGTACGTGAGTCCAGAGGGGCTAAACATAGCCAGCTTGCTTCCAGTGGAACCTGTAATGACTGCTACTTTAGTGTGGTAGCACAGGCATGTTTTGCGTGTGCTGGAAGTATGGAGAGTGGGTAGGTAGTGATGTCAGTCAATATCAAACACTTTATTTGGTGCCAAACCTGCAAGTCCTCTTTGTGCCCACTTGACTGCAACAGAAAATGCATTTAACCGGGCGAGAGACATGCCACTCCCCTATTTAAAGGCATCACCCTGGGGACTTGAGGGAGGTGTTTTCTTTTGCTGCAGTTAGTGGAAGTGCTGGATTGCTGGAGGAGCTCACGCAGGTTTTCGAAGACAGAACAGGGTGACGTTGGAGCTTTGCAAGGACTTGTGGAGTATGAATGCCTCTGAAGTGACTATATATTTGTGTTGGGTTGTAGGTTCAAAAGATTTCTCAAGACTGCTGGCTGCGAAACATTGTAACATATTTACAGTTATGAGAACACCGATACTAGCTTCTGATCATGCTTACACTCCAGTCCCAGATCACATGTGTATGTCAGTTCCTTCCATCATGTTACAGACCATTATGGTTAATCCTTAAAGAGACTTAGTCTAACATGCTTCATTTATTGTACATCTTCTCCACCACACCTCTGCCCTCCCCAACGTCTCTCTTTAGACGTCAATGTTTTCTGATGTTTGTGGAAATCCGATGCTTCAGTGTCCTAGTCATTCTGAACATTTCAGTGTTTTGTAGTCCCACAGGAAATGTAGTCTCTCTTTGCTTTCTTGGGTAGGTGCCATTTTTCTTTTTCTCTCCATCTTCTCTGCACTCTCTCTCCTCGATGATGTTGTATACCGAAAAGCATTGTGGTGCCTTCACAAGCCTACCATACCTAGTTCCCCTCTATCTGTAGGGGATAAGGACTCTCGTTTTGACGCTGGTCTTCTGGATGTTGCTGAACAGAATTTGAACTAGTAGATGATTCGGGATCACCCAGCTTCGATGTCATCTTTCATTTTGTGATAATTGCAAACTCTCTGATCTCTGTACTTGACTCTGCTCAATTGCAAAGCCCTCTTGTTTCTTGCTGTGCCTAGTTCTGCCTGGACAATGTAAGATCTCTGGAGTGGTGATTTCCCACCCCCCCCCCACTATTTCTCCGTATCTTGCTTGATCTATGATCCAAACTTCTTCCTGGATCAAATATCCCACAATATTGTTCTGTAACAACTATCCATACTGTCTCATCTGTGTACTTCAGTAAATTTCCTCTCTTGTACTTTTGTGAGTCTGGTATCTTTGACCTTCTACTAGGACCTCTGCAGTCCAATAATTTCTGTTTAATTCTTTAATCTCACCCCTTCTTGGGAATCAATTTTTAACTTCTACTTTATGGACTCTGTTTCCCTTTTAAAGCTTTTTTCTTTGAGTGTTCAGACCATTTTTCTGCTGTGACTGAAAATGCCCCAACTTTTTATACCAATGACATTATGTGTCTTTTGGCAGGACAATTTCTACACCCATGTCTCTCTCTCTTCCACAACAGCTGGTCGGGACTGCTGCCATTAATTGCTTTTCTTTTTTTTTCATTTACGGGATAGTGGTGGTGTTCCCATGTGTCTGCTGCCCTTGTCCTTCAAGGTGGTTGCGGTCATGGGTTTGGAAGATGCTGTCTAAGGAGACTTGGTGAATTCCTGCAGTGCATCTTGTAGATGGTACACTCTGCTGCTACTGTGCGTCGGTGGTGGAGGGAGTGCATGTTTGTGGATGTGGTGCCAATCAAGCGGGCTGCTTTGTCCTGGACGGTGTCAAGCTTCTAGAGTGTTGTGGGAACTGCGCTCATCCATGCAAGTGGAGAGTATTCCATCACACTCCACACAATTGTGCCTTGTAGATGGTGGGCAGGCTTTGGGAAGTCAGGAGGTGAGTTACTCATCGCATGATCCCATGCTTCTGACCCACTCTTGTAGCCATTTATATGGCTAGTCCAGTTCAGTTTCTGGTCAATGGTTACCCCGAGGATGTTGATAGTGGCGAATTCAGCAATGGTAATTTTTTTTAAAATTCATTCATGGGATGTGGGCTTCACTGGCTGGGCCAGCATTTATTGCCCATCCCTAGATGGTAATGCCATTGAATATCAAGGGGCAATGGTTAGATTCTCTCTTGTTAGAGATGGTCATTGCCTGACACTTGTGTGGCACAAATGTTACTTGTCAGCCCAAACCTGGATATTATCCAGGTCTTGCTGCATTTGGATATGCACTGCTTCAGTATCTGATGAGTCGCGAATGGTGCTGAACATTGTGCAATCATCTGCAAACATCCCCACTTCTGACCTTATGATGGAAGGAATGAAGCAGCGAAGATGGCTGGGCCTAGGACACTACCCTGAGGAACTCCTGCAATGATGTCCTGGAACTGAGATGAACGACCTCCAATAACCACAGCCATCTTCCTTTATGCCAAGTATGAGTCCAACCAGCAGAGAGATTTCACCATTATTCCTATTGACTCCAGTTTTGCAAGGGTTCCATGATGCCACACTTGGTCAAATGCTGCCTTGGTGTCCAGGACAGTTACTCTCATCTCTCCTCTGGAGTTCAGCTTTTTTGTCCATGTCTGGACCAAGGCTGAGATGAGGTCAGGAGCTGAGTGGCCCTGGTGGGACCCAAACTGAGCTATGGCTTAGCAAGTGCCGCTTGATAGCACTGCCGATATCTTCCATCACGTTACTGATGATGGAGAGTAGACAGATGGGGTTGTAATTGGCTGGGTTGGATTTGTCCTGCTTTTTGTGTACAGGACATGTCTGGGCAATTTTCCACATAGCCGGGTAGATGCCAGTGTTGTAGCTGTACTCGAACAACTTGGCTAGTAAGATTGACGAGTAAGATTTTTGCGCTTGTCCTTGTATCGACTATGGCTGTGAGCATGTTAGCAACTTTTCTTTGGACATTTGATGCTGATAGTAGTAACAAAAGACTCAGACTCATAGACTTTTACAGCACAGAAGGAGGCCATTCAGCCTATCATCTCCATGCCGGTCAACAAAGATCTGACAGCACTAATCCCATTTTCCAGCGCTTGGCCCTGGAGGCTAAGGCAACACAAGTGAATATCTAAATACTGCTAAAATGTTCTGAGAGTTTCTGACTTAACTGTTTGACTTCATCTACATGCAACACATTCATGACATGGAAAGCCTGTATGCTTTCTAGTTGAAGATTTCTCCACTGTGAATCCTCACTCTGGATGCTTGCGAGGTCTCTGGCACACTCCTTTTGTTGCTGTAGTATGCCATATACTTTTTTATTTGGTTGTACCTTTTTTTTTGTAAGCTCTGGTCGCACCCATGGAACCAAATTTCCTGCATTGGTGAGCCCAATGTCCTATTACACCACATACCTTGCAAAGTTCGTGGAACGCTGGACAAATGAACTCCCTCCCTTCCTAACAGCACTGGCTGCAGTAGCTCAAGAACCACCTTCTCATGTGCAATTGGAAATGGACAATAAGTGCTGGTCTGACCACATCCTGTGCAAAAATAAACTTTGCAGTGGATGCAGGAAACACATTGTTGGCTTCCTTCCTTTCTGCATCCTGGCTACCACGCCAATATTGGCAGCTGCACCCAATGCTTGTAGGTGTGTGTTATCTAGCCACAATGGCTTCATATTTTCTGCCATCTTTTAACAGTGTGTCAATATCATGACTTTTTTTTCTAAAGGCCTTTTTGGGAAGCTTCAATCAGCAAACGGACTATGACTCCATAACAGCTCAGCTCCCGAGAACTCGCAGTCCTTGCCCTTTATCATGGCATCTGCTGATGAGCTGATCAATTAATTCTTGTGGCTGTTGTCTGTAAGCCCTCAGCTCCAATCATCTATTCTGAAGTTCACCTTTCACGCTAAGCTGATCCTGCAGCATGTTCCACAGAGTAATAGGGCCCTTCTGCTCTTCCTCAGGCCCAAGTGTTGACTTTATGCAACCCTTCTTTTCCAATTGCAATCTTTATCTCAACTGCTTGTTTTAATCTGGTTCTGGGAGAGAAGTTTTAAAGCATAATTCCATCCTTTGTTTAAAAACCCTAAATTTGGATAGGACACCTGGTGGCCTTCTAATTCATGCTGGAAAATTTGGTGGTCACCTTCCTGATGTTTCCTGTCAACGCTCCTGAAATACAGATGATTTGTATTCTTGTGCGTGGAACGATCCAGTAATGGCAAGTACTTTTTTTTAAACTTACTTCCCTCTTAGCTGCCGTTCAGGTTTTTGCCACACTCATCCAGTGGCACTGTTTTCCCATTTTGCTTGAGAGTAGCACCTGAGGACATCTCGATGGCCTTGCAACTTTTTTACCCGATTTAAAACCAACTGCACGGTGCAACTCCTGAACTGACTCGTTTCTCCCTTTCAGCACCTGGTCACATGCCGCTTTACATCCTAGTTCTTTGACGACGTGTCAATTTACATGTTCCCTTAAAACAGTGCCTTGTGTGGCATCAAGGAACCCTAACAAAACTGGAGTCGATGGGAATCGGAGAGAAAATTCTCAGCTGGTTGGAGTCATACCTAGCACCAAGGAATATAGTTGTGGCTGTTGGAGACCAATCATTTTAGCTCCAGGACATCCCCACAGGAGTTCCTCAGGATAGTGTCCTTGGCCCAACCACCTTCAGCTGCTTCATCAATGACCTTCCTTCCATCATAAGATCAGAAGTGGGGATGTTCGCTGATTGCACGATGTTCAGCTCCATTCGTGACTCCTCAGATACTGAAGCAGTGCATGTCCAAATGCAGTCTTTCCTTCACTGTCACTGGGTCAAAATCCTGGAGCTCCCTAACAGCACTGTGGGTGTACCTACATCACAGGGACTGCAGCAGTTCAAGAAGGCAGCTCGCCACCACCTTCTCAAGGGCAATTAGGGATGAGCAATAAATGCTGGCCCAGCGAACGACACTCGCATCCCATGAATGAATTTTTTTTAAAAACTCCCACAAATCAAGTACCCACTTTTCTGCAAAATACTGTCTGCAGAGTGACTCTGCCTCCCAGGGTTTCGATGTGCATGCAATCTTATTGCATCAGATCTTGTCTGTGGCCCCTCCTCTGTTCTTCAACCTCAAACAATGTCATCATGTTGTATTTCCAGCTTCTTTACACAAACTCACCAATCTCACAGGATCGATAAACCATAAGTAAGTTTGATTTTTTTACTTGTAGTCTACAACTAATGTGTATATTACAGGATAGTTTAGCAAACTGGTCTACTCAAGGGATTCAGCAACTGCCTTTTACTCACAGCATACTGGTCATATTTTGCTTTACATTCTAGTTCCTTGAGATGTTCCAATTCACCATATTCCCTCAAAAGTGATTCATAACTATGCTGTCGTTTTGTTATCCTGAGATGTGTTTGGTTATGTGTTCAGGATCTAGACTGGCTTCTCTGGGGTTTGTCTGTTCTCCCAAGGTAAGCTGCTTGAGACTGCAGTTTGTTAAAACCATCACACTCTCTCTCTTTTTACAGCTACTATATACATATTGGGAGCTCTGCGTGTGATTCTCCACCCTCGGATAACTGCTCCTCAGTCATGTTATTCCATCAGTCCTTCTGATGTTAATCCTTTGCGAGATGCCCACCATAGAGCCACTGCCTCAGCCATTCCAGGAATCTTTTAGAGCACCAATTGCTGAACTGCTGTGAGCTTGCACCTTACTTATTTTGTTTTTGAGCACTGGTATCAGTAGCCATGATGCTAGCAGTTTGAACCTGCATGGCACCAAGCTTGACTTCAATCTGAACCTCTGCTATAGCATTTAGATATTGGATGGCTTCTGCCTGTGATGCAATGGAAGCTGAGACGTTGACCACCAGGAGCTGTGACTTGGCTGGGTCTGCAAATCCTGTCATGGAGTTTTCCACTGCACTTCTCCTCTGGAGAACATGGACTGCAAGGTTGGCAAGAAGTCCTGTACCAAGGAGGAGGTGGACTCTGCCATGGTCCTCTTTTACGGTGACAGTTGAAGGTCCATCATTGCATTGAGTATCTTGGTGTGTGTGCCCGTCAGTGTTTTTTCTTGTACACTGTCCTATTGAAATCCTTCCTGAGTCCTGTGCCCTCTGGTGAACTGGCGTGCGCACACCCTGGCCTGGCTGCAGCCCACTCATGCCTGGTGGCTCACCACATGCTGATCCTATCTCTGTTACCCTCTAATGTACACAGTGCTAGTGTCTCAGCTGTGAAAGTCTGATCAAGTGATGCTGCATCTTCAGAAGGCCTTGCGCTCCTCTTCTTTTGTGAGGCTGCAGTGACTGGTCGCACGGCATCCTCGTGAGTATCTGAAAGCAAAAATGCATGAGCAGAGGGTGGGATGGAAAGCAGGTGGTCGGTCCATGGTCACACCATCTAGAGCTTGAGCTCTTATGCCAGATAGCAGGGTGAGGGTGAAGTGGGATTTGAGGATTGTATTGGGCCGGAATGTACCATCATCCTGGATGTTCTCATTGACTCTATCTGCAACAACGCAGTCACTGTCACGACAGAAGTTTGCTGCACCATCCCCCTCAAAGGGCTCACTAGTACCTGTCCCCCTGCTTGTTCTCTGCCCCTTTCTGGTTTTGTGAGACCTTGTCTTGCAGCAGGGAGGGCAGAATGTCAGTGCATGTGTTGCAGTATTTGGATGATATGCCTGTCATAGTTGAATAGCTGAAGGTCTGTGGAAGCTGAGATGTGGGTGTTAGGCTTGCAGTATTGCTAAGGTGAGCTACAGCATCTACAAGTATCCTGACTGCTGCTGATGAGCAGAAGATGTGGTGCAGTGCAGTGAGGTTTTCACACCTCTTTGGATGGAACACTGACCATAAAAGTGGGCGTAGGGTTCTACAACTTGAATTTATATAGTACCTTTTTTAAGATAGTAAAATGGCTAGAGGTGCTAAATTGACACTTGAGCCTCCTAAGTAGATGCTAGGGCAGAGACTGTGGGCTCTTTTTTTTCTTAGAATTTAATTCTGTTGTCCCCATCGGGGAAGTAGCTAGAACCAGTGTAAATATGCCAGAAGCAAAAACTGCATGTAACAAGTCTGAAAAATTGTCTTACCAAGAAATTGCATTCCTGCTAGCAATGGTGATGTATTGTGACGACTGTTGAAATTTGAACATGGGTAGTGAGAGAAATGGTCAGAAGTATTACCTGAGGACGTCTGATCTGTGGAGTTACCCTATGGCGCACTTATATATCTCAAGTTATTTTCATGTCTGCTAAGGAACAAATTACCATAGAAACCATTTATTCTATGCAAGATTATTTAAACTTCTTGCATTCATGTATGTGGTCGACTCTTTAAATAGCCAGCAAGCCACTCAGTTGTATCAAACCACAATATCAATAAGGCCCATTACACATGAGTGGGCCTACACCACATGGACTGCAGCAGTTCAAGAAGGCAGCTCACCACCACCATAAGGGCAGTTAGGGATGGGCAATAAATGGGCCCAGCCAGTGATGCTCACATCCCATGTGACGAGGCCTTTTTTCCTTGTACAACCTGTAAATCGTGTCGAACTCCCTGGTAGATTGATGTAATTCTGCCATTTCAACATCTCTCTCACTGTAAAACTTCGCACAATCTTGAATTCTAATATTCCTGTTGTAGCAATGGTTGTTTACAACGTCATTGACGGAACCTGTCACAACCAGTTTGGATCCAATCACCGTGTCCTGAACAGGCATCGGCAAATCTTTGCCCAGTGCCAACTGCTGCAGTGTAAAACTCCCCAGATGAAGAATAAGCCTCTGCATGAAGAGGGTGTTCCTCCAAAGTGGGCTTTCCTGGTCCATATGATCTTTTCACAGGACATGGGTGTCACTGTAGTAAAACAAAAAATGCTGGAAAAACTCATCATACGAACTTGAAACATTAACTCCCTGTTTTTCTCTCCGCAGATGCTGCCAGATATCCTGAGTTTTAATAGCTTTTTTCTTTTGTTTTGTTTTTTTATTTCCGATTTCTAGCATCTTGCAGTATTTTGCTTTCTTCATGTGTGTGTTCCTGGCTAGGTCAGCATTTGTTGCCCATCCCTAATATTACTAATAGTTTTAAACAAACAGTCATGGTAATTAATATTATCCATTCTTCTTGGTTTGTCTGTAATATCAATACTTTGCAAGATTGTGTTCATTGACTGGGAGCTAGCCAAAGATGGCAGCCCTATTGAGCTCTGTACAATGTTTGACTTCTGTGGGATTGAAGTTCTCTGAAACCAAGTCCACCCAGGCAAAACATCATTAATTTCTGGCACCTCGCTGAGTAAGTATGCATTATCCATGCTGAGTACACTTTCTTGGATGTGCATATAATTTTCAAGCTCTAATTGTACTCCCTCATCAAATGGCTACGGAGCTGTCTTTTGTCCTCTATATAAATGAATGTTTGTGAAGGATGGTTGTATAGATCGCTTTTAAGTTTATTTTTCTTCAGGGCAGGTGCTTCCAGTTGCTTTTTGTTCTGGCTGACATCCCTTTGATTTATGCCATTGGTAAATGAATTGGGTCCTTTCCTGACACTGTCATTATCCCAGACCAGCATTGTGCGTACATTGGGCTTGATATTGAGTGGGATGTAACCACTCCTTGTCAAATCTGAAGCTCAACCAGTGCTGTGTCATGCTCTAACACCTGAGTTTGAAGAGCATTGCCCTAAACCATTTAGACACCTGATTTTTTGTTTTTAACACTCGTGTGTCTGATGGACATTGCCAAAGCTGAATGTTTTGACATGAGCCTCCTCCCCATCAATCCCAAGTTGATGATGTCTGAGCACAAAGATATAATCTTGCGGCTGTTGATGTTATCTACTGGGACCTGAGAGTTATCATCTGGAAGTACGCTTGTTATTCCTGTTTGTCCATGCATGGAAATTGAACATCGCTTTAGGAACCAAATCCTTTGCTACATCTAGAGTTTAGGTCCTCAGCAATTGGTGGCCATCTACATGGAGGAATGGCATTGGATTTTTTTAACCGAGTTCCTCAGTGCCAGTACAGCATAATGGCCAGCAATCTGACTTTGAATCTAATACTCTGATGGGAAATGTGGCTCCAGAATCTGTGTTGGTATATGTGTCTCTATTGGCGTTCCTTGCACTTGCTTCTGAAGGCAAATCTCTGATGTGATAATGATCAAATCATCTGTCTTTTTTGGTTGAGGAATAGATATTGGCCAGGGGGAAAACTCCTTACTTTACAAGTGTTGGAGTGGATGTAGAAAAGAATGACAGATTGGAAAATCAAAGATAGTGAACCTATTGTTCATGTTAGTAATGCTAATGGCATGTTAACTGCAGCTCCACTGATAGCACACACTCACCTGAGTCAGAAGGTTGCAGGTTCCAGTTTCCCATTCTAGAACTTGAACATAGAAATCTAGGCTGCTGTTCCAGTGGAGTGCTGAAGGAGTGCTGTGCTGTCTTTCAGAAGAGACATTAAACTAAGGCCTGTCAACCCTCGGGTGAGCTTAAATCTTATGGCCTGGTTTCCTGCTCACCTGCTTAATCTTTATCCCATGATCAACATCACAAAATTGGTCATTATCAATGGCTATACTTCATTGGCTTGAAAACACATTGGGGCACCCTGAAGTTGCAAAGGTGCTGTGTAAATGCAAGTCTTTCTATTTAGGTAGTTTTTTGGCATCCTTTTGTACTCAACTGTTAATTTTTAAGATTTGTAATACCTGTTCCTTCTACGAGTGACATACATCCTGGGTGCAGTCCATCATCTACCCAGACAGATGGATGCCATCATGGATCGCTTCCAGTGTATAACTTGAAGAAAAAGCATAAGACAAAGCAAAGCTGCCAGCAAACACTGCTGAGAACAAAACTGTACTCCAGATTTTCTAAGCTGACATTAGATCTGATACTTGGAGGAGTTGAGTAATATTTCTTGCATGTACTCTTGAATTTCAGGTGATATATCTTGCCCAATGGAGTCGAAAGGTGCTTATGGTGCACCACCCCCTAACTATATGGATTCAGTGCAGCCACCAAGCTATCAAGGGGCTGCTGGGTACCCGCCTTATCCTGCAGGACCTCCCATGGAAGGACACCCACCTTATCCTGTAGGACCTCCCATGGGAGGTCCTGGGATACCAGCGCCTCAGCATGCTAATCCTCCTGTTGGTAAGTCTGCTAGTAACTTCCCTTGGAAAGCATTAAAATGAACTCTTAACAAATGACCACATGACAAGTGTTAGACTCTTGTATCTATCCAAATAGGAATCTAAGTGCTGACTTCTGATCATGATATGGGGGAGGGGGGCACTGTTCCCATATTATAGCCTGTCAATGGAAGGGTTACACAAATGTAGGTGCTGTGTGCTTTACGAAATGATTTTCTTTCATGCCCAAAGTGGGCTTTGTGTCCATGGGGTGTGCAAAAAGAAATGGGTAGCCTCGTCATTGCAATTTTCTCCCTTAGCTCTACAAACTGCAGTGACATGTGCTGGCCATTCTTATTGTATTGAATGTTAGAGCCACCAGGCTATTCAGGTGTATGGGGAGACTTGCAGTGGAGCTGACCCAATACGTACTTGCTGCATTTTCCAGGATGAATTAGTGGGGAGTCATCAATCCTTCTATTTCGCTTCCCTTGCATAGCCTGGAACTTTCTGGCCAATTATACCATCTTTAATGCAGCTGAGATCTATTAGCTTCAGCCGAATCAGAATTTATAATGTAACTTCTCCTGATCTATGACTTAATACAGAATTAGGCAGTGCATTACTCACTAATTCATCAGGATTTATTATACTTGCCTGGACATTTGACTGAGTTTCCAAAAATACCCATTGTTAAGCAAGCCTCAAGTTTGAACTTCTGATCTGTTCCTGAATGCCATGTTTGGTTTTCCAAGCTTACTGTTGACTGTTTTTAATTAATCACCTTCACCTTCAATTTTAGAGCATTTGTACATATATGTACTTTTCTGCTTGACTGAGCAAGCTCCTCTTCACCACAAATTACACTTTACCATGTGAGCTGCAACCTGTTTTCCCCTTCTCACTCTGTCTCCACAGTGTTTAGTGATATAAACCAAGTACAAATGCAGAACATAATTTACTAATGCAGGTACTTCAGGGAAGGATAGTAAAAATGGGAGTAAAAATATTTAAACTTCTAATTTGATTTCCAAGTCTATCTTGCCATTATTGTAAATGGTTTAAATAGGCTGATTACTGAATTAGCGTTCTTGCTATGATGCATGTACTTCATAAATTTCATTTTTTTTTCTTCCCTTAGTGGTGCAAACTGTTTATGTGCAGCCCACACAACACTTCAGCTTCCAACCAATGCAGACAACCTGTCCATCCTGCAACCAGGTGGTTGTAACCCGTATTAGCCACTCAGCAGGCGCGCTAACATGGATTAGCTGTGGAGGTCTCTTCCTTGTAGGGTAGGTTATCAAAATAACTATAGTCTTCTCTGAATATTCAATGTGGAAAGGATTAAGTTTTAAGTGTACGTTGTCCAATACACCATGTATGGCAGACGTGCATATCCATTTGCTAAAACCAATCTTTGAGCACTTTGAAATTTTCATGTAAATGCAAAGTTTCCATGGACAGCAATCTGACTGTGTTGCTGGCATTTTCTATTGGACAATCACTGGGTCTGTGAGCAACTGTGTAGGAAACAGACAGGTTATTGTTCTGGGTTGGAACCATTTGCGGAATTGGTAACTGAAAAATAAACGTGTACTCTGGCTGAGTGACAGGAAACAGAGACTTGATAAAGGTATTCAAGATCCTGAGGGGTATGGACAGGGTAAATAGTGAGAAACTGTTCCCAATCAAGAACTAGAGGGCACAGATTCAAAATAATTGGCAAGTGATAAAAGTGATGAGGAAAATTTTTTTCACCCAGAGGGTGGTTGGAGTCTGGAACAAACTCCCTGAGAGGGTGGTAGAGGCAGGCTCAATCAAGGTATTCAAAAGGAATTGGATTGGTATCTGAAAAGAGAGTTTTCAAGGTTGCAGGGATAAGGTAGGGGAGTAGGATTAGGTAGAATGCTCTTTCAGCAAGCCAGTGCAGACTCAAGGGGCCAAATGACTGCCTCATACACTGTAAAGATTCTGTAATATATCAGAAATAATTCTTGGGGGGTGGGGGGGTGGGGTGGAATGAATAATTCAACCCATTAACTCTTGGGTCATTGTAGTACAAACAGGAAATTATTAGATGATTTACAGCCAATGGTAGAAAAAAAGCATCAAAGAAAACATCAAAACATTGAGGCTGAGGCAATAATAGCCCATTGTGAGGAAACTGGAGAAATTCAAAACGCAGCCTGCTGATCAGGTCAAAATTAACATAAAATGCTGACAAAACAGTGGGTTTCTTAGTCTCGGAGGAATAATATTGGACATTGGCCCTCTCGCCATTGAGAAAATATCTCCACCTAAAATATCCTCACTAGAGTAGACGTCCAAAGCAGAACTCATTGTCTGTTTGGGATGTGGGCGGTGAGGAACAGACAGATTCTGCTTGTAAGCTCGTGCAGGAAGGTACAAGAGGAAGAGCAGCTAAAAGTAGAAGTGTGAACTGCGATTTTACAGGCTACAACCCTTCCAGAATGCAGGAGGGAAGAGGAAGATGCTTTTGATGTTTGGGCAATGTAAGTTAGTGGAATGTGACCTATTGAATTTGGAGGCTGGTAGGGTAGAAGGTTTAGGGTGAGGGGGATCCTGTTATGGAAGGAGGTTGCAGGGATAGCAGAAGTGCAGGAAGGGTCTGACGTGGTCAAGAGCCTTGTGACAGTAAATAGTAATCCTTGGCTGAAGAGGGGGCAGGGTATTTTAGTAGTTTTGGTGCACATGATAAAGTTCTTCGCAGGTGCAATGGAGAGAGAACAACTGAAGAAACAGGTGGAGTCTAACTTGTGAAAAAGCACACTCTCTAAATGATTATAGAAGTCTTGTGTGGCAGGACCATACTTAGGAGAGAGTCCTGTAACAGTAAATGCTGCTTCATTAGGAATTCGTGCTGAGGTTAATATACTTACATATTCTAGCTCAAGTGTCTGTGGCCATGCTTATTTGTCAGAACTAAATGAAGGATTCTATTGTACTGTTTTACCCAAATGACTAGACTACATTTTTCTTCCTAATGATTATACTACATTGACCTGGTCCCTTTCCATATGGTCACCTTTTCAAAAACTGTGTTCTACAAAATCTTGTCTTGGATGCACTCTAATTGCCTGACATTTTCTACTGTTACTAGGTGTGTGTTTGGCTGCTGCCTGATTCCATTTTGTGTTGATGGTCTTCAGGATGTGGAGCACATTTGTCCAAATTGTGGACAGCACATCGGCAGCTGCAAACGCCTGTAAAATTTCACCAAGATGCAGCTATGATTCTGTGACACGTCAACTTTTGATACTACTACTACTAGATGGAATATTTCTCTTATAGAATCTGATATCAAACATATGAGACTTCATATTCTGGAAGTGGAAATGCGCTGCTGTTTTCGAGAAGTTGGAGTAAAAATTATTAAAGTGGGAGGCTGACTATTGCCTGGCAGTATCTTCGTAAGTGTGCAAATAAATAAATGATCTGTGGTCTTGCAAGTGTCATTAGCTGCCATTTAATTATTTGAGGTGGGGGAGGGGTGGGTGGTCAGGGTTGGGGGGAAATGGCATGTAATTTTCTTCAGGTAATTTTGTCACTTAGTTTAAATGGTCTTAAGTAGGTTTTGGCAACTAATTCTTTATTATCATTTAAGCGAGTTGCATCAAAAATCATTCTCAAAATAGTCCAACAATTTGGATTATTCCAAGTAATATTTCTGCAAAGGATTGTGTTCTAATTGGTACTTTTTGGTGGTAAAATCTTTACAATTGTGATTTTAACAGTAAAAAATATGCTAAATAAAAGCTTGTATTAAAGGTAGTGTGATGCTGTACTATCACTTAATGTGCTCGCAGGTGGCTGGGCTGGTGATCTGAGATCGTTTTGATAGGTTTTTGTGTCTTGCCTGGTTCCGCACTGTAACTTCATTTTCTCTTAAGTAGGATAAAGATGACAGCTATTAAATTTCAAAACACGTTATCTCAAAATCACTTGATGCTACTGCCCAGAGAGTTGGAAACACTAGGAGTGTATTTCTAATCCTACAGTATTAGGATATGTCACACCTTTTTAAATTTCCTTGGTCTCCATAAACATTCTGTTCCCTAGTGTGAGAAATTAAATTGGGAAATTTGTAAGTTAATGGGAATGATATAGCATTAAGATCCACGATATTAAATGTGAAAAATCCCATTCTGCCTTAAATGCTGAACAAGAAATAGATTCTAATGCAAGTGATGTTATATCCCTACATCAATGTGCCTGAGGGAAAGTGTAAGGGAGAGGGAAAGTGTAAGGGAGAGGCAAAACTGAGAGTCAAACCAATGCTCTGTTCATTCAAATGAAACCCAAAGGGCCAACAGGCAGGTAGGTGTACAGTAATGGTCAAGTCTTTGAATTAATGACAGACTTACTGCAGTGGGTGAAATATTCATTGCTATCCAAAGCAATTTAATGCAAAAATCAATAACCTCAGTGGTATTATATAAACTGCAGTAGGAAGTGAGGCAGAAATAAGATCAGTCATTCGATAGATTGGAAGCCATAGTCTAGAACTAGAGAAGCTTGCAGATCTTTTTTCTCCAATTACATTTTGGCTATCTGTTTTAGAAGTCTCCAGATATTCAAAAATAAAGTAGTTCTACCTCTTAGAAAGTAGCGAAGCATTTTTTTAAATCGCTAGAACAAAATCCGAGTGTTATCCTAACCTGCCAATAATCCTAGTTGTATCTGCTGCCCATTTCATTTTCGATCAACTCCAAATTAAAGTAAATTTGGGCAGCAGGGTGTAAAATGGGACAGCAGGTGCCCATAACACACCATTCCTTAACTTTGAGTGTGATTTATATAAAAATGCTTGGATAAGCCTCAGTGGGATGGAACTCTCAGGAATTGCACATGTTCCATACAAATATACACACAGGGAAAACAGTTTGTTGGGCTAAGAAACCTATAGAAACTTATAGTTCCCAATGCTTGTGCTCATTAAATGTCCTGCATTTGATTCTTTATGAAAGTTTTAAACATCAGAATATAGTCCCTGCTGTCACTTCAACCTATCGGTGAAAGCAGTAGGATTACCCCCACAAACTGGATTTTGGCTTGATCTACTTTTAACTAATGGTGGCCTGTCCTAAGCTTGTATTGCTAAATTAGAGTTATTTTGTTTGCAGGTTTAAGACTTCTGTATATCTACATTTCTGATACTAGTCTATAAAATAGCACTGAAGAATAAGAATCTCTTATTTGAATGTAACCTGTTTGAATCAGCCCCCTACTTTAAACAAATCCACAGTGTAACCATCTTGGAAATGCCAATAAAAATACATTTTAACTATATGACATTGTGACTTGCTGATGCCATCTCTAGGTATACTTTCAGTGAGCGGGAAGGTTTTTTTTTTCTATGGGATGGATGTACTGTTCTAGGAAGTGGAGCTTTTCTGGTCATGTGTTTTTTTTTTCCCTCCTGTGTAATTAGACTCACGTTTGATAAATAAATACAAAATGACCAGTGTCAGAAGTTCACATCTGTTGCCTCCCTCTTCCAAGATAAACTCTGCCATTTAGGAGATGAATGCCAGTCCAATTATCACCAGTCAATGTGTAGGAGCTTGAGCAGGCTCATGATCTGCTCTAGCGTCTCGTCTGCAGAAAATTCTGATGCGGTGTGAAGCCCGGTCTGCTAAAGAAGGTTGATGTGCAGACACCATGGAATAAAGGATGCATTGGACAGCCTGTTGGCGAGCTTGCATGCAATGTCTCAGCACAGAGATTCCCATTCGAGCTTGTGCCATGGCTTCACAGAAATCATGTCCAACATGGTATGTGTGGTCTGCTTGAGTGGCACTGACCATGATGAAGCCTCTGCTGGGTGCTTAGCTGTTTGCCACCTTTAGCCACTTATTCCTAAATGATCCAGAAATTCAGATGGATATAAATGGGGTAGGAGCAACAAAAATGTTAAGCCTTCCATTCCTGCATTTCAGTGCTTCAGCACTTTCTCTAATAAAGCCAAACGAAGAGTGCTGAGGCGCACTGCTGGCAGTGTGCCCACGTTTCTAATGGGAATCGAAGGCTGTGTTTGGAGGAGTTACCCCATGACCCCTATTTGCTGTACATTGATCTGACACCCTAGTTGCTGTCACTGGGTCAAAATCCTGGAACTCCCTCCCTAACAGCACTGTGGGTGTACCTACACTACAGGGACTGCAGCGGTTCAAGAAGGCAGCTCACCATCATCTTCTCAAGGGCAGGTGGGGGTGGGCAATAAACAGAATATCCAACCCTTCAGGGCTTAAAAAATCAATCTCTAGGGCGCTTGTCTGCACTCCTGGAGAAAAATAATCGGGGCATTAAAAAATTTTCTTTTTTTTTAACATTCCTTTTTCCAGATATTACAAAATATTGCATATTGGGGGAAAACTGCTGTTTGGCTAAGAGTCAAACATCATCAAATTAGGTAATGGATTTTCGCTTTCCAATTGGCATAGACAGGCAGTACGTCACAAGGATAGATATTTTGGCCAACTGATGGCTGGAATGTGGGGGGAAAGTCATGTGATTAAAACCTCCCGGAATACACTTAATCACAGTTGGCAACTTTAGCAATAAATGCTGGCCTAGCCAGCAATGCCCACTGTAAATAACCTATTTTTTTTGGACTGTGGCTTTAAAAACTACCATGGTTGCATGTTCACTGGAACAAGATGAGGAATACCTACAATGTTGCTATCCTGAAACAGTGTGACATAGAAGAACAGGATGGTGCCAAAAAGGAGTCCTGGACTAAGGGGAGCTGCTTGATGACAGTATTTTAATTGGCTTGTGACCAGGGTTTTGTGTGGTGTCAGTAGCTCCTAGCCTGCAAAGAGGGAAGACCTAAAACCTCTCTCTCCCGTGTTTGTAAGATTCCAGTAATTCTGCCATAGTAGCTAGCTGACTTCTCCTCACATCTCTCTAACCCTTTCAAACCCCTATCAAGAGGAAAAGGGGAAAAATCACCAGTAGAGACATTGAAAAGCAAGCTTTTCCAACCAGTGAGCCACAGACTGAAAGTGCTGAGAGACCACCTCGTGTCATCAACAACAAACTGCAATGAATTTGGAAGACATCAATCAAAATCAACCTATCTAATCGTGTACTCCGGATTGGTGTTATTGAACTGTTTTATCTCACCCTTAAAATCCATGTTTTGTGTGTTTGTGTATAGGGGTTTAAGAAGGGGTTGAGTTTAAGTTTTATAGAGTTAGAAGTTAGTTCATATTTCTTTTGCCACTAGTTAGACAATGGGGATAATTTTTCCTACAGCAGGCGAGGGCGGGCACGGAGCTGATTGTCGCCCGCTATCGGCTGGGCACTGCCATTTTATGCAAGTGGGCCAATTAAGACCTGCCCAGTGTAATGTGCAGCCAGTAGCGCTCAGTGCTACCTGTGCTGGCGGGAGGAGGAGGGAGAGTCGGGGCCCGCGCTTTTTCGCACATGCTCGCGAAAGAGCGCAAAAATCTCCCTGCACACAGAGATGCATCAGGGAGATTGAATGGATTATAAAACTTTTTAATAAGTAAAGTAAAAATGTATTTATACATGTCTCCTCATGTGTGTCACATGAGCTGGGACATGTTTGTGAAGTATGGAAAAATTTATTTTATGAAAGCTTCAGGAAACCTCATCCTGCCCATGGATGAGGTTTCCTGAAAAACGGGAAGGCCGCTTGGTTTTCATGGTCGACATTACGCAGTATCTGTCTATTGAGCTCAATATTAAATTGCAAGGACCTAACCAGATTATTATTTCCCTTCTTTCAAATGGGAAATCATTTGAAACCAAGTTAAAG
This sequence comes from Cetorhinus maximus, assembly GCF_964194155.1. Classification (NCBI taxonomy): domain Eukaryota; kingdom Metazoa; phylum Chordata; class Chondrichthyes; order Lamniformes; family Cetorhinidae; genus Cetorhinus; species Cetorhinus maximus. Next base: position 49,427,666 of record NC_135893.1, read on the forward strand.
CTGTGACGAATGCAACTGGAAAAGGGCAACACAGTGCATTTTCCTACCCTTCAGAAATGAAAACCTATAACAACAGTGGAGTACCCCAGGGAGTGTGCAAAGTTACTTCAGAAATATTGCAAGCGATTTCAAGACTGAAAAGTGAAGGAACTGGAATTAAACTTTTTTGCCACACTGCTCAATGTTGAAGCAGTCGGTGTACCTGAAAACCTTCAACATGAAGTTGTAGAATCGCAAAGCAACATTGAACTAAAGGCCAAATGAAATAACTTGCATCTGCTGGAATTCTACAGACTCCATGTGGGCACTAATGAATTTCCAAACTTGAGGAGACACGTGCTGAAAATTGCATCACTGTCTGGAACTGCATAATGCTCCCAGCAGCTTTTTTTTGCAAAATTTTCTCTCTCAAAGAACTGCCTGTGTGCCAGATTAACAGATGTGAATTTGGGAAACCAGTTGTGAGTAGCAACATTATCAGTGCCAGCAGACATAACAGGGCTCATTAAGGAAAAACAAACTCAGCCATCGCATTAAAACCACGGGTGAGTTGAACGTTTCTGCATTCTCAGAAAAAAATTGAAGTTGGTTTTTATGTGTGTGTGGCCCATGACTGATTATGTCTGTAAGTGGCTCTTGATAAGGAAAAAGTTCCCCGCCCCTGCGCAAACCAAGAACATGTCTGCTCTCTCAGGTGGACAGAAAAGATCCAGTGAAACAATTTCATACACATGAGGTTTTTACAGGGTAACCTGTACCTGCCTACCTTTAAACTGATTTTCTAGTTTTCAAATTTTGCTGTTTTCAAGTTTGTCGAATACTCTTTAATCATTACACAAGCCACCTAGAACGTAATGATCACAGATTCCTGGTAAAGATACGTACCTATGTGAGGGGTTGTAAGGGTATGGATCTAATCTGCTTGCATTGATTGAAGATAGTGGGCGGAATTTTCCGACCCCGCTGGTGGCGGTGATAGGTGGTGTGCGCGGAAAATGTGGCATGACCTGTTTTCACAACGGCGTGAAGGCAGGTCGCGATAGTCCACTCAGCCCACCGATGGCGGGCCGTGTTTCCCGCCATCTGTTGGCAGGGAGATCATTGTAATACATTAGCCTATAATTAAAAGGCCATCCCACCAGGCTCTTGGAACCCCAGCCACGTCAGCGGGAAAGCACGCCGACGTGTTTCACAACAGCACACAGGCAACATGCACTTGGTGGCCTTCACTTTGGGGAAACTGAGGTGAGTGAGCAGCAGCGTTCTCCACAGCTCACCCACTGTTTACAGGCCTCGGGGGCGCCGGGGTGGGGAGGGCGGTGCAACTGATGCCTGGCTCCGGAGGCGACTGTTGAAGGGGGTGGGGGAGGGAGGGGTGTCCGGGGGCAAGTGTTGGCCAGACTCAGGTGAATGCTGGGGCGTGGGGGCGGTGGTAGTGTTAAGTGCTGCATCCCATCAAAGGTAAGCGAGGGAAGTGGCCACGCATTAGGGACACCTGTATGAACTGACCATGCCTCTGCAACTGAGAGAATTCAGGCACAGCCACAGTGATATTATTGGGGTCGGGCTCCTAGACTACCCACCCACACAAGCAACACGGAGGCACCCAAGGGCCACCAAGCGCTCCATACCATTGGCTGTGAAAGTGACCATGGCGCTCAATTTCTATGCCAGTGGCTCCTTTCGGGGCTCCACAGGTGACCCCAGTGGGATATCACAAGCCTCCACCCACAAATGCATCCATAAGGTCACGGATGCCACCTTTAGACTTAAAATGGTGGAGCTTCATCGAGTGTACTACTTTCTGCTCTCTGCACGGCTGGGTAGATGCTTACTCAGCATATGGCTGTAGTGCGATAGTGAAATGTGGCACCCCCGGAATATATATTTACATAAGTTAGTTCCTAGCTCATTATGAATCTTATTACAATATATAATATCCCTCTTCCTTTTTAAAAAAAAATGTCTCCAGATCAATATAACTATTCTAATCATTAATTCTTTTTAGATAAACCGATGATTAATAATTGACTTTTATGAATAAACTGAACGCCTTCAGAACCTTCTATAGCTTGTTCTCATTTCTCAGAAAAACATTATTCGCGGTATCGCTTGGATAGTAGGAAATTGTGCCTCCACCTTGTAGATTTGGCATTCATCGCTCTCAGTGATGAGTCGGCACACAGCACAGGCTGTGTTGTGCGTGTTGCTTCTGGGGTTGAAGTAGTCATGCTTGATGTTGCTAATGTTGTGTCACTTGCTACTGAAGTTGTTGGTGTTGTCTCGCTGGTTAGTGATGCTGTCTCGCTGGTTAGTGTTGTTGGGCGGAATCGTCCCAGATTTGCACTAAGTGCGGTAGTGGGCATGGAAAATGATGATTTACCCGCCGTCCACAATGGCGGGTTCTCTCGCTGTGTCGTCTCAATCCTGCCACATTATTTATCCACTCCTGGGAAACACGCCATTTCCATGGCAGGTGGGCTCTCATTCACTCACTTGCCATCACCCCGTAGCTGCATCACGCCGGGCGCCATGTTTAAAGTCCAGCCACAGGCACATATCTCAGTGCTTCCAGCTCACCACTGCTGCACGAAGACATGGCCCTGAAACTGAAGAAGACTGCAGCCCCCAGGTTCAGCAACGCGTCCTTCGAGTGTCTTTTGGACACTGGAGGCTCGCTGGGACATCCTCCACCCCCGCTCTGGCCACAGGATGGGCAATAACAGCACTAACTTGGCTTGGAATGCAGTGGCAGCGGTGGTCACTGCCAACGTCCTGCAAAAAAGGACAACCATCCAGTGCCACAAGAGAATGAATGATCTCCTCCGTTCCACCAAGGTAAGTCACTCTTCTCACACCCTCAACTCTCTCACTCTCTCAAACCCATCACACATCCACAGGGCCCTCACTCGCTGCCAGTGCAAGGGACATCACCATTCACTGTCTCACACACACCATCATTGTCCTCATCCTGTCCATGGGACCACTCACCACCCGCACAGGCCAGGCATACTTATCATTTGGCCTGGCAGGCACCCTGCTTACACTCCATCTCTATTCATGCAGGACAAGCTGGCACACAAGATGGAGGGTTTGCAGACCAGTGGAGGAATGCCCGAAATTAAGGCCCTCTTGGACTTTGAAAACAGAGCCATCCAGCTGGCTGGCGAGGATCTGCATCGGTCCTGTGCTGACAGTGAGGTCGGTGCTGCTCTACCAAGTGAGAATCCAGCAATGCAACATCCATCAGACAACCATGCTGTGAGTGATGTGTCCTCTTTCACAGGCCACTGCCGTGCACTAATTATCTCCCCTTGCTTTCGCAGACACATCTGCCAAACAGCTGACAGAGTCCATGACCCAGGGCCTCCAATCAAGCCCCAAAGAAACCTCTGAAGGGGAATCTGAAGGCACCCTCCCTGAAGTCCTATCACAGCGCTCACCCACACCCTCCACCAGCGCAGGGACACACACCTCTGTGGGACCTAGCTTTAGAATAGCCTCAGGATCACAATCTGGTGAGCACATCGCACTTTCTGATCCACAGCAGGTGAAGACAGGGACTTCCCAGGTCTCCGGCACTCAGAGGATTGCTGGAGGCCAGAACGTTGCTGAGTTCAAGTCAGATGACGAGCCTCTGGACTCGGTCATGTCACAGTTGCTGGAGCTGCAAAGGCAAGCTCGCGAACATCAGGAAGAGATGTCCACTGCACTCCTCAGATTGCAAAGCACAATGAAGGAGTCTGTCCAACTTCAGGCTGAGGTGATAGCGCCGATGTGCCAAAGCACCAAGTTCGACGCTGGTAGGATGGCGGCTGCCATGGAGACCTTGGTCCAGGACATTGGTCCTGCACTGCTGTGCGAGCTCAACTCCATCAACGATGCCAAACTTGGCCTCCAACAGTGTGTATGGGAGAGGGGTGCGGGGCAGCTCAATCTCACTCCAGCTACCCCTGCTCCACAAGGAGTCAGCCTGGGAGCACCAAGATGTAATGGCAGTGTTAGGAATGTTAAGAACTTGTAGTTGCACAGTCTGGGCACGGGTGTTAATCACTTGTACATAATGTTCACTATTGTCAATAAACTCCCAAGAATGTCTCCCTGCCTATGGCTCCTTGTTCTGATGAGCAGCGTTCTTGTCACTCAGATGTGAAACCTTTCTGCACAAGATAAAGGCGGGTGTCTCAGTCCAGGGTCTCTTCCCTGGGCTTTGTGCAACCTTCAGACCAAAGCAATGGTCCAGCTCCACACTCACTGGAAACATTACTGATGCCTGCACCTCGATGGTGCTGGTCATTGCTGCCAGAATGTAGTGGGCAGGTGTCACACAGTTCCGTCATTCTCTCTGTGTGCTCTCAGCACCTTTAAGGTGGGGCTGGCCCCCATCTCTTCAGCATCTGTGACCAGTGATACTGGGCTCCTGAAGGGTTCAGGTGCTGAAGGCGGACAAAGGATCAGATGCGTTTAGAGTTTCATGGCTGCGTCTCTATGATATGGCCCTGATCACAGAGCACAAGCGACCTGCCCTTGGCCAGACAGGAATCAGACATTCTCAGAGGCTATGTGAAGATCTATGGAGTGTCCTCACTGCATGTTGTCATCATCTTCCTGTAATCGAGTGACTATTAGGGCCTCCACTGCATCTCCATGACAGGAGCATTATCACAGAGGGTATCCGCACTGTCATAGACCAGACTGGAATCAAACTTTACAGATGCAATGTGAGGATCTCTGGTGTCTCCTCACTGCCTGTCGTCATCATCATCCTCCACAAATCTAGTAGCTATGAGGGCCTCCCGAGCGTGCCTGCCTCATCTGGCCAGTGCGAGGGCCTCATCCCCGTCATCATCATCGTCGCCTTTGAGGACCCCCTCGTCCTCATCCCTGTTGACATGCCCCTCATTGGGGAAGACCTCCAGCTCCTCCATCTCCTCCTCATCCAGCTCCTCTCCCCGTTGCAGCGCCAGGTTGAAAAGGGTGCAGCAGGCAACGACAACGATGTGTGACACCCTCTGCGGACTGTATTGCAGGGCTCCACCAGACTGGTCCAGGCACTGGAACCTCATCTTCAGCATCCTGATGGTCTGCTCCACCAAGTTGTGAGTTGCAGCTTGAGCCTCATTATAGCGTCGCTCTGCTGCAGTCTGAGGCCGCCACACAGGTGTCATCAGCCATGGCCTCTGCGGGTAGCCCTTGTCCCCGAGGAGCCATCCTTGCAGCTTCTGTGGACCCTGGAAGATGTCAGGGATCTGAGATCGACTCAAGTTGTAGGCGTCGTGCACACTCCCTGGAAACCGTGCGTGCACAGACCTGCAGGATGCGTTTCTGGTGGTCGCACACCAGCTGCACATTCAGAAAATGGAACCCCCTGTGGTTGATGTAGATCACCGTGTGTTGTGACGGAAACCTGAGCGCCACATGAGTGCAGCCGATCGCACCCTGCACCTGTGGGGAACCTGAGATCTGGGTGAATCCAATTGCTCTTGCATTCTGGCTCTCTTGGTCCCGGGCAAAATGCATTAAGTTGTGTGCCCTTGTAATGTTGGCATCTGTGACCTCATGGACACATTTGTGGGTGGAGGCTTATGATATCCCACAGAGGTCGCCTGTGGAGCCCTGAAAGGAGCCACTGGCGTAGAAATTGAATGCGGCGCTTACTTTCATGGCCACTGGCAATGAATGCCCTGCATGTCCCCATAGCGCCGAATCTTGCAGTAGGTGGCCAATGTGACCGACCAGTTCCCTAGACATGCCAGTCTTCAGTGACACTGGTTCTCGGTTATCTATGCCCTTCACCTCCTAGCAATGTTCCTCAAGCTTGAAGCCCAACAGGTGACCCTGGGGAGCACAGCACAACGTTACCGTGTAATCACCTCCCAGTTTCCCTCAAAGTGCAGCTCACCGTCGCCAAGTGCACGCCTTTTAGCTGCTGTTGTGAAGCATGTTGGCATGTTTTCCCGCCAACCTGGATAGATAATCCAGAGGGGGCGGGGACGGGGGAAAATTCTGGCGGGCTGGCCCAATAATGATATGCTGATGTATTATAATGAGGTTCCTGACGTCGGATGGCTGGAAACTCGGCCTGACATTGGTGGGCTGTGCAGACGATCACGAATGGTTTCATGCCGTTGTGAAACTAATTCCGCCATTTTATCCGCTTACGCCATTGAACATGCCCCACGCCAATGGGCACGAAAAATCCTGGCCATTGTTGGTCTCATGGTTTGTTTCTTATTGTCTCATCTTTCCTTTATTTCTTTAGTCTACTGTATTCTTAAATTCAGAAAATCTTGCATTTATATAGCACCTCTCATGGCCACTATATATTTCAAAGCACTTTACAGCTAATGAAGTGCTCTTCAAATTTTAGTCACCATTGTAATCTAGGAAACATGGCAGCCAACTTGTACATTGCAAACTCCTGCAAACAGCAATGTGCTAATGACTAGATAACCTGCTTTTGTGAAGTTGATTGAGGGTTAAACATTGGCCAGTACACTGGGGTTAACTTCCTTGATCTTCTTCATCATAATAGTGCCATGGGATCTTATATATCCATCTGAAAGGGCAGACAGGATCTTGGTTTAACACCTCATCCAAGTGATGGCACCTCTGACAATGCTGCACTCCCTCAGTACTGCACTGGAGTGTCAGCCTTGATTTGTCACCACTCCAGGACTTACTGACTCAGAGATAAAAGTACTACCAACTGAGCCACAACTGTCACCACAAATCTACTGATCATCCCCTGACTGCTTGGCTCAATGCCTAGTAAGCATCATGTTTGTCTTTTCATATTAGTCAATTCATGTTTGTTCATTATTTCCAAACTTCTCCTGAATATAAACTCTCAGAAACTGCTTATTCTGCAGATTCTTAGTTTCAATATGTGTAAATATCTTTAATATTGAGAAATATTTCATAAGGTCATGGTGTCTTCCCCTTTCTATATCAATTAGCATTGACATCTCTATGGCCATCAATGAAATTCTTCATTAGTCAGGGACCACACATGCAATTGTCCAATATCACATTTTGTTCAGGGATGACGTCTGCTGACAACATGACTTGGAAAACCATGTAAGTAGGCAGGGGAAATATGGAAGCAATTTAATATGGAAAAGTGTAAAGTGCTGCATGTAGTAGGAAACAGATGGGGAATGTAAATACTTCATGATTGGTATTGAAAGAACTAAGAGTGAAATTGAAAGGTATCAAGGGGTGGATTCAAAGCTCAACATGTCAGACTATGTGAAGTACCAACCAACAAAGCAATTAAAAAGGTGAACTTTAAGGTGTCTTGGACAGAATGTATGTGCTTTCTGATTGCCCATAATCAGTATATTTTGTATGGAAAGAGGTGTGTCTTTTCTTGCCCTTGGAATGTGAATTCCAATTAAATAATTCAGCAGCAAGCTTTCATGGATTTAAAATAAAGATGGTTATTTATTCTCACACACTTACACTGAATTAATATAACATCACACACTTGGTGTGTCTCTCACACACACACACACTGAATACAGATAAAGACAATGCAATTCTACAAATTATAGTTAATTCAATTTACAATTTCTGATCCCTTACGCACCAGTTTCATTCACATGGCTGCTGGGTTAACACTTCTGAGGCCCATTCAGTCTAGTTTGAATAGGGAAGGCAATCCAGATACAATGGTAAGTTCATAGTGGCCATTGAGTTTCAATCCTCCTTTTTGTCAAGTACGACTCATGGGGACAGGTACAGGTGGGGGACTTCAATATCCATCCCCAAGAGTGGTTCAGTAGCGCCACTACTGACCAAACAGACCCAGTCTAGCAGCTGGTGCTGGGAAAAGCATACTTGACCTCATCCTCACCAACCTGCTTGCCGCAGATGCATCTGTCCATGACAGTTTCGGTAGGAGTGACCACCACGCAATCATTGTGAAGACAAAGTCCCGCCTTCACATTGAGGATACCCTCCATCGTGTTGTGTGGCACTACCATGGTGCTAAATGGCATAGATTTCAAACAGATCTAGCAACTTGATTGGGCATCCATGAGGCACTGTGGGCCATCAACAGCAGAATTGTACTCTCACACAATCTGTAACCTCATGGCCCGGCATATCCCCCACTCTACCATTAAGCCAGGGAATCAACCCTGGTTCAATGAAGAGTGCAGGAGGGCATGCCAGGAGCAACACCAGGCATGCCTAAAAATGAGGTGTCAACCTGGTGAAGCTGTAACACAGGGCCACTTGTATGCTAAACAGCATAAGCAGCAAGTGATAGACAGAGCTAAGCGATCCCACAGCCAACGGATCAGATCTAAGCTCTGCAGTCCTGCCACATCCAGTCGTGAATGGTGGTGGACAATTAAACAGCTCACTGGAGGAGGAGGCTCCACAAATCTCCCCATCCTCAATGATGGAGGAGCCCAGCACATCAGTGCAAAAGATAAGGCTGAAGCATTCACAACAATCTTCAGCCAGAAGTGCCGAGTGGATGATCCATCTCAGCCCCCTCCAGAGGTCCCCAGCATCACACATGCCAGTCTTCAGCCAATTCGATTCACCCCATGTGATATCAATAAATGGCTGAAGGCACTTGATACTGCAAAGGCTATGGGCCCTGGCAATATTCCGGCAATAGTACTGAAGACTTGCGCTCCAGAACTTGCCATGCCCCTAGCCAAGCTGTTCCAGTACAGCTACATCACTGGCACCTACCCGGCTATGTGGAAAATTGCCCAAGTATGTCCTATACACAAAATGCAGGACAAATCCTACCTGGCCAATTACCGCCCCATCAGTCCACTCTCCTTCATCAGTAAAGTAATGGAAGGAGTCATCAACAGTGCTATCAAGTGGCACTTGCTTAGCAATAACCTGCTCACTGATGCCCAGTTTGGGTTCCGCCTGGGCCACTCAGCTCCTGACCTCATTACAGCCTTGGTTCAAACATGGACAAAAGAGCTGAACTCCCGAGGTGAGGTGAGAGTGACTGCCTTGATATCAAGGCAGCATTTCTCTGAGTGTAGCATCAAGGAGCCCTAGCAAAACTGGAGTCAATGGGAATCAGGGGAAAACTCTCTGCTGGCTGGAGTCATACCTAGCACAAAGGAAGATGATTGTGGTTGTTGAAGGTCAGTCATCTCAGCTCCAGGACATCACTGCAGGAGTTCCTCAGGGTAGTGTCCTCGGCCCAACCATCTTCAGCTGTTTCATAAATGACCTTCCTGCCATCATAAGGTCAGAAGTGGGGATGATTGAACAATGTTCAGCACCATTCACGACCCCTCAGATACTGAAGCAGTCCATGTCCAAATGCAGCAAGACCTGGACACTATGAAGTCTTGGGCTGACAAGTGGCAAGTAACATTCGCACTGCACAAGTGTCAGGCAATGACCATCTCCAACAAGAGAGAATCCAACCATCGCCCCTTGATGTTCAATGGCATTACCATCACTGAATCCCCCACTATCAATATCCTGGGGGTTACGATTGATTAGAAACTGAACTGGACTAGCCATATAAATACTGCAGCTACAAGAGCAGATCAGAGACTAGGAATCCTGCGATGAGTAACTCACCTCCTGACTCCCCAAAGCATATCCAACATATACAAGGCACATGTCAAGAGTGTGATGGAATACTCCCCACTTGCCTGGATGAGTGCTGCTCCAACAACACTCAAGAGGCTGGACACTGTCCAGGACAAAGCAGCCCACTTGATTGGCACCACATCTACAATCATTCCCTCCCTCCACCACCGACGCACAGTAGCAGCAGTGTGTACCTTCTGCAAGATGCACAGCATGAATTCACCAAGGCTCCTTAGACAGCACTTTTGACCACCCACAGCCACTACCACCGTGAAGGACAAGGGCAGCAGATAGATGGGAACACCACCAGCTGAAATTTCCCCTCCAAGTCACTCACTATCCTGACTTGGAAATATATTGCTGTTCCTTCACTGACGCTGGGTCAAATTCTGGAACTCCCTCCCTAACAGAAATGTGGGTGTACCTACACCACATGGACTACAGCAGTTCAAGAAGGCAGCTCACCACCACCTTCTCAAGGGCAACTGGAGAAGGGCAATAAATGCTGGCCCAGCCAGCGAAGCCCACATCCTGTGAATGAATAAAAAAAAAGGTACTCTGGAAACTCCATAATGTTTAAGCGTTGACCCATCCTTAAGCAATGTGATATGTGAATTCCACAGATGGCTGAGGTACCCTCACCTATGTAATTAGGTATTCACTGGAAACTCGATACTATCTGTTTGCCATTGCCAAAAGTCACATGATTTGTCGCAGCCACCATAACAACTTGTTTGTGTCCAATTTCTAAAAGTATTGACTGAAAGTGCATAATAATACACACCTCTGCTGCATGGGAAAAAATGGAATTTTGATTACTTTTTTTTTTAACATGGTTTTCCTGTGAAGCAAAAGAAACTGTGCACATACATTCTGATACACACAGGGATCCAGTATTTCTACAGTTTTCCCTATCTGTTGCGTACCCTTGCTGGCTTCTACTCTGGATAATGTACCAGCGATGGAATTATTCTTTCCAGCAATGTCTTTAGAGTAAAAGGCTGTAAGGGTTATCTCCACTCGAACAATGTGGCTTGGATCACTTTAAATTTTGCTAGGAACTTTAAACGGTTATGGTCTGTGTATATTAGCATCTCTTGGTACAAATTGTTAACATGGACCTCAAAATGCTGGAGAGCCAACAAAAGACCTGGGCTAGAATTTTACATCCTGCCCAAGGATGGGCGTACGCCCAACCCGACCAGACATGACATAACACGAGATGATGTCGGGCCAGCGCCCTGATGTCATCACGCACTCACACACGCGGCAGTCGGAAGCACACCCAACAACAATTAATCAGGCAAATAAGCCCATTAACGATGCAATTAACATTGATTTTAAGTGGCCCGTCCACATTTCCAGTTGGTGGACGGGCCATTCTCCCAGGCGGCATTCACATTTTTGCTCGAGCCTCAATCCAGGGCGGGATGAAATCTCCGTGGGGAAATAAAATAAAAAGAAATATCTGGGGACTGGTCTTTTATGAGGTAAGCTTTCTGGTGCTTGATTGTGCTGCATGGACATATTTTGCAGCATTTTTGTCTTTTCCTTTATTCAGTGGAGGTCTGCAGCTCCCTGGAGCAGCTGTCTGCCCTCAGGGAGCTCATTAGAAGCGTTCTCCTGCACCCTCAGTAGGTTGGCGCCTGCCCTCTTCCTGCCCCCACCCCGGCAGCACTGAGCATTTCTCAGTGCACGTTTCAGGTAGGCTGGCCGTTAATTGGCCAACCAGCATGATATTGCAGTCGGGGGCCAATCACGGCTGGAGGCTCATTTCCCGAGTGCTTCTGGGCCCGCCAATCGTGCACACCCAATGAACGAAAAGCTCAGGCCCTAATGTTTCTTTCTAACTGAGTACTTTTTCTGATGTTTAGTTAGTTTTTTTTTTAGAAATAACCAAGCAGAGATTCAAGTGTGAGAACAATGTATTTTTCAATGACAGCTTTACCAGAAACAGAGTATCACTGACATATGGTCATATCGCCAGTCCACATAGTCTACATGAGCATCAAAGGGTTTTGTTCCATTAATGTGCACAAAATTATGCCACAACTGTCCCCTACTTGCTGCAGAATCAGCCCCATTAGCTACAGCAGATGTTGTCAGCACTGTGGAAGGGCAACAGTCACCACTCTAAACTTGCAAAACTTTTTGAGGTCCCAGAACTGTTTTCACCCAGGCCTAATTTTCCATTCATCAGTGTGGCACAATCACAGCTCACTGACACACTTAAAATGGGTCATTTAGGAAATGCTATGATTCAAACAGTGAGCACTATTTTCCCTACAAATTCACATACATTGTCCTTTCAACTTCTGTAGTAATTATGGTTTTATTTAGTGTGCAATGCACCTTTAAGAATAATACTTGTTAGGCATGGTAATCTGATGTGTAATATACCTTTAAAAAGAATATTATAATAGAAGATCACATGATCTTATTATCCAATGACAGAATAGCACGGGCTACCTTAATAGTTTGTAATCCATAGTCAGTAATCTAGGGTAAGAGTCTATAATGTAGAGACAGGGTTTCAGTTGTAAGTACACAAGTGTAGATGCTCAGTTCCTTTGTAAATAAAGAGAATGTGTTATATATAAGGACTGTCTGCTGATCTGCTCTGCCTATGGTACCAGTTCGGTCATCCTGAAACAAGTGTGCAACCCGGATCATTAGTCCAAATAAACTGGTGACCAAGATCCAACAAACTGGCGATGAGGTGAAGAAAGCAAGAAGGAGCGAGGAAGGGCGAGAAAAAAAACAAGAAAAAAGTGAGGAAGGAAATCAAGTGAATCGAAATCAGGTCGGACCTCGCATGGTAATTGTAAGTAGAATTTCCATCCTAATCATCGAAGCAGACCCCTTGAAGCAAGCCACAGTTTGGAAGGGTTGATCCTTTCGACCCAATGGTGGACAATTGGTCTCATTATGTTGAACTCCTCGCATTCTTTTTCCAAGCTAATGACATTGCGGGGGAGGAGAAGGGGCACCTGATCTTCTTACCCAGTGCCCCGGATTCGAAAAGTTTTGATGATTTAGTGAACTCTCGGTAACGATGCAATGGTTCAAATTTAATTCAAGAAATAGAGCCCCAGGGGAGACAGTTGCTTATTATGTGGCAAGTCTAAAACAGAATATTGCGAGTTTGGTACATCTATAAATGAAATCCTTAGAGATCGTTTGGTATGATTCAGAGGAGATTCCTGTCTGAAACAAACCTGGATCTTCAGAAGGTGCAGGAAATAGCACTGGCTATGGGAGGCGCAGTGAGGGACTTGAAAGCCATACATGGAGTGCAAAATGGCGCCGTCCTCCACATTGGGTGGGGAGCCCCAGCCAAAAAGGGCGCGAAAATGTACAGCCCTGATGAGAAGCAGGAAACAGCAACAGCTTACAGACAAATAAAAAGAAATGACTTTGCAGCGAAAGCATGGAATAATGGTAACAGGGGTGGAAGCAGACAACCTTGTAGTGAATCAAAGTTTAAAAAAAATCGAATGTTTTTACTGTCATTGAAATGGACACCTCATGAGACATTGCAAGGATAAAGTCAGGCAGATTTTCAATCAAAATTAAAAGCCCTGTGAGATTTATAACATAACAGAGCCTGAAGTAACAGATTCAGATATTTATTCATTGCATAATTTAAAGGTAGGAAGAACAGAACCAATCTATGTAACAGTGAGGGTGAATGATAGACCTTTCAGAATGGAGGTGGATACAGGGGCTTTCTCTACAGTGATAGGTGAGCATACCTTTAAATATCTGAATTGTGGGGAATGCAAATTAAATTTGGAAGAAATGGAATGCCAAATTGAAAACTTACATGGGAGAAGACATCAAAATCAAAGGCATAAGCAGGGTTATTGTACAGTATGGAAGTCAATCAGTGAAATTACCCTTGATGGTAGTAGCATGTTAGGGACCAAGCTCCTTGAATGAAACTGGCTGAAACAAATTAAGATTGGGCTGAGATCTTCCAACTGAGAGCCACTGGGTTACCTGAGCTACTACAAAAATAGATCTCGGGTTTCCAAGGTGAACTCGGGAAGATCCAACAGCTACAAGTAAAAATTCATGTTGATCCAACTCTACCCCCCAATTTATGAAGGCAAGACCAGTACCTTATGCAATGTAGGAAAAGGTAGATGTCGAATTGGATAGATTAGAGAAACTGGGAGTTATACACCCTGTGTAGTTCTCAGAATGGGCAGCACCAATAGTCTCCGTTCTTAAGCCTCACCACAGTATTTAAATTTGTGGAGTCTACAAATCGACTGTTAATAAAGTGGCTAAATTGGACAGACACCCTATACCAAAAAGCTGACAGGTGGAACCGCCTACACGAAGCTTGATATGAACCATGCTTATCAACAATTGGAGTTAGAGAAGGCCTCCCAGAAATTCATCACAATTAATACACACAAAGGGTTGTACCAATATACCCGTTTGCCTTTCTGTGTATCCTCTGCATGTGCCATATTCCAGAGAACAATGGAAAATTTACCGCAGGGATTGCCTCACGTTGTAGTTCATTTAGATGGTGTTCTGGTGACAAGATTCACTGAAAAGGAGTATTTGGTAAACTTGGAAGACGTTTTGAAGTGTTTTTCACAGGTGGGAGTGCGTTTAAAAAAAGTTAAGCGCACATTCAAAGCAAAAGAGGTAGTCTATTTAGGTCACAGGGTAGATGCATAGGACCTCCACCTGGTTGAAGAAAAAGTGAGAGCCATTAGAGAGGCACCAGCACCAAGGAACACCTCCGAGCTCAAATCGTTCTTGGGGATTATCAAGTACTATGGACGCTTCTTGCCTAATTTGTCAACAGAACTGGCACCTCTGTATTACCTACTCAAGAAAAACCAACGTTGGCCTTGACAAACACCACAGATAGAAGCTTCACAAAGGTGAAATAGCTGCTGCATTCATCCACCTATTAACACATTTTGACCAAAGAAAAGAGTTCTGACATGTGACGCATCTGCTTATGGAATGGGAGCAGTGCTCTCCCATCGAATAGACGATGGCTCAGAATGACCTATTGGATATGTATCAAGAACGCTCAACACAGTGGAAAAGGGATACTCACAGGTAGAAAAAGGCTTGTCAATCATCTTTGGTGTCAAGAAATTTCACCAGTACGTACACGGCCATCATTTTACAATTGTTTCAGACCACAAGCCTTTGCTAGGATTGTTCAGCGAGGACAAGGCTTTACCACCCATAACCTCAGCAAGAAATCAGAGATGGGTGTTGATCCTGGCAGCGTATGAGTATACTTTCATCCACAGGCCTGGAAATCAGATTGCAAACGTTGATGTACTTAGTCATTTACCTTTTGTTAGGGGGGAATTAAATATATATAATTAAAAAAAGAACACAGTAAGAACTTGCTGAACCCACGTAAAATCTCCAGGCAGCCATCGATGCTAAACATATTAACAGTTGAGGATAACCAGATGGACATTGCACACAAAGAGGCTTTGCGTTTTTGTGTGATTTACACAGAAGTCAAGAGATGAGCTAATGTCCAGTAACAGGGAGGACAACCTCTGTCAGGCAGGACAATTCAAGTGGTGCAATGATGCGGTGAAGCCTTGAGAGTTAGACTGGAGATAAAACATGGCATAAAGTTAGATTAAGTATGTTCAACCCTGAGACAAAGGGGAGGACAAATGGTTTTAGCTTAGATATGGGAAGATGGACAATGGACAAAGAGGGGGCTTTGATGAAACACAAACAGCCTTGAGTTGTAAGGACCAAGGTCTTTGCACACGTGTTTTAATTCTGACTGGATAATATAATTACGTATACATTCTTTAGAATAATTGGTTAGCAAAATCATATGTTTATGTACTCAATAGGATAGAGATAGCATGAAACTAGTGTGTTGATTATATTCAAATGTACTCAGATGTGTTATGATAAGAAAAGGTATAAAAGTAGTGAAATGTAATCAGTCTGGGAGCTGGATCTTCATTCTTAGGAATGATTGCGGATCCCTTGCATATGCGTGAATAAAACCGGTTAAAAGGAAGCCTGAGTCTCCAAGGTTGTTGCAGGATCAGAGAGTGTTACATTTCCTCTTCAATGGTGTAGTCGGCAGGATTCACCCGGACCTCTGCGAAGGCAGAACAATGATCTGGTGAGTATTTTCATTTGAAAGATACTCCCTGGTTGTTTGCGTCAGACTAGAATGGAGGTCAAAAAGGGCGAATCCGCACATTTCGGCCAGGGAGATTCAGGTGGACAGTTGGGGCGATTGAGCCTCAGGAGACTCAGTTCTCGGGGGAACTGTGGGTCCCTGTTTTGGCGTGTGTGACCATTTAGAGTGTGTGTGTGGACATGGCCGAGAAGACCAAACTGGAGTTTGTTGCGGAATGGGGAGGTGAGGGAACCATGTTCCTTCACCTCGCCAGGCAGCATAAAAAGCTGATCAGCAAAATGAAACAAGGTTGGCAGCCAAGCGACCCACTCTCACCCTCCAAGGAGTGGTGGAAAACTCAGACTAATGATAAATCTGACAAAACTACAGTACTCATTCTGAGTCTGTATCTGCAACAAACCAAACTAATAGACAAACACCTCGGTCAAGTTGCGCCGGTCGCAGTAGATTAGTTTCTTACAGGGGCTAATAAGGATGAATGGGATTTAGATGATGAGGCAGCTAAATATAGTGAGCCATGGGAAGTCTGGGAGAAAGGAGGACACCCACCTCCAGATAACGGACCTGTGGTGCCTTCTGCCCCTACCCGGATGGCCCCTTATCAAACTGTAGTCAGACCAAATCACCGGGGAGAAGGTACAACAAGGGACACAATAGTGGTGCCATTCACAACTACAGAGAGGCAGATGTCACTAAAAGAACTGTCCACCCCTAAGAAGAATAGTGGGAACATATATTTTTGGCCAAAATTGGACGAATTACGAGAGGCCCATGCCCTCACCCCAGGAGACTGCCATGCCTTAGTAAGGGCAAAAGTTGACATTGGGACGTGGGACAAAATTAACTACAGGGTAAGGGATGGTACCTACCTGATGGAAATGAGACGTGACAGTACTGCTCGACCCGACGAGGACAAGATTCAGCTATTACAGGCAGGAGTAATTCAGGCATTAAGGGAAGTAAGGCCAAATTGGGGAATCATTATGGGAGTACGTCCAAAAAAAGGGGGAATCACCATCCAACTTTGGTGAGAGGAAGTGGGCAGCTTATAAGGATCATAGTGGGACACAACACCCCACTAAAGATGATCTGGTATTTCTGAATATGGTAAGGGAGGGGCTAGGCGAGGAATACCAAAAGGTTCTGGCTACTGGATTAGTCATGGCTCGAAACTATAATGATTTAATGATGTGGGCAGAGGAGCTCGAAAGTCAAAAGGCAGAGGAGAAGGCAGCAACGACAGAGATAATGACAGTGGTGGCTATGAGATCCCCCCCTGACTGCTTTCGGTGTAGACAGACAGGACACGTTTCCCGAGACTGTCCCCAGGGGAAGATTCGACAATGTGAAAATTGTTACAGGACAGGACACTCCAAAAAAGACTGCTGGGGAAAGTGGGGGTGGGTGATAAGGAGGGGCGCGGGCCCAAACAACAGGAATATACTAGTAACACATTAGGTGGGATGGAATTCGCTACAAAGCAAGACCTGGCGGAGATAGTGAAACTCTTACAGCCCAAATAGATAGCCTCAGCCCCCGAGGATGAGAGAGGCGGCGACCCAAGGATGTTTATTAATGCAGTGTTAGGGGGCCAGCATTATAGAATGTTAATAGATACGGGGGCTTCTATATCTCTAATAAATGAGGACATACCCATGACTGGACAGACTATATTGATACAGGGGGTAGGTGGGGGAAGAATGGAGGCAAGGAGAAGTGAATGGGTACAATTAGAAATAAGAGGGCATAGAACTACCAGTAAAATTTTAGGTGTGCCCAAACGGCGAGGGGACAATTCTAGGGATAGAGACATTGCGACTGCTGGGCGCAGTCATACACCCACAAGATAATACACTAACCTGGGGAAGGGGAAAATACCCAAGCCCAGAATACAACGGGGTTAGCCCCCAGTGGATAGGAACAATAGAAATTGTTAATGTGGAATGGGGTACAAAAGGGGAGTATGGAATCATTTGCAGTCTATTTCCAGATATATGGGCAAAACATAAAAGAGACTGTGGATATATATGACGGGAGAACCAGTTAAAACACCCGGACCAACACATCCGCCCAGGAGACAATACCCGATAAAGGCGGAGGCTATCAAGGCTGTGACTGATATAGTTGCAGATTTAAAGGAACAGGGGATAGTAAAGGAGGTGGTGTCAACCACAAACTCCCCGATTTGGCCCGTTAAGAAACCAGATGGATCATACCGATTTACCATAGATAACACTGCCCTTAATTCAGTAACGCCCCGAATACATCCTATCATAGCCAGTCCAGCCACAACCTTTAATGGATTGAGCCCGGACTATAAATTATTCACGGCATTAGACATCTCGAACGGATTTTGGTCTATACCATTACATGAAGGATCCCAATCAAAATTTGCCTTCACAGTTGGGGAAACCCAGTATACTTGGCTGCAAATTCCACAGGGATTTCACAATAATCCTGGTATCTTTCACTACTATATAGCTAAAGTCATAGTGGGGTTTCACCTCACCCCTACGGGGGGAGTCTTGTTGCAATACATGGACGGCCTCCTTTTAGCAACCACAGACACTTGAAACCATGCATTTGAGCTCTTACAATTGTTTGAGGCAATAAAAGGGGCTGGATTAAAGCTAAACTCTGCCAAATTGCAGATAGGACAGGAAACGGTAACATACCTAGGGCATACAATAACCAAGGGTGCACAAGCACTCCCTCCAGAATGGAGGCAAGCTATACTTACCCTACCCCGCCCGGGACAGTATGCGAGGTTAGACAGATTCTAGGATTATTTAACTACTGTAGAAATTTCGTGAATAATTATACATCAATAGTAAGACCAATAAAAAAAATTAATTAAGGGAGGGCGACCAGGTAAGGAATCCATACAAGACCTTGACTGGACCGGGTGTGAGGGAGTGTTTGCTGAGATTAAACAGCGGCTCAGTATAGGACTGGCTTTGGGCTTCCCAGACCTGACCCGCCCTTTTCATATTTACTATAATAACAACTCGGGCTATTATACGGCAGTAGTGACACAACAATATGGGGATCATGAACGTCCTGGGGCGTACTATTCCAGCAAACAGTCTCCAGTGGCCGCAGGATTGGCCAGGTGTGCTCAGGCACTCAATTGTGCTGCCTGGGCAGTGAAAGCCAGTGAACCCATAACGATGCTGGGAAAGATAGTGTTGCATACGGCACACACTCTGGTTCAAATATTAAACACGGGAAGACTTAAAACTGTATCCGATGCTCGGAGAGCCCAGTGGGAAAGTTTGTTACTCCCCAAGAATGGTAGGATAACCATAGTAAAGGATGATGGAAATAACCCTGCAGGATTTATGAATATCGAAGGAAAGCAGCATGTATGTGATATACAAGGTGGCGATGAGCAAGTAGATAGGGTAAGAGAAGAGCCTTTGAGAGAGGCCGACATGACTCTCTATGTAGATGGATCCTGAAGAATAGTGATGGGAATCCATGTACAGGATGGGCTGTAGTGGAGGAGGGAGGAGAGGTGAGAGCACAAGGATGGTTATCAGGAGACAAATCAACGCAAGTAGCAGAACTCAGGGCCTTGATAGAAGCCCTAAAAATGGCAAAGGGAAAGAGGATGAGCATTTACACAGACAGCCAGTATGCGTTTGGAATAGTCCATGACTATGCCGGACCATGGAGCAGGAGGGGATTTGTCACTTCCCGTGGGCTGACAATACAACACGAAAGGCTAGAGAATTATTAGACGCGGTACAGGGGCCTCAGGAAATAGCTGCGATAAAAATAAAGGCTCACCGGAAGATAGACACCCCAGAACAACGAGGGAATAGCCAGGCTGATAAGGCCACACGGGACATGACCGACGAGACGGTGGACGAGACAGTAGCCGCCATTACCAGCCCGGAGAGGGGAATCCCAGAAATAAATATCAGGGACATTCACAATGCGGCAGGAGAGGAATGGAAAGAATGGGGGGGCAGACAAGGATCAAGATGGGATTTGGCAAAAGGAAGGAAGGGCCATCGCCCCTCAGAGTATTAGACGGACACTATTAGAGATCTACCACGGAAGCCAACACACCGGGCGGAACAATATGATAAACTTAATAAATCAATGGTGGTGGAAGGGAGTAGGAAGAGATGTGGCAAAATACTGTAAGCAGTGTATAGCGTGTGCACAACACAATCCCAGCAAGGCCGTAAAAATTAGACTGCAACACCAACCTCATCCCAAGGGAGCCCTGGGAACAGATATAAGTTGACTTTACGGGACCATTGCTGATGTCAAAGGGGAAAATATACTGTTTAGTAATAATTGACCAATTCACCCGGTGGGTGAAGGCATTCCCTACGAGGGACTGCTCAGCAACAGCCATAGCCAGGATATTGGCAGAGGATATAATACCTAGATGGGGAGTGCCCACCCAGATGGATTCAGACCAGGGCACTCATTTTACAGGGAGGGTCATTAAGGAAACGTGTAAACTCATGGATATTAAACAGAAGTTCCAAATCCCCTACCACCCACAGAGCTCACAGATGGTGAAAAGGATGAATCGAATTCTCAAAACATCTGTAGCCAAAGCAAATCAGGAGACAGGGAACAGCTGAGCCACAGTATTGCCCAGCATTCTGATGCGCCCTAGGGCTACACCAAATAGGACTACCAGGTTCACCCCATTGAATTGATAACAGGCAGGGCCATGCAATTACCTGAAGGCATTATAGTAGGAGGAGGAGGTGAAGGGCCACTGAAAGGAAGAATACAGGACCATGTAAGGGAATTAAGTAAGCAATTACATGAGTTGAGAGAGGAAGTTAGAGACAGACAGATGATTAGGGACATAAGGCAGATAAGTATGAAGAGCAGCAGTGAACCCCTCAGGTGGGGACCAGAGTAATGTCTGAGTAATGGTCAAGATGAACCCAGAACGAACTGGGTTCGCACCCAGATGGCACAGACCATACGAGGTAATTATGACAGGTGATACGTGCGCACTCGTGGATACAAAAACGGGAAGCAAATGGAAACATTATTCTCAATTAAAACCATATGAAGGAAGTAATGATAACCCAGGCAATGGGAGCTAATGTTAATGTTTTCGCAGGTTCGTGATCCAGACTATGGGAGCGCCAGCTCTGGCATGGGAAGCACCCACGGTCAAAATCAACAGCGACACTTGTCTTCACCCTGGACAATATGTACAACTACCAAAAGGGGGTACAGGAGAATGAATAAAGAAACCAAATACTTGGATATCGGATAGAGTGACTCCCAATAGTCACCATTCACAGACCGTGACTGTGCAAGGACACACGAGGGAGGCGGTGACAGTGAAACTTAATAAGCCTGGGGGTCCCATTCGGTTCCTGAATCCCGGATGTGACTGGGTAAATAGCTCCTTCCTGGGTATAACAGACCTTAAGGAATATGGTTGGATATATTGTGGTAACCTCGCATTATGGAGGGACTGTCAGACAGCAGAGGAACTAAATCTTATGACCCTAAAAGACTCAAGGGGTAATGTTGACATTAGGGGTATATACGACGAGGTCACTGGATTAGGCCTCTGGAGCTACACGTGTGATGGTACACCCCACCCGCTGGTGGGGCCAAGTGTTAATTTGATTGCCGGCTGGATGGACCCGCCCCATTTGTATGGGAGACAGGAGCGGACGGACGGTATTGCCAAGAATCATGTCAATATGCTATTGAAAGACATGGATGTAGAGATGTTCGATGTTATAATTTGACTACGTGTGGATATTAAAGATTGATGAACTAGTGGGAGATTGTTAGAATGGGTATGATGATAGTCACAGGAATCATGCTCTTATGGGCTATCGGACTCTGCTGCTAACAATATAAAACCTGGAAAAGGACTCTCCAGGCACAGACAGCAACAAACCAAAGGTGCGCATCAGGTCCCCGACCTTTGCATACTGCAAGGGAGAAGACAAGGGAAGGGAAGGTTATATTATACAATGGTTTAGGATTCCTCTGGCGGTCTGGACGACTGGCCACCTGAAGGACCAGAAGAGGAATTCTCAACTTAAGGTGTTAAGCTTTGCCAAGGGCCAAAAGGGGGGACTGTTAGTGGGGAATTAAATATATATATATTTAAAAAGCACACAGTAAGAATTGCTGAAGAGCAATTGATAGAGATAGCATGAAACCATTGTATTCAAATGTACTCAAATGTGTTATGATAAGAAAAGGTACAAAAGTAGTGAAATGTAATCAATCAGGGAGCTGGGTCTTCATTCATAGGAATGATTACGGTTCCCTTGCTTATCCTTGAATAAAACCAGTGAAAAGGAAGCTTGAGTTTTGTGTGGTCATTGCGGGATTGGAGAGTGTAACACCTCCTCTTCACTTTGAAAGAAAATGATGAGAATGTTCCAGTTCCTCAAGAGCTCATTTTATTATTGAACTTCTTAGATTCATCACCAGTACATGCGAGATAGGTTAGAGATTGGACAAGTCAAGACCCAGGGCTGAATTTGCCCCCCGTTGGGGGGGAAAGTTGATGGGCGGGTGCGCACAGGCGCGCTTCCGATCGGAGGCGTGGCGCCATTTTACGTGGGTGGGCCAATTAAGGCCCGCCCAGTGTGACGTCCACGCGGAAGCGCTATGCGCTCCCTGTGCGGGCAGGGGGGAATGCCTAAAATCGAGATTGCGCTCTTTCACGCATGCGCATGAAAGAGCGCACTCGTCTCCCTGAGTGCTAAGTGCTGCCTCAGGGAGATTGCCTCTACTTTCAAAAATATTAAAAATAAGAAAAAAAATTCCCTTACATGTCCCCTCATGTGACAATGTCACATGAGCTGGGACATGTTCATAATTTCCAAAAAAACTTTATTAAAATTTTTAAAGCCCTACATCAAACCTCATCCCGCTGCTGGATGAGGTTTCATGTTTTTTTGTACTTCCCGCCAGGGCTCCTGGCCTGCTCTGTCAATGGCCTCAATTGGCCACTGACAGGTCGGCGGGCCCGCAGCTGATTTTGCTGCGCCCCCGCCTTCCTGAAAATTTAAATGGGATGCGCTGACGTCGGGAGTTCCGCCTGACGTCCCCGCGTGTCATTTTACGTGTCGGCGAGCGGGCCCCGCCCCTGGTAAAATCCAGCCCCCAGTCTTATCCCATATACGAGAACAAGTTCTTCACCATTGGTCACAAGAACAGGAATCTAACAAAATGAAACCGTATTTTCACAGAAGATATGAGATAACCAGCCAGAATGGTATCTTATTGTGGGGAGCTAGAGTGATTGTTCCCCCAAAAGGACGAAAGCCTTTGTCAACTGAATTACATAGTGCACATCCAGGTATTTCCCAAATGAAGGCCATAACACGCTGCTATCTATGATGGCCTGGAATGGGTGGAATGGATGGAGAAATAGAGAGCATAGCAAAAAATTGTGTGCAGTGTCAGCAAGTGCAAAAGTTACCTCCAGCACCTCCGTTACACCCATGGAAGTGGCCAGGAAGGCCATGGGTGTGATTACATATTGACTATGTGGGACCTATTATGAGCCTTATTGTTGATGTTCACTCAAAATGGATGGACATATGAGGTAAAGTCACCAACATCTTCTGCTACAGTTGACAAGCTAGGACAAAGTTTCGCTATCAACGGACTATCAGAAGTGGTCAAATCAGATAACGGCATGGCATTTACTAGTGCTGAGTTTCAATGGTTTATCAGCCTCAACAATATTACTCATGTAAAAATTTTGCCATGTCACCCTTCTTCAAATGGACTGGCCGAGTAAGCAGTTCAAATACTCAAAAATGGTATGAAGAAATTAACTGGAGACTCCATAGCAACCAAGTTAGCACATTTTCTTTTCCATTATAGAATCAACTCTCACATGACAATGGGTGTTACCCCTGCAGAATTGTTGATGAATCGCTGTCTCAGAATGAGATTGAGCTTAGTAACGCCAAATTTAAGGAGGAAGATGGAAAGGAGTCAGGGAAGTCAGAAAATTGTACATGACTGGCATAGTCGCGATAGGAAATTCACCGTAGGAGAGACGGTATATGTGAAAAATTTTGGTGAAGTAGGGCCTTAGGTCAGTGGTTATCAGATGAAATAAGTGCATTCACTGGACCTCTTTCTTGCCACTTGAAAGTGGAAGACCGAGTCATACAGAGACATATAGATCATATAAGGAGGAGAGAAACAAAGTACCAGGAAATGATTCCTCCAATGCTCACGACTGCCTCAACATCTCCTGTTGAAAGGACTCAACTGAGTACAGATGTGTCTGAAGGGTCGGCTGTACCTGCAAGAGTTGGGGAAACAGATTTGCAGGTGCCCACCAAAGAACCCGATGTTCGGTCAACACCAGAAAAGCAGGTTCCTGACAAAGCATTTGAAGCTGTACAGCTGAGACATTCTACACGCATAAGGAAACCCCCAGAAAGACTGAATTTGTAAATTACTTAACTGTGTAAATAATTTGATATTTTGAGAATAATTGTAATTTTGACTGTAAAAAGTATTTCTGAGTAGGGGGGAGGGATGTGGCAACCTGATGTGTAATATAACCTTAAGAAGAATGTTATAATAGAAGATCACATGATCTCGGTATCCAATAGCAGAGTGCCACAGGCTGCCTTAGTAGTCTGTGGTCTGTAGTCCAGAGTTAGAGTCTGTAATGGAGAGACAGAGTTTGAGTTGTAAGCACACAAGTGTAGCTGCTGAGTTCCTTTGTAAATAAATAGAACATGTTCTACATAAGAGCTGTCTGCTGATCTACTCTGCCTATGATACCAAGTCGGTCATCCCAAAACAAGCATGCAACCTGAATCCATTAGTCCAACTAAACTAGTGACCAAGGGTCCAACATTAGGCAAGATCACATGATCTGTAGTAACCAATAGGAGACTAGCGCAGACTACCTCAGCAGTCAGTGTAGAGTTAGAGTTGGAGTTGAGAGCACATGGGTAGTTGCTGCTGAGTATACTGTAAATAAACTTAATGTTTCCACGCAAGGAGTGTCTGCAGATCAACTCTATCGCTAATAGTACAACTTGGTTACCTGACAACGATCTGGCGACGAGGATGGGATAGGATTGAACAGAAGAAATTAAGTTAAAAAAAGGAAGATATACTGACCAGATATGCTGTCACTTTAAGTTAAAGAGAAAACAGGCCCCGATCCAAATGGCTGAGAAATCTCGTGGAGCACTCCTGACATTTAAAAAATAATACCAAAATTGCAAGACCCCTGAGTGAGAATCCGCAAGATGGGTGAGCAAAACAAAAAAAAAGAGAATCTGTACTTTTTGTAATTGTAATTTTGTAATTACTAATTGTCGGATAAGCAGCAGCCCCGCCGGCTCAGTGGGTTGGAGAGACTGGCACGCAGCTCGCAAGTGAAGAGAGGGCGCAGTCGGAGCAGAAAGCAGTGCTTCAGTTTTAAGCTTTAAAAAAACCTGCAGAATTGCCCAGAAAAGGGAGAAGAAATTGCTGATGAGTTTTTCTTTCAAACAGGAACAAAGTTTCACAAAGTTAAAAGAGAACAAGGCCCATGGTTGCAGGTTAAAAAAGAGCAGTGACTGCTCTTAAAGCAGCAATACGTTTAAAGTGGTCAGAAAAATGGCTATGGACAGAAAATTAGAAGAGAGGGCAACTCTGCGGAAGTAAATAAGAGACCCCAGAGAGAGGGCAACAAGAAAATAAACAGTTGAAAGAACAGTTGATTGTCCTTCAAGATCAAATGCAAAAGGAATGTGCCACCATTCAGCAACGCGAAGAAATGAAGATCGTCTTAAATAGTAGAATGGAGAATAGCAGAAGAAGTAACCGAAGAGGGGTCAGGGAAGCCCCGGTAATTGGAGAGGGCTCACAAGAAGTTCTGGGAGTCGTGTATAGCTGGATACAGCCAGGAGACAGTAGTGCGGATAAACTCCAAGGCAGTGTCAGCTCAGTGAAGCTAACTGTCTATCTGAATGAAGCTAAAGGGGCTTTGGAAGCAAAAGTCACAGAATTTCCCAAGAGACAGACAGATAATGGAATTTTGGGAGGCTCAGCCACTGAGCTCAGAACAAGTTGAGCTGGCATCTGAGAGAAGTCTGGCCAATAATGAAATCAAAAAGAATGCCGAGATTAAAGCCTGTGCTAGAAAGAAGAAGGCACGTAGAAAGAAGATACAGAAATGCTAATAGGGCCTCCAGCCAGTTGAAAAAGTGAGAGCCATAAGAGAGGCACCTGCGCCAAAGAACGACTCAGAGCTCAAACCATTCCTAGGAATTATCAGCTATTATGGGCAGTTCTTACCCAATTTGTCTACAGCGCTGGCCCCCCTGCATTCTGCACTCAAAAGGAACCAACATTGGTCTTGGAAGGCGCCCCAGAAAGCAGCTTTCATAAAGGTAAAACAAATGTTGCACTCATCCAATCTATCGGTGCATTATGACCAGACAAAAGAATTGGTGCTGACATGTGACACATCTCCCTACGGAGTGGGAGCAGTCCTCTCTCATCAGATGGACAATGGCACAGAACAGCCAATAGGTTACGTATCAAGAACACTTACCACAGTGGAAAAGGGATACTCACAGATAGAAAAAGAAGGCCTGTCCATCATCTTTGGTGTCAAGAAATTTCACCAGTACGTACACGGCTGCCATTTTACAATCGTTTCAGATCACAAACCATTGCTAGGACTGTTTAGTGAGGATAAGGCTTTAACACCCATAGCCTCAGCAAGAATACAACGATGGACTTTAATTCTGACAATCAAATCGCAAACGCCAATGCCCTTAGCCGTTTGCCTTTACAAGAAAATGATGAGCATGTCCCAGTTCCACAGGAACTTGTTTTACTGTTAAATTTCTTAGATTCCTCGCCAGTATGTGCTCAACATAACAGCGACTGGACAAGGCCTATCTCAGGTACAAGAACAAGTGCTTCATGGTTGGTCACAGGAGACCACATCTAACAAAATGAATCTGTACCTCAACAGAAGACATGAAGTAACCAGCCAGGGTGGTATCTTATTGTGGGAAGCATGAGTGACAGTTCCTCCAAAGGGAAGGGAGCCACTTTTAATTGAACTACACAGTGACTATCCAGGAATTTCCTGAATGAAAACCATAGCACACAGCTATCTATGGTGGCCTGGGATGGATGGTGAAATAGAGAGTTTAGTAAAACACTGTGTGCAATATCAGCAACAGCAAAAGTTGCCAGTGACAGCTCCGTTACACCAAGGGAGTGGCCAGGTAGACCCTGGGTGCGGTTACACATTGACTATGTTGGACCTTTCCTGGGAACAATGTTTCTGCTCATTGTCGATGCCCATCCAAAATGGTATGACGTACATGAGGTGAAGTCACCAACAACGGGCGCTACAATTGAGAAACTACATCAGAGATTTGCCATTCACGGACTACCAGAAGTAGTCATTTCTGCTAACAGCACGGCATTTACGAGTGCTGAGTTTAAACGGTTTATCAGCCTCAACGGTATCAGTCATGTGAAAACTGCACCGTACCCACCCTTCCTCAAATGGACTGGCTGAAAGGGTGGTTCAAATGTTCAAGATGGGCATGAGAAAACTAAGTGGTGATTCCTTGGCAACCAAGCTAGCACGCTTTCTTTTTAATTTCAGGACTACCCCTCACACAACACAGGTGCCACACCTGCGGAGTTATTGGTGAAACACCATCTCAGAAGGAGATTGAGCTTAATAATGCTGAACTTAGAGGGGAAGGTGGAAAGGAGTCAGGGCAGCCAGAAAACTAGGCATGACTGGCAAAGTTGCGAGAGGAAATTTACCGTGGGAGAGCCAAGTATATGTGAGAAACTTCGGGGAAGGACCAAAGTGGTTACCGGGTGAAATAAATGCAGTGACTGGACCTCTATCTTATCACGTGGAGGTGGAAGGCCGGATCATCCGTAAACACGTGGACCATTTAAGGAAGAGAGAGACATATCACCAAAATTTGGTTCCACCAGTGATCATGACCGGGTCTACGTTTCCTGTTAAGGATATTCAACCCAGGGCTGACATGTCTGATGTTCCTGTAAGAGTTGAGGTTACAGAACTGCAAGTGCCCACTGAAGCACCTGATGTTCAGGCAACTCTGGAAAAGGAGGCTCCTGACAAAGAATCTGAAGTTGTGGAGCTGCGATATTCCACATGTACCAGGAAACCACCTGAAAGACTGAACTTGTAAATTCCTTACCCAGTGTAAATATTATGTTGCCTTGAAAAATATGTATTTGTAAACATAATATGTGTAACCAAGTTAAAGGGGAGGAATGTAGTAATTATGGTTTATTTCGCATGTAATGTACCTTTAAGAATAATACTTGTTAGGCAAGATCACATGATCTGTAGTAACCAATAGGAAAGTAGCGCGGGCTACCTCAGCAGTGAGTGTAGAGTTAAAGTTGGAGCAGAAAGCACACGGGTCCTTGCTGCTGAATATATTGTAAATAAACTTAATGTTATTAGCCAATGTTATTCATTGAGCAAGCCAAATCCCAGATGGAAACCTGTCTTACTGATAATAACTTTTCTGTGGGAGGGAACTACTGATCCCAGAAGCATAGAATCCCAGTAACACTTTTAGGTTTCAAAATTAAAAGATTTATTAACAAGAAGAAAAAAACTTAAGCACACAAGATTAAAGTTACACAATTAAAACAGTTTTACAAAACATCCCCAAAAAAAGCCACTTGGTCAGAACACACAAGTAAACTACTTGGTAACAGCTCCTTTATAGATTTCTAATCATAAAAATCCAGTAACATTACCCAAGGCAATAAACCGCTGTCATTTTAAGTAAAGGTATACCACACAACTTCTCACTCTCTTCCACTGTACTGTGGAAATCCAAAAGAGAGGTTCAGAAACAGACTTCCTTCTGAAAACAAAGATGTCTCTGGCTTGAAAACTCAATACCTGCTTCAAATTCACAACTTTCACACTTTCTCTCAGCACAGATCAGGTTTCAGGACTTCTCCCCTACACAGCCACACAACTCAGCTCAACATCTTTCCTTAAATAAAGGCAAAATACTGTGGATGCTGGAAATCTGAAACAAAAACAAAAAATGCTGGAAAAACTCAGCAGGTCTGACAGCATCTGTGGAGAGAAAGACAGAGTTGACAGCATCTGTGGAGAGAAAGACAGAGGTAATGTTTTGAGTCCAAATGACCCTTCTTCAGAGCTAAAGGGAAGTAGAAATGTGGTGAAATATATACTGTTTAAGGGGGGGGGGGAACATGTGAAGCTGGTTAGAAGGCCAGCAATAGTTGGAGGCAAAGGAGAGATTGCGAAACATGTCATAAGCAAAAGGTCAAAGGGCTGTTAATAGTGGAACAGGCTGCTTTCCACTCTTAATGTCACCATTAGCACCTCCTTTAGCCAGGACCACCACTATTAACAGCCCTTTGACCTTTTATTTAATAGTTGAAAAGTCAAGTTTCTATCTATCACCCAGTGCAAATTTTAAAACTCAACCTATTTATTCGTCCATTCAACTTCACCATGGCCTCTCATTACAAATGCATGCATTTAGCAACTTTACCTTTCATCTCTCAGTTCCCACAGACACGCTGTCTTTACTAGCCTAACCCCAGTTTAATTAATCATGGACACATACACACACACAGCCTTCTTGATAGAATACCACCATATTTCCCCCCAAAATTAAAAAAAAATATCCATCTTCACACAGGTAACTTAGCTAGTAGGGACAATTATAGATGTTATGACCAAGCTGAGTAAGAGAGTGTGGAACAACATTAACCTGACTAAGAACATCAAACTATGAGTCTACCAAGCCTGTGCCCTCAGCATACTCCTCCACAGTGCTGAGACCTGGACAACATATGCCTGGGAGGAAAAAACACTGAACAGTTTCCACCTTTGCTATCCCAGGCATATGCCCGGCACCTCTTGGCAGGACAAGGACACCAACTCAGGGGTCCTGGAGTGGGCACTCATTTCTAAGCCAACTGCACTGGCTCGGCCACATTCAGTGGATGGATGATGGCCATATATCCAAAGATCTTCCATACAGTGAACTAGCCACTGAGTCACGACCTCCTGGGCATTCATACCTCTTCCACAAGGTCACCTGCAAGCGAGATATGAAGATGGCAGACATTGGCACTGACAACTGGGAGACAGTCGCCGATGGCCATGACCTCTGGAGGCTGACTGTTTGGAAGGGCATTGGAAGAGACGAACAGAAATTAAAATCTCAGCTAGCTGAGAAAAGGGCCCAGAGAAAACAGAGGCCACTAAATCGTGCACCTTCTCAGCCCACTGTCTTCCTCTGCAGCAAATGCGGGAGACTGCCATGCGAGAGTGGGCCTCCTGAGCCACAACAGACAGTGCTTAACACAGAGTTGACCATCACAGCGCAAACCATCGTCTTACGAATTGGAAGGCTGCCACCTAGAATCATGTAAGAGACATAATTTCAGGTGCAGGTAGTCTGCTGATACACTTAGTAAGGCTTCTTTTTTATTCTTCACCCTGGTCAGGGAAAGGCAGTAAGAGATAAACAGTGAAATGAATTCCAATTCCAACTGAATGTTAAGAAAAGTGCAATGCAGCTTTAGGAGATTTCTTCACATGTGAAGCTTGGCTGGTCTCTGATGTATGTTCTATACAGTCAAGATTAGTGCTAATAGGAACAAGGTAGGAAGACAAGACAATTGTGGACAACATCATTATGCCCTTATTTGTAGATCATTGAGATAATTTTAACCAAACCTGCCAGACAGGAAACTGACAGGACAGTATTAATCATTATTTTAAAATTGTTTCTTTAGCGGTAAAGTTAATGGCCTTGCATTTACGGTATCCTTGTCCTGGGCCTTTCATTAAAATCTATTAGATCGCTCAGGCATCACTAATATACCATCCTGGAGCACACTCTCTGAGGTTTATTGCAGTTTATTACACTGCACTTTAAACACTGGCAATTTGCCTAGTGCTGCATAGAGTGCATGGCTGCTACACGGTAGGAATATTAGCTACTTCACTGAAACTGAAGGATACTGGACCATAACAAATTTGAAGGGGCTGATTTTCCTCAGCATTCAGGGGAAACCTATCTTCTGGGCCTAAGTAGCAGGAAGCATAGAAAAACAATAGAGCAGCACACAAGCCAAAGGCAAACAAGATACAAATCTGAGAGAAAAACGGTATAAATACGGAGTGTCCCAAGTTTACATTGTCAGTTACTATTATAAATGTAAAGATAGGAGTTACATAGGATAGGATCACACAGGATATACAGCACAGAACAGACCATTCGGCCCAACCTGTCCATGCTGGTATTACACGCCACTTGAGCCTCCTCATCTAAATCACACATTATAACCCTCTATTTTTCAAGCAAGGGCCACTTTAGCAAAAAGCCTGCAGTGTGAGAGCCAGATTGAATATTAAATTATCATTGCTTACTACTCCAGTAATTCACTTGGGCCAAAGAAATACATGACGCAAAAGGTTGAATACTCTGCCAGTTCTATGGTGGTTGCCGTGGTAATATAGCTGTTACTATACAACGCACATACTTAGATATACTTATTGGCAAACATTGTACCATGTGGTCAATGTGACATGGAAAAAAGGCTGACTTTTGATAGGCTGGGTACATTTTATAATGCTAAAAATAAATAGGAATATGGTGCTGGGT
The DNA here is from genome assembly GCF_964194155.1 of Cetorhinus maximus. NCBI lineage: Eukaryota > Metazoa > Chordata > Chondrichthyes > Lamniformes > Cetorhinidae > Cetorhinus > Cetorhinus maximus. The sequence goes on from NC_135893.1 coordinate 49,459,097, forward strand.
TGGGCTCTGGCTCACTGAGACCCTCTGAGGATAAAGCGGGTACTGAAGATGGATGGATGGAGTAAGCAAGCCACACTTAGGCCAGGATTTTGCCTTTGTCGGGCGGGCTCGGTGGGGGTGATTGGGAGTGGGCAGGAAGCCGACCATTCGTGACTCCTCAGATACTGAAGCAGTCCATATCCAAATGCAGCAAGACCCGGACACTATCCAGTCTTGGACTGACAAGTGGCAAGTAACATTCGTGCCACACAAGTGTCAGGCAATGACCATCTCCAACAAGAGAAAATCCAGCCATCGCCCCTTGATGTTCAATGGCATTACCATCACTGAATCCCCCACTATCAACATCCTGGGGGGGTTACCATTGACCAGAAACTGAACTAGATTAGCCATATAAATACTGTGGCTACAAGAGCAGGTCAGAGGCTAGGAATCCTGCAACGAGTAACTCACCTCCTGACTCCCCAGAGCCTGTCCACCACCTACAAGGCACAAGTCAGGAGTGTGATAGAATACTCCCCACTTGCCTGAATGAGTGCAGCTCCAGCAACACTTAAGAAGCTTGACACCGTCCAGGACAAAGCAGCCCTCTTGATTCGCACCACATCCACAAACATTCACAGCAGTGTGTACCATCTACAAAATGCACTGCAGGAACTCACCAAGGCTCCTTTGACAGCACGTTCCAAACCCATGACCACTACCAACTAGAAGGGCAAGGACAGCAGATAGATGGGAACACCACCAGCTGAAATTTTCCCTCACCATCCTGACTTGGAAATACATCACTGTTCCTTCACTGTTGCTGGGTCAAAATCCTGGAACTCCCTCCCCAACAGCACTGTGAGTGTACCTAAACCACATGGACTGCAGCGCTTCAAGAAGGCAGCTCACCACCTCCTTCTCAAGGGCAATTAGGGATGGGCAATAAATGCTGACCCAGCCAGCGAAGCCCACATCCTGTGAATGAATAATAAAAAAAAAAACCTGTGCCTAGGGAAAGTGGGCCCGACTCTATCCCACACCTGCCCTCCGTCACCCCAAAACAAAGATTCCACCACTTGGGGAAGTTTCTTCTAAGGCGTGTGCAGCAAGCCTGCCTCGGGAGTGAAAATCTGGTCCATTAGATTAGAGTATCTGAGACAGTTTAATGCATGAGATATGGTAAACTATAAAAGAGAGTGTCATAGGGAATGGAAAGACCTTGATACGGTGATAGATCATCATGGCAAGACAGTGCCCGTCAAACATAACAATCAAACTGTTAAAGTTCATTCCTCATGACTAATTGGAATTAATTATAAAATCTCAGACTCTGACCAGTTGATAGAAGTAAACAGGACACCTTTTACTTGAAATGGTCATTTTTTTTTAATGAGAATCCTGAGGAACAGAATAAAGTAGATCAAGGTCTGAACCCAGTGGTAATGGGAGTGATTGTGACACAAAGGACAGAGCTATTACGTTCACAGAACAATTATCTCCACTGGGTACGCAGATGACATGTGCCTCAGAGGGGATAATAAATGGAGAGTGCTGACAATTTTGGAATGTGCAGAAAAAGCAACTGCTTAGTTTAAATCTTGGTTAAATGTTTAGGACGATGGTCACAAAATGAGGACCATGGACTGACAGAATGGACTGAAAGAGGAAAATAAAAAAGAGATAGTGGCCAGGATTTTCCATGCCCGCTGGTGTCGGGCGTGTTCGGTGGCGTGAGCGTACAATATGGCGCAATCAGTTTCAAGACAGCGTGAAACCAGTTTGCAATCGTCCACTCAGACGGGCTGTGTTACCCGCCATCAGACATTGGGAACCTCATTGTAATTCATCAGCTTATCATAATTAGGCCTGCCCGCCAGAATTGTCCCTCCCCTGCTGGATTGTCCATCCATGTCGGCGGGAAAGCACACCGGTGTCGAACACATCTTGACAACTGCGACCTGTGGAGGTTGGGACTTACCCGCCAGGGCTTTGCTCACATCACAGACAATCGAGGAGCAGAAGATGCTGGAGCCCGATACCAATGGCACACCGGAGGAACGTCCATGCATGCTGGGTGGATTCTCATGGACATGGCTCTGCTGCAAAGCAGCTCACGGAAGGTGGAAACTCACCGTCGATGTTCACAACAGGTGATGGTCGAGAAGGTTGGAGGGGAAGGGCTAGGATCGGCTGGGAGAGGAAGAGGTGTCGGGGGGGTGAGATTGGGAGGGGGGAATGAAGGTATCAAGATGGGGTGAGGTTGGGAGGGTGGAAATGAAGGTCTCAGGATGGGAGGAGGTGGGGAGGGGGGGATGAAGGTGTTGGGGGGAGAGGGAGAAAGGGGGGAGGAGGGGGTAATGGGGGAACTTGGGAAAAGACCATAACTGGGGAGGTAGGTGTAAAGGGGGGTGGAAGATGTAAGGGAAGGAGTGTGGAAAGGGGAGGGTGTCCGGGAGGGTGCGGAGAGGGGGTTGTGCAGGTAAACGTGCATGGGAGGGGTTGGCTGGGTCCATGCCTCCTGCAGAGCGAACTGAGGGCGGGCAAGGTATGGAGAAAGGGTGAGAATGACCGAAGGCAGAGTGAGATAGTAGGGTAGGAGGGTGAGGGTTCGATGGTAGCGAAAGAAGAGGCGGCGAGGGTGGTTGATGGGGACCCGGAGATAGACACGGACCCTGAGGGTGGGAAGGAGGGGGCCGGGGGGGTGAATGTGGATGGGGGTGGGATTTTACGGAAGGGAGGGAACGTGCACGTTAATCTGGACACCTCCGAAGGACAAGGGTTGTGACTGGTAGGTCACGGAGTGGAGGTGAAAGGTCATGCCGGGGGTCAACTGTGATGGGGGTAAGGAAATTGTTGACTAGGGGAGTGCAAAGGACTGGGGAGTAAAAATAAAGCCGAATTAGCACCATGCTGTCCAAATTGAAAGTGAAACGAGAATCGTAGTGGGCAAGATCAGGTGCTGCATGGGAATGTGATCATTGGGTGGGTGGAGATGCAGGTCAGCTCAGATGGACAACTGAAAGTGAACCCCAGCAGGCAGCATTCAAAATGCTCAAGACAGTGAGATGAATGTGAAACATGAAGGATCCGCATGTATGGGAGCGTGCTGGCATGAGGCTCTGAGAGGCTCTGCCACACACACACTTTTCCCTCCAGAATCACTCGTGGGCCGGCTGCTCCCTCTGCAGTGACGGGTCTTCCAGGCAGCTTATTTCCGTCTCTTCACTGGACGAGGTGCCCTCTTGGTTGCAGATGAGGATGTGGAAGGAGCTGAGGGAAAGGCTGGCTGAGGGTGTTGGTCACTTGGCAGATCTCCCTGTGAACCAGCGATAATTAGTGCATGGCAGCAGAGTCAAAAGCAGGAGAGACAGCACTCACAGTTGCATTGAGAGAGGGATGATGTGGTTATCATCAGGTGGGTGTTCGCCACCAACCTCACTGTCGCTGCAGGCAGGGTCCACATCCTCACCAGTCAACACGATGGCACACTCCTCAAAGCAAGTGAGGGGCCTAATGTGAGCCACTCCACCCTGGTCTGGAACCTCTTCCTGCTGATGTGAGCCATCTTCTCCTGCATGAAAACAGATGGAGAGAGTGTGAGCAGGACACAGGGCACTGCGTGGAAAGTTTGTGTGGTGAGTGGAACCATGGACAGGATGAGGACGCGAGCTCCAGATGATCTGAGCCTGATGGAGATGTGAGGGTGCGTGTGAGAGTTAGTGGTGTTGTCCCTTGAGGTGTGAGATCCCTGTGGGTGTGTGATGGGTTTGTGAGTGTGTGAGTTGAGAGTGATGAGAAGAATGAGTTAACCTGGTGGAACGGATGAGACCATTCATCCTGTAGCAGCACTGGGTGGCTGTCCTCTTTGCAGTGCATTGGCGTTGACCACCACCTCCCAAGCCTGGTTGGTCACACCGCTGCCCATCCTGCAGCCAGAGCGGGCGTAGAGGACTTCGTGACGGACCTCCATAGCATCCAAAAGGCGTTCCAGTGACGCGTCGCTAAACCTGGGGGCTGCAGTCTTTTTCCCTTTCGTGGACATCTTCCCTGCAGCAGTCATGGGCTGGAGGCACTGAGATGTGTGCATGAGGCTAGACTTTAAATATGGCGCCCGGCATGATGAAGCAGCGAGGTGATGGCAGGTGGGCTCCGATTCGCCTGCCTGTCATGGAAGCAGCGTGTTTCCCGGGAATGCATAAATAATGTGCTAGGTTTGGGACGATACGACGTGAAAACCCACCATTGCGGCCAGTGGGTAAAACATTGTGTTACCCGCCCGCTACTGCACTTAGTGCAAATCTGGGACAATTCAGCCCTATGAGTCTGGAAGTGGATCTTGTGTCAGAAAATGAAGAGAGAGTGTGAACTGAAGATAGTGTATATCCTTACAGGTATGAATGTGGAAGTGGAGATCTTTGCCTAAAAAGATCAGACAATGAAATGAAGACTCGGAACAGTCACATAACAGAACCAGGAGCAGAAGTCCTCATGGTTGTGATGTTCTGGTGGCTGCCAATAAACTTGAGGATAAAGAAGTATGAGAAGCAAAAGATAGGGAGTCAAAATAGAATGATTTGAAAGTTTACTCTGACGTTTAAGGATAAAGTGAGGTTAGTCACTGGGATTTTGAAGAGAAAGTGGATGATATAGATGTTAGAGTGTACTTTCCCACTGCTGAAAAAGTGATCTTAAATGTGGCTCTTCTGGCCACATAGTCATAAAACTTCAGGTAAACCCATTTTCTTTCAGGTTTTTTGTAATCCCATTTTTAACTCATGTTTTCTTTTAATCTAATTTTTCTAATGCCTGCAGATGAAGTTGCTTGTGAAAAGCACTTGAGAACCCTACATGCAGAGACCAACAAAGGGTGGTTAAACAAAGGAAGACTACATGACTGAAGAAATGTAAAATGGACAGCCTTGTGATTATTGTCTAGTTGGGCAAGGGTTAAAAAAATGAGTTTTTCTGCTTTCTGCCTAAAGGACAAAATTGCCCATCGCAAGCCATCTGACAATTGTATAACTTGCTTTTTTCTCAATGAAGGAACACTGTGTCTATGCCTGACAATTTAAGAACAGAGACTGTTTTTCTGGCTCAAGGTTGAACTTTTCTGAACTTGCAGTTGATACTGATTTAAGGTAGGTGAAACGCCCCAAGATGGATGTAGCCATGCTGACAGATACAAGACAGTATGATTTGTCACAGAAACGCAGTGTTCTGGAAGAAACATAGGCAGCATGTGTTGAGAGTGGGGACACTACAGTCCCTTAAATGAAAACCTGACAGGTTCCTGGGAGAACAGTCCTTGTTACAGGGAGTTAATGATTAGGTTAGATTATAATGTGGCTGTCCTGGTGTCTCAGGAGAATTGTCTAGAGGTTTTCCTGAAATGACCATGCTCCAGGAGACAGCATTAGGTGATGGTACAGTAGCGAGAGAGTTGATACTGTGGTGGATGTGACAAGACTGATGGTCTTTCCTTGTCCATCTTTTTGTACATTTCTATGTGTAACCTGTGTATTGTATCTGGGCCCTGCCTGGTGTGTGGCTCAGAGAGTTCACCCAGTCAGCAGCTGAGCCCAGTGACAGTCCCCAGACTGCAATTCCCCATTGGATAATTCAGCTCTTCCTCTATCTGTCCCTTGCTATGATCTGTGTACAAATCAGACCACGCACACCATTAGTTAATTTTTCTCCCATGTTTATTTTCGATGTTAAACTTCTCATGTTTTCTTTCAATGACTTAAACATGGGAACATACAAAAAATGACGGACATGTGAAGATCCTCTGATCGGGCTGGCCTGTCTGACACAACTGTGATGCCTTGTGCAGCAAAATACCTAAAGATTTCTTCAGCCCAAGCGAGGCTGTGTTATCTCCTGGGAGAGGCCAGAAAACAGATTAAAAACCAAAGTTAATTTTGGGGAAAACGTTTCTGGAAAATTCTTCTCCAACTCCCTTAGGCAATGGAAAGCTAGTCCTGCAAATCACTCTCATCCTAATAAGTCCATGCATTACAAAGTGATGCTTTCCCACACCTATTTTGCAGACACCATCTGAAGACCAGGTCTCAGATCCTGGATTCCAACAATGTCCAATCCAGTTCTGTACCAGTAGCACTCCCCGAACATTTGTCAATGACGGGAAACCTGTTGATGGGTTGTCCAGAGCTCCCACTTCAGTGTCATTATAACTTGAACAAAAACTGTTCTATTATGTGTTTTTATAATGTCAGCTGTAATATCCTTTAATTTACTGAGATCCTTTAATTGGGTATGATAACATAGTGGTTATGTGACTGGATTTATTTTGTAATCCAGAGGCTTGGACTGATAATCTTGTGAGCGTAATAACCACCAAGGCATTTTTTGGATTTGAATTCAGTTAAATAAATAAAGCTTGGGAATAAGCCTTGTATGAGTAATGGTGACCATGAAGTTATCAGATTGTTGTAAAGAGCCAATTGGTTCACTGATGTATTTTAGTGAAGGAACCCTGCTAGCCTTATCCAGTCAGGTCTGTGTGTGACTCCAGATCCACTCTGAATGGCCTATCAAAACCCCTTCAAAAAATACAAGAGGAAAAACATCGGCTGGACCACTCGACATTGATCTAGGTATCGGATTTGGACATGACAAAGGCACTCTGTCTGACATAGTCATACTTTCTGAATCACACCTATCACTCAGTATTCCAGAAATCCTTCACCACCATCTCTAGGTATGTTCAGATGGAGCAGAACAGTGATACGCAGCCAGGAGGGACCAGCTCTGGAAAACTTCGACATTGTCTTTGGACCCCATGAAGTCTCATGCCATCTGGCCAAATTGACAGCCATTCACTTGCCTAAATCCTAAGCCCTGGAATTCCCTCTAAGCATCTCTATCTCTGCTTCTTAAACATCCTCAGTTGCATATCAGTACTCCTCCATGTCAAACACCACTTCGAAGAAGCACTCAGCAAGGGGATATAATTCCTCTGGAGAAGGAACATCAATGCCCACAGGGTACCACTGCTGCCTGAGCTGGCTGAGTCCTGGGGAACCGACCTGCCAGACTGGTCAGGCGGCAGGTGTTGAGATAACCAACATGAGAGAAAAAGCATGTTGCCATCATCTTCACCAATTTACTTGTCACAGATACATGAGAGTATGGGTCTCAGTAACCATCAGATAGTGCATGTGGAGAAAAAGCCCTTTCTTCACAGTGAGAACATCCTCCATCATGTTGTGTGGTATTACCACTATGCTAAATGGAAGAGTCAGAACAGACCTAGAAGGATCAGGAGACAAACAGGTAGCTGGAAAATACTGTGTAAAATGAAAAATGGACGGAGTTTACAATGGATCAGCCTAAAAGGGAGCTCCTGTTCAATAAGCTGAGTACAGGCTGCTGGTAATAAACCTAGTGTGGTGAAGGCATTATATGGGAACAAAAACTGAAGTGATCAAAACCAATAAGATAAAGAGAGCATTAGCCATGATGCCAGTGTGAGCTGTGATGTCTCCTGGAGATGTGAGGGTGACTCCATGTTGTTGGAGTATTTGGGACACAGGTTGTGTGTCCACCATGTCTGTTATCAGACTGTGGGTATACAATAATCTGATAGGCCTTCCACCCAAACAGCCAGGTCATCAATCAGATACTCACAAGATCCTGATCCAAGCAATTCAGTGTCACTGTTTGGATCAACAACATGGAAACACCATCTACAAATGCAGAGGATATTCACGACTTTTGATGCCTGAACCCATCTACAGCTGCCATGGATGATCAAGACAGATTTGCTGCTTGGTTAGGTGGAGATGGACTGGGTCTCAATGATTGTTGCGAGCTCTTTGCATTCCAGCTCCTAATCTGGAATGATCAGCCGGCATGCTACAAGGTCATTATGGCCCAACTTGAAATGGCTCCTGTCCCTGTACGGGCCTCTAGATGGGGCGAGCTAAGCCACAAGTTGAGACAGTGTCCCCTCAGATGCCAGTCTGGGAACATCTCAGGATTCTGCTGAAGCTTCTTGTAGCCCTGCAGTGGCCCCTCCACTTTCTCATTGAAGAAGCTCTCAACATCAAAGGGCATCTGCTGCAGTTCCTGATGGAACTTCAAGGTGTACAGCCAAGCTAAGCCTTAAATCAAGATCCACTGGGCAATCGACACTGGTCCGACACTGAGGGCACCCACACAGACTGCTGCTGCAGTGATGCTTTCTGAAAGGTGGTTCTCACTCTGTGGCAGAGACTGCTCCCTCAACTCATCTACAAGGGACTAGGCTGCTGATAAGGAAAGCTGGCACCGAAGGTTCAGTGACAGAGTGGGGAATGGGTGGGCAATTTTACAATGAAAAGGAGAAACAGATGTTAGAATAAAGCATGGTGAAGATGGTAAGGATGAATATCTCAGTGAACTTTGGTGTCCAGAACATAACCCATAGGCTGCAGGCAGCTTCTGTGAGGCCCTGCAATCTGACCAACAAGTTTCACTATATCAAATATTTATCCAGCTTTCCCTTAAAAGATGCAATTGTCTTTGCTTCAACTATTCTCTTTAACAAAGCATTTGGAAAAGTTTGTGGAGAGGGTATTTGTTGACCATCAATTTAAAAATAAATTAAAGGATGTAGAGCTGGCATTGAGAAATAGATGGGACTCGGAGGGATGGTCAGGGGATAAACTCAGTTGCACGGCTCCCTCCATTGCTGTATCTCTAATGATTGGTTTTTGGTCAGGATTTGCTCCCTCTTGTATTAGATCCAGTTGCCTTTGTCCTTTTGTTTCTCATGAGGAGTCTGTGGGTAGTTTGATAAAATCCCCATTCCATCTTACTCACCCTGACACTAGCTGTGTACCTGTGGCAGAAGAGAAAATTAGATACAGGAAGTACTGGATTACTAGAAGTACAACAATAAGTATTTTGTGGCTCCCCTCATATAATAAAACCTGTAAATACTGGATACAGATTCTCAGTACAAAACTGTTGGGCATGTTTAATTTCTTGTAATGTTACTGGTGCCAGCTTAATATTAAAGGCAGGAAATGCCATCACTTCTGGATTTGGACAGCTGACAACTTCTTCAGACTATTTTACAGCTTCTGTCTCAATAGCCATTCATTCTAACCATCGTGTGAAGAATGTCTTCAGCTCCCACTCTTCATTCCTCAGGTTTTAACACTGAGCTCTGAGTGTTGGTGAATAGTTTGAGAAGCTGATTATTCACTTGTTCACTCTCTCCCCTCTCAGCTTCTGCCCTTATTTAGTCATTCATTCTATCCCAACACCAATCAGTGGTCCAAATAGGAAGGCTCTCAACTACATATATAAACAAACCTGTACAGCAGCCGTCTTGGGAGTGTCAGCTGACTGGCAATATTTCCATTGTTCACATGCCCTTTACAAAGCACAACTGTTCAGACCTTCATTGACTCCTAAAACGATCAGCCAAAGAGTCAGTGCACCACGATAACTAAAATAGAAACTGGCTGTGCAGCCTCCTGCCTCAAATCTGCCCAGTTTGCAAGTGTGATGTCTGATCTCACTGCGATAACATTGTGAGGGTGAGAGTTCCTTTTAGTTTTTTGGTTGATCCCTCAGTTAAAGGCAGCACATCTTGATGTAGTTCTGTTCAGCAAAGCATTGGCCTTCATTTAGAGTACAAGGGCTAACTGCACTAGAATGCAATAGCAGGTTTCTATTTGATCATATCCCAGGGAACAGGGAGCGTGCGGGCAATGGACAGCAATGGGGGTCTTTGCCTCCTGCCATTGATGTTAAGTAGTTTAACACATTTACAGAATAGGGAGTGAGCACCAAATTCAATGACTGGTAGCAGCCAATTGGTGAGGGACAACAGGGAAATAATTGAGAGGGATGTGTAACCACGGTAACCTCCAGTACCCAGACTGCCTATCACTAATAATATTGAAGATTTAGCAGCAACAGCAGCTTTAATTAATTTACCCTAACATTCATCAATATTATTAGATCTGTTATGTTCATATTGCTCATTATGACATTCACAAGTTATAATACAAGGGGCAGGATTTCCTGTTTGTTGGGCGGGCATGGCAGGCGGGCCCAGGAAATGGTCCCCCGCCCGCAATCGGCCCCTGACTGTGACTTCACGCTGGCTGACCAATTAATGGGCAGCCAGCGTGAAAGGCGCACTGAGGAGCTCAGCGCTGCCGGGGTGGGGGTGGGAGGAGCGCAAGGGCTAAAGTCTGCGCATGCGTGGGGGGAGCGTGGACTGAAAGCTCCCTGAAGGCACAGAGCTGCCTCAGGGAGCTGAGGAATTCTGGAAACAAAAATAAAGATTTTAAAAATGAGAGAAACATGTCCCAACATGCGACTCAGTCACATGAGCAGGGACATATTAAAAATGGCGTGTAAAAATTACTATTTTTTAAAATTGCTGCTGTAAAGCTCATCCCGCCCGTGGATGAGGTTTCATAAAAAATCCAAAGGCCGTCTGCCCGATGTGCCCGCCCGCAACCATAAGGTTGGACAGGCAGTGAAAAATAGCTTTCAATTATTTGATTCAGGTCCTTAACAGCCCTCTTAATTGTCGGCGGGTGCGCTGCCAACTCTCACGCGCACCCGCCAACCGAAATATCATGCAAGTGTGTGACGATGTTGGGACGCTCACTCAACATCATCATGCACTACTTTATGCCAGCTCGGGTCGGGTGCACACCCACCCGTGGGACGTTAAGTAAAGGTAACCATGTTGAGACAAACCATTCAATATTCTTAACCATCTGTTTAATCCACTGCTTGGTGGAGTTGCCATCGGTAACACTCACTTCACAAAGTAAACAAGTTCAGTTCCTCTAGTTTCCCACATTCACTCCTAGCTAGATAGCCAGTTAGAAACTGTTTGTTCACTTCCATTTCTTTCACTGATTTATGGACCTATTGTGAAATCTGATTTCACTGCAATGCTCTGTGTGAGGGTAAGGCTTGCTCTGTGTTGTCACGGTTTCACTCAACATGCCAATGGCCTTACCTTGATTTAAGTGTTGAACAAAAACCCTTGGGTTTCATTTAGGGCATGACAGAATGAGCTAGAATGTAAAAAACATGTGCTCAGGTAGTTACAACCCAGTGACCATGGTGGGTGGGTAATGGTGATGGGATTGTTTGCAGGGTTTGGAGCCCTGTAGAGTTGTGCACTCCAGATCATCCAGGTTGCAAGATATCATTGATCAGGATCCACAGATGCTGGCTTGGTGCAGTGACAGGGGAGTCAATCAGTGCTGTTGGGAGCCTTAGTTGGAACTGAATTAAATTCTTAGTGGATTATATCAGTGTTGGAGCTGAGGCTTTTCAACAAGCCCTTGCCAAGAGAAAGGCTGTAGGAGGTGAACCAGTTCCATTCAGCTCGATTCTGTACATAGAAGTAGCAGGGGTAATTGCCTACCTGGGACTTTAGAGTGAGTCTAGCAAACATTGATGTTTTTTCCCAACCTCTAGAATATGCCAAACAATGCCAGGGGAAATCTACCAATGATGTTAAGTTGCTGAATATAGTTATAGCATAAGCACCAAACTTCCAGACTGTCAGCAAGAGGGTGAGTCAGGGACTCCAAGGAGGGAGTTGAGAGTGGGGCTGATTAACCATCAGGAATGAGGCTCTAGGCACCGACTACCCATCAACAAACAGATGGATGATTTACCTGTGACAATAAATAGAACTATTCCACCCTATTGTGCAGCAGTATTACTGAGTTTGTTACGTGTACCACACACTAAATAAAAGATAATCATGTTGAAACAAATCTTTCAATGGCAGCAAGCTTCCACTGAACCTACCAGTTGATGATGTTAGCGTCACAAAGTAAAGCTATTCAGCATTCTAGCTGGCCACATTCACCCATAGATAGAGCACTGTTGTAAGGATGGTCAAGTTGCTACTATTAATACAACAACCACCAAACTGTAATGATAGAGTTGATCTGCAGAGTTGATCTGCAGACACTTCTTGGGTGGAAATTTTAAGTTTGTTTACAATATACTCAGCAGCTACTACACGTGTGCTTTCAACTCCAACTCTACCTCTACACTGACTGCTGAGGTAGGTGTGCTACTCTCCTATTGGTCACTACAGATCTTCCTTAATAAGTTTTTTTTATATATTCATTCATGGGATGTGGATGTCGCTGGCTAGGCCAGCATTTATTGCCCATCCCTGGTCCCTGGTCCCCAGACCATTACCCTGGGTCTCTAGATTACCAGCCCAATGACAATACCACTACCCCATAACCACCCCCAGTATTATTCTTAAAGGTGCATACACACTAAATAATTACTATGCTCCTCCCCCTTTAACTCAGCTATACATATTATATTTACAAGTACAATGTTTCAAGACAACATAGTATTGGGTAAGGAATTTACAAGTTCAGTCTTTCAGGTGGTTTCCTGATATATGTGGAACATCGCAGCTCCAAAACTTCAGATTCTTTGTCAGGAACTTCCTTTTCTGGAGTTGCCTGGACATCAGGTGCTTCAGTGGGCTCTTGTAGTTCTGTATCCTCAGCTGTTACAGGAACATCAGACATGTCAGTCCTGGGTTGAGTATCCTCAATAGGGAATGCAGACCCAGTCATGATCACTGGTGGAACCAAATTTTGGTGATTTGTCTCTCTCTTCCTTAAATGGTCCACATGTTTCCTTCCACCTCCACGTGGTAAGATAGAGGTCCAGTCACCGCACTTATTTCACCCAGTAACCACTTTGGTCCTTCCCCAAAGTTCTTCACGTATGCCAACTCTCCCACGGTAAATTTCCTCTCACGACTATGCCAGTCATGTCTAGTTTTCTGGCTTCCCTGAATCCTTTCCACCTTCCCCTCTAAATTCAGCTTTATTAACCTCAATGATGGCGTTTCAACAATAACTCCGCAGGTGTGGCATCTGTTGTTGTGTGAGGGGTAGTCCTGTAATGAATAAGAAAGCGTGCTAGCTTGGTTGCCAAGGAATCGCCAATTAGCTTTTTCATGTCTGCCTTGAAGGTTTGAACCACCCTTTCAGCCAGTCCATTTGAGGAAGGGTGGGTACGGTGCAGTTTTAACATGAGTGATACCGTTGAGGTTGATAAACCATTTAAACTCAGCACTCATAACTGCTGTGCCATTATTGGAAATTACTACTTCTGGTAGTCCGTGAATGGCAAAACTTTGACGTAGTTTCTCAATTGGAGCAGCCGACAATGGTGACTTCACCTCATGTACATCCAACCATTTTGAATGGGCATCAACAATGAACAGAAACATTGTTCCCAGGAAAGGTCTAACGTAGTCAATGTGTAACTGCACCCAGGGTCTACCTGGCCATTCCCATAGGTGTAACAGAGCTGTCACTGGCAACTTTTGCAGTTGCTGGCATTGCACACAGTGCTTTACTAAACTCTGTATTTCGCCATCCATCCCTGGCCACCATAAATAGCTGCGTGCTAGGGTCTTCATTCAGGAAATTCCTGGGTGGCCACAGTGTAGTTCAATTAAAAGTGGATCCCTTCCCTTTGGAGGAACTATCACTCGTGCTCTCACAATAAGATGCCATCCTGGCTGGTTTTTTCATGTCTTCTGTTGAAGGAAGGTTTCATTTCGTCAGATACGGGCTCCTGTGACCAACCCTGTAGCACTTGTTCTCGTACTTGAGATAGGACTGGGTCCCAACTTGCTTAGCCTCTGGTCTATCAAGCACGTACCAGTGAGGAAACTAAGAAATTTAACAGTAAAACAAGTTCTTGCGGAACTGGGGCGTGCTCATAATTTTCTTGTAAAAGCAAACAACTAAGTGCATTGGCATTTGCAGTTTGATTGCCAGGCCTATGTACGAAAGTGTATGCTGCCAGAATTAAGACCCATCGTTGTATTCTTGCTGAGGCTGTGGGCGGTATAGCCTTTTCCTCACTAAACTACCCTAACAGTGGTTTGTGGTCTGAAATGATTGTAAAATGGCGGCCGTGTACGTACTGGTGAAATTTCTTAACACCAAAAATGATGGACAGGCCTTCTTTTTCTATCTGTGAGTATCCCTTTTCCGCTGTGGTAAGTGTTCTTGATACGTAACCTATTGGCTGTTCCGTGCCATCGTCCATCCGATGAGAGAGGACTGCTCCCACTCCGTAGGGAGATGCATCACATGTCTGGTCATAATGCACTAATAGATTGGATGAGTGCAACAATTGTTTCACCTTTATGAAAGCTTCTTTCTGGGGCGCCTCCCAAGACCAACGTTGGTTCTTTTTGAGTAGAGAATGCAGGGGGGTCAACACTGTAGACAAATTGGGTAAGAACCGCCCATAATAGCTGATCATTCCCAGGAATGATTTGAGCTCTGAGGCGTTCTATGGCGCAGGTGCCTCCCTTATGACTCTCACTTTCCCCTCAATGGGGTGGAGGCCCTGTGAATCTACCCAGTGACCCAATGGATTACCTCCCTCACTTGGAATGTGCACTTTTCTTTTTTTAAATGCATTCCAGCTTGCAAGAAATGTTTTAAGACTTCTAAGTTTGTTAAATGCCCTTTTTAAGTGAAACCTATAATTAGTACATCTTCTAAATAGACTACAACCTGGGGCAGTCCCTGCAGTAAACTTTCCATTGTTCTCTGAAAGATGGCGCAAGCTGAGGAGACACCAAAAGGCAATCGTGTATATTAGTACAACCCTTTGTGGGTATTAATTGGACAAAGCCCCGGGAGGCATTATCCAATTCTAATTGTTGATAAGCATGACTCATGTCAAGCTTTGTGTACGTTGTCCCTCCTGTCAGCTTGGCATACAGGTCTTTGACTTTTGGAATGGGGTGCCTATCTAGCTTAGCTACTTATTAACCGTCAGTTTGTAGTTTCCAAACATTCAGATGCTTTGGCTGGGTTCAAGGACGGGGACTATGGGTGCTGCTCATTCTGAGAACTGAACAGGTTGTATAATGCCCAGTTTCTCTAGTTTGTTCAGTTTAATGTCGACTTTTTCTCGCAGTGCATATGGCACCAGTCTAACCTTCATGAAGCGAGGGGTTGCACATGAATTTTTGCCTGCAGGCCCTGGATTTTGCCCAGTTCGTCCTTAAAGATGGCGGCATACTTTCTAAGTAGCTCTGGTAACCCACTTGCTCTCAACTAGAAAATTTCAGACCATTCTACTAACTTAATCTCCTTGAATCAATTTGATCTCAGAGGCTTGGCCCTTCACCTGCTACTACCATCAAGGGTAGCTTTGCCGATTGGCTTCCATAATGAACAGTTATTCTGCTTATGCCTTTTACTTGAATATCTTCACCCGTATATGTTTTGAGCTTGGCGGCTGTTTCTTCTGAACTTAATTGATGTTCACCATTATTCAAATACCTGAAGGTATGTTCCCCAATTACTATAGTGGGAGCTCCCATGTCCACCTCCATTCTAACAGGTCTACCATTTACTTTCACTGTGACAAATATTGGTTCTGTCTTTCCAACTTTCAGATTAAACAATGAGTAAATGTCTGAATTTGTTGTTTCAGGCTCTTTTACATTGTAGATTTCATTGGGCTTCTTCTTTTGTTTACAAGCCTGCTTGAATCTTTCCTTGCATTGCCTCATTGTATGTCCATTTCAGTGACAATAGTGGCATGCGATTTTTTTAAACTGCCAATCGCTAAAAGACTTTATTATTACTATTAAAATTATTCTTCGATTTCACTGCTAAGTTGTTTTTCTTTATTCTTCAGCTAGCGGGGGCTGTTTCCCACTTCTTGGCAGAGTCTCGCATTTTTATGCCCTTTTGGGCTGTGGTTACCCGCCAGATGTGGAGGATGGTGCCATTTTGCGCACCTTATATTGCTTATGAATCTCTTACTGCGCTTTCCATGGCCAGTGCTATCCCTAGCACCTTTTTGAAATCCAAATTCACTTTGGACAATAATATTTTCTGAATAGCTTCCTCATTCACACCACACACTAAACAATCTCTGAGCATTTCGTTTAGAGATGTACCAAACTCACAATGTTCCATTAGCTGCTTCAAATTTGTAACGTAGCATGCAATTGTCTCATCTGGGTCTCTATTTCTCGAATTAAACTTGAACCTCTGCATCATGAGTGAGGGCCTGGGTTGAAAGTGACCCTTCACGGGGTTCACCAATTTGTCAAAATTCTTCAAACCTGGGGCACTGAGTGCCGTCAAACTTCGAATCAAATCATAGGCTTTGCTCCCACAAGTACTCAAGAGGATCGCTCATCTCTTTTCTTTCCCTGTAATCTCGTTCGCTTGAAAAAAGAACGTAAGATGTTCTATGTAATGAGACCAATCGTCTGTGGCTGGTTCAAAAGGATCAATTCTCCCAAATTGTGGTATTTTGAGAGGGGGTAACTTCTTTAGTTCTAAAGGAGCTTGCTACTTACAATCATTGGGCGAGGTACAGTGCCAATTTCTTTCTAACTTGATTTCTTCTGTTCAATCCTGTTTTATCTTCGTTGCCAGTTTGTTGTAAAGGTGGCGGAGTTGCTACTATTAATGATAGAGTTGATCTGCAGACACTTCTTGGGTGGAAAATTTAAGTTTATTTACAATATACTCAGCAGCAACGACACATGTGCTTTCAACTCCAACTATATCTCTACACTGACTGCTGAGGTAGCTACTCTCCTATTGGTTACTACAGATCATGTGATCTTCCTTAGCAAATATCATTCTTAAAGATTCATTACACATTAAATAACAACATAATTACTATAATCACCCAGAAAATAACTGTCATTGCAGGTGCATTTCCTTTCACTTGAACTGATTGTTCATCCTCCTGCCTCAAATTTATCGATTTTAAAACATATTTTGATGTCTGATCTCACGGCAATCCACATTGGGAGGGTGAGACTTGCAATCTGATTTTACGGTTTGATCCGTATTGATGAAATTGTTGTTGGGCAAACCCTTGGCCTAACATAAGTCTGTCACTCTAATTTTTAAACTTTTTTGATTAGGCTCAACCACTTTTGAGGGGGTGGGGGCGATAGTTCCTCATTTCCACAACCCTTTATGTGCTTCTTGACATAACCTCTGAACAGTCTAAATCTAATTTTAACTTTATGTCTGTTGCTCTGGACTCCCTCAACAGAGAAAACAATGTCTCCCTATCTAACCTAACATATCTTTTAATAATCTTTATCCCGTCCAAAAGACAGGAAGGAAAATAGATATCTACGTCAGCCTGGCTACTTCATGAAATTATTATTTTAATGTTTTAAAAATGGACAAAGGCTTTACCCTGACAAACCTGACTAGCTATGACCCATACCAGAGGAATTTCTAACCTTCAGAAACCAGCAGGGACCTTGTTACCTTTAAAGAGGTGCTAATGCTCCTGTGACTGCAGAGAAACAAATTCCAAAGAAAGGCACTCAAACCCTTTACATTTCTAAGGCAGAGCTGTGGTCAACAGAGTCAGTATGCCCGCAAGGACAAAAGGGACCCTGACTCCTCTAATAAACACCTCAAGATTCCAGGCCTTGGAAAATACATCCTTTGTCCAGAACCCAGGAGATGAAGTGGGTGGGGGGGGGGGGGGGGGGGGGGGGGTCATGTGACCTCCCCCAAGCTGCTAGAACCTGTAATATTGCCGTGTGGAACTGAACACAGGTAGTCTACCATTTTACAATCTAACAGGTAGCAACAGAAAGAGCCCTGTCCCGGTAAAGTGCCTGGCCCTTATCTACACTGTGAACTACTGGAACATTAGAACTTCTGTATCTGTGCCTATAAGACTAATTCATCTCTATGTGCCTTTTCCCATCAGTGATGTCCTCATTTCTGGAAAGTTGGATCACCCTGCAACAGTTTCAGCCTGCTAACCTCTGAAGGAATACACCACTGGACTTTTGATTCTGGACTCTGGACTTGGGTGTAACAACAGCTCTTATTTTTATTGTGGTCTTGCCCTGTACCTCTTCCTTTCCCTCACCCCTCTTTTATTGAATGAGAGCAAAAGGGGCAGACGTTGCAAAACCCCTTCCCACGTTTTGTGTGTGTGTAAAATAAACCAACCCTCTTACGTTATCTTATCTCGAGTTTGCTGTGGGGTTATTAATAGAGGGTTAGGTCACTCCAAACTGAAGGGTTGGGGAAAACATGCCACCACTTATAAAGGGGGAAATCAAAAATCAAAAACATCTTTCTGTTTACAGACGGGTAGTGAGAAGAGAAAAGGCTGTTCAAATTAATTCGCCCCTCCCCAACCCCCGGTCCATAACATGGTGCATTGAGTGCCGATGGTGCAGTGGGTAGGAGGTGCATTTGGGAAATTGAAGGGGGGGCAACAGTGAATGGAGGGAATTGAGGGAGGGCAATAGACAATGAGGAATAGGAGAGGGCAACAGTCAGTTATGCAATTGGGGGAGGCAGCCTGTGCTCCCACCCAAATGGAAGAAATAAACATTTTGCAGAATATTTTTAAAATTAATTCCACCTGCCACAATAACCAGCACAGGCCCATCCAATCCTGGATATTAGAGGGCGCAGTACTGAGTGAATCACACAACATGGCTGATTAGGAACATGTGGTGGTGACAGTGGCTCAAACACTAGTTTCCATCCTTCTACAGGGGCAGAGCATGGTGATGCAGACCATAAGGGAATTGTATATATCTTTTATGTTGTCATTCCAGAGTATGCCAACCAGCCTGAAAGGTCTCTTTGATAGATACCCTCTCACCCATTGAACGTAGCCCTCTTCCAATTTAAAAGTTCTACTCTAGATTCTTCCTTGCTCCTCTCCATTACTACTACAGTCTAAATCTTATGGGGCAGGATTTTACATCCTGTGGGCAGGCGCATGCCCAACCCGATCGGGCGTAAAATAGCGCGCGATGACGTCGGGCAAGCGTCCTGATTTCATCGCACACTCGTGCAATATTTCGGTCGGTGGGCGCGCACAAGAGTCGGCAGCATGCCTGCCGACAATTAAGAGGCCTATCAAGGCCGTTAATTTATTAATTGAGAGAGATTTTTCACTGCCAGTCCAAAGTTGCATTTTTGAAGAAACCTCACCCACAACATTAATTTTTTTTTAAATGTTTTGACAGAATTTTTATTATGTCTACGTTCTTGTGAGTGAGTCCTATGTGGGGACTTCTTATTTCAGAATTTCCAAATCTTTATTTTTGATTTTAAAATTCTTCAGCTCCTTGAGGCAGATCTCTGGCTTCAGGGAGCTTTCATTGAGCTCCCCCCACCCCACACCTGCACAGACTTCAGTGCCCACCCTCCTCCTGCCCCCAACCTGGCAGCACTGAGCCTTTCAGCATGCATTGCACGCTGGTTGGCTGTTAATTGGCCAGCCTGTGTGAAATCACGGTCAAGGGCTGATCGCGGGTAGTGGACCGCTTCCTGGCTGCTCCGGGGCCCACCCACTGCACCCGCCCGATGCCCCGAAAATCCTGGCCATGATGATTGCTTTTACCAAAGTGTTCCCCCACAGACACTTGGTCCAATCGCCCACCTTATTTCCAAGAACCAGACCCAGCATTGCTTCCTTTCTAATTGGGCTGAGAACGTATTGATCAAGGAAGTTCTCCTGAACACATTTCAGAAATTCCTTCCCTGCACCCCAATCTCCCCCCACCTTACCCTTTACTGTAACACTATGCCAGTCGATATTTGGCTAAAATCCCCCAGTATCACTGCTCTGTTGTCTTGTACAACTCTGTGGTTTTCCTGCAGATTTTCTTATCTCTCTCTCTCATTGGTTGAAGGCCTATAGAATGCCCCCAGTAACATGATCATACCTTTCTTAACTCTAACCAAACGGATTCTGCCCTTGCCCCCTCAGGAGCATTCTCTCTTTCTAACACTACAACGTCTCATCAGTACTGCCATCCCACCTCCCTTTTTTACCTCCCCTATCTTTTCTGAGCACTTTGTATCCTGGAACATTAAGCACACAGTCCTCATCATTTTAAAGCCATACTTCCATTATTGCCACTACATCATATTCCCACATGACTATTTGTACTTGTAGCTCACCAACCTTATTCACCACACTTTGTGCGTTTATGTACATGCATTTAAACCTGCCTTTGGATTCGTCATAGTCTTTCTTTTTTTTATTCATTCATGGGATGTGGGCATCGCTGGCCAGCACTTATTGCCCATCCCTAATTGCCCTTGAGAAGGTGGTGGTGAGCTGCCTTCTTGAACCACAGCAGTCCATGTCTGCTCCTATCTAGTATGATATTTGTTATATTGCTTCATTATTCATAAAGAAATTGGAACTAATTGTTGTGAGAATATATGTCCATGGTGCCACATTTAACTGCTGCATCAGAGTCATGTGCCAAGCAACAATGTATCAGCATATCAGCCTACCAGGCACATGGAGAGCAGAAAGCAACACACTCGATGAAACTCCAGCGTTTTAAGTCTAAAGTGTGATTATTTCTAACTTATGGGAACCAGAAGATGGTGGCTGTGAGGTGTCTGTGAGTAAAACCCCAAACATTTTAAACTAATTTAATGCTGAATTACATTGAAAAGTCAACCCAAATTAGTGCCAGAGGGAGAAGAACCGAGTAAATCATGCAAAAACAAAATGGCTGCCGCAGCACTAAACAGACAACTCCAGCCCACGATGAGTTGGGAGGCTGATGATATCGTAGAGGCATTTGAGAAGTTTCAACAAAAGTTCGGACTGACGTTCAGTGGCTTTCCACAAGGGACTAGCAGAGAGAAAAGGGTCAGCTATATCCTTTTTTGGACGGGAGAGAATGGGTTAAATTTGTTTAATAGCTGGGAGCTGAGTGAAGATGACAGCAGAAACAGGCAAAATTTTTGAAAAGTCCAGTAAGCATCTCCAGTTAAAGTCAAATCATTGGACCCATCAATATGAATTTCAAAACTGGAGGCAAGAACCAGGTGAACCTGTTGACAATTTCCTAACAAGACTGAAAAATGTGGCCAGAAAATGTAAATTCAAGATCGCAAAAGAAAGGCTGATAGATTCGGGGCTCAGCACACCCTAACGTACATAAAGAGCTGAATCTTCGGCTTGGCGAACGGGAGCAGGGCCCGCTCGCCGAGACGTAAAATGAAGTAGGGTGACGTCGGGTGTGCATCCTGAAGTCACTGCGCATCATTTAGATTTTCAATCAAAGGCCTGTTAAGGCCATTAATTAACTAATTAAGCCCATTGAGCCATTAAGGCTGGCGGGCAGGCGAAGAGCCCAGAAGGCCTTCGCATTTTTCATGGAACCTCATCCACGGGTGGGATGGGGTTTCATGAAGGGTTTATAAATGAAATAAGTTTTTTCATTAAAGTTCATTGACATGTCCCAGCTCATGTGACATTGTCACATGAGGGGATGTCTTAAATTTTTTTTTCTTTATTAAAACTTTTAAAACTTAAAACTTATCTCCCTGCGGCACAGAGGCATATGTGAAAGAGCGCACTCCCGACTCAGGGAACCCCACCTTCCCACCCCGCCGCCCGCACAGGGAGTGCACAGCGCTTCCGGGTGCACGTCACGCTGGGCGGGCCTTAATTGGTCCGCCCACGTAAAATGGCGGTGCGGACCCAATCGGGGGCGCCGATTGGTTCTGTGCCTGCCCACGCCTGCCCCCTCACAAACCCCCCAACAGGAGGAAAATTCTACCCAAAGATTTAACTGGGAAGGACAAGCTCACAATATCACATGCTGTAGGCACTGTCACTGCAAATGAAGCCACGAGTAGACAGATGAAGATGCTGACTACCCAAATGGCTAACTTTCGGCTATGCCAAGAGAAAGGTGGCAGGGCTGATGCAGTGGAACAGCGACAAAAGAATGAAAAACAAGACAGAGAGAAAGATGTGCAAAAGATGTGGACTATCACATGAGTTCACAGACAGAAGGAAATGCCCCACATATAAGCCAAATCACTGGGAAACGATGTGCATGACACAGAAAGAAGGTGGTTAATGAGTTATCGGAGACAGAGCAACAGCACAAATGAGAAGGACAAGAAACTGAACCAACTATACACTGGAAGATGATGATGAGTTTGAGAATACAATAGACACAGGAACCATACAACTGCGTGAAATGTCTGGATGTGGCAGTTTCCAGGGGAAAGAAATTCACGTAACCAATCAGGTCGGGAAGAAGGTGAGAAATAAGCCCACAACTATAAATCTAAGCTGAAGCTTGATACTGGAGCACAGAGTAACATCAACCCACTCAGACTATGCCAGAGGATATTTCTGGAAAATGGGTATCCAAGGAAAGAATCTCTGTAACCGAGCAACATCATGCTACCTGGATACGGGAGAACTGAGATTTGACAGCTAGGAACAATCCAAATCAGAGGATTACACAAAGGGAGAGACATTAACTGCATGTTCTATGTCACTGAAACAGATGGTTCTGCTTTCCTGGGGCTGAGCAGTTGTGAAGAGTTGCAGCTTATCTCAGTAAACCTTGAGATGAAGGGGGCGACACTGAGAGCTGAAGGTACAGGTACAGTGTCTCAAAACTGGCAACCTCGGGACTGAGTCTGTGCTGGATTTTGGATGCAGCCAATTTTCAGGTCAGGCAATTTGGTCCGGGTCGGTTTGGGCAGTTTGGTCTGATCTGGATCGGGTGGGGTCAAGGGTCACTTGGTCCACTTAGAGCGCGGGGAAGACTGACGTGGGGAAAAACTGGTGCAGAAAGCCGATAACTAGTCTGTGCCAATGCAGCAACTAACCTAACAAACTGTCAAGTTATTTTACTCATTTAATAAGAATTAAAATTCATGCATGGCAGCTTATAAAAATGTCTGGTTTTCAGATATTTCTTTTTTTCACATAGCCAGATTTGAGACACTGCACCTTAGACCACCCATCGAAAAGCACCCTCCAATCAGAAGCAAGGAAGATCCAGTCCAAATATATCCAGGGTGTTTTGATGAGACGGTTGATGCTTTGAAGGTTTTGAGTATCACATCATTATTGACCCAACAATGAAACCAGTGATTCATCCCCCACATAAAGTACCAATAGAATTAAAAGGTTGAAAGAGATGGCAAAAAAGAATGGGATTGTCAGGGCCCCAGAGCCTAAAGATTGGGTAAATTGCATCGTGGTGAGAGAGAAGCTAAATGGATGGCTAAGAATTTGCCTGGATCTCAAAGATCTCAAGCAAACAATAAAGAGGGGTTACTGCCCCACTCCAACACTGCAAGAGATCACACCAGCACTGGCAGGGGCAAAAGCTTTCAGCAAGCTCAATGCCAGAAATGGCTACTGGAATGTGAAACCAGATGAGGAATCTTTGCTATTGACTACATTCAACACATCTTTTGGCAAGTACAAATTCTTGTATCTACCTTTCGGCCTTAAATTGAGCCAGGATGTGTTGCAGCTGAAAGTAGACAAGCCATATTGAGGATGTAAGGGAGCAGTCGGCATAGCTGATGACATTCAGATCTATGGCGTAGATGAAAAAGTTCATGATTACCATCTACTTGAAGCCATGGGGAGAACCAGGAAAGGTGGGATCAGTCTAAATGCAGACAAATGATTGCAAAGGTGACAGAATGCCAGTTCTTCGGAATGGTGTACAAACCTGATGGAGTCAAGCCGAGACCTGAAAAATTCACAGCCATCTCTGACATAACACACAGCAAACCCATAAGAACTGATGAAAGAAGATGTAGATTATCAGTGGTCAGTCACATGAGATGAATTTCAACAGACTCAAAAAGATAGCATGCAAGGAGACACACCTGTCATAGTATGACAGAAAGAAACTCGTCACTCTGAATGTAGATGATTTCACAAAAGGATTGGGAGCAGCCCTGGTACAAAAGGGAAAGCCAATAACATTCACATCCAAAGCTCTAACCTCAGCTGAAACCAGATGTGCCAACACAAAGAGAGCTTTTGGCAGCTGCGTACGAATAAGAGAAATTCTACACATATCTCAATGGAATGAAGTTCATAGTGGAGAGTGATCATTGTCCACTGGAGCAGATCTACAAGGAAAATCTGTGTAAAGCGTCAGCAAGACTACAGAGGTCCCACTTGAAGCTTCAGAGTTACGATTTCACTCTGAAATACAAACCCAGGAAGAGAAATGGGGTGGGCAGATATCCTATCTCAGAAGTTGCCATCAAAGAAACATAAGAAAAAAGATTTATGTATAAAGATCCATCACCTTGTGAAGGTAACACCACCAAAACGGAGTCAAATTAGGGATGAGACCAGCAAAGATGAGGAGTTGCAGATGTTCTCTCAGCAAGTGATCAAGGGGTGGCCTGATAAGATACAGCAAACTCAGCCAGTAATACGGCAATACTGGTCTACCAGAGAGGACATCTCACTGGGAGATGGTGTCCTGCTAGCCAGATCCAGAACAATCATTCCCAAAACAATGGAGGAAGAACTTCTCCAGAACCAACATGAAGGGCACATGGGGATGGAGCGTAAGCTCAGAGCCAGATCAGCTGGGTATTGGATAGACATCTACAAAAACTTCAAAAGAATGGTGTCTGCATGCAATGTATGCCAGAAGTACAGAAATACACAGCAGAAAAAGGAGATGATAGCTACTGAAGTATCAGCTAGACCATGGCCTACTGTGGGGGCTGGTTTATTCACAGGCAATCAGGAATGGTATCTCATAACTGCAGACTACTACTAAAAGTTCCCTTTTATTTGAAAGGTGAAGGTTTGTGAGCTACAACAATCATCTGTTTCCTGAGCAAGGGATTCCTGAAAGAATATGTGACAATGGAACCCAATTCACCTCCAGAGATTTTTAGAAATTCATTGAACATTATGAATTCAACATCATCATCCCATCACATATTACCCAAGGGGTACATGTGTTTAAAGAAAGACATGTCCAGATGGTCAAGAGAACCCTCACAAAATACTGAGAGACAAAGGAAAACCCAAACCTTGCCCTATTGTCACTCTGGTATTCTCAAAGCTGAGTGAAATCGCCTGCAGAGCTGTTGAACGGAAGAAAGTATAAGACAACTCTTCCAAGCAAAATACATCCTCCAGGTGACCAGTAGGAGGTAAGACAACAACTCACTGATGCACAGGTAGAAGGAGGTCAACACTTCAACAAACACGTTAAATCCCTGCCTGAGCTGTTGAAAGGACAAACTATACACGTACAGGATCCAATCATGAAAACCTGGAAACCAGAAAAAGTTGTTGGAGAAGCCAAGACTCCAACATTGTACACCATTGAGACCGAAACTGGTAAGCAAATGAGGAACAGAGTCCATATTCAACCTACACCTGAGCTGGAAAAGCAGAAAAGATCATCAATATCACCAGCAACATCGCTAACCAGCAAGACAACGGGCAGAATTTTCTGTGGCCCACTGGCGTTGGGCGTGATTGGTTGTGTGAGCGGACAACATGGCGCAATTGGTTTTACAACAGCAGGAAACCAGTTCGCGATCGTCCACTCAGCCCGCCAAAGGCAGGCATCATTTCCCGCCATCAGACATCCGGAACCTCATTGTAATACATCAGAATATCATTATCAGGCCAGCCCGCATGAATCATACCCCCCACACAAACCCCACCCCCCACTGCTGGATCAACCGTCCATGTCAGTGGGAAAGCACGCCGATGTGTTTCACAACAGCCTTAAAAGGCGTGCACTTGGCAGCCTGCTCTTTGAGGGGAACTCAACAACAACATTGTGCAGCTCTCGCCAAGGTCGCATATTTGATTCAAACTTCGGGGCATCAGGAGCCACGGTTAAGGGCAATCCTGCTGTTGAGGCGACTGATGGTGGGGGGTTGGAGGTTGAGGGAGGCTCTGCCATTGAGGAGGCTGGCGTTGGGGGGTGGGGTGGGGTGGGGCAAGGGCAGCTCTGCCGTTGAATATAGCGCATAAGCATTCGGGGTGGGGGCTAGGGTGGGCGAGGGGAGTGGTCACGCGTTAGGGAAACCTGTAGAAAGTGACCATTCCCCTGCAACTGAGACAGTTCTGGCGCAGCCACATTGATATGGTTGGAGTTGGGCTCCTGGATTATCTGCCCACACAGGCAATGCCGAGGCATCAAAGTGCCACCAAATGCTCCAGAACCCCAACCCCCACCCGGCACAGGCTGCAAATTCATCCGCATTTTATTGGACTGCAGAACAATTGAACACTGCACATTGTGCAATCTCCTCACTGAAGCTGGCCAGGGAGTAGTCACTGCTGGAGGTGCTTACAGCCCCTTGCATTGTCAATATCCTGGTTTGGACCAGTCTCCCCTATGGTTCAAGCTAACAGGGCAGCCATGCAGCGCACTAATCTCTGGCCATCCAAGTGGTGGCCAGAACTCTCCGGGAAGCGTTAAGGGGCCGTCACACTTAACCAGGACAGGTTCTTAGTACACCCATGCTAACCACATGTCTCTCTCTTTCATCCTGCAGGAGGAGTACATCAGGATCATGGAGCCTGGTGAACTAGCTGTATGCCTGGTGGCCTACAGAGAGCGAAGACAGCAGAGCAGAGGCAGGAACAGCAACCTCAGGAAGAAGGGGCAGCAAGAGCCACAGCGAGCCATTGCAGGCCAGCGCCTAGTGACACCCAGGGTCTATAGACGCCGCCAGCCATTCCTGCGGATGACTGACAACCAGTGTCACCAACGACTGCACATGTCTAGGGACCTGGTCGCTCACATCTGCCACTTACTGCAGGACTTGGTGCCAAGGGAACATGGAGGGCATCCACTGCCAGTGGCTGTGAAAGTGACCGCGGTGCTCAATTTCTATGCCAGTGGCTCCTTTCAGGGCTCTACAGGTGACCTCTGCGGGATTTCACAATCTGCTACCTACAAATGGGGACTTCAATGTCCATCACCAAGAGTGGCTCGGTAGCACCACTACTGACTGAGATGGCCGAGTCCTAAAGGACATAGATGCTAGACTGGGTCTGCAGCAGGTGGTGAGGGGACCAACAAGAGGGAAAAATATACTTGACCTCATCCTCACCAACCTGCCTGCCGCAGATGCATCTGTCCATGACAGTATCGGTAGAAGTGACCACTTCACAGTTGTTGTGGAGGCGAAATCCCGCCTTCACATTGAGGATACCCTCCATCATGTTGTGTGGCACTACCACTGTGCTAAATGAGATAGATTTTGAACAGATCCAGGAACTCAAGACTGGGCAACCAGTAGGTGCTGTGGGCCATCAGCAGCAGCAGAATTGTACTCAACCACAATCTGTATCCAAATGGCCTGGCACATCCCCCAGTCTACCATTACCACCAAGCCAGGGGATCACCCTTGGTTCAATGAAGAGTGCAGAGGGGCAAACCTAAAATGAGGTGTCAACCTGGTGAAGCTATAACACAGGACTACTTGCATGCTAAACAGCATAAGCAGCAAGTGATAGACAGAGCTAACCAACCACAACCAACGGATCAGATCTAAACTCTGCAGTTCTGCCACATCCAGTCGTGAATGGTGGTGGACAATTAAGCAACTCAGTGGAGGAGGAGGCTCCACAAATATCCCCATCCTCAATGATGGGGGAGCCCAGCACAGCAGTACAAAAGATAAGGCTGAAGCATTCGCTACAGTCTTCAGCCAGAAATGCTGACTGGATAGTCCATCTCGGCCTCCTGCAGTGGTCCCCAGCATCACAGATGCCAGTCTTCAGCCAATTCGATTTGCTCCACGTGGTATCAAGAAACGGCTGAAGGCACTGGATACTGCAAAGGCTATGGGCCTTGACAATATTCCGGCAATAATACTGATGACTTGTGCTCCAGAACTTGTCGCGTCCCTAGCCAAGCTGCTCCAGTACAGCTACAACACTGGCATCTACCCGGCAATGTGGATAATTGCCCAGGCATGTCCTGTCCACAAAAAGCAGGACAAATCCAACCCGGCCAATTACCGCCCCATCAGTCTACTCTCCATCATCAGTAAATTGATGGAAGGGGTCATCAAGAGTGCTGTCAAGTGGCACTTGTTTCACAATAACCTGCTCATTGACGCCCAGTTTGGGTTCCACCAGGGCAACTCAGCTCCTGATCTCATTACAGCCTTGGTTCAAACATGGACAAAAGAGCTGAACTCCCGAGGTGAGGTAAGAGTGACTGCCCTTGGCATCAAAGTAGCATTTGACCGAGTGTGGCATCAAGGAGCCCTAGCAAAACTGGAGTCACTGGGAATCGGGGAAAACTCTCCGCTGGTTGGAGTCATACCTAGCACGAAGGAAGATGGTTGTGGTTGTTGGAGATCAGTCATCTCAGCTCCAGGACATCACTGCAGGAGTTTCTCAAGGTAGTATCCTAAGCCCAACCATCTTTAACTGCTTCATCAATGACCTTCCTTCCATCATAAGGTCAGAAGTGGGAATGCTCGCTGATGATTGCACAATGTTCAGCACCAATTATGACTCCTCAGATACTAAAGCAGTCCATGTCCAAATGCAGCCGGACCTGGACAACATCCAGGCTTGGGTTGACAAATGGCAAGCAAGATTAGCGCCACATAAGTGCCAGGCAATGCCCATCTCCAGCAAGGGATAATCTAACCATTGCCCTTTTACATTCAATGGCATTACCATCAGTGAATCCCCTACTATCAACATTTTGGGGGTTACCATTGACCAGAAACTGAACTGGAATAGCCATATAAATACTGTGGCTACAAGAGCAGGTCAGAAGTTGGAAATCCTGTGGCGAGTAACTCTTCTCCTGACTCCCCAAAGCCTGTACACAATTCAAAAGGCACATGTCAGGAGTGTGATGGAATACTTTCCCCTTGCCTAGATGAGTGCAGCTCCAACAACAATCAAAAAGTTGGACACCATCCAGGACAAAGCAGCCCGCTTGATTGGCACCACATCCACAAACATGCACTCCCTCCACCACCGACACACAGTAGCAGCAGTGTGTACCATCTACAAGACACACTGCAGGAATTCACCAAAGCTCCTTAGGCAGCACCTTCCAAACCCATGACCACTACCATCTAGAAGGGCATAGACAGCAGATATATGGGAACATGGATACATGGAAGTTGTAAGTTCCCCTCCAAGTCACTCACCATCCTGATTTGTAAATATGTCGCTGTTCCTTCACTGTCGCTGGGTCAAAACCCTGGAACTCCCTTCCTAACAGCACTGTGGGTGTACCTACACCACATGGACTGCAGTGGTTCAAGAAGCCAGCTCACCACCACCTTCTCAAAGGCATTAAGAGATTGGCAATAAATGCTGGCCTAGCCCACATCATTTCAACACACAAAAAAAAACTTGAAATATTTAGAATTTGTAAATGTATTAAATGGTTACTTCACAGTTACAGCTCATACTATTGCTGACTGTATTGCCCAAACTTGTAAAATTCATTCTATTCTCAGACAGTGACACTGTCAGGTCCTTGATGGTATTGCAGCCCCGTTACTGTATATGGAGAATGCATCATGCCTATACAGTGAGATATAATAAATATCTCTACATGTGAGGTTGTCTAAATTAATTTTAAAGTAACCAGATAAGGATGATAGTCAGTAAAAGCAGATCAAAGCATGATGAAATTGTACCAAAGAAATTAATGTCACACCACAGGAACTCAGGGATTGCCAGTTGTAAAAAGAATGGTCCATCGAGTTCACCATCTACCATCTTAGTAGAATACAACAATAATGGTGTTGTTGACTAATCAATCTTTATCCACTAGTTGACTAATCAATCTTTAGCCACTAGTTAACTAATCAATCTTTATCCACTAGTCTAAAGCAGACCTAGGCCTTGGCTGGGATTTTACCCAGGGCCCCTGGCTGAAAGGTTCGGGGCGAGACTACCTCTGCAGTCATTTAATGGCTGTCAGGCTGTTAATTGGCTCATGACAGGTCTTCTGCTCCCATCTGGGAGGAAGTCCCACCTCCTAGAGCTGCCGGCTAATCAAGTGGCCAGCAGCTCTCTAGTCCCAGCAGCCGCACTAGCTCTGGGGCAGCCCACATTGAGGAGGAGACAGGTCGCTGGGCATGCAGCTAAGTCCAGGATTCACCGGGACCAGGCTGGCAGGTCCCAGTGAAGTGGGGGGAGGGCCGGATTTGGCAGGCGGGGCGGGGGGGGGGTGGTGGACACGACGGGTGGAAGTTGAGACTAACTTGGGGGACCTCAACTGGGCAAAGGGTGCCCAAACTGAAGGGGCCCCAACCGCCACCAACCCTTAGGCCGCAAAAAGACCACCTCATGGTGTGGACAACTCTTGCTACTAGTTAAGTACCAGCCGTGGTGGGATGAGGCCCTTCAGTGGCCATTAACTGTTGTCACGTCACCCGATTTTACAGGAAAGTAGTTGAGGCCACAATCAGATCAGCTGTGATCTAATCAAATGGCAGAGCAGGCTCGAGGGGCCGAATGGCCCACACTTCCTCCTTATTTGTATGTTTGTATGTATGCTCCTGTGCCAACTCCCACCCCGCCTCCAGACCATGCCGAGTGTTGGGGGGGTGGCGGGGGGTGGTGGTGGTGGTGGGGAGGGGTGTGGTGTTGGGG
Organism: Cetorhinus maximus; assembly: GCF_964194155.1. NCBI lineage: Eukaryota > Metazoa > Chordata > Chondrichthyes > Lamniformes > Cetorhinidae > Cetorhinus > Cetorhinus maximus. The sequence continues at coordinate 49,489,553 of NC_135893.1, forward strand.
AGGAGGGAGGGGCGGGGGGTATGTGGGGAGCTGCAAACTTCCAACATGAGGTGAGGGGAACCACAGTGGCCAAGTCCTTTGGGAATAACAGGTCCACAGTCAGCTGTTTCTCCCAAGCATGCTGCACTCACCATACGTCAGGTCTCAGAACACGAATACACTGCATCCCAAAATATTATTTCCTGAAAGAAATCCATGTCATCTGTATTTGAATAAAGCTATCTGACTCTTTCCACCATCTTGCTAACAAGCCTATTCTATAGATTAAAATAGTTTCACAGATAATTTTTAAATTTACTGCCTTCAAGAGCCGGCTGTCTCCTCTAGTTCCACTGTTCTGGATAATCTGAAATAACTTGTATTAATTGAGACTAGCTAGCCCCTTTAGAAATCTAAAAACCATTAGTAATAAAGTCTTACATTTGGCACTCCTCCATCCCTGTGTCACAATTAGTCCTGGAACATTTCTACCTCACACTTTAAAAAAATTTAATTCACCATGAGAAAAACCATCTGTTATGGATATATTAAAACTCTTGTATTTAGTGTCAATTTAATACCTTCTTCCACTGACACCTTCCCATCACACATTGTGAGTAACATCCCTCGTGTTCTAACCCAGCATATTATCCGAGTCACTGTGAGCAACACCATGGAAAATCGGCTAATAACATCCACATCTATATGTCAGAAGTGCAGTGAGAGTTCTATGTGATGGATTGATTTCCCATTTGGTGATCCCTTTAGCGACGGGAATTCTGGAGGAACTGGAGCTGTAAATCGAAACGGTGGAGGAGAACATCGGGAGGGACAGCTGAGCAGTATGGGACTGATTGGGAGGGTGTCGGTGGAAGGGAATTAAGTATTTTTTTTAGTTGTACCTTTTGATGTTGCAGTAGTCACAGACCAGTGGTTAGGCTGCGTGTAAACAAAGTTACTGTGAAGACTACCAGTCAACACAGTCTAATTTTGGAAGTGCCTCCTCAAAGAGGTGTTTGTGGCTGAGAAGGCAGAGGACAAAAGCTGTAGCAAAAGCAAACCCCAGGCATCAGAACTGGAACCTTTACTAATATGGTGGGCGGTACATACAAAGTTTGTATGCACACAGCCTGGCAGCTGACATTGGACACAAAGATGCCTGTTTCACACTTATAAAATAGTCTGCAAACAAATTTCTCAGTAAATTTGCTTAAAAGATTGCGAGGATAATACTGCCATCTGTTGGTTAGGGCTCAATGTGGTAAACAATTAATTTGTACAATTATCAGCAAACTGTGTGGCCAAGCTCTAATACCAAGCTTCTAATGGCTCTGAGTGCTCGAGTCTATAATTCCCTTTTATATTCCCATGTTAGCTTTGCTGTACCACTGTTGCAGCACAGCTCCCAAAAAAAACTGCTCAATGCCATAAATGAAATGTTTTCATAGACTTCTTCAGTTAGGCAAAGGTGTGAACCTATTGCAAAAGGATGATATATAACAGTTATTGAAGAGGTAACAGTGGAGAAGATGATAACAAAACCCATCTGAGTAGGAATTGGTAATGGAAAGGGCAGCAATATAAAAATTAGTTACTGTTACTGACTTCTAACTCAAACTGAACCAGCAGATACTAAATACTATAGTGTCAGGAAGATATAATAATTTTCATAATGTTATTGGGAATTTATTGTACAGTAATAGTGGGGCCTGTGTCTGTGTGTTTGTGTGTGTGTGTGTGTGTGTGACTTAATTGAACAGCTGGTCCGAAGGCCTTAGGCAGAATTTTCCATGCCTGCTGCCAGTGGGCATGTTAGGTGGCGGGCGCAGACAATATGGTGCGATCGGTTTCACAACAGCAAGAAGGCAGGTCGCGATCGTTCACTCAGCCTGCCGACGGTGGGCCACATTCCCCACCAATGGTCATCAGGGAGCTCATTCTAATCCATCAGCATATCATTAAAAGGTCACCCCACCAGGCTCTTGGACCCCGGCCAGATCATCGGTCCAAGGCAGCGGGAAAGCACGTCGATGTGTTTCACAACAGCACACAGGCAACGTGCAACTGGTGGCCTTCACTCTGGGGTAACTGGAGGTGAGTGAACAGCATCGTTCTCCACAGCTCGCCAGGGTCGCCTGTTGCTTGGCAGGCTTCGGGGCGCCAGGGGGCCAGGGTGAAGTGCCGCGCTGCCACAGAGGTGATTGCTGTCAGGGGGCGGGGGTGAGGGGTCCAGGGGCAACTGCCACCCCTCCCACCCACCCCCGGCCCCCCGGCACAGACTGCGAATCCACGACCACTTTACTGGACCGCGGAGCAGTTGGACTGTACACGTTGTACAATCTCCTCGCCAACGCTGGCCATGGAGCAGTCACTGCTGGAGGCGCTCACAGCCCTTTGCAATCTCAGCATCCCGATGGGGATCTGTCTCCCCCATGTCGCAGGCTGACAAGGCAGCCATGCAGCTCACTCATCTGTGGCTATCCGAGGGGTGACCAGCACTCTCCAGGAAGTGTTAAGGGGCCATCACACAGGGCCAGGAAAGGTGCTAAGTACACCCATGCTAACCATGTCTCTCTCTCTTTCATGCCGCAGGACAACCACATCAGCAGCATGGATCCTAGCTGTATGCCTGTTGACCTACAGAGACCATAGAAGATGGAGGAGAGAGCGACTGAGGCTCCTGGCCACACAAAGGCAGGAACAGCAACCTCATGAAGAAGGGGCAGCAGGGGTTCCCATACACGCTGCCCAGGAGCGACAGTGAGTCGTGGCTGCTCGGCACCTAGCGACACCCAGGGTCTATAGACGCCACCTGCCATTCCTGCGGATGACTGAGAACCAGTGTCGCCAACAACTGCACATGTCTAGGGACCTGGTGGCTCACATCTGCCACTTACTGCAGGACTTGGCACCAAGGGGACATGGAGGGCATCCACTGCCAGTGGCTGTGAAAGTGAATGCGGCGCTCAATTTCTATGTCAGTGGCTCCTTTCAGGGCTCCACAGGTGACCTCTGTGGGATTTCACAATCCGCCACCCACAAATGCATCCATGAGGTTATGGATGCCATCTTTGCGAGGGCACACAACTTTGTGCATTTTGCCCAGGACCAGAAAAGCCAGGATGCAAGAGTGATTGGATTCGCCCGGATCTCGGGATTCCCACAGGTGCAGGGTGCGATTGACTGCACTCATGTGGCGCTCAGGTCTCCATCGCTACACATTATGGACTACATCAACTGCAAGGGATTCACTGAATGTGCAGCTGGTATGTTACCATCAGAAACGCATCCTGCAGGTCTGTGCATGGTTTCCAGGGAGTGTGCATGATGCCTACATCCCCAGTCAGTCCCAGATCCCTGGAATCTTCCAGGGTCCACAGAGGCTGCAGTGATGGCCCCTCGGGAGCAAGGACTACCCACAGAGGCCGTGGCTGATGACACCCATGCGGCGGCCTCAGACTGCAGCAGAGCGACTGTATAATGAGGCTCATGCAGCAGCTCGCAAATTGTTGGGGCAAACCATCGGGATGCTGAAAACAAAGTTCTGTTGCCTGGACCGGTCTGGTGGAGCCCTGCAATACAGTTCACAGAGGGTGTCACGCATTGTCGTCATCTGCTGCGCCCCTTACAACCTGGCGCTGCAACGGGGAGAGGAGCTGGATGAGGAGGAGATGGAGGAGGTGTGAATCTCCTCCAAAAAGGAGGACGTCGATGGGGATGAGGCTGAGGAGGTTCTCGGAGGCGACAATGACAGGGATGAGGCCCGAGCATGTGCTAGATGAGGCAGGCACCCTCGGGAGGCCCTCATTGCTGCTAGATTTGTGGAGGATGATGACGACATGCGGTGAGGTGACCCTATAGATCCTCACGTTGCATTTCTGAACATTTGACTCCAGTCAGGCTTATGGCAGCACAAATACCCTCTGTGATAATGCTCCTGTCATGGAGACGCAGTGGAGGCCCTAATAGTCGCTCGATCGCAGGAGGATGATGACGACATGCAGTGAGGACACTCCATAGATCTTCATATTGCCTCTGAGAATGTCTGATTCCTGTCTGGCCGAGGGCAGCTTGCTTGCGCTCTGTGATCAGGGTCATATCATAGAGACGCAGCCATGAAACTTTAGAAGCATCTGATTCTTTGTCCGCCTTCAGCACCTGAACCCTTCAGCAGCACAGCGTCACTGGTCACAGATGCTGAAGAGATGGGAGCCAGCCCCACCTTAAAGGTGCTGTGAGCACACAGAGAGAATGACGGAACTCTGTGGCGCCTGCCCACTACATTCTGGCAGCAATGACCAGCACCATCGAGGTGCAGCCATCAGTAATGTATCCAGTGAGTGTGAGGCTGGACCATCACTTTGGTCTGAAGGCTGCACACTGCACAGGGAAGAGACCCTGGACCGAGACACCTGCCTTTATCTTGTGCAGGAACCAAGGTTTCACATCTGAGTGACATGAACACTGCTCATCAGAACAAGGAGCCATAGGCAGGGAGACATTCTTTGGAATTTATTTACAATAGTGAACATTATGTACAAGTGATTAACACCCGTGCCCAGGCTGTGCAACTGGTGTCAGCTGTGGCTCAGTTCATAGCACCCTCGCCTTTGAATCAGAGGGTTGTGGGTTCATGTCCCACTCCCGGAAACCAAGAACTGTGATTGTACCCGAAAGAGTTGCATCTTCCTGATTGGACACAGGTGCAGCTCGTTGCTGCTGCCTGTGTTGCTGCATGCTGTGGTTGTGTTGCTGCGTGCTGTGGTTGTGTTGCTGTGTGCTGCGGTTGTGTTGCTGCGTGTGTGGTTGTGTTGCTGCGTGTGTTGCTGTGTGTTGCGGTTGTGTTGCTGCATGTGTTGCTGCCTGTGTTGCTGTGTGCTGTAGTTGTGTTGCTGCGTGTGTTGCTGTGTGCTGTGGTTGTGTTGCTGCCTGTGTTTCTGCGTGTGTTGCTGCGTGTGTTGCTGTGTGCTGCGGTTGTGTTGCTGCCTGTGTTGCTGCGTGCTGTGGTTGTGTTGCTGCATGTGTTGCTGCCTGTGTTGCTGCGTGTGTTGCTGTGTGCTGCGGTTATGTTGCTGCCTGTGTTGCTGCGTGTGTTGCTGTGTGTGTTGCTGTGTGCTATAGTTGTGTTGCTGCGTGTGTTGTAGTGTGCTGTGGTTGTGTTGCTGCCTGTGTTGCTGCGTGTGTTGCTGTGTGCTGCGGTTGTGTTGCTGCCTGTGTTGCTGCGTGTGTTGCTGCCTGTGTTGCAGCGTGCTGCGGTTGTGTTGCTGCCTGTGTTGCTGCCTGTGTTGCTGCGTGCTGTGGTTGTGTTGCAGCGTGTGTTGCTGCGTGTGTTGCTGTGTGCTGCAGTTGTGTTGCTGCCTGTGTTGCTGTGGTTGTGTTGCTGCATGTGTTGCTGCGTGTGTTGCTGCGTGCTGCGGTTGTGTTGCTACCTGTGTTGCTGCCTGTGTTGCTGCCTGTGTTGCTGCATGTGTTGTTGCGTGCTGCGGTTGTGTTGCTGCATGTGTTGCTGCCTGTGTTGCTGCCTGTGTTGCTGCGTGCTGTGGTTGTGTTGCTGCCTGTGTTGCTGCGTGCTGTGGTTGTGTTGCTGCGTGTGTTGCTGCCTGTGTTGCTGCATGCTGTGGTTGTGTTGCTGCCTGTGTTGCTGCCTGTGTTGCTGCATGCTGTGGTTGTGTTGCTGCGTGTGTTGCTGCCTGTGTTGCTGCGTGCTGTGGTTGTGTTGCTGCCTGTGTTGCTGCCTGTGTTGCTGCATGCTGTGGTTGTGTTGCTGCGTGTGTTGCTGTGTGCTGTGGTTGTGTTGCTGCGTGTGTTGCTGCCTGTGTTGCTGTGGTTGTGTTGCTGCATGTGTTGCTGCATGTGTTGCTGCGTGTGTTGCTGTGGTTGTGTTGCTGCCTGTGTTGCTGCCTGTGTTGCTGCCTGTGTTGCTGCATGTGTTGTTGCGTGCTGCGGTTGTGTTGCTGCATGTGTTGCTGCCTGTGTTGCTGCCTGTGTTGCTGCGTGCTGTGGTTGTGTTGCTGCCTGTGTTGCTGCCTGTGTTGCTGCGTGCTGTGGTTGTGTTGCTGCGTGTGTTGCTGCCTGTGTTGCTGCATGCTGTGGTTGTGTTGCTGCCTGTGTTGCTGCCTGTGTTGCTGCATGCTGTGGTTGTGTTGCTGCCTGTGTTGCTGCCTGTGTTGCTGCGTGCTGTGGTTGTGTTGCTGCCTGTGTTGCTGCCTGTGTTGCTGCATGCTGTGGTTGTGTTGCTGCGTGTGTTGCTGTGTGCTGTGGTTGTGTTGCTGCGTGTGTTGCTGCCTGTGTTGCTGTGGTTGTGTTGCTGCATGTGTTGCTGCATGTGTTGCTGCGTGTGTTGCTGTGGTTGTGTTGCTGCCTGTGTTGCTGCCTGTGTTGCTGTGGTTGTGTTGCTGCGGTTGTGTTGCTGCGTGTGTTGCTGCCTGTGTTGCTGCATGTGTTGCTGCGTGTGTTGCTGTGGTTGTGTTGCTGCCTGTGTTGCTGCCTGTGTTGCTGTGGTTGTGTTGCTGCGGTTGTGTTGCTGCGTGTGTTGCTGCGTGTGTTGCTGCCTGTGTTGCTGCCTGTGTTGCTGCCTATGTTGCTGCATGTGTTGCTGCAGTTGATCCTGCTCTTGCTGCTATTGAGTTATTGCTGCCTTTTGAATCCTGCTGTGGGGAATGTTGGGCCTGGAGCCACGTGGATCTGCTGCTGCCCAGGTCTGTGGGGAGTGTGGACTGTGGACTATTGCTACTCAGGTCTGTGGGGAGTGTGGACTGTGGACTATTGCTGCCCAGGTCTGTGGGGAGTGTGGACTGTGGACTAATGCTGCCCAGGTCTGTAGGGAGTGTGGGCTGTGGACTATTGCTACCCAGGTCTGTGGGGAGTGTGGACTGTGGACTATTGCTGCCCAGGTCTGTGGGGAGTGTGGACTGTGGACTATTGCTACCCAGGACTGTGGGGAGTGTGGACTGTGGACTATTGCTGCCCAGGACTGTGGGGAGTGTGGACTGTGGACTATTGCTACTCAGGTCTGTGGGGAATGTGGACTGTGGATAATTGCTACCCAGGTCTGTAGGGAGTGTGGGCTGTGGACTATTGCTGCCCAGGTCTGTGGGGAGTGTGGACTGTGGACTATTGCTACCCAGGTCTGTGGGGAGTGTGGACTGTGGACTATTGCTGCCCAGGTCTGTGGGGAGTGTGGACTGTGGACTATTGCTACCCAGGTCTGTGAGGAGTGTGGAACCCGGACCCCTGTGGAACTGCTGCTGCCTTGGGCCGTGGGGAGGCTGGGACTGATTTCTGTCGAGCTCCCTTTGGCTGCTGCATTGTACAACTCTGTCTCCCAGAGAACCTGCTACTGCTTACCTGGAGGGCAGGGGCCTGAAACCTGCCTGGGGCCTGTGGCCTCCATCTCAGACAGAGGGAGAAGTGAGAGCGAAGAGATGAAGGCAGGGAGGGACTGCACTGTAAGACACCCTGTACTGAGGCCACCGCCCCCACCATCTCCCCCAACCTGGTGGCACCCACCCACCCCAACGCCTTCGCTGTCCTTCCTCATGTGCTTCCCCTCCCTTTCTCTGTCTGCCCCTCTTCCGCGGCTACATTTGCAGCAAGGTGTCCCTGGAGAGGGAGCACGTGGTTTCTGCCGGCACCATCGAGGCCTCCCGTGCTCAGTGGGCACTGTGGGGTCTGGGGTGTTTTATTGACACCTTTAGTCACATTTTGATTTAATGTTTGTAAGTTTCCTTTGCATTTTGTCTTTTGTTTTTGCACTTTTCCTTTAAGGGGCTGCCTTTTACTTTGTTCCTGATTTTGTTAATTTAGTTTATTTGTTTTGTAACAAAATAGTTACTTTTACTTAACTTTCCTAACCCTGCTGCTATGTCTTGTTGCTCCCTGGACATCCACAGTGGAGGTGGGGGCAGCCTGCTGACTGCTACGCCCTGTCTGTGATGACTTTCGAGGGCGTCCTGTGGAGGGCCAAGACTTGGAGGGCCCCGGCTTCGGGGTCTTGCTGTGTGGCAGTGGCATCCTCCTCGGCTTGTGGGGCTGGAGCTGCTGTGGTCACAGGAAGAGGGGAGTCAGATTGGCCGGACACTCTCAGAGTCACCTGGATGGATGGGCCCGGAGTGTGCACCTGCTGATCCTTTTCCCTGTGGGTGCCCAAGGGCCCCAGGCTGACTCCTTAAGGAACAGGGGTAGCTGGAGTGAGATTGAGCGAAGTCCTAGACCAAGACCTCCATGGCGGCCGCTATGTTGACCTCGGTGCGTTGCCATGCCAGCGCTATCACCTCAGCCTGAAGGCAGATGGACTCCTCCATCGTGCCTTGCAATCTGAGGAGTCCAGCGGACATCCCTTCCTGATGTTCCCGAGCTTGTCATTGCAGCTCCAGCAACTGTGACATGACCAAGTCCAGAGGCTCATCATCCGACTTGGATTCAGCAGATTTATGGCCTCCAGCCGTCCTCCGAGTGTCGGACACCTGGGAGGTCCCTGCCGCTGCCTGCTGTGGATCAGAAAGTGCGATGTGCTCACCAGATTGTGATCCCGAGGCTATTCTAAAGCTAGGTCCCACAGAAGTGTGTGTCTCTGCGCTGGTGGAGGGTGTGGGTGAGCGCTGCGACGGGACTTTAGGGAGGGTGCCTCCAGATCCCTCTAAAGAGGTTTCTTTAGAGCTTGATTGGAGGCCCTGGGCATGGACTTTGTTGGCTGTTTGGCAGATGTATCTGTGAAAGCAAGGGGAGATAATTAGTGCATGGCAGTGGCCTATGAAACAGGGCACAGCATGGTTGTCTGATGGATGTTGCACTGCTGGATCTTCACTTGGTAGAGCACTGTGGATCTCACCGTCAGCACAGGACCAGTCCAGATCATGGCAGGCCAGCTGGATGGCTCTGTTTTCAAAGTCCATGGGGACCTTGATATCGGGAATTCTGCCACTGGTCTGTGACATCTCTCTTTTGTTGTGTGCATGGATAGAGATGGAGGTAGAGTAAGCAAGACGCCTGCCAGGCCAGATAATAAGTATGCCTGGCCTGTCTGGTTGGTGATTGGTCTTATGGATGGGATGAGGACAATGACGGTGTGTGTGAGAGAGTGAATGGTGGTGTCCCTTGAACTGGCAGTGAGTAACGGCCCTTGTGGATGTGTGATTGGTTTGTGAGTGTGTAAATTGAGAGTGATGAGAAGAGTGACTTACCCTGGTGGAACGGAGGAGATCATTCATCCTCTTGCAGCACTGGGTGGCTGTCCTCTTCTGAAGGACGTTGACGCTGAACACCTCTACCCATCCTGCGACCAGAGCTGGGGTACAGGACATCTCGGTGGGGCTCCACAGCATTCAGCAGTCACTCGAGGAACCCATCGTTGAAGCGGGGAGCTGCAGTCTTTTTTTCTTTGCTGGACATTTCTTCCATGCAGCAGTGGTGAGCACTGAGGTGTGTGCTTGTGGCTGGACTTTAAACATGGCAATCGGCGTGATGTGGCAGTGGGGTGATGGCCGGCGGGTGAATGAAAGCCCACCTGCCATGGAAACGGCATTTTTCCAGGAGAGCATAAATAATGAGGTGGGTTTGGGATGATACAGCATGAAAGCCCACCTTCGCAGTCAGCGGGTAAAGTGCCGTTTTACCCGCCCACTGCCGCACTTGGTGCAAATCTGGGATGTAAGAAAAGAAGCTAAGTTTGAAAAGCTAAATAGGTAAATATGGTTGAAGTTTTAGAATGTGAGGTGTAAAGGGAAAATTTGTATTTTTAGATAAACCAAAGCAATATGAATTTCAAAAGAAGTGGTGAAATGTTACACTTAGCCAGAAGAAGCCAAGCAGCGTGTTTACTTTTCCCAAAGCGTACTGATAAAATTGGTGCTACAAAATACTTTTATTATTAGAAAGGTAAAGTCCAAAGATGTATTGAAACAATCGGATTTACATTAAAAAGGGGGAAACCTGTATAAAGGAGATGAGGTTATGTGTAAGGGAAGGAACTCTAACATCTAACAAGTGTGAAAAGCCTCAAGCCTCTGTGCTCAAATTGCTATCTACAAGAACTGATGTTAAGAAACCTAACTTTGAACATCCCTGTCCAGGGTATTATGTGTTGCTTTGCCTGGGTCTGTTAAAATCTATTTTGCTTTTACTGTTGCCTTAACGGAGGTGTAACTAGATTAATTAGGGAAGCTAGGAGTTATTATAGTAGAAATTTGTAGACGGATGTATGTGTTTAAAGTTATTTCTTTTATTAATACATGTTTAATTTAGTTCTGTAAAAACTCTCAAAGATTCACTGGCTTTATTACTATTGAATTCAAGGCACACATCTCGAAATAAATGTACAAATTGAAAAACAGTTGTGACAATTGTTTCAAGTTTCCCTCTGGGATTTGAGCAGCTCAGCATTACCATCTGCTATGTCATAACAATGGCTAAGGAAGGCTGCACAGAAATCTTAATGTGAGAAATGTGAGAGGCTTCTATGTTCCAGATATAATGTGGTTGGATCAAATAGAACCAAGGTTGTTATATCTTTTTCTCTTCTTTCACGAATGTGAATATCGCTGGCTATGCCAGCATTTATTGCCCATCGCTAATTGCCCTTGAGAAGGTGGTGGTGAGCCATCTTCTGGAACCGCTGCAGTCCATCTTGTGTAGGTACACCCACAGTGCTGTTAGGGAGGGAGTTCCAGGATTTTGACCCAGCGACAGTGAAGGAACGGTAATATATTTCCAAGTCAGAGTGGTGAGTAGCTTGGAGGGGAACTTGCAAGTGGTGGTCTTCCAATGCATCAGCTGCCCTTGTCCTTCTAGGTGGTAGTGGTCGTGGGTTTGGAAGGTGCTGTCTTAGGATCCTTGGTGAGTTCCTGCAGTTCAAGTTGTAGATGGTACACACTATTGCCACTGTGTGTCGGTGGTGGAGGGAGTGAATGTTTAAGCTGGAGAATGGGGTTCTGATCAAGCAGACTACTTTGTCCTGGATGACGTTAAGCTTCTTGAGTTTTACTGGAGTTGCACTCATCCAGGCTAGTAGAGAGTATTCCATCACACTCCTGACTTGTGCCTTGTAGATGGCGGACAAGTTTTGGGGTGTCAGGAGGTGAGTTACTCACCACAGAATTCCCAGCTTCTGACCCGCTCTTGTAGCCGTAGCATTTATATGGCTGGTCCAGTTTACTTTCTGATCAATGGTATCCCCCAGGATGTTGATGGTGTTTTGCTAGATTCAAAATAGCCAATTGGTGAAGCATAGAACTGGAGCCAACCTTTATTCAGTCTAACATTTATCTGCAAAGTGAAACAGTGCAAGCATACACCTCCTAACTCAGTTTCAGTAAGTGTCTCTTTCTCTGTGCTCAAGTGAAACCCCAATTAATACCGCCTACCTGCACAGAATTAAACAAATTGATATACAATTAACAAGGGTGAAATCATCTCCTTGAGCTAATGAATAACTATTCCATGATCTGATATGTGAAGTGAGGTACTGTACTAGAGTAGCTGTTCGGATTTTGTATTTCGTTGTCCCCTGGAAATGATGGATAAAAAAATGGTGGGTTAGCGTTTGGACTCCAGTAAAGTTAGATTCAATCATGGATGGACTGGTCATATGGCAAAGCAGGAAATTTCCTATAGCACTGTATTATCCATTCCCTCTTTATCCACGGGAACACTAAAGTTCCTGTTGTAGGTCTCAATATGCCAGATTTAATCTCTGCCAAGTTTGTATGAACGGCCCAGATCATTATTGGGGCAGGATTTTCAAGCGGGTAGGGAGGCCCCAAAAGCTTGCATGCTTTTTTTTTTAACAGGACCCCTATTTGGAAGCCAGTCAGAACGACAAGCTTGATTCCCTACCTCCCTAAAAGTGCAGAAGAGGCTGCAGCCCAATAAGTTTGTGTGGCTAAGATGGAGGTCGTGAGGGGGGAGTGGATAGAGGCTGGTTTGTAGGGTCAGAGGCTGATGACGGGAGGTGGAGATAGATTGCAGCAGAGTTAGCAGGGTCGGAGGATGGCCAGTGATTGAGCAGTGGGGGACCAATTGTTAGAGAGGCAGGTTTCTGATTGTGTGGGGGTAGGTGTTGATCTCAGTGGAGATCTGATAGATGGGGGAGAGGGGGCGTTTGGTCACTGGGAGGGTCACAGGTTAGCTTGCAGGTGGGGAGCCGGATGAAAGCACTCCTGCTCCTCCAGGCCCACAAGCAGTGCTGGAAAGACACTTCTCCTTCCACGCTGTAGTCCTCACCACTCCTTAGTGCCAGGTTTCCCACGGCCTAGAAAACCCAGTCATCTGGGCTTAAATTTAAAATGAAGACTAAAGCTGAGACCCACATCCTGGGAATGGGTTTTGTTGCCACACCTTCATTCCACCTCTGTTAAAACTGGAAATGGTTGGGATGAGGTCGGTTGAGTTCAGCTTTGAGATGTAAAAAAAAATTAGGTTCCAACTCATCTGTTGTGGGTATTAAAATTCCCCTCAATAGGAGAGCTCAGGATATGAGTAAGAAGATAAATAGGTAAGATTTATAAGTAAAAAACATAAGAACTAGGAGCAGGAGTAGGCAATTCAGCCCCTAGAGCCTGCCCTGCCATTCAATGCGATCGTGGCTGATCTCATTTCGGCCTCAACTCCAATTTCCCGCCCTCTCCCCATAACCTTTCAACCCGTTACGAATTAAAAATCTATCTATCTCCTCCTTAAATTTAGCATTCACTGCACTCTGAGGTAGTGAATTCCACAGATTCACGACCCTTTGAAAAAAGTAATTACTCCTCATTTCTGATTTAAATCTACCACCCCTTAGCCTAAAACTATGGCCTCTTGTTCTAGAATGCCCCACAAGGGGAAACATCCGCTCCACGTCTACTTTGTCTATCCCCTTTAGCATCTTATATACCTCAATTAGATCTCTCATCCTTCTAAACTCTAGCAGTTATAGGCCTAAACTGCTCAATCTCTCCTCATAAGACAAGCCCCGCATCTCTGGAATCAATCTAGTGAACCTCCTCTGAACCGCCTCCAATGCAATTTCATCCTTCCTCAAGTAAAGGGATCAAAACTGTGCACAGTACTCCAGGTGCAGTCTCACCAATGCCTTGTACAGTTGCAACACTTCCCTATTTTTATATTCTATTCCTTTAGCAATAAATGCCAAAATTCCATTTGCCTTCCTTATTACCTGCTGTACCTGCATACTAGCTTTCAGCGATTCATGCACGAGGACACTCAGATCCCTCTGTACTGAAGCATTCTGAAGTTTCTCTCCATTTAAATAATCAGTCGCCTTTTTATTCTTCCGACCAAAATGGATAACCTCATACTTTTCCACGTTAAACTCCTTCTGCCAAATTTTGGCCCATTCACCTAACCTGTCCACATCCATTTGTAAATTTTTTATTTCTTCATTGCAACTTACTTTCCCACCTATTTTGGTGTCATCTGCAAATTTAGCTATAGTACCTTCTATCCCTGAATCCAAGGCCAGGATTTCCCGGTCGGCAAGCAGGGGGCGGGGCCCACTCACCAACCCGTAAAATGATGCGCGGAGACGTCGGGCGGAACTCCTGACATCACCACGCCTCATTTCAATTTTCAGGTCGGTGGGGGCTCAGCCAAATCAGCTGTGCACCCGCCGACCTGTCAATGGCCAATTGAGGCCACTGAGAAAGTAACTAATGTGATTCATGGGTCTGCCTGTCCAACCTTAAGGTTGGCAGGCAGGCCGGGAACCCTGGCGGGCATTGGAAAAAATGGATGAGGTTCATGTAGGTTTTTAAAAATTTAATAAAAGTGTATTTAAAAGTGATGGACATGTCCCAACTCACGTGACAGTGTCACATGAGGGGACATGTCAGGGAAATTTTTTTTTTTATTTTTAAGATTTTTTATTGTGGAGCCGATCTCCCTGAGGCAGCAGTTAGCCTCAGGGAGATGAGTGTGCACTCTGGGCTGAGGGAACCCCCCCCCCCGCCCCACCCGCACAGGGAACGCATAGTGCTTCCTTGCAGATGTCACGTTGGACGGGCTTTAATTGGCCCGCCCACGTAAAATGGCAGCGCGCCCCAATCAGGGGTGCCAATTGGAGGCACGCCTCCACGCGCCCGCTCCTGAACTTCCCCCCTCCCCCCGACAGGGAGAAAATTCCGCCCCAAGTGATTAATATAGATTGTAAATAGTTGGGGCCCAAGGACTGAACCCTGTGGCACCCCACTAGTTACAGGTTGCCATCCAGAAAAAGACCCATTTATCCCAGCTCTCTGCTTTCTGTTGGTTAGCCAATCCTCTATCCAAGCTAATATATTACCCCTAACTCCGCCTGATCTTATCTTGTGTATTAATCTTTTGTGCGGCACCTTATCAAAGGCCTTCAGGAAGTCCAGACATATGACATCTACAGAATCCCCATTATCCACTTTGCCTGTCACATCTTCAAAGAACTCTAGCAAATTAGTCAAACACGATTTACTCTCCGTAAAACCATGCTGACTCTGATGGATTGTATTTTGACTTTCCAAACGCCCCATTACTACTTCCTTAATAGTGGATTCCAACAATTTCCCAGCGATTTACACCTAGAAAAATAGAACAGAACCAAATGAAAGAAATTCCAGTTAGCTGCCAGCCAGTGAAGGAGAGAGGTTGGAAAATGATGGTGTAGTCAACTGTGTCCAAAGGCTGCAGATACATCAAGAAGGATGAGGAGTGATGGCGCATCACAGACCCAGTCAAAGATGTTGTGACGATTTTAATTTCCTTTGGACTCTTTGAATAATTTCCCTCGTATATTCCCATGAAATGGAAAGGTTAAAACTGGAAAGAAATTGAATAAAGGAGCTTAAAACCTATCTATATCTATTATAGCTAAAACATTGTGTTTGTGCACAGTTTCCATCCCATCATTTATATGGCTGGTCCATATAAATTCAGAATGCTTTTCTGTCAATAATTCGAGTAAGTCTTTACAATGGAGATCCTGTTGATGAGCTGAATTTTTGGGCTCTGCCAAGAGCTGGACGGGCTTGAAAATACTGGCACCAGTTGGCATGCAAGTTTCCTGAAGCTGTTTGCAGAGTCAGCCATTTTAGCAGCAGCAGGAAAGGAGTTGGCAGGGTTATGCCTCTCCCTGCCCACCCCACACAGCGGGTAGCTGATTAGGCTCATTAAGAGCCTTGTTAAATTGAATTAAAGTCCACCTCCAGTTTCTTGCATGGCCGGGGCCTATTTAAGTGCCTGGAGGGGGAAAACTGGCAGCAGGCCCATTGGGTGGGGGGGGAAGGGGGAGCGGGGGCGGGTGTAGAGCTCCAGGCTGGTAGGGTGGCCCTTACTGCCCTGCCAGGGTGCAAAAGCATCCACAGGCCACTCTGCAGACAGCACTCCCCAGCCAGCACCACGCCCCACCCAACTCCACAGTGGTGACCTGGCTATAAGAACGATTTTTTAAATTAAGATTTAAGAAAAGTTGGGGAGAGGGCGCCTCCATTTTGAAGTGCCCTCTCTCTTACTTACTTGCTCTCACAGCCAGCTGCTCCTCTAAACCTGGAAGGCTTTGATTGGCCCTTCAGCTTCAAGAGCCTGCCCACCATCCTTAGTTGGACATAGAACCTGTCTCCAAGCCAAAGAAGGAGCCTCTCTAATAAAATCCTAATTAACCACCATTTCCAATCCCAATGCATCCGTCTGGGGGCGGGTTCAGCGCTCAGAAATGATCTCAACCTCTGTTTGAAAGCAAAATACTGCAGATGCTGGAAATCAGAAATATAAACAGAAAATGCTGGAAAACCTCAGCAGGTCTGGCAGCATCGATGGAGAGAGAAAACAGAGTTAATGTTTCAATTCCAATATGAGTTCTGAAGAAGAGTCATATTGGACTCAGAATGTCAACCCTGCTTCTCTCTCCATAGATGCTGCCAGACCTGCTGTGCTTTTCCAACACTTTCTGTTTATATTCCTGACTCTTGTTTCCTGTTCCCCTGTAATGACTCAATGGAACGGACAAGTTTCAACAAGAAACAGATAAACTTTATTACAGAGAGTTTCAAGTGCTACATGCTCGATCAGGACTCTCGTCAGGAAGCCCCACCCCCCAGATTGTCCACACTTAAGGTTCATTGGTCAGAGCCTCCCAGAGCATCACGTGATCCCTGATAGACAGCATGAGAGGCTATACCTTCAGTAACTACATTTCCTCCCCCTTTAGTTTTTTACAATTTCTATTTGCAGGGAAACATTTGAATATCCAACAACATATACATATATACAACTTCAGGTGATTAAAGATCACGTCTCTGAGGTGCTCTCATTATGTGGCTAGAGCAGCGTAGCTCTACCACTTGAGGTTCCTCAACAGGATTGACAGGATCTGGAATTGCAGCATGAGACACATCATTAGAAAGTGGCAGTTCTGGGTTTGGTAACTCTACAGAGACATCAGGCATGTCTATTCTAGGGTGATCTGTCACCTCAGGAATTGACAGTTTGATGTTAATCACAGGCAGAATAGTTGGTTGTTGGAATGTCTCTCTAGCACGAATGCGATCTATGTGCTTACCAATGATTCTATCTTCCATTTGTACTTGGAAAAATAATGGACCAGTCTCTGAGACAATGGTTCCAGGAACCGAACAAGGTCCGCTTCCGAAATTTTGCATGAATACAGTATCACCTACACTGTGCGAGCTTTGCTATGTATATTGTGATTCAATTTTTGATTACTCTGATTCTGCTTATCTTCCCCACTAAATCTGGAAACACCAGGCTTAACCGTGTACCTAGGCAGCATTTCATCAATAATTCGGACAGTGCTGAATGTGGTGTTGTATGATAACTGAGAAGAAAGCGGGAAAGTCAAGATTCTAGAGTACTTTCTGATAACCTTTCACACAACTTCTTGATAATTGCACTCGATGTTAGCAATTTGACTTCATATGCATCCATCCATTTAGAATGTGCATCTACAATCAACAAAAACATGGTACCTAAGAATGGTCCTAGATAATCGATATGTAGCCTAACTCAGAGTCGACCAGGCCACTTCCGCAGATGCAGTGGAGCTGAAACAGGCAACTTCTGTTGTTGCTGACACTGGAGACAGTGCTTGACCATGCTTTCAATGTCACTGTCAATGCCTGGCCACCCGACATAGCTTTGCACAAGCATCTTCATCTATGATATGCCTGCATGTGCACTGTGAAGCTCTGTCAGGAGTGGTTCTCTACCTTGTAATGGGACGACAATTCTTGATCTCCACAACAAAATTCCAACTTGACAGCTTAGCTCTGTGTTTCTGGCATAGAATGGTCTTAAATCTTCAGATACAGGCGAATTTGGCCATCCTTGCAAAACAAAGTCACTGATTTTCGACAACATTGGATCTCTGTTCGTCCAATTTCTAATTTGATTCACACAGGTGAAGAATCCAAGAAATTCAGTACAACCACAACTCATTGTGGAATAGGAGCATGTACAATGCTATCTGGTAATGGGAGACGACTGAGTGTGTCCACATTTGCAATGTGTAAGCCAGGACGGTACATAAAAGTATACTCATATACAGATAATATCAAAGCCCATCATTATATTCTTGCTGATGCTATTGGCAGAATAGCCTTATCCTCACTGAATAACCTCATTAATGGTTTATGGTACGACACAATGGTGAAATGTCGTCCATGCAGGTACTGGTGGAATTTCTTCACTCTGAATACCACCGATAAACCTTCCTTTTCTAGTTGGGAATAAGCCTTCTCAGTTGTGGAGAGGGTTCTCGAGACATAGCCCATGGGCCTTTCTGATCCATTTTCCATTCTATGTGATAACACAGCTTCTACACCATAAGGAGAGGCATCACATGTTAACACCAACTCTTTCGATGGGTCGTAGTGTACCAATAAACACAACAAATGTAACAGTTTCTTTACTTTCACAAAGGCTCTTCCAGTTGTGAATGTCATGACCAATGGTGATTCTTTTTTAACAACAAGTCTAATGATGCTAATAAAGTTGATGAGTTAGGCAAGAAGCGGCTACAGTAGTTGATCATACCCGGGAAGGACTTCAGTTCTGTTACATTGGATGTTGATGGTGCAACTTTTATTGCCCAAACTTTCTCTTCTACCAGATGCAAACCTATGGCTTCCACCCTGTCACCCAGGTGAGTAACTTCTCATAAAAACAAAAAGCTAAAAGCTACTGCGGATGCTGGAAATCCAAAAGAGTAACTTCTCATGCTTGAAATGTGCATTTTTCTTTCTTTAAGCGTACTCCGGCTTCCATGAACCTTCTTAGCATCTCCTCCAGGTTGGCCAAGTGTTTGGTCTTGGTTGGCCCTGTGATCAAAACATCATCTAGGTATACTCCCACTCGGGGATGTCCTTGCAAAAGACTCTCCATTGTTCTCTGGAAGATAGCGCCTGCAGACGACACTCCAAAGGGTAGGCGAGTGCACTGATAAAGACCCTTGTGTGTGTTAATAGTCACATATTCTCTCAATGTGCTATCCAGTTCTAAATGTTGATAGGCGGGGCTCATATCAAATTTTGTATAGGACTTGCTTCCAGCCAGCTTTGTATATAAGTCATCTATCCTTTGGAATGGGGTACTTGTCTAGTTTTGTCTTATTATGGTCAATTTATGGTTCCCACAAATGCATATGGTTTGGTCAGGCTTAACCACTGGAATAATGTGTACTGTCCATTCCGAGAATTGGACTGTTTGGATAATGCCCAGCTTTTCTAAATGGCACTGTTTCTTCTCCTTCAATGCATAAGGCACAGGTCTGGTCTTAAAGAAATGTAGTGTCGCCTGAGGATCCAATATATCTTGGCCTGCACGTTTTTTAATTTCCCTAATTCATAGCAAAATAGCATGTCGTATTTCCTTAGCAGTTCAGGAACTCCTCCTGTTTTCAGGTGAAATATCTCAGGCTCGGCCTAAAAGACTGGGTCCTTGTCCTTTCACTATTATCACAGGTAGCTGGGCTATCTGTTACCTTTAAGACACTGGTATTGTGGCGATGTCCTTTACCTGAATAGATTCTCCAGGGTATGTCTTTAATTTAGTGGTTGTCTGCTCCAGGTTTATTGGCTGTCTACCTTCATTAATGTATTTGAAAGTGTGCTCTCCCACCGCTGTAGTTGAGGCACTTGTATCTACCTCCATTATTAGTGGCTTCTCATTAACTTGGAATGTGACAGTGATAGGTTCGGTTTTCACAGCGGTGATGTTATACAGGGAATAAATGTCGGTGTTGGCAGCTTCAGGTTCTGCTGTATTTTTTAATTCAATCATGTTGGTTTGCTGCTTTATGGATGGTTTTGACTTTGCCCTGCCTTGCCACACTACATGACCTTTCTTATGGCAGTAATGGGGCATTCTGCCTCCTTGAATTTACAGGTGTCCAGTCTGTGGTCACCTCCACATTTATAACAACTTAATCTTGGAGTTGTTGCTGAAATGTTCCTACTCGGTCTTTTCATGGTTCTAGCAACGGACATTGCCTCTCGCTTCACTGCTGTGTGTCTAGTTTTCGCGCCACGCCCGGCGGCAGCTTCCCGCCCCACATGAAGAACAGCGCCATGTTGTATGTGTTGCAAAGCCTGTAAATCTCTCACAGCACTTTCCATGGTGACCCCTGATGGACAGCAGGAGAGGCTATACCTTCAGGGACTACACCCCCTGCCCTGCTCCATCACCGCGCCCCCACCGCCTCCCTCAACCACCCTATGGAAAATCCAGCCACTACCTCTGGCAATGTTGGGCTGTAACAATTCAGGCCTCCAGCCAGTGGATGGTGCTGTGGCAGCTAATTGGTCCATCTCCCAGTAGCTCAGATTCTCCTCTCCCCTGTCCCTGTCTCTTCTGGAGTGCTCCATTTCTGAAATTAATTTTGTCAATGATTTTTAATATTGTTTATCTATATTTTTCTCCTTTATCTTATCCTATTAATGTTTACCTGGGACTCTAATCTTCATCTGCATTTGTCCTTCAAATGGTAAGGGCAATGTTACCCGATGCTGCTTAAAAAGAGAATGATATTTAGTTTGAATTTTGTTGATGGAAAGAGTTGAGCAGGTGCTTCTAATAAACTGGCTATTGGGGCACGGGCATATCATTGGGTCAACTGATTTTAGAACTTTTCTGATGAAAGGTCATCGACCTGAAACTTTAACTCTGCTTCTCTCTCTAGAGGCACTACTTAACCTGCTGAGTATTTCCAGCATTTTCAGCCATTATTTCAGATTTCCAGGATCTGAAGTATTTTGATATTATTTTAGCGTGCTGGTGTATATTTCTATTTATCCTAATCTCTATCTGTACCAGTCTGAAGATTCAATGGTGCTCTAGAGATGTGTATCTAAGGTCTAAAATTTCAACTTAAATTGTGCCCTTTATTCATTTCACAAGTCTGTTCATTAAAACACTCTTGAGAAAGACTACGCCATCTTCAGTAAGGTTTCATTTTTTTTTCAAAGAAAAGTACAGCACAGGAACAGGTCCTTCGGCCCTCCAAGCCTGCGCCGATCATATTGCCCGTCAAACTAAAACATTTTGCACTTCCGGGGTCCGTATCCCTCTATTCCCATCCTATTCATGTATTTGCCAAGCTGCCTCTTAAACACCACTATCGTACCTGCTTCCACCACCTCCTCTGGCAGCGAATTCCAGATTATTGCTTTTATCCAGATTAGGATAAATAGAAATGTACATGATCATCATAATTACTAGTGGGAGAAAAATATTCAAGAGGAGTTGTTACAAAATGGAGGGAAAACCTTTGTGAATGTAAGATAGAAGAAAAAGGGAAAATGTTGGGAAGTTGATTTTAATTCCCAGTGAAGGCTGGCGTGATTCTGACATGCACTCACAGGCCCAGATTTCAGGCCTAGGGTATTTTAACTCCCAAAGCCTTGTCTGTATATTGTCGGTCTGCTGTCCACTCAAAATGGGTGAGAAAATGGGCTGAAGACGGCAAGCAGGCAAGTTTGGGCGGTCAAATGGCACTGGCCAGGAGCAATGGAAAGCTCAATCACAAGCAGTTAAGTGGCAGGATGGGGATTTTGGGCCCTTTATTCTGAACTCCTCCAGCAGGGGAAATAGATTCTCTCTATTAACTCCTTAAATAACCTTAAACGCCTACATTAGATCACTTTCTATACTCAAGGGAACATAAACTTAGCCTAGAAAACATGTCTTCCCAATTTAATCCTTTTAGTCCCTGTATCATTCTGGTGAATCTGCACTCCACCCCCTCCAAGCTCAATATATGATTCCTGATGTGTTGTGCAACAGAACGCTACATGCTTAAAAGTTTTCCGCCCTGTTCACACTGGACAGGTCTGGTTAAGACTCTTCCCAAAGGAATTTCATGTTTTGAATAGTCTGCTGCCTAGTAGGTGTACAAAAACATTCAACGCTACAATAATTGATACATGAATTGAGTGACAAAGAGAGAAACAGGGACCAGTTTATAACAGGGAAGAGGAAGGAGAGACTTGCTGGTTTTTTATATCTAGATGACTAGAATATAAGAGGGTAGAAGTTCCCCTCCAAGCCACATACCATCCTGACTTGGAACCTCACTGTCGCTGGGTCAAAATCCTGGAACTCCCTTCCTTACAGCACTGTGGGTGTACCTACATCACATGGACTGCAGAGGTTCAAGAAGGCAGCTCACCACCACCTTCTCAAGGGCAATTAGGGATGGGCAACAAATGTTGGCCTAGCCAACGACACCCGCATCCCATGAACAAATATTTAAAAAGCCATGTTTCAGCTATACAAAGCCTTGGGTAGACCACACCTTGGAGTTACTGGGAGCAGTTCTGGGCACCCACCTTGGGAATGATATATTGGTTTCGGAGGGAGTGCGGTGTAGATTTATCAGAATGATATTCAGACTCCAAGGGTTAAATTATGAGGAGATTACAGAAACTGGGGTGGTATTCCCTGGAATTTATAAGGTTAAGGGGTGATTTGGTTGAAGTTTTTAACATAGTAAGGTGAACAAGTAGAGAAACTCTTTCCACTGGTTGGAAAATCTAAGTATAGATTAAGAATTAGAACCAGACCTTTCAGGAGTGAAATTAGAAAACATTTCTACACGTACAGGGTGATGCAGTTTGGAAATCTCTTCCTCAAATAGCAGTTGATGCTGAGATTGATAGATTTTTCTTAAGGGATATGGGGAAAGGTGTTGGAGTTAGATCACAGAGCAGCCATGATCTCACTGTGTGGCAGGAGAAGCTTGATGAGCTGAATGGTCTTTTCCTGGTCCTTTAAGGAAAAAAAACACTACACTAGAAATAATCTAACATTCTTGACACAGATTCAGTCTACAGGAAGCTGGTGTGATACTTATACCGAGAACTACTCTGAAAGAAGACAGGCCCTATGTTTAAAAAAAACTTTAGCAAAAAGGGAGATTTAACAAACTGCAACAGTAAGTCAGAATGAACCTTTCAGTCTAAGTATAGATCAATTTATATTATTAGTTTTAAAGGAACTCTGCTGTTTGTGTTCTTATCATTTTCCTGTGCTTTTTAAAAAAAGATAATTTGATGTGTTTTTTTTTTGTGATATTGCCCGACTGGGTATTTTCCTGCTGGATGTTAACTTTTCTTAACCAATCAGAATATTAACCAACCTACAGAGCGCCCAGGATTGGCCGAAAGTTTTCAGCGGCTTCCCCCACAACCCCGCCTGGGCGAAGGAGTCAAATATCCCGGTCTGGTCGCGGTGAAGAGCTCCTTTCACAGCCTCAGAAAGCAGCTTCCTGCTGCCCGGGAACTGGTGCTGTTCTGCTGAACGTTGGGCTCTCCCAGGAGATTGATCTTGTGACAATTATGAGGCTGCAGGCGGTTCTCTGTCTCTGGGCGGCTGTCAGCTGCTTTGCAAGTAAGTTTACATGTGCGTCGCTGGAGATTGATGTCGCTGGGGGTGGAGGGGGAAGAATATGCCCACCCTGTGAATATACCGAATCTTTATTAGTCGATGTTCTCTCCAGTCCAGCATTTATTTAATTGCTGGATGGACTGCAGTTCAGTGCGAGCAGATTTAACAAAAACAATCTAATGAGATTACTGAATAAATGAAGAGAATCCCGCAGTGCTTGTGTTTGCTTGACTTGTAGAAACTTCGCTGTAAACTCTGACCAAGTGTGTGTGTGTGTGTAGCGATTTAGGTAATTTTGAATTACTAATTCACTGCAACAGTTGTGTTTTTGTGTTTAATTGTAATAGCGGCGCAGACACTGGCGTGATCCAGGATAGGAACAGCATTTGAAAAGGAATTTTATAAAAATATATAATGAACCTCCCCCTCCAGTGAAACAGTTGGGAGTTAATATCCAGCCCGGGCTCTGGGAACTCCAGCAACACCCTCTCCAATTCGATTCTGCATCCGATCTAAATGACCAAGCTGTTAGGCTGGGAATGATACTGTCGGGGATGAAGTGATGCCTTGTTCCTCTGATACCCAAAGCAAGTTGGCACTGTCTCACTCAGCAGGAGGAGGCGGGCTAACTCAATTGGGCATGGGGCGGGTTGCATTAATCGTACCGAATGGTTGTTCAGAGGAAAGGGGAGGCTGGCTTCTCTCGGCCCTGGCTGCGTGGCCTCTCGGCCCCTCTTCAAACCACAGACCGCCCCATCCCCAAAACTTTAAGGGTGGAACATTTGCACCGAGCTCTTCTGTCATTCGCACTCACCGGCTCAAATAGTTCAAGTGTACTCTGTAAAATGATGGGTCGAGTTTAAGCCTTATTGCACAGTCCCTTACTCAGTCTTAGTAGATTCCTCGACTCTTAAAACACGCCAGTTGCCACGGGCTTCATTAAGTTGATTTATGTCTGTCTGTGTCTGTCTTTTCCTCTCCAGGAAACTTGGCGAAACCTCGGCCAGGTAATCTCTGTGTGGCTATTTGCACGGGTAAGCACCAATTATATTAATCTGTGCATGAATCGGGCAATCCTGTCGGAACTAACTGGCGACCCGTCTGTGGAGCAACTTTAATCATTGTTGAGGGATGGGTGCTATTTAGACACTCTCATTCATCCCTGTAATATAATGTCCAGTGCTGCGGGTCGACTGTGCTGATGGTCACTGGGATTCGGAGCAGTTACCCTGCACATCATTGGAAGTGTAACGCCACTACTGACAAATGTTTAAAAATTGCTGGATAACGCCAGTTTTATTCCCCCCGCCCCCTCCAACCATGTGACAGGCTCAGCTCTGTCCACCCGTACAAACCAGCAGTGTGGTTTCTGCATTACAGAATGGAAGCTCCTCGGCCAAAAAATTAGTCACTGTATAACCGCCTGGGCACAATAATTTTACTGTTGTTAGAATTCAGCGCTGCCGGTGCAAACAGATTGAATTCAGAGCAGCAAGACGTACTGCTTTCCAAAGGGAAAAGGGATTCCTTAGTGTAAATAGGCGTCAGCTTGTACTTATCCTCAATTATCATTCATCATCATCATTATCATCACCACTTCAGTCTGTACTGCCCTTTCCTCTCAGGCCCAGTGATGTTATGTATAATGTTACAGATTGCTTGACCTGAAATATATGGACTAACATCTCTTATCATACTTGTGCCATTTTTAAGCCCTCCTACGATGTCCTGATTTAGGACTATGACTGAAAAAAATCTTGCACTTAACTTAAAAATAGAGCCTCAAGAAAAAGCATGCCAGAAATCACTGCTGTCAATGTTAGTGGACACAGACACACATCAATTAAAATACTGGGAGTGTTAAACAATCTAAACTGAATGCAATAAATTTCCAGTAAAACAGGAGGCCCAGCAATCCATATTTGTTCACTAGGAATGCCAGAAGTAACTCCAGTACTGGACAAACAGTTTTTGTTTGGGATAGAGAGCAAATGTAAAATTTAATTGGTGCTTAAATTACTTAGAATCCTATAGATTTATAGAAGGTTTTCTTTCTGAAATAGAATAGCCCTAACAAATAGTCCAGCTCAGAGGACACACATCAAGAAATCACACTGGAATCAGCCTCATCTGTCCTTTCTCATTGCCCACTCTGCTCGTACTCAATGTAGCTTTGAACGTGAGGATTGTGGCTTTCAAAAAAATTTGGCTGTCACCTTACAGCTCACTTCGTTGCTATCTATTTCTCATTTTCACTTGCATTCTGTCAGCAGGTTTATAATCTAACATTGTTTAGTGATCTGCCTACAAAACACTGCAGCAAATAAACCAACCCAGGTTTGGCCAATAGTCTGTATTCTGTAAAATACTGGATGTGTGTCTTCATCCACTAATATTGGCAGCAGTCATTTCTGGCATGCTTTTTCCTGACACTCTTTGTGAAGATAAGTGCAAGAGGGCTTGGTTATTCAAAAATATTTTATTAGTCATAGTCCTCGGTCAAAAAAAAATCAAGCAAATGTAAATGCATTGCTTATGTTTCATCTATTATTCTGTTATTCAACATTTAGTCTATCACTGTAAAATTAACATTTTGTTATTCCATTAGGTACCAATCAACTGAATTACCAGAAAGGTTTCAGATATACCTACAAGTACACAACTGCCACAAACAGCTTCTTGCAGGGCAGTTCACATGAGAGCAGTGGAGTAGCAATAGAATGTTTAGTGAATATTGATGTTCTTGACAAGTGTCACCATATCCTAACGGTAGGTATCCATATTGTTTTTACTGTTTCTAATTTCTTCAGGTATAATGCAATGCTGGCAGATGATATTCTGCATGACTGGGAATGCAGTAGCTGTGTTTTGACGATCCATAGGTGGCTGTGATTTAGCTCGTGTCCAGATTTCCGTAATACTGTTGATTGACTTAAATGTGGAACCTAAGTTAAATTGGTCAGCGAACCTGAACCAGTTTTTAGTGGCTGCCTAACCTGCATGTGGATTGTCATCTCACAGATTTGTTTTATTTATTTTCTCATCAATAACTTTTCTATTGCCTGTATTGCATGACAGCAAATGAGAAATGTGCAGGGTTATGGGGAAAGTGCAGGTGAGTCAGGCTGATTGGATTGTTCTTCAGAGAGCACCGACTTAGTGGGCCGAATGACCCCTTTGTGTGCTGAATGGTCCTATGGTGCATACATTTTCTTTACAACTCTGCAGCCTTTCCTTTTTTTCCTTTATGGGGTTCAAAGAAGGCCTCCTTCTCTAACCTGCGATTCACAATGTAAGGCTGGCAGCCCAGTGAGCTGAGGTGGAGCAACCTCCAGAAGGAGGCCAGTGGGCCCCCTGATCGAATCATCAGGGCTAGGGAAGTTGCCAGAACCTCAAGATAAGTACTTGTATTACAGTTTTTAAACATTAGGCTCCTTGTGACAATGTGATCTTGTATAATCTGTCCTAGATGTGCAGGAGCAAAGTTCAGTCTGCTGCTTTTCAAATTATACTGAGGACCTCAAACGTTTATCCAATATCCTGTGGAAGCATATAGAACCACCTTAAGAGCCACTGATGTCAGCAAGATTCCTTAGTGGTTTTCAGTCTCACTAGGATTCCTCTCGTGTGGGTCAATATCGCAACCTGCAGACCAACAATTCTTCGCTATAGCTTATTGAGTTATTTGTCAATTCTGTATAATGTTCTCTTTTGACCCAAAAATGTGTCATGGGATTGTTGCTGACCACAGCGCTTCTTAGTCATTGGCACGAGGCCAGATAAATCCTTTTGGCAATGGCTATTGACTGACTTCAGGCAATGGTGGGGGGAAGGATCAGTTTAAAATGGATATTTATAATTGCATGCCTTTGCAGAGGAATGCAACTATTGATCCCACTTAATCTCCCTAATGATCCTCCTGGCTTCATGATATGTTGCCACAAAACTTTATATTTGCAGCCATCTGCTCTATCTTCACAGCTCTCCTTCCCCATGCACTTATCTTAAGACCCTGCTTAATGAGTGATTGGCTAGCAGGATCCAGCTTTAGTTTATATAACATTTTGAATAATGAGGCAGGAAAATCATTGAGCTCATCATCTGTACCATGTTTGCCAAATCATCTACCCAGCCTCTGTTTGTCAATATCCTTCTTTTAAATGAGCTTTTGGGCTCAATCACCCATAACGAGAGGTCATCGGGGCCTAAAAGTGACAGTTGTCATTCTCTTGTGAGGCTAACATCTTGCCCCAAACTGCTAAAAGCTGCTCTTTTGTCAAAGGAAGCTAGCCTGTGAGTGATCCAAAATTCTCCAGCATTGTTGAATAATGCAATTGAGAAAATAAAGGGTGTTTAATGTATCTGAGCCAAAAGGTTATCATTTAATCCTGATTACATTTTACACACTTTTGAAATGTTGCAAGTTTTTAACCTCACCTGATATGTCTGAATTACATTTTGGAAACCGTTGCCAGCCATCCTTATTGTATGTACAGCACAGGAGTGATTGTATGTAATTGAATAAGCTACATTCTTATCTCTGTAGATGAGGATGATCAATGATAAAATAAGGTTCAATTCAATGCAGTTGCTTATCAATAATCAGTACTACCTGCTGAATAAAACATTAATTCCCTACTCTTTCATTTTTAAAGCAAGCTGCAAATTGATTGTATGTGGTACACTGAAATTATCTTTTCTACGTCATATGCATCTGATGGGGTTTCATTTGCTCTTTTTTTGTCTTGCTGTCATTTTGTTTCTATTTCAATTCTTACTAGATCCCAGCTCCTTTTTAATCCCTGGGTCACCTTTTGTTATCTGTTTCCACCTGTCAATCTAGCATTGCACAATATTTTTATTTTCCTGTCACACCAACCTGATGAAAGATATTTAAAGCTGTTACAAAACTGATTTTATTGGGATTTTTGATTCCAGTAGCAATGCCACAAAAATGATTGACTTATCCCTAAACAAAAGCAAAATACTGTGGATGCTGGAAACCTGAAATAAGAACAAAAAGGGCTGGAAAAACTCAGCAGATCTGGCAGCGCCTGTGGCGAGAGAAACCGGGTTAATGTTTCGAGTCCAATGTGAGTCTTCTGAAGAAGAGAACTTGTGATCCTTTTAGTTTTAGGTTTTCAGCCGTATAGTTAAATACGGTCACCTTTCTGAGAGACACAGGAAGAGCCAGGATTAGGAGAGGTTTTCTTTTTCAACAATGTTTCTGAAAACCCTTGTTGGACATAATCCATGGGCCTCTGGTGTTACTCATGAGGTTGTGGTGGAAGAATTAATCCAGGCTGGTCTTTTGGTTCAAGCTGGTTTACTTTCAAGACAACTCCCCAGAGCTACTGACTTCCAAGTAGCTACCACACAGTGTTCCAGCTTTTTATTCTATTTAGATGGGATAATCAATGTCCATCACCTGTTTAACTACTAATTGTCTTTAACAAGGTGATTGCCATGCAGTGTGATTATTCATACATTGACATCTGGCACCTCATCCAAGTACATACAACACAGTACCATGTAAAACACATGTAAAGATTAAAGTTTTAAGTTTTAAAGTTTAAATAAATTTGTGTGGTATGCTTTCAAACTGAAATCCTCAGTTATTGAATGTTGCAGTTATCAACAGTTACTTTGCTTGGTGTTGAGATTGCAAAGAGATACTTGGTGCAAATGCAATGATAGTGGCAGAGCTGGGGAGATTGTAAGGGGAGTAACTGTTGGATTGAAAGGAGTGTATGGTGCAGGAGTGTATGAGAATGCATGAGTCACTGGAAATTAAAATCAGATAGCTACTCTGATCAGGTTAATTTTCCATTGGATGAGTTAGCTTAAAATTACCCCTGAAGTGAATCCGTTACCTCATTACAGAAGCCTTCAGTCATGGTTTAAATATCTTGCCCCTAGGCTAGTCCAATGGCTTTGTCGGTTTAGCTGAATAAGTCAATCATTCCTTGAATCTTGATCTCTCTTTTATTGATGGTTTAGGCACAGCTATTGGCCTCAGCATTGGGGTCAAGGAGAGGATGAATAGACCAAGTGTTGCTCTGCTGATCACTAGTCAGCAACTCTGGCTGGCCAAGATTTGGATTGGACTTGGCTGGGATGCTCTCAATGCTACAGTATTCCAATGGTACATGTGAACAAAGTTTACATTGAATTAGTGGTTGCTTGAATGAGGTACCCAGAGGCCCATGGAATTGTGTCCAAGGGTTTTCAGAAACAAGAAAGAAAAAGAAAGCTCCTCCTAAGCCTGGCTCTTCCCCTGCCTCTCTGAGAAAGGTGACCCCTTATCACCATCAAACCCTAAGGGTGTGTTTACCTCTTTAGGGCTGAAGAACTAAAAGTGATGGCAAGAAATGGTATCCAATTTCTCAAACGAACAGATGTGAAGAGTTGACTATTAAATATTGTAATTCTAAATGGTCAATTTATGCTTTCAGCTCAGAAATACACAGATTAAAGGATCAATGTCAAATGAGGTGGAACTTCTCCCAGGTCAGGAGAGGCTAAGGTACTGTTTAAAAATGTTTTAATGAACTTAAATTCAATTTTGATTGTTACTTAATCTCTTGAACAGCTAGTTACAGGGCTGCTATGCTAAGCGATAGGGGCTCTTTTCATTCTGAAGATAAGGATAAATTCTCTGTTCCTGAGTTCCGAGCATGAAGCTGCACTCAGAAAGGGGAATGCGTCAGAGAACTAAGGCTATTGTGTTGTCCTACCTCTGATCTTCACTCCTTTAATATTCACTTCTGAGAGTGCATGGCAGCAGAATTTTCTTTCAATACAATGCACCCAGAAATAAATTATTTTGTCTCTTGCATTCCAAGACAAACAGCCACAAACCATGTGCTGGATAGAGTTGACACTGTGACTTACTGATTGTCAAAGGAGAGGTCTGTTGCTATTTCTATATACACATCAATGGTCCAAGAATCTCTTGAGGCTAAGAAAGGTCAATTCCAGCTATAGTGAACAAAACCATGTTATATCAGTTCTTGCAGCAGTTGTCGCAGCAGTCCTCCAAAGTGTGTGTTTTTTTAATATTCATTCATGGGATGTGGGCATTGCTGGCTAAGCCAGCACTTATTGTCCATCCCTAATTTCTCTTGAAGGTGGTGGTGAGCTGCCGCCTTGAACAACTACAGTTCACATGGTGTAGGTACACCCACAGTGCTGTTAGGGAGGGAGCTCCAGGATTTTGACCCAGCGACAGTGAAGGAACGTCGATATATTTCCAAGCCAGGATGGTGAGTGACCTGGAGGGGAACTTCCAGGTGGTGGTGTTCCCATGTGTCTGCTGCCCTTGTCCTTCTAGATGGTAGTGGTCATGGGTTTGGAAGGTGCTGCCTAAGGAGCCTTGGTGAGTTCCTGCAGTGCATCTCGTAGATGGCACACACTGCTGTCACTGTGCGTTGGTGGTGGTGGGAGTGAATATTTGTGGAAGGGGTGCCAATCAAGTGGGCTGCTTTATCCTGGATGGTGTTAAACTTCTGGTATGTTGTTGGAGCTGCACTCATCCAGGCAAGCGGAGAGTATTCCATCACACTCCTGACTTGCGCCTTGTAGATGGTGGACAGGCTTTGGTAAATCAGCAGGTGTTACTTGCTGCAGGGTTCCTAAACTCTGACCTGCTCTTGTAGTCACAGTAGTCATATGGCTAGTCCAGTTCAATTTCTGGTCAATGGTAACCCCCCAGGATGTTGGTGGTGGGGGATTTGGCGATGGTAATACCACTGAATGTCAAGGGGCGATGTTTAGATTCTCTCTTGTTGGAGATGGTCATTGCCTGATACTTGTGTGGCATGAGTGTTACTTGCTACTTGTCAGCCCAAGCCTGGATATTGTCCAGGTCTTGCTGCATTTGGACATGGACTGTTTCAGTATCTGAAGTTGTGAATGGTGCTGAACGTTGTGCAACCATCAGTGAACATCCCCACTCCTGACCTTATGATGGAAGGAAGGTCATTGATGAAGTAGCTGAAGATGTTTTGGCCTCAGACACTACCGTGAGGAACTCCTGCAGTGATGTCCTGGAGCGGAGATGATTGACCTCCAACAACCACAGCTGTCTTCCTTTTGTGTTTAGTATGACTCCAATCAGCAGAGAGATTTCCTTTGATTCCCATTAACTCGATTTTTGTTAGGGCTCCTTGGTGCTACACTTGGTCAAATACTGCCTTGATGTCAAGGGCAGTCACTCACCTCACCACTGGAGTTCAGCACTTTTGGCCATGTTTGAACCAATGCTGTAATGAGCTCAGGAGCTGAGTGGCCATGGCGGAACCCAAACTGAGTGTCAGTGAGCAGGTTATTGCTAAGCAAGTGCTGCTTGATAGCACTGTTGATGACGCCTTCCATTATTTTACTGATGATGGAGAGTAGATTGATTGGGGAGGTAATTGGCCAGGTTGGATTTGTCCTGCTCTTTGTGTACGGGACATACCTGGGCAATTTTCCATGTTGCTGGGTAGATGCCAGTGTTGTGGTTGTACTGGAACAGCTTGGCTAGGGATGTGGCAAGTTCGGGGGCGTGTCTTCAGTACTATTGCTGGAATATTATCAGGGCCCATAGTGTTTGCAGTATCCAGTGCTTTGGGCTGTTTTTTGATATCACGTGGAATAAATTGAATTGGCTAAAGACTGGCATCTGTGATGCTGGGGACCTCCGGAGGAGGCCGAGATGGACCATCCACTTGGCACTTCTGGCTGTAGGTTCTTGCAAATGCTTCAGCTTTATCTTTTGCGCTGATGTGCTGGGCTCCTCCATCATTGAGGATGGAGGTATTTGTGGAGCCACCTCCTCCAGTGAGCTGTTTAATTGTCCACCACCATTCACGGCTGGATGTGGCAGGACTGCAGAGCTTAGATCTGATCTGCTGGTTCTGGAATCGCTTAGCTCTGTCTATCACTTGCTGCTTATACTGTTTGGCGCGCACACACACAGTCTTGTGTTGTAACTTCACCAGGTTGACACCTCATTTTTTAGGTATGCCTGGTGCTGCTCCTGGCATGCCCTTCTTAACTCTTCATTGAACCAGGGTTGATCCCCTGACTTGGTGGTAAAGGCAGAGTGGGGGATATGCTGGGCCATGAGGTTACAGATTGTGATTGAGTACAATTCTGCTGATGTCCCACAGCACCTCATGGTTGCGCCGTCTTGAGCTGCTAGATCTGTTTTAAATCTTTAGCATGGTGCGAGTGCCACACAACATGATGGAGGCTATCCTCAATGCGAAGATAGGACATCGTCTTCACAAGGACTGTGCGGTGATCACTCCTACCAATATGCGTCTGCGGCAGGCAGGTTGGCAAAGATGAGTTGAAGTATGTTTTTCCCTCGCCACCTGACGCAGACCCAGTCTAGTAGCTATGTCCTTTTAGGATTCGGCCAGCTTGGTCTGTAGTGGTGCTACCAAGCTACTTTGGGTGATGGATATTGAAGTCCCCCACCCAGAGTACATTCTGTACCCTTGCCAGCCTCAGTGCCCCTCCAAGTGGAGGAGTACTGATTCATCAGCTGAGGGGGTGGTGATACGTGGTAATTATCACGTGGTTTCCTTGCCCATGTTTGACTTGATACCATGAGACTTTATGGTATCTAGAGTCAATGTTAAGGGCTCCCAGGGCAACCCCTGCCCAACAGTATACCACTGTGCCACCATCTCTGCTAGGTCTGTCCTGCTGGTGGGACAGGACATAACCAGGGATGGTGATGGTGGTACCTAGGACATAGTTGTATTCAGGCATTATACCTTTAAAGGCAATGTCAGGCTGTTGATTTACTATTCTGAGACAGCTGTCCCAATTTTTGCGCTAGCCCCCAGATGTTAGTAAGGAGGACTTTACAGGGTTGACAGGGCTAAGTTTGCCATTGTTGTTTTTAGCAGTTTGATACAACTAAATGGCTTGCTAAGCCATTTCAGAGGGCATTTTAAGAGTCAACCACATTGCTGTGGGTCTGGAGTACATGTACATGTAGGCCAGACCAGGTAAGGACAGCAGATTTCTTTCCCTAAAGGGCATTAGTGAACCAGATGGGTTTTTGCGACAATAGACGGTGGTCATCAATAAACTTTTAATTCCAGATTTTTATTGAATTCAGATTTCATCATCTGCTGGGTCCCCAGAGCATTTCTCTGGATTACTAGCCCAGTGACAAGACCATTACGCCACTGCCTCCCCCAATGTTACAATCACTTCATTTTGTAGCTAAACATGATGCTTACAAGAAGTCTGCATGCTACAGAAAATTATTTACATATTATTAACATCTCTCATGGGATTGCTCTCGACCCTGATTTTGTAACAATAGGGCTGTTATGCTATGTTGACCATAAGATCTGACCCACTTTTTATAGCAACAGAATAAGTCAGTTTCTATTGGGAATCTATTTGGGGATCAAATTCTAGAATTGTCCAGTACTGTCCAGTATTCTGAAAATACAAGCTGTGAGGAGAATACAAAGAGGCTGCAAAGAGACCTAGACAGGTTAAGTGAGTGGGCCACAAGTTCGCAGAGGGAGTATAATGTGAGGTTATTCACTTTGGCCATAAAAATAGAAATGCAGAATTTTTTTTAGAATGCATGAAACTTGTAAATGTTGATGTTCAGAGAGACTTGGGTACACTCATACAAGGAAAACAAAGCATGCAGCTACAGCAAGCAATTATGAAGGCAAATGGCATGTTGGCCTTTATTGCGAAGGGACTGGAGTACAAGAATAAGGATGTCTTGCTGTAATTGTATAGGGCTTTGATGAGACCACACCTGGAGTACTGTGTGCAATTTTCATCTCCATATTTAAGGAAGGATATAGCCACCTTGGAAGTGGTACAGCACTAGATTGGTTTCTGGGATGAGGGTTGTCCTATGATGAGAGGCTGAGTAAATTGGACCTATACTCTCTGGATTTTAGAAAAATGGGAGGTGATCTCATTGAAACATACAATATTCTGAAGGGGATTGACAGGGTAGATGCTGAGAGATTGTTTCCTCTGGTTGGGAGATCTAGAACATCGGGGGGACAGTCTCAGGATAAGGGGACAATCATTTAGGACTGAGATGCGGAGCTATTTCTTCAATAAAGGGTTATGAATCATTGGAATTCTCTACCACAGTGTTGTGGATGCTCCATCATTGAATATATTTAAGGCTGAAACAGACTTTTTTTGTCTCGGGGAATCAAGGGATATGAGGAATAGGCAGTAAAATGAAGTTGAAGCCCAAGATCACATTGAATGGCAGAGCAGGCTCCATGGGCCATATAGCCTACTCCTGCTCCTATTTTGTATCTTCCTAACATAAATGAGTGGCCTTTATATTTACTTGTATAAAGTAATATATGCAATATTCCTTGCCTGTTTTGAAGCTGATACACAGCAAAATGTGTCTGCTTGAAGTTATATAAGGGATATTTAGCAGTAGGTGCTGATCTTGGGCTTCAGTGGTGTGAGGAAATGGTCCTCAGATAAAACACATGGGGGTGAGAATTCTGGAGTTTGGCAGCACTGGAGTGGGGGTGTGAGGGATTGGCAGCTTGAAAGAGGGTCCTGTGGTCTAGTGCTCCTCTGGAGGAGGAAGCTGAGGTTTGACGGGATGTGATGTGGGACTGGGCTCACTGCTCTCTCTCTGTGGGCCTGTCAGCTGAGGGGCAGGGAGAAGGTGTGTGCCTGACAGCATTGATGTGAACAATCTGGTCTGGCAGTACTGGTTTATAAATTTCTAAGAGACATCTCTTCTTTGAATTTTAGCATTTTGTGATTAGTTCCTGGATGTCTATCTTTTGATTCTCCCTCTTACACAAAGCAAGTGAAAGAGTGTATCTGTCTTTTTGTATTTGGGCATTCTCTCTCTCTCTCTCTCTCTCTCTCTCCCTCTTCCTATCTCACACTTGCTCTCACTACTATGCTTTCTCTGTGTTTGTTACTATTTATTTCTGTTTGCTCTTACTAATTAAAATATCATCTATCAGCAAAGTGAAGCTGATTCTAATCAGCTTCTGTTTCTGAGAAACTTTCAAAAATAGTTCACTTGTTTTTGACAAAAATGATGAGTAACAGCTCTGTCTTTAGTCAGGAGTGGAAGGTTAGGGCTGCAGCAGCAGTGTTAAAATTACTTTTATTGGTGAGCTCTGGAATTTGTTGGTCATGCTTTAGGCTTGCATGGTGTAATAACTCCAGGGAGTGGCATTTCTAGAGTTAACAGGAAAAAATACTGCTGATTTTCAGGGAGTGAAGAGTTGCTGCCTTGGCTCCGGAATTAGAGTTGCAGCTTTTAATAAAGGTGGGAACCGTTTTACAGGGATAGCCTCATGCTTGGTAACCCAATGTCTACAATAATGGAATAGTCACCCTAACCTTGAGGACAAAAGCATTAAATTGTTGTTTTAGGAAGTAGAGTACAAGAAGTCTTCATTCCACATCACGGTGGAAAGGTGTCACGGTAACAGTGGCAGAGTGCACTAATTTGAGTCACTATGGCTTGGCTGTAGAAGTTCAACAGTATCACCAGGAGAGGCAAGGACAGACTCTGATCTACATATGCTTAGAGGTACATTGTCCTCATTAGGTTCATCTATGATATACAAGTACAGTGATCAAATTTTGTATCTTCGATCTACCATTTACTTTGCCCCACAATTGTTCCTTCATTGAAAGAAGGTCAGCAGGATATTATTCAATCAGACCTCCTGCGTGTTCCAAATGCTTTGCGTTGCAGCATTGCTAATGTTCACCATCGCACATTGCTGGCCCATGTGGTAATGTAACTGAAGGAAGGTCATTCCTGCAAGAAATGACCGCACACAATCGGAGGGGAAACAATCACAATTAGATGTGGGCCAGTGACAAGATCCTGCATCACTTGAAGAGGGAGGTCTGAAATTCCAAGGCCATTACAATATTCTGGAGGGCAGAAGCAAGAGGATGTCCCTGTGCATGGATTGTGTAAAATAATATTTTACTTGCTCATTCTTTCAATCAGAGCCACTGTCATTCATGCAGAGAATTATTTGATGCAGCATATCAGTGACCTGCCCTCAGTAGTTGTTGAGAGTCCAACAGAATCTCTCTCCAAATGTTGTTGTTCTCTGTACTTGCAGGAAAAGCATGGGAAAGGCAAATGGGCCCCTTGGGAGCAGTCCCCAGACACCTGGCACTGTGGCTTATGTCATGTTTAGGGGATCCAGGTAATCAGCCGTTTCACTGGGAAATGTACTGAACAGGGTAGTAGTGGTAGAAGAACAGGAAGTAAATTGCTGAAAGGCAATGTTACCTTCATCTACAGCTGCTGAAGTCGGGAATCTTGATCCCTGGCTTTTAGAAGAAGATTGAACGTGAAGCATTATTGCAGTCTTTGTTAGGACTTCAGAGACACAAGAAAAGATGGAGGAGTCATTCCCATATATCTGGGACTCCTTTGCATCGGTTACATTGGGCTATCTGAAGCAGAGGCTATTTTGCTGATCTTCACATCCTCTTGTTTTGAAACTAAGAAATATATCAGAAATACAATCGCTTCATTCTACAGGTTGTCAAATCAATTTGGCTGCTTAGGGAGAGATATAAAAGGGGGCTTCAGGAATATCTTTGTGGTGTGGTGGGGTGGTGAGCTCTGTCCCACATAGATCACAAGACACAATGATTTGGAAGCTTCAAGCAGAGGCTAGACAGAATTGCAGAGATGAGGGGAGGAATCTTCTGTTCTGGAGACTAAATCTGGTGACAGGCGGGAACTTCGGCGTGATTCCTGCTGGGCAGTGGGATGGCTGAACATGCACAATCTACAGCTTTTCAGCTCATTGATAATGCGTCCACAAGGAGCTTGGTGAATCTTTGGGTGGGCAGGAAGTCACCTGCCCACCATTACCTCATAGGGTTGAATGTCCTGGGGACATATTTAAAGGGCACGCGGACAGACATTCAGTCACTGTAGGCTAGGTGCACCAGACAACTCCTCCAGGATGGCGCCCAAACACAGCCTTTAGCCCTGCATTTCAGCGAATCCTCCCTGGGGTTTCTCCTCCAGGCCATCCAAGAAAGGTGGAGGTCCTCTTTTTCTGAGGAATGGGAGCAGCAGGCGCTCCCACCTGACCACACTGGCCTGAGAGGAGGTCATCTGGGTGTTTAGTGCCCACGGGTCACAAACAATGCCTTGCAATGCAGGAAACGGATGAATGATCTGCTGCAATAATCAAAAACCTGACAAGCCTCTGTCCTAGATGACCTTTGCATTAGGGTGAAACCTTGAGCAGCCATTATCAATGCAACAGCCTGTGAGTAATTGATCCCTGCAGAGGCCTTAACAGAATTGGATTTGCATCACATTGAGGGCATCACATTGCTTGAGACAGTGCAGCTCATAAGGCCATTCCTGCCTATATATTCTAAGTTAATGAAAGCCTTGTCATGCAATGAATTCCACATTGGCTTGAGGTGCAACCATTCATTGTCCTGGTGAGGCATTCTCAGTGAGTACAATGCAAATAAACCTCAAATCTTTACTGCATGATCTAGATGTTAATGGTTACTGCTTCATGGTGTGCGAATGGTGATTGGGGGCATTAGCAAGATGATGCCTCAACTTTCTGCATTGAGGAGAGCTGGTGATGGGACATATGCTGCTCCCTGTTGAGCCATCCATCTGGTAATGCCTAAGAGTGGTCAGGCTGCCTTATTGAGCAGGTATCAGACTGACATGCATCCCTAGATAATTTGGAGTTCCAGCTGCTATGTACACTGACTTGGGGAGAGCATGGGTGAAAGTACTGTATTATGTAAAGTTGCCTAAGGGTGTGTGAGAAGGGAGTGCTGTTCAGGTTACACAGTGGCCATATGTTGCCAAGGCTACTCAGTTAACTGTGGTTTAAAGCCTTCCAAGGATGATTCCATAATTAGAGTAAATGGTGAGTACTGATACTTCCACAATCATTGAGAACATTGAACTTTTGAGAGAATTTCTCAGATTCTTTTTTTATTCATTCACGGGATGTGGGCTTCGCTGGCTAGGCCTGCATTCATTGCCCACCCCTAGTTGCCCTTGAGAAGGTGGTGGTGAGCTGCCTTCTTGAACCACTGCAGTCCATGTGGTGTAGGTACACCCACAGTGCTGTTAGGATGGGAGTTCCAGGATTTTGACCCAGCGTCAGTGAAGGAACGGCGATATATTTTCAGGTCAGGATGGTGAGTGGCTTGAAGGGGTACTTCCAGGTGGCGGTGTTTCCATCTATCTCCTGCCCTTGTCCTTCTTGGTGGTAGTGGTAATGGGTTTGGAAGGTGCTGTCTAAGGAGCCTTAGTGAATTCCTGCAGTGCATCTTGTATATGGCATACACTGTTGCTACTGTGCATCGGTGGTGGAGGGAGTGAATGTTTGTGGTGCCAATCAAGCAGGCTGCTTTGTCCTGGCTGGTGTCAAGCAGTGTTGTAGGAGCTGCACTTATCCAGGCAAGTGGAGAGTATTCCATTACATTCCTGACTTGTACCTCGTAGATGGTGGACAGGCGCTGGGGAGTCGGGAGGTGAGTTACTCGTCTCACGATTCCTAGCCTCTGACTTGCTCTTGTAGCCACAGTATTTATGTGGCTAGTTCAGTTTCTGGTCAACGGTAACCCTCAGGATGTTGATAGTGGGGGATTCAGCGATGGTAATGCCACTGAACATCAAGAGGGGATGGTTGGAGATGGTCATTGCCTGGCCCTTGTGTGGAACGAATGTTACTTGCCGCTTGTCAGCCCGAGCCTGGATATTGTCCAGGTCTTGCTGCATTTGGACATGGACTACTTCAGTATCTGAGGAGCCATGAATGGCGCTGAACATTGTGCAATCATCAGCGAACATCCCTACTTCTGACCTGATGATGGAAGGAAGGTCATTGATGAAGCAGCTGAAGATGGTTGGGCCTAGGACACTACCCTGAGGAACTCCTGCAGTGATGTCCTGGAGCTGAGATGACTGACCTCCAACAACCACAACCATCTTCCTTTGTGCTAGGTATGACTCCAACCAGTGGAGAGTTTTCCTTTGATTCCCATTGACTCCAGTTTTGCTAGGGTCCCTTGATGCCACACTCGGTCAAATGCTGCCTTGATGTCCAGGGCAGCCACTCTCACCTCACCTTGGGAATTCAGCTCTTTTTTGTCCATGTTTGAGCCAAGGCTGTAACGAGGTCAGGAGCTGAGTGGCCCTGGCAGAACCCAAACTGGGCATCAGTGAGCAGGTTACTGTTAAGCAAGTGCCGCTTGATAGCACTGTTGATGACCCCTTCCATTACTTTACTGATGATGGAAAGTAGACTGATGGCGTGGTAATTGGCCTGGTTGGATTTGTCCTGCTTTTTGTGTATGGGATATACCTGGACAATTTTCCACATAGCCGGGTAGATGCCAGTGTTGTAGCTGTACTGGAACAGCTTGGCTAAGGGTACGGCAAGTTCTGGAGCACAAGTCTTCCGTACTATTGCCGGAATATTCAGGGCCCATAGCTTTTGCTGTATCCAGTGCCTTCAGCCGTTTCTTGATATCACTTGGAGTGAATTGAATTGGCTGAAGACTGGCATCTGTGATGCTGGGGACCTCCGGAGTAGGTTGAGATGGATCATCCAGTTGGCATTTCTGGCTGAAGATTGCTGTGAATGCTTCAGCTTTATCTTTTGCACTGCTGTGCTGGGCTCCCCCATCATTGAGGATGGGGATACTTGTGGAGCCTCCTCCTCCAGTGAGTTGTTTAATTGTCCACCGCCATTCACGACTGGATGTGGCAGGACTGCAGAGCTTAGATCTGATCCAGTGGTTGTGGGATTGCTTAGCTCTGTCTTTCACTTGCTGCTGATGCTGTTTGGCCTGTTTTATAGCTTCACCAGGTTGACACCTCATTTTTAGATATGCTTGGTGCTGTTCCTGGCACGCCCTCCTGCACTCTTCATTGAACCAGGGTTGATCCCCTGGCTTGATGATAATGGTAGAGTGGGGGATATGCCGGGCCATGAGGTTGCAGATTGTGTTTGAGTACAATTCAGCTGCTGCAGATGGCCCACAGCGCCTCATGGATGCCCAGTCTTGAGTTGCTAGATCTGTTTGAAATCTATGCCATTTCACACGGTGGTAGTGCCACACAACACGATGGAGGGTATCCTCAATGTGAAGGCGGGACTTCATCTCCACAAGGACTGTGCGGTGGTCACTCCTACCGACACTGTCATGGACAGATGCATCTGCGGCAGGCGGGTTGGTTAAGATGAGGTCAAGTATGTTTTTTCCCTCTTGGTTCCCTCACCACTTGCCACAGACCCAGTCTAGCAGCTATGTGCATTTAGGGCTCGGTCAATAGTGGTGCTACCGAGCCACTCTTGGTGATGGACATTGAAGTCCCCCACCCACAGAGCATTCTGTGCCATTGCCACCCTCAGTGCTTCCTCCAAGTGGTGTTCAGCATGGAGGAGCACTGATTCATCAGCTGAGGGAGGATGGTACTTGGTAATCAGCAGGAGGTTCCCTTGCCTATGTTTGCCATGATGCCATGGGGTCCAGAGTTGATGTTGAAGACTCCCAGGCAACTCCCTCCTGACTGTATACCACTGTGCCGCCACCTCTGCTGGGCCTGTCCTGCGGGTGGGACAGGATGTACGCATGGATGGTGATGGTGGTGTCTGGGACGTTATCTGTAAGGTATGATTTCATGAGGATGACTGTCAGGCTGTTGTTTGACTGGTCTGAGACAGCTCTCCCAATTTTGGCACCAGCCCCCAGATGTTAGTAAGGAGGACTTTGCAGGGTCGACAGGGCTGAGATTGCAGTTGTCGTTTCCGGTGCCTAGGTCGATGCCAGGTGGTCCATCCAGTTTCATTCCTTTTTTGTGTCTTTGTAGTGGTTTGTAACAACTGAGTGGCTTGCTTGGCCATTTCAGAGGGCACTTAAGAGTTAACCACATTGCCGTGGGTCTGGAGTCACATGTAGACCAGACCGGGTAAGGACGTCAGATTTCCTTCCCTAAAGGGCATTAGTGAACCAGATGGGTTTTTACAACAATCAACAATGGTTTCATGGTCGTCATTGGACTTTTAATTCCAGATTTTTGTTGAATTCAAATTCCACCATGGTGGGATTCTGCCATGGCAGGATTCAAACCCAGGCCCCCAGAGCAGAGCTGGATTACTAGTCTAGCGACAACACTACTACGCCATCACACACACCACCCCCCAATTGATTGAAGGAGATGGGACCTTCTTGGCAGCAAAGGTGAAAGAAACGATTGTGGAAATTTATCTGCACTCTGCTCCTCCTGGAATCTTGTAGCTATCAGGTTGTCACAGGCACATCTTTCGCACAGTTCCCATGCAGTGACCTCTTCATGTGGATCGTCTACATCTTCGCCCTCTTCAGACCCATCCCCTTCAATGTCCTCCTCGTCCAAAGAGGCACCTCACTCCTCTATTTCTCCCTCAGGCAACACATTCTCCTGTCTCCCACCCCCCACCCCTGGCAGTGCAAGGTTCTGCAGGATGCAGCAAACAGTGACCCGGGACACGCTGTGGTAAACATGAGTAACCACATCCCTGGACAAGTGAAGGTGCCTGTGGCATTGTCTTTCACTCATCTCCACATCTGAGCAGTGTCTTCTATACACTGGTGGTCGGGTAGCCTGCGTTCTCCACTCCTCTTTGTATCTGTCAATAAATAGATTTGAAAATTCATTTTAACCTCCCTAAAGGAAATATCAGTAAAGCTTGAAAAAGGGTTCCAGTAAAACTTGTCCAAACTGGGCTTGTATACCTCTCAATGGAACCCCAGTATTCCTGGTGTTAGTATTACTGATTTTATTTTTTTTTTACTGGAATTTGACCATTTTGAATTGTTTACTTCTTCTGGGCTTCCCTTGACTCATTTCCCTCCATCTCCAAGCCAGGAGGCCAGTGCAAAGTGCTTGACCTGGCCACTGTCCAGGCATGGCATCCTCAGGCCACCCTTTGCAGGTGAAGCGCATCCTGAACTACTCCCTCAGATATGACTGCACATTCACAAAGAGTTTCATGTACACAAGTTTGATAGAGCTTTAGGGCTACATGAATATGCTGCCTTCCTGAGATTGATACGAATGTATGAACATACTAAATAGGAGTGGGAGTAGGCCATTCGGCCCCTCGAGCCTGCTCCACCATTCAATAAAATCATGGCTGACCCATTTGTTTCAAATTCTACATTCACATCTACCCCCAATAACATTTTTATTCCCTTGCCTAACAAGAATCTATCTACCTCCGCCTTAAAAAATATTCAATGACCCCGCCTCCAGAGGCAGAGAGTTCCAAAGTCGTACATCTCGGAAAAAATTTCTCTTCATCTCTGTCCTAAAAAGGCGACCCCTAATTTTAAAACCGTGTCTCCCAGTTCTGGATTCACTCACAAGAGGAAACATTCTTTCCACGTCTACTTTGTCAATACCATTCAGGACCTTAAATACTTCAATCTTCTAAACTCCAGTGGAACCAAACCCAGTCTGTCCAACCTTTCCTCATGAGACAACCTGCTGATTCCAGCTATCAATCTCGTGAACGGTTTCCAATATATTTGCATCCTTAAATAAGTTGACCAAAACTGCGCACACTATTTGAGATGTGGTCTCACCAATGCCCTATGTAAGTGAAGCATAACATCCTTACTTTTATGTTCAATTTCTCTCATACTAAAGGATAGCATTCCATTAGCCACCTTAATTACTTGCTGGACCTGCATACTAACCTTTTGTGCTCTCTCTCTCACCATCCTGACCTGGAACTCCATCATCCTTCCTTCACAGCTGCTGGACCAAAGGTTTCTGCACTAGAACACCTAAATCTCTCTGCACCTTGGAATTCTGCAGTCGTTCTCTGAAGTAATACGCTGCTTTATTATTCTTCCTGCCAAAGTGAACAATTTCATGTTTTCTCACATTATACTCCATCTATCAGATTTTTACCCACTCATTCAATGTATCTACATCTATCTGCAACCTCTTCATGTCCTCTTCACAACATACTTTCCTACCTATCTTTGTGTCATCTGTAAATTTAGCTACTATGTCTTCACTCCCCTCATCCAAGTCATTGATATAATTTGTGAAAAGTTGAGGTCCCAGACCCCTGTGGGACTCCACTTGTCACACCCTGCCAATCAGAAAAAGACCCACTTATGCCTACTGTTTTCTGCCAGTCAGCCAATCTTCTATCCAGGCTAATATATTACCCCCTACACCATGAGCTTTTATTTTCTGCAATAACCTTTGATGTGGCACCTTATCAAATGCCTTCTGGAAATCCAAGTACAGTATGTCTACAGGCTCCCCTTTATCCACAGTGCATGTTTCTCCTTCAAAGAACTCCAATAAGTTGGTAAATCATGGTTTCACTTCCACAAAACCATGCTGACTGTTCCTGATTTTCTTGAGTTTCTCCAAGTGCCCAGCTATATCCTCCTTTATGATTGATTCTAACACCTTCCCCACGACAGACATCAAGCTAACTGTCCTATAGTTTCCAGTTTCTGCCTCTCTCCCTTCTTGAATAGAGGGGTTATATTTGCTAGTTTCCAGTCTGATGGAACCTTTCCAGAATCTAGTGAATTTTGGAAAATTATCACCAATGCAGCTACTACCTCATTTGCCACCTCTTTTAAGACCCTAGGATGAAGTCCATCAGGACACAGACTTGTCAGCCTGCAGCTCCATCAGTTTGCTCAGTGCCACTTATCTCGTGAACGTAAATTCACCCAGTTCCTCTCTCTCTTACAGCTACTACTGGAATTTTTTTTTGTACGCTTTTATAGTGAAGACAGAAGCAAAATGTTTGTTCATTTCATTCGCCATTTCCTTATTATCTACTATTAACTCCCCATCCTCACTCTCTAGTGACCAACACTCACTTTACTTACTCTTTTCCTTTTTAAAATACCTGTAGAAACTTGCTACCCGTTTTTATGTTTCTAGCTTGCTTCCTCTTATACTAGTTTCTTTTTCCTGATTAACCTTTTAGTCATTCTCTGTCGTTCTTTATATTCTGACCAATCATCTAGCCTGCCACTCACCTTTGCCCAGTTCTATGCTTTTTCCTTAAGCTTGATGCTTTCCTTATCATCTTTAGTTCACCAAGGATAGTGGTTCCTTTCTTTAGAATATTTCTTTATTGTAGGAATATATTTATTCTAACTATTCTGAAATACCCCTTTAAATATCTGCCACTGCATCTCTATTGATCTATCCCCTAGCCTGGTATCCCAGTTCACTTCAGCTAGCTCAGCTCTCATGCCCATGTAGTTGTTCTTATTTAAGTTTAAAATACTACCTTAGACCCACTCTTCTCTCTTTCAAACTGGATGTAATATTCAATCATATTGTGGTCGCTGCTACCCAGGGAGTGCCTTTACTCTGAGGCTATTAATTAATCCTG
Organism: Cetorhinus maximus; assembly: GCF_964194155.1. Classification (NCBI taxonomy): domain Eukaryota; kingdom Metazoa; phylum Chordata; class Chondrichthyes; order Lamniformes; family Cetorhinidae; genus Cetorhinus; species Cetorhinus maximus. Next base: position 49,533,826 of record NC_135893.1, read on the forward strand.
TCACATTACACGATACCAAGCCTAATATAACCTGCTCTCTGGTTCCAGAATGTGCTGGTCTAAAACTACCTCGAAAGCATTCCATGAACTCATCCAGGCTACTGCTACCAATCTGATTTTTCCAGCTTGTATAGATTAAAGTCACCCATGATTATTGCCATCCCTTTATCTCACGCACCCAATATTTCTTCTTGTATACTTTGTCCTATGTTAAGGGTACTGTTAGGGGACCTGTAGACCACTCCCTCTAGTGTCTTCTTTCCCCTACTATTCCTGATCTGCACCCAAACTGATTCTACATCCTGATCTCCTGAACCAAGGTCATCTTTAACTGTTACACCAATGCCCTCTTTGATTAACAGTGCTACCCCTCCATCTTTAACTAGCTTCCTATTCTTCTGGAATGTCATATACCCCTCCATATTCAGGACCCAATCCTTGTCATCCTGCAGCCATGCCTCCATAATGGCTATCAAATCATATTTATTTACTTTAGTGTGTGCTATCAATTCATTTACTTTGTTATGAATGCTATATGCATTCACGTAGAGCCTTTAGTCTTGTCGCCTTATCTTTGTAACGTCTAGTCCTGACTGATATACTTTTTGTCCCTCGTTTCCCATGTTAATATTTTGCTCTCCTGCCTTGTCTCTACTCCTTGATTTGCTACTTTTAAAAAAATTCATTCATGGAATGTGGGCCTCGCTGGCTGGGCCAGCACTTATTGCCCATCCCTAGTTGCCCTTGAAGGTGGTGGTGAGCTGCCTTCTTAAACTGCTACAGTCCATGTGGTGTAGGTATACCCACAGTGCTGTTCGGAAGAGAGTTCAGGATTTTGACTCAGTGACAGTGAAGGAATGGTGATATATTGCCAAGCAAGATGGTGAGTGACTTGGAGGGTAGCTTCCAGGTGGTGGTGTTCCCATGTATCTGCTGCCCTTGTCCTTCTAGTTGGTAGTGGTTGTGAGTTTGGAAGGTGCTGTCTAAGGAGCCTTGGTGAATTCCTGCAGCACATCTTGTAGATGGTACACACTGCTGCTACTGTGTGTCGGTGGTGGAGGGAGTGAATGTTTGTGGATGTGGCACCAACCAAGCGGGCTGCTTTGTCTCTTGCCTTGTCTCTACCCCTTGATTTGCTACTTTTTAAAATTAATTCATGGGATGTGGACTACACTGGCTACCCAAGCTTGATCCCTCACCTGCCTTTGTTTAGTTTAAAGCCTTCTCTACTTTCCTAATTATACGGTTTGCTAGAACACGGGCCCAGCACGGTTCATGTGTGGACTGTCCCAAAGCTACAGCCCCCACTTTCCCCAGTACTGATGCCAATGCCTCACAAACTGAAACCCGCTTCTCCCACACCAGCCTTTGAGTCACTTATTCATTTCAATAATCTTATGTACCCTCTGCCAATTTTCACATGGCTCAGGTAATAATCCAGAGATTATTACCCTTGAAGTTCTGCATGTGTGCACTGATTCATAAGTTTATGGTCACTGACCTAAAGGTAGCAGTAAGACTAGTGAAGCTCTGGGTGATGCTTGTCAGTCACTCAGCTCTAGTCTTTTGGAGGCCAGGTGAGAGAACTCTTTTCAGTGTGACACCCCAGGCATCTGAGCATCCATGGAAGAAATACAGGCTGCTCTTGTGGCCTTCTGGGTATTTACTGCAGATATTGTTGGATCTCCCAGATACCCAAGCTAGGTTGTAGTGCTACAAGCCATCTAACATTGATTCTGTACAAGTGGACAGTAGGTGCTTCCATTTGAGCCACCAACTGCATCATGGTGCCTGGGGTCTGCACAAATATTTGAGCTCTGCGAACATCAATCCTTTTAAAGGAGGAGGAGGGCCTGGGAGATTTAGATTCCCTTAACTCTTTAGCTAAGGGTGCCATATCCTGACCCTCTGACCTAAGTTAGCTCATTGTTTAATGGGTGAAATTAGGATTTTGTTATATGGTTTACTGTTTGCTACAGAGTATTTTGTGCAATTCTGGCATCGTAATTGATACAATGAGACCAGAGGCAGACTATTCTCACCAGAAACTAGAAAGTGGAAGGAGAATATGATTGAGGTGGTTAATTGAATAGGATTTAATGATGCAGAAGATTAATCTGGATCAGTAATATTTAACCACTGTAACTGACCTGACCAGTAATTTATGTCAATTCATTATTACTTCTCTGCTCCTGCACTTCATTCCCCATTTGTAAAACCAAAATGCCTAATGATCTTAAATGACTTTACTAACTCAGCCTTTTATAGGATTGTGTATTTGAGGCCCTATACTTATCCATCGGCTTCAGCAGCTTTCCATTGCATGTATATTCCCATCCCTTATATTTCCTCCCAAAATGTTACGTTACACTTACCACATTAAAATACATCTGTCTACTAACCTGTCTGGATCTTCCTGAACTCTATATTTTTCCCTATTGTTCTTGCTGTTTCTCCAAACCACCTGCATTTCCAGCACATTGAGGTTGTGCTCCCAATGTCCAACTTCAAGCTGTACGTATCCCTTTGAATAGTTCTTGATTCATCAGTTCCACCTTTCTCCCAGTTTAAGCAACACCCATTTAATCATCACTTTCTTTCCCGTTCAAACAACATTTCTATGCATGCTTTTACATTTTTAATTATTCAAATAGGCTGAATTATTCTGTCAAGTCTCTTGAAAGAACTTTTTGAGTACTCTGAAACTTCATAAACGCTATAGGGGGTTAAATTGGGCATTTTTTTTTTCAGGTGCTACCTAGTCTCCTAAGGTCCTAAATTGGTGGGTATGCGGTATTGTACACACTTGCGACAAACTGCACTGTCTGCCATTTTGGATAAAGCCAAATAAGGGTGACCTTTGAAGCAGTAGTTAGGTATATGCAAGTGCACTTAAGTCCTGTTTCAGGTTCCTACTGAAGCTTTCATTTTACCCTGGGGCAGCCAGCCGGGGAATGCCAAACCTAAGCGTTACATACTTAAAAGAAAATAAGTACTTTCTCTCACCTTCCAGAGATTCCCAACCTCCGACAGCCAGGTCCCCTGATCATCCTTAACCACAATCATGCCAACTAGGTGTCTTGCAACCTCAGTTCCTTCCTCTCAATCACATGATTGCTCCTCCAGAGCCCCCAAGATCCCTCATACCGACTGTTACCCAATACTCCACCCCAGTCCTGTAGCCTAGTTGAAATGTCTACCTGCAAGTCCAGCAGTGACTCAAACCTGGAGAACTTGCCTCCTCTGTGAAGAGGTTTGAAGCTTAATATCCAAACTCTTTGGACCTCAACTTATGTGTGAGGTGGGGTGGGGTGTGATAAAGCTGTGCTGTAATTAGACCAAAAGTGTGCATTCCTAAATTTAATCCCCACATCTATTGTGTTACCTTTATCAATCCATTTGGTCGCTTCTGAAAATGCCCTTACTATTCGAGCATGATGTGCCTTCAACACAACCTTGTTGGCTGTTGTTTAACCCAGTACTTTTACCCTTAACTATAGACTTTAAGAGTTTGATTACCATTGACATTAGACTGACTAGTCTATAGTTATTCAGTTTATCCTTCTCTCTTTTTGAACACAGGTGTTATACTCTTCAATCCCAAGGCACAATTTGTATATTTACAAATTGAGCAATATGGCCAAAATCTGCTTCGCCGTCCCTTAGTGGGATTTACTGGTCCCGCCCGCCATGGAAAATGTCACAGGCGGGATGGAAAATTTGACGGACCGGTTATGGCAGGCGGATGATAAATGCCAAGCTGCCCAAATCCCAGAGGGAAACTTGAAACAGCTGCCACAATTATTTACAATTTGTACATATTTTGAGATGCAGGCTCTGAATTCAGTAAAAAAGCCACCAAGTCTTATAGGTTTCTTACAAAACTAAATTAAACATTGATTAATAGAAGAAATGATTTTAAGCACGTACATAGATCTACAAATTACTACTATGATAACTTCTAAATCCCCTAATTAATCTAAACCACAGTTACACCCCCATTAAGGCAATAGTGAGACACATAGGTTCTTAATAGACCCAGGCAAAGTAACACTCAATACCCTGAACAGTCAAATTCAAATGAGTTTTTCTCAGTTTCAGTTCCTTATAGACAGCAGCTTGAGGCTTAGATGCTGGATGCTTTTCACACTTGTTAGATCTTAGAATTACCTGCCCTTACACACAGCCTTCTCTCCTTTTATACATATTTTCCCCCTTTGATTGCAAATTCCCTATGTCTTTGGACTTTTACCTCTAATAATAACATCTATCATAGTACTAATTTTACCAGTAATCTTTGGGAAAAATAAACACCCTATTTCTTAACTTCTCATGGCTAGGTGTAACATTTCATCCGCCTCTTTTGAATTCAAGATAGTCTGGTTTATTTAAAAATGCAAATGTTCTCATTATCCCTATGTTTGCCTACTTAATCTAGCTTATCTTCTGTTACATCAAAGCCTTCAGACCAGCTGCCTTTAATTCAGACACATGTGCACACGCACACACACCACTATTACCCTAAATTCCAATAGCATTATGAAAAATTATTATACCTTCCTGATAGACCAACAAAAGGTCTATTGACTTTCGGCAGGAATTTCCAGTCCCCTGGCAGGTGGGAACCGAAAATCCTGCACCTGTGTTTTTTTTTCAGTAGACTTGGGTGCATGTCATAGTGCTCAATTGAACTTACTTCTTCCCTGTGTGCTCCTATCTACTTGTTTACTCTTTTTTACTTTTTTATATGCTTTTAAAGGTCTTTCAGATTATTTTTATATTACTCCCTTTTAAACTCTTTGGCTCCCTACTACACTGCTTTATGATAGCGCTAATTATCTTTAGCAAACGTGCACATTAATGTTTATGATTCCATTTAGTTTTAATCACTCCACTTATCCACATAATTCATCTCCTTTTCACTTTATAGAACAGTTTATTTTATACTTTATGCATCTTGTATTTGAAGATTTTGTTCTGCTCATCTGATAACTTGTTTGTTGATTATTCTGACCTGTGAATTTAGGTCAGATTCTCTTTTAGCTCACTGAACTTTTACCGTTTAATTTTTTTTAAAAATGAAATTTTATTCTTTCCTTGCAATAAACTGAGCAATGTTGTGGTTGTGATTTTTTTTTCACTGTTCGCCTAATCTCAGTTATTTACCCAATTTAATTCACCAGAAGAAAATTTCTTCTTCCCATGTTCAACCCCTCCGCGTTAGTTTCGATCCTTCACCACAGCTCCAGTGAATCTCTCTCCAAGAATATCTGTGCTATTTCGATTTGGTAAAACTTTTCTGTCGTTCCACTGTCCGAAGAACGCGAACCCTTTCCTCTTGCACCAGCCCCACAGCCATATGTTGATCTCTCTAATCTTCCTCTTGTCAACCTATTCAGCATATGACACAGGAAGCAATCCTGAGACTTCCATATTGGAAGGCTGGATTGTCAATATAGTGTCGTTTGGCTGCAAGACCATAAACATACTTTCGTCCACATCATTCATTCCAACATAAGAAGTAGGATATTCGGCCCATCAAGTCTGCTCTCCCATTCCAATGAGATCATGGCTGATCTGATAATCCTCAACTCCACTTTCCTGCCTTTTCCCCATAACCCTTGATTCCCTTACTGATTAAAAATCTATCTCAGCCTTGAATATATTTAATGACCCAACCTCTACAGCCCTCTGCGGTAAAGAATTCCACAGATTCACTACCCTCTGAGAGAAGAAATTCCTCCTCATCTCTGTTTTAAATGGGCACCCCTTTACTCTGAGATTATGCCCTCTGGTCCTAGACTCTCCCACAAGGAGAAACAACCTCTCAGCTTCTACCCAGTCAAGCCCCGCTAAGAACCTTATGTTTCAATAAGGTCGCCTCTTATTCTTCTAAACTCCAATGAGCACAGGCCCAACCTACTCAACCTCTCCTCATAAGAAAATCCCTCCATACCTTGGATCAACCTAGTGAACCTTTTCTGGACTGCCTCCAATGCCACTATATCTTTCCTTAGATAAGAGGACCAAAACTGTTCATAGTATTCTAGGTGTGGTCTAACTAGTGCCTTGTATAGTTTTAGCAAGACTTTTCTATTTTTATACCCCATTCTCTTTTGAAATAAAGGCCAACCATCCATTTGCCTTCCCTGTTGAACTTCTGCTGAACTTGTATGTTAGCTTTTTGGGATTCATGCACAAGGACTCCCAAATCCCTCTGTGCTGTAATTTTCTGCAGTCTTTATCCATTTAAATAATATTCGGCTCCTCTATTCTTCCTGCCAAAGTCCATAACCTCTCACTTTCCCACATTATATTCCATCTGCCAAGTTTTTGCGCTCTCACTTAACCTGTCTATATTTCCCTGCAGACTTTGTGTCATCCTCATCACTTGCCTTCCCATCCTCACCACTTGCCTCCCACCTATTTTTGTGTCATCCGCAAACTTGACAATAGTACATCAACTTCCATCATCCAAGTCATTAATGTATATTGTAAATAATTGTGGCCCCAGGACTGATCCCTGTAGCACTCCACTAGTTACAGGTTGCCATCCTGAAAATATCCCCCTTATCCCAACTCTTGTCTTCTATTAGTTAGCCGTTCCTCTATCCATGCTAATATACTACCCCCAATACCATGGGCTCTTATCTTAAGTAGCCTTATGTGCAGTACCTTATTGAATGCCTTTTGGAAATCCAAATATATTACATCCACTGGTTCTCCTTTATCCTGCTTGTATGAATTCTAATAATTTTTTTCAGGCATGATTTCCCCTTCCTTCATGAAGCCATGCTGACTCTGCTTGATTATATTATGCATTTCTAAATGCTCTGCCATTGCATCCTTTATAATGGACTTGAACATTTTCCCAATGACGGATGTTAAGCTAACTGGCCTATAATTACCTGTTTTTTGTCTCCCTCCCTTTTTGAATAAGGGTGTTACATTGGCAGTTTTCTAATCCTCTGGGACTTTTCCAGAATCTTGGAAGATTACTACCAGTGCATCCACTATTTGTGTAGCTACTTCCGTTAATATCCTAGGATGCAACCCATCAGACCCAGGGGACTTATCGGTCTTTAGCCCCATTAGCTTCCCTAGTTCTTTTTCTCTCGTGATAGTTGTATTTATTTCTTCCTTTCCCTCCTCCTTTTCCCCTTTGATTATTTAGTATATTTGGAATGTTATTAGTGTCGTCCAGCATGAACACTGCTTCAAAGTATTTATTCCATTCCTCTGTTATTTCCTCAGCCTCATTCTCTAAGGGGCCAATGTTCACTTTGGCCTCTCTCTTCCTTTTTATATATTTAAAGAAGCTCTTACTATCTGTTTTTATATTACTTGCTAGTTTACCCTCAGTTTATTTTCTCCCTCCTTTATTATTTTTTGGTCATTTTTGTTGGTTTTTAAATCTTTTCCCAATCCTCTGGCTTACCATTAATTATCGCCACATAGTATGGTTTTTTTAAATTTCAATTTGATATTATCCTTAACTTCCTTTGAGATCATTTATTAAACCTGCCTCATTACACATTACCAGATCCAAAATATCCTGATCCCTGGTTGGATCCACAACATATTGTTCTCGGAAACTGTCCCAAAGACACTCCATGAATTCTTGCTCATGGCTACCTCTCCTAATTTGAGTTTCCCAATCTACATGAAGATTAACGTCACCCATAATTAATGTACTGCCTTTTTAACATGCCCTCATTATCTCCTGATTTATTCTGTCCTACAGTATAGCTACTGTTCGGGGGGGGCCTATAGACTACTCCTGCTAGTCTCGTCTTCCCCTTGTTATTTCTTACCTCCGCCCATTTGGATTCTACATCTTCCGATCCAAGATCATTTCTTGCTATTGTACTTATTCCATCTTGTACTAACAAAGCTACCCCACCAGCCTTTCCTTCCTGCCTGTCCTTTCGAAAAGTCACATACCCCTGAATATTTTGTTCCCAGCTTTGATCTCTGTAATGAATATATAATTATATCCATTAACCTCTATTTGTGCCGTTAATTCATTTATTTTGTTTCAAATGCTACTTACATTTAAGTAAAGAGCCATTAATTTTGCCTTGTTACCATTTTTCCTCCTTTGACCTTATTTGCTGCTTTTTTTTATGTTTATACACTCTGTCCCTTCCTGTCACACTCTGGGTATCATTACCTGAATAGCTGCCCTGCAATGTTGCCACAGCCTTTTGCTTTGTAAGCCTATGTATCCCCTCATCAGAACCCACCCACCCGCCATTTAGTTCAAAGCCCCCTCTACAACCCTAGTTATTTGATTTGCCAGGGCACTGGTCCCAGCACGATTCAAGTGAAGCCCGTCCCACCGGAACAGCTCCCTTCAACCCCAGTACTAGTGCCAGTGCCTCATGAACTGAAACCCATTCCTCCCACACCAATCTTTGAGCCATGGATTTAACTCCTTGACTTTATTTACCCTATGGCAGTTTGCTAATGGTTCAGGTAGTAATTCTGAGATTATCACCTTGGACGTTCTGCTTTTTAATTTAGCTCCTAACTGTTCAAATTCTTTCAGCAGAATCTCTTTTCTAGTCCTATCAATGTCATTGATACCAACGTGGACAATGACAACTGAATCCCTCCCTTCTCTCTCCAAGTTTGTCTCCAGCCCTAAGGAGATGTCCTTAACCGTGGCATCGGGCAGGCAACACGGCCTTTGGGACTCATGCTTATGGCTGCAGAGAACAGTATCTACCCCACTAATTACACAGTCCCCTACCCCTACTACGTTCCTATTTCCTCCCCCCACTTGAATGGCTCCCTGTACTACAGTGCCGTGGTCAACTCGCTCAGCCTCCCTGCAGTCCCGGCTCCCGTCCACATAGGCTTGCAAGAACCTCTCAACTGCTGAACAGTTGCAGGGTCTGAAAATCTTCGAACGCTGTACCCTGGGTCCCCATACCTGCTTCATCTACAGTCACACCCTCCTGTCCCTGATCACAGACCAAATCTGAATTATCTAACCTGTAGGGTGTGACCATCTCCTGAAGCAAAGTGTCCAGGTAACTTTCCCCCTCCCTGATGTGGCGCAGTGTCTGCAGCTCAGACTCCAGCTCCTTAACTCGGACTAGAAGTTCCTCGAGCAGCAAACACTTGCCACAGCAACTCTGACTCCTTGGGAGGGTGCTGGATGGCCGGTGTGGATGATTGGTGCCAACAGTACGAGGTTTGATTCCTGATCCGGATGGGGTGGATTTGGGACCTGCTGACTTTGGAGATCATAGCGCTGTGTTGGACCTGCCTTTGATGAAGAATCACCTTTTCCACCTCTTCATTAAGGCATGAAATGAACAGTTTGAAGCAGTTTCTTGTATTAAATAGCTAAATTTAAGTAAGATAAATTTACATTCAAATTACACTAAAGGTTGTAAATGAAAATATTTGTATTCCTCTCAATTGCTTTCACTGAGCTAAACTCTACATTATTCTACTGCCTTAAACTATTGGCTTTTAAAAATTTGTAAATAAGCCCTGACTACTCTGCTCAAATTTATCATTTGTTTTGCTGTTGCACACCCCAGACTGTTGACCCTGCAAAGTTCTCCTTAATAACATCTGGGGGTTTGTGCCAAAATTGGGAGAGCTGTCTCACAGACTATTGACAAAGGCTTCTTCAACAGCATCTTCCAAACCCGTGACCTCCTAGAAGGACAAGGGCAGCAGATACATGTCCACACCATCACCTGCAAGTTCCCCTCCAAGCCACTCGCCATCCTGACTTGGAAATATATCACTGTTCCTTCACTGTTGCTGGGTCAAAATCCTGGAACTCCCTCCCTAACAGCACTGTGGGTGTACCTACACCACATGGATTGCAGTGATTCAAGAGGGTGGCTCACCACCACCTTCTCAAAGGCAATTAGGGATGGGCAATAAATGCTGGCCTAGACACCACTGCCTTCATCCCACGAAAGAATTTTTTTAAAAATGTTTAATTTAATTCTGCCAATCATTCTACATACATTTGGAACTGTATATAAATGTATGTTTGGAAATTTTCCAGCTAAACTATCTCTTAATTAAAATAACTGATGTATCGACTTGCTGTTGGAAGGACAAGTATAATCTGGACTTGCTTCAAGATCTGCATTGATGCTGAAGGTAAGCACGCAGGTGCAGCAGGCGGTAAAGAAGGCAAATGGTATGTTGGCCTTCATAACCAGAGGATTCAAGTACAGGAGCAGGGATGTCTTCCTGCAATTATACAGGGCCTTGGTGAGACCACACCTGGAATATTGTGTGCAGTTTTGGTCTCCTTACCTGAGGAAGGATGTTCTTGCTATAGAGGGAGTGCAGCAAAGGTTTACCAGACTGATTCCTGGGATGGCGGGACTGACATATGAGGGGAGATTGAGTCGGTTAGGATTATATTCGCTGGAGTTCAGAAGAATGAGGGAGAATCTCATAGAAACCTATAAAATTCTAACAGGACTATACAGGGTAGATGCAGGAAGGATGTTCGTGATGGTGGGGGAGCCCAGAACGAGAGGTCACAGTCTGAGGATACGGGGTAGACCATTTAGGACTGAGATGAGGAGAAATTTCTTCACCCAGAGAGTGGTGAGCCTGTGAAATTCGCTACCACAGAAAGTAGTTGAGGCCAAAACATTGTATGTTTTCAAGGAGTTAGATATCGCTCTTGGTGGCGAAAGGGATCAAAGGATATGGGGAGAAAGCGGGAGCAGGCTATTGAGTTGGATGATCAGCCGTGATCATGATGAATGGTGGAGCAGGCTCGATGGGCCGAATGGCCTACTCCTGCTCCGATTTTCTATGTTTCTATGTCAGATAGGCCAAGAGGATAATGGATTAACAGTAATCATATCAGGCTGAGCATGTGAACTTAATGTTTATCATTATATTTTAATTGTTGATCCTGTATACTTCAGTTTTCTGTTTGTTTGTATAGATTTAGGCGTTTATGCTCTTCTGTTTGCTAACTTCATTTGAAAAGTGGATGTGAGTATGAAGAGAATATACACCCCATTTTGTCTTTCTTTGCTATTGTTGGTTCCTATGTGTTTGCTTTGTTTGAAACATCTAGTGCTGATTGATAGATTAAATGCAGGAAGCTATTGGTTTAAGAGAAGCTAGACCACTGCAAGTCAAGGCAGCTTAATGTAATGTAATTCAAGGTGAACTGCTGCTCATGATTAAAACGTGTACTATTAAACCTCAGCTGTACTTGTTATTCAGCTCTTTTGTCTGCTCAGAGTAAGGAGTATTGCTATCCTTGTTAAATGTTTCACCAATCATTTTATGAAATTTATGAACAGACATGTCCTGTGATGCTATGACATCGTTCCCATTATTGATCTTGCTTCCAGTAAGGAATAAATTATTAAAAGCTTGGGGAAATAGATCATTTTTGTCCAGCATGGATGTCATGTTGTAACGGGGTTCACGTTTCCTGTGTGCAGACTCTCTCAACAGCCAAAAAGTGGCACTGTTATGTCAAATTGAAGGAAAGTTGGTGGATTCTGTTAACTGTATATTAATTATGTTTAATTGTATGTAGGCGGTGGGCATTAACCACGGATTCACTTGAGCCTCTATAAATAGACGGAGACTAAAACTGTGGCTGTTGGGTTAGGAGGTGTATGCTTGTAATGTGTAACTCTGTAAATAAATATAAAAGTGCATAAAAATTGGCTTCAGTTCTATCCCTCAGCAACTGAACAGATTCTGCTTTGTATGTGGGATATTTCCATCCAGTTGCCCTCGCTGCATTTGCCTAAGCGATGCTTTATGGTCAGGTTGTGATGATGGAAATTACATAACATTACATAGGATATATGGCACAGAAACAGGGCATTTTGCCCAACGATTCCATGCTGGCACTTAAGCTCCACTTGAGCCTCCTCCCATCTTTCCTCATCTAAATCTGTCATTGTAACCCTCTATTCCCTTCTCCCTCATAAGCTTGTCTAATTTCCCCTTAAAGGCATCTATACTATTCGCTCAACCACTCCCTGTGGCAGTGAGTTCCACATTCTCACCACTGAGTTAAAAAAAAGTTTCTTCTGAATTCCTTATTGAATTTCTTCATAACAAGTCTTTTTTAGTTTGATTGCCTTTAGTTATGCTCTCTCTCTGTCCATTCTATCAAAACCTATACCTCTATGAAATCTGCCCAATTATTTCCAATTTTTGAAATCAGTAACAAGAGACCACAGACTAAAAAAGAATGAAGCAGGAAGTTGAATTCCTTTTTCGTTCATAGATTTATAACCATAAATGTCTATGGAAACTGAAATAGGATCATTATTTAAGAGGCAATCTGATATGCTTTTGAAAAGGAAGAATATAAAAGAATAGGACTGGAGGTGATAACTCCAGTCCACGATGTGCTGATGATCCCTGTTCTATAATTGCTACGATTTTATAAAGCAGGAGGTGGGGCAAAAAACTCCCAGCAGAGCTGATGAATGGTAGGGTTTGGTTCTTCTATTGTATTTGGTCTGATTTGAAAATGATTGCTTTGTCTGACTGCACAGAAGTTGTACAGTGAGTTGCCAATGCTACCCGATTCACTTCACAAGCTGATTTAAGCATTTTGGAGAGACTTAGATTGAATATCTATTTTCTTTATGATTGTATCATTAGTTTTTTTTATTACATATGAACATTGAACTAGGAGCAGGTGTTGGCCACTCAGCCCCTTGAGCCTGCTCCGCCGTTCAATAAGATCATGGCTGATGTGATAGTAACCTCAACTCTACATTCCTGCCTACCCCCGATAACCTTTCACCCCCTTGCTTGTCAAGAATCTATCTACCACTACCTTAAAAATATTCAAAGACTCTGCTTCCACTGCCTTTTGAGAAATAAAGTTCCAAAGATTCACAACCCTCAGAGAAAATATTTCTCTTCATCTCTGTCCTAAATGGGCGACCACTTATTTTTAAACAGTAGCCCCTATAGTGCTAGATTCTCCCACAAGAGAAAACATTCTCTCCACATTGACTCTTTCAAGACCCCTCAGGATCTTATGTGTTTCAATCAAGTTGCCTCTTACTCTTCTAAGCTCCGGTGGATATAGGCTTAGTCTGTCTAACCTTTCCTCATAAAACAACCTGCCCGATCCAGTTAAGAGGCATTTACATCCATCCTTAAATAAGGAGACCAATACTTTACACAGTACTCCAGATGTGGCCTCACAAATGCCTGTACTACTGAAGCATAACCTCCCTATTTTTGTAATCAATTCCCCTTGCAATAAATAACATTCTATTAGCTTTCCTAATTAATTGCTGTACCTGCATACTAACCTGTTGCGATTCATTAACTAGGACCCCTAGATCCCTCTGCATCTCAGAGCTCTGCAATCTCTCGCCATTTAGATAATAAGCTACTTTTTAAATTTTTCCTGCCAACATGGTCAATTTCAGGTGGTCAGGTCTTTGCCAGTTCACTTAGTCTATCTATATCCCTTTCTAGCCTCCTTGTATTCTCTTCACATCTTACTATCCTACCAATATATAACTTATATTCTTTCATGGGATGTGGGCGTTGCTGGCAAGGCCAGCATTTATTGCCCATTCCTAATTGCCCTTGAACTTAGCGGCTTCTTAGGCTATTTCAGGGGTAGTTAAGAGCCACATTGCTGTGAGTCTGGAGTCACATGTAGACCAGATGAGGAAAGACCAGATTTCCTTCCTTAAAGGGTATTAGTAAACCAGATGGGTTTTCACGACAATCGAAGATAGTTTCATGGTCGCTATTACTGAGACTAATTCCAGATTTATTAACTGAATTTGAATTCCAGCTGCCATGGTGGGATTTAAGCTCATGTCTCCAGAGCATTAGCCTGGGTCTCTGGATTACTAGTCTAGTGACCTTAACACTCTGCCATTGTCTCCCCCAATTAGTTGTTTCTGCTTAACTGGTGTGTACATGAGAAACTGCTGGATTTTGTAATAGAGACAGGAATACTTCAGTGTATGCTGGGAATGTCTCATTACAATCGGAGAGCACTTTAACAGCCCCAGCTTATCGGAATGATAGTGATAAGCCTGTAATTACAGGAGATGTGTCTCAGTGGACCTGAGTAAGGTTGATCCCTAGTGCTTTGTACCACCTCAGTTTACCCAATGTGAAAAATAACATGGGCCATCAATTGGCGTCCATACAGTGAATGCTTCCATGCAAAGAAAATGCGAGGTAAAAACTGCAGTCATGTAGAGGCTAGCAAGGAAGAAGCCTTCATTCTGGAACATAATTAGCTTTATCACTGACAAGAAAATACACGTTTAAGGATGAAGTAAACATTCCTAAACTATACACTTGTAAAACAAATCAGAAGTTGTGAGCAAGAGGCAAGTACTAATGTTGCAAAATTTTGTGTAGGCTGAGAGTTATGACAGAAGGTAGTCAGAGGGATGCAGCGTGGTCAGGGCAGGTCATCCTCATGTTCGTTTTTTATAACACAGCGAAGAATTTTTTTTTGCTCTAAAAGGAATAGAGTAGGTAAGTTTAACACTAATGTTTGGAGAAATGCCAATGAAATTCTGAACTGATGGGTTGAATTTACTCAGCTGTTCAGGCAGACTTTAACCCCTGCTGGAGTCTGAAGGAGGCAAACAGAAATAATTCAAGACCTGGAAATATCGGGGGGGCGGGGGGGGTTGGAATTCAGCTCTCAGCTGGTTTTTTTCGGTATAAAGCTGCTGTTAGACTTTCATAGAATCATAGAATGCTTACAGCACAGGAAGCCATTCAGCTGGTCATATCTGTGCTGGCCCTCTGTAGGAGCAATTCACCTAGTGCCGCTCTCCTGCCTTTTCCCTTAGCCCTGCACATTCTTCCTTTTCAGATGATGATCCAATTCCCTTTTTGAATGCCTCAATTGAACACTACACTACACTGTCAGGCAGTGCATTCCAGATCCCAACCACTCACTGCGTAAAAAGATTTTTCCTCATGTTGCTAATGATTCTTCAGCCAATTACCTTAAATCTGTGGTTCTCCATCCTTCCACCAATGGAAACCAGTTTCTCCCATTCTACTCTGTCTAGACCTCCTCCTGATTTTGAACACCTCTTATCAAATCTCCTCTCAACCCTTTTTTTCTCTAAGGAGAACAGTCCAGCTTCTCCAATCTTTCCATGGAACCATTCTTGTGAATTCTTACTGCACCCTCTCTAATGTGTCCATATCCTTTCCAAAGTGTGGTGCCCAGAACTGGATGCAAAGCTCCAGTTGAGGCCAAATCAGGATTTTATACAGGTTAAACATAACATCCTTGCTTTTGCACTCTATGCCCCAATTTATAAAACCCAGGATGCTTTATTAACCGCACTCTCGACCTGCCCTGCTACCTTCAATGATTTGTGCACATATACCCCCCAGGTCCCTCTGCTCCTGCACCCTCTTTAGAATTGTGCCATTTATTTTATGTTGTCTCCCTGGGTTCTTCTTACCAAAAATAATCACTTCACACTTCTGTGTTAAATTTTACCTGCCACTTGTCCACTCATTCTGCCAACCTGTCTGCCCTTTTGAAGTTCTGCACTATGCTCCTTCCTCACATTTTTCCAAGTTTACTTTCAAGTTTTGTGTCGACTGCAAATTTTGAAATTGTGCATTGTTCTTCAAGGTCTACATCATTAACATACTTTAGGAAGAGTGGGGGCCAACACTCCTCGCAACTCCATCAGACACCTGCCAGCCCAAAAAACAGTCGTTCAGCACTACTGTTTCCCATCACTCGGCCAGTTTCGTATCCATGTTACTACTGTTCCATTTATTCCATGAGCTCTAACTTTGCTGAAACAAGTTTATTGTGTAGCACTTTATCAAAGGCCTTTTGGAAGTCCATGTAGACCATATCAATAGCATTACCCTCATCAGCCCTCTCTTACCTCATCAAAAATCCAAGCAAGTTATTAAACACAATTTGTCCCTAACAAATCCATGCTGGGTTTCCTGAATTTGTCCAACTGACTATTAATTTTTTCCTGAATTATCACTTCTAAAAGCTTCCCCTACCACCGGAGGTTAAACTGACTGGCCTGTAGTTGAACATGGGTGTAATATTTGCAATTTTACAGTCCTCTGGAACCACCTCCCAATCTAAGGAAGATTGGAGAATTGTGGCCAGCACCTCCGTAGTTTCCACTCTCACTGCTTCTGTGTCCTTTGGATGCATCTCATCCGGTCGTGGTGACTTATCAACTTTAAGTACAAACAGCCTATCCAATACCACCTCCTCATCAATTTTAAACCCTTCAAGTGTCTGAGCTGTCTCCTCTTTTCACTGGGACAGGGGCTGCATCTGCTTTGTGTTCTGATCTGCCACATCTGAATTGCTCTGGATACCATATTATCTCTGGTAACTTCTAGTCATCCAAGGATACCTGCCTGAAACAGAGGCTCCTTAAACTTGCAAATCCAGCACTTACACCATTGTAGCAACCTGAATGTGAAACTTGGGTGCGAATAGGTGAACCTTGCCCTGGGCATATTTTACTAATGCAAATACCATATACGTTAACTACGATTGTTTTCCTTAGAATTGAATTTGTATATAATGATCATAGTTGTAGATTTATAGGATCTTTGTATTTTGAATAAATCTAGTTGGAAAAGAAGTTGAGTTGCCTAATCAATCAATAAAGGGACCAAGTACCATTCACACCACACAATTGCCAGCAGTGACCATCTCCCCTTGTCATCCAATGGCATTACAATCACTAAATCCCCAACAATCAACATCCAGGGGCTCACCATTGACCAGAAACTGAACTGCATCAGCCATTTAAATGTTGTGACGACAAGAGCTGGTCAGAGGCTGGGAAATCTACAGAGATTAACTCACCTCCTGACTCCCAAAAGCCTTTCAACCATCTACAAGGCACAAGTCAGGCGTGTGATGGAATACTCACCATTTGCCTGGACGAGTGCAGCTCCAATAACACTCAAGGAGCTTGACTCCATCCAGGACAAAGTAGCCAACTTGATTGGCACCCTGTCCATCAGCTGAAACATTCACCCCCTCCATCACTGATGCACAGTGGCAGCAGTGTGTACCATCTACAAGATTCTTTCGACAGCATCTTCTAAACCTGTGACCTCCACCATCTAGAAGGACAATGGCAGCAGATGCATAGGAACACCACCACCTGCAAGATCCTCCTCCATGCCACTCACCACCCTGACTTGGAACTATATCGCTGTCACTGGGTCAAAATCCTGGAACTCCCTCCTAGCAGTACTGCGAGTGTACCTACATCACATATCCTGCAGTGCTTTGAGAAGGTGGCTCACTGCACTGTTTTCCACCCCCACTCTCCCCCACAAGATAGCAACCAGGAGATGGCATTTCCTACAGCTTTGGGCTGGCACAAAAGATGCCCTCTTACATGAATGCCCACATACCCCAACAGGTACAGCAGTAGGAGGGCACCGGTAGGTGCAATCCCAGCATAATTGTAATAAACTCATCCTGATCTGCAAATCACTGAAAATTCCAATTGATCAAAAGAGAATGTTGTAATGATCAAGGTTATATCAATAGATGTATTTGTGGACTTTCAGAAGACATTGGGCAGGCCAGACTGAAAATTCCCACCTGAGGTTAACGGTCTGAGGCTGATCTGTCAAATTTTCCTTCCTGCCTGTGATGATCCCCGTGGTCGGTGGGACTGGAAAATCCCACCCATTGAACAAAGTGTTCATTGTTAAGGGGGAAGTGGTGGTATGGATATGAAATTGGCTCCGTGACAGGAAGCAAAGGATTCCTGGATGTTTTTCAGACTAGCAGGTGGTTTGCAGTGGTGTTCCCCAGGGTCAGTTTTGGGTCCATTACTCTTTTCAGTTTTTTTATAAATGACCTAGACTCAGGTATAGCAAGTGGCATTATCAAGTTTACAGATGACATAAAACTTTGCAAAGTAGTTACAGTGATGAGGATGGTCAAGATGACATCTGCACCTTAACTGTAGTTTAAAAATAAGGGTCTCCCATTTAAGATGGAGATGAGAAGAATTTCTTTCTGAGGGTTATGAATCTTTGGAAGTCCCTTCCCAAGCGGTGTAGGGAGAGCCATTGAATATTTTTAAGGCAGAGGTAGATTCTTGACTAACAAGGGAGTCAAAAGTTATTGGGGGTAGGCGGAATGTGGAGTTGAGGCCACAGTCGGATCAGCTATGATCTTATTGAATGGCAGAATGGGCTTGAGGGACAGAATGGCCTACTCCTGCTCCTAATTCATATGTGTGTATGACATAGGGTGGTGAAATGAACAGAAGCATGGCAGATGCAATTCAACTTGAAGGTGTGGTTAATAATACACCTTGAGAGGAATACAGAAAGACAGCATACTCTAAATGGCATGATTTTCAAAAGTGCAGATGAGCAGGGAGACATTGGTGTCCATTTACATAAATTCTTAAAGTTGGCAGGGTGTGTTGATATGGTGTTTAAAAAAAATGGTTTCCTTGGGCTTCTAAATAGAGGAATGGAAAAACTAAGACATTGTGCGAAAACTTTATGAATCACTGGTTGGGCCTCAGCTGGAGTATTGTGGATAATTTTGGACACTACACTTCAAGAAAGACGTGAATACCTTAGAGAGGATCCAGAGGAGTTTACTAGATTGGTACCTAGGATGAGGGACTTCAGTTATGAGGAGAGTTTAAGAGAATGTTCTCCTTAGACCAAATAATCATATGAAGTGGCCTGATGGAGGTTTTTAAAATGATGGCGTAGATAGAGACAACTATTCCTTCTTGTGAATGGGTCAATAACCAAGGTCTTAGATTTAAAAATCATTGGCGACAGATCTGGCAGGGAGGTGAGAATTTTTTTTAAGAGTTAGCAGGATCTGGAATGTTCTTTCTGAAAAGGTGATGAAAGCTGAAATAAATTTGACAGGAACTTGAGGAGGAGGAACTTGCAGGGTTAGGGACAAAAAGTGGAGATGTAGGACAAAGTATGATGCTCCTTCAACGAGCCAGCATAGACACAATGGGCCAAATGGCCTCCTGTGCTGCAAATTTCTATGATTCAATGATAATACTCTTTATTTGAATTTGCTTTCCTGCACAATGCCAAGGCAATGTTCATGTCTAGGCCTTAAAGACTAAAAACTGTCACATCATGTCTTGTTTCTGGGCTATTCTGCAACAGCAAGGCAGTGGTCAGAAACTCAGCAATTTGGAGGCATCAAAACTGCTATACAATCCTTTACAATGTGTATTGGTAATCTAAATTATAACCTGTGTAAAGCGCACAGTGTAGCATGATGAAACAGATTCTAGCTATTGGCAAGCAGGGGTGTAATGGAGGGTATACAACACAGGGCTATTAATTCATGCTGCCAGCTGTATGCTTATTTCCTAATTGTTAAAACTGGCAGTGTACACTTGACAGCCCATTTCAGATTTTGAAATCAGGTACATGACTAAAAGAGGATTTATTTGTTGCATCTACCATAATGAATTGGTAGTGCTTTGAACACTATATACTACTTAACTTGCAATGAGGACTCGTGTTGGTTATTGTTACTGCATTGGACATTGAAGAATGTGGGAAGTGGAGCAGGATTTGTATCTAAGCTCCATATACCCTCCTTTGCTCCATATCCCTTTGTACACCAACCCAACAAACATCTATCGATCTTGAAATTTTCAATTCATCCAACATTAACATCCTTTTGGAGGAGAATGTTCCAGATTTCCCCTACCTTTTGTGTGAAAAGCTGCTTTGTTATTTTGCTCTTAGCTCTAATTTGAAGATTGTTCTGGATTTCTCCAGCAGATTAAATGGTTTCTCCGTACCTACTTTATTCTATATATTAACTCCATCCCTGACGCTGGTGTTTATTTTCAGTATTTTTTTCCCAAACGTGTTAGAATTACATGGATCATTATTGTTGTAAAATACTTGTGCTGTTCAGTGCCTGTTTTCGCAGCTGGAGAGATCTGACTCTAGTTAATAAAAAATTTCCAGTTTAATCTCGGGTAGGTCCTCAGTTTTCAAATTCACGTCAATGGTATGACCATTTGGGAACTTAAATATGGTTTAGGAAAGAGGTTTAGTTGTTGAGACATAATGCAATTGAAGCTATGTTTTAAAAAGATTATAAAACCAACATTAAAATAGTTTTTTTTAAAAAAAGGTTATTTTTCAGTTTTTTTTTAAATTAAGATGACACTTTCAGTTGAAATTACTCCAGGACTGAGTGTTCTGTTTGGACATTAAAAAGAAAACAAAATCGCACTTCCAGTTATTATTCCCTTGGTCATTTGCCTTTCCTCTTATAAAGAGAATCTTGTCTTCAAACCGCTGATGTTTTCTGTTCCCACTGATTATCACTGGTGGTCATGGCTGAGCAGAGTTCCAGAGTTTGCCGGTATGAAGGAGATAAATGAAATAACACAGTTGTAATGACAAGAGCAGTGAAAAACCCTGAGCAAATTATGCAAATTCTCCTGATTTTAGTGCAGTTCCCACACACTGTCAGGCATGGAAACTCCTCCTAGACACTTTCCCAGATGATGTCATGGAACACTCATTAATCACTATTGAAATGAAGATTACAAAGCAAATCAATGGAAATGGGTGACAACAAACAGTAAAACATTAACATTAAGGATAGATCTTTCAAATTAAAAGGGCCACTGTTGACAACTGCTGCTTGTTTGAATGTGGCATCAATTTTGCTGAAGATTAAACTGAGATGACAATTGTAGTGCAATGTGCACACACTGTCAAACTAAAGGTGCTTCTGTACATGATCTCTCCATTTCACAGTCCTTCACTTTAATGGAATTCTGGTAACGATTTCCTGAAATGCCAATTTGCTCACCCTGGTCTGGTTTCCATGCTTTAGAACATTGAACAAGCTGGACTGGTAATAGTCTATAATGAAGCCTGTCTCCAGGCATTCCATAGTGTGTGTCTGTCATTCATATTCAATCTGTGTCTGTTTCTCTCTCTCTCTCTCTCTCTCTCGCTCTCATTCAGGAGACGGCTCATCACCACCTGCTCAAGGGCAATTAGGGATGGACAACAAATGCTGGCCTTGCCAGCGATGCCCATCTCCCAGGAAAGAATAAAAACAATCCCTACAATTGCAGTTTCCCACTCACATCCTCATTGATGCAGCTTCAATGTGGAATTAGTGGAAAAAGTTCATGTTACACAGTATGAGCTCAGTAAACAGTCCTGTTACTGTGACTGTGATATGACATTCATTGCTGCTCCCCTGGCTTATGCAGTAGTATTTGAAATAGAAGTTAAACTTCACTCTTTTATTTGTTTCTAATGTTAATCTTTTTAATTCTCTCAGTTTCTTTGTTTTTCCTCCTGGCTTTGTCCTATTCCTGGGCTAAAATAGCAGTCCCAATATTGTTGTGTAACTGGCCTTGAGAACTGGTAGATCAGCCGAGATATTCAGGCTGATTTAATCACTATCTGGTACATGGAATCTACCAAGCACCTCCCTGGTGCACTGCTGGTAGCAAGCTTCCAAGAAGTCAATCAAAGCAACCTACTGTGCCATCAAGTGTAGTGACACAGTCACCCTCCAAATTACAAATACAATGGCATACGTAGCCTTACTCTATATTTCAAACATGTGTAAAAACTATTGAGAACTCCCCAAATTCTATTGCAGATGAAAGATGCTTTCAAACCACTGTAACTAATTTCTGAATTATGGCAGGTACAATTTACCTTTATCAAGCTCTGGTTAGGCCACAACATGAGTATTGCATCCAGTTATGGTCACTACACTTTATAAGGAAGTGAAGGCGCAGAGATGTACCAGAATGCTTCTATGGATGAGAGATTTTAGTTACAAGGTTAGATTGGATAGGCTGGGTTTGTTCTCCTTGAAGCAAAGAAGATCGAGGGGAGATTTGATAGAGGTAGACAAGATAATGACAGGTTTGGATAAGGCAGACAAAGAAAAGCTGTTCCCATTAGCTGATGGTACAAGGACTTGGGGAGGGAGTCGGTGGGGGGAACAGAGAACATATTTAAGGTTTGAAGAAAGAGATGCAGGGGAATCTGCGGAAGAACCTTTTTACAGAGCGAGTGGTAATGATCTGGAACTTGCAGCTCACGAGGGTGTTGGAAGTGGAAACAAGCAATGATTTCAAAAGGAAATTAGATGGGCACTTGAGTGAAATAAACTTGCAGGCTGCAGGAATAGAATGGGGGAATGGGACTGACTGGATTGTTGTAGGGAGAGCCGGTATAGGCTTGATGGGCCAAATGGCCAGCTTCTGTACCATAATGACTCTACAACAGTTGTCCAGCAGAGACTTTAGTTGTGAGATCTAAATCAATTGATTATTTTAAAATGCTTCCTTGCAGTCCATATTGCCTTGCCTGGTGGTGTTGTCATTACAAGAACAGTGGTAATGTTGGTGGCTTAAATGTTCCCTCCAGAGCAGAGTAAAGTTATGGTGAAAGAGTAAATTCATGATTTGAAACCCTCTTAACAAATATCAGAGTTCCTTTAAAGCTGTTAGCAAAAGTGATTGAGAATCAGCCTGACAACGGATTGAGCAAGGAAATCCTTGACTTGTATTTCTGCTCTCATCTTCCTTTGTTCTACTTGGCAATTAGCTCAGGAACAGCAGCATTTCAAGAATATTCCAACTCAGCAGTGTAGGTTATGATGAGATGTCCCAGAAAAAATACTAGTTCCAGTTCCTCACAATGGATTTTGTTTATAAAGTGCGCTATTTTGATCAAACAGGACCATCGAACATAGAAAGAAGCCATTTGGCCCATTCTGTCTGCTGTGTTGGAGTAATCCAAAACTAATCCCACTGCCCCACTCTACATGGACTGCAGTGGTTCAAGAAGGTGGCTCATCACCATCTTCTCGAGCAATTAGGGATGGGCAACAAATAGCCAGCGACACCTACGTCTTGTGAAAAGAAATTTTTTAAACTCTATCCATTGACAATTATCATCCTCCGTTTCAAATATTTAGCTATACTCTTTGTCATGATATGCTAGTCTGCCTCAACTACTTCCAGTGACAAAGCATTCCACACATTTAACTCTGTGTGAAGACATTTCAACTAAAACTTGCGCCAAACTATTAAATGTTTAGCAAAGCAATGCTTCTCGATTTAGGAGATGGAGAATGTGTGAACTGGTTTAGTACTTGGCAGTCCTATCTTTGGAGACCACAAAATAGTTAGAGAGCACAGCAGAATATAAATAAGAGTGTATGCTCTCTTCCAAACAATATTGATGTTTTCTTTAAAGTTTTGCAATAACAGGAACTAGGATTCTTTTGCCTCAGCATCTTGCATTCATACAGGGACAAGCTTGTGCAGAAAGACTCATCAATGGAACTGAATGTTCAAAACATCTTATGACAAACATTACCGCAGATTACGTGACTGCCATGATCTTCAAGCATGAGAAATCAATTCCAAAATACCTCAGCCTGGTGTGCAGTGCAGTCCCCACCACTTCTATTGCCAAGGCTTTTGGAGGGCAGCCGTCTATATCGGGCAATGTCCTATGTCCACTTGGCATTACCATAGAAATCAATTACAACAGCCCCGCTTTCAATGCATTAAATGCACTGACTATTTTTGGCAGTTCAGTAAGCACTTTGCACCTTGTTAAGTTTGATTATCTTAATTATTTACTCTTCTGTGCCCACCATTTAAATTTATAGATTGAAAGGAATAATTTAACTATGATGACAGGCTTCCTCGTCATTTGAGATTTACTAATTTCACTTAAGTCACAGTAAAAGAAGTTGAAGCCATTCGTGCCACAGAGTGATGGTCAATGGTGCCAGTTCCACAGGGTTAAGTGGCGAAGCCAACAGTGCCATAGCATGAATGGGCAAATCCACCATTGCCACAGGGTGCTGGTCAAAGGTGCCAGTGCCACAGGGTTAACAAGTGAAACCGCTAGTGCCACAGGACGAAGCGTTAAGACTGATGTTCTCGCTATAAGTGGTGCAAACTGCTTTGCATGGCTTGTGGACAGGAGTGCAGTTGATTGGTGAAGGGGAGGAGCAGAATCTGGGGTTGAACCAGCTTCCAATGGAGCACAAATTATGATAAAGAGGTGACCTTTCCATCCTGATGTCATCAAAATAGTCAGGACTAGTGCATTCTCAATATCCAGAGGTGGAAGTGGCGGCCTAATGCACGTTTTTTTAAAAATCCACTCCATTGTGGAGCAAACAGTTGCCATTGGGAAAGCAGCTACAAAGAAATTGTTGCAGTTATTTAACAGTTTGAACTCCTTGGCTGCTTTATCTATATTTGGTGACGCAGCAAAATTCTAGGGATTCTGGCTGTAACTTCCTTTTTGGATTGGCTCTTCAGTCACACTGAATGAAGCAGTCAAAAGAAGCAGTCAAAAGGTATCAAGCCCAGTATTGCACATATTTCTGTTACATGATGTGTGGCAGAAAATCAACCCTTGATCAAAACTGTGGCAATGTTGTAATAGTGAGAGGCCCTTGAGATCAAGCAGCGATTTAGGAAACTGCAAAGAAGCACAGAAACCAGGGATGTGGCTCAAACTCTAGCAGAAACATACCCTGGAAATTGGGTCAGAAAGAACTTGAAAAATATGTGCTACGTGGTCCACTATGGTCCCAAAATGGCAGGCGGGAAGCACTTGCATCTTTCTGAGTTCAGGTGCCCCACTTTGGGAAGGACAATAGACATGCATTCTTTACCCATGCCTACCTCAGTAGGCATTGGTCTCTTTGCTTAGACAAATAAGGAGCCTAACACCTGCTTGAGGTTCTCACGCCAACATAGGTTTGTTTTGAGATAGCCAACATCATTATGGGAAACCAGCCCTGTGGGACCCCTGCCTAGCAGATGGTAAGTAACTTATCAAAAATGGATGCTCCCAAATACCAATAGTGTGTGCAACCTGCACCATTCTGTGGAATTGGGTACAGGATGGTGATCTCACATTAATATTAACCATTCCATACAGGTCTGTATTCATAATAGTTTTGCATGTCTGTTGTTGTAGAGCTTCCCTGGAGAAACATCCACTTCAATTTTCTTTCCAAGATGGGATAATTCCTGAGATCTGTCCTTCAGAAAGTGAAGAAACCTGGGCCTTGAACATCAAGCGAGGCATCCTCAGTATTCTCCAGGATTCATATACAGTAAATAAACAGAAAACTGTTGAAGAGGTAAGACATTTGCAAAAACCATTCATATTAATTTTGGGGTTCATAACCGAATAGTATCCACACTAAATTTTACCGTAATGATGGAAATGTTGCATCCAATTTGACTACAAGAAAAAAAGTTATGATGCTTCCGAAGATTCCAGAATATTCTTACAATCAAATCCTTTAATAAGTCAGTAAATTAAGTGACTGTTTTGTTCTTTAGCTCGTTATCATGATCAGACTGGATTGTCAGCTGTGGCTAAGTTGGTAGCACTCTCACCCGTGAGTCAGAAGGCTGTGGGTTCAAGTCTCACTCCAGGACTTGAGCGCAAATATCCAAGATGGTTCACCAGTGCCAAACTGAGCAAATGCTGCAATGGCAGAGGTGCTGTCCTTTGGATGAGACGTTAAACCAAGGCCCCTTCAGCCTTCTCAGGTGGATGTAAAATATCCCATTGAACTATTTTGAAGAAGAGCAAAGAAGTTATCCCCAGTGTCTTGGTCAATATTTATCCCTCAATCAACATCATGAAAACAAATTATCTGGTTGTTCTCACTGTGCTATTCATGCTGTAGCATTTTCTACATTACAACTTCATTTGCTGTGAAGCACTTTGGGTCGTTTAAGGGCATGAAGGCATTATATATAAATGCAGTCTTTCTAACTTCAATTGATTAATTATTGATCCACGAATTATTGATCATGTTTCTGATCTTTTGATCTGCTTTGTGAGTAATACTCAGATCCATCATTTCTATTGGTAAAACTGTACTGGACTTGATTGGTTCAAGCTCCTGTACGCAGAGTTATGCAGTGAGAGGTTAAAAAACAACTGATGTAACAAGGTCTCTTTGCTACCAAGTCTGAAAGTTATTCAGAAAATTCAGTAATGTCTGATGATTAACCAGCATTGCTGTCACTGGCACAAATCTGTGTTTTCATTTGAAGAGAGCTCCTGCTGACTACATTAGGTTGGATTTCTCTTCATGTTGAGGTATGTATGTTTTGATTAAATAAGGAATTGCCACATTTACGTGATGATAAAATCCTTCACCTTGTAAACTAAATGAAATATAATATGAGTTTATAGATATATAAGAGAATTTTCAGGAAATATATTCCAAGTTAACTTTACTACAGACTCCAAAAGAGCCCCTTCAGAATTATTGGTGGTTGTTGAGCAAATATTGGGATTGAACCCAAGAAGAAACCAGATTACAGCATTCCACACCACCTCTAATACCACATGAAGTCATCAGAACTTAACGGCTTCAATTATTTCCTTTAGATTCACTGTTGCGAAGTATAACAGAGCGTCACGGATAGGTATACAGCTTGACACATTACATTTGCAGACTTGGGCTGAAAAGCAATAAAAATACTTTTGCTGTTGCAATAGGTTCATTGATATCCTATTGTCAATACACTGGCTACTTTTGAAAATATCATGCTCAGAACCCCGCCAGAAATCTCACTTGCACATTTCAGGGACCCTGTGGACCCTGCTGGCTCCCACACTGTTGTTATATGCGGATTTAGGACAGGAAATTCATGTTTGTTGTATGACGCCAAATGTGCAGCTTTCCGCTGTAGCCCTGGTACTGTCGCTAGGCCAACATCAGCAACAACATCAAACGTTTACATTGTGCCTTTAACATGTAAACATCTTCACTATGTCTTCATGTACAAGCACATAGGGAAACTGATGTTGAGCCGGGAAGGGAAAAAGTAATGGGGTAAGACTGAAATCTTGATTGAGACGAGGAGGTTTCAAGAGCTGGAGAGGTTTAGACAGGGAGTTTGAGAGAACAACTTGAAGTTCCTATAAATTCTCTGCAAAATATATTTAGTTTCATAAGGTATAATAGGATGGGGGTTTAGTTCTTTTTAACTGCATTCTGGAACATCTCAAGTCAGTTCCAATTGGAACATTATACCATTCTATATTTATAGCTCTTTGTTTTTAATACTTTTCCCACAGGTTGATATTTCGGGCAAGTGTTTGTCTGTGTATAAGGTGCAAGGTTCCCAACTTATGAAGTTTAAAGACCTAAACCATTGTTTCCTACGCTCTATGGCTGTCACTTCATTGCAGTCAGTAGTTCTACCGGATTCTGCAGTAAGCAAAACCTTTACCATCATCCATTAAACTTTGTGACTTTTCTCCATCATCTTAAAAATGAAAACATTATATTTTACATTTTTTAAAATCATACTGTAGTAGTTAACAGATCAGCAGATTAACCCCTTAATAAATATCTAAAAGTTGGCTCCTGAATGGTTCTGATGAGAATTCTGAGATGCAGAGACAAACTGTAAATGAATAATTGTTCAATGAAATAACGTATTAAGGAGTTAATTTTTCAGTTATCAAGTCACAACCAAGACACTTGTAAAATATCATTGCCAGTACCCTAAATTAGCTTGTAGATATATTGTGTGAAAGAGAAAATGGCTATTATAAAAACAAGAGTATTTGAGTACGAAAGAAATCGGGAGGATTAATCCAGTCTGATGTTTCATTGTTCCCCATTAGTCTCACCAACAGATCTTGGATTCCCAGTTGGAATGCATGCAGAACTATAAAGGTGGCATCATAGAAATGGCCACATGCAACGAGTCGAATGTCTTTCGGCCCTTCTCCAAAGAAGGAAAAGGGGCAAAGACAGAGATCCTCACGACAATGAAACTTTTAAAGGTGGAAGAAGCATTATCCATGCCCAGAGGTGAGTTATAAATACTGAACACAAAACAGAACTCAGCACCTTCTCCTTCTGGAATAATTTGTATCCAAAACCAGAATTTAGCAGTGATGGCGTTGGTGTCTTGAATCCCGTGGTGGTCATGTGTGCTGGTAAACTGTCTTGGGCACAGAGCTGTGTTTGTGCATGTTAGCACTTATAAAGATTTTGCATCATGAATGAACTAAATGCATATGTTCCATGCTTCTATAGAGAGTGGAGCTTAACTTAAAGTTTCTGCATTACACCCATTTTTGGATGGTCCAGTCATCTGCTTTCAAAATTAAAATGTACATTGCACTATACAGTTGAGCAGCAAAATGTTCATAAACTGGGATTCATAGGATTCTTTAGAAAAATCCCTTTAATTCCTATGTCTCGATCATACAGACCCTTGTGGAGCACACTCATCTTCCAATCTATGAAATGTCCTTTTACCCTCTCATTTGCTATCTTCAGTGCAGTTCTGTTTACCATAGCTCCATGTACCCTTGTCTTTATTTAAATGTCTAATATAGCACCTTATCAAAATGTCTTGAAAATCGTTATAAACCATATCCATTGCATTTCCCTCTACTTGTCCTCTGATGTATTCCAAAAGGATTCTATAAGATGGGTCAAGTTTGATCTGATCTTTAGAAATTTCTTTGGGGATCATTGGGATAATTTTCCAGACAGTGAACATAATCTTAACAGAATATTTACTTATCTCTAGTTGTTAAATGCTTTCTATTCACGCCAAATATGGGAAATAGTGTAGTTGTATTGAGGACAATAACTATCAACTGTAGGAGTACAGCAACCAATATACTTAATGGTCATTATACAATGTGAATGGTTTGTTCTAAATATGGGGTCTGTCCAGACCATAGCAACATATGTGACTTCTAGAACAGTGAGACCGTGGGCTGAATCTAGTGAAGCTCTTGGGAGTGGGAAACGAGGCGGGCTGAGGCATTTAAATGTGCAGGAGAGAAAATGTCAGCTTACCGAAGGGGGTGACAGTTAAGAAATAAGTTGGTGGTGAATTAAAAATGGATAGTGGTTCCTGGTGGTAAGTGGTGGGAACATATTTTTAATGCATTAGCATGTCAATGCATACTCATTAAAACACATGGTCAGCAGATTAAATAGTATCTTTGTGATTAAGTCAGCAGCAAATGAGAAATACGCGCCATCAGATTCATGACTGGTTAAAGGTGGTGAGCAGCAGGTGAGGTAGTCTTCCTAGTAGATTTGGAGCGAGTACAAACTGCGTTTCGTATATGCAAACTTTGTTGTTCAGGGGAGAGGAGGCTGAGCTGTTGCATTGAGCTCGGGTTTTGCTATCCAGGGAGATTGGGGTATGGTTTTTGGAGGGAGGGAGGTCAGGTCATAGCGGCCCCATGAAGGGTTGTGGGGCCAGAGGGAGGGAGCTGGATGACACAGGGAAGGTCAATCCCTACCACTGTCAGCACAGGCATGGTAGAAGGAAGATCAAAGGTGATTGAGGGCAGGCCAATGGTGAGGCTAGAAGAGTCAAGGGTAACCAAGGGCAGGTCAAGAATGATAGGGGGAGGGTCGAGGATGAGGTTAGCAGGCCGAGGGTGGGGGAGAAGCAGCTCGATGGTGATGGCGAAGTTGGGGGTTGGTGGGCAGATCCAGGTTAACAGATAGTTGATCAAGGCTGAGGGTGGGTGGCTCAAGGCTCACAGAAGACAGGGCTAGGGTGCTGGAGGGAAGGTCAAAGATGACTGAGGGAAGATGTAGGGTGATGGCTTGAAGCTCCAGTGATCCAAATGGCGGATCCACCCGACCTCCCTACCTTGGACGTCCATGCCCCGACCTCTCTGGACAGCGCCATCCAAGCTCGGTGCAATAGCACAGCCTCCTTTCCCCTGGTCCAACAAAGTTTCCCATACAAGAAAAGTAGTTCCTACTCGCTCTAAGTCTACCAGGAAGATTTGCCTGTTTTTAAAAGAAGTGCTCCTCACAACACCTAAAAATAGAAATGGCCGGGGTGGTGGTTTGCCAGAGAGAAACAAAGCTTGAGCATGGGATTGGTGTGTTCGCTGGGGCTGGTGGCTGCAATAACCTAAAGTGCAATAATAGTCCTTCCTGTCAAAAACATAGTTAATTTTGTGGTGCAGATGTTTCTGGAAGAAGTGATATTAATGCAAGTCATTTTTTTTTTCTTGACTGGCATGCACAGTTAATGATTAAAGTGAAGGGTTTAACAAGAACAAATATTTACAAACATGAAACAGATTTTAACAGATGGAGGTGAAAAATGCATAAGTTTCTTTTATTTTCTATCTATTAATAGAAGCACAGGCCTAGAAAATTGACTTCTCATTATTGGATCCTCTGATTTATATCTTCACTAGACCATGAGGAGAAAAATGAATGCTGAATCAGGGAAGGAGATATTAAAAGGGGTGATCAAAATCTTGGTAGAACAGATGAGTTTTAAGAAGGATCTTGAGCGGAAGGTGGAAAGAAAATTCCAGAGTATGAGATCTACTTAGCGGAAAGCATGTGGCTATCAATGATGAGATAAAGGGAGCCCAGAGTCAGAAGAACAGAGTTCAAAGAGAGGAGAGGGTTTTAGGGCTGGAGGAGCTTATAGACGTGGGAGGGGGATATCAAAAGCATGGAGGAACTTAAATGAGGATGAGAATTTTAAATTTGAGACATTGGTGGATGAAGAGCCAATGAGCTAACAGAGGATTGGTGGTGAAGCAAGACTTGCCAGCAGCAGAGTTTTGGATGAGCTGAAGTTTATGGACATTGGCGATGGGAGGCCAACTAAGAGAGCATTTGAGTCTGGAAGTGACAAAGGCGTGACTGAAGATTTCAGCAGGAGATGAGCTAAAGCAGAGGTGGAAGCGAAGGATGTTAGAGATGGAAGTAGGTGGTCTTGATGATGGAAAGACTGTCGAGTCAGAAACTCAATTGGGGCTGAAGATAATGGTTTTGGTCTTACTAAGAAGGTTGGATGTCAGACAGTCTCATAGCATGAATGCAGTGGGGAGAGTGAGAGAGGTGGTGGAGAGGTAGAACTGGATGTTATCAGCATACATGTGAAAATTGACCCCATCTCTGCAGACAATGATGCCAAGTAGCAGCATGTAGATGAGTCTGTGGCTAGAAATGTGTGAGACTCCAGAGATAGCTGATGCAGGGATGAGAAGAGAAGCCATCCCTGGAGATCCTATGTCTGTTACTCGGTAGGTAAGAGTGCAAGTAAATGAGCACGGTCCCATTAAGTTGAACAGGGGAGGAGAGATGGGGTGGTTGACGATGCTAAAGACTAAAGAGAGGTAGAGGAAGAGAAGCAAAAGGTGATGATTATGGTCACAATTGCAGAGGATGCCATTTGGATTAGAGCTGGTTAGCATTGTGATTGGAACAATAAACCTGATTGGAAATATTCGGAGAAGGAAGTTGTAACAAAGATGGACGCGGATTTGGGATGTGACAACACATTGAAAGACTTTGGGCAGGAAAGGGAGATTTGAGATGAGACAAAGATGGAGGATCTTTTTTTTAAGGGGATGGGACGATGTCTGTTATTTTGAAAGGAAAGTTGATAGTAACTGACGAGAAGGAACTATTCACAACCTCAGCTAAAATAATGGTCAGGAAGGGAAGCTTGGATAATCAGTTTAGTGAGAAATGTGGTCAGGGGAACAGGAAGTGGATCTTGTGGACAAGATGAGGAGATATGGGAAGATGGGTGAGAAACTGTGGAGAGATGTAGTTAGAGCAGTGCATGTAGACTGGTGGGTGGGTTGGCTTGATGGGCAAGGGGGATTGCTTAGTTTTCAAGTTTAAAAATGTTTGAGTTGAAACTGGAATTACTGGAGATGTAAGAATCTTCATGTAAGTCCCACACCAGAGTCATGAGTGCAATATCAAGGCTGACACTCCAGTGCAGTACTGTGGCATCTTTAGGAAGAGGCATTAAACTTTTAGATGGATGTAAAAATCTCCATGGTACTATTCCAAAAAGGGCAAGGGAGTTCCTCCGGGTGTCCTGGACAATATTTGTTCCTCAAACAACATCATAAAACTCAGACAATTTG
Source organism: Cetorhinus maximus (assembly GCF_964194155.1). Lineage (NCBI taxonomy): Eukaryota > Metazoa > Chordata > Chondrichthyes > Lamniformes > Cetorhinidae > Cetorhinus > Cetorhinus maximus. Next base: position 49,565,806 of record NC_135893.1, read on the forward strand.
GCCTATAACGTTCTTGTTTGTGGGAGTTTGCGGCATGCAAATTGGCTACATAATTAAACTTTAAAAGCACTGTTGGCTGCAAAGTACTTTGAGATGTCCTGAGGTTGTGAAGGATGCTGCATAAATGGAAGCCCTTTCTTGTATAGAAGTAAAAGCTGAATGGAAATCTCATATTCTGCACTGTGCCATGGGCTGTGGTTTAATCTTTGGCATTCTGCAAATCAGCAATTGTATTTTTTAACAGTAGAACTAAAGGCATTCCACCGCAGCACTCTGCTGTTTGAGAGAGAGAGAGGAAAAGAGAAAAAGGCAGGATATTCGAGTGCGGTGCGAGTCGCAGAGGCAGTGAGACAACTCTGCTTAACCAAAGGCATGACCTTTGAGGTGAGTCACATTTTGCTTTTTCATAGGTGGTGCAGAGGGTGGGATGAGTTTACAAATGAAGAGGGTGTATTAACTTTCTTATTCATGAAGGCTCAAGCTCACAATTATATTAAGGCTATGTTCAGCTTCCTTGAAAGTTCTGTCGGAATGGCATATACAAAAAGAGTTTTTTCAAAACAATTGGCAAACCTGGATGAAAAACGAAGGCCCACATTGCAAGATAGTGACAAGTCTGAAAAGAGCAGGAAAGACATGCATGAATTAAGTAAAGAAGCTGCGATTAAGTGATGCCAAGTTTAGATATCAAAGTTACAAGGTAATAACACAGCAAAGGGGCTCTGGGGACCTAACAAAATGGTTTGTGTTTTTTTTTCTGACCCTGAGGATTCTGTAACAATTGACTGCTATAGAAGCATACATCATAAAAGTGCCCCCTCAGCCCATCAGGTCTGTGTCAGTTCTCTGAAGGAGCTCTTAGCCCCTCTGATTTTGCCATAACCCCTTTAAATTTATCCCATTAATTTAAAGTTGTTGTTGTGTTTTTAAAAAAGTGGATTTTTTTCCTTGATTCTAAAACTGGCTTCTACGGCACCATACAAATTAAATAAAAAGTATTCTTTCATCGTTGCTGGCCAGGCCAGCATTTGTTGCCCATCCATAATTGCTCTTGAACTGAGTGGTTTGCTAGGCCATTCAAGAGTCAACCACATTGCTGTGGGTCTGGAGTTACATGTAGGCCAGACCAGGTAAGGATGGCAGACTCCCTTCCCTAAAGGGCATTAGTGAACCAGATGGGTTTTTATGACAATTGATGATATGCTAGCTTTCAATTCCAGATTTTTATTAATTGGATTTAAATTCCACCAATTGTTGTGGTGGTATTTGAGCCCATGTCTCTGGAGCATTGGCCTGGTTTCTGGATTACTAGTCCAGTGACATTATCACTACACCACCATCTCCCCCTTAAATTTGATTTAAGTGACTTTTAATTAATAGTATCCTTCTACTCTACTCCTATCTGCCCGTATCCCTATATATCCTCCTCATCAGGTACCATGCCCTAAGCGAGTGCTGGCGACCATAGACTTCCATTGGATTGGTCCATGATTATGCTTGGCAAAGTTCTGCAGTCTGGCTGACAAGGTAACTTCCTGCTGTTACCTTCTGCCATCAGGCAAATTGGAAAGATTTCCAGACTGATAATCAACCTCTTTAGCCACGTTATGAACACACCTTCCGTGTCCATCAGGTCCTGAAGTGGGGCTTGAACCTGGAGCTTGTGATCCTGAGGTAGGGATGCTATCCACTGCACCACAAGACCTCCCCACACCCCCACTCCAACCTACCCCCCCAATATATCATATATATGAAATATAAAATTAGATCTCCTCCTCCAACACCCTTGACACACCCTCCATCACCCTAGCCCTGCCTCTTTGACCCTCGAGCCACCCACCATCACTTTTGATCAGCTGTGTGTGAACCTAGAGCTGTCCCCCCTGCCATTCCCCGCCCCCCCAATCACCATTCAACTATTCCCCTGCACCATGCACCTGCCCCCTTCACCCATGACCTGCCAACCGTCATCCTCAACTCTCACCCTTGACCTGCCTTCGGTTGTCCTCGACTCTCCCAGCCTCACCATTGACCTGCCCTCAATCACCCTCTATCTTCTCTTCATCATGCTTGAGCTACCTTTGATAGAGACTGACCTTTCCTCTGTCATCCAGCTCCCTCCCTCTGTCCTCCACGACCCTTGTTAGGGCCGCTACAACCTGACCTCCCTTCCGCAGGCAGCAGCCATACCCCAACCACCCTGGTCAGCGACACCTGAGCTCAATGCATCAACTTAGCCCCCTCTCTCCTGGTCCAACAAAGTTGCCCATACAAGGCAAGCCGCTCTTACTCACTCCAAATCTACCAGGAAGACTACCTCACCTGCTGCACGCCACCCATAACGAGTCGTGGATCTGAAGTGTTTCTTGTTTGCTGCTGATTTAATCACAAAGGTGCAATTTAATCTGGTGACCATATTGTGTTTTAATGAGTAACACAACATGCTAATGCATTAAAAATGGGGTTCCCGCTGCTTCCCAACGGGAACCACGTTCTGCCTTTAATTCACTGCCAACTCACTTCCCAACTTTCACCTTACTTCCGGGAAGCTTCCGTTTCACTTTCTGCACAATTATGTGCCTGCCGTGTCCCCTGCTCTTGGGAGCTTCACTGAATGCTGTTTGTAGAGTCAGTTGGAGCCTGGGAGTTTCTTCTCATTTGAGGCTGAGGAACTGGGGGAATCAAAACTGAGGTGCAATAGCACTACCACTGGTGGGAAGATGTAATTACAGAGTGGTCAGTTACACTGGCAGTTTTCATTCGAAATGTACATTCAGGAATTTATAATGGAAAAGTTGACATCAGAGTTTTGTGTTACAGAACTTCCGGAGAAGCCGATAGGGAAACAGGAATATAATACCTTAGACAGTTTTGTACTCTACTCTATCTCTCCCACTATGCAAATGTTGAACTAAAAGCTCAAGCAGAGGTTGCATTATCAATGGGAAAATATTTTAATTATGATGCGTGAAGCTTACATAGATGTTGACTGATTTAAGTAATAAGTGTGTGTTGTAATCTAGGAAATACAGCTTACATTGCTGTATTTTGGTGATCTGAAAAGTGTATGTACTGGTATATTAATCATTAATCAAACTCCACTTGCTTTGCTGTTAGGCTGCAGTGAGACACAGCCTGTGGGAAGCAAAGTGAAGCAATTCCTGTCCTTGTTTGTTGAATTTCAGACTGAAGTTATCAAATTATTCCAAATTTGAAGTATGCCGTTTAACCCATTGGGAAACAGATATATTAATTTCTGTTATCCAGTAAGGGAGCTTTTTGTTTCTACGTTCAGTGGGGAATTACACTTGGGTGGCATAGGTGAAAGGGCAATGTTCTAAGTCACTGGACTGTGCATTGATGTCTGCTATGTCATTGGCAACGTATGTGATGGACAGTAGACACGCTACAATTTTGTAGTTGCAAACAAGACAGAGATCTGTTGTTAGTAGGTAAAACAAACAGAGTAGCCATTCTTCAGCCAAGCAGTCACAGAAAGTCACAACACAATAGGGAAAAAAAGCTTGAAAGGACACAATCCCTTTTGTGGGGCATCAGGCTGGGTTTCAGACTTTCAATGAGAAGAATGAGTTATGCTCACAAAACTCCCACTGTGTCAGTGTTGGTGGGTAAGACTTGGAATACACATTAAAAAGGCATTCGGAATAGGGTGCAGAGGCTTCACTGTGGAATATAGATCAGAACAGATAAAAGGAAGGAAGATAAAATTGCGATGCTTTTGTTTCAAGTGGGAAGATTGATCAACCTAATTGTAAAGACTTATAAACGAAGCAGGAACTGATGTCTGAATTGTTTGTTATTTAAATGCACATAGTACAATTCCACACAGGCCCCGAATTTCCACAGGGGTTTCAATGATACTTTGTAGCTTTTAAATCAACTATTTCTCTGGCATTGCACTGTCCTCCCGCCAAGGTTAAGGCAGAAGTTCAGGAAATCCCTGCGGACACCCTGGGACATTGGGAATAATTTTAACCCTTCTCCAAAATGGGTGGGTTTGGATTGAGTGGAAAAGAAGAAAATTAAAAATTTCAAGTAGAAACGTTACTCCCCCAATCATCAATAAAATTCCCTGATCCTTGGTTGATGCCTTTCCCAGGCCGCCCCCACCCATCAGGTGCCTACCTTGGCAATCAGTCTGGCCTTAGGGTGGTAAACCTGGGGACAAAATTTCACACGTTCTGTGGAGTTAAAACCTGAAAACCCACAGCAGACAGGGAAACGCACATTTCCACTATAACCCCTCTGTCACATTTCCCCCACTATAACTCCTGTGCCCATTTACATACGAACATATGAAATAGGCACAGGAGTAGGCCATTTGGCCCCTCGAGCCTGCCCTGCCATTCAATAAGATCATGGCTGATCTGTTTGTGTTTCGAATTCTACATTCCCATCTACCTCCAATAACCTTTGATTCCTTTGCCTAACAAGAATCTATCTACCTCCGTCTTAAAAATATTCACTGACCCCGCTTCCACTGCCTTCGGAGGCAGAGAGTTCAAAAGTTGCACAACCCTCCGAGAGAAAAAATTTCTCCTCACTTCTGACCTAAAAGGGAAAGGCCTAATTTTAAAATAATGCCTCCTAGCTCTGGACTCGCCCACAAGAGGAAAGATCCTTTCCACGTTCACCTTGTTAATGGCGTTTAGGACCTTATATAGTTCAATCAAGTCACCTCTCATTCTTCTAAACTCCAGTAGAAACAAGCCCAGACTGTCTAATGTTTCCTCGTAAGACAACCTGCTCATTCCAGGTATCATTCTAGCAAACTTCCTCTAAAACGCCTCAAATGCATTTATATCCTTCATTTAAATAAGGAGACCAAAACTGCGCTTAACATTTGAGATATGGTCCCATCAATGCCCTGTATAACTCAAGCATAACATCCTTACTTTTATGTTCGGTTTCTCTCGCAATAACGGATAGCATTCCATTAGCCTTCTTAATTACTTGCTGTACTTGCATACTAACTTTTTGTGACTCATGCACTAGGACCCCTGGACCCCTCTGCACCTCTGAATTCTGCAGATGTTCTCTGTTTTATTCTTCCTGCCAAAGTGAACAACTTCACATTTTCCTACATTATACTCCATCTGCCAGATTTTTGCCCACTCATTCACTCTACCTATATCTGTCGGCAACATCCTCATGTCAGCTTCACAACACACTTTCCTACCTTGTGTCATCTGCAAATTTAGCTACCATGCCTTCACTCCCCTCATCTAAGTCATTGATATAAATTGTAAAATGCTGATGTCTCAACATAGACCCCTGTGGGACTCCACTCGTCACATCCTGCCAATCAGAGAAAGACCCATTTATGCATACTCTGTTTTCAGCCAGCCAGCCAATCTTCTATCCATGCTAATATGTTACCCCCTACATCAAAAGCTTTTATTTTCCACCATAACCTTTGATTTGGCACCTTATCAAATGCCTTCTGGAAATCCAAGTACAGGCTCCCCTTTATCCACAGCGCATGTTACTCCTTCAAAGAACTCCAATAAAATGTTAAGCATGATTTGCCTTTCATAGAACCATGCTGACTCTTCCCGATTACCTTGAGTTTCTCAGTGCCCAGCTATAACCTCCTTAATGATCGATTCTAATGCTTTCCCCGCAACACAAGTCAAGCTAATTGGCCTACAGTTTCCTGTTTTCTGCCTCCCACCTTCTTCAATAGAGGGGTTATATTTGCCACTTTCTAGTCTCCCACTGTAACTCCACTGTCACATTTCCCCCACTGTAACACCTGTGTCTATGCTCTGAAGCCCCAGTAAATGTCAGGGTCATTTGTGCTTTTCAGCTTCCTGAGGTGCTACTTTTGGTAAGCCTTATTGCATCCCAACATCGCAGCACAGAGTGAGCATCCGATCTGATCTTAGTAGGAATTATACAAGACTTGGTGACTTGCCTCCAATGACTCCATGCTCTCTATGATGAAACATCTGGACTTGACTTAGAACCTTCCTGAAGGTCACATCTGGGACAGACCAGCTAACTGACTGAAATTATTTTCTTCTTCCCTTGAAATACAGAATACTTTTATTTATATATTTATTTGCATTTCCGTCTTTATTCCAATAATCAAAAAAATTAGACATTATTGGATTGTCAATTTGTGATATTTGTGAATCTGCATTTATATTTCTACCTATTTCATTTTGCCTCGTTTATGATTTATACAATTGGCTTAATAAACCCCCTTTTCACTGGAGGGTGGTTGGGGGCGTGGGGGTGGTGGTGATCAGACTTCTAATCATAAAAAAGCTGTAGAATTTTAAAAGGTTATTCATTGCCTTTTGATTGCGATAGTTCAAACTTGAATAACATACTTACACTGGGATAAAAAGGCCAGTGTCTCTACTTAATATGAAAGCAGCTCTGTCGCTGGTTTAAATTTAAGTAATATTGTCACATAGTGCATATCAAGATATTTACAAAGCATCTTTTTAATGTAGCTATAGGGATTATGGGCGCACAGACTTAAAGTATGTTTAAGCTGCAACCAGTGAATGGTTTCTTACATATGGATCAAGTCATTCACTGTAAATAGGAATTTTAAATCTAGCAGTCTTTTTACATAGGAATGTAGTGTGTGCAGTTTTGGTCCCCTTACCTTAGGACGGATATTATTGCCATAGAGGGAGTGCAGCGAAGATTCACCAGGCTTGTTCCCGGATGGCAGGACTGTCCTATGAAGAGAGATTGGGGAAACTGGGCCTGTATTCTCTAAAGTTTCGAGGAATGAGAGGTGATCTCATTGAAACCTACAAAATACTTTAAGGGATAGACAGGGTAGAGGCAGGTAAGATGTTTCCCCTGGTTCGGGGGATCTTGAACCAACGGACCCAATTTCTAAATAAGAGGTAAGCCACTTGGGACCGAGATGAGAATTTATTTTTACTCAGAGGGTTGTGAATCTTTGTAACCCTCTACCCCAGAGGGCCGTGGAAGCTCAGTAATTGAGTATGTTTAAAGCAGACACTGACAGATTTCTAAATAACAACGACATAAAGGCACATGGAGATAGTGTGGGGGGGAAAAGGCATTGAAGTGGATGATCAGCCATGATCATGTTAGGAGCCATTGATAGCAATTAAAATTCCATCTTTTATGTTTCTTTAGAGACATGGAAACTGTAGACAAACTGGAGAACTGAAAATTATACATTAAATATAATAATGCATGATTTGAAAATTTTGACACACCTTTTTGAAAGATATAAGCTCCCAGCCCCAAATTAGTAACTAACCTGAATGGGAAGGGAAATTGAGGCAGGGACTTTCTACCTGAAATGTTCTAGCAGCCATCCTGACCTTTGAGTGCAGAGTATTAGAACAGCCAGGATTAACTTGCTCTCTTATCCTCTGTTCTATGGCACGAACTGTGAGTGCGAGGGGGAGCATTAGGAAAATAAGTGAGACCATCACACTAATGAAAGCAAGGAATCAAATTCAATGCGGTACTGGCATGAGATGAAGTACTAAAACTGTAGGGAAGCAATTAAATTAAAATGCATGCACGCTGCCAGTTTAAAACTGGCACTTGCTGGTTTTATGAAGTGTTGCGTAACATTTGAAGCAGCCAAATGTGGATCTGTTGAGAAATTGGGAAAACCATGTTTTTTAAAGCCAATGACGTCTGTAGGTTTTTTTTGTCTGCACAGAGTGGTTATCATTCAAGTCAATGCTGACTTCTATTTCAATTACTTGGACAGTAATGCGTTAATGCCTGAATAATGCCACAAGAGTGCTGAGAAATTCATGGTAGCCAAATTTTCTTGAAGGAATATGTGGCTATTTTTCTATCTTAACCTTTCCAGATGCTGATATAAAACATCCTGGTGCATGAATTTTATTTAATTTTTTTTTACACTACAGTGAAGGTAGCAATCTGGTCTACTGTTACAAATGTGGAATCACTACCAATATTTAGTCAATTTGGATATTCCTTTTGGTATATTGGGTAAGTTGCATTGCGCATAGGGACAGTTTGTTTTGCATAATGTGGGACAATTGAGAGCTATTAATAAACAGTTGGAGTGAAACCGGACTAACATTGGATAATTCTGGAGCAGTCATTCAAGGCCTCACTTTCTGGCTGGTAGTTGGAGTATAGCATAAAACAGGCAATATCAATTATACGTTGCTCCCAATTTCCACTTCCATTGACTTCCAAGTCAAAAGGTTGTTCCAGATTTTCGATCATGGGTCGGGTGTGCAGGAGCGGGAGAATTCCCACTCTGCGAACTTGACCTTTAAAAATGGATTTTTTGGTGGATTAGAAGTTGTGCTGCCGCCCTTGGAACAAGTGCGGAGGCTGCCGGATGTGGAGGTCGGCTGGATGGGAAGGTCTGCCTCTGTGCTCCGGCGCTTTGGTGGATTAAATTAAAAGAACATTAAAGTAAAAAAAACACACGCCTCACCACCCCCGTGCACACACTCCCCATGTCCCCTATGGCACCTCATGCCCCAACCCCCCATGCCCCTCATACCCTGTATGCCAACTCATGCCCCTCTATCCACCTCTCATGGCCTCTTATAGCCCTATAGCTAGCTCATGCCAACCCATACCCCACCCATCACCCTTTGCCCTTACCCCCTCTGTCAACCCACCTAGTATTCTTTGCCAGCTTCTTGACAGCTTTGACAGCTCCTTGACAGCTTTAACATGAACAAGGAGCAGGAGTAGGCCATTCAGCCCCTCGAGCCTGCTCTGCCATTTAATAAGATCATGGCTGATCTGATAGTACCCTCAAATCTGCATCCCGCCTATCCCCGATAACCTATAACCCCCTTGCTTACCAAGAATCTATCTACCTCTGCCTTAAAAATATTCAAAGACTCTGCTTCCACCATCTTTTCAGGAAGAGAGTTCCAAAGGCTCACAACCCTCAGAGAAAACATTTTACCTCACCTCCATTTTAAATGGCAACCCCTTATTTCTAAACAGTGACCCCTAGTTTTAGATTCTCCTACAAGAGAGTACATCCTCTGCACATCAACCCTGTTAAGATCCCTCAGGATCTTATATGATTCAATGAAGTCACCTCTTATTCTTCTAAATTCAAGCGGATACAGCCTAACCTGTCCAACCTTTCCTCATAAGACAACCCGCCTATTCCAGGTATTAGTCTGGTAAACCTCCTCTGAACTGCTTCCAACATATTTGCATTCTTCCTTAAATAAGGTGACCAATACTATACACAGTTCTCCAGAGGCAGGATTTTGCCCTTGGCGGGGGCGGTTGGGAAGCCGACCCCCGCCTGTGATCGGCTCCGCTCTGCGATTTCACGCAGGCGGGCCAGATAAGGTCCACCCTGCATGGACTGCGAGCGGCAGCGCTGAGCACTGCCTGTGCGGGTGGGGGGAGGAGGGAGAGCCAGGCCTAGAGTGTGCACGAGAAAGAATGCTTCATTCTCCCTGAGGCACGGAGGTGTAGTTTCCTGCTTTCTGTCTCCCTCGTGACGGTTCCTTGATAGTTTCTTGGGACCTGTACAAGATGGACAGGTTACACCTTAACAGCACCAGGTCTAACAACCTGGCAAGGGGATTTGCCAGTGTTGTTCGGAGGGTTTCAACTAGTTTGGCTGTGGAATGGGAACCTGAGAGAGAGAGAGCTCCAACTGGGGGGGGAAGCAAAACTGGTAACAGGAAGTAGAAAAGTAATAAGCAAAATTGGAAAGCAGATGAAGGGCAAGCATCAAATAAAATCAGAATGTGGAATAATGTTAAAAAAGACAAAGTTAAGGGCATTCTATTTGAATGCAGGCAACATTCACAACAAGGCAGATAATTTGTAGGCGTAAATGGATATAATTTAATTGCCATTACAGAAATGTGGTTACAGGGTGATCAAGTCTGGGAATTCAATATTCAAGGATATTTGTCATTTCAGAAGGATAGGCAAAAAGGAGGAGTTGGGGTAGCACTGTTAATAAGGGATGAAATCAGTACATTAGTGAGAGAGGAACTTGGACTGAAGGATCAAGATGCAGAATCCGTTTGGGTGGAACTAAGAAATAGCAAGGGACAGCAAATATTTGTGGGAATTGTTTATAGGCCACCAAACTTTAGTGGTAATGTTGGGCAAGGTATAAATCTCTATAAAACTAGAGCTACATCTAACATGGGCAATATGGTGATAATGGGCAACTTCAATTTGCATATAAACTGGGTAAACCTAATTAGCACTAATGCTGTGGAGGATGAATTCTTGGTGTGTACAAGATGGGTTTCTGGAGCAGTACGTTAAAGAACCAACTAGGGATCAGGCTATTTTAGATTTAGCATCATGTAACAAGAAAGAGCCAACTAATAACCTTGCTGTAAAGCAACTTTTAGGAAATAGTGACCATAATATGATAACATTTTACATTAAATTTGAAAGTGGTATAGTTCATTCTGAAACTTGGGCCTTAAATCTGAACAAAGGAAACTATGAAGGTATGAGGGGCAAGTTGGCGATGACGGATTGGGAAAATACTGATGGTAGACAGGCAATGGCTAGTATTTAAAGAAGTATTACATGGTCTATAACAAATTCTTCTAAGACACAAAAACCCAACAGGAAAGGTGAATCAACTGTGGATAACAAAATAAGTTAAAAATTGCATTAGGTCAAAGGAAATGGCTTACCAGTTTGCCAGAAAAAGGTGGATTGGGAGCAATTTTGAACCCAGCAAAGGAGAACCAAGAAACTGATTTAAAAAAGGGAAAAGGGAATATGAATGCAAGTTAGTGAGAAACATAAAGGCAGACTGTAAAAACTTCTTTAGGTATGTGAAAAGGAAAAGATTAGCAAGGACAAATGTGGGTCCATTACAGGTGGAAACAGGAGAATTCATAATGGCTAATAAGGAAATGGCTGAGACAGTAAACAATTACTTTGTGTCTGTCTTTACAGAGGAAGACATAGAAAATCTCCCAGAAATTCTAGGGAACCAAGGGACTTGTGAAAATGAGGAATTGAAAGAAATTAGTATTAATAGAGGTAGTACTCAAAAAAAAATGAATTGAAGGCTGATAAATCCCCTGGACCAGATGAGCTGCATCCCAGAGTGTTGAAGGAGGTGGCTATAGAGATAGTGGATGCATTGATGGTTAGCTTTCAAAATTCTATAGATTATGGAAAGGTCCTGCAGACTGGAATGTAGCAAATGCAACCCCACTATTTAAGAAAGGAGGGAGAGAGAAAACCGAGTACTACAGACCTGTTTGGCATCAGTAGTAAGGAAAATGTTAGAATCTATTATAAAGGATGTGATAACGGGACAAAATGATATGATTGAGCAGAGTCAACATGGATTTATGAAAGGGAAATCACGTTTGACAAACCTGTTGGAGTTTTTTGAGGATATTATTTGTAGCATAGATAAAGGAGAAACAGTGGATGCGGTGTATTGGGATTTTCAGAAGGCTTTTGATCAGATCCAACAGGAGGCTAGTAAATAAAATTAGAATACATAGGATTGGGGGTAGTGTACTAGCATGGATTGAGAGTAAGAAAACAGAGTAAGAATAAATGGGTCATTCTCTGAATGGTAGGCTGATACTAGTGGGGTGCCGCAGCGATCAGTACTGGGCCACAGCTGTTCACGATCTATATAAATGATTTGGATGTGGGAACCAAATGTAATATTTCCAATTTTGCTGATGACACAAAACTAGGTGGGAATGTAAGTTGTGAGGAGGATGCAAAGAGGATTCAAGAGGATTTAGACAGGCTAAGTGAGTGGGCAAGAACATGGTAGATGGAATATAATGTGAATAAATGTGAAGTTATTCACTTTGGTAGAAGAAACAGGCAGAATGTCAGAGTATTTCTTAAATGGGAAGAGGTTGGGAAGTGTTGATGTCCAAAGGTTGCTGGATGTCCTTTTTCATCAGTCACTAAAAGCTAGCATGCCAGTGCATCAAGCAATTAGAAAGGAAAAGTTGACTTTCATCACAAGGGGATTTGAGTACAGGAGTAAAGATGTCTTTGCTGCAATTGTGTAGAGCCTAGTGAGACTGCACCTGGAGTATTGTGTACAGTTTTGGTCTCCTTATCTAAGGAAGGATATACTTGCCATTGAGGGAGTGCAACGGAGGGTTCATGAGATTAATCCCTGGGAAGGCGAGATTGTCTTATAAGGAGAGATTGAGTAAACTGGGCCTGTATTCTCTGCAGTTTCGAAGAATGAGAGGTGATCTCATTGAAACTTACAAAATTCTTACAGGGAATGACAGGGTAGATGTGGATAGGTTATTTCCCCTGGCTGGTGAGTCTAGAACACAGTCTCAGAATAAGGGACAGGCCATTTAAGACTGAGATGAGGAGGAATTTCTTCACTCAGACATGGTGAGTCTTTGGAATTCTGTACCTCAGAGGGCTGAGGAAGCTGAGTCATTGAGTATGGTCAAGGTAGAAATCGATCAATTTTTAGATGACATAAAGGAATATGGGGATAATGGGCAAAAATGGTGTTGAGGTAGAAGATAAGCCATGATCTGTTTGAATGGCAGAGCAGGCTCGATGGGCTAAATGGCCTAATTCTGCTCCTATGTTCCTATCACAGCTTGACAGTTGCAATGAGTTTATGCACTTTTTACGCACAATCATGTTTAATTTTAACAATCACGAAGGGTACCTTACCTCTCCAAAAGTACCCTGGCTATCCAAATGAATCCACCAAGTTCAGACCAGCTCTTCCCTGGTCTAATCTGCACACTCTGGATTTCATATTCCTATGCACTAATGCACTATGATCTCTTTTTCTGCTCTGCACTGATTTTCAAATGTTGCAGGCTGTTTGAATTCAAATTCCTGAAACGCAGGCTGCATTGAAACAATCTCAGCGTGCAAACACTGAGGAATTCGGTACAAATACCTTCATTCGTTTGATCTGTTTCATTACAACTCTACAATTTTTGTTGTTATTGGGATTTTTTTTCTCTGAGGTACCTTGATTATTCCTCTGCTTTTTTGGTCCATTTGGGCCTACACATACCACGTTATTTTCAAATATGTGGTGGGCTAATGACTCATAATCCCTTCTCTCCTCCTCTCAAGTTTCTGTATGGAATGAACATGAATGAAGTGAATCTTAAAGTTAACACTTTTTGACAAATAGATTTCATTCTTTAAAAATCTACTTGCAAACCTTTCCAGTGTGGTCCTCAGTCAGGCTTTAAACTGGTTAAATATAGACGACATAGGGGACATAGGAGGGGGATCTTTTTAGGTTTAATAATTCTGCTTCACACTTTACTCTGGCTGGACAATGAGCTACGCTGTTCATTGTTTCAGATATTTACTGCTAGATTACAATCAGTGCTAAATTCAAACGTTTAACGACCTCTCTACCCAGTAGTTTAAATAACCATGGTGTACAACCATTACAGAATTTTGTACAAATACATCATTTGATTTTACATATTTCATTAAAACTGCTTTACCTTTTCCATTGTCCTGTGTTATTTATGGGGAGAGATTTACCTGTGGGTGATTTGATGACTGTACTGCTTTTTTAGACAGAGACCTTGGTTAACTACAGTTAGTAAGGAGGTCTTATGCCTGTTCACTGAGATAGGAAAGCAGAAAGCACATTCTCTGCTGAATTATCCAAATACTGTCCTGAAGGAATTTTACCTAAACTTGCATTTGAATAAAATGCAGAATTCTGGTTCCTTTAAATTTACGTTCTGTCCCTTTCCATGAGTGCTCTTCCCAAAGACAGGTCCTTGGTTCAGGGTGAAGCATCAGTAGACAATGAGCTGTTTCTCTTGGCAGTTTTTTTATCAGTGGTGGTTTGCTGCTGTCGGTGACAGGGCAAGGAGGCAGGTCCCAAGTCTACCTCGCCTAAAACAGGAATGGAACCTGAGCTGTTGCCGTTATTCTGGGGGGAGATGGTGGCATGGTGGTAATGTCACTGGACTAGTAATTCAGAGGCTTAGGCTAATGCTCTGCGGACACAGGTTCAAATCCCACCATGGCATGTGGTGGAATTTAAATTCAATTAATAAATCTAGGATGTAAAGCTAGCCTCAGTAACGGTTACCATGAAACTATCATCGATTGTCATAAATACCCACCTGGTTTACTAATGCCCTTTAGGGAAGGAAATCTGCCATCCTTACCTGGTCTGGCCTACATGTGACTCCAAATCCATAGCAATATGGTTGACTCTTAACTGTCCTCTGAAATGACCTAGCAAGCCACTCGGCTCAAGGGTAATTAGGGATGCGCAACAATGCTGGCCTTCCCAGTGATGTCCACATCCCATGAACGAATAAATTAATTGGCCTTTTCACATGAGTGGGAGACCTCAATCTCAGTATCACTAACTCTTAGCAATGTCATTACGTGAATAAAGCTTTACAGTGTTAAATGAGATGTCACTTCTGTGGAGGATCATTTACTTCATCAGTCACCCCATAGAGTTTTAACTGTGTTAATGGAACCACAGGCTGGTTCCACGCTGCAGCATACGCTTAAAAGAATAATAATGAGCAGTATAGAAATGGAAGTGATTTAAAACAATAATGTGTAACATGTTCACATTTTCAACTGCTGGGCCATCTCTTCCTCACCCAAAAATGGCTGGCTGGCTGTTGAAAATTGGGAAAACTCACAACACCCAATGTGTATAATTTTTGGGTGGGCCTTTCAGAATGCTTAAATATGCAGATTATATCACATACCAGTTGTAGGAACCTCTTTGCAATTTTCAGTTACAAATAGTCGTAGCAAGGTCCACTGTTACCAAGCCATGAGTGGCCTGATCAGCAGGTTATGACCCAGGAAAAGCCCCAGAATTTGTTGGGGGAAACGTTTTGTGGGGCCTGGAGGAGAGAGTGCTCTTCCTGGCTCCATATTGTGCAACCACCTCTGGGATCGATGCCCTCGTCACCCCCCCCACCCTGCCAGGTCTGACCTGCTGCTTGACTAGGACCCAATCACTTTCCTGCTCTTGCCCAGCCAGCAGTCTCTAGCAAGGTGCCCATTTGGCACCTGCTGCTCACGACTGGCAGTGAAATACAACCCAAACACAATGTTTCGGGCCTCCCAGCACCAGCTTTAAGTGGGTGAACAGGCGGTGGGCAGTGGGAGGTGGCGGGTATGCAGGCGGTTGGAGCAGGCGGGTATGCGGGCGTGGGAGCCAGCGGGCGGTGGGAGGCAGCGGCTGTCCGGGCTGTGAGGCTATTCCACTGTCTTTACTCCCATTCCAGGTTGATGCTGAATGTTCCTCACTGCACCTAGCAAACATGCTAAATTAAAGTAGGCGTGATTTAAATCCAATCATTCAGTGCAATTATATTCAAACTGCAAAGAATCTCGAGTGAATGGTGAATCAAGCCAATATGTCCATCAGTGTTCCAAATATAATTACTGTACTGTGGTTGGAATGTTTTTGCAGTGTGGCTGCTGCGATAACTCTAGGATCCAGTCTGTATAATTAGTGAGGATTATTTTAAACTTGGTGAAAACTTGCCTGTTCAGCTGGTTATCATTTTTTCCAAGTTGAACCATACAGGCAAAATGTTTTGGCTGTTATCAATTTCTATCTAATGCTGTTAAAATGTGTAAGATTATGCAGGCCATGTTAGAAATATTCAATGTGTCATGAATTCAGATTTCAGACTCTGATTTCTTTCTCCTGTTCAGTCTGCAGATCTTTTCATGTCTTTGGTGTTTGACCTCCGGAGCCTTTCCATAGGTGCCCTTCAAGACCTTTGGCAACGAGCGCTGTTCAAATGCCGAGATAACTGGTAAGAGTCACAGGCTTCTGACAATGGGCCTGTGCCTGAAATGTTAACTGAGATCTTATTTTTGCCTTGAGGTGGGGCTGTCCAAAAAGGTTGAGAATGCATGTACCTTTGGGAGATCTGAACACGCTGCATTATTGCTGGGAGGGATCGAACAAGGCAGCTGCTGTGATCGCTGAGATTTTCCTCCCTCTCGTTGCTATCTGGGGACCTAAACCTGGACATTTTGGAGGAGTCCTGTCTTTGTCACGGTCACTTTGCAGGGCAAGCTGCCAACTAACTGTGCCCAATTGATCTGAAAACCACATCTGGAATGGATTCAGCTCCTCCTATAGAACCACAGCACAAAGCTTCTATGGCACCAGATCCTTGAAACCAGGTCAGGAGACACTTACTCATAGTCTGTAGAGAACTTAACTATCAAAGAAGTAACATGGCCACGTTTGGTGCAGGCCGCTTCTTCATCACTTCTCCTGTGGAAAGGAAGCATTAGCGATACAAGACAAGCACATTTTACTTAAGAAAAGTTCCCTTGAAGAAAGGCCTTTCTATAGGCTTTATTTGGAGCTCTTCCATTGTTTCCATGGCCTTCCTGAAGTAGTAGGCTTTGCGTTTAGTTTCCTGACCACAGAAACATCAGAGGCAGACTCTTGGTGCCCAGATCACATGAAGGAGAAGAAAGACTGGGTGGATGGTCTCTTTGGAGAGCCAGAATATCCACTACATCATTCAGGTGGCCTCCATTCAGGCAGCCCAGGTAAGCAGGGCCTCTGGCTGGAAATCTCAACGTCTGTTTGCAGTTTCACCTCTGCTGTCCCCACTTGCAAGGAAAGCGTGTCTCCCAGTTGAGGCACAATGGAACAGTACATGTGTGAAAGTGCAGTGGTGGACAGTACTTGAAATGGTACCTACCAGAGGATTGGTAAGTTCCCTATTTGGGTATGTGCATTGTTTGATGGATCTCCAAAGAAATGGGCTCTAAAGTGAAGAGTTCACTCACCTTCCCTTTGATCCAGAGAGCAGATTCGGGGGAGATGAATGGCAGCTTTGACTAAGTTACAGACCTTCCTCCATGCAGCTGGATAGTTGTTTTAGCCCCATCCTTATTGTACACTCCTGGAGAAGAAGCACCAAACTTTCAGGATGAAAGGGAAACAGTATTGCCCCTTGTCTTCTCTACATCTTCACCGTTTCTGTTCCCACTATAACTTCAACTTTTATGGCTAGACATGGCCCTTTTAAAAGAGGTGCACGTAACTCCCAGGCTAAATGCTGCAAACCAAATATCCCTGTTCAAAATGGGGGGTGGATTAAATGGAAAATTTGTGCATAGTCTGCCTCTTGTGCTATGGGCGAAGGTGTGCCCAAGATATGAGCCAGTGCAAGATCGTTTTTGCTGGGATCAAATAATTGAGCCCCTAATATCTTTCATCACATTAAGTATGCTGTTTATTTATAAGGATAGTTCAGAATCACACACACAAATAATCATGTTCCATTTTATGTTATGGGTTGGCAGTGCATATGAAGTAACCTCCAGCCTGTGATTTTAATGAATTTTACCAGATGAAAAATCATAGTCATGGTGAAACACTTCTGGATAAGAATTCCAAACAGTTGAGGCAAACAATCCCCCTCGTGTTCTTTTCAGAGTATTTTGCCCTACTTAGAAACTAGACTGGAATTGCAACTTAAATCATCTTTAAATTTTCAAAATGAAGTGGTGAGAGAAAGTTAGTCAGTGCAATCTTGAAAATTTACAGCTTCAAGGCCTCAGTACAAAGTCCCTCCAGCTGACAAAGTAACCTTCTTCTAGGTATTTGCCTACAAATTATCTCCAAAGCTTACCCCATTCAGTGCAGCCTGACCCATGGCAGCCTTTTCAATGTGACTTATCTGAGGCTTCCCTTTGGCAGCTCAGTTTTCAGTTAAATGTGCAAGGTTCCTGGTATTTAGATAACTGTTCTGCTACCACAGGAATTCTGCCAGCAACAATACATATGTCTTGATGTGAGGACTTCTTTTGGTTTGCCATTGGAAAGGCAATAAACAATAATATGCAGGCTTCCTTGGCTGTGTGAGCTGGCAATCAGCTTAAAGCTTTTGAGATTATTTCTCCTTTGGGAGTTTACATTTGTGTACATCTGCAAATCAGTATTATAATCACGTTGACATGCAAGTAACACCAGCCACATTTAAAACTACAAATCTGGAAATAGTCATTACAAGCAATGAGGAGACTGAGGGCTGGGGAAATACAATTCCTGAAATGAGGATCTTATACATTCCTCTCCCGCTTCCGAATATGGGGTGGCACCTCAGAGTCATAGAGGTCTACAGCACAGATAAAGGCCCTTCGGCCCATCGAGTCTGCGCCGGTCAAACAAATATCTAACTATTCTAATACCATTTACCAGCACGAGGCCCATTGCCTTGTATGCCATGGCATCGCAAGTGCACATCCAAATACTTCTTAAATGTTATGAGAGTTTCTGCCTCTACCACCCTTGTGAGTTCCAGATTCCCACTACCCTCTGGGTGAAAAAATTCTTCCTCACATCCCCTCTAAACCTCCTGCCCCTTACCTTAAATCTATGCCCCCTGGTTATTGATAACTCCACCAAGGGGAAAAGTTCCTTCCTGTCTACCCTATCTATGCCCCTCATAATTTTATACATCTCAATCATGTCACCCCTCAATCTCCTCTGCTCCAGGGAAAATAACCCCAGTCTATCCAATCTCTCCTCATAACTAAAACTCCCCAGCCCAGGCAACATCCTGGTAAATCTCCTCCGCACTCTCTCTAGTGCAATCACGTCCTTCCTATAATGCAGATTCCAGAACTGCACGCAATACTCTAGCTGTGGCCTAACCAGTGGTTTATACAGTCACAGCATAACCTCCCTGCTCTTATATTCTATGCCTTGGCTAATAAAGGCAAATATCCCATATGCCTTCTTAACCACGTTATGTACCTTTCCCACTACTTTAAGGGACCAGTGGAGATGCACACCAAGGCCCCTCTGATCCTCGGTACTTCACAGAGTTCTACAATTCATCGTGTATTCCCGTGCCTTGTTTGTCCTGCCCAAGTGCATCATCTCACACTTATTTGGATTAACTTCCATTTGCCACTGATCAGCCCATCTGACCAGCCTGTCTATTTCCTCCTGTAATCTGAGGCTATCCTCTTCATTATTTACCACCCCACCAATTTTCCTGTCATCTGCGAACTTATTGATCAACCCTCCTACATTTAAGTCTAAATCGTTTATATATACCTTAAACAGCAAGGGACCCAACATCGATCCCTGTGGAACCCCACTGGACATAGGCATCCAGTCACAAAAACACCCCTCGACCATCACCTTCCTGCCACTCAGCCAATTCTGGATCCAATTTGCCAAACTGCCTTGGATGCTATGGGCTCTTACCTTCATTATCAGTCTCCCTTGCGGGACCTTATCAGAAACCTTGCTAAAGTCCAAGTGGACTACGTCAAATGCATTGCCCTCATCTACACACCTGGTCACCTCTTCGAAAATTCAATCAAACTGGTCAGATATGATCCCCCTTTAACAAAACCATGCTGACTGTCCCTGATTAATCCCTGCCTCTCCAAGTGTAGATTAATTCTGCCCCTCAGAATCACCACCAATAGTTTCCCCACCACGGAGGTTAGACTGACTGGCCTGTAGTTCCCTGGTTCATCCCTCCCTCCCTTCTTGAACAACGGTACCACATTGGAACTCCTCCAGCCCTCTGGCACCTCTCCTGTGGCCAGAGAGGTGTTGAAAATTATTGCCAGCGCCCCTGCTATCCCCTCCCTTGCCTCACTCAACAGCCTGGGATACATTTCGTCCGGGCCTGGAGATTTATCTATTTTTAAGCTTTTCAGACCACTTAGAACCTCCTCTCTTTCTATGCTAATTTATTTAATTATATCACAGTCCTTCTGCCTGATTTCCATACCCACGTCATCCCCCTCACTTGTGAACACCGACACAAAGTATTCATTTAGAACCCTACCTACGTCTTCCGGCTCCACACACAAATTACCACCATGGTCCTTAATGGGCTCTACTCTTCCCCTAGTTATCCTCTTACTCTTAATGTACTTGTAAAGTAACTTTGGATTGTACTTTATTTCACCTTCCAATGCTTTTTCATGCCCCCTCTTTGCTTTCTTAATTTCCTTTTTAAGTTTCCCCCTACACATTCTATACTCCTCTAGGGCTTCTGCTGTTTTGGGCCCTTGGTATCTGCCATAAGCCTCCCTTTTTCTCTTTATCCAACCCTGTTTATCCCTCGACATCCAGGGTTTCCTGGATTTGTTGGTCCTACCCTTTATCTTTACTGGAATATGTTGGCCCTGTACTCTCCCTATTTCCTCCTTGAATGAGTCCCACTACTCTGATGCAGATTTACCTAAAAGTAGCTGCTCCCAGTCCACTCTGGCCAAATCATATCTGATCTTATTAAAATTGGCCTTCCCCAATTTAGAACTCTGATTTCTGGCCCATCCTTGTCCTTTTCCATAACAACTTTGAATCTAATGGAATTATGATCACTATGTGCAAAATGCTCCCCCACTGATACCTCTACCACTTGCCCGGCTTCATTCCCTAAAATTAAGTCCAGGACCGCCCCCTATCTTGTAGGATCTTCTACGTACTGGCTTAAAAAGCTCTCCTGGATGCATTTTAAGAATTCCACTCCCTCTAAACCTACCACACTATGACAAACTCAGTTAATGTTGGGGAAGTTGAAATCCCCCACTATTACTACCCTATTATTTTTACACTTCTTTGAAATTTGCCTACATATCTGCTCTTCTATTTCTCTCTGACTGTTTGGGGGCCTTTAGTACACTCCGAGCAATGTGATTGCTCCTTTTTTGTTTTTCAGTTCTACCCTTATGGCTTCATTTGAGGAGCCTTCTAAGATGTCATCCCTCCTTACTGCTGTAATTGATTCCTTGATCAATATTGTGATACCCCCTCCTGTTTTACCTCCTTCCCTGTCTTGCCTGAAGACCCTATATTCTGGAATATTGAGCTGCCAATCCTTCCCCTCTCTCAACCATGTCTCTGTGACAGCAATGACATCATACTTCCACGTGTTAATTTGTGCCCTCAACTCTTCGCCTTATTCGTCAGACACCTTGCATTAAAATAAATACCATCTAACATTGGCAAACTCCCTTGTGCCTTAATTGGCCTATAATTTCTATGCCTTCCAGACTCACTTGCTCTTTCTTCTAATTTTGGTTGTGCATCTCCCCCTGCTGAACCTCCTCTCAGGATCCCATCCCCCTGCCAGGTTAGTTTAAACCCTCTCCAACAGCACCAGCAAACCTCCCCGCAAGGATGTTGGCCCCATTCCGGTTCAGGTGCAAACCGTCCGCCTTGTACAGATCCCACCGCCCCCAGAAATGGTCCCAATGTCCCAGAAATCTAAAGCCCTCCCTCCTGCACCATCTCTCCAGTCACACATTCATCTGGACTAACCTCCTATTTCTACTCACTGGCGTGTGGCACCGGAAGTAATCCAGAGACTACTACCTTTGAGGTCCTGTTTTTAAATCTGTTTCCTAGCTCCCTAAATTCTGCTTGCAGGACCGTATCCCTCTTTCTACATTTGTTGTTGGTACCCATATGTACCGCAATCTCTGCCTGTTTGCCCTCCCACTTTAGAATGCCGTGCAGCCGTTCAGTGACATCCTTGACCCTGGCACTAGGGAGGCAACATACCATCCCGGAGTCACGTCTATGGCCGCAGAAACACCTGTCTTTTCCCCTTACCATCGAGTCTCCTCCCACTACTGCTCTTCCCCTCCCTTTCCTCCCACCCCTCACAGTGCCATGAGTATGGCTTTACTCCCCAGAGGAACCGTCACTCTCACTGTTTTCCAACACAGAAAAATGGTTCTCGAGTGAGATGCACCTGGGGATTTCCTGATTACCTGCCTGACACCTTTCTTGTGACTGATGGTTAACCATTCCCTTTCTGTGTCTTCACTTCCTTAAGCTATGGGGTGAGCACGTCTAAAAACGTGCTATCCATGAAACTCTCAGCCTCGCGGATGCACCTCAGTGCCTCCAGCTGCCACTCAAGCTCCGAAACTCTGAGCTCAAGTAGCTGCAGATGGTGGCACTTCCTGCACACGTGGTCAGTCAGAGCGCAAGGAGAGTCTAGGACTTCCCACATGTTGCAGGCGGTACATAACATGGGACTGAGTTGCCCTGCCATGCCTTTAGTTGAAAACAAACCCTTACTTTAAGTTAAATACAGTAAAAAAAAATTTACATTATTTATGTACTTTAAATAAAAACTAGAACGCGCACCTTTCCTTAACTTAATCTATTTTAAACTGGAGAAAAGTGGAGAACAAACTGAGGAAAAACACTTACCCACTGCTCACCAATGAGCTCTCACCATTGTGCTGACGTCACTTTTTGAAGCTTCCCCGCTGGTCCTGATCTCTCCGCCGCTCTCTCGCGCTGTCTTGTGATGTCACTCTTGTTCAAGAATTTCTTTCGTGAATATACTCTGTGAATAAGAACTGACTGCAGGACACTTCCCAGACTGCTTCACCACGATGCTGGCTGCAGGACACTCTTCCCAGGAGTGGTAGGGTTCTAAATGAATACTTTGTGTCGGTGTTCACAAGTGAGAGGGACGACGTGGGTATGGAAATCAGGCAGAAGGACTGTGATATAATTAAAGAAATTAGCATAGAAAGGGAGGAGGTTCTAAGTGGTCTGGAAAGCTTAAAAGTAAATAAATCTCCAGGCCCAGATAAAATGTATCCCAGGCTGTTGAATGAGGCAAGAAAGGAGATAGCAGGGGGAGGCTGGCAATAATTTTCAACACCTCTCTGGCCACAGGAGAGGTGCCAGAGGACTGGAGGAGAGCCACTGTGGTACCGTTATTCAAGAAGGAAGGAAGGGAACTACAGGCCAGTCAGTCTAATCTCTGTGGTGGGGAAACTATTGGAAGCAATTCTGAGGGACATAATTAATCTACACTTGAAGAGGCAGGGATTAATCAGGGACAGTCAGCATGGTTTTGTTAAGGGGAGGTAATGTCTGTCCAGTTTGATTGAATTTTTCGAAGAGGTGACCAGGTTTGTAGATGAGGGCAATGCATTTGACGTAGTCCACATGGACTTCAGCAAGGCTTTTGATAAGGTCCTGCTTGGGAGCCTGATAACAAAGGTAAGAGCCCATGGGATCCAAGGCAATTTGGCAAATTGGATCCAGAATTGGCTGAGTGGCAAGAAGCAGATGGTGATGCTCGAGGGGCTTTTTTGTGACTGGATGCCTGTGTCCAGTGGGGTTCCACAGGGATCGGTGTTGGGTCCCTTGCTGTTTAAGGTATATATAAACGATATAGACTTGAATGTAGGAGGGTTGATCATTAAGGATAGCCTTAGATTACAGGAGGATATAGACGGGTTGGTCAGATGGACTGATCAGTGGCAAATGGAGTTTGATCCGGATAAGTGTGAGGTGATGCACTTGGGCAGGACAAACAAAGTACGGGAATACACGATGAATGGTAGGACCCTGGGAAGTACTGAGGATCAGAGGGACCTTGGTGTGCATGTCTACCGGTCCCTTAAGGTAGCGAGACAGGTAGATAATGTGGTTAAGAAGGCATATGGGATAGTTGCGTTTATTAGCCAAGGCATAGAATATAAGAACAGGAAGGTTATGCTGGAAGTGTATAAAACGCTGGTTAGGCCACAGCTAGTGTATTGTGTACAGTTCTGGAATCCGCATTATAGGAAGGATGTGATTGCACTAGAGAGAGTGCAGAGGAGATTTACCAGGATGTTGCCTGGGCTGGAGAGTTTTAGTTATGAAGAGAGATTGGATAGACTGGGGTTATTTTCCCTGGAGCAGAGGAGATTGAGGGGTGACATGATTGAGGTGTATAAAATTATGAGGGGCATAGATAGGGTAGACAGGAAGGAACTTTTCCCCTTGGTGGAGGGATCAGTAATCAGGGGACATAGATTTAAGGTAAGGGGCAGGAGTTTAGAGGGGATGAGAGGAAGAATTTTTTCACCTAGAGGGTGGTGGGAATCTGGAACTCACTGCCTGAAAGGGTGATAGAGGCAAAAACCCTCATAACATTTAAGAAGTATTTGGATGTGCACTTGCGATGCTATGGCCCTAGTGCTGGAAAATGGGATTAGAATAGTTAGGTACTTGTTTGACTGGTGCAGAGCTGATGGATCGAAGGGCCTTTTTCTGTGCTGTAGACCTCTATGACTCAACAGTGCTATCAAATGGCACTTGCTTAGCAATAACCTGCTCATTGACGCTCAGCTTGGACTCCGCCAGGGTCACTCAGCTCTTGTCCTCATTACAGCCTTGGATGAAACATGGACAAAAGAGCTGAACTCCTGAGGAGAGGCAAGAGTCACTGCACTTGACATCAAGACAGCATTTGGCAGGGTGCAGCATTGGGGAGCCCTAGCAAAGCTGGAGTCAATGGGAATCGGAGGGAAAACTCTCTGCTGGTTGGAGTCATACCTAGCACAAAGCGAGATCGTTGTAGTTATTGGAGGTCAGTCATCTCCAGCTCCAGGACATCACTGCAGGAGTTCCTCAGGGTAGTGTCCTAGGCCCAACCATTTTCAGCTGCTTCATCAATGACCTTTCTTCCATCATAAGGTTAGAAGTGGGGATGTTCGCTAATGATTGCACAATGTTCAGCATCATTAACGATGACTCATATACTGGTGCAATCCATGTGCAAATGAAGCAAGATCTGGCCAATATCCAGGCTTAGGCAGACAAGTGGCAAGTAACATTCGTGCTACACAGTGCTGGGCAATTACCATCTCTAACAAGAGTGAATCTAGCCATCGCCCTTGACACTCAATGGCATTACCGGCACTGAGTCCCCCACTATCAACATCCTGGCGGTTACCATTGACCAGAAACTGACTGGATTAGCCATATAAATACTGTGGCTACAAGAGCAGGTCAGACGCTAGGAATCCTGTGGTGAGTAACTCTTCTACTGACTCCCCAAAGCCTGTCCACCATCTATAAGGCACAAGTCAGGAGTGTGATGGAATACTCTGGATTTATATGGATGAGTACAGCACCAACAACACCCAGGAAGCTTGAAACCATCCAGGACAAAGCAGCCCACTTGATTGGCACCCCATCCACAAACATTCACTCCCTCCACCACTGATGCATTGACAGAAGTGTGTACCATCTAAAAGATGCACTGCAGGAACACACAAAATCTCCTTTGACAGCACCAACACCACGACCGCTACCATCTAGAAGGACAAGGGTGGTAGACAAATGGGAATGCTACCACCTGGAAGTTCCCCTCCAAGCCACTCACCATCCTGACTTGGAAATATATCGCCATTTCTTCACTGTTGCTGGGTCAAAATCCTGGAACTCCCTTCCGAAGAGCACTGTGGGTGTACCTACACCACATGGACTGCAGTGGTTCAAGAAGGCAGTTCAGCACCACCACCATCTCAAGGGCAATTAGGGATGGGCAAAGAATGCTGGCCGAGCCAGCGGCACCCACACCCCATGAATGAATGAAAAAGAACAAGATTATATTGCTAAATATTCTGAGGCGAGGCTCGCAGTGTGGAACTTTGCTTGAGAGAACATAAATTAGCGAGTCAGGCATGGAGGCTAGTGCCAGCTTCATGGCACTTCCAATGACTTGAAAGGCAGAAGTGTTGCGAATCAGATGGCTAAGCCACCAATTTGAATCCTTTGATCTGCATCCACGTCAAGTGAGGCACCAAGCCTGAAGTGCAGCTTCGTTCGCTCTAATTGTGATGTTAACTGGAATCAAATAAATGCAGAGGGTGATTTGATTAATAGTTCATGTTTTTATTGTTAAATATACTGTTTCTTTCTAACCTGTTATGCTTGCATTTAGTTTTTTGATCTAACAAGGGAGAATCAACCCATTTACAATTGATGACCCCTTCCATCATGTTACTGATGATCGAGAGTAGACTGATGGGGTAGTAATTGGCCAAGTTGGATTTATCCTGCTTTTTGTATACAGGACATAACTGGGCAATTTTCCACATTGTTGGGTAGATGCCAGTGTTGTAGCTGTACTGGAACAGTTTGGCTAAGGGTGCGGCAAGTTATTGAGCACAAGTCTTAAGTTCTATTGCCAGAATATTGTCAGGGCCCCTAGTCTTTGCAATCTCCATTGCCTTCAGCCAGTCCTCGATATCACGTGGAGTGAATCGAATTGACTGAAGACTGATGTCTGATGCTGGGACATCCTGAGGAGGCCGAAATGGATCATCTGCTTGGCACTTTTGGCTGAAGATTGTGGCAAATTCTTCAGCCTTATATTTTGCACTAATGTGCTGGGCTCCTCCATCATTGAGGATTGGGATATTTGTGGAGCCTCCTCTTCCAGTGAGTTGATCATCATTCATGACTGGGTGTGGCAGGACTGCAGAGCATGGATCTGATCCATTGGTTGTGGATTTGCTTAGCTCTAAATATCACTTGCTGCTTGTGCTGTTTGGCACACAAGTAGTCCTGTGTTGTAGCACCTCATTTTTAGGTATGCCTGGTGTTGTTCCTGGCATGCCCTCCTGCACTCTTCATTGAACCAGGGTTGATCCCCTGGCTTGATGGTAATGGTAGAGTGGGGGATATGCTGGGCCATGAGGTTACAGATTGTGGCTGAGAACAATTCTGCTGCTGCTGATGGCCCACAGTGCCTCATGGATGCCCAGTCTTGAGTTGCTAGACCTGTTTGAAATCTATCCCATTTAGCAGTAGTGCCACAACCACAATGGAGGGTATCCTCAATGTGAAGGCAGACTTCATCTCCACAAGGACTGTGCGGTGGTCACTCCTACTGGTACTGTCATGGGCAGATGCATCTGTGGCAGACAGGTTGGTGAGGATGAGGTCAAGTATGTTTTTCCCTTTTGTAGGTTCTCTCACCACCTGCCGCAGACCCAGTCTAGCAGCTATGCCGTTTAGGACTTGGCCAGCACGGTCAGTAGTGGTGCTACCGAGCCACTCGTGATGGACATTGAAGTCCCCCACCCAGAGAACACTCTGCATCCTTGCCGCCCTCAGTGCTTCCTCCAAGTGGTGTTCAACATGGAGGAGCACTGATTCGTCAGCGGATGGGGGACGATACGTGGTAATCAGCAGGAGGTTTCCTTGCCCATGTTTGACCGGATGTCATGAGAGCTCATAGGATCCGGAGCTGATGTTGAGGACTCCCAGGGCACTCCCTCCCGAAGGTATGCCACTGTGCCGCCACCTCTGCTGGGTCTGTTCTGCCAGTGGGACAGGGCATACCCAAGGATGGTAATGGTGGTGTCTGGGACATTATCTGTAAGATATGATTCTGTGAATATAACCGTGTCAGACTGTTACTTGACTAGTGTGTGAGACGACTCTCCCAATTTTGGCACTAGCCCCCAGATGTTAGTAAGGAGAACTTTGCAGGGTCGACAGGGCTGAGTTTGCCGTTGTCATTTCCAGTGCTTAGGTGGATGCTGGGTGGTCTATCTGGTTTCATTCCTTTTTGACTTGCTTTTAGCAGTTTGATACAACTGAGTGGCTTGCTAGGCCTTTTCAGAGGGCATTTAAGAGTCAACCACATTGCTGTGGTTCAGATTTCCTTCCCTAAAGGACATTAGTGAGCTAAATGGGTTTTTACAACAATCTTGTCATAGTTAGACTTTTAATTCCAGATATTTATTGAATTAAAATTCCAACATCTGCCATGATGGGATTTGAACCTGAGTCCCTAGAGCATGACCCTGGGTCTCTGACTAGTCCAGTGACAATACCACTATGCCACCACATCCTCATAGAGAGTGATAACTTTTAAAAAGAAATTTGAATTTTCAGCTAATAGCAGAAAGAATGACATATCAAGATTTCACATTTTAAAGCTTTACTTTAATAAATGATTATAAACACTATTGACTAAACACTATTTTCTTCCTGTAGGCAACTTATACTTTAAACTACAGAAAGTGACCTTCCCTTTGTATACTTATCACCTATCATACTCTACACAGAATTAGCGTCCTTTTAGCAAACAGCCCCAGTTGCTCCCAGCTTCCAATGGGTTGCTTCCTTTTTACTTTCCCATGTGGGTAAATAGTAATCGCCAAATTTATTTTCACTCTGAGAATTCCACTGGAGATTCCTTCCCTCAACCCCCAAGATGGGAGAATCTTCCAGCCTCATTTAAATCCTCATGAACTCGGTCTCTTCAATCTGAGCATGAGCTCCCACCTGTATTCTGTATGGTGAATAATAGAGTCAGCATTTTCTCAGCTTCAGGTGCAGGAGTGGCTGCTTCTTTCTCTTGCTCTCTGCCTCTCAGATGGCTGTACACCATATCAAACTGCTGTCAGTCTGTGATATTCATTGATTTGTAGGGAAGCCTGTAACCTGATCTCAAAATGGCTTCTTTTTCCCTCTTTCCCTCTTCCCCAATGCAACATGAAACACATTAACCTTGCATCCAGGTAGAAATGCTAAGTATCTATCTGTTATCCCAACTCCCTTTCATGTTAGAAGTAAATGGGCTGTTTACAGCACAGTTGTTTGTAACCTGATACCAACAGCATCTTTCTGAGACTTTGGGAGACTCAAGTATACTCACGGCAGACTCTGAGACTGCTGCCATTGGCTCCAAACATAAATACCTTGCACCTTCTCAGTAAAACAATCTAAACCTTCCTTTGATCCCTAACAATCAAACCACCCAGGCTTACTGTCAGGCAGACTACGGAACAGGTCACATGAACCCCTTTATTTGCCCTAAATTTAAAACTACAGTCCCAAAATATGATAATCTCAAGCCTCATAACTGTAACAAGCTACTCTTAAATCCCTATCTGGTACATGTTTACCACCACATCTGTCATATATCACTCATTAGCTAATACAATCCCTCATTTTGGTTTGAACTTTCACTTGTAATATAAAGCAGTCGGCTTTCATGATTTACAATCATGAATGGTTATGATAATAACTTTTTTCATATTTTTCTTTACTTATTAGCCCTGGTTATTTTGGTGGTTCAGATGCTCTCAATACTAGAGCAGTCTTGGAGTGATTTATCATTGAGGGTCCAAACTTCATTGCAATTGGCAGCACTATTACTTTGGAATCAGCAGTACTGCCCCCTGGCATTGAATTATAAAAGAATTGTTTCCATATCAGGCTCTATACAGCTGTGTTGAATTAAGGGGACATTTTGTATTTATTTAGTACCTTCTTATTGCCACAAAGAAAGATCCCAAGATGAATGACCAATTAATTTGTTGGTGGCGTTAGCTGAGAGAGAGAGAAATAATGGTAAGATCTCCTTTAAAGATCCAATTTTGTTATTCAATGTTCATTAAATCAGCTGAATCAGTGGATTAACATATCATCTGAAGGATGGCATCTCTGAAATACGACAGTTTCCAAGCACTACGCCGATGTGCCAACTTAGATTAGGAACTCAATCTCCCAGTATGGAGCTCAGATCCTATCCTTTTTATTCCATGGCCAGTGTGGTGACAACTGACATAAGGAGTAAAAGGCTTACAAAGAAGAATTCAAAAGGATATAAACCTCCTCTGAGTGTACATTTAAACATGTCCCTCTTTTGAACCAACCAGACTGAACATTTGGTTACAGACTGTTTGAAAAGAGTGCCAGATATTATAATTTAACAATTGATATTTGTCCAATCTTTGGCTGAGCCAGCAGCAGCTATTCAAGTTTTCAGCTGAAACCTGTGCATAGGGAAATGGAGCTAGCCAGTTGACAAAAGAGTTATTCAACAGCACAATAAGCATTTTTAGATTTTTTTTTCTCTATTTTCACTTGACATAGCTGTTGGCACAAGTAAGACTGGATAGACATCTTGTGTCCATTTTCACTTTGCTGCACAGCAGCTGCAAGAAGATGAACAGTCCTAGCTTGGGCGTCAGACAAGTGCAGATGTTTATGGTTTGATTAAAAAAAAACCCCAGGCAAATATGTGATTGTGCTGACACTACTCACAGATGCTGGAGCACTCCTAGTTCAGGAAATGAGTCTTTTTGAATTTTGTGATGTTCACCTTGTAACCTAGCCAAAAGAGGGGACAAATATAGAAAAAGCTTTCTGAATGCTGACTTGCACACTTGTCTCGTAAGTGCAAATTCTGGTGAAGAAGTAGCACATAAAGGGCTGCAGCTTTTCATAAAGTGGAGTTAGGAAAGTGATGCAAAATTGCCTAATAGTTCGCAGTGGAGATATTTGGACAGCCTTGGTTCAAACATGGCCAGAAGTGCTGAACACCAGAGATGAGGTGAGACTGACTGCCCTTGACATCAAGGCAGCATTTGACCGAGTGTGGAAACAAGGAGCCCTAGCAACAAGGAGCCCTAGCAAAACTGGAGTCAATAGGAATCAGAGGGAAAGCTCTCTGCTGGTTTGAGTCATACCTAATACAAAAGGAAGGTAAAAGCAAAATACTGCGGATGCTGGAAATCTGAAACAAAAACAAAAATAGCTGGAAAAACTCAGCAGATCTGACAGCATCCGCGGAGAGGAATACAGTTAACGTTTCGAGTCCGTATGACTCTTCATCAGAACTAAGGAAAAATAGAAATGAGGTGAAATATAAGCTGGTTGAGGGGGGGTGGGTGGGACAGGTAGAGCTGGATAGAGGGCCAGTGATAGGTGGAGGCAAAGAAGAGATTGCCAAAGATGTCATAGACAAAAGGATAAAGGGGTGTTGTCGGTGGTGATATTAGCTAAGGAATGTGCTAATGGTGACATTAAGGGTAGAAAGCAGGACGAGCAAGTGACAGATAGCCCTAGTGGGGATGGGGTGGGGGGAAGGGATCAAAATAGGCTAAAAGGTGGAGATAAAACAATGGATGGAAATAAATTTAAAAATAATAGAAATAGGTGGGAAACTAAAAATATATTTTAAAAAAAATATATATATATATTTTTAAAATTATAAATTAAGGACGTGGCAGTGTAACAACTTGATGTTTTATCTCTGTTGCAGTATTTGTATGTGGATCTTTGGCAGGAGATTGCAGAACTCTGTGGTAGGTTGTCTTGTAAAATGGGAGTGATGAAGGCAGAGCTGCTTTAATAAGTACAGGTGCAGATGTGGGCACAGCGATGGGCATGGAAAAGAAATACCTGAATTTTGTATTGATATTTGTTTGGCCCTCACAAGCTGGTTCGATATTGCATGTTTGTATCCCCCAAAGAAATACCTGATCCCTGTCTCTTTGTAATATGTAACCTCAAAACTGACAGAAACCAAGATTTATGAACTGAAGTATTAGTGTAGGAAAAAAAATTACAAAGATGGAACTGTGGAGGTCTAAACAGTAGAATCAACCAAAGGGACATAATTTTTTTTTTAAACTACTTTCTCACTTTAAGAAGCCAGCTTCAAAAAAGAAGCTCCCATGATTCCGTTATGTAGGTGCTCCCTTTTTCCTCAGAGACCCCCTCCACACACAATTTTGTGACACCATATTCACGTGTGTATGGCTTGAATAGAATGACCAGTGAGACAAGTTTCTTATAATTCACAACTGCTTTATTGAATCACCCACAACCCCACAGTACAAAACCCCCAAATTTATAACATCCCAGTACCCGGCACGAAGTCACCACGATTCGGGCTTAAACTTACAAAATTGCTAACTCCACACAAAGTCCCCATGACTCAGTTTAAACTTATGAAAACACAGGCAAAACAGTAACAGCGCCTGGCTCCAAAGTTAATGAGGGTTTGAATGACCCTATTCTTATACTATTGTCTGTGGTGCAGACCTTAATTGCATAATCCCTTGAGTGTATTGTATTGATGATATGTCCTTTGTGCCAATGTATTGGGTAACTAGACTTCTTGATTGCATTAGTCAATGTCCAAATCCTTTTGATGAGTGGCTGTATTTTTACTAAATGTCCGAATTAACCCCTTGCTGCCCAGCCCTGTACTGTTGACTGCAGTTTTGCTTTTTGTAATTTATAGTCTCAACTATGAGGTTAAAATGTATCTGTGAGTTTGAAATTACGGTCCATAAACTTATCAGTTGGAGGGGATTCCAGCCCTACATTTACAACATTTTCTATATGGCCATAGGCTGTCCCAATGATGGAACACTTGATGTTGGAGCTCTCATGAGCATTTTGAGGTTTTTTTAAGGCTACGTTAGCTCATTTGGCTCTACATTGGTTTTTACAAACTTAGAGACCCTACAATTTCAGCAGATCATGTTCAAAGGCAAATTTTGTGATTTTTTTATCTTTTGTCTGCATGACCTCAACAATGACACTTGGCCCTTTCAAAAATCAGGAAGATCAAAGATACTTTAAATGATTCTATTCAGAATGGGCAGCTAGTTTTTTCAGCCGGTACAAATACGATGGGCTGAATGGTCTCTTTCTGTGCTCTAACTTTTATATGGTTCTAAAATATTGTCCCTTGAACATGGCTCCCAGATCTGCTGTCCCATCATGCTAGGAATCTTCTCTCGCAAACACTACCCTTAAAAGTGCATTTAAATATTTTAAAAATACCTCTCATGGCATTATGTACAGGGAGTTAAACTTGAGTGCAATCTTCAGGTAAAGAGGGATGAGAAGGTAAGGTATACTTCCACCAGGACGTAGTTCAGTTGCATAAAACATAGGAAGTTCACATTGTGTTGCTCTTGCTGCAGCATTCAAAAACCCCTGCCCATCAATGCCTTGCTGACTTCCATAGATCTGCATATTCCTTTTCTTCAATTATTTGTTGAATTTTCCATTAACAGGTACCTCAACCATTCCCTGTGACAAAGTATTCCATGCTCCCACAGCCCTTTGTATGGAGATATTCTTAAAGTCTTTCTTCACTCTTTGTGATTAACCTAAATCTTGTCACTGACTCTCAACCAGAGGAAATATTCATTATTTAAATTCAAAACTTTTCCTAATTTTTCAAACTTTATTTCAATCTCCTCTTAACTATCTTTTGCTCCAGTGGAGACAATCTCAATATTTTACGTCTCTGTTGAACTATAGTTTTCCATCAATGGTGTTATGATCACTGGACTTCATAAGACACTTATGTTTTAAACTATCTCCTTTAATTCAAGGCAAGATTGTGTAATTTGGAGAGGTGGATATGACCTCCTATGAATTCTGCCTAGAGAGAAGCCACTGTAACCTGGTTGCCATGGGGACAGGGGCCTGGGTCAAAACTTATTGAAAGTAAGGTGCAAATTTTAACATCTGAATACAAAAGAGGAGGCAGCTGGCCTTACTGTGAACAAACACAGGACTTTCAGGCTGAAATTTTCCAGCCCCTTTTTCAGTCTCTATGGGGATCATAGCAATAGTATAATTATGCTGAATCTATATTGTACCCCTTCTGTAACTTTAATGTGCCATCTATAATGGGGTATTCATTTCAAAGCCATATATTCTATTGTTATTTTTATACATTTAAATTTTAGGTTCCTATGTCCACGTTTATAATGGAATTTTTTTTTAAAATTCATTCATGTGATGTGGGCTTTGCTACCTGGACCAGCATTTATTGCCCATCCCTAGCTGCCCTTGAGAAGGTGGTGGTGAGCTACCTTCTTGAACCACTGCAGTCCATGTGGTGTAGGTGCACCCACAGTGCTGTTAGGGAAGGAGGCCCAGGATTTTGACCCAGCGACAGGTGAAGGAACAGTGATATATTTCCACATCAAGATGGTGAGTGACACGGAGGGGAAACTTTCAAGTGGTGAAGTTCCCATCTACCTGCTGCCCTTGTCCTTCTAGGTGGCAGTGGTTGTGGGTTTGGAAGGTGCTGTCTAAGGAGCCTTGGTGAATTCCTGCAGTGCATCTTGTAGATGGTATACACTGCTGCTACTGTGCGTCGGTGGTGGAGGGAGCGAATATTTGTGGATGTGGTGCCAATCAAGCAGGCTGCTTTGCCCTGGACGGTGTCAAGCTTCTTGAGTGTTGTGGGAGCTGTACTCATCCAGGCAAGTGGGGAGTATTCCATCACACTCCTGACTTGTGCCTAGTAGATGGTGGCCAGGCTTTGGGGAGTCAGGAGGTGAGTTACTCGCCACAGGATTCCCAGCCTTTGACCTGCTCTTGTAGCCACAGTATTTATATGGCTAATCCAGTTCAGTTTCTGGTCAATGGTAACCCCCTAGGATGTTGATAGTGGGGAATTCAGTGATGGTAATGCCATTTAACGTTAAGGGACAATGGTTAGATTCTATCTTGTTGGAGATGGTCATTGCCTGGCACTTTTGTGGCATGAATGTTACTTGCCACATGTTAGCCCAAGCCTGGATATTGTCCAGGTCTTGCTGCATTTGGACATAGACTGTTTCAGTATCTGGGGAGTCATGAATGGTGCTGAACATTGTGCAATCATCAGCGAACATCTCCACTTCTGACCTTATGATGGAAGGAAGGTCATTGATGAAGCAGCTGATGATGGCTGGGCCAAGGACACTACCCTGAGGAACTCCTGCAGTGACGCCCTGGAGCTGAGATGACTGACCTCCAACAACCACAACCATCTTCCTTTGTGCTAGGTATGACTCCAACCAGCGGAGAATTTTCTCCCTGATTCCCATTGACCCTAGTTTTGCTAGTGCTCCTTAATGCCACACTTGGTCAAACGAAGCCTTGATGTCAAGGGCAGTCACTCTCACCTCACCTCAAATTGCATATGTAAACTTGTCATGCTGTAATCACAAGAGGCGGCTCTGTAGTAAATGTGGAACTCATGACAGAAAATGCATGCTTCATTATAAATTAGCACAATAACATTTGTAACCTTTAGCGTCAGATAGGACGAGTATTGTCTTTATGAATTGGGTGCATTTTGAAACTGAACAGTAAATGCATGCTTTCGCTACTAAAAGGTTACAGGTTTACATTTCAGGAGCAGCAGCAGTATACAATAAAGCAGTCTGCAAATTTCTTTCAACTTGCCTGCAAAACAAGCTAGGCTTTTGCTTCTATTTACGGTGAGTTGGGAAGTGATGTAATGAGAACTTGGCCCCTGTGTAGCTTCCCAATCATCGCATGTTTATGTTGCAGTCAGAAGGCAATGAGAAGAGATATGCTTAAAGTGGGGTTCCTTTCCTGTAAAAGTGTTTGGCTGCATTTTTCTTAGTTATTATCAAGTTCACAATGTAATAAAATAAATCTACTGCAATGAACGTGTTATCGTGATCAAACAGCGCCTGGTTCTTCTCTCACCACACCCCCTCCTCCGCCACCCCCAGTCAAAAAAAAACAGGTTTCCCAAATATCATTAAGTGAAAATCTACTTTTCATGTTGGCGCTGTGTGAAGTGTGCAGGCATTTGCTTAGTATTCCAAGATGTTGTCACAGGGTTATGAACTGTTAATTCCAGACTGAAGTTGAAGTGTTTGTGCCAGTGTTTTCCATATGAAAATCCCCTTTGTCATACATGTTTAATGTTCTTGCAACCAGAATCACCCTAAGAGTTAGCCTTCAACCAACACCACTAAAGCATTATTAACCCTTCATTTATATCATTGTTTCTGGGAATATTGCTGTACATGAATTTCCCTGCTGTACTTTGGGATGTCATGAGCTGATGATTGTAGATGCAAGAAATCTTTCTGCTCCTTTCTTCATTCCTTCCTTCATTATTTAATATCTGAATTTATACCAAAATATTATTTTTTCAAAGTGAGAGGCTTACTTGACAGAGATCTGAATATTTATACTTTTGTGCATACTGGCTGCAAGGAAAAATTAATAATTTCTATTAGTAATAAGTAAATCTGCAAGAGAAAATCATGAAGCTGTTCTATTACATCTAATCCATTTTCATTAGAACTTTCAATGCTGCTTATCAAACTTAAAATCACAAAAATACTTCTTTACTGTACACTCCACCTCCATGAGCCAGAATTTAAATTATTAAAACAATGTGCTAGTGTTTAGTTATGGTGAATGCATATTAAATAGGAGATATTAATAGTATCTGTGACCCACGGACTAGATTTTGCAAATTAGGATTCCAGCCACAGCTCTTCTCATGGCGAGCGCACATACACAAATTAAAACATGGAGGCCAGTGTGTCCCGTCCAATGGACTGGATTTAATGGAGGCAATGGGGGGGTTCTCGTTTGCTGATTGGAGAGCTGGCAGGAGCTTCACGCTGTCCCTTTAAGGGTAGGCCATGGAATTAATTGCCACTTAGGCACTTAACTGGACAGTGGCAGGCCAGGGTCTGCACTGGAGTGCTGTGTTTGGCTGCAGTAGAGGGCTTCAGTTGGAGTTTGGTGACTGAGGGAGTTTAAAGGTTAACTTCTAGCTAAAGTCTAGTCTTTCTTTTATTTCACAATTGCCTAAAAGTTGCTGTTGGGTTGGAAGAAGGTGAGTTTTAGTCCAGCCTTAAAACAAGGTTCGTACAGGCTCTGCTTGCAACTGTAGCCACTTAACTAGATAACTGGCATAATCAGGTCTTCAGAGGCTAGGTTCAGAGAGTATAAAAGTAGGCTAGCTTATAGTGCTGACTTTGCACTGGAGTGCTGTTTTTGGCTGCAGTAGAGTGCTTCATTTGGAGTTTGGTGACTGATGGAGGAGGTGCTCCTTTCCATTTCTACCTTAGCTCAAAGAGAGCAGCGGCCTTGATAAGTAGGAACTGGTGAGTAAATTAGAAAAGTGTAATATTTTTAAAGTTCCTATACTTGGATTTAACTGCGAAGTGCCAGGAATAAGGGAAATTTGGGACCAATAAAATAAAGTAATATAAATTACCCAAAGTAGAATAAAGCTAACGTAAGGGAAAGTAGATTTAAGATATGGCAGTGCAGCTCAGTCAAGTGGAATGTGTGTCCTGTAATATGTGTGAAGTCATGGATGCTACCAGTGTCCTAGCTGACCACATGTGCAGGAAGTGCTGCCAGCTGCAGAATCTTGAGCTCCAGGTTTCAGAGCTTGAGCGGTGACTGGAGTCACTGTGGCTCATCCGCGAGGCTGATAGCTACGTGGATAGTACGTTCAGAGAGGTGGTCACACCTCAGCTTAAGTACGTGGAGACAGAGGAGGAATGGGTGACCACCAGGCAGTCTAGGAGAAGTAGGCAGTTAGTGCAGGAGCCCCCTGGGATCCCGCTCACAAATCGGTTTTTCATTTTGGAAGCTGGTTCTTCAGAGAAGTGCAGTCAGAGCCAGGTTTGGGGCACCATGAGTGGCTCAGCTGTACAGGAGGGGAAGAAGAAAAAAGGAAGAGCTATAATGATAGGGGATTCATTTAATAGGGGAATAGACAGGCATTTCTGTGGCCATAGATGTGACTCCGGGATGGTATGTTGTCTCCCTGGTGCCAGGGTCAAGGATGTCATAGAGCAGCTGCAGGACATTCTTCTGGGGGAGGGTGAACAGCCAGAGGTCATGGTCCACATTGCTACTAATGATTTAGTTAGGAAGGGGGGTGTGATCCTGCAAACAGAATTTTGGGAGCTAGGTAGAAAATTAGCAGGCAGGATATCAAATGTAGTAATCTCCAGATTACTCCCAGTGCCATGTGCCAGTGAGTACAGAAATGGGAGGATAAGGCAGATGAATGCGTGGCTGGAAAGATGGTGCAGGAGGGAGGACTTTAGATTGCTGGGACACTGGGACAGGCTCTGGGGGAGATGGCACATGTACAAGCCGGATGGGTTGCACCTGAATAGAGCTAGGACTGAGTTCCTTGCGCGGTGTTTTGCTCGAGCTGTTGGGAAGGCTTTGAACTTACTCGGTAGCGGTGTGGGAACCAAGAAAAAATATTAGAGAGGAATACCAGGGTGCACAAAATGCTGGGAAGGACAGATAGCACTAGTATAAAGAATAGTAAGTTAATAGGTAAAGTCGGGGTAAGGGAGAAAGTAATAAAATCTAAATCGGGGTTATTATGCATGTATGTGAATGCACAGAGCGTAGTAAATAAGATTGGGGAGTTACAGGCGCAGATTGCCCTGTGGAAATATGATGTTGTGGCGATAACAGAGACCTGGCTAAAGGAAGGGAAGAACTGGGTGTTAAGTATTCCTGGGTACAAAGTGTTCAGAAGAGATAGGAAAGGAGGAGGGGTGGCAGTATTGGCTAAGGAGAGCATTGTAGTGCTGGAGAAAGAGGATATCCCAGAGGGTTCAAGGGCAGAATCAATTTGGCTAGAGCTAAGGAAGAAAAAGGGTGCAATTTACATTGCTCGATGTAGTCTATAGACCGCCAACTAGTGAGAAGGACGTAGAAGAACAAATCTGCAGGGAAATTACAGAGAAATGCAGGCATTATAGAGTAGTTATAATGGGGACTTTAATTACCCGAATGTAGACTGGTACAGTGGTAGTGTAAAGGGCGGAGAGGGTCTAAAGTTCCTAGATTGTGTTCAGGAGAATTTTCTACAGCAGTATGTGTCCCATCCAACCAGAAGAGACACCCTGTTCGACCTGGTCCTTGGAATTGAGGCGGGCCAAGTAGATCAAGTGTCAGTGGGGAACATTTAGGAGACAGTGATCATTGTACATTTTAGGATGATGATAGAAAAGGACGATAGGCAATCCAGAGTAAAAATAATTAACTGGACAAGAGCTGACTTTGATGGGGCAAAAACAGAGCTGGGCCAGATAGACTGGAAGGAAAGATTGGTGGGAAAAACAGTAGCTGAACAATGGGCTACCTTCAAAAAGGAATTAGTTCTGGCACAGTCAAGGTATATTCCAGGGAAAGGTAGGACAAACAAATCCAAAGCTCCCTGGATGAAAAAGGAGATTGAAATTAAGATAAAGAAGTGCGCTTATGACAGGTGTCAGGTAGAAAATACAGTTGAGAACCAAGAGGAATACAGAAGATTCAGAGGGGAGGTAAAAAAGCATATTAGAGAAACGAAGAGGGATCATGAGAAAAAACTGACAGCCAACATAAAGGGGAATCCCAAAATCTTCTATAGGCATATAAATAGTAAAAAGGGTGGCAAAAGCAGGAGTAGGGCTAATTAGGGACCTAAAAGGGAATTTACACATGGACGAAGGGGCCAAGGCTGAGGTATCGAATGAATACTTTGCAGCTGTCTTTACCAAGGAGGTAAATGCTACCCAGGCCATAGTGACAGACAAGGAAGCTCTGTCACTAGAAGGGTTCAAAATTGATAAGGAGGAAGTGCTCAATAGATTATCAGCACTTAAAGTTGATAAGGCACCTGGACCGCTTGGGATGCATCCAAGGATATTGAAAGAGGTGAGAGTAGAAATTGCAGGGACACTGGCCATAATCTTTCAGTCTTCCCTAGCTCGGGGATCATGCCAGAGGACTGGAGAATTGCAAACATTATGCCCTTGTTCAAAAAGGTCGTAAGGAATTGCAATTGCAGACCAATCAGTTTAACTTCAGTGGTGGGTAAGATTCTAGAAACAATTACTCAGGATAGAATTAATAGTCACATGGAAAAATATGGGTTGATAAGGAAGAGTCAGCATGGATTTCTAAAGAGAAATCGTGTTTAACTGACCGGCTGGAGTTTTTTGGAGAGGTAACAGAAAAGGTCGATGAGGGTAATGCTGTTGATGTGGTGTAAATGGACTTTCAAAAGGCATTGACACAGTGCCACACAACCGACTTGTGAGAAAAGTTATTGCTCTTGGAATAAAAGGGAAAGTAGCAACGTGGATACAAAATTGGCTGAAAAATAGGAAGCAGAGAGTAATGGTCAATGGATATTTGTTGAGCTGGAGGAAGGTTTGTTGTATAGTTCCCCAGGGGTTGGTATTGGGACCCTTGCTTTTCCTGATATATATTAATGATCTAGATCTTGGTGTGCAGGGGACAATTTCAAAGTTTGCGGATGATACAAAGCTTGGGAGTGTTGTGAACTGTGAGGAGGACGGTGTGGAACTTCAAGAGGACATAGACAAGTTGGTGGAGTGGGCGGATAGGTGGCAGATGAAGTTCAATGCCGAGAAGTGTGAGGTCATGCATTTTGCTAGGAAGAACATGGACAGACAATATAAAATAAGGGAATATTGTGTACAGTTCAGGGCACCATATTATAGGAAGGATGTGAACACATTGGCGAGAGTGCAGAAGAATAGTTCCAGGGATGAGAAACTTCAGCTATGAGGATAGATTGAAGAGGTTGGAACTGTTTTCCTTGGAGAGGAGAAGGCTGAGAGGAGATTTGATAGAGATATTCAAAATTACGAGGGGGCTGGACAGAGTAGATAGGGAGAAGCTGTTCCCATTCGTAAAAGGATCAAGAACGAGAGGGCA
This sequence comes from Cetorhinus maximus, assembly GCF_964194155.1. Lineage (NCBI taxonomy): Eukaryota > Metazoa > Chordata > Chondrichthyes > Lamniformes > Cetorhinidae > Cetorhinus > Cetorhinus maximus. The sequence goes on from NC_135893.1 coordinate 49,605,890, forward strand.
CAATTTAAAGTGATTTGCGAAAGAAGCAAGTGTGATGTGAGAGAGACTTTTTCACACAAGTGGTTTGGGTCTAGAATGCACTGCCTGGAAGTGTGGTGGATGCAGGTTCAGTTGAGATTTTCAAGGGGACATTAGATGATTATTTGAATAGGAACAATGTGCAAGAGTACAGGGAAAAGGCAGGGCAATGGCACTAGGTCATAATGCTCATTTGGAGAGCTGGTGCAGAAATGATGGGCCAAATGGCCGCCTCCTGTGCCATTAAGATTCTGTGGGCCTTCTTCTCCCCACCCACCCCCCGGACCAAATTCCCCAGGGAGGTAGGCACAGAAGTCTAGCCAGCTGAGAGCTGCTGGCAAATCAGAGGCCATCAGCTTTACCGAATGGCAGCACCACAGGGGAGGCAATGGCTGCTGCTGGTACTATCTGAGGCCTAGTACTGTCACTGGATCTCAGGCCACTGGTGAGGGATGACGGGAGAGGACAGCGGTCAGCAACAAGGGCAGGGGTGTGGCTTTGAGCACCTGCCCCCTTCTGATACCACTTCCTTTAATCGGACACAGAGTGCTTTTAATGAGGGAAACCTCACCCCTTGCCCCACAACCATTGGGAACCCACAAACAACCCGTACGGGTTTGCTTGTTATGCTTCTTGCATGGTGAGACCCCGAGCACTGCATAAACTAATTTGCTGGAGTTCTTTGAAGGTGTAACAAGCAAAGTGGATAATGGGGATCCTGTAGATGTAGTATATCTGAACTTCCAGAAAGCCTTTGATAACGTGCTGCACAAAAGATTAATACACAAGATAAGATCACACGGAGTTAGGGGTAATATATTAGTTGGAAAGAGGATTGACTAACCAACAGAAAGCAGAGAGTCGGGATAAATGGGTATTTTTCTGGATGGCAAGCTGTAACTAGTGGGGTGCCACAGGGTTCGGTCCTTGGGCCCCAACTATTTACAATCTATATTAATGACTTGGATTCAGGGATAGAAGGTACTATAGCTAAATTTGCAGATGACACCAAAATAGGTGGAAAATTAAGTTGCAATGAAGAAATAAGAAATTTACAAATGGATATGGACAAGTAAGGTGAATGGGCCAAAATTTGGCAGATGGAGTTTAACGTGGATAGGTATAAGATTATCCATTTTGGTCGAAAGAATTAAAAGGCAACTTATTATGTAAATGGAGAGAAACTTCAGAATGCTTCAGTACAGAGGGATCTGAATGTCCTCGTGCATGAATCGCTGAAAGCTAAATGCAGGTACAGCAGGTAATAAGGGAGGCAAATGGAATTTTGGCGTTTATTGCTAAAGGAATAGAATATAAAAATGGGGAAGTGTTGTTGCAACTGTACAAGGCATTGGTGAGACCGCACCTGGAGTACTGTGCACAGTTTTGTTCCCCTTACTTGAGGAAGGATGTAGTTGCATTGGAGGCGGTTCAGAGGAGGTTCACTAGGTTGATTCCAGAGATGCGCGGCTTGTTTTATGAGGAGAGATTGATCAGTTTAGGCCTATACTCGCTAGAGTTTGGAAGGATGAGAGGAGATCTAATTGAGGTATATAAGATGCTAAAGGTGATAGACAAAGTAGACATGAAGTGGATGTTTTCCCTTGTGGGGCATTCTAGAACAAGAGGCCATAGTTTTAGGCTAAGCGGTGGTAGATTTAAATCAAAGATGAGGAGGAATTACTTTTCTCAAAGGATCGTGAATCTGTGGAATTCACTACCTCAGAGTGCAGTGGATGCCAGGACGCTAAATAAATTTAAGGAGGAGATAGACAGATTTTTAATTAGTAACAAGCTGAAAGGTTATGGGGAGAGGGCGGGAAATTGGAGTTGAGGCCGAAATGAGATCAGCCATGATCATATTGAATGGCGGCGTAGGCTCGAAGGGCTGAATTGCCTACTCTTGCTTCTAGTTCTTATGTTCTTAATCCACCCTGCCCGGTAGAATCTGCTTAACAAAGGTTTGAAATGTTATTGGACTTTCCCTCTTTAGACTTTCTGCAGCTATGCAATCAGTGTTCGCGGATAACACTGGCAAGTTGCAACTCTCCTGGGAACACGTGCGTTATAGTTGGCAGAGTGCATTGCTGTGGGCTGGAGACCAACTAATTCCTCATCCATCATAGAACACAAAATGAAATAATACATTGTGATCATGTTACATTGTAATTATGTTATTTGCTCTCCTCAAAAGCATTTGGGAAACAAATACTTAAGATTACTGATTTCCAACTTCATTAAGTGAATAATGCCATATGTCATTAACCTACTGTTATCATGCCCGGTGTTTTACCTCTGTTGTTTTCCCAAACATTTAGCAATCTAGGACAGTTTTGCCTGGTATATATAGTCTAAACTTATTTTTGGCTAATTTCTATCTTTTCCTCAGATTCTACTTTCTTGGTGTCTCGCATATATGTAGATGCAGGGTTTGAGAGTATCACACATGAAAGCACCAAACTGTTAATCCAAGAGAAAGAGGCAGGCACATTGTGCTTCTTTCTTATGACCCAGAACCTGGAATTGGCTAACTCCTCCCAATCTGTAAACTTCTCTTAAATGAACTGCTAATTTGTTTCAGGATTCCCCTGTTCACAGCAATTGTTTGTGTGACCTTGACAAGCTAAATCCAGATTCCCTACTCTTCGGCAGCAGCATAATACATTGTGCTTTGTAATATAACATTGATAGCATTTTTAAAAATGGCATGTTGTCTGACAGTCCATGAGCAGTGCCATCTGCTGCCTTGATCAAGAAATAGGAGCAGCCCATCGATCCTACTCCGCCAGTCAACAAGATCATGGCTGATCTGATTGTGGTGTGAACTCCACTTTCCTGTCTGCCCCCAGAACCCTTGTCTCTTTGTAGATTAGACTGTTGGATTATTAAAGGTGTAGGACCAGGTTTTCCACTTCTTTTATAATTTTCAGCTTGTGATCTCCCAACCATTAAAATGAATGGCTGGAAAAGCAACCTTTACATTAAGTTCCAAAACGCTCAATATTTATTAATGAACTTCACAATGGATACAACCTTTGCAAGCTGCTTGTTCCCGGGAAATGCTTTCATGTCCTAGAGGCTGTGTGTATCTTGCTCTAGTGTGGTGATATCTCAATTTGATCCACTGGTTAGTGATGGGTAGTGCGCCACATGCTGAGGTACCAATCCTAGCTATGCTATTATGGGAGGTGGCATGGTTGAGAATAGCCAGGTGAAGCTACAATGAGGCTTACCCTAGGATGCCCTCTTGAGCAACTGGTTCAAGCATTGATAAAGGCCTGAATTTAGGTCGTCATCTCACCTTAGTCACGAATGGTGTGTGGTATAAGAATTATAAATTTTTCAAGTTCTCTTCCAACGCATGCTGATTCTGACAAGGGTTACATGATCTGTTGTGCAACCTCTTCAGATTTCTTATTGATGAAATCCACGAAGGGGAGAAATGTCTGATTAACTATATTGTGCTTTTTCCTTTATCAGGCAGCCTCTGGTGGACACGTTACCAGCGTGTGGAACTGAAGCATGCATCAGTTTCCTAACAGAAATCATTTTGTCTCAAGAACTGGATGAAGATCGAGCAGACGCTTTTATGTGGTCTTTGGCTTTCATTCCAGAACCTACAGCACCAATGGTCACCGCAGTTACTGTGAGAAATTTCCCTTTTATTTAGTTCAGTTGCAAAATGATTTGTAATTGTAGCATTATGTTTTGCAGCTGCAAGAATAGGAAAAATAACTACCAATGCACAGTAACATGTAATGAACATTACTTGGAGAAACAAAAGCAATTCATAGTTTGCTGTTTAACACAGGATTAAATAGCTGGTTGGGAATGCAATTGAAAGTTATTAAGATAAAAGGAAATCATCAGATATTGTGTGCAACTTTCTGGTATCAAGGGAATCATCAACTTAATAAGAGTAAGAATAATAGAGATTATTCAGTTAAAACAGATATATTCTAATGTTAGTTAAGATATATTCTAACCTTTCTTTCAATTAGCTTGGGCAAGAAAAAACTTAGTACAATTAGAAAAATTGGGTGAAAAACTTGATAAAATTGGACATGATCTCTGAAGTTACGGCTGAAGGGGCTCAATGCATTTTTGTTTTGTTGGTGCTTGAGATGTGTGTGATGCTAGTAAAGTTAAAATTATTGTCCATCCTCAGTTGTCCTGAATGTTAAAACTGAGTGACTACTTAGGCCGTTTTGGAGCACAGGGCAGAGTCAGGCCAAATCTGGAGGTCTTTAAAAATGGTGGGCGGAACTAGATGCAGTATTTCCAGCAGATCCCATTTTTGCTGGCAGGAGGAAGAGGGATGGGGGGGGGTGGGGGTTGCAGTGGGGTGGAGGTGGGGATGAACCACATCATGAATTGAACTTAACAGAACCATTTGGAATTAGTGCTCAGTTCAAACAGACCCCATTTTCACTGTTCCAAGAGCTTTAACCCACAGTTTAGAAGCCACAAATTTATGGAGTGGGCATAAATGCTCTTGAAGAGCAGATAAGGCCTGATTGTGTTATAACCAGAAGTTATTTAAATCCATAACCCTTTAAACATGGAAGCAAAAGCTGCAGCTGTCAGTGAGAGTTTTTTTTTAAAAAAACACCCTGATGGGCTGCTTTGACTGACGGGCAATCTGGTTTAGCTTAGAAGAACCACTTACTGTCTAATCCTGCATAGAGGCCATTGTTAACATTTCCCAAGGGCCATTACTACAGCTGAGGCCATTAAGAATGCTTGACTGAGTTTCAATTGCTCCAAAAGCACTCAGCAGGGGAGGGACGGGGGGCTGAGTTCACATTTTCATTGACAGTTTAAAAAGGCTATTAAAGGATTAGCTCTCTTTGATGTGATTACTGAATAGAAGTTTGTTTAGTTTTTATAACAGATTGACCTCTTGAGGGGATTTAAAATGTTTAAATGGATTTCATGAGCTGTATTAGATTGTTAGAAGTTTATTTTTCTGTTCTGTTCTGCTTCTCCACCTTTCTCCTGAGGTCTTCCAGCAGTGTATACTGGGTGAGTGGCAATGGAGATGGCATGGTGAGTATGAGGTGACATGAGGGAGTTGGGTGGGAGCATTAGTTGGCATGGATGAGGCATGGGGAGTGGGTGAGGGTGAGTGAGTGTGAGGGATATAGAGGGCCAAACAGCGTTTAAAACAGCTGGGACAAAATCCCATACAACTAGGTGGGCCTTCTAACCAGCCCACCTTGGCATTCACCCTCCCTTATGGTTGCCACCGATCTACTTCCAGGTTCAGTGGTCCCAACTTGATTCTGTCCCTGCCTCTCCATAGCGAAAATTTCCCGACTTGAGCTGCCTGCCCCCGTAGTGAAAATCCGGTCCCAAGAGTCAATCACATAATGGAGGCAAGCTTCATACATAGGCCAGCCCAGATAGAGGTGACAGATTCTCTTGTGCAGTAGACATTGCTGAACCACCTGGGTTTTTATAACATGCCACTGGCTGTCATGGTCATTTTGTCTCTTGCTAACCTACAAAGTACCTTTTATTTCATCCATTTCCTTTACTTGTTATGAAGTGTGGTGTTATTAAGATAATGGAGTGTGCTCAATTACAGGTGTAACAGGACAGTGTGAAAGGTCCAATAGTGGAAAAATTAGTTTGTGCTTTCTGATAGAGTATGCAGGTTATATAAGGACATTTTTTTAAAAACTCTGATTATTGAGTTATGAAGTGAAAGTATTATCAGCATTACTGACAGTAAGATACAGAATCAGTTCTGTTCACAGAGAATGGGGAACAATAGTGGAGAATATTGTAACAATGACTTTGTCATTATGCTTCGTTGATTACTGGAAAGTGCCTAGTCTTGTAAATCTAATTGGTTTTAATTCACAGGCCCTGTTGAAATCACCAGATGCAAGAACACAGACTTTTCTAGGAGTTTCTTCTCTGGTTCATAACTTCTGTTCAAAAAACAATAGATGTCAAGTAATACCCGAGGTACAGGAGGTCATGAAGATTCTGGAAGGTTATGTACAAGGAAATTGTAGAGCACGGGAATCTGAGAAAAAGAAGAAGGTATGAATGAAAATGTGTTGTATTCAACAGCTACAAGCCTGTCATGTTTTATAAGACTGCATCCTCACTCATAATGCTCCCATTTATAATTCTCATTCTTTGTAATATTTAATGTTTGTAGATAGTAGAATCTAATATTTTATTCAGGGCTACTTTCCATGACAATCATGTTAAGCAAGTGTACTTTATAAGCATATAGAATGATTGGTTACAACACAAAAGGAGGCCTTTTGACCTGTCTTTTCTATGCCAGCTCTCTGTAAGAGCAACTCTGCTAGGCCCACTCCCACTCGCTATATTCAAGAAAGATGAATTAAAGGGAATGAATATCAACATGCAATAAAATGAGAGCAACATGCTAAAATTGACATAAAATTGTTAAATCTCAATCAAAATTAAACCAAGTAGTAGAATAATTGTGGCACATTAGTCATTCTCTTTAATTGGTGCAACCTCTATGCATCTTTGGGAAGACTCTATCCACCAGCAGAAAGTAATACCAGGACATTGTGCTTCTAGCCTTTATATTGTTACGATCCTAGACCAGACCCCAAAGTTGTTGGTAAGATCCAGTTAGGGACCAATAACATTTTGTTTACAGTAGACACAGTTTGAGATTCAAGACACTTGTTAAGTGAATAAAGCCACAAGATTCCACAGGTTTTGAACAAACAAAAATAAACTTTACTATCCAAGGTCAGAAAGATAAAACAATTTACAACATCTATCGTATCGTCTAAAATTCAGGGTAAATATGAGATACATGTGAATTAAAAGCCAACTATGGTCGAACACACCGCACTACACAATAAATGGCAGATATGAACAAAAGAGAGTCCACGGATTTCTCAACAACCACCCAGATGTCAGTAACACTCTGAGTCAGCCGATCTCACTGAAACTCTAACCAGGGAATTCTCTCCAAAAGTCGCTCCAACCCGGACGCCATCAACAACGGCCCACCTCACAGGGTTTCAATCTCATCTCCCGTGATTCTATTCCCCTGGATTCCCGAGTATGCACTCGGGCACCAATTCACAAGCACAGTTTGAGCTCTTTGGCGGCGCCAAGCAGAGCACTACCTCTCCAAAGGGGTGCCTTTGCTCCAACATCCCGCAGCACGGAGTCACCAACCTTCCGCTGCCTTCTTCACTTAAAGTCTGCTTCCCGCTGCCATTTTCCTGTTTGGATTCTGTTCCTCTGTTCTTTTTTTTATAATGGAACTGGGACTTTTGCTGTCCCTGTCCCCTCTCTGGGATTCTTCTTTTGTGACCTCTCCCTGTCCCCTCTCCCTTTGGGACCTTTCCCTGTCCCCTCTCCCTTTGGGACCTTTCCCTGTCCCCTCTCCCTTTGGGACCTCTCCCTGCCCCCTACCTTGGACACTAGACTTCCATGGCTCTCCGTTCCTGGTCACCTGACCCAGGTTTCCACGCCATTTTCCTTCCTGCACGTGTGCACTGGGCCCAAAGAACGTAAAAATGCAGATCTGTGCATGTGCAGCCCACTTATAAGAACATAAGAAATAGGAACAGGAGTAGCCCATTCGGCCCCTCGAGCCTGCTCCGCCATTCAATAAGATCATGGCTGATCTTCTTGAGTTTTGATTTCCACATTCCCATCTAACCCTGATAACCTTAGATTCTTGTTACGCAAGAGAATCAGTCTACCTGTGCCTTTAAAAATATTCAATGACCCCGCCTCCACTACCTGAGGCAGGGAGTTCCAAAGTCACACAACTCTCAGAAAAAATTTCTCCTCATCTCTGACCTAAACAGTTCATCAGTCTTGGTTTTTAATTTACATTCGACCAACTGTTCTTATTCATCAGCAATTCCTTCCCCTGTTCAAGGCGTTTTTTCATGATACTTATTAGAGGCTTCTGATACTTAAAGTTCATCAAGTTTTAATTGAAGATCTATCTTTGTTGAATTTGCTTCTACAAGTTTATCATTTAGACGTTTCAAGTCCTCATTCAAGTGTTCCACTTCCTGTGACTGACACTCCAGCATTCTCACCAGTTCTCGTTTTTCACTAGCAAACTCATCATTCGTGGGTGAAAGTTGGTTCTCTACATTAATTTAATTTTTTCTGAGCAGAACCTAATTCCTCACGCAGCCCTTGACAGTCCTGCATTTCTGATGCTAACTTTTCTTGGTCCTGGGCTAGTGTTTTTTCCACTTCATCCTCTTTAGCCGTACAAGTTCGGTCTCAAGTTAGCGCACAATCGGGAAACAGTCCACGATGTTCCTCCTGCAAAATCTGTTTTTCTCACTTCAACTGGCTCTCTCGAAACTCTCGGAGATGCTAAGAATTTCAAACCTGCCAAATCATTACCCAGTAAAAAATCTATCCCTTCCACAGGTAAACATGGAACAATTCCCACTATAGTAATCCTGATGACTAAGTCACTTTGTAGATTGACTTTACACAAGGGAACAGGTTCACAATTTCCACGAAGATCACCTGTTAGCACTTTTTACTTCATCAAACCATCAAAAGCAACAATTTGCTTTTACATGCCCTATCTTATGGCAATGAATACATGCTAGTTTCTTTACATCCCTTTTATTCTCTACTCTTTTATAGACTGGAACAGCTTCTCTTAAACCATGTAACTTAAACTTTTCTTTAGACGGTTCATACTGTTTAATTTCTTTCTCTCAAGTTGAAGCTCAAGCTTTTGTCTTTCCATTTCTTTTGCTCTTTCTTTTTCCCCTTCTTCCAATTTGAGCTTTTTCTATTTTTTTTTAATTCTTTCATGGGACGTGGGCGTCGCTGGCTAGCTCAGCATTTATATTGCCCATCCCTAATTGCCCTTGAGAACATGGTGACGAGTGGCCTTCTTGAGCCGCTGCAGTCCATGTGGTGTAGGTACATCCACAGTGCTGTTAGGGAGGGAGTTCCAGGATTTTGACCCAGCGACAGTGAAGGAATGGCAATATATTTCCAAGTCAGGATGATGAGTGGCTTGGAGGAGAACTTCCAGGTGGTGGTGTTGCCATGCATCTGCTACCCTTGTCCTTCTAGATGGTAGAGGTTGTGGGTTTGAGAGGTACTCTCGAAACAGCTTTGGTGAGTTGTTGCGGTGCATATGGTAGATGGTACATATTGCTACCACTGTGGATCGGTGGTGGAGGGAATGGATGTTGAAGGTATTGAATGGTGTACCAATCGAGCTAGCTGCTTTGTCCTGGGTGGTGTTGAGCTTCTTGAGCATTGTTGGAGCTGCACTTATCCAGGCAAGTGGCGAGTATTCCATCACACTCCTGACTTGTGCCTTGTAAATGGTGGACAGGCTTTGGGGAGTCAGGTGAGTTACTCTGTGCAGAATTCCCAGCCTCTAACCTGCTCCTGTAGCCACAGTGTTTATATGGCTGGTCCAGTTCAGTTTCTGGTCAATTGTAACCCCCAGGATATTGATAGTAGGGGATTCAGCGCTGGTAATGCCATTGAATGTCAAGGGAAGATGTTTGGATTCTCTCTTGGAGATGATCATTGCCTGCTTCTTGTGTGGCACGAATGTAACTTGCCACTTAACAGCCCAAGCCTGGATGTTATCCAGGTCTTGCTTCATATGGGTACGGCCGGCTTCGTATCTGAGGAATTGCAAATGGTGCTGAACATCATTTTGCCATCATCAGTGAACATCCCCATAGGGAAGGTCATTTACGAAGCAGCTGAAGATGGTTGGGCCTAGGACACTACTCTGAGGAACTCATGCAATGATGTCCTGGAACTGAGATGATTGACCTCCGACAACGACAACCATTGTACTAAGTATGACTCCAACCAGCAGAGAGTTTTCCCCCTGATTCCCATTGACTCCAGTCATGGTAGGGCTCCTTCGTGCCACACTCGGTCAAATGCTGCCTTGATGTGAAGGGCAGTTACTCTCTCCTCACCACCTGAGCTCAGCTCTTTTTTTCCTTGTTTGGATTAAGGTCAGGAGCAGAGTGACCCTGGCAGAACCCAAACTGAGCATCAGTGAGCAGGTTATTCCTGAGTAAGTGCCACTTGATAGCACTGTTGACTACCCTTCCATCACTTTGCTGATGATTGAGAGTAGAGTGGTAATTGGTCGAATTGGATTTGTCCTGCTTTTTGTGTACAGGACATACCTGTGCAGTTTTCCACATAGCCGGGTGGATGCCAGTGTTGTTGCTGTACTAGAACAGTTTGGCTAAGGGCACAGCTAGTTCTTGAGCACAATTCTTCAGTACTATTGCTGGAATATTGTCAGGGCCCATAGACTTTGGAGTATCCAGTGCCTTCAGCTGTTTAATTTTTAGGTATGCTTGGTGCTGCTCCCAGCATCCCTTCCTGCACTCTTAATTGAACCGGAGTTGATCCCCTGGTTTGATGGTAATGGTAGAGTCGGGGATATGCTGGGCCATAAGACTACAGATTGTGGTTGAGTACAATTCTGCTGCTGCTCATGGCCCACAGTGCTTGTGAATGCCCAGTCTTGAGTTGCTAGATCTAATCAAAATCTACTCCAGTTAGCACAGTGGTAGTGCTACACAACATGATGCAGGGTATCCTTAATGTGAAAACAGGACTTGGTCTCCACAAGCACTATGCGGTGGTCACTCCTACTGATACTGTCATGGGCCGATGCATCAGTGGCAGGTAGGTTGGTGAGGACGAGGTCAAGTAGGTTTTTTTGATCTCATTGGTTCCCTCACCACCAACCACAGACCCAGTCTAGCAGCTAAGTCCTTTAACACTCCGCCAGCTCGGTCAGTATTGGTGCTACTGAGCCACTCTTGGCGAGGGAGATTGAAGTCCCTCACCCAGAGTAAATTCTGTGCCCTTGCCACCCTCAGTGCTTCCTCGAAGTGGTGTTCAACATGGAGGAGTATGGATTCATCAGCTGAGGGGTTGGCGGTGGTAATCTGCAGGTTTCCTTGCCTATTTTTGACCTGATGCCATGAGACTTCATGGGGTACGGAGTCAATGCAACGCCCCCCTGACTATATACCTCTGTGCCACCATCTTGTGGTGGGACAGGACATACTCAGGGATGGTGATATTGTTGTTTGGGATATAGTCATACTCACTTGAATCATACCTTACAGACAATGTCAGGCTATTGCTTGACTAGTCTGTGAGACAGCTCTCCTAATTTTGGCACAAGCGCCCCAGATGTTTGTGAGGAGGACTTTGCATGGTCGACAGGGCTGGGTTTGCTATTGTTGTTTCTAGTGTCAAGGTCGATTACAGGTGTTCTATCTGGTCTCATTCCTTTTTGTAGGCTTCGTAGTGGCTTGATACAACTGAGTGGCTTGCTAGGCCATTTCAGAGGGTAGTTAAGAGTCAACCACATTGCTGTGGGTCTAGTGTCACATTTAGGCCAGACCAGGTGAGGACAGCAGATTTCCTTCCCGAAAGGACATTAGTGAGCCAGATGGGTTTTTATGACAATCGACAATGGTTTCATTGTCATTATTATTATTATTGAGACTAGGTTTTTAATTTCAGATTTATTTACTGAATTAACCCCAGCTGCTGTGATGGGATTCGAACCCGTGTTCCCAGAGCATTAACCTGGGCCTCTGGATTACTAGTCCAGAGCCACTGCTTTCCCTTAAACTGCTTCATCTGCAACTGAATTCCAGCTAACTCAATTGAATTGCTATCTGGATTAAATTTGCCTTCTTCCAATCCCAGATGCTGTGCTATTACCTCAATTGTGACTGCTTTCTTGGCCCCTGCTTTTGACCTAAACTGTAACTATTCTGTTCATGCAATTAACCTGGCCTTGATTAATTGTTGCAAATCACTCGAGGATAAATCTTCCCTCTCCAGAAAATCATAGCAATTGAGAAAGCCATTCTGCTTCTCAATCAGTATAGTAATATTCACCGTGGAAATCTTATCAACTTCAACCTCAGCAAGTGCCAGCATGTGTATTTGTCTGTGGATTTAAAATCGCGCAAGAGCCCCCAATTTATGTTGTAATCCTTGGCCAGACACCCCCCCCATTCTTGGTACCATCTGTTTAGGGACCAATAATGTTTTGTTTAAAGTACACAAAGTTTGAGATTTAAGACGCTCGCTCTGTGAATAAAGCCACGGGTTTTGAACAAACAAAAGTAAACTTTGCTATACAAGGTCAGAAAGATAAAACAATTTGCAATATCTATCGTATACTCTAACATTCAGGTACATGTGAATTTTCAAGCCAACTGTGGTTGAACACACCACATGGGAACAGGACTAGATCATTCAATTAGATCACAGCAGATCACACCACACAACACAATAAATAGCAGATACAACCAAAACAGAGTCTGCAGATTTCTGAACAACCCACCTAGATGTCAGTAACACTGAGTCAACCAATGAGAGATATTGAATCATGAGAGGTTCCAGTCTTCACCTTCAAAGATCTAACCTGGAAACTCTCTCCAAAAGTCACTCCAACTCAGACGGCATCAACAATGGCACATGTCACAGGGTTTCAATCTCGTTTCCTGAGGTTCTGTTCCACTGGATTCCTTAGTATGCACTCCATGTACATAACTTTCAGCCCTTCAGCCACGCCAAGCAGAACACTACCTGTCAATGTCTTATCAATTACATTGTTAAAGTTTGGCAATGTCAATTGCATTGTTAAGGGAAATGGGCGACAGGTATTTGAACACACACAAATAGGGGATAGCTGGGGCACTGGGTGGATGTGAGGAGTGTTGACACTGAATAAAGTCAATAAACTATCTCAGCGAGGAAGGGCTCTGTGTCTTAGTTTTGACTTCACCAACAGGTGTGAATCCTGTTAGCACCAGCAACATGGAGTCACCAACTTTCCACAGCCTTCTACGATCTCCAGGGCTTCTTCTGAGCTCTTTTCAATTACAAAACTCAGACGGTATCAATAATGCCCCACCTTGCAGGGTTTCCATTCCATCTCCTGAGATTCCATTCCCCTGGATTCCCAATTCCGCACTCAAGCACCAAATTACAAATGCACTTCAGCCCTTTGGCCGCACCGAGCAGAACACTACTGCTCCAAAGGGGCACCTTTGCTCCAAAGGCCCACAGCAGAGACACCAGCTTTTGGATTCCTTAATGCCTACTCCTCACAGCCTTTTACCTGGTTGGAGTCTGTTTCTCTGCTCCTCCCTTTTAACTGAACTGGGACCTTCTCCTGTCCCTGCCCACTCTCTGGGACTTCTTCCAAGACCTTGCCCTGTCCCATCTCCCCTTTGGGACCCCCCCTGTCCACTCACCCTACCCTTTGAGACACTAGCCTTCAATGGCGCCCTACTCCCAGTCACCTGACATGGGTTTTCACGTGGTTTTTCTGGCACAGGCGCGCTGGTCCAAAAGAACAGTAAAAATGCAGATCTGCGCACGTGCAATAGCTCTAAAGTCTGTCGGGAGTTGAAGTTCCCAACCTCCACTCTCAGCATTAGGGTGTAGTTTTCATAACGATATGCATTCATAGGTCATGTCAGGGTCCAGGAGTGATGGGATCTTCTTCAACTTGAATGTCGCATACATTTCGTCCTGTAGTCCAGTTCTAAATTCATTATTAAATTTTAGATTTTGGCACCAAGTACATTTCACAAGGCATATGCTTAGTAAGGAGATACGGATTTAACAAACCTAGTGTCTCACCTTCAAGAAAATAGTAGAATATGTTAACCTGAAGGCATTTTCTGATTTGAATAATAGATTTGAATAATACAATCAAATCATTCCATTCCAGTGAGGTTTACATTAGGAATGTTTCCCATAATTTCTCCTGCATTCTTGCATCAGGACACTTGCTCTGCCAAACTTTTTTGCTGGGTTAAAAATTGGCCTGGATCTGCCTTTGGAAAGGTTTCCTCCTTTGTAGGGAATATTTTGAGTGCGGGACCTCAATTGGCCCAAGGGCAGGTGGGTTGCCTGCTGCCTCGTCTGCCACTGGTAAAATACCAGTGGAGGTGGATTGGCGATGGGCACGGCACCCGATTTTACACCCCCGACCCACCCACCCCGCCCCCACCCTCACCCCTCGCCTCCTGGGTAAAATTACACCCTTGAAGGAGAAAAAATTGCAGGAAATTGGATCAAGAATGGGACTAACTTGATTACTCTGCTCTTCAAAAGAGCCCACAAATGGCCCCCCTCTGTGCAGTATTATTCTGTTCATATGGTTCTATTAGAAGTTGTAAAGCAAAATCATGTTAATCAGAATTAATTTTCTTTTATTTGTAGAAGGGAGATTGTCAGCAAGATTTACTCTTTAAATTCGTTAGGTTATGAGGATATAATTTGCTTCTGAGTCTTAGGGTATTTTTTGCACTTCTTTGAAAATTTAGATTTTGTTATAAAACGTCAGCACTGAGCTGAGAACCTAAAATGTGCTATTGTGTGTCTGCATCTTTTCTCACTATGAACAAGTGTTAAACTTAACTGGGCATCCCATATAAATGTCTTTCATAAATAATACAGCTGGGTGAAATGTTTGAAGTACAAAGTACAGTATATAAGTTGGTTAAACTAAAGGCATGAACACAACGTTGATATATTACCATAAGGAGAGGGTGCTTGCATAGTCCTTCTGTATTAATTATTTGAAAAACCATCAGAAGGAATTAAACTATAATTTTCAGTGAATACATTGAGTTCAGATTACCCTGAAAAAACACATCAGTGTAGTGAAAACTTTCTGGAATGCTGGGATATGAAGTTGATGAGTTTCAGCATGAAATGCAATATAAATATGTCAGTATGATATGTGGTAATAATTCCCTTTTACTCTTCCCAACAATTCTACCTTAACCTTAATCTCAGCAGAAGAGCACTGCATCAGTGCGAATATGGAGACATTGTTCCTATTTGCTTATTTGTTCAAACAATGCTGGTTTTGTATTTCCACTTATTGAAACTGGGCTAAAATTCGTTGGATTCACTTGGGATTCTTATAATTCACAGATTTTCTTTTTGGAAAAATATACTTTATTCATAAAATATCTGAAAGAACATTACAAAACATTTCTAAATGGCCATCACAAAAAGTGCAATCAGATTCAACATTTATACGTGGATCACAAGGTGCTTCAATCCAATTAATATTACAAACATTTCAACATGATCATTACCGACAGTCAGACAGTGCAATGGTATTGGAGTTATCGACACACATCGTGTTGCACTCTGAGGTGCTTCAATATAATTATAATACATTTAGTATTCACTACATAAATTCATTGTGAGTCATACAACCCGAGGGGTCTATACAATTCCCAGCCCCTCGGTGCACCATGGCAGAAAGGTCTTAGACAGCGACCTTTTCCCATTGCGCCTTTGCGGCGGCTGCCCCAAGCTTTAGTGCATCCTTCAGCACATGGTCCTGGACCTGGGAATGTGCCAGTCTGCAACACTCGATCGGGGACAACTCTTTGCACTAGAAGACCAACAAGTTTCGGGCAGACCAAAGAGCGTCTTTCACCAAGTTGATGATCCACCAGCTGCAGTTGATGTTTGTGTTTGTGTGTGTCCCTGGGAACAGCCTATAGAGCACAGAGTCCTGCGTCACAGCACTGCTCGGGATGAACCTCGACAAAAACCACTGCATCTCTCTCCAGATCTTCTTTGCAAAGGCACATTCCACAAGGAGGTGAACAATGGTCTCTTCCCCACCACAACCACCTCGAGGGCAATGTGCAGAGGGGGTGAGACTCCTGGCGTGTAGGAAGGATCTGACAGGGAGGGCCTTTCTCACCACCAACCAAGCAGCGGAGAACAGATTTTTTTCGAAAAATATACTTTATTCATAAAGTATCTGGAAGAACATTACAAAACATTTCAAAATGGCCACCAAAAAAGTACAATCATTTTCAACTTATACACGTGAATCACGAGGTGCATCAGTACAATCAATGAATATTACAATCATTTCAATATGGTCATTACAGACAGTCAGACAGTACATTGGTATTGGAGTTATCCACATACATCATGTTGCACTCTGAGGTGCTTCAATACAATTATAATATATTTAGTATTCACTACATACATTCATTGTGAGCTGTACAGCCTGAGGGGCCTATACCTGTCCCAGCCCCTCGGTGCACCATGGCAGAAAGGCCTTAGAAAGCGACCTTTCCCCATTGCGCCTTTGCGGCGGCTGCCCCAAGCTTTAGCGCGTCCCTCAGAATGTAGTCTTGGACCTTGGAATGTGCCAGTCTGCAACACTCGGTCGGGGACAACTCTTCGCACTAAGCGGAGAACAGATTTTTTTTTGAAAAATATACTTTATTCATAAAATACCTGAAAGAACATTACAAAGCATTTCTAAATCACCATCACAAAAGGTGCAATCAGATTCAACTTTTACTAAGCGGAGCACAGATACTTTTGATCTAAGTGGATTCAATCTAGATATCGGAGATAAAAGACCAATGTGCTACCTCACCTTGTGACCCTTTGGAATGCCTTTAAGTTAAATGTTGCTAATCTTGAAATTGTATTTTAATCATATGTGAATGATGAACATTTCACTTTTCTGGCTGTTTAACTTGTTAATGAGAATATGAGAGCTGAACAGCCTTTGCCTGGCTTATAAGCCATCCCCAGCTCTCGCACTGAGTTAGCGTAATATACATTTAGGTACAAGTAAGCAGCTAGCCTAAACACCAGATGGTGCTGTTCTAGGAGCCTGTGTGCTAATTCTCCACGAGCTGCTGCAGCACAGCAGAGGAAACTTTGTGACTTTGTGCCCTCGGCAGGGAGTTGAGTGAGTCACACTAAAGGTGCACAGCAGAAGTCTGGGAACACATGATTTTCCAACCTCTTAATTTTAATGATTTGAAAATCCTGTGCCTGACATTCTGAAGTGCACTGACTATGAGTGATTCAGACAGAAGCACAGGGTCAATTAGCCCTAATGCTCTGTCATGTTAGAGTATCCAGACATTTTCTATTATGACGTGATGTGTACCATTTCAGCTGTTTAAAGTTCTCTTCTTATTTGTGTCAGTAAAAGATGTGAATGACAGAAGTTTGTGTTTTTATATGTAATCTGCAGGTGCTGATGTCCCTGAAAGCAATTGGAAATGCTGGCCTTGGTGCCAGTGCTCAGATTCCAACATTGAATGAATGTGTACAGTCCAAAACCAATCTACTAGAAGTACGACTTGCAGCCGTTTATGCTTTCAGACGCATTCCCTGTGAAGCTGATGTAAGATAACATTTCACAACTGATTATTTACATGTTCATCCTCATTGGGAAGGGTTTTTGTCATTCTTGGTTGAATTTTGATTTAACAATTGTGCAAGAACGACTATCTACAAACTCTCATTCTTGCTGCTTGTGTCCCAGTCAACCACCTGTCCAGATAGTGTCGTCAGCTGGACGAGCTCAAGCTCCGGTTTCAGAGCTTGAGCGGCAGCCGGTGTCACTACAGTGCATCCATGAGGCTGAGAGCTACACAAAAGCACATTTCTGGAGGTGGTCACTCTGTGTGCAGGAGAGATTGGGTGACTGCCAGACAGGCAAGGAGGATCTTGCAAGTAATGCAGGAGTCTCCTGAGTGAATTTCACTCTCTAACCGATGTTCACTTTTGGTGACAGGTAAGGGGAGTGCAGTCAGAGCCCAGCACTACCAGTGGATTAGCTGTACAGGGGGTGCAGGAGGAAGATCGGGAAAGCAACAGTGCAAGCGGATTCTATAGTTAGAAGAACAGACAGGTGCTTTTGCAGCCGCAGACCTGATTCCAGGAAGGTGTTTTGCCTTCCTGGTGCCAGGGTCAAGGATATCACTGAGCGGTTGCAGAGCACCCTGAGGGGGGAGGGTGAACCCTGGGCCCAAATTATTACCAATGACATAGGTAGGAAGAGGGATGAGGTTCTACAGCTAGATTTTAGTGAGCTTGGAAAGAAATTAGAAAGCAGAACCTCTAAGCTAGTAATCTCTGGATTCCTCCCCATGCCACACGCTAGCGAGTACAGTATTAGGAGAATAGAGCAGATGAATGCCTGACTGATATGGAGTGCAGGAGGAAGGGCTTTAGATTTCTGTGACTTGGAGACCAATTCTGGGGGTGATGGGACCATACAGGGCAGACAAGTTGCAACTCAACAAGGCCAGGCTCAATATTGGGTGCTGGGGTTGGGGGGGTTGGCGGCGTTGCTAGTGCTGTAGGGGAGGGTTAAACTATTTTGGCAGGGAGGTGGCAGCCTGAATGTAAATTCAGAAGGACAAGAAGCAAAACTGTAAGTATGAGGCAGGAAATTATTAAGCGAATATGGAAGGTCAGTAAAACAAAGCCTAGAATTTTTAAAAAATATTCTTTCACAGGGTGTAGGTGTCACTGGCTAGGCCAGCATTTATTGCCTATCCCTAATTGCCCTTAAAAAGGTGCTAAGGCGGTGGTGAGTTGCCTCCTTGAACAACTGCAGTCCATGTGGTGTAGGTACACCCACAGTGCTGTTAGGCAGGGAGTCCCAGGATTTTGACTCAGAGACAACGAAGGAACGGCGATATATTTCCAAGTCAGGATGATGAGTGGCTTGGAGATTGTCTATTGTCTTTAGATTCCTGGGACTTGGAGACCAGTTCTGGGGGTCTATAGACAACAAAGGAGTTGTTCAGTCATTCGTGGTGAACATTTCAATGTGTGGTATCTAGTGAATAAGGCAGATAGACACTTGGAATTATGATGTCATAGCTATTAATGAAATATAGCTTAAAGAAAGACAGGAATGGCAGCTGAACACTCCTAGTTCCAGAGTTTTCAGACAGTATAGAAAAGGAGATTAATAAAGAAAGGGGTCATAATATTGCTTAAAGAAATGATCCTACCTATGAGCAGTGATGACATGATAGAAGGATCATCAAATTAGGATAGATGTGTTGATCTGGGGAGGAATCACACTACTGGGAATACACTATAAAACCCCCCCTATGAGGAAGATGAAGAGTAAATATATACGCAAACTGTTGAGAAGTGGAGAAACAGTAGGACAATATTAGGAGGGGATTCTGGCTATCCTAATATTAACTGGAATACATTTAGTGTAACAGGTATAGACAGTGCAGAATTTTAAAAATGTTTTCAGGAGAACTTAAATTTTTTAGCCAGTACGTAGCAAGCCCAATATGAGAAGCGGCAATTCTGAACTTATTTTAAGGAATGAATCGGGGCAGGTGGAAACGGTGACAATGCAAGAGTGTTTCAGTGATAATTATCGTAATCCAGTAAGATTTAATGTACTAATGGCAAAGAGTAAACATAGACCAAGTGACATTCACACCACACGAGTGCTAGACAAGAGAAATCTAATCATCTCCCCTTAACATTCAATGGCATTACCATTGCTGAATCCCCCACTATCAACATGCTGGGGGTTACCATTGACCAGAAACTGAACTGGACTAGCCATATTAATACTGTGGCTACAAGAGCAGGTCAGAGGCTAGGAATCCTGTGGCAAGTAACTCACCTCCTGACTCCCCAAAGCCTGCCCACCATCTATAAGGCACAGGTCAGAAGTGTGATGGACTACTCTCCACTTGCCTGGATGACTGCAGCTCCAACAACACTCAAGAAGCTTGACACCATCCAGGACAAACCCCGGATGCCAAAGAGTGTCTAGAGGAGGGTAAGGCACAAAAAAGAAAGCTCACATCCGATGCAGAAAGCCTAGAGAAGTATGAAAAGTGCAGGAGTGAAATTAAAAAGGAAATCAGGAAATCAAAGAAAAGGCTTGGAAAAATATTGGCAAGTAACATCAAGGAAAACACAATGATGGTTTTATAAAGACAAAAAACGAATGAATAACAAATGAAAATTAGGGCCAATGAGATGAAAAAGGTAACTTGTGTGGAAGTGGAAGATGTGGGAATGGTTCTTAATAATACCTTGCAGCTGTTTCCACAAAAAAGAGGGATGAAGTAGACATTGTAGTTAAGGAAGAGGAGAATTAAATATTGGGTGGTAATAAAAATAGTGAGGGAGGAAATATTAAGGCGATCGTTGAAAGTTGATAAGGTCACCAGGTCCGATGAACCCAGGCTGCTAAGAAAAATTAACGGAGACTCTGACCATCATTTTCCAATCCTCTCTGGCTACAGATGTGGTGCCAGAGAACTGGAGGACTGTTAACAATGTAATGTTGTTTGAAAATAGAGGAAGGGATAGAGGGAGTAATTAGAGCATTCAGCCTAACCTCAGTGGTGGGAAAATTACTGGAAAAAATTGAGGCCATATAAGTCATCATTTAAAAGGGCATGGACTAATCAAGGACAGCCAGCATGGATTTTCTAAGGAATGTTTTGTCCGACTAGCTTAATTGAATGGTTTCAGGGTAACATGTTTGGTGTAGTCTACAGGGATTTTAGCAAGACTTTTGGCAAATCCCAGATGGGAAACTGGTCAGAAAATCTAAAGCTCATGAGGTTTGAGGGAAAGTGACAAGTGGAATCCCAAATTGGCTCAGTGGCAGGAAGCAAAGAGTCATGATTAGATGTTTTTGTGGCTAGAAAGCTGTTCCCAGTGGGGTTGTGCAGAGCTCAGTAATGGGAGTCATGATTTTTGAGGTAAAATATCAACGATTTAGAATTCAGCATAAGTTGTATTATTAAGAAGTTTTCAGATGATACCAAAATTAGCTATGTAGTTGATAGTGAGGAAGAAAACTGTAGAGTGCAGGAAGATATCAAAGGTCTGGTTAGATGAGCAGGGAAGTGGCAAATGGAATTCAATCCGGAGAAGTGTGGGGAGCACAAACAAGGCAAGGGAGTATTAATAGTTGGTTGATTATGATGTTAAAGATATACAGGTGGTGGTCATTGTTTAAAAGCTGTGAGCATTTTTTAAAAGCTGAGAGCTCATATAAAGCAAGTCTGGCAACTCAGGCTGGAATACTTCCTCAGCCCCCAAAATGACATTTTAAAGTGATTCGATAAGGTTCCTTTAAAATTTTTCTCCTTTGTTGCAGTGGCCCTTTAAGGGGCTTTCACTTTAATTTGATTTGTTTATTTGTTAATTTGCCAGTTTGTTAAAAGAGAGTGAGAGGAGGACCCTGGGACAGGCAGTCAACGGCACCTAGAGGATCTAGCATCTAGTCTATACTCAAGTAGGCGTAAGGGTAAAATAAAAGCAAGGGTCCATATTCTATTTAGTTAAGATATGTCTGGGGAGCTCAGTGGCATGATTTGCACATCGTGCGCTATGTGGGAAATCATAGTCGCTCCTGGTGGTCTAGATGACCATGTGCGCAGGAGGTGCCTCCGACTGGAGCAACTGGAGCTCCGGGTTTTGGAGCTTGAGCGGCAACTGGGGGCACTATGGTGCATTCACGAGGGTGAGAGGTTCGTGGATAGCACGTTCCAGGACTTGGTCACCCCGCAGTTTAAGGAAGTGCAAGCGGAGTGGGAATGGGTGACTGCCAGAAAGAAGAAGGGTAGACAGGTAGTGAGGGAATCCCCCGA
Source organism: Cetorhinus maximus (assembly GCF_964194155.1). Taxonomy (NCBI): domain Eukaryota; kingdom Metazoa; phylum Chordata; class Chondrichthyes; order Lamniformes; family Cetorhinidae; genus Cetorhinus; species Cetorhinus maximus. Next base: position 49,627,393 of record NC_135893.1, read on the forward strand.
GTGCATCTCGCTTGCAATCTGTTTTTCGGCCTTGGAAAACAGTGAGAGTGACAGTTCCTCTGTGGAGGCCAACCAGAGCCAAGGCCGTGGCACTGTGGGTGGTCCAGCTGTTCAGGGCTGGAGGAATAAGTGTGGAAAGGCAATAGTGGTAGGGGATTCATTAGTGAGGGGAGTAGTCAGGTGCTTCTGCGGCTGTAGACGTGACTCCAGGATGGTATGTTGTCTCCCGGGTGCCAGGGTCAAGGATGTTACGGAATGGCTGCAGGACATTCTGAAGGAGGGCGGTGAACAACCAGAGGTCATGGTCCATGTTGGGACCAATGACATAGGAAGAAAGAGAAATGAAGTCCTGCAAGCAGACTTTAGGGAGTTAGGTAGGAAATTGAAAAGCAGGACTTTAAATGTAGTAATCTCCGGATTACTCCCTGTGCCACGCAGCAGTGACTATAGGAACAGAAGGATAGAGCAGATGAATGTGTGGCTGGAGAGATGGCACAGGAAGGGGGGCTTTAGATTCCTGGGGCATTGGGACCGTTTCTAGGGGAGGTGGGACCTGTACAAGTTGGACGGGTTACATCTGAACAGGAACGGGACCAACATCCTCGCGGGGAGGTTTGCCAATGCTGTTGGGGCGGATTTAAACTAAATTGGCAGGGGGATGAGATCCTGAAAAGTAGCTCAGAGGGAAGAGAAGCTAAGATGGAATTAGAAGTTAAAACGCTAGTAAGTTAGTCTGGAAGGCAGAGGAAACATAGGCTAGATAAGAAAGAGGTGAGTTTAGGAAGGCTAAATGGAATATATTTTAATGCAAGGAGCTTGAGGAATAAGACAGATGAGCTGAGGGCACAGATAAGCACGTGGGAGTATGATATCATAGCTATAAGCAAGACTTGGCTAAAAGAAGGGCAGGATTGGCAGCTCAACATTCCTGGTTATAGGGTATTCAGACGAGATAGAGAGGGGGATAGAAGAGGAGGGGAGGTTGCAATACTGACCAAGGAATCAATTATAGCAGTGAGGAGGGATGATACCTTGGAAGGATGAGGCCATATGGGTAGAAGTAAAAAACAGGGGCAAACACACTTTTGGGTGTGTACTATAGGCCCCCAAAACAGTCAGGGAGAGATAGAGGCTCAAATATGTAATCAAATTTCAGAGAAGTGTAAGAATAATAGGGTTGTAATGGTAGGGGATTTTAACTACCCAAATATTAACTGGGATAATTTTAGTGTGCAAGGTAGGGAGGGAGCAAAATTCTTGAGTTGCATCCAGGAGAACTTTTTTAGCCAGTACATAGCCCAACAAGGGAGGGGGCAGTTCTGGACCTAATATTCGGAAATGAGCCCAGGCAGGTAGAAGGTGTATCAGATAGTGACCATAACTCAGTTAGATTTAGGATAGTTATGGAAAAGGATAAGGTTGGGCCAGGAATAAAAGTCCTAAACTGGGAAAAGGCTAATTTTACTAAGATGCGATACAATTTGGCCCAAGTGGACTGGGAGCAGCTACTTGTAGATAAAACTGTGTCAGAGCAGTGGGAGGCATTCAAGGAGGAAATAGCAAGAGTACAAGGCAAATATGTTCCTGTAAAAACAAAGGGGGGGACCAAGTCTGGAGAACCCTGGATGTCAAGGGGCATGAAGGTTAGGATTAAGAAAAAAGAGAAGCTTATGGCAGACACCGAGGGCTCAATACGACAGAGTTCCTAAAGGAGTATAAAAAGTGCAGGGGGAAACTTAAAAGGAGAATTAAGAAAGCTAAGAGAGTGCATGAGAAAGAATTGGTGGGTAGAATAAAGGAAAACCCAAAGGGGTTTTTTTAAATATATAAAGAGCAAGAAAATAACTAGGGAAAGAGTAGGGCTAATTATGGACCATAGAGGTAATCTGTATGTGGACCCGGAAGATATGGGTACAGTCCTCAATGAATTCTTTGCGGTGGCCTTCACAATGGAAAAGGACAACGCAGGTATAGACATCAGGGTGGAGGACTGTGAAATATTAGAGGAAATTAACATAGAGAGAGGGGAGGTACTAGCGGGTTTAGCAGCCTTAAAAGTGGATAAATCCGCAGGCCCGGATGAGAAGCATCCCCGGCTGTTGAGGGAGGTAAGGGAAGAGATACAAGGGCCCCTGGCAGTAATTTTCAAATCCTCTCTGGCTGCAGGTGAGGTGCCAGAGGACTGGAGGACTGCTAACGTTGTCCCATTATTAAAAAAGGGAGGAAGGGATAGACCAGGAAATTATAGGCCAGTCAGTCTAACCTCGGTGGTGGGGAAGTTACTCGAAAGGATTCTGAGGGACAGAATATATCTGCACTTGGAGATACACGGATTAATCAGGGATAGTCAGCATGGACTTGTTAAGGGAAAGTCGTGTTTGACAAATTTGAGCAAATTTTTTAAGGAGGTAACCAGGAGTGTTGATGAGGGTAATGCATTTGATGTGGTCTACATGGACATTAGCAAGGCTTTTGATAAGGTCCCTCTTGGCAGATTGGTCAAGAAAGTAAGAGCCCATGGGATCCAAAGCAAAGTGGTACATTGGATCCAAAATTGGCTGAGAGGCAGGAAGCAGAGGGTGATGGTAGAGGGATGTTTCTGTGACTGGAAGTCTGTTTCCAGTGGGGTTCCGCAGGGCTCAGTGCTGAGGCCCTTGCTGTTTGTGGTGTACATAAACGATTTGGACTTAAATGTAAGGGGTATGATCAAGAATTTCGCGGATGACACGAAAATTGGTACAGTGGTAAATAGTGAGGAGCATAGCTGTAAACTGCAGGAGGATATCAATGGGCTGGTCAGGTGGGCAGAGCAATGGCAAATGATATTCAGCCTGAAAAAGTGAGACGTAATGCACTTGGGGAGGGCTAACAAGGCAAGGGATTACAATATGAATGGTAGGACCCTAGAAAGTACTGAAGATCAGAGGGACCTTGGTGTGCATATCCACAGATCCATGAAGGTAGCAGGGCAGGTAGATAAGGTGGTTAAAAAGGCATATGGGATACTTGCCTTTATTAGCCAAGGCATAGAATACAAGAGCAGGGAGGTTATGCTGGAACTGTATAAAACGCTGGTCAGGCCACACCTGGGGTATTGCGTGCAGTTCTGGTCACCACATTATAGGAAGGATGTGATTACGCTGGAGAGGGTGCAGAGGAGATTTACCAGGATGCTGCCTGGGCTGGAGGATCTGAGCTATGAGGAAAGATTGGATAGGCTGGGGTTGTTTTCCTTGGAGCAGAGAAGGTTGAGAGGGGACCTGATAGAGGTGTATAAGATTACGAGGGGCATAGATAGGGTGGATAGGAAGGCACTTTTTCCATTACTAGGGAGGTCAATAACTAGGGGGCATAGATTTAAGGTACGAGATAGAAGGCTAAGAGGGGAGCTGAAGAGAAATTGTTTCACCGAGAGGGTTGTGGGAGTCAGGAACTCACTGCCTGAAAGGGTGGTTGAGTCAGAAACTCTCAACATTTAAGAAGTATTTAGATATTCACTTGTGTTGCCATAGCCTCCAGGGCTATGGGCCAAGCGCTAGAAAATGAGATTAGTGTCGTCAGATCTTTGTTGACCGGCACGGACATGATGGGCTGAATGGCCTCCTGTGCTGTAAATGTGTATGAGTCTATGAGTACTCAAAAAAAGAGTATAAAGCAAGTCTGCCCTGGGCTGGTTAGCTCAGTTGGCTAGCGTGTGGCTCAGAATAATGCCACAGCATGGGTTCAATTTACGTTCAGTCTAAGGTAGACTTGGGACCCGTCTCCTGGCCTGCTCCATGCTTGATGTGGAGTGGTGCCCGTCAAGCTATATATAAAGTAAGTCTGCTGCGACACTTGGTTAGTAATTAGGAGGCAGATTTCTGTAATGCTGCATGCAGCGAATAAACCTACTACCAAGGTCAAGATCTGTGTCCTGTTTTGTACTTCAGCAACTGACTTGGATCCATATAGCAGGGAATACACAATAAATGGTCGGATACTGAGCAGTGTATAGGAACAGGCGAATCTTGAAGTCAATGTCCCTGAAGGTAGCAGGACAGATGGATAAGGTGGTTAAGAAATAATAAGGGACACTTCCCTTTATTGGCCAGGCTCTGAGCATAAGAACAGGGAGGTTATGTTAGAACTGTATAAAACATTAGTCAGGCCACAGCTAGAGTACCGCGTACAGTTTTAGTCACTGCATTACAGGAAGGATGTGCTTGCGCTCGAGAGAGTATGGAGGATATTGATGAAGATGGTGCCAAGAATGGAATATTTTAGCTAAGAGGAAAAATTGGATAGGCTGTGGTTGTTTTCTTTGGATCAGGGGAGGCTGAGGGAGATTTAACTGAAAGAAAGAAAGACTTGCATTTATATAGCACTTTTCATAATCACCAGATACCTCAAAGCACTTTACAGTCAATGAAATATTGCTGAAATAAAGGCACTGTTGTAATGTAATGCCAATTTGTGCACAGCAAGCTCCCACAAACAGCAATGTGATAATGATCAAGATCAAGTTTTTGTAATTTCAATTGAGGGATAAATATTGGCCACAGGATAACTCCCCTGCTCTTCTTTGGAATAGTGCCATGGGATCTTTACATTCACCCAAGCAAGCAGGCTTGGCTTATTGTCTCTCATGAAGGAAGGCTCCTCCGACAGTGCAGCACTCCACTGCAGTTCAGTCTTGATTTTTGTACTTGAGCCGTGACAGGTGAAGGACTTAGATGGAGTGGATAGGAAGGGCCAAAGCAGGGATGTCAATAACCAGGGGGCTTAGATTTCAAGCAGTTCACAGAAGGATTCGAGGGGAGTTGGCGAGAAACATTTTCAGCCATAGAAAGCAGCCTGGAAGTTAGTGACTGAAAGGTTGGTCGAGGCAGAAACCCTCACCGCATTGAAAAAAATATGTGGATGTGCACCTGAAGTTTCATAACTGAGAGGGCTACAGACCAAGAACTGGAAGGTAGGATTAGACTGGATGGCTCTTTCTTGGTCAGCACCGATCAGTGAGCTGAATGGCCTCCTACTGTGCTGTATATTTTCTATCTATGTTTCCTTTGTGTGATGTGATCCCTTCATTCTAAAGTATCCTTGTCATCTCAGCGATGCTGTTTGTGTTTTTAGCGCACGGTGTTAGTTCAGCTGTATCAAACGGCAGATGAAGATGTAGAGCTCCGAATTGCTTCTTACTACATATTAATGAAATGTCCCAGCGATCAGCTCTTTGAAACAGTGGGACTCACTCTGCAGAATGAAAGATCCAGTCAAGGTTGGGACATTGATACATTTACAATTTGCAATAAAGCACCAAATACCAGTATTTTAGATCTTTACTGATGAGAAGATCTGGAAAACGTTGCGCAGTATTGCTAGTTAATTTGTTACTATTCCTTTTTTATTGTTGATTCTTTTTTTATATAATTTGCAGTTTCTTTAATGTGCTAACATCACTTCTTATCGCTTGTCTACTTGTTTTAAATTTAACAATTCTATTTTATAGTAACTTTTTCTGGTGTTGTTTGTTACATTGAAGTGTTTGGGTCTCTACAAATAATCTAATCAAAACTTCTCACCAGCATTTTATTGGTTTTGTTGCAAAATTGAATATTTGTTGATGAAAAGGTTACAAATCTTAATGTTTCAAATTAATGTGTTTTAAATTAATGCGTTAACAGCAAGAAAAAATATTTATATCCTATTTTGTTTATAATCCTCATAATTTTGGAAAAGTTACGAGGTGGTTCTAACTGTAAAGAAACTGACTGAATCTGACATTTTGGCTTGATCACATCTGAATTGGCATGTTGGCCCTGATTTTTAACTTGGTTGGGATCAGCACATGGGAGGGGAGACACCTTGGGTCATTTACCTGGCCCATGCTGAGGCCCAGAAAAACCTCACCTCCCAGTGCCATTTATACATGCATGACCACGTTCCCCACAGCCTGGCTGATGGGCAGAAGTGGGGCTAATGGTAACAGGAGGCCACCTCCTGGAATATGCAAGATCAGCTCCTGGTGCAAGTTCCATCAGAAAGTTTCAGGAGGGGGAGAAAAGGGAGCCCAGGGCAGGGATGCTCCAAGCTTTCTCTCTGGGCCTTTTCTCCCACTGGCTGGTGCTTTTGGCAGCTGGTCAGCCACCTCTACTCTGCTGCTCAGGCCTTGGGTTAAAATGGCAGATTAGACCTTGCTGATGCCATGGGGGCCCAAGTTGCATATTTAAAGTGGACCTTACTGGCTTGGGCAGGCGTCTTTGCCACCGACAATTTAAAATAGTTGTCAGTCAGATCAGAGTGGGAAAAGACTGGTTAAGTTCCCCTCTTTATTTTAACTGTTCCCCCACTGCTCACCTGGCTTTCAACAGTGGGAAGTTACAATCAAGGCCTATAGTTCAGTTGGGAGGAAAAATACAGTGAAGGTTGTGATAGAGTAAAATACAGATGGAAATACTTCATCATATATTAGCTAGAAAAATCTGATCCACCATATACTGAATTCAAATTCATTTTCTACAGAGTCAGTAATTATTATTCGGAACAGATATGATTTTCAGAATTTATTTTTAGTGACCGTTTATTTCAACATTGTTAAAGAGTTATCATCATTTATTGAATGAGAAGCACGTACAATTAATTTAGGAATAGTTCAGCTGCTATATCTGATTTCAGGAAGGATGGCTGAGTGGAAGAACCAATCCTAGAATGAAGCTGTTCTAAATATACTCACTCATTGGATTTTAGCACTGCATTGTGTAGTTCCACAGTGTGTTAAAATGTGAATCATTCTTTATAATTTGACAACTAAATTTGTCTTCACAGTGGGCTCATTTGTATGGACCCATCTGTCCCAGCTCATGGAAACTAATGACCCCCTCAAGCAACAGATTAAGGAAACTCTTCCCAATTACATTGTCAGCAAAGACTTTGACCTAGAACACTGGAAATATTCGTCATATGTGGATGCCACCTTCCAGCCAGGTACTGTGCTCATGCATTTGATCTAAGTACATTAAGTATTATCGAGGGAAATTCTGCTAGTTATGACTCAAATATTATATGCACATGTAGAGTTCACAAAACTAATGGCAACAAAAGCAGATTGGCACAAAAACATATGGCGATTTTCTAAACCAAAAAAGGTTTCTGGATTAATGGTCAAGGCTGACTAATTAGAGCTTTCAAAATTTCTTGGGTGCTACATTTTAAAATTACAGCAACTGGTTTATAATTAAGAGTAGTTTGACCTCTTTTATTTTGGCAAACATCCGGCAAAACTGGTATAACATCCTACTGGAATCAGCTTTGCTGCAGGATTTTAGTATTGTAACCTGATATGTAGCTGCATGTCAACAGAAATATAATTTTGTTTTGGCAAACAATTCCAATGGAGGAAACATTATAATAAAGGGCACTTTGTAAAGTCCAAACATTTTATTAATATACAACATGCATGGTTTGTAAATCTCAGAATCAAAGCCTTGGATAACTGGCTAGTGGAAAAAATATCTTCAGTTCATTGATGGTAAATAGATCTGGGAAAACTCCACCTTAGAGACTTGGGGCCGGATTTTTGTGGAGGAGGCAGGAAGGTCAAGTTGGGAAACTTCTAGACCCAGCGGACGCTTCTGCTTGAAAAAGGCTCCCGCCTGCCATATAGTCGTTCCAGGGAGGCGGAGGCAGGATGGAGTTGGGCCCGTTGCCTCCAGAAGCAGGCCCGAGGCAGTAACGGAGGCAATCAGATGGTCAGGCTGGCAGGCTAAATGCTCGCCTACTTTTACTGGGTCATTGGCACAGTTTTAATGATGAATGTCAGGCCCTCAAACCCTCATCCCCAAAGCCCCCCACCTACTCCACATGCCCTCTCCATACCCCATCATATTCCCCATGCCTCATATTCTCCTTGCCCCCCATATCCCTCCATGCTTCCTCATATTCCCCATACCCCACCATACCCCATGCCCCCTGCATGCAATGCATCCTCCATTGCTACTCGCCCAGTATCCACTATGGGCAGATCTCAGGAGCCATGTCGTTGAAATGGAGATGAAAAAAATAATAAATTTCTGACAACCTAATAGACCTGCCATTCAAACTGACTTCATACTGAAAAAAATACTCATAAAAGCCATTCCAAAAATTTACATCTCAAGTGGTCAATTTGTTGCAAAAGCAAACAAACATCCATTTTACTAACCACATCAATGACAGATTATCCTTTAATAACATCTTGAAACTGTCAATCAAACTGTGAACACAGCTCCCTGCTGAGATAAGTGGTTCTGTGTTTCAAACTCATAATGACCTCAGCCATCAAAACAAACCATGCAGACCACAGACAATGATGCCCATTCAAATTGCAAAAACAGATGGCTATGTTTTTTCTGATCTGCACCAGACGGCTTGTCAATCAGTACTCTCCAGGAGCAGGTCGTTGTTTTTTCTCTCTCTATGTAAAAGCTGCATACTGTTTATTTTTCAATGTTAAAGGCTGGGGAGATTTAAATCACTTCAGATCATGACATAAGAGTTCCCAAGCAGTGTTTTCTGCAGTTTTTAATGCCGAATAGCACTTGTCCCATAATAGCACTTTTCCAACAGGAAAAGTACTCTAATGCATCCTGACAACTTACATAATGCTGGCCAATGTAATGGTCAACTTACAATACATCATTTAACCATTGAAACTGAAAAAATAGATTTTTTTATTTATTTCCAAGCTTGTCAGTGAAAGAATTGCAGGAGCAGGTGACTTTTCTTTTAGGTTCCCCACTTGGAACTGGGTTTTCCTCGTGGTTCAGTTCTCTGTGTGCTGTGAACCATGCCTTCTTACAGAAGGGCCCCAACTGCATAAAAATTGTGGGATGTATTGGATTGTCCGCCCACCAAAATGGTGCTGACAAGGGCTGGGCTATCTGCACCTTTATTCCACATTGGCAAAAATAGCTGGAAAAGAGAATGAGGATGGAATCCTGGAATCAGGCTCTGCCCACCATTTTTAAAGGGCTCCCAATGCGGCAAAAATCCAGGCCTTAATCTACAATGCTACAGACTGAAATGATGTAAGACCCAGGAGAGGGGAGTCTGAATAATTGGATGACTCTTCCAAAAACTCAGTACGATGGGCCAGATGACTTCCTTCTGTGCTGCATGCTTCTTGGCTCATGCTTGAAGAATGGTCATCTAGATAAGTCACGAAAAGGTTACCCTTAATTCTGGAACTAGTATGAGCTGTTTCCTTAAGGGAGGAAGGATAGAGGATAGAAAAACTGGACATAAAAAAATTACACCTATACCTGGGGTCCTTAAATAAATAAATAACTTCTGGATTTCAAAGGCATGCACTCTGCATTCTAGTTTCTGGCTCCTGAATTGTAGGGCCCACATGTAATAATTGCAGTGGACAGCAGAGCTGGCATTTGCCTACCAATGTTTTTGATGGAAATCATTAAGTGAATCTTTTAGTGGGAGGAACAATGACATAATGTCATACAGTCGGAACACAGTGTTGCGATCAGCACAGTTCCATTTCCAGCCTTCATCCCACCAATATGATTAAGAATTGGAACATTAGCTCTAATGTGCTCCAGAGGTGACCAGATTTTTCTTTATGTTTAGCACATTAAAACTATGCATTACTGCAACTGCCTAATATTGTAGATAGTAGTGTAGAGCAAAATTGATTGATATTAATTACAAAATGTAAAAACAAGAAATAGTTTGTTTATGATGAGTAATCTATGTCACCATTAATATGATTTTTTAATAATATAGATACTTAAGATAACTGTCTGTGATATTTCACAATCCTTGTTGTAACGCATGTTTAATGTTGTTTGTTTGACGAAACCATTTAAAAGCACCATTTCGTAACACCATTTCTTCTTGGCTGTAACTTACTGGGCATTTCTTCGGGGCGTCTCCTGCTCCATCGCCATAAAGTCACAGATAATAAACAGGAGTTTCCAGTAACATTACAATAATGGACCAGGAGAAACCCAGAGGAAATTCCCCGCGTTGAATTTTGCTCGATTTCTTGGACAGGTCTGTTGTGAACACTTACCATACTTGTGGTGCGAATTATGTAAAATAAATTTAAAAGTTTATAAGTTTAAAAGATGAATTCAAATAAGTATTTAAAAATGCTTTTGACTGCCCACAGCCTGAGATTTTGTTGCGTTTATTTGTTGCAGAACCATTTCCTGTCGGGGCAAACGCAGAGGCAGCCCTCGTTTTCTCCCCCAGGTCCTTCTTACCACGCTCAGCAATGGCAAATTTTACCATTTATGTGATGGGCTATGCTATCAATCTACTTGAGGCAGGTTACGTTTGATCAAATTGAATGTTTAATTTTGAATATTACTTATTTCAGAAGCAAGCTCAGTTTATTTTTATTGTTGCTCCAAAGATTTTTCAATATTAGCCTGGTCCCAATTAGTGTCACAATCTCCAGTAAGTTTGGCATAAAATGCTTACAGGAACAAACCCCTCAGTGATTGCTCAGATTTTGTTTGAACTTCACAAAGCTTTTTCAACCAGCTGTGAGTGTAAGTCACATCAACACATCTCTTTGAGGAGGTTATCCTGCATTTATGTAATTTTACTATCATTGTCTTGAAATCTTTCTTTACGGACATTGTGTACTAATTTCGAGTATAATTTTTCCAACTTATGCCTTTGTCAGGAAAGGGTTGTAATTCTAGAATAGTGTTAACCTTGATTCAATTCAGTCGAGTTTATTAAAGTCACTGTAGGTGCCTTCTACTATATTTGCAGATGACTTAGATGAAGGAATAGAGAGCCAAAGTTGCTGACAACACCAAGTTTGATGGCACAGTGAATTGTATAGATTGTATACATCTACCCATCTTGGTTCTGTAACTCATACTTGGCAAAAATCTCATCAGTCACGGTTTTAAAATTTTCAATTGACCTCCTAGCCTCAACAGTTTTGGGGGCAGAATTCCAGATTTCCACTACCCTTTGTGTGAAGAAAATCTTCTGATATCAACCCTGAACAGCCTAGCAGTAATTTTAAGGTTCTGCCCTCTTATGCTGGACGACCCCACCAGAGCCAATTGTTTCTCTATCTTCAACTCCTTTGATTATTCAATTCATTTTGTTCACTCTCAATCTTTTACATTTCAAGGTAATAAAAGCCTGGTCTATGCCATTTATTCTCATAATTTAACCCTCTTGGCCCAGATATCGCTCTGGTGAGTCAGCACTGGGTCTTCTCCAAAGCCAGTTGTTCCTTCCTGAGGTGTGCTACCCATAATTGAACATACTACTCTAAATGGTGTCTAACCAGAGCTCTGACATACACTCCACCCCTTATATTCTAGTTCCCCTCGAGATGAAGGCCAATATTCCATTAGCCATTTTAATTTTCTTTTACACCACTCCACCAGCTTTTAGTGATTTTTGCACTTGGACTCCCAAATCTTCCTGCACATGCACAGTTCCTAGCTTCTCACCATTTAGAAAATACCCTGATCTCCCTTTCTTATGTTCAAAATGGGTGACCTCACATTTCCCCACATTAAATTCCCTCTATCTGTCTTATCCACTCACTTAGTCAATCAGTGATCTAATCAAATCTAGATAATCCGTGATCTAATCGAATGGTGGAACATGCTTGTAGGGCTGAATGGCCTCCTCCTGGGCCTATCTTCGTATCCTATCTGTCATATACCAATATCTCTGATATGATAACTGTTGTGTGTCTCTCACTAACAAACGTAAGATTATTTAAGTGTGCAAAGAGGAAAATGTCACTTCATAGACATTTACTACAGTTTAATTCAAAGAACCTTTTTGTTCAGCATAGAAATTATTGCCCTGAAGGTAAAACCCTCCAGAAATAACTGGAAGTGTTAAGACAGTATATGCACTTTCATTTTTTTAAATTCTAAAGGCATTGGGAATTTATCTAGAGCTTACATGGCCTGTTTTTAGCAGTTTCAGACCATAACACTCCCTGGTACACTGAAACATATAGGACTGGGTTTTCCAGTCATAACGTTGAGAGATACCCTTTCATTGTAATGGGGTTCCTATCAGTGCTCCAATCGGAAATTCCAGGCAAGAGTAAGTACTTACCTTTCCACTCAATATTATCAAATGAATCGATCTCTCTATTGCACACCTTTTATATGGTTTCCAAATCCAGGGTCGTATGAAGCTTCCCGTTCTTGTGTTTTTAAAATGAAGTGGTTCATCTCCCTGATTTGCAAATGGGGAGTCAATGCCAAAAAACGGTTTGGGAAGTAGGTCTGGATTTTCCTCTCAGGCTTGCCAAAAGTGAGTTGGGCCCTTCTGCAGCTTCGCAAATGCACACCTGACTCATGACTAACTTTGTCCTGGAATTTTGTTTATTCAAGAATGGTTTGGTTTAATGTGTAGTTTGCGAGCTGCGTTGCGGAGACAGGCTGGTTAGAAGGCCCACCTCAGCCCAGCTCCCAACATTCTTCCAGTGCCTCCTAAACCTCACCCTTCAGCTCCAGCCACCCCCATGCCCCCTCACGCCCCCCCTCATACAGCCCATGCCTCCTCATATTCTCCATGCCAATCCATACCCCCTCATAATCCCTCTGACTCCTCATATTCCCATGACACCCCATGTCCTCTCACACCCCCCTCACTCACACCTTGTTACTCATATATCCTCCATAGCCACTCACCCAGTATCCACTATGGACAGCCCTCAAGATGTAATAGCAATGGAAGAAGGTGGCATAAATTAAGCCTGTAACAATCTATTAAAACACTCATTCAAACCTCTGATACTGCAAAAAAACTGTCAGAAAAAATATTTAATCCCTTAAGTAGCCATTAAATTGTATAAATAAACAACCATGCATTCAGGAACCACATCAAAGGCTGATTATATTATTACAGCTTCTTAAAACTGTCAAATCACTCCTATGAGCAGCTGTGTCGGCAGAGTTGAATACGCCATAAGATTTTGGAACTCAGCCAAGCATTCACAATAGCCACAGCTATAAAAACATTAGTTTTCAACTCCAGACTCTCCTGAAACTTAAAAGAACAGATAGTGTACTTTCCATCCCAATACAAATTGCCTGTCAATCAATGGAGTGAAGCAGGTGATTGGATTTTTAAAAAATATTCAACAGCAGGGCAATTTCTTTCAAAGTAAAGAATTTATGGGCATTTAAATCTCTGTCGAAAACATGACAGGAGAGTTTGCCTGAGTGCACTATATTATTTTTTTCTGGTAACAAAGCATACCTTTTGGGGGAAGAAGTGTTGAACTGCTTCTCAGTTCCTTTCCTCGCACCCACTTGCCCACCCCCCAGCCCATCCAACCTTCCAAATAGGACACTATTTTGTCATGAAGTTCTTCATCTACACCTGGCTGAGAACTGTCAAAATAATTCAACGATCAAGTTCAGGCAGAGTATAGACTGAGATTTGAACTTTGTACCTCTGGATGGGCGACCAGCTCCCATTCTACACCACCTAACTGCTCAATGCAGCCTGTCCATAATTTGTACATATTTGTCTTAAGATTTTGTGTGTTATTGGTTCAAATTTGAGTGCGTGTGGCTGGTAGGGGAATTCGCTCACTGTTGTCGCAAACCAGAAAATTCCTGAAATTACCTCTACAATATATATAAACTATGTTCAGGTGGAGTGGTTGCTGAATAAGTTAAATTTTCCACAATATTCAATCCATTTCTCATAGTCATTTAAGTGTTCAGAAACTCCTGACACTAATGGTACAGCCATAATGGGCTTCTGAATGGGAATCCCACTAAATCTATACCTTGTGGAGGTAGAAGAGGAGAACCAACTAAGGAATGTGGACCTTGCAAGTGCCCTCACAGCTACTTTTAATTATCAGGATTTACATAGCTAAAACTGCTAGAGGGGCAGTGGTTCACAATGGAGGCTGTGAATCAGTCGTCCCCTATGCTGCAAAGTGACCTGAACATACAATCATTCATATTTGGCACGATCAGGGGCTGTGAAGGTCGTAACTGTTTTGAACTTTTATGCCTGTGGACAGTTCTGAGGTGCTACTAAGAACATCACCCTCATTAATCAACTCTCAGTTTCCAGACACATAAAACAAGTGGTGGATCCCTTATTAGCTCAGGTAACCAATTTCATCTCCAGCTACATGACCAGCTAGCAGTAGCATTGGAAGGACTTGGCAGTTCCTTGATCAGTGACTGAATTGATGAAGGCCCAAGGGGTTACTGCATGATACCACTGTTGGAAATGATTTCAGCTCATTTGGAACCATAAAAATAGGCTCAGGTTCCTGTGGAGTGCCTGGAGAAGCAGAAGAGGATTATGATAGTGTCCACCTTCACATTTAGTTGCAATATAAAGACTGACGTAGGAACATTATATTAAATGTGGCCTGAGATTAGCAAAGGTCCAAATGATCCTGGCGGATAAGCCAGGATTTCACCCACCAGGAAGCTTTACTGCAGACCCTGTCAATGTTTGTGCGGTCAAGGAGATGAGCCTCCAGGACAAGGCACTCATTGATTTAGGGAGCCATGTATGGTGTACCCTACTGAAGATCTCAAATTATGGTAGGGGATGGGGGTGCAGTTGCTTCAATAAGCAAGAAAATTGACTGGAACCACAAAGTTTGTAGTCACACCAATCAGTGACCATGTGGAAGGTATGACAAACAGCATGTGCATGGCTGTAATGGGCACTAGTAATGGTGCTTTGGACCTATATTCTATTGACCTTTCAACTCAAGCACCCGTAATAGTCTTCACTGGTCTAGACCCCAATACTGGCCTGGACCCACAGGCCCCAGCTCTGCTAGGCTTGGCTAATTATGCCTGGTGACATCAGGGGCACCTTTGCCATTGCTATAGTCCCAATAAGGCCCAGGTATGAGATTTGCTGATCTAGTGATCCGCCACTTGTAATTCCATTCCTCCTGTGCTGATGCTCAGGTAGGGTTGGTTGTAGTCTATGGCCCACATGAAAGCATGTATCAAATCTGCTTCTAGACAGCTTGAACCACCAAAGTACCTTCAGACGTGAAAAGCCGGAACCAATGAGACCTTCAAATCTTGCAGGAGGACATTTTGTTCTGCCTTTCAATGAGCGCTTTTCATGCCGGAAGCTCGCCTCTATCATTCAAAGGACACTAATTGCACTAACGGGTGGTGGGTGCTCCTGTTGGACCACTCTGCTTCCAGTCAGGCTTATACTCAATGGGAAAATCTAGGCTATGAGTCAAATTCTGTTTTTATTACATGGGATCTTGTGTTTTGGGGATTGTAATCTAGAAATCACTGTTGGTAATGGTCGTGAGTGAACAGATATAAACTCACTTATCTTAAATGGATCAACACTGCCGCTGAAACAGCAGACATGGAATTGTTGTACACCAGCACTGAACTATCATCTATCTTTAACACAATTAGGAAATTTTAGCCTCAGATTCTGCGATCCTACTTATTTCCTCCATGAAAAGCACAAATCATTGACCTTATAATGATGCCCTATGTATTAGAATGATGATTATTTGTACAATTAAAGATAAACTGAGCAATGTTTTATATTACAATATACCATTTTCCTCCTGGTGTTTGTGCAGGTTGGCATTCGAGTAGAAAACGCTGAGTACCTTGTCCAGAAAATGTTTGGTCACAGACAAGCTCCTTTTATGGACAGTCCCAAGAACATGAAGAATTCAGGGAAAAAATGGAGGATGAGAAATCCATCAAAATCTTCCATTCAGACTGTGGGTAAGAAGGGAGCAGTGCGGAGGCACTCTGTCAGCAAGTTTACAGCATCCAAGCAGCAAGTGGAGAAACCCAGCTTTCAAAAGGCAAACCAAAGCTGTCAGAACATGGACTATAATCGGATTTATAAAATAGAGGCCCAAGTAAGGATGCTCTTATCAAAATACCAACTCGAATGGGCAGATAATGCAAATAAAGTCTGAACTGATCTAAACTGGGAATCTTGGAGAAAAACATATATAAATATGGTAGATCATCAAGCTGAATCGCTTGAGGGGCTTCCACTTGCATTCAAATGTTATTTGTGCAGGTGGCAAAAGTATTACCAAATTTCACAAGCTTATGATTTTATATTAAACTCAGAAAAATGATACTGCCCAGAACAAACTAGGCTTTCATTGCTATTTCTTTTAAGCCCTGCACTAGAAGGTTTGAACTGCCTCTGGAGTAGTGCATGCTGACCTAAGAGCTCAATAACCCTCCACTCCCAACCCAAAAAATGCCCATAACTTTACAAAAAGGTAACTCACTATTCAGTGAAATATGTTCCCGAGCCATCTTTGGAAGCAAGTTAGCTTGTGACTAGAGGGGACAAGAACCTTCAGAAGAATTGTCCACCTTAAGAGTTTTCTCTTTAACTCCAATAAGTCTATGTTCCATATACTGGGCGTGTACAACAGTGTTTGGATTTCTGACCAGTTTGAGTAATGCGTAGGCTTGTGCTGTGCTTTGATTTGCTCTAAATGAGCTGAATTTGAGTCATTTTGATCCTGAACAACTTTAAGCCCCTGTGACTTACAATGACTTTGTACAGGGTGTGGCCTTCCATTAAGTTGTTCTTCTCATACTTGAACTGCATTGAGACCATTATCTTGTTTTACTGATTTAGTTTGCAAAAAGGATGGCGAAGAAGAAGAAGAAGCTGACATGTGGCTTGAGCATGAAGATATTTGGCAATGAGCTGAGCTTTATAGACTGCAGTAACATGAGGACCCAGATAAAGCAATACTCTCTGGACATGGCAGAAATTGCAATCAAACTCCTAAAGGTACAGGAAACTTTACCTTTTTGGTCATCACCAATGAAATCTGAATTCAATGAACCCATTTTGGCAATTTTAAATAGATTAGTTCATACCTGTAATTGACACTCGAAAGATGAATCAATATTTTACCCAAGAATAATAACAGATACGCTCATTCTCTTTGGGTGTGCTCTCAGTTGGCCACTAACTTTGGCAGAAGATGAGCAGAAAGCCCAGTTAAACACACAGAGGGAAAGAGAATGGAGGCAGGTTATAAACCGCACATCCATGGTTTGCGAAGGCAGCTGTCCATATAAATCAGCAGCTGCCTCCACTCGCGTGTGATTTTGGTAAGGTAGGTGTCTGAAACCTGGAGTGGGCAGATTTGACCAGGTAGGAGCAGGTCTGAACCTTGTGGATTGATTTGGATAGCCTTTTGGAGAGGTAAGGTATCCCTTTGGATATGGTCCCAGGACATCTTAGGGAGAGGTAAGGCACCATTTGAGGTAGATGAGGTGCCCTTTGGGATTGTTAAAAGTAGACATGGTTGTGCGTAAAAAGTGTATAAACTCATTGGAACTGTCAAAGAACTGACAAAGTTCATTAAGGGATTTAACTCTGCTGGGCTTTATTTGTTTTAAAGAAGAGTGAAGGTTAAAAAAAAAATCAGCTTTTGATATTTCACTGTCTATTGACATAAGCTTGAGCGTTATCATTATGGGATTTGTGCTGCATGACTGATTTTACAACCTAACATAATTACAGTGGGGTGTCTGTTAAGTGAGCAGTTTGATAGCTTCAGGTAGTTATAGAATCTCTTCGTTTGTTTCCATAAGAGATTAATCGAAGGAATTTCTATGTATTGAATGTTTTTTTAATTGATGAATGTTTTTTTAAAAATAGTGACATCATCAATAGACATACAACTTTATTTTAAGTCAGCATGACTTCTGAGGTTTTCCAATGATAGATACTAAATGAGTTGGCATGGAGGGGTTAATGGCAAATAATTGAGAGTCAGGACGTGGGATGGCATGAGTTGGCACTAAGTTTGCATGGACACTATAAAGGGCCATGTGGATGAGTGGGGGGCATGGGTTGGCATGGGGATATGAGGGCCTTAGGGGATGGGTAGAGGGGCATGCCTTGTGTTACAACCCCAACTGATGTTACTACTGGACAAGTCAGATCCCTGGTGAAACCTGGCTTGATTTTTTTTTTAGAAATCGTGGAGGAAAGCTACTGAACAAATTCACAGGAGTCTGCTGACAAACTCTTTCAAAGAATAGAATATTTATTAAACAAGGAAAATGAACTATATTACACCAGACAAAAATGTTGGAAAGATCTCAATACAAACACAAGAAGACACATCAAATTCCCACTATCCCTTTACCTCAGCAATATCTTTACAGGCACACAAACAAGTGAAGAGTTACCACTAGCTTGACACACACAGGCTTCTCACTTTGGACTGGCACAGCTGCAAATGGTTTTCTTCCGGTGAATTTCAGAGCATTCACTCAACGCTTTCCACCCAACTCGTATCTCTCCCTGAGACATTCAAACACCGCACTCTAAATTCAGACTTCCAGCAGCACCTCTGCTAAACTGGTCACATTGCTGAGGTCTATAACTGCCTATTCAATCAACTACTGCCCCAATAGCTTTGTAATGTTTTCTTGTCAGAGTGCTGAAAATCCCTATCTTCACTCTCTGACATGCACTGAACTCTCTTCTGACTTTTCTCTGTCTGTGTCCCGGGACCTTTGCCGCTAGGCAACAGTGAAGTTTTTTCTACTTTGTTGTTTCCTCCGCACAATCTCCAAACTTTTAACCCATCTCTTTACTTTCAGGGGTTGTAAAACTTCATTAAAAATGTATATATAGAAACAAACCCAAAAGACCTGACCTTTCAGTCAGGAGTCCATCCCTGGCACCAAAGGTTCACGAACAAAACCTAAATGAAACTTGAACCCTTTTTACCTTAATTAACACACAAATATATATATTCAACTTAAAAATCATGCATTGTTTCTAACACTTGGCATGGATGGGAAGTGAGGGGCGGGTGGTAGTGTGAGGGCTGGAGGGCTTTTTTTTTTGTTACATTCATTTTTTTCAATAAGGCCATTAAAGTGTCAGGTGCACAGAGGTAGGCCTTCCTCCCAGCCCCCCTCCACACTCGTTCCAGGGGTGCCAGGCCCGATTTCTAATCCAGCCCACCCCCCCCAATCCCACCCAAATCCGGAATGAAAATCCGGGCCTCTTTTTCCCAGATCAGTTTGTGGGGCCAAGAAATGCCCTGATCGGGAGCAAAAATTCAGTCCAGGGTGTTTAGGGTGTTTGCCTGGAAGTTACGGTAGCTGAAATTCCCTGAACAGTCCTGTGTAGTGACTCTGATCATCTCATTGTTTCTCTTTAGGGTCAGGAAGTACAGTATAACAGAAGGACAAGTCTAGCTACAGAGGAGTTGACACTTTCATCCATTTCAGGCCTGCCTATTAGGCTTGCTGTAAATGCATCAGCTGCCACAAACATTAAAATTAAAGGGAATGTCGACCTTAAGCAGAGGACAGACTTTATCATCACTGGTTTCATCAAGCCAAGGTATGAATACAAAAATACTTACCAATAACAATTGCAGTGAAATTTATATTGGTTTTGTTTAACAGTGCAGTGCAATAAAACAAAATTGATTCACATCTCAAAATTTGCATGAAAATAAATGTTGCTAAGTTATGGGCTGGATTTTACAGCAGCAAATCAGGCAGTCTGTACCCCCTGCACATGTAAAATACAGCGTGATGAGGTAGGGTTGGCAATATGACGTCATCACACTATGACACCTTCGATATGACAGAAGGTGAGCGGGTGCTGAAATTGGAAACCCGCCCTCCATTTTGAAATAACCAATTAACAAGCTATCCAGCTCATTTAAGAACAATTGTATACAATATTTTGTCGCCGGCTCCATTTTTCGGATGTCGGAAGGGAAAAGGTTTGGGAGTGCTTTACGTTAGGTATGAGGAGGCGGCACAAGGGCAGAAGAAAAGGCCTGCCAAGGTGACCATGGCTGCATTTGGCAGCAGATTCTGCTGTTGAAGGTGGCAGTGTTTTGGATGTTTTTTTGACTTCACTCATTCATTGTTTTGAGCCTGCCATAAGAAATAGAGATTGAGAGGGCAGGGGTCTAGACTGACTTCCTGTTCACGGTATAACCCCTCACGTGCATAAGGTCTCAGTCTAGACTCCTGACTGGACGCTGAGCCTCCCTTCGCACCGCTAATTGGCCAGCTTCCTGTCGGACAGCCGCTAATTGGCCGTTCGATGCTTGATTCGCCAAGCTGAAGCAGCGGGGTCAGGTGACAGCCGACTGCACCCTTTTTCCAATCTTTCTCCCTCACCCCGCCAAAATCCATAAAATCCAGCCCTATGTAAGGTTGACAAAAAGTCCATTTTCACTTTTACTTTGTGATTGTCTGGGTATCGTTAACATGCGCACAATGTGGATGTATCTGGTGTAAAATTGAATTATGCATCCTGAAAATAGTTGATAACAGTTGCTTCTGTCAATGTAAAGTAGCTGCTTTATACACATTCAAAATGACCACTTCTAAGATAAATTTACGTTCCACAGAAACTAGTTTTTTTTTTCATTCTTTCATGTGATGTGGGCCTCGATGGCAAGGGCAATATTTGTTGCCCATCCCTCATTGCCCTGAATTGAGTGGTTTGCTCAGCCATTTCAGAGGGCAGTTAGGAGTCAAGCATATTGCTGTGGGTATGGAGTCACATGTAGGCCAGACCAGGCAAAGACAGCAGATTTCCTTCCCTAAAGGACATTAGTGAAGCAGATGGGTTTTTACGACAATCGATGATAGTTTCATGGTCACCGTTACTGAGACAAGTTTTCAATTCCAGATTTAATTGATTGAATTTGAATTACACCGGCTGCCATGGTGGAATTTGAACCCATTGGTCTGGGTATCTGGATTACTAGTCCAGTGACATTACCACTATGCCACCATCATCAGTAATTGAGAAACTTCTTTTTAATTTTTAAGAAAAGTAATAGGCTTCAAGAGGACATGTGACAGATGAAATTTAATGCGGAGAAGTGTGTAGTGATACATTTGGATTCATGGAGAGGCAATGGTTGATGGTGGGAGGGTAGATTGAGAAAGTGATTAAAAAAGCATATTGCATCCTGAGCTTTATAACTAGAGGCATAGAGTACAAAATACTGGTTCATCCTCAACTGTGCTCAATTTTAGCACCACACTTTATGAAGGATGCTGTAAAGATTTTCGATAATGGTTCTAGGGGTGTGGGACTTCAGTTATGTGGGTAGACTGGAGAAGCCTTAGAGAACAGATGGTTGAGAGGCAATTTAATGGAGGTTTCCGACCTCATGATGGGTCTGGACAGAGTAGACAGAGAAACTGTTCCTATCGGTGGAAGGATCGAGATCCAAAGGTCACCAATTTAAGGTGAATGGCAAAAGAACGAAAGACAACATGAGGAAAAACATGTTTATGCAGCGAGTGGTTAGGATCTGGAATGCACTGTCTGGGAATGTGGTGGAGGCAGATTCAATCATGGTTTTCAGAAGGGAATTGGATAATTATCTGAAAAGGAAAACGTTTACAGGGCTATGGGGAAAGGAAGAGGGATGTGGGATGAGCTGAATTGCTCTTACAGAGAGCCAGCATGGACACAATAGGTTGAATGGCCTCCTTCTCTACTGTAACCATTCTAATGTAATGTGAGATTTAAGCACATGGATTGCACAAAGGTTAAAAAACAAGATTCCTTTATTAAACTGTACAAACTGTCATGTGAAAGCGTAACTCCAAGAAACAACTATTTACAGAGAATATTCACCGCCAGTGCTCCAAATCTCTGTCAAATCAGGGCCTCGGCTCCTCAGCACAGCACTCACCAGCCATGTTCAGGCTTGTCCAGCTGCTCAGCTCCTGGCTGCAGTCCTGTCCCCTCTCTCTCCATGTGGCTTCTCAGTCTCGGTGCTGCCAGTCAGTCTGACTCGGTCCAAATTCCCCTGTTTGGGGGAAAGTGGGATTAAAATGAGCAGTTAGTTTCTTTTTTCTCTTTTTGGCCGGCGTAGACATGATGGGCTGAATGGCCTCTTTCTGCACCGTAACTTTTCTATGGATCTTTCTGGTTGTTCAGCCACCCTCAGGGGCTTTAAGCTTCCCTAGGCTCGTGTCACCCTGCCACTCACAAGTCATGTCTGCTTTCTCCCTCGCCTCACAGCATCTGACTCTGGCCCTCAGCTTTTCAAAGACACTGCTCCCTGCAGGGAGAGGTCCACAGGGGCCAACCCATTCCCCTGCGTGGTGCTCTCCCTCACCGTAACCACCTGCTGCTGGAGGCCCTACTACACTATAAATCGTTCTATGTCCATTCAACATGTACACTGCCTTCAGTGAAACTGGTCTATCAATTGGAACCAGACTTAAATCAAAGGCAAGCTCCATGGGTCCCTCTCATTGATATTGAAGGGTGTGTCTGCTTGTAATGGGTGTCTTCTAGGCTTCAAGGAGGAGACTCTAAGTTACAATTTTCTTTAAAAATTAAGAAATCAGTTAAAAGTACTAACAGCGTAAATGAATAGGTAAGTAATTTACATCCAAGTACCCATTTTTTTAGCATCCCCTAAATCAAGAAATTCCCTTTAGAGAATATTAGTTTAATACAAAAAATTCTTTCGTTCAAAAAACTGATGCAATGTTGATATGTTTCTTGTTGACATGTGAACAGTGGAGAAGAGTCTTAACAAGTTATTCATACTCTTCTGCTTTTAGTGCTCACATTCATGTGTCTATCCACATGGGGGTTGATGGGACAATTGGTAAAGCTGGTCTGGAATGGGTGGCAGGAATGAGGACATTGACGAGCCTCGATGGTGGAATCCAGTTAAAGAAAGGGCAAGACTTGAAAATTTTCCTCAACACACCACAGGAGACTATGGAGATCATAGATATCAGGTGATAACATAAAGATGGTTTGACTCTGAAACCACTGCAAAATGTACTCAATCCATTTACTTAATATAAAGTACTCCGCTAACCATTGGCAATTTGCTTCTGTTTTAAAGTTCTTAATATAGGTGTTGGCATTGACTTCAGAACTGTCATGGTATCTGAACATCTTTGGGCAGAATTTTACATTCACTCGATTGATGGGTTTGTAGGCAGCGGGGCTGGGGGCGGGGGGGGTGGTGGGTGGGGGTGGGGGGTGGTGACTGTAAAATGCCTTGGTCGGCCTTCCCACCGGGCTGCTGTCCACCCCAATATCTCTGCAATTTTCCACTTGGACGGGTGAGGCCTATGCTGGCCCACCCACCCTTTCTTCAGTTGAAGCCCTTAAGTGGTCAATTATTGAAAACTTTCAATTTTCAGGCTGGTGGGAAGGGTTCGGCGGCTGGGGGAAGCCCAAAAATTAATGCTGTTCAGGCCTTGGGCAGGAAGGGGGTGGGGGGGGGGGGGGGGGGGGCATCTCCATTAGCATCCCCCCTCTGCCCACTTCACTAGGCCTTGCCTCCCCTCCCCGCCCTGAGACCCTCAATAATTATTTGGTCCTGGACCCCTGGGACTTAGGCTCTGGGGACTGCTTGTAGCCCCACTCCTGTTCACTGCAGGGACTAGAGAGCTGCTGGTCAATCTGATTGGCCGGCAACCCTGAGGTGGAACTTCCTCCCGAGTGATGAGGAACATCTACTTCCTTCCTTGGGCTAATTGTCACTAGCAGTGAATTACCACGCAGGCACACAGACTATACTCTGCTTGCTGTTCGGTGATCAATATCAACACTTGGGCATTTTTATTTTACTAAAAATAATCTGGCGACGCCACACAGGACGATTCAGCCACAATCACCATTCCACTTCCAGATTTTATGGCCAGGAGTTTTAGGATGGCGGGTTTCCCTTGGAAGTCCCATCTCCAGCTAATTAATGCTTGTTGGAGCATTAAATGGCTGCAGGGTGGGCAGTATCTGCAGGGATGTGTTCCCTGCCAACTCTTCGGATGGCAGGAAGGGAAACCCGCCATCCTAAAACTCCTGGCCATAAAATCTGGAAGTGGAATGGTGATTGTGGCTGAATCGTCCTGTGTGGCGTCGCCAGATTATTTTTAGTAAAATAAAAATGCCCAAGTGTTGATATTGATCACCGAACAGCAAGCAGAGTATAGTCTGTGTGCCTGCGTGGTAATTCACTGCTAGTGACAATTAGCCCAAGGAAGGAAGTAGATGTTCCTCATTTTGAAATTATACACATTATGTTCCAGGTGAAAAAGTTCCATTATCAAGAAAAATTCAGATTGGTGGTGAAGTGCCAGGAACTTGAACTCATAATCGTAATGCTGAGAAGTGAACATTCCAAAGCCCAAGTAACCTAAACATATATAAAAGCAAAAATAAAAACAAAAAACTGCGGATGCTGGAAATCCAAAACAAAAAATAAAAAATACCTGGAAAACCCCAGCAGGCCTGGCAGCATCGGCGGAGAAGAGTACAGTTGACGTTTCGAGTCCTCATGACCCTTCAACAGAACGGATCTGTTGAAGGGTCATGAGGACTCGAAACGTCAACTGTACTCTTCTCCGCCGATGCTGCCAGAACTGCTGAGTTTTTCCAGGTATTTTTTATTTTTTGTTTTTAACCTAAACATGTATATCAATAATGAAACTAATAAATTTGTATTTTCTCTCTACCCATTTTAAATGTACACGATATATCTTTAGTTCCTTTTCTAAAATTAATATATTTTTGCTTAGCATATTCCGACAAGGCTTAATATAGGTTTTTGAGCTAATTATATGCTTTGAACAGCAATACACTCTAACCTGATTTTAAATCGAGCACCAAAAGAGACCATATTTGTTTACTGACACGCTGTATGTAATATAACGTGTGAAGGTCAGTAAAAAGTTTTGACAGTGCCAAAATCTACTGCAGCTCATGTACCTATCCATTTGTTGTGGTTACAGCTCAAGACTTTACACAACAAATCCAAGTCGAAAGGAGGAAATTATTGGATCTCATGATCGAAGGGAAGCGAGAACTTGTAGTGAAGAAGAATGTAAGTTGGTCCTGTGCACACTTACGAGTAAGAGTGACTCACTGCTATTCAAAAATAGCTTGTTCTTCTAAATGGCAGATGGACTAATACTGGTGAGAGACAGAATCACAGAATCTCACAGTGCAGAAGAGGCCCTTCGGCCCATCATGTCTGCACCGACACATGAGATACACCTGACCTACCTACCTAATCCCATTTACCAGCACTTGGCCCATAGCCTTGAATGTTATGACGTGCCAAGTTCTCATCCAGGTACTTTTTAAAGGATGCGAGGCAACCCGCCTCAACCACCCTCCCAGGCAACCGACCCCCCACAAAAACATTGCAATGCTGTGAATTAGAATCCAGGTTCCCCAGTCACTGCCACCACCTTGAAGAAACGAGAAAAGAACCCATGACTCTTCAGCAACAAGTTTGCAGCTGTGTCTCTGGAAATAATAAGAACTAATCTTGATCACTGCCAACTATCATAACAGGATTCTGGCAGAGGAACAGAGTCGCTTGTCTCACTGAAGGACTTAATCGTATAGTTAACCAGAAACATGTGTCACTTTTTTCCCTGCATCACATCGTTTCTATATTGTATCATCAAATTCAATTTGTTAATGATCAGTCATTTTTTATTATATTGCGCTGATGGTGACCATCCAGTGTTTCATTGTAGAATTTGGAATTGAGAGAATTGGCTAGCATGGAGCAATTCAGGCTGCTTGAGTTTCTATTCTAGCATATCAAGTATTGGAACATGTATTCCCACAGGTGTAGTTTTATCTGCTTGTAAAAGGTGGTCTGTGGAACATGAAGAAAATGGTGATTGGGGCATAGGCACAATTGAGGGAAGATTAGAGGGAGATGTTCTCTGTGTTTCATTGTTCTGTACTATCAAACCTTGGCTTTGGCAGTGGCTGCCCAAAATCTCCCGCGACTAACAACCCAATCTTAATAAGCACTAAATTCACAAATAACCAAAGTTGAAAGAGTAAATTGAGAACATGGTGAACGGGGCTGAATTTTCTTGGAGCTTCTCCTGCTTTGCTGACATATCTTTATGGGATATTCAGTTTGCATCTGGTAATAAGATTTCTGTCACACTTCTGCTGAAGGTTTAATGAAGAGAATGTCAGACGCTTGGTAGTATGGAACTTGAATCTTGCTGAAAAGAAAGACATTGCCGAAGTTCATCCCCCTGCATTCATCAGGATAAATACAAGAATGCCATATTTCAAATGCGCTCAAAAACTTATACTACGGGGCGGGGTGGGGGGGAAAGGGTGCTGATTGGTCGGCAAGTCGACTCTGATTGGTGAAGGTGTTGCCATGGATAAATTATAGGCTCTCCAAGCTCCCGGTAATTCAAAAAAGGCTCAAAGCTTGAGCATATTCCTTTTGTTTGCAAAGAACAGGGTCCATATATAACGATCATTTGAAGTTTGGCATTCTTGCATTTACTCTGATGAGTGCAAGATGAAAAGCTTCAACAACATGTCTGTATTTTCAGAAATGTTGAAGAAACAATCTGAGCAAGTTAGGAAGCTGATACTTTTGATAGATGCAGTGATTTGCCGCATCCAAAGGGGAGGTATTCGTCTGACTTGATACCAATAGCATCCAGATAAACGGGTGCAACACAGAAGGAAAACCAGTCAGTCGTCCTTTATTTTCATTCTGCTCCTGACCGTACTGCATCCTAATCCTCCTATGTTTCTACACCTGAATAGCCTGTCTATACCTGAATAGGGGGCAGCAATGTAAACTATACCCAAATGAACCTGAGAGAGCCTGACACACATAATTTCTTCTATATCTCTAAAGATTTATACAGGTTTAACCTGACCTCTGTACTTCTAATTCCTCTAATGCTTGATTGGCTTTTTATTAAAATGGCTTTATTAACCTATGTTGCTTCTTTTAATGATTTCTGGATTTGTGCTCCCAGATCCCTTTGCTCCTCCAGCCCATATAGATTCTTCTTTTCCAAGTAATATGTGTTAATAAAATGCAAAGCCCCTCGCACTCAAACCAGCACTCTATTTCGATTCCCACTCCCATACCATCCTCCTCCACCCCTCTACCTACGGCTTAATGACACAATGCCGACTTCTAATCAGCTTCCTCTAAGGCAGACTGGTGGGACACCTGCTTGTGTTACTACCATCTCAGTTATGACACAGCAGCAGAAACTCACCTTTAGCTATCGATAATGACTACTGACAGAAAAAGTGTCTTTCGAGCATAATTAGGTTTCAAAATTGATCACTCCTGCTCAGAAGCTAAGATAAGTAAAAAGAATTCTGCCCCCATATACTATAACTTTTAAATTACGCCTGAAGCTTCCACTGTCCCTGACCCTTTAAGATTGCTGCTGCCTTAAAGGCCCAGGCTGCGCCTCTGTATTTCCTCTGCCTGTTCTGCAGCAGCTTCATGGTACTGAGCCTCGACAGGAAGATGGACACTGACAATGCCAGTATAATCAAAGGCATCTCTAATGTCCTCCACTCTAATACCTCCTCAACAGCTCAGGGGCAGGAAGAATGCCCCTCGTACGTTTAATATTTGTTTTATCAGATTTTCTGCAGTCACTTTATTTCCTGTTGACTGCCTGAAGCCAGGCTCATCCATTCTCGGTCCATGGCAAAATAAATAAAATTATTGTGAAATTCTTTTTCCTCTGACAATTGCATTTGAACGGATATTTAAAAGTAGATCCAGATGGGGCGAAGGAAAGCTGTAGCATCCTAAAGCATTCAGTAAGCGATTAGGGACTTGCAGCCCATCCCGATGTTAGAACCAGTAACTGATGACTTCAAGGGGCTGGAGCTCATCATTAACAGCTGGTGACTGTGCAGAGATGTAAATCCCCTGCAAACACAGGCAATCTTTGTCTTTTAAATCCTGCTGATTGGGCAGCTTTATCTAATTGTAAAAAAAAACCAACTTATTGTCGTTTCTTTTGTCTCAGTTTGAATTGCAAAGAGTATAGTTGACCCAAGCCTTCGCTTGGCTCTGTTTTGGCTCTTTGCTTGCCAGGCAGTTATTTGAGCTGAGGCTAGTGCAAAACAGGCTGTAAAAATAAAAGTTCACTTGAAAACTGTGGTCGGGATTTCCTGGAGTGCACTCATGCAGTATTTGCACTGATCTTGCCCAGGATCAGTGTCCAAATCTTCTGCTGAAATAGATGACGCAACCCTGCTCTGACACTAAGATAAAAGCAAAATACTGTGGATACTGGAAATCTGAAACAAAAACAAAAATAGCTGGAAAAACTCAGCAGGTCTGACAGCATCTACGGAGAGGAACACAGTTAACGTTTCGAGTCCGTATGACTTCATCAGAACCCTGCTCCGACACTAGTTTTGCTGAAGTGTTTCAGGAATTTTTGAGCCTTTAAATTGTGGATGTCAGAACCATGGCAGGGGGTGGGGTGTGTGGATTTCAAACTGGGTTTGGTTGCGGGTAGGAGGTTAAAACTGACAAAAATGTCAGCAAACAGGAAGCTGCCTCCAACCCGCTTGGCTTCCGCATTGAACTCGAGCAAACTAGTCTGGTTGTGCATAACCCCCTCGCAGTCAAATTATCTATTATCATGTGCTAAGTGCACAATTGGAGCGAGATTTCAACGCAGTTTTAAATTTAATGTCGTATCTGGGAGTTTCCTGCTCTCTGAAACTCACCATTGAAAGCAATCTGAGACCCCAAGGGCCACTGAGGGGCTGACTCAAACTCATGGAAATACTGCAGCCAATACTCAGTACTTACAGCTGCTCCCTTACCTGCTTATGGGAAAGAGGTTGTTCCAATAGGTTTTCTGGGAAGTTTTCAGAATCACATTTTGGATTTAGCAGTGATAATGACGGTAAAACTGTTAGCATTCCCCATCATTACTCCTCTGAAAGTGACGGTAACTTACGAAGCCCACACATGCACAGTTAAACCTGAAAATCAACCCAGACTGCAGTCAATTAGAAATCACTGATCTTTCAAGAACTTGCCCTTTCACATTATTAGTCACACTATAGAAATTCTTGAAGTTACACTTCGTTAGATGAGGTGTAAATTCAGAATTACTGCTCAGAAAAACTTTTCTCGCTCTGAACAACTAATTTTATGTTTGTAGAGTATCAAATTTCTCCATCTTGTTAAAAGTATTTTAAAATATTTTGAAAAGGTTTGTTTCTACATTAATATCACGTGGATGCCTCAATCATTTACTTTGCACTCTGTAAAATTTAAGTAAATGTGAAAAATATTCAGTGCATTTTATTTCTTGGTTTGCTGTCTATGAGAATACGTCAATGTGATTGGCTGCTTAGCCTGATTGGTGACATCAATGTTGCTGGATGCCTGGAGATCCCTCGACAGTGAAAAATTTGAACTAATGTTGGGAAAAATCCACATGACAGAGATCACTTGATCTTTGCTGAATGCTTTCTTCAAGGTCAGGGCGAGTGCCATCACTGCCATTGACTGCAAAATCTGAGCCAATTGGATGGGTGCTGCCTTCGCCACCTTGGACTGGACCTCAGGCAGGACCAATGTAACCAGCAGCATCAGCAGTAACAGGAGCAGCCTGCTGTTGACAGACCTGCAGCAGGCAGCAGAGGGGAGGAGCTTTCAGGAGGCATTACCCATGACACAGGGTGTACTGACAGAAGCTGAGTTTCCTTGACATGTTGGAACAGCTTCAGGAGGCTTAGGGTCTTGAGTCATGTGATGCCTGACATTTGCAGCCTCCTAGAAGAAGGCCTGCTGCGGCTGGACCTGGTTGGCTACGTGCAGCCAGTGCCTGTCAAAGTCAGCACTGCCTGAATTCTTCTAGGGCTCTGCTGGAGACTTAACCAGCACCTCCCAGTCGGTGGCCCACAATGCGTAAATCAGGTGACTGATGGGCTGGCAATGATCTTAACTTTGCCTGCGATGAAGTCGGTGAGAGTGAGCAGGTCCTCAGATGTGTGTCTCTGGCTGGCTTCCCAGAGGTGCAGGGTGTCATTGATTGCACACACATGGCTACTGGCACACCCCAGATCACCAAGGAGTGTTCATCAACTGCAAGGGCTTCCACTACATAAATGTGAAACTGGTGTGTAACCATAAAAAGATCTTTCTGCAGGACGTGCACAAGAATCCCAGGGAGCTGCTATGATGCTTTATCCTGTGGCAGTTCACACGCCCTGATCATTTGGAGCTGGATGTAGACTTAAGGGGTGGCTGCTAGGAGTCAAGAGGTGCCCCTTCAAACTTTGCTGATGACATCTGTGAGAATCCCAACCAATGAAGTTGAACAACATTGAGATAAGCATTGTATCCATCAGATATGTGATTGAACAGGCCACCAGCATGCTGAAATGTGCTTCAGATGTTTGGACAGATCATAAGACAGCCACAGCAGACAGGGACTCCAGAATGGTTGAGCTTTGTTGTGTTCTTCACAACAGTGAGGTTTGGACCTGCAGGAGGAACTAGGCGCACAGCACACATCGTCTGATTCCAAGTAGGGGGAATATGAAGAAGACAAGGCAAAAGGTGATGAGGATGTTGCAGTACCAGCCGTTCACATTGCTGCCCAGTATACCAGGGCTGCTCTTCACTTAGGTTGCACCAGTGGAATGATGTGAGGAGCATGTTCACCAGCCACTCATTGCCACTCACTCCTCTCCTCACCAATGCCACTGACACAAAGCAGCCCTCCAAACAAACAACCACCCTTTGCGTATCCACCCAATAGTCCCCACTAATTCATGCCATCTCATTCATCATCCAGCAAATTAGAAGTCTCCTTTCCACATAGCACCCAAGAATGAACAAGATGGAAAGGTATTGTAAAATACAAACATTTGTGATCCAACTAAAGAACAGAAGTTTCACAACACATTATCTCATACAACTGTGTGTATTCCCTTGTGCAACGAGAAAGAATTTCTCCCCCTTTTCCTCCCACTGCTACATGGTATAACCACGTGATTTCAGTAAAGATATCGATACAGGCTGCTCTGATGCTCTTGGCCATTGTCCTCTGGATTCTTTTCAGCCAGCGAGACTCCGCCAAAAACTGCACCACCTGTACTTGTGCAGGGGCAGACTCGACTGTCGGGAGATGAGGCAGGATGTTGGGGATCAATCGGTGAGAAGTATAAGTGCCTTTGAGTGGATTCTCCACTTCTAAATCTCCTTTCACCATCATCCCCCTCATGAGCCAGACCCCAGTTCATTGCTGAAACTGTGCTGGAAAACAATGTGGTCCTGTGGGGTTACATAGGATATAGAGGCCATACGGCCTAAGCAGTCCATGCTGGTATTTATGCTCCTCTTGAATCTTCTCTCATCTTTCCTCATCTGACCCTCTATTTCCTTCTCCCTCATATGCTTGTCTGGTTTTCCCTTAACCACATCTATATTATTCACTTCAACCACTCCCTGTGGTAGTGAGTTCCACATTCTTGCCACTCTTTGGGTAAAGAAGTTTCTTCTGAATTCCTGATTGGATTTCTTGGTTACTATTTTATATTGATGACCTCTAGCTCTGCTCTTCCCCATAAGGGGAAACATTCTCTCTGTATGCACTCTATCAAAACCTTTCAGAATTTTAAAGACCTCTTTTAGGTCACCCCTCAGCCTTCTGTTTTCAAGAGAAAAGAGACTCAGGCTGCAAATCCTTTCCTGATATGTATACCCACAGATACTTGGTAAAACTTTGTAACTCTTCCCTGCACCCTCTGCAGTGCCTCTATATCCATTTTATGAATGGCGACCAGAAATTCATGACGTACACCAAGATTTGTTACAGGTTTAGCATAACTTCCCTTCTTTTCAATCCTAGAAATTGAAATTTAGAAATAAAGTGTGGTGCTTGGTTATCTTCCTTTCTGGCCTTACTAACCTGTGGTGCAACTTTTAGTGATTGGTGCATTTGTACTCCAAGATCCCCTTGTTCCTCGATCCCGCCTAGACTTGCACCTTCTTCCTACTAAAATGTAAGTGCCCTCGACCCCACATAGACTTGGGCCTTATTCCTACTAAAATGTAAGTGTCTTTATAAACCTTTGTAATCCTTAGTTCAAGTGTCCTCCTTGGCTAGTTTCAGTGACCTGAGGGGAGCATCAGAGCAGGGATCTGAGCAACCTGTATCGATATCTTTACTGAAATCACGTGGTTACACCATGGAAGGAGAGGGAAGAGAAATTCTTTCTCATTGCACAAGGGTATACACACAGTTGTATGCGATAATGTGTTGTGAAATTTCTGTTCTTTAATTGGATCACAAATGTTTGTATTTTACAATACCTTTCCATCTCCACATTCCCTGACCTTAGTCTATCCTGGGGCACCTTATCAAAGGCCTTTTGAAAACCCAGATTAACCCAGATCTACTGCATTCCCATTGTCTACTCTCTCTCTTACCTCTTCAAAAATTCAATAAGGTTGGTCAAGCAAGATTTTTCATGTTGAAATCCATGCTGACTATTCATTATTATATTTCTCATTTCTGGGTGTTCTTCTATTCTCTTCTTTAGTAGAGATTCCATTATTTTTCCTACCACTGATGTTAAGCTGCTGGTCTATAATTCCCTGGACAAGTTCCGCCCCCCCATTTTTTAAATACGGGAGTTACATTAACTATTTGCCAGTGCTCTGGGACTACACCTTTTTCTAATTAATTATTAAATATGAGTAGGCTCAGGCCAAGGCTAAGGTATCTGTCATCTTATTTTAAGTGGCAGACAAATTGGCACCCAGAGTCAGCAATGTTGTTGTTAAGGTGATATGAACGCATTTCATTTCACAAATGATGTGTCACAAAGCTGGTCACTATTTTCATGCAAGAAGTGCCCTTCGACATCACTGTTCCTCATGCTTGAAGAATAATCCTCTGATCAGTTTGCAATTGTGGTCAGTGTGCTTGGAAGGTCTGTCGGTGCATCGTACATTCTCTGCTACTGCTCAGTGATTCTCCTCCTCATCGACGACCCCCCCCCACCCTCCCATCAACACCGGATTACAGCATCTGTGTCCAGGGGAACAGAGCTTGGAGAGGGCTGCAGCCGTCAATGTGGGCTTCCCACTACTCTCCCACCATTATCAGCTCTTGTTCACTTGTGAAGGGAGTCACCAGGTGAAAACCCAATTAATTGGCTACAAGGTCCTAGCAAAGTGCGAGTACCTGAGCTGGTGCATGGCCTGCATGAGTCCCCTAATTAGACACCCTCAGAAGGATTCATCTTCTCTTTGGAATTGTTATCTGTGAGGCATATGGATTCCTGCTGCACCCATGAAGGCTCTTTTGGAGAGAAAAGATATAACTTAGTCCTGTTGAGGTAAGTATTTTGCAGGTTATCATTATAAAGATGATCATATTCCACTAGCTGTTGAAATCAATCATGACATGTGGGCTGCTTATATTCAATTGTGTCATCAACTAACTGGGATATCCCCACCTTCCTATCTCCAAAGGCTGGGGACACCAAAATGCTACTGATCTCCAGTGTTTCCACTGCTGCAGGTGTTAGGTGGGAAATTTCTGGAGGACCGCCTCCGGTTCTCTCCCTCGTCCTTGTGTTCTGTGTTCTCATCTCCCACAACAGGGAAAGAACAGATCTATGTATGAGTATAGTGACGTGTTCATCCTGTGTATTTGGTTCTATGTATGAGTATAGTGACGTGTTCATCCTGTTCATTTGGTGAGGGTGAATATCAAGGAGGTATGTAAAGTTACACAAGGATGACGATGAATGGAGTGGTGAATGAACAGATGGGGTTGTGAAGAAGTGCATAGAAAGTAAAACATGGCTGTGCTTACAAGGTAAGTAGGTGTGGGGAGTAAGTAGACTTGAAGAGGCAGAGTGCGGGAATGAGGTGATGTGCACAGCAGCATATAAATGAATATGCAACTGTACTTGCTTTTCCTGACTTGGTTAGATCATTAAAGGACTTCATGCACTGAATCCAGGAATGTGACACAACGTTCTAACTGTTGACCACCTGGGTCACATCCAGCCACACCTTTTTTATGGCAGTAGCAGGTATCTTCCTCCCATTGCTGGGGAAGACTATCTCTCCAGCTCCTCACAACAGCAGCACATCAAAATAGATGTCATTGAAGCTGGGTGCAGCCTGTGAGCATCTGGAGTCCATTGTCACATCTCTCTTGCTCCAACTAAATTCCTTCTTAAGCTTGTCTCTTTAAATACTGCAGTTGAGATCATGACATGTGAGTGTTCATCGCTCTCATTGCCGTGCAATCAATGCCAACCTCATAAGGACAATGTTAAAGGGGTGACTGCATTGAAATGGCATTGAGACAGGTGTTGACCTCCCTGCCCAATATCGGACACCCTTGCTCTCCCAACACATCTCTGAGTAAATATCAGGACCATAATTTTGCCTGCAACAGATGAATAGATTAGAGCCTACATTGAGGCTACCAGACAAGGTATTTGTTCTGCTATTCAACAATGATGACTTGCCTTTCTGTGGCTGCCTTAATATTAACAAAATGTTGGAAGGTGCTTTATAGATGTACAGTAAAGTCCTGCTGTTCATAAGGGTTACGTTCCCGCAAAACCTCTCAAATGGCGAAATCGCGAAGGAGGAACATACTTTTCAAGGGAACTCAGTTGAATAGGTTCCAGCAATGTGAGGGCAACATTGGTTTGGGCAGTTACAGTACTCTAC
The DNA here is from genome assembly GCF_964194155.1 of Cetorhinus maximus. NCBI lineage: Eukaryota > Metazoa > Chordata > Chondrichthyes > Lamniformes > Cetorhinidae > Cetorhinus > Cetorhinus maximus. The sequence continues at coordinate 49,661,921 of NC_135893.1, forward strand.
AATAATCTGTGTTTCTCTTCACTTCACTGAAGCTGTTAGACCTGCTGTCTATATTCCATGTTTTTGGTTTTTCTTTCCCACTTCCAGCACTGGCAGTTTTATTCGGAACCCATTTAAAAATTGCAGTCACTGAAAAAGAGAGAAACCCAGGGCCGACAAGGGGTAAATATATCCTGGAAAATCCCTCTCTGATCCCCCCCGACCCCCTCAGGTCATTGAAACCAGCCAAGGAGGTCACATGAACCAAGGATTACAAAGGTTTATAAAGACACTTACATTCTGTTTAATGTGAGTTTTGTCCTTGGCAGGAACTCTTGCAGAGTCAGCACCTAACACACCAGCCTGTACTATATTCCAGAGCCTCACTACCCCCTGAGAAAAGACAAATCACCTAATACCCAGTCTATTCCTACTCTCTCATAGTAAATTAACTGAGCTCACACTCGAGCTGTGCTCAGAGGGTGTACCTGTCAGAGAATCAGTGCAGAGATTTGGACATTTCAAACGCGGCTAAGCGAACATTACTCATGTGATGGCTGATGCGGTGTACAAAGCGCGGGTAAGTGAAAACGTGAACAAGGAAGTCCTGATTATATATAATCAGAAGAAAAAAATGATGTTGCGCCAAAGAATAAGAGACTAAGAGGGATACAAGTGGGACAGTAGGCACTGAAGGTGAACACTGAAACAGGAGTGGGAGGCAGGGATGCAAAGGGTTTTAGGAAAGGTCTTCTGGATTTGTGAGTAGGGGGATTTGGGTACAGCATTTTTGGTAGGGCCCAAAAGCAATTGCAATGATATTCCCAATATAGTGTTGGAGGAAATAGTGGGCTCATTCATGTTGTAGTCCAACAAGCCAATTGGTGAAGGATAGAACTGGAGCCAATATTTACACACTTTTATAACCATTTATTTATAGAGTTACACATTACAAGTATTCATCTGCAAGCCCAACAGCCACAATTTTAGTTTGTATCTTTTTATAGGAGCACAAGTGATCCCCAGTTAATGCCCACCACCTGTATACAATTAAATATAATTAATTTACAATTAATAATTCGATATGGGATGCCCAACAATTTGATAACACAGAGATGTGGAAGGGCGGTGGAGGGGAAAAGCTTGGGCCTGAATTTTCATGGAGATGGAAGGGCTCTGCACTTCAGACAAAATGGTGTCAGAGCTCTGATTCCAGAGGTCACACCCCTGAAGCCAGCACCCACCATTTATTTTCATTTTCACAGTGGTGGGGAGGGGGGTAACAAACATGTAAAAGTGCAGCTGCCTTCAAACAGATCCAATTTTCTTTGCTGGTATTTGCAAAACATGACTTGTGGGCTTTAGACATTTGAGGAAAAGGTTTAAAGCTGCCGTAGTTATTTGGAGAGGTCAGGCACTCCTGTTGGAGAGGTCTGGTACCCCTTTTGGGATTGTTAAGAGTAGACATGAATGTGTGTAAAAAGTAGATGAGCTCTATGAACTGTCATGCTATCAAGTCATTTATTTCCCCAGGCCCTTTAAATTTTTGTAAAAAAAGAAAATCCAGCCTGTGGTTGAAAAAAAATCATTGCTTGCTATTTCACTGTGTGTTGACATAAGGATTAGTGCTGTTGACTGCTTCTACAACCTATCATCATAGTGGGGGTCCTGTAAGTTCACAGTTTGATGGACAGCTCCAAGTGGTTATAAAGGGATTAGCTATCTTTGGTGTGGGTCTCTGAATACAAATATTTGTTTTCATGAAGGTTTAAGTACTTGAAGACATTTAAATGTTATCAATGAGATTTTTTTAATATAGTGAAGTCTGCAATAGGCACTTAGAACTTTATTGTATTTCATCTCACCATGGCTCCTGAGGTCTGCCCATGGTGGATACTGGGTGAGTTGGCATAGAGGGTGTAAGGGAGGTGGGTGGGGGCCATGGATTGGTAAAAGTTTGCACTAAGTTGGCATAGGGGCTACAAAGAGCCATGGGGATGAGTGGAGTGCATGGGTTGGCATGGAGTTGGGGCATGGGAAGTTATGGGGTGGGGGGGTGAGGGGGTATGAGGGGTTAAGGCCAGAGGGCTGTTTTTTGTTTTGTTGTTTTTATTGTAACTGGGACAAAGACCCAGAGCACCAAGGCAGACCATTTAAACAGCCTGCTTGAACACCTGGCAGTCCTTGTGGCTGTCTCTGAACTCTTTCCAGGGCTGGGGGACCCAGAATGAAAATCCGAACATTTGGGCCACTTTCTCCCGAGTTGGGTTTGCGGAGTCGTGAATTTTCCTGATTCTGTGCTCCCAATTCGGGAGCGAAAATTCTGCCCTGGGTGTCAAGAGTGTCTATGTGGAAGGTGACTCCATGTCTGCAAATGGTATTGCCAAGGGGCAGCATTCAGATGAAGAAGATGAAGCCAAGGATAGATCCTTGAGGAACACTGGGGGTAATGTTCTGGCGGGCAAGAAAAGAAGCCATTATTGGGAAGCCATATCTACAATTGGATAGGTAAGGATAGAATCAAGCAAGAGTAGTTCCAATGGGTTGGGGCAGTGAATTCCATATTCATTGTTTCAATCTGCATCTATTTGGAGCTCTAGGTCTTCCAGAATCTACTCTGCTAATGTTCTGTGCACTGATGCTGCAGAGAAACAACAACACAAAGTTGCAATGGTTGGGGAAGAGCCACCAATGCAGAAACATTATTGCTTGGCAAACGGTCGGTCCAGATGCCTTCAGAAAAATGGTGTCTGGCTAGTGGTGCTTGAATTGAGCTGCCAATGCTGCCATCTCTGGAGAAGCAAGATAAATGATCTCTTTAGGTGGTTCTGGCAGTTGTAGAGACAGTAAGTCCGCTGCAAACATCGTTGCTGACATCAGAGCTGCTGTTTGCAGCACCAGTACAGTGTAATTGGGTCATTAGTGGTCTGAATTACTCGGTTTAGTTCCTCCATTTACTAATACACTACATGTGTAGCATACGTTTACTGAATCTTCACTTTATTATGTGTGATTTCACAGCTTCCACTCATGACAAAAGTACCTAAAACATTCCCTTCAATAACATTACCCTTGCTGTAGCATACATTTGGTGAGCTTTATGAAGATGATGCCCTGCTAATGATCTGTTCCCAAGTTTTATGTATTCCGCCTACACACTATTTAAAAATGACATTTTGTTTCCCTTTGCAGTCTCCAGACAAATTGGATGGCAGATTTGTTCCGAAATGTCATATCCCTTGGGAACCTCTGGTCCTGCATTTCCACTCTCGGGCCCTGCTGAAGCATCTGTTATGCTAATAAAACGCGACAAAGGACTTCAGCAATATCTGCTGGAGGCAGCATATTCCTACGTTACACAGGTATCTCTTCCTTCCTGTACGGGGCAAAAAAAGGGAATAAGTGGACCCAAGGAGCTTTAAGCCCAAAATTAGCTGTGCAGCTGCATTGAAGGTAATTACATTTAATCAATGCATGCCTCACCACGTTAGTCACTGCAGCAACTGGAGTGAAGCATTCAGCTGCTGCCTTGGCAAGTGAAACACCGCAGGTACTTCTACTAGCCTTCCCATTATTAATTCTAAAGATAGAGGTGTCCAGAGAATTTAAATGAGCTAGTTAAGCGATTTGAACCATAAATGAATTAGGAACTCAATTCTAAGAACAGCGTTTTGCTGTTAAACCAGATTGTAAATTTTAATGCAATTTGTATAAAAATATAACTTGGCAACACATACATTCTGCCCTGACATCCATTCAGATTACCAACCATGTACGTTTCCAAACCTGACAAAATGGCCCCGGTATAAGTGGGAATATGGAGAGGGTCCAGCTACTGGTCAAAAACTCAGCAAGTCCAATCACCTAGAGGCCCAAGTGACCTTAACAACAGGGCTTCATTGAAATCAAATGCTGCAGTCTCGCACCCTATGGCTGGCCATATTGACCACCTGGCCAGCGGGTGGGAGAGTAAACAAGCAGTAGGAGGTCACAGCCAGGGTCACATGGTAACAATTTCTGGCAACGAATAACAAAAAAAGGACCTTGCATTTAAATGGCACCTTTCATGACCACTGAACATCTCGAAGCACTTTACAGCCAGTGAAGTACATTCTGAGGGAGTGATGCACCTCTGTCAGTGCAGCACTCCCTCAGTGCTACGTTGGAGTGTCAGCCTTGATTTTTGTGCTCAAGTCCTGGAGCGGGTTTTGAACCCAGAACCTTGTAGCTTAGGAGTAGGAGTGCTACCAATGGAGCCACAACTGGCACTGACAATGGGGGGAAAAAAGATTGCTACCATGATTGGAACCTTAAATAAAGCAGGTCAACATAGGGACACAGCAGGATTGCACTGGAGGGGGTGCAGAGGAGATTCACCAGGATGTTGCCTGGGATGAAACATTTAAGTTATGAAGAGAGGTTGGATAGACTTGGGTTGTTTTCATTGGAGCAGAGAAGACTGAGGGGCGACCTGATCGAGGTGTACAAGATTATGAGGGGCATGGACAGGATGGATAGGGAGCAGCTGTCCTCCTTAATTGAAGGGTCAGTCACAAGGGGACATAAGTTCAAGGTGAGGGGCAGGAGGTTTAGGGGGGATGTGAGGAAAACCTTTTTTACCCAGAGGGTGGTGACGGTCTAGAATGTGCTGCTTGGGAGGGTGGTGGAGGCGGGTTGCCTCACATCCTTTTAAAAAATACCTGGATGAGCACTTGGCACGTCATAACATTGAAGGCCATGGGCCAAGTGTTGGTAAATGGGATTAGGTAAGTACGTCAGGTGTTTTTCACGTGTCGGTGTAGACTCGATGGGCCGAAGGGCCTCTTCTGCATTGTGATTCTGTGAAAGTGGAATGGGCAGGGATAACTGACACATGTTATTTTAACTGCATTTAACTGAAAGGGAGTAACTTAGAACACTTACAATCACCAGGGAAAGAGTACTGAGAAAACTATTAGAACTAAAAGCTGACAAGTCCCCATGGACCCCATTCTAGGTCTTAAAAGAAATAGTTGCTGAGATAGTTGATGCATTGGGTTTAATTTTCCAAAATTCCCTAGTTTCTGGAAAGGTCCCATCAGATTGGAAAATAATGAATGCAAATCCTCTATTGAAGATAGGAGAGTGATAGAAAGCAGGAAACTACAGGCCAGTAAGCTTAACATCTGTCATAGGGAAAATGCTGGAATCTATTTTCAAGTTATAGCAAGGCACTTAAAAAATCTCAATGCAATCAGGCAGAGTCAACATGGTTTTGTGAAAGGGAAACCATGTTTGACTAATTTATTAGAGTTATTTGAGGAAGTAACAAGCAATATGGATAAAGGGGACATGCAGATGTGGTGTACTTAGATTTCCAGAAGGCATTTGTCAAAGTACTGCATCAAAGGTTAATACATAAAATAAGAGCTTATGGTGTAGGGGGTAACCTAATAGCATGGGTAGAGGGTTAGTTCGATAACAGGAAACAGAGGAGGCATAATTGGGTCATTTTCAGGTTGGCAAGATGTAATAAGTGGAGTGCCACAGGGATCAGTGCTGGGGCCTCAACTATTTGCAATCTATATAAATGACTTGGGTGACAGGACCGAATGTATGGTTGCTAAATTTGCTGATGACACTAAGATAGGAGAGTAAGTTGTGAAGAGGACATAAGGAGTTTGCAAAGGGACATAGAAAGGTTAAGTGAGTGGGAAAAAATTGGCAGATGGAGTATAATGTGGGAAAATGTGAACTTGTCCACTTTGGCAGGAAGAATTAAAAAGCAGCATATTATTTAAATGGAGAGAGATTGCAGAACTCTGAGCTACAGAGGGATCTGGGTGTCCTGGTACAGGAATCAGGGAAAGTTAGTATGCAGGTACAGCAAGTGATTAGAAAGGCAAATGGAATGTTGTTGTTTATTGCACAGGGGAATAGAATATAAAAGTAGGGATGTTTTGCTACGGTTGTTCAGGGCATTGGTGAGACCACATCTGGAGTACTGTGTACAGTTTTGGTCTCCTTATTTAAGAAAGGATATAATTGTATTAGAAACAATTCGATGTACGTTCGCTCGACTGATTCTGGAATGAGGGGATTATGCGATGCAGAAAGATGGCACAGGTTGGGCCTGTATCCGTTTTAGTTTAGAAGAATGATAGGTGACTTTATTGAAACCTATAAGATCTGTGAGGAGACTTGACAGGGTGGATACTGAAAGGCTGTTTCCCCTTGTGGGAGAGACTAGAACTAGGGGACACTGTTTAAAAATAAAGGGCCTCCCATTTAAGATGGAGAAGAGGAGAATTATTTTCTGAGGGCCATATGTTATGTGAAGTTATATGCTTCGGTGTGAAAAACAGAAAAACAGAATGGTGATATATTGTGAAATGTGGATGTACAAAGGGATCTGGGTGTCCTTGTACACAGTCAATGAAAGTAAACAGGCAGGTGCAGCAAGCAATTAGGAAGGCAAATGGGCTTTCATTGCACGAGGATTTGAGTTCAGAAGTAGTCTGACTGCAGTTATACAGGGCCGTGGTGAGACCACACCTGGACTATTGCATGCCTAAGATAGGATATACTTGCCATAGAGGGAGTGCAGCGAAGATTCACTAAGCTGATACTGGGGATGGCAGGACTGTCGTACAAGGAGAGATTGGTTCGACTGGGCCTGTGTTGACTAGAGTTAATAAGAATGAGAGGGGATCTGATTGAAACGTATAAAATTGTAACCGGGCTAGACAGACTAGAAGCAGGGAAGATGTTTCCCCTGGCTGGGGAGTCTAGAACCAGGGGCCACAGTCTCAGGATACGGGGTAGGCCATTTAGGACTGAGAGGAGGAAATATTTCTTCACTCAGAGGGTGGTGAACCTGTGGAATTCTCTACCACAGAAGGCTGTGGAGGCCGGGTCACTGAGTATATTCAAGAAAGAAATTCTTGAACAAGAGTGACATCATAAGACAGCGCGAGAGAGCGGCAGAGAGATCAGAACCAGCGCGAATGTGGGGAAGCTTCAAAAAGTGACGTCAGCACAAAGGTCAGAGCTGATTGGTGGGTAAGTGTTTTTCTCCAGTATAAATTAGATTAAGCTAAGGAAAGGTAAGGGTTCTAGTTTTTATTTAAAGTACATAAACAATTTAACATTTTTTTACTGTATTTAACTTAAAGTAAGGGTTTGTTTTTCAACTAGAGGCATGGCAGGGCAGCTCAGTACCGTGTTATGTACCACCTGCAACATGTGGGAAGTCTTAGACGCTGCTTGCGCTCTAACTGACCACGTGTGCAGGAACTGCCACCAGCTGTAGTTACTTGAGCTCTGAGTTTCGGAGCTTGAGCAGCAGCTCTAGGCACTGAGGTGCATCCGTGAAGCTGAGAGTTTCATGGATAGCACGTTTTTAGATGTGGCCACCCCACAGCTTAAGGAAGTGCACACAGAGAGGGAATGGGTGACCATCAGTCAGAAGAAAGGCGTCAAGATACCTCCAGGGTGCATCTCGCTCGAGAACCATTTTTCTGTGTTGGAAAACGGTGAGAGTGACGCTTCCTCTGGGGAGTGCAGCTATGCTCATGGCACTGTGAGTGGCTCAACTGCACAGGGGGGGGAGGAAAAAGAGGGGAAGAGCAATAGTGGTAGGAGACTCGATGGTAAGGGGAACAGACAGGCGTTTCTGCGACCATGGACATGACTCCAGGATGGTATGTTGCATCCCTGGTGCCAGGGTCAAGGATGTCACTGAACGGCTACGGGGCATTCTAAAGGGGGAGGGCAAAACAGACAGAGATCGTGGTACATATTGGTACCAATGACATAGGTAGAAAGAGGGATGAGGTCCTGCAAGCAGAATTTAGGGAGCTAGTAAACAGATTGAAAAACAGGACCTCAAAGGTAGTAGTCTCTGGATTACTTCTGGTGCCACCTGCTAGTGAGTATAGAAATAAGAGGTTAGTCCAGATGAATGCGTAGCTGGAGAGATGGTGCAGGAGGGAGGGCTTTAGATTTCTGGGACATTGGGACCGTTTCTGGGGGCAGTGGGGCCTGTACAAGGCGGACGGGTTGCACCTGAACCGGAATGGGACCAACATCTTTGCGGGGAGGTTTGCTAGTGCTGTTGGGGAGGGCTTAAACTAACTTGGCAGGGGGTTGGGATCCTGGGAGGAGGTTCAACAGGAGGAGGTGCACAGCGAAAATTAGAAGAGAGAGCAAGTGAGTCTGGAAGGCATAGAAATTATAGGCCACAAGGGAGTTTGGCAAGGTTGGATGGTATTTATTTTAATGCAAGGAGTCTGACGAATAAGGCAGATGAGTTGAGGGCACAAATTAACACATGGAAGTATGATGTCATTGCTGTCACAGAGACATGTTTGAGAGAGGCACAGGATTGGCAGCTCAATATTCCAGGATATAGGGTCTTCAGGCGAGACAGGGAAGGAGGTCAAAGAGGAGGGGGTATCACAATATTGATCAAGGAATCAATTACAGCAGTAAGGAGGGATGATATCTTAGAAGGCTCCTCAAATGAAGCCATATGGATAGAACTGAAAAACAAAAAAGGAGCAATCACATTGCTGGGAATGTACTATAGGCCCCTAAACAGTCAGAGAGAAATAGAAGAGCAGATATGTAGGCAAATTTCAGAGAAATGTAAAAATAATAGGATAGTTATAGTGGGGGATTTCAACTTCCCCAACATTAACTGGGTTAGTGATAGTATGGTAGGCTTAGAGGGAGCAGAATTCTTAAAATGCATCCAGGAGAGCTTTTTAAGCCAGTACGTAGAAGGTCCTACAAGAGAGGGGGCAGTCCTGGACTTAATTTTAGGAAATGAAGCCAGGAAAGTGGTAGAGATATCTGTGGGGGAGCATTTTGCAGATAGCGATCAGAACTCCATTAGATTCAAGGTTGTTATGGAAAAGGACAAGGATGGGCGAGAAATCAGAGTTCTAAATTGGGGAAGGCTGATTTTAGTAAGATCAGTTATGATTTGGCCAGAGTGGACTGGGAGCAGCTACTTTTAGGTAAATCTGTGTCAGAGCAGCGGGACTCATTCAAGGAGGAAATAGGGAGATTACAGGGCCAACATATTCCAATAAAGACAAAGGGCAGGACCAACAAATCCAGGTAACCCTGGATGTCGAGGGATAAACAGGATTGGAAAAAGAGAAAAAGGGAGGCTTATGGCAGATACTGAGGGCTCAAAACAGCAGAAGCCCGAGAGGAGTATAGAATGTGTAGGGGGGGAGCTTAAAAAGGAAATTAGGAGAGCAAAAAGGGGACATGAGAAAGCATTGGCAGGTAAAGTAAAGGAAAATCCAAAGTTATTTTACAAGTACATTAAGAGTAAGAGGATAACTAGGGAAAGAGTAGGGCCCATTAAGGGCCTTAGTGGTAATTTGTGTGTGGAGTCGGAAGATGTAGGCAGGGTTCTAAATGAATACTTTGTGTCGGTGTTCACAAGTGAGAGGGACAACGTGGGTATGGAAATCAGGCAGGACTGTGATATAATTAATGAACAAAGCTGTTGCTTTTTAACTGTTTGCAGAATTGGGACAATATCTGCCTGGACACATTGATGTTTATGAAAATGTAGATTTGAGTAAACCAGTGAACAAGAAAGTGGTAAAGAAACTTTCTGCCATTTTTTACCCTAACTTTAAGCCATACTTCGATTTATTTATGAAAATTAACAAAAATAAAATGCACAGTCCATCTTGACTTTAGTGCTCACACCTGTGAATTAATTGATGAATAAAGGGCAGCATTGCTAATTCTCACTGGCAGCAGTTTTCATTTCCACAACACAGCTGCACCAGCTACTGCCTGCTATTTCACTTTGAAGGCGAGGACAGCATCGGAGTGCAGCACAGGAATTCTGCAAACAATTTGCAGAACAGTTGCTTGGTAGTACAGAATTTGAATATTGCCAAAGCTTTCAGTCTTGCATTCATCAGGACAAATGCAAGAATACCAAATTTTAAACACTCACAACAATACATACAACAAGAGAAAAGGATGCTGATTGGTTGGCAAGTCGACTCTGATTTGCTGAGGCGTTGCCAGGGAGAAAGCAATAGGGAACTACAGGCCCCTCAAGCTCCTGGGTAATTCAAAAAAGGTGCAAGGCTTGAACATATTCCTTTTGTTTGCAAAGAACGGGTCCCTGCATTTGGATGTATGTTGCTTCTAGCAAGCGTAAATGAGACTCATTATGGGCTTGACGGATTTGGTGGTTAGTTATTAGCACATTCAGGATTGTTTAAGTGCTGCCCAATCACAGAATCACACCTATCAGCGGGCATTTTGGGGTTTTGCAAGCGTTGGAAAAATTTAAGCAACATGTCCCACTTTTCAACAATAATTTGCAGAACCATCTACCTTGAAAAGCTAATTTCTCTGAATGCATACAGCTCCCTGGACCTGATAAAAGTGTGAAGGTGGAGTTTCAGGTTTAGACTCAGACCGAAATTCCCACTAAAAGTCAATGGACTTTTTGCTGGTTGACCAAATTTTCTGTCTTGCCCGTAATGGCGTGACCAGAAAATCCCGACCTCAGAGTCAGCAAAGGGGCATAGATAGATTAACATGCAAGGACAGTCAACTATCCAGATTTCATTGAGTAACATTGAAGGTCACCACCTGGATCTGTCCAGGCACACTCAGGGATATAAAGGAGCTGGTCGCTACATATTGTAGCAAGGAGGTCATTGAAACTCTGGGCTGAATTTTACCATGATATTTGAGATTTCACTGCCAGGGCCAAAAGCGGAAGACCACCCTGCTTAGCTGGGCAACAGGACCCAGAGAGACATCTTCCGGTGGTGGCCAATGAAGTGGCTGCAGCCCCTATTAAGGACAGTGGCACACCCCAAAGAGTTGCCGCCCAATAAGAGGACCAGCTGCTCAGCAGCTCAGCCACATCGATGGTGATAAGAAGAGCCTGGTGATGCTGGGGCTAGGCTGGCAGACTCCAGAGATTGATGGGAGTGCCTGTTGGACAGGTGGTGCTGTTGGTACAGGGCAGCCAGCAAGAGTGGCCCTTGCCACTGGGTACCCAAAAAGAGCCCCTCCCTGGAGCCTGCTGGAAGCTGCCACGTTTCACAGCACAGTCTCCCCTTACGACGGCGGGCATCCTCAATGTGGGAAAAATGCCTGCGGGGGCAGAAAGTGGTCCTTATTTAATTGGCTCTGTTAGGCTCCAAGCAGGTGGTTTATCTGTCAACTTTCCCACTGCTGGAAAAATGGCAGATCGGCAGGAAGTTATCGGGTACACCACCCGACTCCTTCCCACACTGTCTTGTTAGCCTTCGCACCTTCAAGCCATCCCCAAAGGCCTGGTAAAATTCCAATCTTTATTTTTGCCGTGTACCTGCCTATGTGTGCCAAAAGCACCAACAAATCTAAGACCACACGCTGCCCCTTTCATCTTTAAAGGTTCCCACTAGATTTCTTAATTTCAAATTGGCGGGCAGATCATTTTCTTTGAAAACAATAAATGGAGCCCAGCAGCATTTAAATAAATATTTGCTACAATCAAAAAGGTGCAAATCAGACACGTGTCTTAATGAATTGCAACATGTTTATATTTAAATTGAGTGGTTTGACCCCTCCCTCAGTGAAATGCTTGCCAACTGACCGACTAATCACCAAAGCTATTTGTTGAGTTTAGCTGGAATGTTATTTTTGTGAATGAGCTGCGTTGTAATCCCTTATGCAATAGGACAGCAAAAAAAGGCCAATATCAGGCTAAATAACCTTGAACTTTGCATTCACGCTTATTAAGCTATCCTCAGTGGGCTCCATAACTAGTAAATCCATTTAAAATGATTGTTGAAATGTTAGAGATGCCAAAGTTCAACTTCAGCAGGGTGTAAAAGACATGGTAGCAGGTCAGCCACTCATTAGACACCCCATCCGATCTTTCCATTGGCTACAATGGTGTTGTAGTGTAAATGGGCAGCCTTGCTGTTGCCAGAGTGCCAACAAGCACCTCGTGGTGGTTTTCTCTGACTGCATTTCATTTGTAGGCTTTTTCTCCATGATCTACATCAATAGATATTTGTATTTTTTTCAGGTGCCTAGAATTTTCACTAAGAAGATTGTGACTGAAAGTGAAACACTTTGACTAAAATTACTCAAAAATTAGAAATTAGAATCAGAAATTACTCAAAAGCACAACAAAATTGTCTTTTAAAATTAAAGCAAAGTACTGTGAATGCTGGAAATCTTGGGGGGTAAGAAACAAAAGTGCTGGGAGCACTCGGCATTTATATTAACATTTACGTTTTTTTTTAAATTCACTTACGGGATGTGGGCATTGCTGGCTAGGCCAGCGTTTTTATTTCCCATCCCTAATTACCCTTGGAAGATGGTGGTGAGCTGCCTTCTTGTACCTCTGCAGTCCATATGGTGTAGGTACGCCCATAGCGCTGTAAGGGAGGGAGTTCCAGGATTTTGACCCAGCGACAGTGAAGGAATAGTGATATATTTCCAAGTCAGGATGGTCAGGGGCTTGGAGGGGAACTTGCAGGTGGTGGTGTTCCCATGCATCTGTTGCCCTTGTCCTTCTAGGTGGCAGAGGTCGTGGACTTGTACACTTTACAGTCATTAAGCAATAAATTTAAGCTAATTTGAGGGCAGTCTACACAATCCAATGTGATGCTAATAAAAACAGAAAATGCTGGAAAAACTCAGCAGGTCTGGCAGCATCTGTGGAGAGAGAAAGAGTTAACATTTAGAATCCAATACGACTTCTTCAGAATGTTAAGCTTGTAATGCATTTTCATTCCTCCTCATTTACGGATGCATTTTATTTTCAATAAAATAGTTGTCCGTACACGTTTCACCCAGCCTCTAACAAAAGGATAAAATAAACTAGGAGATGAATTCTTGCTCTGATTGAGTAGGCTGGGAAACATTCTTACTCCTACATCCAGCTGTCAAGGTCGAAAGACCATTTTATATGCATAATCTCCGAGGAAATATTCCCAACATTAAGCAAAAGGAGCGATAGTAAAAAATGAGGATACATTTGAACTTTGTATCCCTGCTTACTAATCTATCCTCAATGAGCTCCATAACTAGTAAATTCATATAATTATAATTACTGAAGTGTTGGATTAATAATACTGGATTGGTAGTTAGTCATTGGGGGATGAAATTCATATCGGTGTTTGTTTTGGAGAGATGATTGTAGTAATCAGCTGAGGCTTTTAATTTACTGTTTTCCATAATTGTTTATGTAGCTTGAATTTGTATAAATGTAATTTTTAAAGGATTTAAAAGTAAATAAGCTGGCAAAACTTAAGCAACAATTAAAAATAATGCAATCATTTTAACATTTCTGTGAGCAATTTACTCAACAGTATTGATGCCAACTCTATTTGAACACTCTGCTAGCACTTCTGCTGGTAGGCGTTTTTCTAAATATTGCCTTAACACACAGAACAGCTCAGCTCTACACAGCAGACAACCTGACAAATGCATTTTTCTCTTTCAGAAGAACAGCTGGTTTCCCACTGAAGCTGTACTGCATTTTTTTATGGGAACCCCGCAGTCAGTTATCAACAGGGATGTAGCCATTGATTTTCAGCTGAACTACTCAAAGAGAAAACTGTCAGCGAAAATTGTTCATCCAAAGAAAGCAATAAAAATCGATGGTAAGCTGTGTTGTGTGGCTTCAAGTTTATGGAACTCTTGAAGTTTTGCATAAGCAAAATGAGTAATGACGTCTAATGGAAGCATTAATGGAAGCATGGTCCTCACCGTGATAGTGGATTGATTAAAAGGCCATATTCAAAGGGACTTCCCTGATAGCTCCCATTTTCCTAATGTTTCAGGCCAATGACCTTTCATCAGGATGCTGACGGAAGGTCACAGACCAGAAACGTTAACTCTATTTCTCTCTCCACAGATGCTGCCAGACCTTCCGAGTACTCCCAGCATTTTCTGTATTTATCTCAGATTTCCAGCCTCTGCAGTATTTTGCTTTTGTTTGGTGGGGCAATTTACTAAGGCGTTAAATAAAGGCAAGCTATTGTTGTTGAGCCAAATGTTTGTCCAGTTCCTTTTTGAAATTAATTGACATTCCCTCTAATTACTTATATTGGATGAAAGCTAGGTTATAATACTGTGCAATATCCTCACAGGAGGCCGCTATTGCTTATTGTGTGCTTCATTCTGGGCAGGTTGCCATTACTGTGGCTGAATTCCATTCCCCACCTATACAATAAAGCTTTCAATAGATCCGGGATCAGCAAAAAAGAAATTCTTGTTTTCCCATAGGCAGCATGCTCTGGAAAGTTTTACAACACAGCTGTAGTCATATTTGTACATGTGTTACATAAGCATGCGATTAATGCTCTTGATTTTGATTTTGCAGGAGAGATTAGAAAAATGAAACACTCCCGCACAGGACTGCTGGAAGTTCTCATAGATGACAAAGACTTGTATTACATTAAGGTATAATTGGCAAGTAACTCACAAGAATGTCTATCCATGTTACAATATATTTGTGGCACGCGTTCCCCTGATGTGTTAATGTGGCTAGTTATTATTGCTCCTTTCAGAGACCTAAATCTGCAACATTACAGCATTAACAATTTGTAACAGTCACTCCATACTCCAATAGTCTGTTGTTGATCGCTGCTGCAGGTTTTGTGGACATTTTGATTATGTTCTGATTTTGAGGGAGCTGCACATGTTTTCATCCCATCTTCAAAGTGGGTGCAGTACGGCAGTATGGAATTTCATGTCAACGAATATCAGAGGACTTTGCACTCAGATTTCCTCTAACAGCGCTGTGTGTTGTTCTTGAAACAAAGTGGTCCCCATAAAAAAAAGTCTGGTACCACTGTTCCCAACTGCCGTTCAGGTATGAAAGGGGTGAAAATGGTCTTGGGCAGTAGCGAAAAGCCATCATTTGCAAATTTTACACCCACAATTTTCTTTTTCCATTGGGCTTCAGATTCACTCAATCATGGGTGCTGCCCAAGATATATTTAATAGGCAACAGTCTTAAGGGACAAGCTAAAGCTTTATTTTTGTTTTTTTTTGTTATTAAAATAAAGTTTTGCTGTTTTAGAATATGTAGAATGCTGTTACTATTTTACACTTCAAATTATATATTCAAATTATTTATGCTTTGTTAGATTTTTGAGCCTCTGGATGATGTTATGACCCACTGATTGACTATGTAAAATGAGCACATAACAACCCAACAGGCAGAGTCTGCTTCAAACTTAATTCTTACATCAAGGATTGCTGGTGTTTCAGTTAGTGTTGAAATGTAGCTTTTTGGCAATGAACGGTTATAAGGCATTGAACACATTGGCTCCTTTTCTCCCAAGTATTCATAATGTTTTATTGCTTCAGCTTGCTAAGTAAAATGTTCCTGAAGTATTGACAATTGGTGACAGCATAATGTGCTGCTAACAAAATTTGGAAGATGCAAATCCCCTTGCTGCTCCCATTGTGCTGTGTGGATTGGATTAGAAGGGCTCATTTAGGAGTGGACAGAATGTTCAAGTGCCCCACAAGGTGGTATGCTCACTGATAATCAATACCCAAGCAGCCGTGTTTGCAGATGATGCCACTCCGACCTGGGTATGTCAAAGGAAACCGATCTTGGTTGCCTCAACTTCACCTGTGGAGGCAGCAATCAAGCTACGTGTAAGCTGACTTACAGACAATCACAAGGATAGGGGTGGTTTTCCTATGAAAGTCATTGTGATGGGATAGAAATCCAGATATCCAAGTTTGCCAATCGCATAAAGATAGGTGGCATTGTAACAGTGGAGATGAAAGCATAAAATTACAAAGATATTAATTGTTTAAGTGAATGAAGTCAATTTGCCACATTTCTGCACAATGTTGACAAATGTGGGGTCATCCACTTTGGGTCTAAAAGGAATAGAACAGGGTACATAATAAAAGGTGAAAAGCTAGAAAAGGTGGAGGTCCAAAATGACTTGGAGGTCCAGGCATACAGATTATTAACAAGTACAGTCAATATTAAAAAAGCTGATGGAATGCTGACCTTTATACCTTGAGGAATGGAATACAAGGGAATAGCAGTCATACTTCAAATCCCTGGTAAGACCACAGCTGGAGTACTGAGTGCAGCTCTGGGCACAACATGTTAGAAAGGATATATTGGCCTTGGAGAGAATACAGTGTAGGTTTACTAGAATGATACCTGCACTCCAAGGGTTAAATTATGAGGAAAGATCATACAAAGTAAGCCTGTTTTCCCGGGAATTTACAAGGTTAAGGAGTGATTTGGCTAAAGCTTTCAAGACATTAATGGCAACGAACCGGGTAGATAAAAACTATTTCTGCTAGTTGGCAAGTCTAGGCCAAGGGGGAATAATCTTAAAAATTAGAGCCAGACCTATAAGGAATGAAATTAGGAAATACTAGGGTAACAGTTTAAAACTCTCTTCCACAGGCAGCAGTTGATGCTATATTAATTGTAAATTTGTAAATTGATAGTCTTTTGTTATCAAAAGGTACTGGGGGATATGGGGCAATGGGATGTATATGGAGCTAGATCACAGATCCGCCATGATTTCATTGAATGGCAGAACAGGCTTGAGGAGCTGAATGGTCTACTCCTGTTTCTGTGTGGCCAACAGGTTAGATATCAGCCAAAATGCATATTTGAACGGGAAGCATATCAGTCCATCAGTGTGCAAAAGTAGGCCACAGAAGTATAATCTTGGACTTTAACACCATGGCATTCTGACAGTGGCGGAGAAGGTGGATATATGAATGTACGAATTGGGAGCAGGAGTAGGCCACTCAGTCCCTCTAGCCCACTCCACCATTCAATAAGACCATGGCTGATCTGATTGTAACCTCAACTCCACATTCCCGCCTATAATCTTTCACCCCCTTTCTTATCAAGAATATAGATATCTCTACCTTAAACATATTCAAAGGCTCTGCTTCTACCACCTTTTGAAGAAGAGAGGACAGCCATCCTGTCCAGAGGCCAATTGAGCCACTTAAGTGGTCAAGTTAAGGACTTCTTCCTGCCGCTGCTGGCATTCTACCAACAAGAGTGGGCCCTCTGCCATGTGGGGAGACTGCCTGGTAAACCCTGGCAGCTCCTTGTAGGCTTGGGGAGTGGACACCCGCCTATTCAGGCAATCTGTGGCCCATGGAGGGGGCTCCCCTGTGGCAACCCACTCAGCCCCTGCCAACCCCCCCCAACCCCCCAATCTTACTGCAGCCTGTCTGGCTTGTCCCAGTGCCCCCAGATCCCACTCACCTCGTTGCGGAAGGGCAGCCTGCTCCCGTAGCGTCCTCTGCTTCCAGATGCAGTCCCAGCAGTAGCCACTACTCCCAGTGGGGCTGCTGAGACTACTGAGCAAGCCGCCTTCCATTGGCCGGCAGCACCCGGGGGCGGGTTTCATCCTTTAAAGGGACAACAGACCTGGCGACAACTAACTAATTGTCTGACAGAGATAAAATGCAGCTGGGGATCCCACAAATGGCTGAGGTGGGATCACTCTGGCTCTCCGGCCATCACCAGGACCTGCCACCACCATGGCAAAATTCATATTTTTTACTAATTAACTTTTAGGTTTGATTTTCAACCTCTTTATCAAGCTCCTAGTCATCTTTCGTTAATTTTAAAACCCTTCCAATCCCCGGGCTTTTTAAATCTTTTTTGGCAATATTGTAAGCTTTTACAATTGAATACTATCTTTAATTTCTCCAGTTAGCCATGACCGTACCACTTTTCCAGTACAGTTTTTACTCCTCAACAGAATTAATCGAGAATGATGAATTACTTCTTTAAATGTTTGCCGTTGCTTTTCTACCTTGATGTGATTTAATCTAATTTCCCAACCTACCTTAGCCAACTCGCTCCTTATAACGTGATAGTTGACTTTGGCTGGGATTTTCCATGCCCGCTGGTGTTGTGCGTGTTCGCTGGCGCGAGCGAACGATATGGCGCAACCACTTTCACAACGGCGTGAAATCAGTTTGCGATCGTTCGCTCAGCACGCCAGTGTTGGGCTGCGTTTCCCGCCATCGGACGTCGGGAACCTCGCTGTAATACATCTACACATCATTAGCCCACCAGAATCGTCTCTCCCTGCTGGATTGTCCGCCCTTGTCGGCAGGAGAGCATGCTGACTTGTTTCGCAACAGCATATATAAAATGCGTGCACTTGGCGGGGCTGCACTTTGAGAGGAACTCTGAGGTGAGTAGACAGCAATGATTTTCAGCGCTCGCCAGGATCACCCGTTGGGCTTGAGGTGCATTGGTGGGGGGGAGGGGGAGGGGGGAGGTGTTGTGCAAGGACAGCCCTGCAGTTGAATGTAGAGCACAAGCATTTGGGTTGGGGGGATGGGTGGGCAAGAGAAGCGGCCACGCATTAGGAACACCTTATATAAAGTGACCATTCCTTTGCAACTGAGACAGTTCAGGCACAGCCACATTGATATGACTGGAGTCAGGCTTTCAGCTTATCTGCCCACTCAAGCGCACTGAAAGTGCCACCAAATGCTCCAGAGCTTTTCACCCCTCGTACACAGACTGTAAATTAATGAGCATTTCAGTGAAGTGCAGAACAATTGGACAACTGCAGACATTGCAAATCTCCTTGCTAATGCTGGCCATGGAGCGCTCACAGCCTCTTGCAATGTCATCATCCCGGTTTGGACCAGTCTCCCCCATGGTTCAAGCTAACAGTGCAGCCTTGCAGCGTGGGTTAGGAGAATGCCTGTGCCTGAGCTGAGAGCACAGCATGCAGTCCAGTGGGCAAAGCTGCCGCCAATCAGTCAGGTGGAGTGGGGCAGAGGTGGGTGGGGTTTCGGGCAGCCATGCAGCACATTAATCTCTGGCCACCCAAGAGGTGTCCAGCACTCAGCCTTGAATGCATTAGGGGGCCTTCACACTTAACCAGGGCAGGTTCTTAGTACACCCATGCTAACCCATGTGTCTCTCTCTTTCTTTCATCCTGCAGGAGGAGTACATCATGATCATGGAGCCTGGTGAACTAGCTGTATGCCTGATGGCCTACAGAGCATGAAGATGACGGAGGACAGAGCGACTGAGGCTCCTGGCTGCGCAGAGGCAGGGGCAGCACCCTCAGGAAGAAGGGGCGGCTGGGGTTCCCGCACACGCTGCTGAAGAGCCACAGTGAGCCATCGCTGGTGGGCGCCTAGCGACACCCAGGGTGTATAGATGCCGCCTTTCATTCCTGCAGATGACCGAGAATCAGTGTCGCCAAAGACTGTGCATCTCTAGGGGAACTGATCGGTCACAACTGCCACGTGCTGCAGGACATGGAGGGCATCCACTGCCAGTGGCTGTGAAAGTGACAGCAGCGCTCAATTTCTATGCCAGGGCTCCTTTCAGGGCTTCACAGGTGACCTCTGTGGGATATCACAAGCCTCCACCCACAAATATATCCATGAGGTCACGGATGCCATCTTCGCGAGGGCACACAACTTTGTGCATTTCACCCGGGACCAGGACTGCCAGGGTACAAGAACGATTGTATTCGCCCAAATCTCAGGTTTCTCACAGGTACAGGGTGCGATGATTGACTGCACTCTTGTGGCGCTCAGATGTCCGTCACAACACATGGTGGACTACATCAACCGCTGAATGTACAGCTGGTGTGCAACCACCAGAAACGCATCTTGCAGTTATGTGCACAATTTCCAGGGAGTGCGCACAATGCCTACATCACCAGTCAGTCACAGAACCCTGGAATCTTCCAGGGTCCACAGAGGCTGCAGGGATGGCTCCTCGGGGACAAGGGCTACCTGCAGAGCTGTGGCTGATGACACCCGTGCAGCAGCCTCAGACTGCAGCAGAGCGACTGTATAATGAGGCTCATGTTGCAACTCACAACTTGGTGGAGCAAACCATTGGGATGTTGAAAATGAGGTTCCGGTGCCTGGACTGGTCTGGTGGAGCCCTGCAATACAGTCCACGAAGGGTGGCAGGCATCGTCATCGTCTGCTGAGCCCTTTACAACCTGGCACTGCAACGGGGAGGCAAGCTGGCTGCGGAGGAGATGGAGGAGCTGCACGTCTCCTCCAATGAGGAGGACAGAGGTGAAGGTGAGGAGGTCCTCAGAGACAATGATGATGGGGATGAGGACCTCGCACTGGCTAGATGAGCGGGCGTGCTCGAGAGGCCCTCATAGCTGCTAGATTTGTGGAGGATGATGACGACACACAGTGAGGAGACACCATAGATCCTCTCGTCGCAGTTGTAAACATTTGACTCCAGTCTGGCTTACGACAGCACGCATATCCTCTGAGAACGCTCCTGTTATGGAGACGGAATGGAGGCCCTAATAGTCACTCGATTGCAGGAGGATGATGACGACATGCAGTGAGGGCACTCCATAGATCTTCACATAGTCTCTGTGAATGTCTGACTCCTGTTTGGCCGAAGGCAGATTGCTTGCGCTCTGTGATCAGGGTCATATCATAGAGACGCAGCCATGAAACTTTAAAAGCATCTGATCCTTTGACCGCCTTCAGCACCTGAGCCCTTCAGGAGCACAGCATCACTGGTCACAGATGCTGAAGAGATGGGGGCCAGCCCCACCTTAAAGGTGCTGAGAGCACACAGAGAGAATGACGGAACTCTGTGATGCCTGCCCACTACACTCTGGCAGCAATGACCAGCACCATCGAGGTGCAGGCATCAGTCGTGTTTCCAGGGAGTGTGAGGCTGGACCATCACTGTGGTCTGAAGGCTGCACAAAGCCCAGGGAAGAGACCCTGGACTCAGACACCTGCCTTTATCTTGTGCAGAAAGGTTTCACATCTGAGTGACACAAACACTGCTCATCAGAACAAGGAGCCATAGGCAGGGAGACATTCTTGGGAGTTTATTGACAATAGTGAACAGTATGTACAAGTGATTAACACCTGTGCCCAGGCTGTGCAATTTGAAACTTGCTCATTTAGTCAGAAAAGAAATGTGGTGTTCCTGTTGCGGTAGTTTCGGTCTCCACGGTGAGGATCGCGGGAGGTGGGGGCGGGAAGGGAAGGCGATGAAGGCACCGCCTCCCCCCCACACCCTGCAGGAGTCATCGAGATGGCTTCAGGCGATCTGCTCGAAGGCCCCTCCTGAGGCAGGAAGGTGAGAAGGTGGCGGAGCCCGCCCAAGGTGTGGCAGGGGGCAGGAGCACCCACTGTAGCCGGTCACACCCTGGGGGCGGTGGCGCCTTCCTGGGAGCACTGCAGCCTCTGGCAGGCCGGTGTCAAGAAGGTGCTGTCGGCCGCCGACTACAATATGCCACGGGTGAACCAGGCGGTCCGGAGCCTGGTCACTGAGGGCTCGCTGCCTCAGATGGCGGGCACCGGGGCCTCAGGCTCCTTCAGGATCAACTGGCAGCACCTGGAGGACCAGAGCCACCTGGCCGTCGCCCCGACCCCCAAAGCCCGGAGCCAGCAGCAGAGAGCGGCCGCCGGCCACAAGGGGAAGATGAAGGTGGTCCGGCCCATGTGAAGAAGAAGCAGCCGGGCAGCCGGAGGAAGGGCGGTGCCAGCCGGAGGAAAGCCGCCAAGGGAAGTGGCGTCCGGAGGCTGGGCGGGCAGCCCCGGAAAGCAACCAAGGAGCCAGCGCCAGGCACTGATCTGGCCGCCGGGAATGAAGGTGAACATGAGGCGGGAGCTGAGAGCATCCCCAAGGGAACCAGGCAAGGAGCAGAACAGTGAAGGAGGAAAAAGAAATGCATTTTCCTGATTGGGCTCCGGCGCATATCGTTGTAGCCTGAGTGGGAGCTGTTGCTGTGGTCCTGGCTGTGGCTGTCCCTGCTGATCTAGCTGCTGATTTTCCTGTGTTGCTGCTGTCACTACTTTGGAGTTTTTTGCTGACCTTCACCTGGAAGAAGTGGACTACTGCTCATACGGAGTAGAAAAGGAGTTCGGGGAGTTGGACTTTTTCTTTCTGGGGACCCCTACAACCTCCTGCTGCTGCTGCAGGCCGGGGCCTTGCAAGGCCTGATGAGCCTGGGAGTGGGAGTTTGGAGAGAGCCGGAGGGGAGAGGAGACGACACCAGCCGGAGGGGGAGGACTTTTGCTGTGCCAGAGGTGGGTGCCTGGGGGAGAAAAGAGCTGTTGTGGGGAACAGTTCAGGAACAGGTGGTGTTGTCCTTGGAGGCAGCTGGATCTGGGCAGCTCTAGCTCACCCAGGCAAGGCAAAGGAGGGCAGGGCAGGGGGCAGGTTTTCTTTTCCCCTTTGAAAGCTCAGTCAGTCACTGCCCTCCCTTTTGAAGAAAGCAGGTCTCCCTTCCCTCCCCTTGCAGGAAATCAACCAGCTGCAGCTCTTTTCTCCCCCAGGCACGCCATCCACCAACCAAAAAATGCGGTAGGCAGCCCCCCTCGATCAGGGGCTGAGTTGACGGGACATTTCTGGCAGTGGACCCTCTGGAGGCCACCGCCAAGAGGCTGGTTCTGTCGAGCATCCTTTGTCTCTGATGGGCTCCGTCTCCCCCCACCTTTGTCACCTGGGGGAGGTCAGAGGTCAGGGGTGGCGCCGATCCTGCCCTGCCTGAAAGAGACCAGCCTCTGTCACGTGTACTCCTTCCGGCATCTGGCCTGGGAGTAGTGCACTGAGGGGGGGTTTCGATGTTATCTTCAAGGAGGCTGCCTACCGAATTTTTTGGTCAGTGGATGGCGTGCCTGCAAGGGGATGGGGCAAGTGAGAAAGAACTGGCCCGCCTCCAAGGCGGTCAG
Organism: Cetorhinus maximus; assembly: GCF_964194155.1. Classification (NCBI taxonomy): domain Eukaryota; kingdom Metazoa; phylum Chordata; class Chondrichthyes; order Lamniformes; family Cetorhinidae; genus Cetorhinus; species Cetorhinus maximus. The sequence continues at coordinate 49,684,604 of NC_135893.1, forward strand.
TGTCATTCCAGGCGGCCACGGCTGGTACCGCTGCCCCTCCCCCCACCACCACTCCATCTTCCTCCCCGCAAAGGGAGGAGCCGCCGGCAGCCACTGTCACCTCGGCTGCCAGCAAGGTGGGGGGGAGAGACCCCACGGCGGAAGAAGACGCAGAGCAAGAGTCGGCATTTGGAGGCGGCCCCCAAAACTCCCCAAACCAACCCTGATTCCCCCCCCCTCGCCCCACACCAGGGAAACTGGATCAGGGAGAAAACATCATCCGGTCCAGTGTCATGTCCGCACGTGCTCCCGGGTCCAGCAGTGATGGGCCACGCAACCCCGAGCCGGTGGCTGTCCTTAAAAGGATAGAGCAGAGGGCAGAGCGTCCAGAGGGGCTGGACGAGGCAGCACGAGCTTCACAAATGGAGGTCTCCCCTGCCCCCAGCCTACCCCAGAGGGGGAGGATCCCATGATTCATGAGGTTGGATGTGTCCCCTCCCCCAATGAAAAGGTGGTGGCGTCCCCACCTCCACCCCCCAACCCCCACTCCAAGTCCTCGCTCTTCCCTCTGGGTGAGCCCCAAAATACTGTGCCCTTGCTGCAGTCCCCTCAGCGGGGCCCCTCGGGGGGGTCAGTGAGGGTGTCGCCCTTATGTTGGTGCCCCACCCAGACCCACCTTGTACCCCTGAGACACCATCTGACCTGTCAGGGGGACTGCGGCAGTCCCTTGATGGCCCCCAACGCTGGGCCATCGGGCAGCAGTGGTGACGAAGGCCTCCCAGCTCCCTCCTATTGCACTGGGCGCCTCCACCCTAGGTCCAGAGCTTTTACCGGACTTAGCGGGCGACCCGGTGCCTGGGGGGAGTGGGTCTCTGAGCTGCTGCCGCCCTTTGGCCCATATCCCCAAGAGGAGACCAGAGAGGACCCCTCTGTCTTTGATCCTTGGTGTTGGATCGAGATGGAGCTAACTGGCAGCTCCAAACTCGCCCCTGTACTCAACATGGTGGAGGGGTTGGAAGCTGGAGACAACGAACTGGAGGAGGACAGAGTTTCGGTGGTGAGCACTGGACAACTTGGAGTCATTGTCGGGTGAGGTGGTGGATCCCCTGGCGCTTCCCACCTACTCTCCCCTCATCCCTTTACGGGGGCTCCAGGATTGTTCAGCAAGTAATCGCAGTCACCGAGACAGGGTCCAGCCGGCCCTGGACCGGTGGCTTTCTTTCCCCCTTGTGTTCTGCTCCTCAAGGCTCCTGGGCTGGACTGGAACACCAAGCAGAGAGTCCATACGTTTCTCCCTGGGCTACTGAAGGAGATGAAACCTTAGAATAGCCCTCTCCTTCTTGCATTAGGTGACGGTAGCACATTCTCCTGACAATGAAGACTACCATAGCCAGCCTCAACACCCACAGCAGCAGGGACGCACAGCGCAGGTTCCAGAACTTCTCGGTTCTCCGGGACGGGAAGTATGCGGTGTGCTTCCTGCAGGAAACCCAGACCGTTCCGGGAGACAAAGCTACGTGGCTCATGGAGTGGCGAGGGGGGGTCTACATGGGTCCCCCAGCCTCCAATTCAGGCGGGGTGGCTATCTTGTTGGCCCCGCATTTTCAGCCGGAGATCTTGGGGGTCAAGGAGCCGGTGCCAGGCTGGTTGCTGCACCTTACTGTGCGCCTGGGGGGTGCGGGGATCACTTTGTGAATGTGTACGCTCCCCTGGGCGCACAGCAGCAAGCGAGACTCTTTCAGGAAGTGTCCACTCATCTCGGCTCCATCGACGCGGGTGAGTGCATCGTCCTCGGGGGGGATTTAAACTGTACCCTCGAGGCCCAGGACCGTCACGGTGCCCAGCACCGCTCGCTCGGTGTGAGTAAGTTCCGGGACCTGGTCGGGTCCTTTGACTTAGTGGACGTCCGACGACATCTCCATCCTGATTCCAGCGTTTTCACTTTCGTGTCACATGGAGTCCAGACTCGAATGCATTTACATTTCCAAGGCATTCATGTCCTCTGTTCTGTTGGCTCCTGTGTGGCAGGTGCTATGCTCGGTCCACCATCTGATGTGGGTTGTTCCATTCTGCGCTCGGACAGGGTCCGCGTACTGGCCCTTTAACAAGCTTCTGCTGGAGGACAAACGGTTCCTGGACTCGTTCCATCGTTTCTGGGCCGGCTGGAGAAGGAAGTGGGGAGGCAGCAGCTCCTTACGCTGCTGGCCGACGACGGATCCCTTGTCTCGGATCCGGAGGGCATCAGGGCCATTTCCCGAGACTATTACACTGCCCTGTTCTCTCCGGATCTGTCCAGCGAGGATGCTCGCAGAGTTTTGTGGGAGGTCCTGCCGCAGGTCGGCCCGGAGGGCGCCGGAAAGCTTGACTCCCCGATAAATCTGGGGGAGCTGACCGCTCCCCTCGACAGCCTCTCCAGGGGCAAATCCCCGGGGCTGGACAGGCTGACCATGGAGTTCTTCAGGGCATTCTGGGACGTCCTGGGGAGCGACTACGCGGGGGTCCTGGGGGAAGAGTATCCTGACGGGTGAGATGCCCCTTTCGTGGCGCAGGGTGGGCAATGCCCTGCTGCCTAAGAAGGGGAATCTCCACCTTAAAAACTGGCGCCCGGTCTCCCTCCTCAGCACGGATTACACGACCTTTGCCAGGGCCATGTCTTCTCGCCTTGGCACCGCGCTGGACCACATGATCCATCCTGACCAGTCCTACACCGTCCTGGGCCAGACCATATTTGATAACATTCATCTGGTCCGGGACATTATCCACTTTTCCCAGAGGACTGGTCTGTCGAGCGACTTCCTGTCTCTTGACCAGGAGGAGTTTGACAGGGTGGATCACGAATATTTATTTGGGACTCTGCGAGCATTCGGGTTCAGGGCACATTTTGTCGCCCGGATCCGACTTCTATATGCTGCCGTGGAGTGTCTAGTGAAGGTTAACGGGTCCCTGACGGCGCCCCTTCGCTTTGGGAGAGGGGTACGTCAGGGCTGCCCCCTGTCTGGCCAGTTGTATTCTATCTACGTGGATCCTTTCCTGCGCCTCTTGCAGAGGAGGTTGTCGGGATTGGTTCTGTGTGGGCCGGGCATCGGGGTGGTCCTTTCGGCTTACGCCCATGACGTGCTCCTCATGTTCACCGACCCGGCTGACCTGCGGAGGAATCACGAGTGCTAGGAGGTCTACTCTGCCGCGTCCTCTGCCAGGATCAACTGGGGCAAATGTTCTGGACTCCTGGTCGGCCCGTGGCAGATGGATCCCCTACCCGAGGAGCTCAGGCCTTTCACCTGGAGCAGGACCAGCCTCTTCCACCTGGGGGTCCATCTCTGCCCTGCCGAGGAATCCTGGCCGGCAAACTGGAGACGAAAGTCACCGCTCGCCTGTGGCGCTGGACAGGACTGCTCCGAGTGCTGTCTTACCGGAGTCGAGTTCCGGTCATAAACCAGCTGATCGCCGCCACGTTGTGGTATCGGTTGGTCACTTTGACCCCTCCCCCGGACTTTGTCACGAAAATCCATGAATGTTCATCGACTTCTCCTGGGACAAAAGGCTGCACTGGGTCGCTGCTGAGGTTCTGAGTCTCCCGCTTAGGGAGGGCGGTCAGGTGCTGCTGTGCCTTTGCACCCAGGTGCTGACTTTCTGCCTTCAGGCCCTGCAGCGCTACCTTTACGTTGAGCCTCCTCCGAGATGGTGTGCCCTGGCGACATATTTCTTCCACCAGGTGCACGGCTTGAATTATGACGTGCAGCTCCTGTTTATAGAGCTGAGGAGCCTTCGTGGCTGCTTGCAGGCGTTGCCCGTCTTTTCCCAGGACCTGATTAAAGGAGGAGGGCTGTGGCTGCCGGGGTGACCAGGATCGGGGACGTGCTGGGTGACGGAGGAGTGGGCTGGATGATTCCCCAGGAGTTGGTACATCGTGCACTGGTGGACGTCTGGCTCACAGCCAATGCCATTCAAGACCTTAGGACGATCATGCTCGGCCCCGACGTCATACTGGGCCTCGAGGTGGCCCAGGTGCGCGGTGGTCCGAGTGTATCCCTGTTCGGACGGATTTCCACATTAACCCCCGAGCCCTGAAGCCTCCCTGGGGAGCCGGTGCCCCACAACCTGAGTCGACTCGCGGAAATGCCCTCTGTGGCCTTTAGCACGGTGTGGAGGGGTTTCCTGTACGGGCTGCTGCACGTCCTTCGCTTTCTTGCCCTCACCCGCCGTCCGGACACGCCCTGGCGTGCCTTGTTGCCCTCCAGTGGCAGAGGTCCCCAGTGGGGGGCCCCTCTACAGGGGGTGTTCCCCCTTTTCCATCAGGCACCTGGGGTGGAGAGTGTTGCGCGCAGCAGCCCCATACACGGATCCCAAGATACTTGTGTCTTTTGCAGCCTTGTGGAGTCCGTGGACCAGGCTTAAGTGAGTTGTTGTAGGCTGCACCGCCTATTTTATTTCTTGAAAATCACTTTGCTTTTCTTTTGTTTGCACTTCAGTCCTGATCTATGGGCTGGTGTTGAGGGGGGGCCGGGAGGGAGGAGGACCTCCTCGTGAACCTGCTCCTGGGCCTGGCCAAGTTGGCCATCAACAGGTCCAGGCAGCGGGCGATCGAGGGTGTTGTCCAGCCCGACTGTCTGCCCCTCTTCCACGGCTATGTTCATGGTTGGGAGTCCCCAGAGAAGGAGCATGCGGTGTCCGCTGGCACCGTCAAGGCCTCCTGTGCCCGGTGGGCACCGCGGGGACTGGGGTGCTTTCTCGACCATCTGAATCACATTTTCATTTGATGTTGGTAAGTTCCCGTTAAATTTTGTCTTTTGTTTTTGCAGTTTCCCTTTAAGGGGCTGCCACTTAATTTGTCCTCTAATTTGTTAATTTAGTTTATTTGGTTTGTATTCAAAAGGGTTAACTTTACTAATCCTACTACTATGTCTTGGTGTTCCCTGGACATCCACAGCGGAGGTGGAGGCAGCCTGTTGACTGCTATGCCCTGTTTGTGATGACCTTGGCGGATATTCTCTGGAGGGCCGAGACCTGGAGGGCTCTGGCCTGCTTTCGGGGTTCTGCTCTGTGGCAGTGGCACCCTCCTTGGTGGAGCTGGAGCTACTAGGGTTACAGGAAGAGGGAATTCGGATGGGCCAAACATTCCCGGAGTCACCTGGAAGGATGGCAATAGGGGAGATACCTCCTGATCCTTGTCCTTATGGGTGCCCGGGGACCCCAGGCTGACTTCTTGACGAGATGGGGTGGCTGGAGTGAGATCGAACTGCCCCGCACCCCTCTCATGTAAACACTGTTGGGGACCAACTATGGCATCAGCAATGGAGTTGAGCCCACGCAGCAGTGCAGGAGCGACGTCCTCGAGTTAGGTCTCCATGCAGCCGCCGTCCGACCAGTGTTGGCCTCAGTGCATTGCAATGCTGGCGCTATCACCTCAGCCTGAAGGTGGATGGACTCCTCCATCGTGTCTTGCAATCTGAGGAGTACAGCGGACATCCCTTCCTGATGTTCCCGAGCTTGCCTTTGCAGCTCCAGCAACTGTGAAATGACTGAGTCCAGAGGCTCGTCATCCGACTCGGACTCAGCAAATTTCTGACCTCCAGCAGTCCTCTGAATGCCGGACACCTGGGAAGTCCCTGTTGCCGCCTGCTGTGGATCAGTCAGTACAATGTGCTCACCAGATTTTGATCCCGAGGCTACTCTAAAGCTAGGTCCCACCGAGGTGTGTGTCTCTGCACTGGTGGAGGGTGTGGGTGAGCCCTGTGATGGGACTTAAAGGAGGGTGCCTCCAGATTCCTCTTCAGAGGTTTCTTTGGGGCTTGATTGGAGGCCCTGGGTCATGGACTCCGTAGGCTGTTTCCCAGATGTGCCTGCAAAAGCAAGGAGAGATAATTAGTGCATGGCAGTGGCCTGTGAAAGAGAACACATCACTCACGGATATCTGATGGATGTTGCACTGCTGGATCCTCACTTGGTAGAGCACCACCGACCTCACCGTCAGCACAGGACCGGTCCAGATCCTCCCCAGCCAGCTGGATGACTCTTTTCAAAGTACATGAGGACCTTGATTTCAGGTATTCCTCCACCAGTCTGCAACCTCTCCCTGTTGTTGTGTGCCAGCTTGTTCTACATAAATAGAGATGGAGAGAGTGTAAGGATGCCTGCCAGGCCAGATGATAAGTAGGCCTGGCCTGTGTGGGTGGTGAATGGTTCCATGGATGGGATGATGACAAAGACGGTGTGTGTGAGTGAGTGAATGGTGATGTCCCTTGAACTGGCAGTGAGTGAGGGCCCTGTGGATGTGTGATGGGTTTGTGAGTGTGCGAGTTGAGAGTGATAAAAAGAGTGACTTACCCTGACGGAATGGAGATCATTCATCCCCTTGCGGCACTGGCTGGCTGTCCTCTTTTGCAGGGCATTGACGCTGACCACCTCTGCCACCGCCTCCCAGGCCTGGTTGGTTCACACCGCTGCCCATCCTGCGGCCAGAATGGGGATAGAGGACATCCTGGTGGGCCTCCAGGAAAGGCATTCCAGTGACGCGTCGCTAAACCTGGGGGCTGCAGTCTTTTTGTCTTTCGTGGACATCTTCCCTGCAGCAGTTGTGGGCTGGAAGCACTGAGATGTGTGCATGAGGCTAGACTTTAAATATGGCACCCGGCATGATGAAGCGGCGAGGTGATGGTGTGGAGGGTGAATGAGAGCCCACCCGCCATGGAAACGGCGTGTTTCCTGGGAATGCATAAATAATGTGGCGGGATTGGTACGATACAGTGTGAGAACCCGCCATCGCGGCCGGTGGGTAAAATGTCGTTTTACCCACCCGCTACCGTTTTAGTGCGAATCTGGGACGATTCTGTTCTTTGTTTAAGCTTAAGACCTTGACTTTGGACTTATCACATCACTCTCACACCTTCAATGAAATTCCTTCACATTATAATCATTCTTTCCCAGAGAATCCTTTATGTTTATTAATTAATCCAGCCTCGCAACACAATGCCAGTTCTGAAATGGCCTGTCCTTTATTTGGTTCCTTAACATATTGTCCTTGAATGCATTCCTCTAAGCGACTTTTGCCAATATGCCTAAAAATTGAAGTCCACAAATATTATTGTATTACCCTCATTCTCCTCTAATTCCCTGATTTTATACTTTGTCCAATATTATGATTATTGCTAGGGAGTCTGTAAACTATTCCCGCCAGTATTTTCTGCCCACTGTTTTTCCTTCACTCATTCTGAATCGTCATCCTGGTTGTCTGGGCTAAGATATTTTCTCTTTAGTGTCTTTATCTCAGACTCTATTATCAGGGCTACCACACAACCACGTCCCCTTCCTCTGCCTCTGCTCCTTTTCCATTTTGACTATCTTTTCTCGAAGTCAAGTACCCTGAAGTATTTAGTTCTCAACCTTGGTCATCCTAGAACCACAGCTTAGCAATGGCAATTTATGTCATTAACTGACCTCGTTTGTTACAAAGGATTTATGCATTCAGATGCAGCACCTTTCATTTTAACTTTTTACCTTTTTTCCCTGATGTTGCCTTAGTCACTAATGCCCTATTACCTTTAATAAACTCTGTCTTTTCTGACACAATGACCTGGATTTTTGCTCTCGAGACGTATGTGCAGAGTCAGGAAATTGCCCGGTTTGCTGTACCTGCCTCGGTGGTGGTGGTGGTGGCGGGGACGGGGGGGTGGAGTGGAGAAAGTGTCTCGAATGGAAGGAACTTTGTTCTGGCTGCAGTGTGGCAGTTGCATGCTGGAGTTGGGCCTGTCATCCCCAGAAATAGTGCAGAGACAATCACTGGGACAGCCGAGTGCTGAGACAGGCTGGTTAAAGGGCCTGCCTCAGTTCTCTCGGACCTCCCACTTGTGTTGTTAAATATTAGGCCCTCTAGCCCTCACCCCTCACATCCCTCACCACCCACCCCCCGCCTCACTCCCCATACGCCATCCATGCCAACTCCTGCCAACCCATGTTCCCACCCACCCCTAAATTACCCCTCATCCTCCAAGCCAACACATGACCCCCCCACCCTCCCCCCCCCCCCCACACTCAACCGCATGGCCTCTTAAAGCCCCTATGCCAACTTAGTGTCAATTCATGTCAACTCATGATTCTCCACATCCCCATGACTGTCCCAAGCATCCCCATGGATCTTTATAGTCTCTATGCTAATTAGTGCCAATTCATACCAACCCATGCCTCCCACCCACCGCTCTTTGCCCTTGTATCCTCCATGCCAATTCACCAAGTATCCACCATGGGCAGACCTCAGGAGCCATGCTGAGATGAAATAAAATAAAGTTCTAAGTATTTATTACAGACTCCACTGGATTAAAAAAAAACTCTTTCATGAAAGCCCATTCAGATTTAAATCCCCTCACCTACTTAATCCCTTATAAAAACAAACATTTGTATTCATAACCTCACATCAGAGACAGCTAATCCTTTAGTAACCTCTTGGAACTGTCAATGAAGCTGTGAACGTACAACCTCGCCCCCCCCCCCCCTTAACACTGATTGGTTGTGGAAGCAGTCAAGTAGTAATGATGTTATAATGAAAGCACTTAGGGTTATGTCAACAAACATATATTGAAACTGCAAGTATGGATTTGTTTCAACTCATAGACACAGGCAGGCTGGGTTTTTAATTTCAAAATTTAAAGGGCAGGAGTTTTAAATAGCTTGACAGTTCCACAAATATTATCTGCTCTTTACGAGCATTTACATCTACTCTAAAACAATTGTAAGTCACTCTGCCAGATAAGGCCCTTGCTCCAGCAAAATTGGGGTCTGTTTGATCTCAGCACTGAGTTCAAGTGGCCCTGCTGAGTTCCGGTTTGCCCTTTGTGTGAGTCATGTCCTGCTCCATTCCCTTACTGATAAAAATTAGGTATGTCAGAAATGGAAGTGGGATTTCTGGATCCGGGTTCCCAGCGCCATTTTGAATAAGTTGTGAAGTCTCCATGACTCTGAAAATCTATGCCAATTTTGCTTGACTTTATTCAAATCACTACTCTGCTCTACAGCCTTGATGTTTTATTTCAGCCTCATAAATTTACTCTTACTTGAAACCTCCCTCCCTCTGATTAGTTTAACCACCATCCCAGTGATTCAATTTGCCAGGAGTCCCAACCTGCTTTAAGTGGTGTCTTAATGCAACAGCATTCTCTTTCACCAGTGCTGGTGCCAGTGCCGGATTAATTGAAACCCTTGTCTCCCACATCGCTCTTTCAGCCATGCATTTAAACCTGTTATCTCTGTGTCCTTTTGTGTTTCATTTTGGGGTGGATGATTTCTGACCTGGGGGTCATTGGCCTTTATTCTTGGCGCCTGGAATGAGAAGAGTTCCATTCATGAAACTTGTGCAAATGGATGCACAAGGTAGTAGTGGCACTAGTCACATGGGCATCTGTTCTATTTCTCCACACACACACCCCCACCCGCCCACCCACCTGACTGTCCTTTGGGCTTCTAGCAAATGCAACAAAGCTGCCCCTTTCTCTAAGATTATTGAAACTCTTTGAGTGTGACTGCAGTGATTTCTGTGATGTACTGCTGCACATGCTTCACCAGCTGCTTCAGGCTGAAAGAACTTAGGAAAGGCCTGCTGCTTCTGTAGTAACTCTGGTCTAGCAATAACCTGGCAGAGCGGAGTGCCAGCCTCTTACAAAGGGACAGGAGTAGAGTTCAGGCGAACACGTTTTAGAACGAACGATTTGTTCCACCAAATTGAAGATAAAAATTACTCCCTAGCTATCAATTGTGAAGATGCATCCAAAAACAATGGACTAACTGCCGATGGTGCACACTGTACTGCAACACGTTATCAAATGTCTAATCATTTAACAGGGTAGAAAATGTGCTCTTATCATGCTTTAACCCCTGTCCAAAAGATTCAGAGATTTGGATGTGCCTGCATAATTGTAAAATGTGACTTAATTTGCTTCCACAATGTAATCGTCCAGTTGTAGTCATTGCAAGTTATTTGGCAAGACACTGTTTCAGTATCGTAGGTTTTTTATGTCTGGTAATTTTTTCTAGGGATGGACAAGCTTGCAAAGCCTTGATGGGGAGCAGATGTTTTTCTCCAAGCTGGAAGCCAAATTCACAAAGCATGGGAGTCCCATAATACTATCTGGCAATGTGACCAGAGTCCCTGGACAGAAAATTGCATTTTTTGTATCACTCAGCAATGTAATGCAAGAAACAGCTACTGTGTCAGGTTAGTACAATCTGAAAAATCTAGCGCATACTTAATAGAACAAGCTCGGGCCTAGAGATTTTGAAATATAGTTTCTAGATATGATCATTGAAGTTTTCTGCATTGATTTTTCAGCTTTTATGAATGCCACAAACAGTACATTTTTATATAAAAGCAAAATACTGCGGATGCTGGAAATCTAGAACAAAAACAAAAATACCTGGAAAAACTCAGCAGGTCTGACAGCATCTGCGGAGAGGGATACAGTTGACGTTTCGAATCCGTATGACCCTTCATCAGAACTAAGAAATATAGAAATGAGATGAAATATAAGCTGGTAGAGGGAGGTGAGACAGGTAGGGCTCGATAGGGGGCCAGTGATAGGTGGAGGCCAAGAAGACATTTTTTAACCATTTTTAAGGGGGCCTTTTGATAGTCTCATCACTACTGATCAGCAAATAAAGCAGCAAATTGTGATGGTATGTGGATGTATTATGCCTGATAAGTGGTTTCATAAACATGGAAATGTGAATTAGATTTTCAAACACATGAGGTCATCTTTATTTAGCTGCAGGAGTAAGGCGAAGTTTCTGCTCAGCCCACTTCCAGTCTCCAGGGAGCTGGAACAGATGCGTCATATCAGTCTAAAACACAACTCAGTCATCCAGGGAACAGTCATGAGAACAACACTCCTAATTATACCTTGCCTTTCACATCAAAACCTGTCAAAGTTTTTCACATAATCAACGACGGTTTGAAGTGCAATTACTGTTGTTCTGTGTATTATGTGGTACATTTGAACATCTCACAGATTGGAACACTTAATGGCATCTATATTTTACGGGGGCGTGGCAGGGTTGGGAGGGGGCATGCAGGCCTGGCAGTCGACGATGAGCATGGTGAGGTTGGGGATGTTGCATAAATATTTTCAGAGTCTTCACCTTCCCCCGGCCAGATTGAGCCCCTGGCTGGTGAGTGGGAGTGGGGATTCTGGTGACAGGAAGATGCAGCTGAGGACCTGGGCGAGCGGTCCATAGCAGTAAGTGGGAGGAGGAAATCCCTTGAGGTCGGAGCAGCAGGTCAGGGTCTACCCTTACAGAGCGATCATGGGAATGTCGGGCTGGGATTCCCCAAAGATCGGAGGGCATACCAGGGCTGGGGAGGCCCACAGATTAGTGGATGTATAGGTCTTAGGGAAGCCTTCCTGTTCCTCTTATCCACAAGGAGTTCAAAGACAAGCACGGTTTTAAAACATATGTGGACCTCTTCCGGCAAGGCAGCCTATCCCACCAATTTGCTACTGTCGGGCATGTCACTATGATGGGTTCATTCCAAAACGTTAACCTGTTTAACATGCATTTCCAGTGTTTCCCATTTTTATTCCAAATTTAGAGGTTTACTTTGTTTCCTTTGCTATCAGTTTTAGTCTGGTTGACTGGAGAGCGACTGGGTCTGTAAATTTAATACAATACTACTCCACACAAGACACTGAAGAGTATTGAAGTGTATTTTGTGTTCATAACTGTCTCATTAAAAAGAACTACAAGCATGCGATATGAATAGAGTGATGAATAATTGGCTATTTTTCCTCATCCTCTACTTATTTCTGACTTTTATCGCCAGACTGGAAGCATTTATTAGGTCCTTGTGCTGACTCTGGGGTTTCCACTGCAACCCCTGACTGTCTGGTCTCTCCGTCAGTGCCTTGTCATTTTTATATCTGACATGGAGCAGGCCAAAGGAGAATAACATATTTCTGCAAAACCCGAACCACAGAGCTGTATAAACTTCAACCAGATTAACTATGTCTGGCCAGTCATCAGTTTATGTCAGATCACGCCAGCAGAGCATACAAGTTTATGATCATGAAGAGATTGAATTACAACATGGAAACAGCAGGCCCTTCAGTCCACTCAGTGCACGCTGGTATTCATCCTCCACGTGAGCAGTAGCTATGATTCCATGTGCTATCTAGTCTATAATAAAAGCAAAATACTGCGGATGCTGGAAACCTGAAATAAAAACAGGAATCTGTTCGAAATCTATCCCATGCAGCATGGTGGTAGTGCCCACACAACATGATGGAGCATATCCTCAATGTGAAGACTGTACTTCATCTCCACAAAGGTTGTGCACTCCTACCAATACTGTCATGGGCAAATGCATCTGTGACAGGTAGATTGGTGCAGATGAGGTCAAGTAGGTTTTCACTCTTTTTAATACTGCAGTAGTAGCGTGCTGGACTTGGGAGGGGTGGGGGACCGATTGGGTAGGGGGATGGGGATCGATGCCAGATAGGATGGTGGTGGGGTCAAACTCGACAGTTTCAACAAAAAAAAGGTCTGCCCCATTTCCTGTAGAGATCCAGCCTGAACACATGGTGACCATTGTTTCACAAGATGTCCCGCTGCTGTTTCTGCACCAGATCTCTCTCAGGGCAGCAGTGTCTTATATGTGGCGGATGTTGGACCTGGCCCCCCACCCCGACAGCCCCAGTAAGAGCAGTGAGAATTTCAATATTAGGCTGGGAACCAGCATATCACAGCCCCAGTCCTTCTGACTTGTCTCCCATTCATGGGAAAGGCAGTAACATTTTACCTGTCCTTGTTTTTCTCTTTCTGCAGTCCATTTGGAGCATAAGGTTGATGAGAAACAAAAGCAATACACGATAGAGGCAGACACCTATCTTCCGCGCATCCTGGGATGCCAGATAATTGGCTTTTTGCAGCAAAGAGGAACTAGTTGGTCCTCCACACTACGGGGAAAATATGGGCTTTTTGGTAAGATGACAGCTGCAAATGATGGTGTATGGCAAGTCAAATGGCAGGTATTGAACAGCAGGTACACATGGTAATATATTGTTTATAAGGGAATACAAGCAATGAACACCTTGATCTGCTCCACATTCGCTACTGGTTTTTGAAAAACCCAGTTCTGAAACCCTCATTACCCAAAATGAGTAGGTCTAAGCTGCTATAAACCTCAGTATATTGTCGAATAATTTGAATTCCCAGAGACCGATCATTATTGCTGCCTTTATATTTCGGACACTTCCTTGGCATCTGTAAGTGGTGTGTGTGAGCAGCACCTTATTCTATTCGCTCTGCTAACAAATCTGCAAAGGCCGGTGACGTTTTATTGCACTATTCAAGAATGAATCGATGGTCCTTTGCTAACATCGTTTTTGTTAAGGATGGGAAATTTTGAAACTTTGACATTTGAAACAGAGTCACAGTTGAACTAGCATTATAGAATCATAGCATGATACAGCACAAAAGGAGGCAATTCAGCCCATCAAGCCTGCACCATCTCTTTGAAAGAGCATTAAATTAGTCCCACTCCCCCCACTCTTTCCCTATAACCCTGCCAATTTGTCCCCCAGGGGTATTTCTCCAATTCACTTTTGAAACTCTCTTGCAGGCAGTGTACTCCAGATCATTATTACAACTTGCTGCAGACGTTTTTTTTTTATCCTTCCTGTCACCTCTGGTTCTTTTGCCAATTACTTTGAATCTGTCGTCCCTTCTGCCACTGGAAACAGTTTCTCCTTATTTATTCTATGAAAACCTTTCATGATTTTGATCACCTGTATCAAAGCTTCTCTGCTCCAAGGAGAACAACCCCGGTTTCTTCAACCTTTCCATATAATTGAAGTGTTTCTCATCCCCAGTACCATTATAGTAAATCTCCTCTGCCCCCTCTTCAAGGCCGCCCTTCCCAAAGTGTGGTGTCCAGAATTGGACACAGTAATCCAGCTGGGGCCTAACCAGTACTTTATAAAGGTTTAGCATAATCTCTTTGCTTTTGTACTTTATGCCTTTATTTATAAAATGAATACCTCTTTAACAGCCTTCTCATCTTGTTCTGCCACCTTCAAAGACTTGTGGACATATACCCCTGGACTGCCTGCTTCTGCACCCCCTTTAAAATTGCCACATTTTTGTTTATATTGCTTCTCATTCCTGCTATCAGAATCAATCACTTCACACTTCTCTCCATTAAATTTCATCTGCCATGCGTTTGCCCATTTGCCAGCCTATGTCCTCCTGTTACTATCCTCCTTATTGTTTACTACATTTCCGAATTTTAAGCCATCTGCAAACTTTGAAATCATGCCCTCTATATCCAATTCCAGGCCATTTACAGAGTTCAAAAAGAGCAGTGGCGCCAACACCAGCCCCTGGAGCTCACCACTATGCAGTTTTCTCAAGCCTGACAAACAACTGTTAACCACTGCTTCCTGTCTGTCCCTCAGCCAATTTTGTGCCCACGCAGCCACTGTCTCATGCTTCAGTCTTGCTGACAAGTCTACTGTGTGATACTTTCTCAAAAGGCTTTTGAAAGTCCATGTTCACATCAGCTACACTACCCTCATCAAGCCTCTCTGTTACTTCCTCAAAAAGTCCAATCAGGTTAGTTGAAACCAATTTGCCTTTATCAAATCCCTGCCAGCTTTTATTTATTAACTGACACTTTGTCCAAGTGATAATTAATTTTGTCCCGGATTATTGTCTCCAAAAGATGTCCCACCACCACCCTTGGGCTGATTGGGCTATAGTTAGTGTGTTTATCTCTCTCTCCTTTTCTAAACACTGGGAAATTTTGCATTCCTCCAATCCTCAAGCACCACTTCAAGACGGATGGGAAGACTGTGCATAGAGCCTTTTCACATATTCATCCTTACTTCCTTCAGCAACCTAGGATGTATCCAATCCAGACCACACAATTTTTTTTTTTAACCTTGAGAACTGCCAACTTTTAAGTATCTCCTCTTTATCTATCTGTCTGTATCTTATCCAATTTGTCCACTGCCACTACCAACGTGAAACCCAAATGATGCAAGCTACACCAGGACAGCTTTTATGTTTCAACATTAATGACTAGAAATTTCTCACTCATTAACATTGACGGTGCCTGTCATAGGGTGGATTGCTAACGTCATGTTCATATTATGATTTTTGCAAGCTAATCTACCACGGGGTGACGGAGATATAACAACAGGTTCTGATTTTTGTGATAGAAAGGACATCATTGGATTAGGTCTATGAATTCCAGTTGAGAATAAAACTAACATGCCCATGCTCCTGCTGATGTTAGTTTATTTTCTCTTGAACACACACTCCAATTTAAAGCAGATGTTTTATCAAAAATCACAGCTGTTTTTGGCTGCATTAACATCTTCCTCCTCCACCATCTGTTGTTTGCATACCCCCTGCTTGCCTCTCCTGAAAGCTGAGTCATGGCAGGGAATATTTCCACATGCTCTGGCTGCTAGTGAGTGCTGGTCAATGGACTGATTTTGTGGCGAGGTGGGGTAGGCATTGCAACTAATCCTGAATTATGGGGCAGAGTCTTCTGCCTGTTGGGTGGGCCAGTCGGGAGCGGGTGCGGGTGGGCGCGGAGCCGATCGCTGCCCGCGATCAGCTCCACGCCGCCGTTTTGCGTGGGTGGGCCAATTAAGGCCTGCCCACCATGACGCGCGCCCAGAAGTGCTCAGCGCTACCTGTGCGGGCGGGGGGAGGAGGGAGAGTCGGGGTCAGTGCTCTTTCATGTACGTGCGCACGAAAGAGCGCAGCAATCTCCCTGAGGCACGGAGCTGCCTCAGGGAGATTAAGTTCAGATTGAAAGTTTGAAAAAAAGAAAGATTAAAATTATTCAGACATGTCCCCTCATGTGACAGTGTCACATGAGCTAGGACTTTTTTATGAATTGAGCAAAATTTATTTATTAATTTAATAAAACCTTCAAGAAACCTCATCCCGCCCATGGATGAAGTTTCATGAAAAATGTGAAGGCCACTTGGGCTCTTCGCCTGCCCGCCAACCTTAACATTGGATGGGCAGCATTGATAATGATAATCAGTTTTTAAATGGCCTTAACAGGTCTTTGACAGTTCAGCAGACACACACCCGATGTCACCCTGCGTCATTTTACGCATTGGTGTGCAGGGCCTGCCCCCGCACGCCGACGTGAAAATTCTCCCCATTTTCACCTAACATTCTTTCTAACAAAGATGAGTGAGCTTCATCCCCGGCTAACTTTTCCCTACTGGCCTGGCTAAGGGAAGGTATCCATTAGGGTTCTATACCTGTATGGTAAGAAACACTGTTGCCAATGCATCTATTAACTAAACCAAGGGGCCATTTGCCTTTAGTGTTCATTGTAAAACCTTATGAAACACTCCTTTAAACCAAAGCGTCTATAGTGTCATTACAACACAGAAGGAGGCCATTTGGCCCATCAAATATATGCTGGCTCTCTGGAAAGCAATCCAGTCAGTCCCATTCCTCACTCTATTCCTGTAGCCCTGCAATTTTATTTTCCTCAAGTGCCCATCCAGTTTTCTTTCAGAATCAGGAGCAGGAGTAGGCCATTCAGCCCCTCGCGCCTGCTCCACCATTCAATAAGATCATGGCTGAACTGATTGTGGTCTCAACTTCACTTTTCTGTCTGTCCCCCATAACCCGTGACTCATCAGACCAAAACTCTGTCTAACACAGTCTTGAATATATTCAATGACCCAGCTTCCATTCTCTATCAAAGAGAATTCCACAGACTAACAACCCTCTAAGAGCAAAAAATTCTCCTCATCTCCACCTTAAATGGGAGACTCCTAGGGCGAGATGGTCTGGTCCTGTTGGCGGCGGGCATAATGGCAGGTGTAGGGGGGAGAATTCGGTGTGAGGGGCAGAAATCAGTTTCCTGCTGGCGTGAAATCCCAGCGGGATGGGATCATCTGACGGTGTCCACCATGGTGGACTGTGAATCCCACTGGAGGCTGGCGTGAACACCGTTTGAATCCTACGAATGGAATGCAAAGTAAGGCCCAACCGGAATCATTCCCCACCATGCCAGATTTACTATTACGTTAGCGGGAAAACACACCGGCCCAGAACACATCTGGACAAGTGTGACTTACCGTCGGGCCTTGCTCTGACCACGGACATCTGAGGTGAAGATGATGCTGGAGCCCTACAGGTACTGGACCCTGGAGGGATACGTGCATTGCATGCTGGGTAGATTCTCATGGACATGGCAGCTCACGGAAGGTTGGAGATCTCCATTGATGTCTCAGGCCTCCTTCAGAACATCACGGTCTTGGCCATGGGCTGCTACAGATGATCGGTAAGATGTGGGAGAGGGATGGGGGGAAGAGAAAGGTCTATGTGTGAGTGGGAGAGGAAGTTGTCCTGGGAAGGGTGAGGTTGTGGGGCGGATGCTAAGGTATTGGGGGGTGAGTGAGGTTGGGAGGGGGAAGGAGGGTGTCAGGGGGTGGAGGAAGTACAAGGGGAGGAGTGACTACCAGGGGAGGAGGGTGTAATGGTGGAGAATGCTGCAAGTAGGGAGGTGGGTGTAAGGGCGGGAGGAAGGCGTAAGGAAGGGAGTTCGGAAGGGGTAAGGTGTCCGGCGGGAGGAGGGCGTAAGGGTCGAGGGGGGGATGTCCAGGTGAACGTGCAAGGCAGGGGTCTGTGGAGTCAATGGCTGCCTCCTGGGGAATGAGCTGAGGGTGCGTATGTTAGGAGGGAATGGTGAGTATGAGAGGAAGCAGGTAGGGTGGGAGAGCGAGGGTGTGTCAGTAACAGCAGAAAGGACGCAGAGGCAGACACAGTCCCTGGGAGTGGGAAGGAGGAGGTCAGGGAGGTCAGTGTGGACGGGGGTGGGATTCTCCAGGAGGTAGGGAATGTGCACGTTCACCTGGACATCCTGGAAAAACAACGTTTCTGGTTGGTGGGTGACGGTGGGGAGGTGGAAGGTAATGCCGGGGGGTTTACAGTGGTGGGGGAAAGGACGTGGGTGACTGCGGGAGGGGAAAGGACTGGGGAGCTGATTAAAAACTTGATACAAACATGGTTTTTAAATCGAAAGTGAGAGGAGCCTCATCTTGGACGGGCACAGATGCTGCATGGGAGTGTGATCAGTGGGTGGGCGGAGATGCAGGTCAGCTCAGATGGACAATTAAAGAGAGCCCCAGCAGGCAGCATTGAAAATGCTCGGGACATTGAGATGACTGTGACAGATAAAGGCTCTGCGTCTCTGCGAGAGTACTTGCATGAGGCTTGGAAAGGCCCTGCCACACGCACACTTCTCCCTCCAGAATCACTCGTCGTCCAGCTGAACTGCTTGTGGTGGGGGGCGAAAGAGGAGGAATGCACGGGGAGGCCTAGCGAAGCCTGTCAATGAAGCTGCAAGGCAACTTTACACATTATTCAGTGAAAATGAATATATTTTCAGGTCATATAAAGTGACAAGGCCTGTTCACCCATGCAACCATTTGTGATCAGAACTTCTTAATTTTTCTAGGCCTACAACTTCTTCTAGGTGCTGCCCTGACATCCGCAGCAGGGGTGGAGACAGCCTGTGCAATGGTTGGCGCTGTTGCCTCTCGTGACTTTGGCGTGGGTCTTCTGGAGAGCCGAGGCCTTGAGGGCCCTGGCTTGCTTTGGCTGTCCTCCTGTGGGCCAACTGCTCCCTCTGCAGTGACAGAGGACGAGGTTGAGGGGGTCACAGGCAAAGGGGACTCGGAGGGAGAGGGCAGCGTCTGAGATTCCTGAGTGGATGACCCAGGGGTGACCAGCTGCTGCGCCTCCTCCCTTTGGGTGCCCAGGGGCCCAGCCTGACTCCTTGAGAAGAAGGAGCAGCTGGAGAGGCGTCGAGGTGCCGCTTCCCCCTTGCATTGACTCTACAGGAACTCACCCATGGCTCCCACGATGGAGTACAGGTCTGTGCACATCTCCACGTTCAGCTGGACTAGGATCTCCATGGTGTCCGCCATCCTTCCCATACACGCACATGTGGGCACCACTTCATCAGAGAGCAGGCGGGCACACTCCTCCAACTCACGTGCCACTCTGTTGAGGGCTTCCAACAGCTCTGCGTGATGTCCTCCCACCTTCTACTGACTCTCCACGATGAGTTGGAAGGCCAAATCCAGAGGCTCGTCATCTGATCCGGACCCCACAGATGCCTCTTCCCCAGCAGTCCTCCGAGTGCCGGGGAGCTTGTCTGAACCTGCCTCCTCCTGCTGCGGACACATGTCCGTGCAGTGACCATCAGATTGTGAACCCGAGCCTGCTCTAGATCTAGGTGCCACCGAGGTGTCTGTCTCCGTGCTGGTGGAGGGTGTGGGTAAGCGCTGTAACGGGTCTTCCTGGCTGCTTATTTCCAGCTCTTCAATGGAGGGGGCGTCTTCTTAGCTGGAGGTGAGGACCTGGATGGAGTTGAGGGACTGGCTGGCTGAGGGTGTCGGTCACTTGGCAGAGCTCCCTGTGACCCAAAGTGGTGATAATTAGTGCATGGCAGAAGAGTCAAAAACACGAGAGAGAGCACTTGGTTGGGTTGAGAGAGGGATGATGTGGTGCAGGATCCTGTCATGGATGTTCGCCGCCGACCTCACCATCACCGCAGGCAGGGTCCACGTCCTCACCAGTCAGCACGATGGCACACTCCTCAAAGTGAGTGAGGGGCCTAATGTGGACCACTCCACCCCTGGTCCTGCAGTCGTGAGCCAGTTTCTCCAGCATGACAACAGATGGAGAGAGTGTGAGCAGGATGCATGGGACTGTGTGGAATGTTTGTGTGGTGAGTGGAGCCATGGACGGGATGAGGATGTGAGCTCCAGAGAATATGAGCCTGATGGAGATGTGAGGGTGTGTGTGAGAGTTAGTGGTGTTGTCTCTTGAGCTGTGAGATCCCTGTGGATGTCTAATGGGTTTTTGAGTGTGAGAGTTGAGAGTGATGAGGCGGTTGACTTACCCTGGCAGAATGGATGATATCGTTCATCCTCTTCCTGCACTGGATGGCTGACCTCCTCTGTGCTCCAGTGGTGCTGACCGCCTCTCAGGCAGGATTGGTGACCCTGGTTGACCTCCTGCAGCCAGAGCCGGAGTAGAGGACATTGCGGTGGCCTTGCATTGTGTCCAGCAGGTGCCCCAGATGCATCACTAAATCTGGGGGCTGCTGCCTGGCTTTCGGGGCCATCTGTCGCCTGGAGCAGTCCTAGTCTGTAGACATGAGGTAGGCTGTGCTCTGGCGCGCTTTAAATATGGCGCCTGGAACGAGGAAGCGGAGAGGTCACTGTGTGGTGGGCAAATCTGAGCCTGCCTGCCAGCGATTCGGCGTGATTCCCGTGATGCATTATTAATGAGGTGGTACACACTGGAAAGGGAACGATACGGCACAAAAACCCGCAAAACGTCTTTTTTCACACCGCTACCACACAGTGCAAATCTGGGATGATTCCACCCCTAATTTTTAAACTGTCCCCTCATTCTCTACTCCCTCACAAGGGGAAATACCCTTTCAGCATTCACCCTGTCAAGTCCCCTCAGGATCCTGCATGTTTCAATCAGATCACCTCTCATTCTTCTAAATTGTAATAGATATAGGCAGAACTTGCTCAACCTTTCCTCATAAGACAATACCCTATCCCAGGAATCAATTGAGTGAACCTTCTCTCAACTGCTTCCAATTCCGTTATATCTTTTCTTAAGTAAGGAGACTAAAACTGTACACAGTACTCCAGATGTGGTCTCACCAATGACTTGTAATAACTGTAGCAAAACATCCCTACTTTTATATTCTATTCACTTTGCAATTAATGACAACATTCCATTTGCCTTCCTCATCACCTGCTTGTACCTTGTTGTGATTCACATATCAGGACACCCAGTTCCCTCTGTACCGCAGCATTCTGTACTCTCTCTCCATTTAAATAATATACTGCTATTCTAGTCTTCCTGCCAAAGTGGACAAGTTCATATTTTCCCACATTATACTCCATCTGCCAAATTTTTGCCCACTCACTTAACCAATCTAAATCCTTTTGTACACTCTTTATGTCCTCTTGACAATTTACTTTCCTACCTAGTTTTATGTCATCAGCAAACTTAGTTACCATACATTTGGTATCTTCTTGCAAGTCATTAAAATGGATCATAAATAGTTGAGAACCCAGCACTGATCCCTGTGGCACTCCACTGGTTACAGTTTTCCAACCTGAATACGATCCATCATTTATCCCTATTCTCTGTTTCCTGTCAATCCTCTGAACGTGCTACTGCATACACCATGAACTCTTATTTTGTGAAGTAACCTTTGATGTAGCACCTCACTAAATGCCTTTTGGAAATCCAAATACACCACATCTACAGGTTCCCCTTTATCCTCCACCTTGCTTGTTTCTTTAATAAATTAGTCAAACGTGATTTCCCTTTCACAAATCCATGTTGACTCTGCCTGATTGATATTATGATTTTCTAAATGTTTTCTAAATTTTCTATTACCTCCTTAACAATAGATCCTAGCATTCGCCCTATGGCAAGATTTAATCTAACTTGCCTTAAGGTTCCTGCTTTCTGTCCCCTTCCTTTCTTGAATAGAAGTGTCACATTTGCGATTTTCCAATCCACTGGGCCCTTTCCAGAATCTAGGGAATTTTGGACGATCGCAACCAATGCATCTACTATCTCTGCAGCCCCTTCTATTAAGATCCTAGGATGCAGGCCATCAGGTCCATGGGACTTGTCAGCCTTTAGCTCTAGTTTTACTGGTACCTTTTCCCCAGTGATTGTTTTAAGTTCCCTCTGATTGAAATCCAAAACTCCTTTAAATCCAGAATTCTACCTTAAGGGATAAAATGTTGGTGCAAAATAATTGATATTCATAGAAAAAGAACACAGTCAGATTTTTGTCAGGCATTGATCCAGTATTCTTTTAAGCTTCACCTTGACCAATATAGGCCTATATAGGCTGAACCATTCCCCCCTTCAGATAATGGGGAAGAGTCACTTTCAGTTGGAATTTTAAAAGTATTGAAATGTAAATTATTCCTCCGATTTCATTCGGGGATCACAACACAAGATTTTTGGGGCCTGCTTGTAGATGTTATCAATGTACAGCCTCCCAACAGAAAGTTGATCATGCCCATGTCAGTGAAACATAGGTGTGTTTTCAAATGAAACTCAACCAATCTGGGCAATCAGGAAGACTAGTTTTAACATTTTTACTAACATATATGTATTTATTTCTCTTCCATTTTAACAAGGTGATGCTCTGAATCTTCGGCATGAGTGCAACATGGCTCAGAAAATTAAGAGGGAGACAAGCCCTACAGAAACATATAAACTCCAAGTGCAACATGAATTTCACTGCACTCAGATTACAACCTATAATCATAAGGTATCCTACTCGGTCTGGTCTGAAAGTTGTACTGTTGCGGTGTTAAATAGTAGGACCACTCCATTCATAGAAGTACCGAGGTAAGTCTTCATCTTCATCACATGGCTGACCATCCAGGAAAGCTGATCGCCCACCTGTGTTTGAAGCAGTTTGATTTTCATTCCATGATTTTCACAGGGTAGGCAGTCTGTGCTGTCAGACATGTCGTGAAGATAGAAGCTTGGCTTGTTCTCAACAAGCAGAGCAAACAATCAGTGGGGGTAGGAGACTTAATGAATTCAAAAACCAACTGGGTCCTTTATTCTACACTTTGAGGTCAGGTCAGGTTTTTATTATTGGGTTGGGCTAGAATTTTCTAAAAGCATAATGGGCGTGTGAACAACGTACGCCAATATAAAAGGTGTCCCATGAATTGTGATTCGCCACAGTTAGCTGGCCGATTTGCATTGCTCTGCCGTTAGCTTCATGAAAATAGCACCTCACCCTTAATCTCCCTGTGGTTTCCATAAAGTTGCTGCATTTGCGCATTAATCACACATTAAACTTACCACGGAAAGTTAATTCTAGTAATTAATAGTGTAAGTTCTCTTTTAACAATGTGGTAATTGTAAATAAAAGCAAAAAACTGCGGATGCTGGAAATCCAAAACAAAAATAAAAATACCTGGAAAAACTCAGCAGATTTGGCAGCATCTGCGGAGAGGAACACAGTTAACGTTTCGAGTCCGTATGATGTGTTCCTCTCTAAAAAGGTATTTTTATTTTTGTTTTGGTAATTGTAAATGACTGGCAATCATCCTCTGTGACCCACAAAGTGAATAAGCATAAGTGTCAGATTTCATTTCTTCAGTTAATGAATTGGTGGAGATTTTAAGAATGGCAAGTTTTAAGTTATAATTTTTTTCTTACTTTTTTGTGTCTCTCTCTTAATCTCGTCTTTCTTTCCTTCTCTTTTTCCTTTCTTACCTGATTTGACAATGAATTCACCCGCTCTATTTGACCCTCCTTCTCAGTCCTTCCTCTGTTTAAAATTCTTAAATCTCACTGGTTAAGGAGATAATCTGTTGATCCCATTGTTTACCATGTCCTAGATGCCCTGTTTCCCTTGAAATGCTATTAGCAGCTTATTTTTTGAGCAATTTAGAGCGCAAAGAAATTTGGGCTGTCGGGCACAGGAAAATTTCTAACTAACTGGGCATGCCATGAGCGGCAACACTTCAGTAAATTCAAGGCCATTGAATCTCCTTGGGGCTCAGTCACATTTTGGGTTTTTCTCACTGGAGAATTCCTTGGTTACAGCATTACCAGCTGCTCCTGTAAACAGACTTTGCCTTTCATATGACCAAGAATCAATGTAAGACCCAGGAAACATATTGTGAATACTTGAGTAACGGTCAATCTTGTGTATTAGTCGACCCTAACTTTTAGCCAACAAACTCAAACTCTTTGTACTTTCTCTTAAAACTGGTTTTCTGATTTTCTGCATTTTGCCGACAGATCTGGTGTGGCTGAGTCTGCTGTATGCCTCTAATCAGAGTAAAAAGCCTGCATATTTATGGAGTGAAATGAAAAACGTTGTGTGACATGAACAGGAGGGATTTTATGTTCCTGATGGTAGTAACCTGATAGGGAGAGACAGGCTACAAGCGGTTAAAACTGTATCACTGTGGCACAGGTTAGATACAAACTTCAAGCTGTTAATAAAACAGGAAATTATTCTGCTGTCTAATATCAGTGAATGCAATCCTAAAACGGAAACCTGAACTCAACTGCAGTTGGGAAATGCCAGCAGGTTGCCTCTGATTTGGACATATATCAGGCGTAGTCAAGAGTGGAATCAGGGGAACACAAAAGCAGCATTTGCACTGCTCTTAACCATTTCACAATATATAATAAAGGATGAGCAGGCTTGAAAATAGAAGGCTGGGGGAGGGGGGGTGACCGAAAAGAGGACTTTAACATTATGGAATGTTTTGATAGAGTGGACAGAGAAAGAGTATTTCCACTGTGGGGAAAAAGCAGAATGAAAGGCTGTCAATTTAAGATGTCATCAACAAATCCAGCTAAGGAATTCAGAAGAACTTCTTTACTCGGAGAGGGGTGAGAATGTGGAATTTGCTACCACAGGGAGTCGTTTGAGGCTCTAGACTCAACTATTCCAACCCCCTCCTGGCTGGTCTCCTTCATTCTATCATCTGTAAACTTGAGGTTGTCAAAACTGCTGCCCACTTCTTAAACTGCAGCAAGTCCTGTTCCCCAGACACCCCTGCACTCACTGACCTGCAAAAGCTCCCAGTCAAGCAACGTCTTGATTTTAAAATTCTCATCCTTGTTTTCTAAATTCCCCCCATGCCTTGTCCCTCCTTATCTCTGTAATCTCCTTCTGCTCCACAAACCCTCCAGATATTTGTGCTTTCTAATTCTGGCCTCTTGTGTAGTCCCAATTATAATTGCTCCACCATTAGTGGCTGTACCTTCAGTTGCCTAGACCCCAAGCTCTGGAATTTCATCCTTTCATCTTTCTGCCTCGCTACCTCATTTTCCTCCTTTAAGACACTCCTTTAAACATACCTCTTTGACCAAGCATTTGGTCATCGTACCTGGTATCTCATATGGCTCAGCGTCATACTTTGTTTTATAATAATCCTGTGAAGAATCTTGGGACGTTTTATAATCTTAAAGACACAATATCATTATAAGTTGTTGTTGTTGAATAGGGTAGATAAATCTAAGGGGAAGTTAGGTAATCCTGTGAGGGAAAAGGGAATAAAAGATTATGCTGAGGGTTGGATGAGAAAAGATGGGAGGAGGCTTGATTGGAACATAAACTAGTTGGGTTGAGTGGCCTGTATCTGGGTTATATATTCCATGTAATTTAGATGTATTATGGTGATGTGTTACAGATCACACGGGGTCCAATTTGCTGTGGCAGCATGCACTTTTCACATGCATGTTATAATCTGCAGCAATGGATAGTGATGGTAGAGGCTTCCACTTCCGTTCCATCACATGGCCGACCAGGAATCTCCCCACCCCCCCTTACCGACTGCCATAGGCCATAGGATTTGCAGGTTGATAATCGTTATGAACACACCCTCCTGGGCCATCAAGTCCTGGGGTGGGGGTCTTGAACCCGGAGCTTCTGGCTCAGAGTGGGGGACGTTACCCACTGTGCCACAAGATCCCCCTATATGTATTGTACTGTATTATAAATATCCGTGCACTCCGACAGCTCCATCTGCAGCATGAGGAAAATGAGTCGCGGACACACACCCAGCTCGAGATCAACTATGGAAAACACTGGGATGAGATTAATAACAGGAAGAAGATTTTCATCACTCAGCTCTTTAAGAATGATTCCAGCGCCAGCTTAACCAACTACTTCATGGAGGCAAGTCTGTTGGGAATAATTTGACATGAATCTTTTTAAACCGGATATTCAGCATTTTGGAGGGATTATTAAATAAATAAAAGGGTGGCTGCCAACACATGGCTGAAAGCAGGCAAGCTTGTGCTTGTAATTTTAAATATGCCTTCAGCAGTCCCTGATGAGAGGAGCATCAGTTTCCAAATGCTATAAGCCAAGATCAGAGTCTTGTCTTATACGATTCGATGAGACAGCATTCATTGAAAGGTGGAAAGCTTGTTTCTTTTTATTTTATTGTATTTATAATGGAACTCAGTTAATAGTGGTTATGTAGAAATATGGTCAAAAATCCGGAAATTCCAATGTATATGAAATCATCATTTGGTAGTACAGAACATGACTATAGCTGAAAAAAGAGACCTTTTTTTGTCAAAGCTTTTTGTCTTGCACTCGTCAGGATAATTCGCAAGAATACCAAATTGTAAAGGGAACAACAATTTATACTGCATGAGAAGAGAGTGCTGATTGGTTGGCAAATGGACTCTAGCACAAAGCACAGTGGTTAAAGGGACAGTGTCATCACCTTGAGGAATTGTTGGCCATCCCAGTTTCTGGAATAGCTAGGAACTGGTTAAGAGAGGCTTTGCATCATAATAGCCTTTGGACAATCATATCTGTGCCACCTTAAACATTTTCACCATTTTATTTTTCTTGGTTTGATTATTTCAACAAATCTCTCAATTAAAATGTGACATGCCAAAATGAAAGAGTAGATCTCTCCACCTCTCTGCTTCTCTTTCCTTCTTTAAGACATTCCTTAAAACCTTCCTCTCTGACCAAGCTTTTGGACCTCAGCCCTAACGTGGCTCAGTGCTATACTTGATTGATATCGCTCTTGTGAAGCACCTTGGGATGTTTTACTGCATTGAAGGTGCTGTATAAAAATAAGTTGCTAGGGCAACTAGTGAGTCCACTGCTGCACTGTCAGAATGCTTCTTTCCCCTGTATTTACAACCCTTTCACTGGATTTTTTTTTAGTATAGTGACAATGATTAAGAGCTCATTTCATTGTCCTTTTGCCACAACAGCCAGACATATGGGACTTGATTTTCTTGCATTATCACCTCAGAATTGGGCAGGATAATTATAGTATTTGAACCAAAGTCAAGTGTTGGGGCCTATTACGACATGCCTACCCCATCTCAATTCCCCCCCCCACCCCCATACATATGGGATGCCTCTCTCATGCATGTACATTATGATGCAGACAGACTTGACAAAATGCCAAATTTCCCTGTCTTCCAAAGTTGTAATTGCTGACGTTAGAGCTGCCAGGAAGAATCATCCCTAATCCCTTCGGAAGGAGAGGGCTCTTTCCCTCTCATTAAGCCTTGCTGCGCCTCTGAGGCACCTTTACTTCTTTAAATGACTTTGTCTCCGGGTGACTTCATCCAGGCCTTTTCTACTTCTAGACTTGACTATTCCAAATCGCTCCTGGCTGGCTTTGCACATTCTCACCTCTGTAAATTTGAGGTCATCCAAAACTCTGCACTCAGTCCCATTCCCCTATCACCTCTGTGCTTGCTGATCTACACAGTTCTGCAATGTCTTGATTTAAAATTCCAACCCTTGTTTTAAAATGTCCGGCATGGCCTCGGCCCCCTCCCTATCTCTGTAAACTCGTCCAGCCCACAGCCCATTGAGATATCTCCTCCAATTTTGGTCCCATGAGCATCCCCCATTTTAATCACTCCACCATTGACAGCTGTGCTTTTGGTAGCCAACGTCCTAATGCTCTATTCCAGAAAGCCAATTGGTGAAGGATGATACTGAAGCCAATCTTTACTTAATCTTACTTTTACTTACAGAGTGAAACATTACAAACATATACTTCCTAACTCAACCCCACAGTCTTAGTGCTGATGTGATGTTTTAGTTCACTTGGGTTCTGAGTTGCTGTGGCAATATGCACTTTAACATGTTGTAGTCTGGAGCTATGAATAGTGATGGTAGAGGCTCCAGCTTTCTTTCCATCACATGGCTGACCAGGAATCTCTCCCACTCTTACTGCCTGCCATTGGCATGTGTTTGAGGGACCTGAAGGTTGATGATCAACCTGTTTGACTGTGTTGTGAACATTCTTGGCCATGATGCCCTTGGCCATCAAGTCCTGAAGGTGGGACTCGAACCCAGAGCTTCTGGCTCAGAGGCAGGAACCCTCCCCCCACTTCAACACAAGATCACCTGACAATTTTAGTAAGCTTCTTTATATATGCTCAAATAAAACTCCAATTAATGTCCTCCACCTCGCTATAATTAAACACAATTGATATACAATTAGTACCTAAGCTCTGGAATTGCCTCAGTAAATCTCTCCACTTCTCTGCTTCTCTTTCCTCCTTTAAGACATTCCTTAAAATCTTCCTGTCTGACCAAGCTTTTGGACCTCAGCCCTAACGTGGCTCAGTGCTATACTTGATTGATATCGCTCTTGTGAAGCACCTTGAGATGTTTTACTGCATTGAAGGTGCTGTATAAAAATAAGTTGCTAGGGCAACTAGTGCTGCACTGTCAGAATGCTTCTTTCTGGAACCCAGCTAGAATCACGCATATATGCCAGATAAGTGTCAACGTCAGAAGATGGATCAGGGTTACAGCACAATTGTTCACACACAATGGTGGGCAGAGGACCAGCCCAAGCATTGCAGTTGCAGGAAATCAGTCCTGAAATGTTTTGTGAATCTTCAGTCAGACCACATGAATGGGATACGACAGCAGTCGCAATGTGGCAAGTTAACAAGTGGAGTTAATATTGAAATCATGAAGTGTAAATGTAGATAAAACAATAAAAAGGCCAACAACATTTGTTTTATAACTAGGGGAATAGACTACAAGAAATAATAATAAATTTCTACCTAGCATTAGTTATTGAGTGCTGCTCTGGGTGCCCATTTACAGAAAACACATTAAAGTATACACAGTATAGAATCTCTAGTTTGTTGCCAGAGATAGATAATTGCAATAATGGGACTGTTCACACTGGAGCAGAGAAGTTTAAGAGAAGGTTCCTTTGTGCAATTTAAACTTATGAAGAGGTTTGATAGAGTAAATAATGACATTGGGGTCGTCAATTTAAGATTGTCATGAAGAATGAGCAAATAAATTACAAGTTTCTTCACATGGGGGGGTGTTGCACCAAGGAATGTTTTACTGCAGCGAGTGGTTAAGGGAAAGACCATTGTATCCCGTAAGGCAGGCTTGTCCAACCTTTTCGCTTGGGGGGGTGGGGTGGGGGGGGCACATTTCCATTTTTTCTCATTCAAGGGGCTGATGTGCAAATTTCAGAAAGATAAGATAACTTTGAACTGAATTTCAAAAAATAATTGTGGTATGAAGAAAAGAAACCTGCTGAGCAAAATAAAACAATGCCAAGGCAATAAATTGTTGTTAAAAAAAGAGTAATTAATAAAGTGACCAGAGTGTGAGGGTCAGTGTGTGTGTGCCAGGCTCACTCCCATTCTCAAGGTGCTCACACACTCACCCTCACCCACACTCGCTGTGAGTGGGTGTGAGTACGTGTTGGTGTGTAGAGGTGAGGGTGAGTGAGAAACCTGAGTCTCTGTGTCTCTCTACCTGTCTCTCTCGCTCTCTCTGTCTCTCTTGTCCTCATTCCCACACGCGCACACTCTCTCCCTTACTCCCACACACACACACACACACACTCACTCACTCCCTCAGTCCTTCACTCACTCACTCCTTCGGTCCCACACACGCACACTCACCCTCTCATCCCCATCACAAACACACACTCACTCACCCCCTGCCCCCTCCCTCCTCTGCCCCCTTCATTCCCACACAGAGTGACTCACTCACACTCCCATATGCCAGCCAGCCTCTTCCACACTCCCTGTCCTCCGATCTCGGGCTCCACAACATCTCACTACCCTCCATCCGCCCCCCCGACAAACCCCGGCAGCCTGCCTCTCTGTCTCTCTCTCTCTCCCTCAACATTTGGAACAGGAATGTAGGATTACAAGAGGAATTTAATAAAATACATAGCTTATTGCAAGGGCCAATTCATCAGGATGTTTTCAGAAATGTTGTCAAAAATCTAAGTGTTTAAGGGCATCGGTCATAACAAACTCAAAAATATGTGACACTGTTGGGGTTGGGATGAAAAGCAAACGATTTTTTGGTATTTTTAACTGATTACAAAATGATATACTTTTTAAATGCCAAGGATTCCAATTCCTCAACTTGTCATTTAATAGCTTCAAACTGATTTGTCATTATCCAGTTCACCTTGCAAATTCCAGAGAAGCAAATTCATTACAGGACACAACTGCAGCATTCCCACTTACTTCAGGGATACGCTGAAAGCAACACACATGTCAAAGTGCTGTACAATGACAAGATACCATTCCAGGCAGGAATTCAGTGGAAGGATACGTCAAAACCTAAGTTGAAGAAGTGGGAAGGTAGGAAGACTAACTGGCATGAACACGACGGGCTGAATGGCATCCTTCTGTGCTGTGACCATTCTATGATTCTAAGCCAACAAGCTATAGGAATACAATGTATTTTGCATGTTAAGCACAACTGACAATTTGTATTTCAAATTGATGATCTGAAAAAAAAAAGAATCTGTTTTTGTTTAGTTCAAGTGATGCAAGTATTAATATATTTTGTCTTGTAGATTCTCCACAAATGATTATTTGGGCCAATGGCCATTTTCTGTATCTCTATGTAACAATGTCTGATTTTGACAGAGATTTAAGAACAGATTGCTTTCTCATTATTGGTCCCACAAAAGAGACATACAAAGGGGAAAATATGACAAAACTGGAGAAATGATTGAAACATGTCCTTTCTCACTGGTAAAACCTGTGAACAGATACCCATGAATTATGCTCTTAATTTGAAGCTGGTCCAAGACACAGGTTTTGTTTGACTTTCAGTCAGAACAGAAGTTACTGCAAAAATAGTACAAGAAAGATGAAAAATATCACGGCTGTGATGCTGTGGAGTTATCCAACTTAACGGCACAGAGCTTAAAATTTCATTCACTACCTGCAATCTTTATATCATTCCTTTTCTTGGTATTACTCAGCTTGGAATGATTACATCTTGAGTTCAGCCTACACATTCTCTGTGGAAAGATGAACAATTTTAGACCCAGTGCAGATAGAAGGATGATTCAAGAAATGTGTGGGGATACGTATCAGGGAAGGATTGACAGGCTGGGTCTCTTGCTTTCAAAACAGAAGAATGAAGGGTGACCCTATAGAGTCTTTAAAATTATGAAAGATTTTGTGGATACAGACAGACTATTTTCTCTTGTGGGGAAGATAGCCACCAAGAAATCCAATGGGGAGATCAGAAGAAACTTCTTCACCCGAAGAATGGTAAGAATGTGGAACTTGTTACCACAGGGATTGGTTGAAGTGAATAGTATACATATATTTAAGGAAAAGCTAGACAAGCACATGGGGGAGAAGGGAATAGATGATTACGATGCCAGATTCAGGTGAGGAAAGATGGAAGGAATCTCAAGTGGAACATAAACACTGGTATGGACTGGTTGGGCCAAATGGCCTGTTTCTGTGCCATATATCCTATGTAATCATAAATGTTATACATTCTTCTGTATGGAGTGATCACCAGCTTGCAACGTTAAAGAGCCTATTTTACAGCCCTCACCACCAATGTGCCCCTTCACCCACAGTCCAGAACTTGCCACGCAGGGGCATAAACTGGCTATGCATAATAAGTGTCAGTACATGGGGATGGGTGGCAATCTTAAAGGGACCACATAGTGCAACAAATGGGCCATGCACAGAAAAGGAAAATTAGAAGGAACTTGGGGGTCCAATACAAGGGGGGGGGATGTGGTTAGATGGTGATGGGATTTTTGCATTATGATCCCACGCCTGTCATGGTCGTGTCATATGCCCATAAAATTTAGTAGGAAGATGGACACTTTACTTTCAAAAGGCAGCATAGAATATGGATGGTTCAACTTGACAAAATGGACTCAAGGGTGAGGTGACTTCTTCTGTGGTCTTGATACAGACAAGGACAGACACATCTGAGCATGCCCCTGGAAAGGCATTAAAATGTAAGTGACCTTGGGTACTTCCATTGAAGAGACTTAAAGTAACAATGAGCATTAGACTTGCTGGTCCATGAAGAAGGAATTACAAATAAAGCCATTTCAGAGGTTATTCAAGGCTGGAATGTTGATGGGTTATCAAACATCCTCCATTGTGTGACAAATTGCTCAGTCATCAACCTATTTATGTGAACAATGGAAACATTGATACTGTTGGTCACATGACAGAAACTAGCTTGTGATAGGAAATACCTGGAAGTACCTTATTAATCCACAAGGACAGGCCAGGGAAGTTAGTCTGGGGCCAGTACTGACAGATGAAGAGATCTTTCCCAGAAAAAGGGACAAACCCTAACTGGAAAAGAAAGTCATCTTGGGAAGTGAATTGGGGCTAATTTATTTTACCTACAGAAATATATCCTCACTATAGGAGCTTGACCACAACTTCACTAGAAAAACCAGTAACTTCCAATGTCAGTGGTCTTCAGTGAACTAAGAGAGAATCCTTTAGACCTGCAATGTTTCAACTATCACCTTGAGGATTGATAATCGAAGTGACCTTTTTTTGACCCTTTAAGTTATCTAAGTGCATGTTACATCTTTAGAAATCATCTCTTGTGTGTGTGTGTGTGTGTGTATGTTTTGAGGAGTTACAATTACAATTTCTTTTGACTTAAACTTATAAGAAAGCCTTTTTCATGTCTATTATTTAAAGTCACAATACGCAAAGGGTTAAAACACTCCTCTAAAATACATCTTGCTGTGGTCAGTTGAGAGGTGGCAAAAAGGGAGATATTATCCCACATCTCTCTCCTGTTCATAACACACCCCAGCATTTTTACTAAACTGAGGTCAGGCACAAGAAGGCCGCTTGCCCCAGAGAAATGGAATTAAATGGAAGTGTTGCATCCCATTGAAGTCACTAGGACACGTTTGTTATTTTAACTGCAGGCCCAGCTACCACCCGCAAAGTCTTCAGACAACAGGTAAGTGTTTCTTTTCAAAATTTTGGAAAGGTTACTTATGGACCAGCAGGAGTTGAGAACTCAAGGTGTACAGAGAAGGACTTTGGAAGTGTAGATCTGAGAGTTATTCTTAAAGCCTACATTTGGAGGAAAGGTGCACGGGTAGGAAATTGTATTTGTTAAAGTACTGTCCCGTTTACCTGTTGGTGGTTCTGTGACAGATCGGTCGTCTGAATTTCATAGCTGTTGACTACAGAGCCACAGGCTATGTAGACAAATTACATCACCAAGAAAAGAAATCACGTATTTAAGAACGAGATAGCCTGGCGTTCATATGGCATTGGATGTACTCATTGTAAAACTTTATTTCTCAATTTTTGATAAGGTTCGCTGAAGCTAGATACACCTTGGCTTTATCTTCAGACTTCTCATAAGCTGAATCAACCTCACATTCGTGCATACCAATCAAGTGTGGAAATAACAGCAGCAAAAGCTATATCAGTGAAGAATCTGGTGATCTACACCTACTATAAAAACAAAGGAAATAAATTGGAAGGAAGGATTCATATTTACACACCCAGCACCACTTACGTAAAGGTTAGCAATAGTCTACTCTTCTCTTTAAAGGCTGCACTCGATTGGGGACAGTGATAGTTTCACATCATGTTTATTATGCTATATATCTACTGGTAGTTTCACATCATGTATATTATGCTGTATATGTACTGGTTTGCCCTTTTGAATCATTTTATTTTAGAGGCACAAAACCAGCCTGTAGAACTCCAGGGCTGGTAAATTCTGAATTAATACAAAGGCATTGAACTTGATCATTTAGGTGCACGTTATGAGAAATTCAGGTTTACATCAGATTGCAGCTCTCAGAACCTTATACACAAAATTGCTTCAAGAATTATTTAGGGGGGGCGCTCTGATGACAAGTATACTGTTGAACTAATCTGCTAGGATGGGTCTTCCCCTTTCTTACATCTAGTAGTATGATGGGTTGGACTTTGCAGTTCAAGTAACTGAGATCAACAGTCATTAATGTTGAAATTGGACAGCAACTTCTAGCTACCACATGTGCACTTAAACATGTAAATCTGGAATCTGCTGTTCGCAATACCCTGCTCCCCCAAACATTGCATGATAATGGCACCTCACCCTTTTATTCGTCATTTCAAATACATTGAGCAGTATAAGATTACTTTACCCAACTTATATACATGCACTAATTGTGCCAGAAAAATTAGAGCATGTCCATCCCTTTTAAAAGCATGTCAAGTCATAATTTGTGTTCAACAATCTCCTGGCGCTGAAAATTATTATTTACAAGTGTGGAATCTCATTCCTTCAGATTTTAATTGTTGGAGATTTCAAAGATGTGGGTTTTTTTAATACTTTTTCTTTCTGTCCCTTTTATCTCTCTCTAATTCTATTTTATTTCCCTATCATTGTTTCATTTTCTGTACTTGATTTAACATTGAAATAAATATTCTAATTTTCCTCTCCTGGTTCAGTCCTGCAGCTGCTCACTAATAATTCTTCCATCTGATTAGTTATGGAGATACATAGTTCCTTGCCTTGTTCACATAGGTCCTAGAAATACTTGTAGACGGGGCTGGGCTTTTTTGCTGGTTGACAGCAACTTGCCATATAAAAACCCACAGTCAGGGAATGGAGGCTGGTTCATAGGAGCTAATGGAAGAGTGAAAATACAAAGCAGGGAAGAGGGAAAACTTACCTCTGTGGAGTTTTATTTTTAAGTTTAATTCTAAAAAATCATCCGATTGTTTTAAGCAAAATTCTGCAGATGCTGGAAATCTGAAACAAAAACAGAAAATGCTGGAAAAACTCAGCAGGTCTGACAGCATCTGTGGAGGGAGAAACAGAGTTAACGTTTCAAGTCCATATGACTCTTCTTCAGAGCTAAAGTTAGCTCTGAAGAAGAGTCATACAAACTCTCACCACAGATGCTGTCAGACCTGCTGAGTTTTTCCAGCATTTTCTATTTTCGATCCATTTGTTTTACATTTGTTACTACATCAAGAATTGTTTGTGACATAATCTGAGTTATTCAGAGAAAGCGTTTTGGATTTTGCTCTTTTTTTTTATTCGTACACGGGATGTGGGTGTCGCTGGCTAGGCCAGCATTTATTGACCATCCCTAACTGCCCTGGTGAGCTGCCTTCTTCAACCGCTGCAGTCTGTGTGGCATAGGAATGCCCACAGTGCTGTTAGGAAGGGAGTTGCAACATTTTGACCCTGTGACAGTGAAGGAATGGCGATATGTTTCCAAGCCAGGACGGTGAGTGGCTTGGAGGGGAACTTCCAGGTAGTGCTGTTTCCATGCATCTGCTGCCCTTGTCCTTCTAGCTGGTAGTGGTCGTGGGTTTGGAAGGTGCTGTCTAAGGAGCCTTGGTGAGTTCCTGCAGTGCATCTTGTACACACTGCTGCTGCTACTGTGCATCGGTGGTGGGGGAGTGAATGTTTGTGGATGTGGTACCAATCAAGTGAGCTGCTTTGACCTGGATGTGTCGAGCTTCTTGAATGTTGTTGGAGCTGTATTTATCCAGACAAGTGGAGAGTATTCTATCACACTCCTGACTTGTGCCTTGTATTCGGTGGACAGGTTTTGGGAAGTCAGGAAGTGAGTTACTCACCACAGGATTCCTAGCCTCTAACCTGCTCTTATAGCCACAGTATTTATATGGCTGGCCCAGTTCAGTTTCTGGTCAGTGGAAATCCCCAGGATGTTGATAATGGGGGATTCAGTGATGGTAATGCCATTGAACGTCAAGGGGCGATGGTTAGATTCTCTCTTGTTGGAGATGGTCATTGCCTGGCACTTGTGTGGTGCGAATGTTACTTGCCACTTGTCAGCCCAAGCCTGGATATTGTCCAGGTCTTTCTGCATTTGGACATGGACTGCTTCAGTATCTGAGGAGTTGTGAATGGTGCTAAACATTGAGCAGTCATCAGCAAACATCCCTGCTTCTGACGTTATGATGGAAGGAAGGTCATTGATAAAGCAGCTGAAGATGGTTGGGCTGAGGATACTAGCCTTAGGAACTCTTGCAGTGATGTCCTGGGACTGAGATGATTGACCTCCAACAACCACAACCATCTTCCTATGTGCTAGGTATGACTCCATCCAGCAGAGAATTTTCCCCTGATTCCCATTGACTCCAGTTTTTCTAGGGCTTCTTGATGCCACACTCGGTCAAATGCTGTCTTGATGTCAAGGGCAGTCACTCTCACCTCACCTCTGTAGTTCAACTCTTTTGTCCATGTTTGAACCAAGGCTGTAATAAGGTCAGGGGCTGAGTAATCTTGGTAGAACACAAACTGAACATTAGTGAGCTGGTTATTACTAAGCAAGTGCCGCTTGATAGCACTGTTGATGACCCATTCCATCACTTTGCTGATTGGGCCAAAAATAGCTGGGCTGGATTTGTCCTGCTTTTTGTGCATGACATACCTGGGCAATTTCCCACATTGCCAGGTAAACACCAGTGTTGTACCTGCCCTGGAACAACTTGGCTAGGGGCGCGGCAAGTTCTGGAGCACAAGTTTACTGTATTATTGCCGGAATGTTGTCAGGGCCCATAGCCTTTGCAGTATCCAATGCCTTCAGCTGTTTCTTGATATCATGTGGAGTGAATCGAATTGGCTGAAGACTGGCATCTGTGACATCTAATCTTTGATATACTGCAAAAGCTAAAATATTAAGATGAATGATATTTGAAGAGTTATAGTACTGTATTTTAACAGAGTTGCAAATACTAACATTTTAGCTTGGGAGTTAGCAGTACGGTATGGAATTCAGCAGAATCAACTTCATAGCCTCGAGTGTGCAAGTAGATAATTACCCCTGTCAAGTTAAGTCCATTTTGCTTGTACAAAGAGATCTCCTATCTGATGCAATCCCAATCTATCACACATTAGTATTTTGCTGTTTAGTAGAGTTGTACAAGGTATTACTACACAACTTGGCCTCAATATTAACTGTCCCCCATGTCCTTACAATGGCCAGGAGAGGATTGAAGAGTTACATATGGGAACATAATGCTAGCACTGCACATACACACCCGCTACCTCTTTTATTGTGTCTGATATTAGGGTGTCCATGGAGAGGCAGGATACATCATTAGTACATTTAAATTGGGGTCCCATAGGGTATTTGGGATCTCAGTTTAAAATTCACTGCTGCTACATGGCTTTTCCAGGGTCAGGAAACTCAACAGTGAAAGGGAGGTGGTCGCTACCGGCTGCATAAGGTAAGTACCTTTCTCAGCAGTCTTTGTGGGCCAGGAGGAGTGGTGGCCTGCAGGAGGAGCAGTGCCCATGCCACCACTCCTTCACCTCCACATCCCACCAGGCTCTCAAGGAAGCCTTTGGCCTCCCACCTCTCGACAGCTGACCCCCATCTCCCAGCCTCTATCTGTGACCTCCTGCCCCAAGTGTTTCCTCCCACTTACTAGCCAGTCTGTCCATTTGGCCGTCTGCTGTGCAAGAAATGGAGCTAGACATTGCTACTGAGGTCCTGCTATGAAGTTTGACTGTGCCTTTGTTCCCGACCTTACTGGGTTCCTCAGTTGTTTTCGGTGTCCCCCACAACTTCTCCCGAAAATATCGGGGCCACATTTGCCTGTGCTGACTGGGGTCAAAATGAAATTGAGAAATTTTGGGCAAAGGGCAGACAGGGTGGAGCTCTCAAAAAACAGACACTGGGGCCTGGATTTCGATCCAGAGGTGGATGTGCAGTATCGAAAGATCTCCTGACTCACTGCACCTGCCTCTGGAAAGAAGCGCCCCAAATGGTGCAATTTTTGTTGTGGGGGTGGGGTTGCGGGTGGGTGCGGTTGGAATAGAGTTGGGCCTGTCGCCTCCAGATGCAGGTCAGAGGCACCACGGGGGCCACCGGTTGGCGAGGCAATTCTCTGGGACTTCATCTCAGTTATTTTGTTAAATATTAGGCCCTCCAGGCCTCATCCCTCACACCCCTCACCCCCTGCCCGCTCTCCATGTCCTATCCATGCCAAATCATTTTCCCCATCAACTCCCAATGGCCCCTTACTGCTGATGCATGCTAAGTCATGACCCACCCACAAATCCCTCTGACCCCTTTTGCCCCAATACCAACTCATGCCAACCCATGCCTCCTACCCACCACCCTTTCCCCTTACACCCTCTATGCCAACTCACCCAGTATCCACCATGGGTAGACTTCAGGAGTCGTGCTGAGATTAAATAAAATGAACTTCGAAGCGCCTATTATGGACTTCACAATATAAAGAAAACACACTCAGTTTTGAAAGGGAGTTTGATACATTTAAATCTCCTCAAGTAGTTAATCACATTTAAAAACAAACATTTGTATTTATAATCTGATCAAATGGCTCAAGAGGCCAGATGGTCTACTCCTCCTAATTGGTATGTTCGTATAACCCCACATCAAAGACAGCTAGCTAATCCTTTAATAACCTCTTTGAGTTGCCATTCAAACTGTGAACTTGCAGCCCCCCCACTGTGATAATAACAGGTTGTGGAAAGCAGTGAAGCAGTAATAATGCTATACTGTAATCATTGCATTTAGGGTTTTGTCAACAAACATCTATTGAAACTGCTAGAAACGATTATTTTTTACCCTCACAGACACAAGTACACTTTTTCAAATTTCAAAGGGCAGGGGATTTAAATAACTTGATAGCTTGACTGTTCTACACACTTTATCCGCTCTTTATGAGTATTTTATGTCTTATCCATAAAGTTGTGGAGAATACACTCTGGATTGAAGCCTTTCCTATTAGTGAAAATTGGGTCTGTTTGTCCTTTGCACTGAGTTTTAAGTTGCCCAGCTGATTTGTAATTTGCAGCTGTGTGCTTCACTGCCTGCCCCTTTCCCCTACTGGTAAAAACAGGATCTGTCGGAAACTGGGGTGAGACTTCCAGATCCAGGTCCTGTCCGTCATTTTAAAATGTCCACAGAGCTTCCACGACTCCGTGAACATCTGGCCCTTAGTGAGAGACTCAAATAATTTGCATGTAAAAGAAACCATGCACAGTGGCAAATTATAAACTCCAGACAGCCTTCAATGAACCAAGCACTTTCACATCTTAAAACGCAGGACACAGCCTGTTACAAAGCTGTAGTATCTGGAACTTTCACTGACCTTGTGACACTGGTGCTTCTCCCTGCAACTTGCTTCCTTTCTACCTCCAATTTCACTGCCAACCAACACCCCCTGCCCTCACCAACCACCGGCCAGCTCCTCTTTGGGCCTGCCTGATTGACCCTGGCGACTCCTGACCCCACTTACCTTGCTGTGAGGCCAGTGTCCATCGATGAGTCTGAGCTGGGTGCAGTCCCAGCAGTGACCACTGCACTCAGTGGTGGGACTGAAGAGCCCCAAGGTCGGCCGATGGCCACTCATCAGCTGCTGGATTGTCATAGAATCTGGCTAGGGTGCCCCCTAGCGGTCAAGGCAACATTGCCTCCTGCTTTCCAGCCCATTGTTGGGGCCACCACCGGCCTGACAAAATCCAGCCCAATATGAACTGTTGTGTTTTCCCTCCCAAATGTTAAGATTTGCAGTTTGGGGCTTCAATACACTGTTACAAACTATCATCACATTTCCCCCTTTCTTTGTCCTAATCCCGTTTTGTAAAACTGAGCAATGCAGTTCACTGAAATTCAATGCTCCAACTGAGACCAGTTTGAAATGCAATGGGAATTTAGCCTGCGGAGCCATTAAGCGAGCAGAGATGAATGCTGGGGTGTGGGAGGGGGAATCTTTAGCATTGTTGCAGCTACTCCAGTGTTGATTATAATTTCAGTTTTCCAAGATTCTCATACAGAAAATTGCCATTTTGAAAATGGGATGAATAGCTGATGCTAATGCTTAGGTGTCAGTAATTTATAGGTTTTATGCTGTAACTACTGACCATGTTCATTTTTTCTGGATATAAAACATTAATTTCCTTTTTGTTTACAGTTTATTTCAACCTCAAAACTGATGAGACCCAAAGAACAATTAAAGTGAACCGTAATATTAATTCTGGTTTAAAAAGTAGGTTTAAGGAGAATGTTCTACGTTTTTTTTTCAGGCATCCACTCTTGGGCACATTACAGAGAGCTTGTTCAGAAGCCACAGTGAGGTTGTCTCGCTTTGGAACTTGCCAGTTAAGAACAAAATCCTTGTGGAAAGTAAAGAGAAACTTAAGTCTGCCTGGTTTTGGCTAAAGCATCAGAAGAAAGAATTTAATTTCACAGCTAACTACATGGACAGAGAGGAGGTGAGATTTCAAAGGGCTGAATGTTACATTGAGCAGGCGGGCATGCACCCGACCCGATCGGGCGTGCGTCCAAACGTTTGCTCAGTGAGCGCGCGCAAACGTCAGACGCGCGCCTGCCGACAATTAAACCCATTAACGGTGCATTTGTCTCCGATTTTCCATCACCTGTCCAACCTTATGGTTGGCGGACGGGCGAATCGGCCAGGCGGCCTTTACATTTTTCATGAAACCTCATCCAAGGGCGGGATGAGGTTTCCGTTATGGAGTAAAATAAAAATCTGTGGGCAGCATTCTTACCATCTATATTTTCAGGTGCCTGATTGTGATGCTCGGACGTTTTTTGTTCTGCTTTTTAAAACGTTATTGGAACATTTTCGGGCCTGCAGCTCCCTAAGCCAGCTCTCTGCCCCCAGGGAGCTTTCTCTCAGCGCTCGACTGCACTCGCGTTGATGTCATCGCCCATCCTCCTCCCGCCCCCACCCTGGCAGTGCTGAACTTCTCAGCACACACTTCACGCTAGCTGACCGTTAATTGGCCAGCCAGCATGAAATCGCGGTTGGGGGTCCATTTTCCGGCCGATCCCAGGTCTGCTGATTACGCCAGCCTGCCGAGCTAAAAATTCAGGCCAAAGTGTGTGAATCAGTGGAGTAGGTAGTGGAACTCGTTACGATGTTGCACTTCTATCTGTGAGGCAATTCTTCACATCCAACACACACATGTTTGGATTGAGTTATTTCTTCAATGATGCAGGCTTCCATTCTGCCTGGAAGGCCATTTTAAACATTGACTAGTGCCTGGATAAAGGACAACAACTGATAACTGTTGTGAAGTTATTTTACTAGTTAAAGCCTGTGTCACCCCTGTCCTGTTCCCACTGTGTAATACAAGTGTTTGGACTACTCTTTTCCATATCATTTACTTGTATACCCCAATAAGATCACTTCTCAGAATTGTATTTTATATGTGCAGGAGAGAGAGAGATCTTGTGTGGTTTAAGCCCCACAACTCCAGGACTTGATGGCCATGGAAGGTGCGTTTATAACATGGCCAAACAGGTTGATTATCAGCCTGTAAATTCTTCCAATATGCCTGATGGCAGGCGGTAAAAGTGGGCGAGTTTCCTGGTTAGCCATACTGCAGAAGGCAATAGCAAACGCCTGCACTCGCTTTGCCGAGCATAATCATGTGCTAATTCAATGGATGTCCATGGTCTCTAACGGTCTCATAAGGCATGGTACCTGAAGGCAGAGGAGGATACGTGTGGGACAGGGAGATCAGCGCCAAATTTAAAATGGTAAATGTACAAAAATAAAATTTCCCTGACACCGTCACATGAGTTGGGGCATGTCCATCACTTTTAATCAAACTTTTATTACATTTTTAAAAAACCCTCATGAAACCTCAATCTGCCCATGGATGTGGTTTCATGCTTTTTCTGAAGCCCACCAGGGCTCCCGGCCTGCCCGCCAACCCTAAGGTTGGACGGGCAGGTCCGTTAATT
Organism: Cetorhinus maximus; assembly: GCF_964194155.1. Classification (NCBI taxonomy): domain Eukaryota; kingdom Metazoa; phylum Chordata; class Chondrichthyes; order Lamniformes; family Cetorhinidae; genus Cetorhinus; species Cetorhinus maximus. The sequence continues at coordinate 49,726,180 of NC_135893.1, forward strand.
ACTTGAATTAGTTTTTAAATGGCCTCAGTAGGCCGTTGACAGGCCGGCGGGCGCACAGCTGACTCAGCTGCGCCCCCGCCGACCTGAAAATGGAAATGACGCGGTGTGATGCGGGAGTTCCGCCCGACCTCATCCCGCATCATTTTACACGTCGGTGAGTGGGTCCCGCCCTCCACTCGCCGACCTAAATATCCTGGCCATGCAAGCTGAAATTGTCAGTATTAAAGAACAATAATTGCTTGCACAAAAACATTGTTAAAATTTTCTATCAATTATTTTGATGGTTGTGCTGCTTTGATTGTATTTTCCTAACAGTCATTAAAATTTAGGATTTAAAACTCAAAGGAGATGCAATGTTTAAATCCAGGAATATTGGAGTAGTTTATTCTTTACTCAAGCCAGTTTCAGTCTGGTTGCTGGACTACTGGAGCTCTGACAGATCCAACCTCAGCTGGATAAAGCCAGATGTATGCCACATGGAACAGAATAACATTTGCCATCACTGAAGTGTTTTCATGTGTGTCGAAGGCAGGATCAAAAGAAAATTTGTGGCTTTTGCAAAATCGCTGAGGTTTGGCGAGTTGGTTATGTAAAATACGCAGCAGGAGAACTGTACGTCTCTAGTTCCAAACAAATCATAATTTATTGAGGAATCTTATAATTTACTGTTCATTCACAGCCGAAGAAGAAAAGGAGTATAACAGTGATGGCCCTTTGGACAGACAATAAGAGCCCGCCTTTGGTAATGCAGTTGAATGGACAGATCGAGGAATTGAAGAGGGAGAAGATGTTGTTCCAGAACCGTGCATTAATTCAATTTAGGTGATAACTGCTGTTACCCGAATCTGAATGCGTTCCTCAATATTGCTTTCGCACTGACACTGCAGGAATGAGTTTCCATAGTTTCAATTGTTCCTTTCTGGATCAGAGAGGTTGATTTGCTTTGTAGGAACATAAACCTGGTCATCAAAAGTGTCCTTAAGCTGGTAAATATCGGCCCTAACTTTCTGTGCCAAGTTTAATTCATATTACGGCACAAATGCAGCCTTCTATTCAAACTAATTGGGAGTTTCACTGTGAGCTCTAGTCTTCACAAGGATAACAGCAAGTCATCCAGCAGCTTGTGGCAATGGGCAACTCATGGGGCATGTCTTCACCACAAATTGCTGGACAGTTTACACCTTAATAACAGCATGATCGTTAAGCTCACCTTTATTTTTCCAGCAAATTCTAAGCCAATATTCATTCCTTTCTATTACCACTAATCTTATACTCTGTTTCTGTGTTTCATTTTGTAGACACCCTTTTAAGCTGCCAGTACCGCAGAACACCCTTCTTCAGGAGACATTCACTGTAGACAAGAGGAAGAAACATTATGTTTTGGAAGTGAAAGCCTTGGTGAATGAGAAAGAGGAAACGATTCACACACTCATCCTTGGATACCAGCCTGAAAAGCCATATGTAAGAAATAAAAACCAACACAAATAGCTGAGCACCTGGTCTAAGATTTCATAGCCCTAAACTAATTTACCTATAGTGCCAAAGGAACTGATTTGTTACTTTTTTGCTTCATTAAGGTAGCACTGTTTCAAATAGCAACAACTTCTGTTAGGAAATGTTAAGGGTCCTTTACTTCAGCAGATTATTTCCAAGCGGAATTAGTATAAGCACTTACAGAACTTGCTATTGGTGATGGGGAGTATACGTTGGATGTGGTTAAAAGATTTTCTTATTTCTCACTTGTGGTAACTGGATGTTTACTCACTCCCTCCTGCCAATCACAAGTCATGTGATGTACTGTGGGAGCTCCGACCACTGAGCTCTTAGCGTGGGCAATCTGCAGGGCAGAGCTTTTCCGATGAGAGATCTGGTCGAGCGTGCGAGCACTGAAAATGTCTCTGTAACAAAGTTTAACTGTTTCTTGACGAAACCAGTCTGCCCCATAGAGTCATCACATTTGACTCCGAGGGTCAAATCAACTTCGACTCTGCACCTTGCACTGTTACTGTGAGTAAATCGAATTTTAAAAAAACTACTCACCAGCCATGCTGCAGTTTGGAAGGATCGATCCATATGATGCTAACATTGAAGATTGGAGCCAGTATGTCCAGCATCTCGGATTTTACTTTGTAGCAAATGAAATAACCGCTGAAGCAAAGTGGAAAGCTTAAGTGTATGCAGCAGTAAAACATATAACCTGATTCATAACCTGACTGCCCCAAGCGAGCCCAATTCCAAGCCATATAGTGAATTAGTGGACCTAGTGAAAACACACTTCCAGCTGAAACCATCCGTGATAATGCAGCATTTTAAATTCAATTCAGGAGTTCGGGCCCCAGGAGAGTCCATTGCAACCTATGTAGTGAACCTCAAACAGTTAACAGAATACTGCAACTTCAGTGACGTTTTAAACGATATGCTGCAAGACCGATTGGTGTGTGGAGTCAAGGACAGTATCATTCAGTGTCGATTGCTTGCCGAGGTCGATATCGATTTTAAGCCTGCCCTAGAAATCTCCCTCACCATGGAAAGTGCTGCGAGAGACTCACAGGCTTTGCGACACGTGGATAATGGCGCCATACTTCATGTTGGGCGGGAACCTGCCCAATGCGAAAGCCAAACCTGCAGAATTAAAGCGTGATTCAATGTCCGCTGTGAGAAACATTAAGAAGCCTCACAGAAACGCTTTGTCATCGGTTTCAAGACAAAATTGCTACAGATGCAGAGGTGACCACAGAGCAGTCTACTCCATAGAGTCATCACATCAGTGCTTGGTTTTTGTAACTTGTGCCCCTTCAATTTTACTTTCAAGTTGCACCTCTAGCCTCAGGGGATACACGTTTTTAGGTTACTTTGTAATACTAATGTTTTTTATTGATTATACAATTAGCAGCTTGGCTCCATTTTTCAAAAATGCTTCATGAATATTCAACACAATATTTCCAATGTTTTTTTTTTCAGATCTGTGTCGCTTTAGCACACCCTTATAACGCTGAAGTTATTCCAAAGAACATGGAAGTTTGTTTCAGAACAAAGACAGACCTCATTGTGAGTACAGCTCAGGTGCTTCTGTGCTCTTTGCCAGAACATAGGGACAGGAGCAGGTCATTCAGCCCCTCAAGCTATTCAAATAAATAATGATCCCACTTTCTTTACCTGCCTTATCTCCATGTCCGTTGATATACTTACCCAACAAAAATCTATTGATCTTAGACTTGAAAGCTCGAATTGTCCGAGCACCCACAGTCTTTTTGGGAGAGAGTTCTATATTTCCCCTAAGCTTTGTGTGAAAAGTTACTTCCAGATTTGGATTATCAGGCTCCACTGGGGACGGGCATGGAAGCAGGCGGAAATGAATTTCGTGCTGCCAGCCAACGTGTTGGTTCCCAGGCTCCATCCCAACCACCAAGCCATTTTCCTGGAGGCAGGATGGGACAGTGGCAGAGCTACCTGCCTGCAAGTGATGGGTATCCAACTAACTTTGTTAATAGCCTTTTAAGGCCTATTATCAGAGGCAGACTGCAATTTCCTAATTGCTGTTCAGAAGGTGGTGGTGAGCTGCCTTCTCGAACCACTGCAGTCCATGTGGTGTAGATACAACCACAGTGCTGTTAAGGAGGGAGTTCCAGGATTTTAACCCAATGACAATGAAGGAACGGTGATATAGTTCCAAGCCTGGATAGCGTATGCCTTGGAGGAGGTCTTCCAGGTGGTGATGTTCCCATGCATCTGCTGCCCTTGTCCTTCTAGGTGGTAGAGTTCATGGGTTTGGAAGGTGCTATTGAAGAAGCCTTGGCGAGTTGCTGCGGTGCATCTTGTAGATGGTACACACTGCTGCTACTGTGTATCGATGATGGAGGGAGTGAATGTTTAAGGTGATGGATGCGGTGCCAATCAAGCGGGTTTGTTTATCCTGGATGATGTTGAGCTTCTTGAGTGTTGTTGGAGCTGCACTCATCTAGACAAGTGGAGAGTATTCCATCACACTCCTGACTTGTGCCTTGTAGATAGTGGACAGGTTTGGGGAGTCAGGAGGTGAGCTACTCACTGCAGAATTCCCAGCCTCTGACCTGCTCTTGTAGCTACAGTATTTATATGGCTAGTCCAATCAGTTTCTGGTCAATGGTAACCCCCAGGATGTTGAACTGCAGCCACAGGCTGTCCTGTGGATGGGTCCTCCTTATTTTTGATCCCTCCCCACTAGACGAAATAGGCTCTCAGTGTGTACACTAATAAATCCTTTTAAACACTTCAATCTTCTCAGCTCAAAGGGACATAAAGTTAGTCTATGCAACTGGTCCTCACAATATAACCCTCTAAGCTTCAGTATCTATTCTGGTGAATCTATGCTTCATCCCTGGTGTAAATCTTGTTTTTTACTGATGGAGACTGTATTGCTGTTATACAACGGTATCTCATCAGTCTAGATGTAGTGTAACAGATAGAGGTACAAGATTGCCATTCAATTGAAATTTAAATAGAAATTATTGGAAATACATAGCTGTTCCATTAGCTTCTGAAATAATGGAAAAATGTTCAATGTTTTAGTCAGAATAGGAAACTATAAGATACACAAGCCTCTTTATACAACTGAACATAACAAGTCAAGGGTGAGTATGCTAACTCCAGTGACAGTAACATGGGTGTTAGAATCTGTAGCTGTTGCATTTCAATGGAGATATCCTAATAACTTAAGAAACTGGAATGCTGAAACATTTTCGCTGAAACAATTTGTTAAAAAATAAGTGTCTGAAGAACACATGCTGTTATTACTGCACAAATCAGCCAACAATTTGTGACAGGGAAGCAGTAACCCATGAATTGTGAATCATCACAATTTGCTGATGGTTAGTTTCGAGAAAACATCACCTCGTTCTCAACCCCCCCTTGAGTTTCATGGAATTGTTGCACCTGCACATTAATTCCCCATTATACTCACCACAGGAATTTAGATCTCATAATTAATATTGTGATAATTGTTAATGACCGCCACTCAACTTGTCTCAGAAAGTGAACAATTCCTAGTGTGGAACCTCATTCCTTCGGAGAGTGAATTATAGTTGGGGATACTAGTTTTTTTTTCCTTACTTCTTTGTTCTCTCTCTTAATGCAATCTTTCTTTCCCTCTCTTTATTTCTTTTTCCATACCTGATTTGACATTGAATCCCCCCACCCTAATTCACCCTCATCCTCAGTCTTTCCTCTGTTTTTCAATCCTTTAATCTCATTGGTTGAGGAGATACGATGTCAGCCCTGGTGCACCAAGGTTCCAGATGCCCTGTTGACTTTGCTGTGCACTTACAGGGATGCATGCAGGAAAAAGTCTTTAAAAAAAAAAGCTGGGAATGCAGTGAGATAGGCCAGCATTTGCTGGGGTGGGCTAAGATGTGAACATTAACAGAACTCGAAGTTTAAACTTGAACCTTTCGCTCACTTTTAATTATAACAATGTCCATTTGTATTGTGCCTTTAAACAGAGAGAAAAAAATTTTCATTATTCATTACTGGCCAGGTCAGCATTGGTGGAGACCATAGGTGGAATTTTACAGCCCCATCATGACGGGAGCAGGGCCATAAAATGCAGCGAGCCATTCAAAGGTCCATTGACTTTAACGGGACTGTAAAATCCTGCTGGCATTCTGATCCATTCTGACCCAGAGTCACTTATCAGCAACAGTGGTCAGAATATCACTGGTAGAATTTGAGGGTTCCACTGTTTCTGCCCTTTGCCCAAAATTTCTCAATTTCATTTTGACCCCAGTCAGCACAGACAAATGAAGCCCCGATATTTTCAGGGTAAGTTGTGGGGGATGCTGAAAACAATTGAAGAACCCAGTAAGGTCGGGAACAAAGGCACCGCCAAACTTAATAGCAGGATCTCATCAGCAATGTCTAGCTCCATTTCCTGTACAGCAGACGGCCAAATGGACAGCCTGGCTGGTAGGTGGCTGGAGGTCGCAGCCAGAGACACTTGGAGATGTATTCTGACCAGAAGCACTGATGTGAAAAATTCTGCATTGAAAATGGAGGTGTTTAAATTTAATGTTGCAAACGCTGTGACAATTGAGTGCATACTCTACTTGTGATTAAGAGCAGTTACATAGTTTTACTGTCACTGAACTAGTAATCCAGAGAGCAGGGTAATGCTCTGGGGACCTGGGTTCGAATCCCACCTTGGTAGATGGTGGAATTTGAAGTCTAATGATAACCACAAACCCATTGTCGATTGTTGTAAAAACTCATCTGATTCACTAATGCCCTTTAGGGAAGGAAATCTGCTGTCCTTAACTGGTCTGGCCTACATGTGACTCCAGACCCACAGCATGACTCTTAACTGCCCTCTGAAATGGCTTAGCAAGCCATTCAGTCCAAGGGCAAATAGGGATGGGCAACAAGTGCTGGCCTTGCTAGCAATACCCACATCCCATCAAAGAATTTTTTTAAAAGTTGATACTATTTGGGGAAAGATTAGGGCACAGATTAAGAACTAGTCCGCCTGTGGAGGGGAAAACTGTGTGGAAGGGGAAAGTAGTTTAGGTTTCGTGAATAAACAATGTTGAAGACAGACTGGTTCCAGCTTCTTCCTTTGCCAGATGCATGCCCAGCCCATTGACATTTACAGTTTTGCTACTCATAGCAATCATTAAAGAGAAATTTAGCAACTTTTTTTTAGTTTTTCTATTTTTACTCCAGTTTAAATCCCATTAGGTAGAACAGATTAAGTCATTTAGGAATAAAATAAACTTGGAGTAAAATTAATGAAATAGGAAAATGAGAAAACAAAAAAGAGTAAAAGAAAAAGGAGAGCAATAGGCAAAAATAATTTAATTCATTAATTTTGAATAAATTACAAACATACAAAATTGATTGAAAATGACCAACTGATCGATCAAGCTTGCTGCACAGGGTGATCGTCCAAATAGTCCTCCTGTCCCCAACCCTCACATCCATCCCCAGAGACAAATAATCTTCTGGGAGTGCCAGAGAAATCCAGAGAAAAGCCAGGGTGAATAAGGGGGGAGAAAAATCTGATAAATTCCTCTCCAGCTCCCTCAGGCAATTGAAATCAGTGAAGGAGATCACATGGGCCAAGGATTATTTATAAAGACAGTACCTCCTGCATGATATGATCTCCTGCCCAGTCAGGAACTATTGAGGATATACGGAAGAGCCAACGCCAACCACACTAGCTGATAGTATTCCAGAGCCACACAGTTCCCTAGGAACAGAGGAATCACCTAATATCCAGTCTATTCCTACTCTTTTGTATAGTTTAAACTCATGTCTCCCCAACCTTCCTGATCCGTTCAACTGGAAAAATCAATCAATAAGGACCCTATCCAGCCACTTAGTTATTTTATAGACCTCGATTAGGCCACCTTTAAGTCTACGCTGCTCAAAAGTAAAGAGTGTTGTAGTATGCCTTTAAGAATGTAAAGTCTCTGTATGCATCAATAAAAGGGAAATAATGTGTGTATTGTGCGCTCCAGTTTTAGTTTACTTTTGCTTTCAGCAGCATAACGGACACAGTTCCCAGTGCTCCAAGCTTTGCAACAATGTAAGACTGTTCTTGTGTGCCTAATCTTAATAAATGAACCCACAATGTGTTTATCCAATTCCTTATACGTGATTAGTGCCTTGTGTCTTATGCAGCAAATAAGCTCAAGGGTTTATATAATTATAAGAACATAACAAAGAGATCAACCTCCTTGAGCCTAACTGAGTAGCTGAGGACTTTAACCTAAGAATCACTCTTGTAGCTGTCCTCCAGAGCTTTTTCAACGCCATTATATCACTCGACATGTGGGAGGCAAAAAGTGTGCACAATACTCCAACTGTGGTCTGACCAACAAATTGTGTAGGTAAAAGTAAAGTACTGCAGATACTGGAAATCTGAGATAAAACAGAAAATGCTGGAAGAACTCAGCAGGCCTGGCAGCATCTGTGGAGAGTTAACATTTCAAGCCTGTATGACTGTACTTCAGAGTAATGTTTATTTTAGTTGAACATGAGGCTGGAAATTCTTGGTGGTGATATCAAGGGATAAATGATTACCTGGTGTGTGACATTCCTCTCTCTTTAGTACAGATATCCATTTTAAATAAACACATTGACAGCTGTGTTAGAAAGGCGAACAGAGGAATGCTATAGGAACGCGCGAAGCATCTGCTAATTTCTAGACTATGATATTCATAGTGTAGTATAAAAAGCTCATCCCCATGTCTGAATAATTCATTCAAATCACCATCGGAATATTCAAATATATGTATTTGAAATTTACAAAACTTACTGGCTGACCCAGGTAAATGGGATTTAGCTGGATCACTGGAGGTTGAGAGTTAAATTAGGTTATCTTCCCTGTTAGAGTTAATGCATACCATCTTAGATTTGCATTTTGTAGTTTCTGAAAGTACTGAGATTTTCGATGTTTTGTGTCACAGGCAAAATTTGAGGCAGAAGCAACAGTGAGAATCAACAAAAGAGATGCCTTGAAGTTCCGTGGACAATATCAGAATAAATCTACTGATACAGACTGCTGGTATCTTGTGCACTTTGACACAGACCACAGTCTACAGGTACTCTGAGGTCTCATATTAATGTTACTGTGGTCTGTTAAATCACTGCCACTGTTAACAGCTTTTTAACTGGCATATTCATAAAATGTTGAACAGTTATCAAATCCATTTCTGCTTTCCTGTTTGTTTCTCTTTGATGTACAGATACGCGTTCCTCACACTTTAATCCTGGATGGGGAGCTTTTCACGATGCAGAGCAAGCACGAGGATTTTAATTACGGAGCAAATTGTAAATTTACCGTCAATAAGCTGGATATATCACAGGTTAGAAGCAAAATGTTGGTTGAGCTTTTGGCTGCTACATTTTTTTAAAATGTTGTCATAAGAGAAACTTTGGCAGGATTTCAAATCTTTACAACATCGACTTAACCCTAAGTGCAAAGGGGCTGGAGTATAAAATTAGGCAAGTCCTGCTACAGTTGTACAGGGCATTGGTGAGACCACACCTAGAGTACTGTGTATGGTTTTGGTCTCCTTACTTAAGGAGGGATATATTTGCATTGGAAGCAGTTCAGAGAAGGTTCACTAGACTGATTCCTGGGACGAAGGAAAGGTTGAGCAGGTTGGGCCTATACTCATTGGAGTTTAGGAGAATGAGAGGTACATATAGGAATGAAAGGTATACATGTTTCTTAGGTGAAACTTCTAAGATTCTGGGCTTGACAGGGTAGATGCTGGGCTTGACAGGGTAGATGCTGAGAGAATGTTTCCTCTCATGGGAGAATCTAAAACTGGGGACATGGCCTAAAAATAAGGTGTCTCCCATTTAAGACAGAAATGAGGAGGAATTTCTTTTCTCTGAGAGTCGTTAGTCTTTGGAATTCTCTTCCACATTGAGCAGTGGAGACTGGGTCATTGAATGTACTCAAGGCTAAATTGGACAGCTTTTTGATCGATAATAGAGTTAGAGGTTATGGGGACAGGCAGGAAGGTGGAGTTGAAGTCACAAGTCAGCCATGATCTTGTCGAATGGCAGAGCAGACTTGGACAAAAATGGTCTACTCCTGCTCCTAATCCTTATGATCTTAAGTGTGCTGGTAAGAATGTGCAAATTAAAATAGTTCCATGTTATCTTGTCTAGCTCAAACAATATTTTCTGTCCTTTCAAGACCCCTGTGGAATATTTTTCTACTGTACAAGACACAAGGCACCAATCGCTCATAAGGGATTGGGTAAACATATTGTGAGTTCATTTATTAAGAGTAGGCACACGAGAACAGGTATACAAAAGTATAAAGCTTGAAGGTATCAGAGCTGTGTGTGTGCGCTGCTCAAAGCAAAAGTGAAACTAAGAATGGATCACGTTACGCATTTCCCTTCTTGTGATTAATGCTGATATCTTTTAAAAGCGTGTTATAACAGTGGCTATGCCCATTTGTCATTGAATGTATGGGTATGTGAAGTATAGTGATTTTTGTACCCTTTAGAATATTGGTTACTTCATTATGATCATTCTTCGGCCTTATCCTCTCCAATGTGAAGTTTCCAAGGGGGATCACTGGATAGTGAATGGGAACCCTGACTTCCCACACCCAGCCCAGATCCATTGAAATAATGCTACGACTGTGTTCCAGCTGAGATCAACAAATTCAGCACAGACCATGGATTGAATGGCGGACCTTCCTGATGCGTACTCACCTCACTACAGCACCACTTGGTATATTCAGCCCTGCGCCATTGGGATAGAGTTTCTCTGCAAAAGAAAAAAACGAGGCCCACCTTGGGATAATCTCTCTCTTTTTATGCAACGTTTTTTTACGTCTGACTTGCTTTCAATTTCAGATTCCCCATTAGCATGTCCCAAGGTGCAGGCAGGAGACATCCACAGGTGATTCTGCCACTAGGACACAGAAAATAACTGCTCTGTACATTTGTACGCTCTATTCACTATATTGGCTTTACCAACTGATTGCTTGTTTTCAGCTGGATTTCAAATATTTTCAATGTCTTTACTTCCTTTGAAAAAGCATAAAACATATTCTCCAATAAAACAATTTGTTGACCTGATTAATTCACTGAGGTGCAGAATATTTCTTAATTGTTAGAATTATAATTGTCAGAATAACTTGAAAAATGAATCTGGTTTAGTTTATTAAAACTTTGAGATTAGAATGTCCTTTCAGTACTGAAATACTTATAATAAGCTATAATACTTATAATAATTATATATTTATAGTAATATAATATGAAATAAGCTATTAAAAACTCTTAAGATGATGATGATTTTCACTGACCTTCTTTGTTTCAATTAGTTCTCCGTTCAGGTGAATGGTTCCTCCAATCAAATGAGAGTTTACTCCCAGTTCAGTCATCCTTACCAGTCAACAATACCATACACTTTTCAGGTACATGATCTATACACTCTATATCAAATACCCTGGTTAGTTTATCACTGGGGCAAAACACAGAAGGAGGAATGTGTGCTGGGGAGAATTGCAGATATGAAACAGAACCCATCTGTGTTTCCTTCCATTCATATCAATGAATAAAAAATCCTGTGGCTTCCCTAAGGGCAGATGTAATATTTTGAAAATGCAGTCACTCCTTTGTTCGCAAGTTCAAAGGTAATCTGCAAATAAACTATTTTTGTGGCAATGGTTAAGGAATGAATAGTGGCCAGGACACTGGAAAAGCTCTCTGCATTTCAAACAAGTTCCTGGGGACTTTTATATTCACCTGAGCAGATAGATAGGATCTTAGTTTAACTTCTCTTCTGAAAAACACTCCTGACAATGCAGCATTTTCTTAGTGCTGCACTTTCAGCCTGGATTATGTGTTCAAACCCTGAAGTGGGAGTGCTATCAATAAGCCAGGCTGAAGCCTGTTTTAGCTCCCCCGTTGACTTGTTAAATTCATTATAATTTGATTTAATTATTGAAACATTGTCCATAAATTTAGACCCTCGCGACAGCAAAGAATTATGGAGAGAGCAACTACAATGGCACATTCTACCTACACTCTAATGGCAAAGATCTTATGGTAACGGAGTTTGATGTTGTGAATGAGAGTAAAAGGAGTGTCAGAACTCTGGGTATTAAAGCTGCCCTGCACCAGAGCTTTCTGACTGGACCAAAGAATAGCCAATTTCAAGTAACTGCGAGAGCACACAATTCCAGGTAAAATATGTGTTGAGTGTGTTGCAGAAACTTCAATGTATTTGCAGTTTTTGTTTAAATATGTGAAACTGTAAGATGTGCCAGTGTTTAAAGAGTTTCTCATTGACTGACACTAACACCAGTGATTAAAAATGTAGCACCTAATGTTTAGGAAATATGAGAGATGTGTCCTAAGGAAAATTTCCATTGCAAATCTTGAACATGTATCCTTGTCAAAACCTGTTAAGTAATTTTCCAGTTGCGTCTTGCCTAGTAATACAATATGCCAACTTTGATAAACTTAATTGATTAAAATTTGAAAGAGATTGACGTAGCTCAGACCCAAGGATCAGAAATGAAGGGACATTTTTTCTTGTTTTAGAACCTGTAACTGCCAATGAAAACCTTGTTAATAATTTATTATGACAGCAACATGAAAGATGTGGCCAGTAATTTCTATACTCACAGCCCCTGGCTTGTAGGTTTCTGTAGTTCTTTTAAAATAGGCAAACAGGTGTTAAATGTCCTAGCTTTGTAACATTATTTATCTGACTAATGCAGTGTTATCCTCTGGCTTTAGATATTTAGTGGTTTCCAGTCTGCAGCTGGACGAGAAAGCTTTTGACATAGATCTGATGGGATTAAAGGAGTACCAAGAAGGTTTGATCTTATCAATGGCTGGTACTGTCCAGCATAATATGAATAATGGGCAAACAATTCCACAATTCCTGCATGTGGATGCAAGCTTAAAACAGCAAAACAATACCAATGAAGGTAATTTCTCAGCAATTGTTTGAAATATTTATTAACTTGTTGAAGATTCTACCCTAACTACCTATTTAATGATTGCAGCAATTCTACATAAAGTAACAATATACAAACCCCAAAAGATAGACTAACTTTCATGCACCAGAATGGTGAATTAGTGATGGTTGTTATTTTAGTACTAGATATCCAATCCTCTTGTTCAAAGGTTTAAGAAACACAAGGCTTTTATTTTTGGCCTGACTGAAATCCATTGTGTTTCCACCGACTCTATATTTTCTGGACATCTACGAAGGTGGAATCACACTGTGTAAAATCTTTGAATCCAGGTGAATTTGGAACTGAGATTCTAACCACACACAATATCCATCATTTACTTTACCACCACAATATTGTCCACCTTCACCCCTAACTTGCTCTACAGCCTTTTCCATGGCTTTGTCATCTCCAGACTCGATTTCTCGAGTATCTCTTGCTGCCTCCCATCTTCTATCCTCCATAAACTCCAGCTTTTCTTTTAAAACTCCACTGCCTGTGTTCAGCTTTGCACAAAATGCCACTGGCCATTGCTAGCCTACAGTACTTTCTGATCCCCTGTGGAACTGCCAGCAATGCCCACATCACATGAAAGAATAAAAGTGGCAGCGTTCCCACCCTGAAAACTATAGATTGTGACCCCAGCAGAACTCCAGCCTGGAACTCCCCCTTCCTAACTAAGGGACCTACTATATTATCTGAATCAACATACCAGCCTCCAAACCAATGCTTGGTTGCTTGGACAAAGAAGGAAGAACTCCCAGTGTTAGGGAATGCCTGCCTTTGGCTCTATCTCCTCCTCCTCCATAACCTTGTTTGGCCATTCCCAAATGATCACATAGGAAACTCCACTGTAAACCCCAGGACTGTCTGGGGCATGGATTGAACAATGCATTCTCTTATTCAGAGGTTGGATTGCTACAAAAACCAAGAGTTAATTCCTATAGAAGGATACACTATTGTTATGTTAAACTCTTATTACATTCTGATGCAATAGCAGTGTGTAATATATGAATGAAGTGTTAGTTTGACCTGTAAATGTCAGGATTGGGTCTTGTAGAAAAGCCTCTGCAACAACTGAAGCCACGTTGTTCAGAGTTTGGACTGTGTGTTTGGATTGGGACTGGTTCAAACTTGAATATGTCATATTCACTGGCAGAAAGTTGGGATAAGAGAGTGGAATTATCACCTTCAGAAGATCAGACAATGGGTCAAATCTCTCACAGGGAGATTGCTGAGTGTAATACTGGATTTTGAGTAGCACATGACCGTTAGAGCACCAAATGGTTGGAAATTACATCAACGTGATTGGGGACCCCTTGATGACACTCTAGTCGACAAAGTCTATCACTGATAGTTTTCTCAGGTTTTTGCCTGATTGGTTGCCATGATTTCAGTGAAAAATGGCCAATGCCAAAGGCCACAAATACTAGACACCACTGCGACGTGCGAGGGCGATGTCATCACGTATGTAGTGGCATCATCAGGGTTGCAGATTCAGTGCCATTCAAGAGACAATGGGGTGGGTGTTGGGAAAGAGGTCTGAAAATAATCTGTTTTCCGCATCACTGTCACGCCAAAGCTGCTGCAGATGGGGAAAGGAATGAGCAGAAAACCCTGCCAGTGCTTTACTGAGGTAAGTGGACTAAGGGTCAAAATACTGGATACGAAGCCATTCAGTACCAGATAGTGCCCAGACCGGCTAGAAACTGCACTGTCCCGTACAAAACTGGATGCCTGACCACCTTACTTTGGTAGATCAGTGTAAACCCCATTTCTACAGAGTATTTGGGGTTTCTGCCCACCTCCCCCAGAGTTATAGCAATCAATCATAAGCACCTTTGAAGAAATTCACAGCATATGTTGGAATTGACACAATTTGGTGACACTTGATCAAAGCATCATTAACTCAATTGTTTTTATCCTGGCCGTTTTCAATCATGAGCAATCTCCTTGATTGGACTATCACAATTGTTTCTGGTGGTACATTGACTTAGTTACATATCAGGGATACAAAAGCCAAGCTGCAGATGTTAGGATATTTAGGCAGCACCTGTGCAGAGAGAATCTGAACTAACATTTCAGGTTGATGAGATTTCATCAGAATTGCATATTACAACAAAAAAAAAACAACTTATATTTATCTAGCTCCTTTAATATAATGAAATGTCCCAAGGTGCTACACAGAAGCATTAGAAAACAAAATATGGCACTTGGCCATATAAAGAGATATTGAGTCAGATGACCAAAAGCTTGGTCAAAGAGGTATGTTTTAAGAAGTGTCTTAAAGAAGGAAAGCGAGATAGAGACAGAGAGGTAAAGGGAGGGAATCCTAGAGCTTGGGGCCCAGGCAACTAAAGACACGGCCACCAATGGTGAAGCAGTTCTAATTTGGAATGCGCAAGTGGCCAGAATTAGAGGAGCATAGATAGCTTGGAGGGTTGTGGGGTTGGAGGAGATTACACAGTGAGGATAATTAAGGACAACTGGTTGCTTATAATTGTAGAACTTTCCTCACTTTTGTTTATTTGAATGAGTAGTCCTTGATCCAGATTTTCGCTACCAAGGTGGGTAGCTTGAGTTGGGACATTTCCTGACTTGTCAGACCTGCCTTGGTTAAAAAGTACCCTGAATTATGCAATTTACACTCTCTGTAGCGGTGGGGAGGGGGGTGGTTGGGATGATGTTGGTGTGGCGGCAGTGGTGGACAGAGTTGAGCCCGCCCACCCCAGATGTAGAGCATAAGGGGCGGTCAACTACCAAGTCGGGTTGGTTGGAACACTCACCTCGGTTCTCTGGGACTTTGTTCCAGTTGTTTCAAAAGCTGTTAGGACCTCTAGCCCTCACACCCCCTTACCCATCTCCCCACCCCACCCCCAGTGCCTGTCATACCCTCAATGCCACCTCCATAGCCTCTCACCCCGTTTTCACCATGGGCAGACCTCGGGAGCCATGTGGAGATTAAAAGGATAAGCTCCTAACAATCTAATACAGCTCTCGCTCACACTTGATGGTGGGAAATCTCCCATTATAGAGCGCATTCAAAGCTTTTAAATTTCCTCAAGTGGTTAATCTCTTATAAAAACAAACTTCTATTCAGACCTCAGATGAAAGACATCCAATCCTTTAATAGCCTCTTTAACCTGTTGACCAAAGTGTGAATTCAGAAACCACTGCTAAGATAGTTGTATCTTTTGAAACTTAGCCAAGCATCCATGATGACAAAATAATAACCCTTGGGGAAATGTCAACAAATGACTTTAATCAAACTGCATGGCCAGATGCTGCTTTTCTTTCTAACATGCAGCAGTCAACCTGTCAATCAAAGAAGAGGGTTTTTTTTAACTCTTAGTGACAGCTGCAGCCTGTCATTTTTTTTATTTAAAGAGCAGGGGATTTTTAAAAAAGCTTCAGGCTGTGATACTTAAGCAAACCTTAACCGCTCCCCAAGAGTGTTTACGTCTACTCCATCAATTCATGCCTCCCGCCCTGTAGGTCAAGGCCCTTGCAACAGCCAAAATAAGGTCTATTTGAACTCAGCACTGAGTTCAAATAGCCCTGCTGAGTTCGGGTTCCCCCTCCCCCACTCTGTGTGAATCACACCCTGCACCCTTTCCTCTAATTCAAAAATAGGATGTCAGAAATGAGGGTGGAACTTCTGCATCTGGAGCCTGCCTGCCATTTTTGTTGGTCAGTTGCGTGTTTCTGGCCCCTCATCTTGAATTTTGGTGGTTTAAAAATAAGCACATTCCAAGAAAGCATGGGGAAATATTTTGATTTTTACTGCAATGATCTTGTCGCATCCCAAATGTTTAAAGATATTTGTTTCCTCCTGGTTTGCTTTCTGCATTATTAAGATCTGTTTCTCTTGTTCCCGCTTTTAATTGCAGGTAACCTGAATATTGAAATCGATGACATCCTTTACAGACTACACCTTCAAAATAACAACTCTTTTAGCGACAGCACTGCTCACGATTTGATTGTCACCTTGATCCAGAATGGCAGCCTGACAATCCCAGCAGGGGCTGAGTTTAAAGGACACTTGGAGCTGGGCCAAGAATCAAGAGTGGGCCAGGCCTGCTGGCAAACAGATGATAAATCAATATGTTTCCAGCTTTTCCAGGTGACCAAAGCAAACCAGACCAAGGTCACTGGTAAAGTGGCTCACAACCTGGAAGAATTAATAACTACAGGTAGTTTTAAAGGCAACTGACAAACAATTACTTTTGTGCCTGTATTTCTTTAGTTTGGAACAAAACATAACTCTCCATCTTCTGAGTGGCCTCCTGGTGGCAGTCCAGGGAGCCAGGGCTCCGGAAAGGCTTTAAGGCTGTTACATTGATATTATTCATAAAGAGCTGGGAACTAATTTTTTATATATCCTGTGGTGCCAAATTCACTGTCGCACTGCACTCTTGTGCTGAGTAACAATGCATCAGTCTGCCAGCCACCTGCAGAGTAGCAAGAAGTACACTCGATGAAGCTCCAGTATTTTGAGTCTAAAGTGTGATCATTTCTAACCATGGGAACCAGAAGGCCTAACAGAGGCCCTCCTCGCCTATCTGGTCACAGCTGCAGCCAGAGGCTGTCCTGTGGTAGAGATCCCCCTCCACAATTGTGGCCTGGCTGCCGAGGCCATTTTTTGTTTTATTTAAAACTTTTAAAATTGCAGCTCAAGATGGAGGTGCCCTCTCACTCTCTTACCTGAACTGCAGTAGTTGCCCTTTCCAAGTTGAAAGGCCTCCAATGGCCCTCCGGCTTCAAGAGTCCTCCCATCATCCTTAATTGGACAGCGAGAGCACCCTCTAGCCATTAATTGGCCAATTTGAGGAAAATCACTGCCGGGTGACTGCGTCCCACACAGTGCGGGATCCTATTGACCCCAACACCGGGATCCTGATCCAAAACCCAAAGGCTGCCCAAAAATAAATACATTTAACAATGAAGAATTTTAAGCTCAGTACAGGCAGGATCACCTCATCTTGGAAAAGATTAGTGGTGCTCCTTAAGCAATTGTAACCAATTGTGTCTCTCTAATGGAGAGAGATGCTTTGTGGGTTATAGCTAATTACTTACTAACTTTACAATTACATGTCTTATGGGATACTTGCCTTTATTAGCTGAGGCATAGAATATAAGAGCAGGGAGGTTATGTTGGAACTGTATAAAACGCTGGTTAGGCCACAGCTAGAGTATTGCATGCAGTTCTGGAATCCGCATTATAGGAAGGATGTGATTGCATAGAGAGAGTGCAGAGGAGATTTACCAGGATGTTGCCTGGGCTGGAAAGTTTTAGTTATGAGGAGAGATTGGATAGACTGGGGTTATTTTCCCTGGAGCAGAGGAGATTGAGGTGGGGGGCATGATTAAGGTGTATAAAATTATGAGGGGCATAGATAGGGTAGACAGGAAGGAACTTTTCTCCTTGGTAGAGGGATCAATAACCAGGGGGCATAGATTTAAGGTAAGGGGCAGGAGGTCTAGAGGGGATGTGAGGAAGAATTTTTTCATCCAGAGGGTGATGGGAATCTGGAACTCACTGCCTGAAAGGGTGGTAGAGGCAGAAACCCTCATAACATTTAAGAAGTATTTGGATGTGCACTTGCGATGCCATGGCATACAAGGCTATGGGCCTAGTGCTGAAAAATGGGATTAGAGTAGTTAGGTACTTGTTTGACCGGCGCAAACTCGATGGGCCGAAGGGCCTTTTTCTGTGCTGTAGACCTCTATGACTGTATGTAGAAATTCATAAAATGGCATCAGCTTACAGATTACAAAAGAAAAAACATTGTTCTGCACCTTAAGCTAGACCATACATCAATGAGACTGAAATTTCTACCTCCCCATTGGAATGCACAGATTTAAAACTGAGAACAAAACATAAAGGAAACAATTGCTTGTGTACTCATGTTGCATACTTTAATTTATTTAACCAACTTGATTTCTTTTTTCCCTTTTTCTCCCTCCTTGCTGAAGTTTGAAACTCTTGCTTGGGTACAGTTGCAAGGAAACCTGTAGCCCTGCCATACCTTGCTAAACTAGTCATTCTTCATGTGAGCTGGCATTCCCTGATGGCCTGGTAGATGATGGCATTGCCCAATGTAACAGTGAACCACACAGATTCAGAAGGTCTCTGTTCTATTCCCAGTCTCTGAGGAGTCAACCTGGGCAGCAGTGGTGCCCAACAATTGGTCTCAATGTCCCTAGGCTGGGAGAGAGTTCCTGCTCCTAATCCCATCTCAGCTACAAAGTGATTATGTGTAAACATAATATGAAAACAGGGTCCAGTTTGGCTGTGACACCCCTTTTGTCAAATATGTCTTTATTTGAATCCTGAATGTGCACATTAGAGATGACCGTTTTTTTTAAATATTGTATGTCAAATCTGGTTGCTATTTTTAAGCATCTGATGAATTCCATGTTCTGATGATTAGGTTTACCTGCTGATGGGAGATTTTCTCTGAATTATGTTCACATGAATAAGAATCGTGTGGTTATGATTGAAATGCAAAGTGGCAGTAAACACATACAGGCTTCTGTCGAGATGGAGAGAACATTTACTGGTACCCCTGTATACCAGCTAACCATCAGTCTGCTGCACAGTGTGGAGGAACTGGAAAAATTTGGTCTTCCATTCTCATCCACTGGAAGCTATCATTATCAGGTGAGCACGAGCATGTGAGTGTTCGGTCTCAATGTTTGTTCTTCCAACTCTTGTGTAGTTCACTTATTAAATATAAAGCTTGACTTCTCCAATGCTTTCCAATCTGACCTCCCCATGTCATCTCTTGACCAGCTTTAATAATAAAAATACTTCAGCCCATATCCTCATCTCCATAAAACCCACATTCACATCATCATCATCCTCTTTGACAGAGGTTCCCAAACTGTAGGTCGTGACCCTCAATGGGGTCACAGGCTCCAGGGCAGCAATGAGGCTGTGGCCTGGAGACACTTTTGACAGTTCTAGGATCGGCGATGAGGCCCCTTTAAATGGGTGTTTTTTTTTCTGGTGGATGCGGCCTAATGAAATGAGTTCTGAGGCCAACCACTGCCAGCAACAGAGCCTGCAAAATGATAGGACCTGAGATTTTTTTTGTTCCTGTAGCGCACTGCCCTATGCCCCATGTCACCCCCACCCCCCCACACACTCTCTACCCAATCAGCATCTTTCTTCCCCCCTCCCCCTTCCCACCCCCCACCATCACCTCCAAATTTCATTCTGGGGTCGCACCATGTGTGAAGCATTGAAACAGGGTCACAGCAGGAAAAAGTTCAGGAAACACTGCCCTTTGAGTTCCATTGACTCTTTATGTACCAGTCAATTTCTCATCCTTGTTTACAAATCACCTCATGCCCTTACCTTCTCCAACTTTGTGATCTCCTCCTGTTTAACATCCCGACACACACCTTCAGCTCCTCTAACACCTTAGATCTCCTCACCCCTCAACCACAGCATCGGCAGCAGTTCATTCAGTCACCATGCTGCGGTGATTTGGGACTGTCCATCACGTTTGCCTCGTGACCATGTCCACCATTTCCTTATATCATCATGTCCTTATCGTAAAGTATCCTGAGACATCTTCCATACAAGAGGAACACTAGACAAGTACTTCACTAAAATATGCTCAGATAATTATTCATCTCTTATTTTGGTGGAATATAGTAAACGGTCAAAATTATTAACACTAAGCACCATTGATTGCATCCCTTCATAATTACATCTCACAAATATGATCCCAGAAGTCTACAATACCCACAGGATATGTTAATAAGAGCACAAACTATGGGTGGAATGTAGTGAAGCTCACTGGAGCAGGCAAAATGACGGATTGGCCCGGAGAATCGTGTGGGAGGGCTCCTATCCGACTCCTGACACAGGAGAAGTGTGTGCAGGAGTGGGGCAACTTGGGAAAGTCACCCGCCAGGCAACTTGTAGCAAATTTGCATGAATCGCACCAGGATTTAATGGTGGCTCCTGAATTTACCGCAATTCACCAGGGTGTCCCCTGCCTCCGGAAATCCGCCCAGAGAAACGTGGCGCATTTCAAATGCCTTTCCTGACTCACAGTGAGAGGTTTTTTTATTCATTCACGGGATGTGGGCATCACTGGCTCGGCCAGCATTTATTGCCCATCCCTAATTGCCCTTGAGAAGGTGGCGGTGAGCTGCCTTCTTGAACAGCTGTATTCTGTGTGGTGTAGGTACACCCACAGTGCTGTTAGGGAGGGAGTGCCAGGATTTTGACCCAGCAACAGTGAAGGAACGGCAATATATTTCCAAGTCAGAATGGTGAGTGATTTGGAGGGGAACTTCCAGGTGGTGGTGTTCCCATGTGTCTGCTGCCCTTGTCCTTCTAGGTGGTAGTGGTCGTGGGTTTGGAAGGTGCTGTCTACGGAGCCTTGGTAGGTTTGACCTCCAGGACCTTGAGTTCCAGGGCAGAGGTACGATCTGTGCAAACTTAATTTGGGAAGAGAGAGGCAGAGTTTCATACAGGAGATTTACGTTGAGGAGTTAAGGAGCAGAACCTTAAAAATGGCAGCGCACATCTGAGGAGCTGAGGGGGAACATACCTCAAAGTCTAACTGTAAGTGAGAGAGATATCAAAATGGGAATTATCCACCCAGTCCTGCTGCCTTCATAAGCTCTGGAATGGATGTACAATGAGGCAGAGCACCAGGCTGTACACTCACCAATGCAGGTCCCGCAGCAGCAGCAACAGGAGGCAGCATAAGGCCAGGCAGTAGGGGAGAGGCAGACTGAGGCTCCTGATGCATCCCAGAGCCTACTAGACCAGGAAAAATTACCTGCAGATGTCAGAAAAGCAGTGGCAGGGGAGACTCTGCCTTTCCTGGGAGACTGTCACCGACTTCTGTGGCCCAAAGCAGGATGACCTGCTTCCAAGGCGAAACCAGTGGCGCTTAATTTCTATGCCTCGAGATCCTTCTAGGGTTCAGCTGGTGAAGTGTGGGATCTACCCAGCAGCCACTCCCCGCTACATTAAAGGACCAACGCACTGTTGGGGTTTGTGGCATTGGCTGGTTTTCTGCATGTGCAGGGTGTCATTGACTGCATAGCAGTCAGTGTGGTTATCAAAGCACCATCAGATCAGCCAGCAGCATTCATAAATAGGAAGGGCTTTTATTCACTCAACATGCAGATAGTCTGTGACCACAGGAAGTGTGATCTGCAGCCATCGGAGTGCCTTGAGAGGAACCCTCAAATGTGTCAGGCTGCAGCTCCTCGGGCCTCTCAGTGGGTGATGGCATCTGCTTCCCATAGATGGCAGTGCACCTGGAGGGGTGTCCAGGGGCAATGTCCACCTCTTGCTGGCCCACTGCCCTAATGAGGTCATGGAGCCAGCAATAGTCAGCAGACTAGCGCTAACATCCATACCCATTGAGAGGTCTCCTGGATCTGCCTCTCCGTGATGGTCACCAACCTCTCAATGGAAGAAGCAATGTGTTCTCCTACCTGAGATATTGCAGAGGTCGTGCCTGGAAGGACTCCTCCATCGTCTGTGCATGTCTGCTCAAAGCCTCAGGCAGCTCTGCCAGATTCTCCCCTGTTTCCCTCTGCAACTCCGGCAGCTTGAGTGTGGCCTTCCTTAGCCTGGGTTGCAGCATGGGCCTGACCTCCAATAGCCCTGTGATTGTCAAGGCCCTCAGCTGTCACAGCCTTCATCACCTGCTTTCCTGTGAGGCATTCCCCAGGGCGTGACCCCGAGCCAAATCGCGAATGTCTACCCATTGAAGTGATTCGTATCTGTGCTGGTGCTTGAAGTGGAGGAAAGATGTGATGTTGCACCCTCTGAGATGTTGACACTCTCATACCTCCGAGGAGGCTAGAGGAGCCTTGCCAGTGAGTTCATTTTCACACCTCTGCTGCAGTCACACCTGCAAAGGAAAAACACATCATCAGCTCTTTCAATATTCAATACTCTACTCCCATCCGTGGGTGCAGCTCTTCCTTTGCAGCTAGAGTTCATGGAAAAGTTCAAATCTTCCTCCCTCTCCATCCCCATCATTCCAATCTCAACATCGGAGATGAAACATCCACCCTGCTCTTCAGGTAACTCACATGCCTCCATCTGTTCAGGGATCAAATGTCCAGTACTCCTCCACCAGTCTTTGCCTTTTTCCTGTTGTTCTGGGCTCTTTTCTCCTGAAACACAGGTGGTAAGTTAGGCTGCAGATTATGGGAAGGATTGCTTCTTGGTACCATCAAGGCTAGCTGTATTGATACATCCCTCCCAAGCTTATGCTCTCATGGGAGTTGGATGATGTGAGGACCAAGATGCATCCACTACCGCTAAGGCAGCTAGTGAGGGGGCACAGTATATGCACCTCCACCCATCCAATCCCTTACAAACTGAGTGACCCCTCTGTCCCTGCCCACCTTTCATCCACAGTTTGCTTGTCATTCACTCAGACTCACCCTCACAGTTCAGAGTTCGTCATTCATCCTCTTTCTACACTGGACCCAATCTTGTTGCTGAACCTCAAGGCTGCTTACCTCTGCTGCGACCTCTGTCCAGGCCTTGTGGTTAGTCAGGAGGGTGTTTGACATTCTGTTGGCCAGGGACAATACATCTTGCTGTTCAGGGACCACCTGGACAAGGTCATGCAGTGAGGCTTTGTTAAACCATGGGACTATCCTCTGACTGACCTACAATATCCCTTCAGCTTTCTGGTGTTCTGGTTCTGGCTGGACCTTTAACTCTCCCTCTGTGGATACAGAATGGAGATTCTACCTCTGGGTGTGCCCCTTTCAACAATGGTATCCCTCTGCAAATGAATTCTGGAGCCTTTAGTTTTTAGTTGCTCCTCTACCAGACTCAGCAGTGTTCAGGGAGACACTCCAGGAGGCAGGACTGGCCACCATTTAAAAATGGCGCCAGCTTCTGCACTGACATCACATGATGCCAGGATTCCAGCACTGAGTCCCACCCCCAGCACAGAATCTATTTGTTCAGAACATCCTGAGAATAATGAATTGGTTTGGATAAAAGGTTTGAATCGAACAAAAGCCATCAAGATAAAAAACAAAAAACTGCGGATGCTGGAAATCCAAAACAAAAACAAAAATACCTGGAAAAACTCAGCAGGTCTGGCAGCATCTGTGGAGAGGAGCACAGTTAACATTTCGAGTCTGAATGACCCGTCAATAGAACCATCAAGCTGTCTGAATAGCTAGAAGTGAGGTAAATGAAGGTTAGTTGCTATAGGAGAAGTGTAATAGTGCTATTAAATAAAAAATAAATCAGTTAGTAAGTATGTGGAAATCCATTGCTTCATAATGGGGCCTTTCGTTTTTGAAGCTCTTCACCCATTGGAAAACTGTCATCTCCCACAAAGAACTTGTAAACAAATAACCCTGCCAATGGGTAACTTTTTTTTAAAAAAAGTGTTGCATTATCACCTCCTTATTTATGTTTTATTCTATGTTGCTGATTTGTATGTATTGTTACAGACAGGAGAGAGACAGGCAATCTGTACTTATTTTTCTCTCACCACCTGTCCCTAAGCGGAAGGTGTTTTGAATTATCTTTAAAGTATGGGGTGGTGTGTTTTCCCAAACCCTCAGTTTGTGTGATCCAAATTACTAATAACCCACAGCAAACCCGCGTTATGATTAACTCAGGTTATCTTATTCCACATTTATTCAAAACCCGGGGGAGGAGTGTTCGCAACTTCCCACTTCACTACACACATACACACACGCGCACAGTAAAGGGGAGATAGAAAAAGTGTTTTATAACTATGCATATTAACAGCACAAGAACCACAGAAATGGATATTAGTTCACGTGATTTCCAGAGCCAGAGTCCAATGAGAAATTCTTTCACGTAGGATTTCGATTCAGCTAGCTGAAGACTGGAGTTGTAGTGTTTGCTTTATAGTTGGTGCTGATACCGAAAGATGAAGTAGGTATACAGAGACTGGGTTGGTCCTGCAGGCAATGGTAGGAAATCTTCCAACAGAGACAGGCTTGAGGATCAGGCAACAGACTGCTTGTAAGGCTAAAAATGTAATGGCCAAAAAGGCTAGAGGCTTGGGTCATGTGACATGTCACATTAATGGTTAATTGCAGCTTAACAATCAGTTTCTGTGCTTCTGGCCAGATTTCCATTGCTCCTCTTTAGGAGAGAGATGAAGTGGTTGTTAGCATCTCGTCCAACAGAATGAGTTTTGATCTCTCTTCTTCATGATAGTTCCGGTTGGGAGAGTCAGTTCGCCTGCATCTCCTCTGCTTTCATTGATTATGGTTGGCAGAGGGGGTGGGGTTGCTTTGTTAGTAAGAAATGAAATTAAATCGATAGCAAGAAACAATGTAGGGTCAGATGATGTAGAATCTGTGTGGGTAGAGTTGAGGAATCGCCAAGGTAAAAAAACCGTAATGGGAGCTATGTACAGGCCTCCAAACAGTAGTCAGGATGTGGGGCACAAGATACACCAGGAGATAGAAAAGGTGTGTAAGAAAGGCAAGGTTACAGTGATCATGGGGGATTTCAATATGCAGGTAGACTGGGAAAATCAGGTTGGTAGTGGATCCCAAGAAAAGGAATTTGTGGAATGTCTACGAGATGGCTTTTTGGAGCAGCTTGTAGTGGAGCCCACTAGGGAACAGGCAATTTTAGATTTAGTGATGTGTAATGAGGCAGATTTGATAAGGGAGCTTAAGGTGAAGGAACCCTTAGGAGGAAGTGACCATAATATGATAGAATTTACCCTGCAATTTGAGAGGAAAAAGCTGGAATCAGATGTAACGGTATTACAGTTGAATAAAGGCAACTACAGAGGCATGAGGGAGGAGCTGGCCAGAATTGACTGGGAGATGAGCCTAGCAGGAAAGACAGTGGAACAGCAATGGCAGGAGTTTCTGGGAGTAATTTGGGAGACACAGCAAAAATTCATCCCCAGGAAGAAGAAGCATACTAAAGGAAGGACGAGGCAACCATGGCTGACAAGGGAAGTCAGGGACAGCATAAAAGCTAAAGAGAAAGCATACAATGCAGCGAAGAGCAGTGGGAAACCAGGGGATTGGGAAGCCTACAAAGACCAACAGAGGACAACTAAAAAAGAAATAAGGAGGGAGAAGATTAAATATGAGGGTAAACTAGCCAGTAATATAAAAGAAGATTGCAAGAGTTTTTTTAGATATATAAAGGGTAAGAGAGAGGCAAAAGTGGACATTGGGCCGCTGGAAAATGACGCTGGAGAAGTAGTAGTGGGGAACAAAGAAATGGCGGAGGAACTAAATAGGTACTTTGCATCAGTCTTCACAGTGGAAGACACGAGTTATATCCCCAAAGTTCAAGAGAGTCGGGGGGCAGAGGTGAGTATGGTAGCCATTACCAAGGAGAAGGTGCTAGGAAAACTGAAAGGTCTGAAGGTGGATAAATCACCTGGACCAGATGGATTATACCCCAGAGTTCTGAAGGAGATAGCTGAGGAGATAGTGGAGGCGTTAGTGGTGATCTTTCAGGAATCACTGGAGTCAGAGAGGGTCCCAGAGGACTGGAAAATCGCTAATGTAACACCCCTGTTTAAGAAGGGAGTGAGGCAAAAGATGGGAAATTACAGGCCAATTAGCCTGACCTTGGTCGTTGGTAAGATTTTAGTAATCTTAATAATCTTTATTAAGGATGAGATTTCAGAATACTTGGAAGTGCATGGTAAAATAGGGCAAAGTCAGCATGGTTTCATCAAGGGGAGGTCATGCCTGACAAATCTGTTAGAATTCTTTGAGGAGGTAATGAGTAGGTTAGACAAAGGAGAGCCAATGGATGTTATCTACTTGGACTTCCAGAAGGCCTTTGACAAGGTGCCGTACAGGAGGCTGCTCAGTAAGATAAGAGCCCATGGTGTTAGAGGCAAGGTACTAGCATGGATAGAAGATTGGCTGTCTGGCAGGAGGCAGAGAGTGGGGATAAGGGTGTCCTTCTCAGGATGGCGGCCGGTGACTAGTGGAGTTCCGCAGGGGTCAGTGTTGGGACCACAACTTTTCACTTTATACATTAATGATCTAGATGAAGGAACTGAGGGCATCCTGGCTAAGTTTGCAGATGATACAAAGATAGGTGGAGGGACAGGTAGTATTGAGGAGGCTGGGAGGCTGCAGAAGGATTTGGACAGGTTAGGAGAATGAGCAAAGACGTGGCAGATGGAATACAACGTGGGGAAGTGTAAGGTCATGCACTTTGGTAGGAAGAATAGAGGCATAGACTATTTTATAAATGGGGAGAGAATTCAGAAATCTGGAGTGCAAAAGGACTTGGGAGTCTGAGTTCAGGATCCTCTTAAGGTTAACTTGCAGGTTGAGTTGGTAGTTAGGAAGGCAAATGCAATGTTGGCATTTATTTCGAGAGGACTAGAATATAAAAGCAGGGATGTGCTGCTGAGATTTTATAAGGCTCTGGTCAGACCACATTTAGAATATTGTGAGCAATTTTGGGCCCCATATCTCAGGAAGGATGTGCTGGCCCTGGAGAGGGTCCAGAGGAGGTTCACGAGAATGATCCCATGAATGAAAGGCTTAACATATGAGGAACGTTTGAGGACTCTGGGTCTATACTCGATGGAGTTTAGAAGGATGAGGGGGGATCTGATTGAAACTTACAGAGTACTGAAAGGCCTGAATAGAGTGGACGTGGGGAAGATGTTTCCATTAGTAGGAGAGACTAGGACCAAGGGCACAGCCTCAGAGTAAAGGGAAGACCTTTTAGAACAGAGATGAGGAGAAACTTCTTTAGCCAGAGAGTGGTGAATCTATGGAATTCATTGCCACAGAAGGCTGTGGAGGCCAGGTCATTGGGTGTATTTAAGGCCGAGATAGATAGGTTCTTGATTGGTAAGGGGATCAAAGGTTACGGGGAGAAGGTAGGAGAATGGTGTTGAGAAACTTATCAGCCATGATTGAATGGCGGGGCAGACTCGATGGGCCGAATGGCCTAATTTATGCTCCTATGTCTTATGGTCTTATAAAAGGTCTGTACAATGAGGTGTGAGATTCCACAGGCTGTGTGAAGAATTCTTTTGTTCTAGTAACTCCTGGTGGTGGCTCCCAGAACAAAGGGCCAATGCTGTGGTCATGTGACTTGTAGCAGCCATCCTTTTTGGTTCAGCAGAAAATCAATTTTAATAAATGGCACTCTTACTGCTTGGCATGTGTTGGAAGGATTTGCAGGTTGATCCACAACTTGTTTGGCTGGGTTATGAACGCACCTGCCTTGTTATATATTGTACGCATCCACAAACCATAACCAGCTACCTGCAATATCTCAAGTTCCCAACACAATAATTATTTGAAAGGAGATTCAGGTGTTGGGGAATAAGAATAGAATTTACAAGTAAGGTGCTTGCTTTGCTGTGAGTCTCCATTCCACAAACGACAAATCAACCTCACTTTTTACAATTTATATCAATGACTTAGATGTGGGGAGTGAAAGCACGTTGGGTAAGTTTGCAGATGACACAAAGGTAGGTAGGAAAGTATGTTGTGAAGAAGACATAAGGAGTTCGCAGACAGATAGGTTGAGTGAGTGGGCAAAAACCTGGCAAATGGGAAAATGTGAAGTTATTCACTTTGGCAGGAAGAATAAAAAAGCAGAGCCTTGCTTAAATGGAGAACAACTGCAGAATTCCGAGGTGCAGAGGGATCTAGGTGTTCTAGTGCATGAATCACAAAAAGTTAGGATGCAGGTACAGCAAGTAATTGAGAAGGCTAGTGGAATGCTATCCTTTGTTACGAGATGAATTGAACATAAAAGTAAGAATGTCATGCTTCAGTTATACAAGGCACTGGCGAGACCACATCTTGAATACTGTGGGCAGTTTTGGTCTCCTTATTTAAGGAAGGATGTAAATGCATTGGAGGCGGATCAAAGGAGGTTTACTAGATTGATACCTGAAATAAGCAGGTTGTCTTATGAGGATAGGTTGGACAGGCTGGGCTTGTTTCCACTGGAGTTTAGAAGAGGGAGGAGGGGTGACTTGACTGAAGTATATAAAATCCTGAACGGTCTTGACAATGTGGACTTGGAAAGGATGTTTCCTGTTGTGGGTGAGTCCAGAACTGGGGGACACTGTTTTAAAATTAGGGGTTGCCCTTTTACACGGAGATGAGGAGAATTTTTTTCTCTCAGAGGGCTGTGCGACTTTGGAACTCTCTGCCTCAGAAGGGGATGGAGGTGGGGGTCATTGAGTATTTTTAAGGCAGAGGTTCTTGTTAGGCAAGGGAATGAAAGGTTATCTGGGGTAGATAGGAATGTGTAATTCGAAACACCAATAAGATCATGGCTGATCTGTTTAATGCCAAAGCAGGCTCAAAGGGCCAAATGGCCTTCTCTTATTTTGTATGTTCATATGCTACCTATCATAAGGATATTGATCCTTTCCATTGTTCCATTTCCATAATTCCATCATTCAAGGAATATGTTATAGAAGCTTTATTTCTTAGCATATAAATGTCTGTCTCATCCCCTGGGCAGAATCTCAGGAATGGATACACTGCTAATGTAAGTGTGAGATTGGAGAAGCAGCACCTCCATGCAGCAATCGAACAGAAGAGCACTGCAAGAACAGGAGAGGTTTTTCTGTTTTTTAACCATGACATAGAGGCGTTGTCCAAAAGGATACCAGCTACAATTCAGGTAGGATTGTGAATGGCACACGGTGCTCACTGGTTTCTTAAGTACTAGACTTCCTCAGACCTTTTACCTTAAGTGTCACCAATATACATTCAGGCCAATGGGTGCAATTAAGCAAATTGGATTTGATTCCTAAACCTTCCTTCTAAAAGGAGACAGCTGTTGCTTTTTCTTTCTCTGTTCTCAGCTTATAAATTATCCTTTTTGTCCCTTCCCATCTGAACTGGTTATTATAAAACTGTGAAGTAAGAAGGGATTCATGCCAAAATCGTGGAATAATTGGCACCAGTGCAGGGTTCCCACCATGGCTGTTTGTCTTATCTAGCCCATTGTGCATATATTTTGGAATTTAATGGGATATTTTAATTGACATTTTAAATAATAATGCCTTGAGCCTTGCTCAGGTAATGTGTATGTTATCTTTAACCGTTTCTGTCTCTAATATTTACAGGTATTCAAAGAAAATAGGCATCAGGAAGAGCAAATTTCTTCATTGCAATTAGTGTGGCGCACAACTAAAAGCTAGTTGTATGCGGTGGTGTCTTACAGTCCACTCAGGGTGCCTGAGTTCCTGTGGCAACTTGCATGTTGTAGTCTGGAGCTGCAGATAGTGATGGTAGAGGCTCCAGCTTTCTTTCCATCACATGGCTGACCAGGAATCTCTCCTGCTCTTACCTCCTGCCATTGGTGTGTGTTGGAGGAATTTGCAGGCTGATACTCAGCCAGGTTATGAACACATCTTCCCTGGCCATCAAATCCTGGGGTGGGACTCAAACCTGGAGCTTCTGACTCAGAGGCAGGGACGCTACCTACTGCGCCACAAGACCTTTGCAGTAGCAGTACATAGTACTAAATGTATTGTCAGCAGTGAAGGTTTGGGGCAGCGCATCTCCACACTTAAGTGGCCCACAGATTTTCAGGGCCCTTGTTAACGTGGGCAATCTCAGACTGTAAAGCAGAAGCTTTCAAACCATTGTGTGTAGAGTGGCTGAGGGAGGTGGATTTTCCCTGAAATATTGGCAAACAATTTTGGAGCTCCCCTTAGTAACCTCTGAAAGATGCTGTCAGCTACCCAAATGGCAGATGTGTTTCTAAAAGTGTGGACCAACGGATATAAAAAAAAAACAAAATTGCAGGGCTACAGGGAAAAGGGCGAGGGAGTGGGACTCGGTGTGTTGCTCTTGCAGAGAGCCAGCATGGGCACGATGGGCCGAATGGCCTCCTTTTATGTTGTAACTATTCTATGATTCTATGAAAGGACAGAAATTGCCTGGTGGATGTCCTCAGGGTTCAGATATTGTAGTTAGAAAACCCATGCTGCAGACTATGACCTTAATAAAACAATTGGGCAAAGGGAGTGTTTTTGTTACCTATTAAGAAGTTGGTCTGTCTTTCCTGCTGTTGTTAAGCTGTTTGTTTATTCTTCTCTGTGTGTCTTTATAGGTAAACTGCAGTGGAGAAGCTTCCCAAAAGCTGCTTCTGGGACACTGTTCTGGAGCAGTTGCAGGCAAACCTTTTGAGGTACAGATTTCGTTTACAAAGCAACGTGACAGACATTGCACAATTCTAGAGCTTAGGTACCGCAGACAAGGCCTTAGTTTTGAAGGTTGCTTGAATTTAGTACATAGGCAAGAGATAAGAGCAAGACTTGTTCATACTTCCAAATTATTGCAGTCTTTGGGTTTCCCAAGTGACGCACAAGTGATGACCTTTTACAAGAACAATGCAAGTAAGCATGTGGCCATGTTTCACCTAATAGTCGATGGACATAAAATTTTAACTGACAGTGAATGGTTAGTAAAGCCTGATTTTGGATTGTACTGGGTAGCTTCCTATTTGAAACCAGGTCGTAACTCCCCTGATAATTCTGTGGAGGTTAGAGGGCTGGTGAGACCAAAAGGTTGTGATGTTGCAGGATCACTTAGAGTGTTGTCCAAAAATACATTTATTACGATGAACATTACTACAAAATGCACAGATTCCTGTGGTGCTGAAATCAAATGGGAACACAAAATCAGGAGTGTGGGAAGTAAAAGAGAAAAGACATTTTCCTTCCAAGCAACTGGAGAGGCAGAAGGTAATCTTTATACCGGTGGATTTGCACTGCAAAACGATGAGAATTATTTCAACACCAGTGGAAAGCTTCTTGCCTCCAAGAACAAAGCCATATTAACCTGGACAATGAAGCAAAGAATGAGAAGATTGAAATCCCTGGCGATTCCTGGGAGTATACAAGCAGAGGGTTTGGTGTACTTCAGAAGTAATTCCTTTGGAATGGCTGCAAATATTACATTTGATGTAAAGCCTGTTGAATTGAAACTGAAAGCGGTTTGGGGAAGAAGAAACCGATTGGATTTAGCCCTCCGACACACTATTCCTACTTGGAGAAAGGTGGGGATACCTGCCAGGAGCAAGTTGATTGCAACAGCTACATTTGGTAACACCATGGACATCAGCCTGGAAGCCACAGCAGGGTCGTGCAGAGTTGCTGCAAGTGGCCAACTTAGCAGGGGCGTCTTCACCAAGTGGAACTTGGCGGTTGACAATCAATGCTCCTACTTTGAGGTAGAAGGAAACGTGTGCCTAAGCGGGTGCATTTGTTTCAACACTTTAGATTCCCTTCATTGCTCCTTATTAATTCTGGCCCTACAACTCAAAGCTGTGTGAGCCAGTTCATTAATAAGAACTAACAGGCTAAAGCTGAATCTGCTGCATTTGTATCCTCCAATTAAACATAAGATGTGCCAGTGACATTCCAGTTCTATTATCATCTGGTTTTATTCGCTCACAGAATGAAATCATTTCCTGGACAGTTGTTGGATATAATGATTGCAGATTTCAAATAATTATCAGTGTTCTCTCTACTTATGCAAAAATTGCATATTATTGATTTTTTTTCTGATCCAGTCAATGTTAGTGCTTATAACATTGAAATTGGCTATACATAAACTACAATCAAATGCATTCTGTTTCCCTTAAAAGATGGATAATGTCAAACCTCTGAGAAACTCTGTAATTTCAATGTTCTTCAACAAACTGTTGATCTGCAGAGATTTTAAAACTGTAATCAGATTCTCCTGATATCTCTTGCTGATTTGCTTCTATACGTGTGTTCACCAAACTGGAATATTTGAAAGTTTGATGTTCATTTCATCACTACCTATCTGTTAAAGATGACTGGCAATCTTGGTTTGGATTTCTGATGTGATCTTAACCTGATCCTCCCTGCTCTTTGCCCACATATACAGAAACCAGATTTGAACAGTTGAAACTGCTGAGTTGCAGCTGAACGCATGAGTGGAAATTTCTCACCAGGTGCTGCATTTTCTGAGTCCGCTTGCCAACCAATCAGCACTCTTTTCTCATACAGTTTAAATTGCTGTTTTCCCATTATATTGGTATTCTTGCCAAGTGTCCTGATGAGTGCAAGATGAAAAGCTTTGACATGTTTCTTTTTCCAGCAATAGTCAAGATCTGTACTACCAAATGACTATTTCTGATTTGTAGAAAGCTGCTTTTAAATGCTATCACAGCTTGCCCTGATGCCAAGTTTTTTAGCTTTGTACTAAAGTCGCCCTGGAAACTGTAGTCTCACAACATATAGCATCTGCTCGATAAATGAACCGGTATACATGTTGAATGAGTAGTTTCTTTTTCTGTGCTTCGTGGAATCGCTTTCCAACACTAGGATTAATGCGCATACCAAAACTGTTGTTGGCACAATCAGTACTAACATATCCCTTGTTCCTTATCTGAACATTGTTCCCAATATTTGACACATTTTTCAGCCTTCACCAAAGGTGCATTTTTAACACCCAAAACCAGGTGGGTTGAGTTAAGATAAAACTCTGAAAGCCAAGCCCAATGCACCCCCAACTTGCCCACTTCTGGGTTTAACGGAGAAGGGGACAGGTGATGGGCAGTCAACTACTTTCAAGAGCTGGCTGACAATTTAGATATTCAATGAGGCTGGCAGCTCTTGATTTATCTTGCTTTGCAGGTTTTATAGTAGGCAATCAAGTTTCTCCGGCCTCAGGAAACTTGGCTGCTGAAGAGAGGCAAGGACAGCTTCGGGGAAGACATAAATACCTTCACAGCTCTGCTTGGGAGCCAGGAGGAGCAGGAATACATCCCCCGGCACGCCAAGGACCCATGTTATTAGACCAACCCCTCGTACAAAGACCACCAGGGGTCACATATGACTTCTTTCCCCTTTTGAGTCAGGGATCAGTTTCCCATTCTGCCCCCCCCCCCCCCCCCCCCCCCCCCACCCCCACCCAGGATCAGTGACTTGACTTTCCTGCTCTTGTGAACTGCTCCAGGGGGGTCCCATGCCAATGAGAGACATTGGTGTATTGGTAACCGGACTTGTAATCCAGAGGCCCTTCTAATGTTTTGGGTACACAGATTCAAATCTCACCATGGCAACTTGTGGAACTTAAATTCAATTAATAAATCTGGAGTATAAATCTCCTCTCAGTAATGCTGACCATGACAACCATCATCAATTGTTTTAAAAAACCTATCTGGTCCTTTAGGAAAGGAAACCCACCATCCTTATCTAGTCTGGCCTACCTGTAACTCAAGACCACAGCTGTGTGGTGGACTCCTAACTGCCCTCCGAAATGGTCTAGCAAACCCCACAGTTCAAGGGCAATTAGGAATGGGCAACAAATGCTGGCCTCGCCAGTGATGCCCACATTGCATGAAAGAATAAACAGAAGAAAACTGGGATCCAAACCTGCTTTTCAGGCTGACTTTGGGGAACCTGCCAAGCACAAAAGATGTATGATGTGGAGTTCAGAGTCCATGGCATGCAGGGAAAGCCAGGCTTTTCCATCCAAAGCCCCGCCCCATCCTACGTTGCCAATCCCTGTTAATACCCAGGCCTTTGACTGATGTCATCTGTTAGAGAATTAATGTTGTCAGAAGTGCTGCCAAAATCCATTAAGACATATGTCAGAGAAGGCTGTTCCTCGTGGGAAAGTGTGAGGATAAGGTTGCTTGTTCAGTAGATTATGATTCCAATATCGAACATAATTACTGTATTCACCTCCGACTTGAAATACATTTTTCAGGCGTTGAATTTCCTATGCGGCTTTTTCAGACTGCATTTTTATATAGCTTTGTAATGTTTGCAAACATTTGACTCATAGATTCGAATAAAACGAGCGTCTCTTTTATTAATAAAGAGTTAAAGTAATTTTATTTCCCATTCTAGAGTGCAGTGCCAGCAAGATTCTCACTAAATGGCACAATGAGGACAGACCGTTGTGAAGCAGACTTCTCTGGCCACCTCCAAATGGACAACAAGTTTGCACGGCTTGAATGGCAGACAATATGGACCCCAGTCCCCAGCATTGACCTTGGTTTCAGGCACTCTGTTCCTTTACTACTCACTATGGGAATCCCAAATGACAACAGACTGCTGATCCGAACAGGCAAAGGGACAAAACATGAAGCATCTGTTGAGTTTACTGTTGGCAAATGCAGCCTCAGAGCTGTTGGCGACGTCAAAGTCCCTGGTAGTAAAAAAGAAGGAATGAGAACCGATTGGTCAGCTTCCCTTATGAACAGATGCCTTACTCTTGAGGTAAGGGATTGGTGCCATCAGATGTCTAGTGTTTGCTGTGCATCTTATAGCCTGGCTTGTTGCCGCATCTAAGAAGGGAATATATTTGAAGTGAACTAAGAAAACTTAGCTTGTAAAGAAAAGAGAGCCTTTTTTAAAATTAATTTCCAAATAGTTGAAATTTACATTTTGAAATATGGTTAATGTTATGTATGTAAAACAGTTGTTTCCAGGCAACACTCCCTTTGTCATCATAAAAGATCATTGTCCTAAAACTTTGGCTGGGATTTTCTGGCTGCGTTGTGGCGGGACCCTCCGTGGAAGATTCGGAATCCCAATCAAAAACCCATTGACTTTTGGCGGGACCAGATGACCCTGGTTGAGGTGGGGGGCTGGAAACTCCTACCCTTTAATTCTGTTTCTCTCCACAAAAGCTGCCAAACCTGCTGACTGTTTGCAGCACTTTCTGTTTCTCTTCCCTTTGCCATGCTGCATTATTAACCAATCCTACGGACCATGTGATTAATATAATGCTTTTATTTATGGTTAAGAGGAGATTTGATGAAGCGTTTTGATCGAGTAAATAAGGGGAAACTGTTTCCACGACAGAAGGGCCGATAACCAGGGACCAGGGGGCATAGATTTAAGATATCTGGCAAAAGAACCAGAGGCGACATGAGGAGACATTATTTTACGCAGCGAAGTATCGTGACCTGAATGTGCTGTCCAAAAGGCTGATGGAAGCGTATTCCATAGCAACTTTCAAAAGGGAATTGGAAAATACTGAAAGGGAAAAGCAAACCTCAGGACTACAGGGAAAGAGCAGGGGAGTGAGATTAATTCGATAGCCTCCCAAAGGGCTGGCACAGGGAGGTTGGGCTGAATGGCCTCATTATATGCTGTCTCATTCTGTGAGCTGAATTTTAGGGGCCACCCGCGAGCAGGAAAAGAGGCGCATGGACATGTGCCATCTGCGGCATACCCATCACTGGCCCATGAGCCTCTCCACAAGACCAAAAAGGTCATCGGCACTCATGGAGACCAGCTACCCTTCTACACATACTTCGGCCACAGCCGCTGTTGAGGCTTTATAGCTGCTCTGTGTTGGTGTTAGCGAATTGTTTGCACCAGCAATTCACAGAGCCAACTGCTGCGGCCATGGTTATGGGCCAGAAGTTCTTTCACAATGCAGTGAATTTTGAAAGTCAGTTGTTAATTCTTTACTCAAAACCTAATTTATCCTGCTATACTGACAAACAATGGCACCTTAAGTATAAGTATATTAGGAACTGGAGGAGACCATTCAGCCTCTCCATTCTACTCTGCCACTCAATTAGATGGCGGCTGATCTCCGCCTCAAATCCACTAATCTGCTTTTGTCCATAATCCCTTGAAATTCCTACCTAACAGAAATCTATCTTTCCCAGTTTTGAAAGCTCTAATTTTCCCAGTATCTTCAACCTTTTGAGGGGGGAAAGATCCAGATTTCTACTATCCTGTATGTGGAAAAGTGTTTCTGAATGGCTGAGCGCCAAGTTAAAATTGTCTCCCCTTGTTCTTGATTCCCCTGCCAGAGAAACTAGCTCCTCTGTGATGACCCTGTCAAATCCTGGCAACATTTTAAATTCCTTCATTCAATCAATCCTCAAATTTCTGATCTCAAGAGAATGCAAGCCAAGCTTGTGAATTTATTAAAGCAGCCTTTGTAATTTAACCCCTAAACCACGGTATCGTTCTGGTGATTCTGCACAGCAGCCTCTCTGAGGTCAGTTTCTCTTCGCTGAGCTGAAGACAAGAGACCATATGAGGCCTGATCGAGTCTCTGCACAACATCGTATCTTCCTTGAGACTAAAAACACTCCATTAGCCTTTTTGTATCTGTCTCCTAGCTTTTAGTGATTTCTGAACTTGGACTCCCAAATCTCTTTGCTCCTTTGTGGCTTTCGAAAATGCTCCAATTTAGCATTGTAACAGCAAAATGAATGACTCTCACACTCTCCCACATTGAACCCAGTTTGTCAATGGTTGTGTCCACTCGGTTAACCTGTCTATGCCCCTTTGTAACATCCTACTTCCAGCTGCACTACTTACTGTTCTTCCAGTGGCCTTTGCCTTTGCATTCACAGCAAATATTGAGGGGCTGCAGAAGGGCACCAAATTTGCATGAAGCAGGTGCATCCATGCTACCTGGGCTGCCACCTGGCCCAACCTCTCAGGAAATCCAGCCTCTGGCTTCTCAAGACGGAGCTGGGAAGGGGGAGTCCAGGTCATGATTTCAACCGAAACCTCCCTCCCAAGTAGGTCCTATTTCTGACCTTTAGGAAGCCTGTATGCCTCTCCCCATCCAGCATACTAGTCTTCAGATTTGGACCAGGTTCCTTTCAATCCAAAAACGCAGGGCACCTGAAGAGAGGAAGGCCCCATCCCTTTAATTCCTTAACATTGGTTTTACTTAGAAGTGGCAAAGGCTCCATCTCCAAGCAGACCCGCAGTAAACTCCTCATGCAAGTCTGGGTACACCTGAGTGCTGGTAAATTGTGCAGCCATACAACTCTGTAGAGTTATAGCAGGAGGGCTTCCAGAATAATCAAGCTATAATAGGCCCCAAAGTTTATTTGGAGCATTTCAATCAAATATAAAACATGTTACAAAAATATAATCTTTATGAACCTGAAGAAATTTATTTGCCTAAATAAATAGACCATTTCATATATTGTAGATGCTGAGCTCTGGTTGCATACATATCTGAATGAACCCTTGGATTCTTTTTCCCACAGAGAGTGGGTGTCCCACAGAATCTAGAGACCAGTGGCTCCTTAGATATCAACAGCTGCAACATTGCAATCAAAACAAATATGCTGAACGATGGTAAAACAGCCGAGTTTCATCTGGAGACGTCCTGCGATCCCAAGTACACAGTGCAGGGAGTTTTTAAACACACCATCCCACAGCTGAGTAACCGAGGCCTCCCCAGTGAAAGTCAAATTCTCCTGTCTGCTGCCAAGGGAGCAAAAATGGAAGGCTCATTCCTGCTGCAGTCTGGAAATTGCAAAGTCCGAGCCGATGGTAACTTAAACTCTGGAGCTAAAGCAGAGTGGATGTGGGTGACAGAAACGGATTGCGAAGTTTTGCAGGTAAAACTGAGTTAAAATTAATTATGGAATAACCTCAGGAAATCTTTACTTAAAGCAATGTTTAAGAGTATTCTAAAGCCTAGTTACTATCAAGCAAATTAATTTCTGTGGGTAGAATTACCTAGTCCTTATTGAAGTCCAGCAAGTTGTACACATGCCACATTTTTGAGGAAATAACATGTGCTGTGGATAAATGTACTGTATTTAGATTTCTAGAAGGCATTTGATAAGGTGCCACATCAAAGGTTATTACGGAAATTAAAAGCTCGTGGCGTAGGGGGTGACATATTGGCAAGGATTGGCTGGCTAACAGGAAGCAGAGCGTAGGCATAAATGGGTCTTTTTCAGGTTGGCAAGATGTAATGATTGGTGTGCCACAGGGATCAGTGCTGGGACCTCAACTGTTTACAATTTATATATATGACTTAGATGAAGGGATTGAAGGGATAGTTGCCAAATTTTGCTGATAACACAAAGTTAGGTCGGAAAGTAAGCTGTGAAGAGGACATAAGGAGGCTACAAAAAGATATAGATAGGTTAAGTGAGTGGGCAAAGATCTGGCAAATGGAGCATAATGTGGCAAAATTGTCCATTTTGGCAGGAAAAATAAAAGAGAAGCTTATTTTCTAAATGGTGAGAAATTGCAGAGCTCTGAGGTGGAGAGGGATCTGGGTGTCCTAGTGCATGAATCATAAAAGGCTAGTATGCAAGTACAGCAAGTAATTAGGAAAGCTAATAGAATGTTATCATTTATTCCAAGGGGAATTGAATACAAAAGTAGGGAGGTTATTCTTCAGTTGTACAGGGTACTAGTGAGACCACATTTGGAGCACTGTGTACAGTATTGGTCACCTTATTTAAGGAAGGATGTAAATGCGTTGGAAGTAGTCAGAGAAAGTTTACCAGACTAATACCTGGAATGGGTGGGTTGTCTTATGAGGAAAGGTTGGACAAGTTAGGCTGTATCCGCTGGAGTTTAGAAGAGTAAGAGGTAACTTCATTGAAACATAAGATCCTAAGGGGTCTTGATAGGGTGGATGTGGAGAGGATGTTTCCTCTTGTGGATAAATCTAGAACTGGGGATCATTGTTTTAAAAATAAGGGGTCGCCCATTTGAAACAGAGATGAGCCAAAAATTTTTTCACGCAGAGGGTCATGAGCCTTTGGAACTCTGCCTGAAAAGGTGGTGGAAGCAGAGTCTTTGAATATTTTTAAGGCAGCGGTGGATAGATTCTTGGTAAGCAAGGGGGTCATGGGTTATTAGGGGTAGGTAGGGTGCAGATTTCACGTTACTATCAGATCAGCCATGATCTTATTAAGTGGCGGAGCAGGCTCAAGGGGCTGAATGGCCTACTCTTGCTCCTTGTTTGTATGTCGTATGTATCTATAGGAATTGAGGGCAAATTTAGAGGTATCTTAATGTCCCCCCCTCCCACTGGAGGCTAATAACTCACATAAGAACCCTTGACTTCAAGGACAAGGGCAGCAAACGCATGGGAATACTACCACCTCGAAGTTCGCCTCCAAGCCACACACCATCCTGACTTGGATGTCGCTGGGTCAAAATCCTGGAACTCCCTCCCTAACAGCACTGTGGGTGTGCCTACACCACATGCACTGTAGCGGTTCAAGAAGGCAGCTCACCACCTTCTCAAGGGCAACTAGGGATGGGCAATAAATGCTGGCCCAGCCAGCGAGGCCCGCGTCCCGTAAATGAATTTTTAAAAATATATATCAAGTTATATTGATTTGCTAGTCCCTCTGACATGTTCTTGTCCCTCTCGTTCCTCTATTTATGACCCTGATTGGACTACTTTTGAACAGCATCCTTGGTGCATCTCAATGTGACAGTCTCAGTAATTCAGTGTCAACAAAATATAACTGAACCATTGCAAAGTACAAGTAATTGAGGACACATTTATAAATGTTGTTAGAAATTAAACCCAGAGCTTCTGAACCTGCAACGTTAAAGTCTGGAAAGTTTTTAATTATCTCTTCTAATCTCTCATTTATGCTTGAAATCCAGAAACCTCCAAATCAAACTGTTGAGGAGATGTCATCAGATTTCAGTTTCC
Source organism: Cetorhinus maximus (assembly GCF_964194155.1). Classification (NCBI taxonomy): domain Eukaryota; kingdom Metazoa; phylum Chordata; class Chondrichthyes; order Lamniformes; family Cetorhinidae; genus Cetorhinus; species Cetorhinus maximus. The sequence goes on from NC_135893.1 coordinate 49,766,084, forward strand.
TCTTTTAAGTTTCACAATTCTGGAAATACACATCAGGTAAGTCGGCATCTGTAAAGAGAAAAGACAGCTTAATGCTTTTGATTTGTCAGGACCTTTTGGTTAACCTGTCTTTTATCTTGGCAGTTACTGACTCAGCTGTTGTGCATTTTCCATTTTTGTTTCAGATTGTCAGTATTTGCATTTTTTTGACTTTTTAAACTATTTCAATTATAGTCTTCCCACATCTAGCGACGCATGAGGCAGACAAAGCACATGCTTTTGTTTTCACACCTAGTTTTCCCTGGAGCAGGTTGCCAGCCTGATGCGGGGCGCCACTCCACATCAGGTATGGCTGACCAGGAGACTGTCCCACTCTCACCACCTGCATAAGCATGCTGGATGGATTTACAAGTTGAGAATCAACCTGTTTGGCCACATTATGAATGCACCTTCCATGGTCATCAAGACCTGGAGTGGAACAAAAGCAAAAATAGCTGTAAAAACTCAGCAGGTCTGACAGCATCTGCGGAGAGGAATACGGTTAACGTTTCGAGTCCGTATGACTCTTCATCAGAACTAAGGAAAAATAGAAATGAGATGAAATATAAGCTGGTTGAGGGGGGGGCGGTGGGACAGGTAGAGCTGAATAGAGGGCCAGTGATAGGTGGAAGCAAAGAAGAGATTGCCAAAGATGTCATAGACAAAAGGACAAAGGGGTGTTGACGGTGGTGATATTAGCTAAAGAATGTGCTAATGGTGACATTAAGGGTAGAAAGCAGGACAAGTAAGTGACAGATGGTCCTAGTGGGGGTGGGATAGTGGGAAGGGATCTAAATAGGCTAAAGGTGGAGATAAAACAATGGATGGAAATACATTTTAAAACAATAATAGAAATAGGTGGGAAAAGAAAAATATATTTTAAAAATATATAAATTATTAGAAAAAATGGGGGATCGGAAAGGGGGTGGGGATGGAGGACAGAGTTCATGATCTGAAGTTGTTGAACTCAACGTTAAGTCCGGAAGGCTGTAAAGTGCCTAATCGGAAGATGAAGTGCTGTTCCTCCAGTTTGCGTTGAGCTTCACTGGAACATTGCAGCAGGCCAAGGACGGACATGTGGGCATGAGAGCAAGATGGTGTGTTGAAATGGCAAGCAACAGGGAGGTCTGGGTCATGCTTGCGGACAGACCAAAGGTGTTCCGCAAATCGGTCACTCAGTCTGCGTTTTGTCTCTCCAATGTAGAGGAAACCGCATTGGGAGCAGCGAATGCAGTAGACTAAATTGAGGGAAGTGCAAGTGAAATGCTGCTTCACTTGAAAGGAGTGTTTGGGCCCTTGGACGGTGAGGAGGGGGGAAGTAAAGGGGTAGGTGTTGCATCTTCTGCGGTTGCATGGGAAGGTGCCGTGGGAGGGGGTTAAGGTGTAGGGGGTGATGGAGTGGGTATTGAACCTGGAGCTTCTGGCTCAGAGGCAGGGCCACTACCCACTGCGTCACAAGATCTCCTCCAATTTCATCTACATTTTACATTTACATTTCGGTTATTCTGCTTTTTTTTTAACCAGCCAGTTCTAATGATCTAGAAGTTACTACCTAAAAAGGGGGAGGAAGCAGATTCTGTTGTAACTTTCAAAATGGAATTGAATATATACTCAAAAAGGAGAATTTACAGAGCTATGGAGGAAAGAGCAGAGTAGTGGCACTAATTGGGTTGATCTTTCTCAAAGAGCTGGCACATACAAGATGGGCCAAATGGCTTCCTTCTATGCTATTTAATTATATGACTGCCATAAATGCCCTCTGATCTGCACTTGGCACAAGTGGCCTGACATCCTGAATTTCTAGGTTAGAAAAATGGTGAATTTCTGGCATAGGGCACCAGTATTTTAGATGTGGGCAGATTCAGGAGTTCTAAAATCAATGATAAATTCCAGTAGAATTAGCTGCTGGCAGAAGTGGTGCATGTACCCAAAGACAGAATAGTGAGGGTCAAAGCTACTGGCCCAGAAATTGTAGCACTTCCACCAAAATTGTACCTGATTTAATTTACCAAAGTAACCCATGTGGCATATCAAACCAGAAAATGTTTTGAGTTCACAGGATATGAATGTCCACAAACTTTGACTGAAAGACTTAGTTTCAACTGAAGTGTTAGCAACACCTTTTAATAAATATGAAAGGATTCTGCAAGCTGATTTTCAACATTCCAGACAGGAAAACATTTTTCTTCACACCCTTTCTTCATAGAGCCTTTACCATGGGGTTCACTATGGATATTCCCAAGTCCTTACAAGGGAAGCAGAGCAAATGCAAGAGGAAGTTAGAGAGGTATATGCAAGATATGATAGACTGGCAGTGAGGCAGACCAAAGAAGATGACCAAACCTGAGGTACCCTTTCACTAGAGTCTTCAGACCATCTTTGATCATACGAACATGTGAACAAGGAGCAGGAGTAGGCCATGTTTCAGCTTAAACGGGCTATGGTTCAGCAAAAAGATATAAAAGGGACCGTTTTGTATTCACACTCGCCCCCAGGCATCCTTTCAATCTCACAAGCCAAAGGACCGATCTACTTCTGAACATTGCCTTTGAGTGACACAGATTTCACAATCTGTGATTATCCATTTTCTTAAAAGAAATAGATATTTTTATTTCAGTCAAATGCTTAAGAGAAACAATATTTTTATGAGGTATTAACCCAAATTGTTTCTTTTATTTTAGAATTTTAAGATTCCAGCTCAATCGCAATGTAATGGATCCATTCAGGTCGAAGGCTGTAAAGCAGAACTTCTAACCAATATCCAATTAGAAGGCAACAGTGCAACCCTGGAGCTAAATTCAGAGTGTGATCCAAAAGTCAACATAGAGGTCATATTTGAACACACATTGCCAATGCTAAAAGGGGTTCCAGAACACAATAAGCTCTTTTTTACAGCAGAAAGACACTTAAAATCCGAATTTGAATTAGATTTAAAGATGGGCACCTGTAATCTTCTAGCAAGTGGAGGTCTTCAGGTGAAAAATAAAACAGAATTAAACTTTTTGATAAATAACAAATGCAAAAAGCTGCAGGTACGTTTATATTATTTTTGCCTAATTGTTTTAAGTTATAGAGGAGTATTTGTGGAATCCTCAATGTATTCGTAGACTGTATTGCATCAATAGTTATGATCCTATTCTGACAAGTGTGTGGCCTGTGTTGGTAGAGTGAGATACAGTAAATATCAGTGGAACATTCTACCCAAGTTTTCCAGCCACTGATTGGTGAAAATTCTGAACTGATATGGTTGACCCTTAACTGTGCTCTGTGCTCTGAACTGGCCCAGCAAACCACTCAGTTGCATCAAATCGCTACAGGAAAGTTAAATAACAGCAAAACTGGACACACCCAACTGGCATCGACCTAAGCACCAGATATGACAAAGGCACACTCTGCCAGTTGACCCTTAAAATTCCTCCTCGCTAACATCAGGGAGCTTATGCCGAAATTGGGAGAGCTGTCCCACAGACTAGTCAAGCAACAGCCTGATAGAGTCATAATCAAGATATTATACTTTACACCCGCAGGACAGATCTAGCAGAGGTGGCGACACAGTTGGGAGGGAGTTGCCTGGGTGTCCTCAACATCGACTCTGGACTCTGAAGTCTCATGGCATCAGGACAAACATGGGCAAGGAAACCATCTGCTGATTACCACCACACCCCTCTCGGCTGATGAATCAGTACTTCTCCAGTTTGAACACCACTTGGAGGAAGCACTGAGGGTGGCAAGGGCACAGAATGTACTCTGGGTTGAGGATTTCACTGTCGGTAGCAGCAGTACTGACCGAGCTGGCCAAGAAATATCTGCCAGACTGGGCTTGTGGCAGGTGGGGAGAGAACCAACAAGAGGAAAAGAGGCATCACCCTCACCAATCTGCATGTCACAGATGCAACTGTCCGTGACAGTATTGGTAGGATTGACAAGCAAGTAGCCCTTGTAGAGCTGAAGTCCTATCTTCACACTGAGGATACCCTCTATCATTTTGTGTGGTGCTACCACCATGCTAAATGGAATAGATTCAGAACAGATTTAGCAGCTCAAAACTGGGCATCCATGAGGCACTGCGGGCCAGCAGCAGAATTGTATTCAACCACAATCTGTAACCTCATGGTGCGGCATATCCCCCACTCCACCATTATCAAGCCAGGGCATCAACCCTGGTTCAATGAAGAGTGCTGGAGGGCATGCCAGAAGCAGCAGCAGGCATGCCTAAAAATGAGATGTCAACCTGGTGAAACTGTAACACAGGACTACATGCATACTGAACAGCATGCTATAGACAGAACTAAGTAATCCCACAACCAACTGATCAGACCTAATCTCTGCAGCTCTGTTACATCCTGTCATGAATGGCAGTGGACAATTAAAGAACTAACCGAAGGAGGAGGCTCCACAAAAATCCCCATCCTCAAATCATGGGGCAGCCCAGCATATCAGTGCAAAAGGCAAGGCTGAAGCATTTGCAACCGTCTTCAGCCAGAAGTACCAAGTAAATGATCCATCTCGGTCTGCTCCGGAGGTCCCCAGCATTACGGATGTCAGCCTTCAGCCAATTCAATTCACTCCATGTGATATGAAGAAATGGCTGAAGGCACTGGATACTGCAAAGACTATGGGCCCTGACAACATCCCAGCAGTAATAATGAAGACTAGCTGCACCCCTCGCCAAACTGTTCCAGTACAGCTACAACACTGGCATCTACAATACTGACAATGTGGAAAATTGCCCAGGTATGTCCTGTATACAGAAAGCAGGACAAATCCAACCTAGGTAATTACTGTCCCATCAGTCTATTCTCGATCATCAGCAAAATGATGGAATAAATCATCAGCAGTGTTGTTAAGCTCTACTTGCTTATCAAGAACTTGCTCACTGGCACTCAGTTTGGGTTCCACCAGGGCCATTCAGCTCTAAACCTCATTATAGCCTTGGTCCAAACATGGACAAAGGAGTTGAATTCCAGAGGTGAGGTGAGAGTGACTCCCTTGACATCAAGGCAGCATTTGACCGAGTGTGGCATCAAGGAGCCTGAGCAAAACTGGAATCAATGGGAATCGGCAGTGGGGGAAGCTCCCCACTGGTTGGAGTCATACGTAGCACAAAGGAAGATGATTGTGGTTGTTGGAGGCCAATCATCTCAGTCCCATAACACCGCTGCAGGTGTTCCTCAGGGTAGTGTCCTATAGGCCCATATATCCTTCCTTCCATCATATGGAGCGGAGACATTTGCAGATGACTTCACAATGCTCAGTACCATTCATGATCCCTGAGATACTGAAACAGTCATATCCATTTATGGCAAGACCTGGGTAACATTCAGCCTTGGACAAGTAACATTCACACCATACAAGTGCCATGCAATGACCATCCCCAACAAGAGAGACTCTAACCATCTGTCTTTAACGGTATTATGATCGTTGAATCCCCATTATCAACATCCTGAGGTTTACTATTGACCAGAAACTGAACTGGACCAGCCATAGAATTACTGAGGCTACAAGACCAGGTCAGAGGCTGGGAAACATGTGGCAAATAGCTCGCCTCCTGATTCCCCACAGCCTGTCCGCCATCTTCAAAGCACAAGCCAGGAGAGTGATGGAATATCCTCCTCTTGCCTAGGTGAGTGCAGCTCCAACAATATTTGAAGTTCACCATCATCCAGGGCAAATCACCCACTTGATCCTAACCATTCATCCTTTCCACCACCGATGCACAGTGGCAGCAGTGTGTACCATACACAGGATGCATTGCAGCAGCTTGCGAAGTCTCCTGCAATGGCACCTTCCAAACCTCTGACCTCTACCACCTAGAAGGACAAGGGCAGCAGACACATGGGGCAGGATTATTAGGTTGGCATGCGGGTGCAATAGGCGGGCCCAGGAGCGGCCGGGGAACACACCGCCAACCACGATCAGCTCTTGACCGTGATTTCATGCTGGCTGGTCAATAATGGCCAGCCAGCGTGAAGCGTACGCTGAAATGCTCAGCGCTGCTGGGGTTGGGGTGGGAGGAGGGAAGGCACTAACGTAAGCGTGGGTGAGGGCGAGTGTGGAATGAAAGCTCCCTGAAGGCAGAGAAACCTCATCCTGTCCTTGGTTGAGGTTCCATGAAAAATGTAAAGGCCGCCTGGCCGACTCGCCTGACTACCAACCGTGAGGTTGGACGGACCGCAGAATCGGGGACAATTACAACTTTAGTGGGCTGAAGTGCCCTGTTAATTGTCAGCTGGCACGCTTCCGACTTTTGCACACGCCCTCCAACAGAAATATCATGCGAGCATGGGATGATGTCGCGATGCTTACCCGACGTCATCACACCCTATTTAATGCTCAAGCATGTTGGGTGCACACCTGCAGGCCGACCTGAAAATTCTGCACATGGGAACTCCACCACCTGCAAGTTCCCCTCCAACCACACACTATCCTGACTTGGAAATATATCGCTGTTCCTTCACTATCGCTGGGTCAAAATCCTGGAACTCCCTCCCTAACAGCACTGTGGGTCTACTTACCCCAGATGGACTGCTGCTGCGGTTCAAGAAGGTGGCTCACCACCACCTTATCGAGGGCAATTAGAGATGGGCAACAAATGCTGGTGCAGTCAGTGACACCCACATCCCGAGAACGAATAAGAAAAAAACAACAGAGCTAAACTTTTAAATCTTGCATTCCTGATTAATCAGAGATCACTGTCATTAAATGTGAGCTGTCTTTATATATTCTAAATGGATTATTTTATTGGATAAGGAAATCATGCTGAGTGTAAAACACATGGTTCGTTGTTGTCCATTTAGACCCACTGCTAAGATGAATTTCACTTTGTTAACTCACTTGAACATGCGTCTGCTGTTAATGGTCCTTTGGGCTCAATAGGTTGTCCTTTTGTTTTTTATATAAGTAATGATTTAATTTACTCTGTTTCAGGATCTAGGGGTGCCACTGAAAATTAATGGGTCAGGTTATGTTGAGATAAATGGAGTTAACTTTGCGTCCCAAATACAGATAAACATTGACCAAACTAAACTCGAAGGTCTGATCACTCTGAAGTCTGATGCTGTAAGTACTATCTGCAACTTCGACCTTGTCTTATGGATACCACATTTACTTAAACCACAGTGGAATGATTAGAAAAAGAGACGAGGGGAGAAAAACACATAATTGGTCAGGATAATAGTTATTTGAAAGTTGTGTGTTATATTGAACATTAACTAAAAGATAATTGTAAAATTTCCTAATGAAAGTTACAATTAACAAAATACAACATGCTCATTTGACATCTTATACCCATTGAACACATTAAGGTTTAAATCCTTGAACTACTGAATCAAAATGGGATGCCTGACGTCTGCATCACTGACAATAACTTTGAAACCTTTCTTCCCTCTAAGAATAAACATGAGATTAACGCCTCATTGTTCCACAACATTGATGGCGCCTCACAGCTTGGAATTCCAGGAAACACAGTTGTGGCTTTAACAGCTGAGAAACAGGGCGACACGTACATGCGGTCCATCCGATTTATCGTTGATAGCAAGCAGGTACAGTAGAAAAATGCTAAACATTCTCTGCTGGTAATTGGAAAAGCTTAGCTAAAAGATTGCGGACAAATGAAACCAGACTTACACATCTGTAAAGCCACAATCCCCCATTGCAAATCTCATCTATTTAATAATAAAGTATAACTTCACATTCTTTTATTTCATGGTGGTATCTCATAAAACATCAGTGAATTTTTGTTAGTTGGAGCACCAGGGTCCCACTGTGTATCCATTTTAAGGGCTACACGTGAATTGCTTTTTTAAGTTTATCAACATTTTTTAAACTGTGATTTATGCAGTTGGGTTATCCATACATCATCCTGTATGATTCTTCATCATTAATGTGGTTTGGTGTGTGAGACAGACGATCACTTTTAAATATGACAAAAGAAGGTTGAGAGACCATAAGCAGCAATTGGTGAAAAGTAAATTTAGAACATGCAGCAGGAAAAGCTAATTTACTCATGGAGTGATTAATGTTTGATATAATCTGTGTAGGAAGATAACAGCGACAGCAATATTGAGGACCATTCAAAATGTAATTAGATGTCATGATGGAAGAGTTGTGTATTAGAAGGATGAGTTTAGCCCTGCCAACTACTAATTTCTTTACAGCCCCCTAATCCTTCTTGAAATGAATAATATGGTCAGTCACTGGCCCTCTGCGTCCCTCCCTCACCCCCTCACCAAATCAGCCCAGGCCCAGTAGCTCCATCAAATTATCATTATAAATATTTGCATTTATATGGCAGCTTTACATGGAAAAATATTCCAAATGCATCACGGTTTGTAGCAAGCCAGGGACAATTAGGAAGGGGCAACAAAATGCTGGCCTTTCCAATGATCTCCACATCCCATGAAAGAATAAATATTTTTAAAAAGCTGAGAATGGTAAGAATGAAGCAGGGCAAAAGAGCTTGGTGACAGAGTCCTCGAGTGCAAAATAAGATGGTCAGAGACTCCACCACCAATGGTGGTGGTGGGAGTGAGTACACACCGTAGAGCAGACTGGTAGACCATTAGAAGATGTGAGCAGGGATGAAGAGCTGGAGAAGATTAGAGACAGGAGGAAGGCTTAGAAGAACTTGTAGGCAACAATTTGGATTTTGAAGTTAATAGGTCATTGAAGGTCAGTGAGTATTATGGCGATTACCTAATCGAGTGGGGTTTGGCGCAGGACAGGTTAAGTAAAAAAGGTCAGTACAAATCATGTAAGGATCTTGCACTTTCAAATCACTGTGTCAATCATCATGTGATTTGTTTCATAACATGGTATGATTGACATTTGTGGCATTGTTTCTTATACAATTGTTGGCAACAGGAAAATTACATTAATAAAGCACAGGAAAACATTGGAGTCTCCTACACTTATAGGGACATAGGAACAGTGTAGGCTATTTGGCCCCTCTGGCCTGATATGAAAATGGCTGATCTGCAACCTAATTCTATCTATTTATAGCACAAGCTTGTAACTTGTCACTCAAACTCCCAAGCATAAGTTCCAACCATACAGCTTCCAAGCTGTAACATACATATGCCCTATGTGCTAATGTAATGCATAGTGTATATCAATAGGAAAAGCTTTGATGAATCCACTGTAATTGTCATTAAATTTCATTAGATAATTGAAGATTTGACTTTCGTTCTCAAGACACATCATGTTTCATTGAGCTACAAACTTACACATAATATAGAGATACTCAAGACCCTATTCATAGATGAACACGTTGATATACAGGTAAGAAACTGTATTCAATAAAACATTACTCTACATTCTTCTGTTAATTGTTTAAAAAGTACACCAAAAGATTCCTTTGTTGAAATGTGTTTCTTGTAAATATGTCAATATGTAATTTTGACATTGTTGTAGCTTTTATAGAATTTTAATCTTTTACACAAATAAGTGGCAGTACCAAGGGGGTGGGGGGGGGGCGGCGGGAGGGAAATTGGGTTTTTTTTTTAACCTCTGAGACGTGCCTTAGAGTGTAGTCTTGGCTGATGGATGGAAAAATGAGTAAGCTTCTGCTTTTGCCATTTTTGAAAGCTATGAATGAATTGCTTTTGGGCAGTTCCAGCCTAATTTCTAGTGGGACCAACTTATCCATAATTAAACGATATTTAAAACAATGCCCTAGTTTTAGCCCTCTGTGACAGTCAAGAGTGGGCATGTGGTGGACCTTGGCAGCATTGGGGGTGGGGGGTGGCGTTGGTGGTGGTTTAAAATATCCATAGCATAATATTTACTGGAGAGACACTGCATATGTGCCCTGTCGTATTTTCACTGGTGCATTTTGATTTGCATGTATGATCCTCAACCTCAGGCAGGTTAAGCTTGCCAGCACCTTCTCAGGGACAATTAGGGATGAGCAATAAATATTGGCCTAGCCACCGATGCCCACATCCCTGTGAACAAAAAAGAAATTCACAAGATGGGGTCAGGTTATGTCATTCAGATATGGCTAATGACAGCTTAAAGCTTCAGCAAGGCTTTCTATCATGTCCTAATTGTTAGTTAACTTACTGCTAATGGAAGTTCTGATTATGAACTAATTTAAAAGAAAATAAAACTTTAAATATAGCTGAACTTTGAGCAAAAAGTTTAGGACGTGAACTTCTAAAGATAAAAATAAAAAACTTTTGAAACTAAATGCCTATAATTCCTGAAGGAACATAGTGACAATATGTGGACTATAACACGTCAAGCTGTTTCTTCCATAGCTTGTGTTTTAAATATAAAAGCATATTTCAGCAAGGTTTAATATTTCAGGCTGTTTTATGTAACCATATTTATTTTTCTCATGCTATTTTTAGTTTAGTAATACATTTCTACCAATGCAATTTTGTATAAGTTAACAATAATGTTAAATTGGCACAGACAGAAATTTAATGCCATTGCATTAACCGGCATGCTAAAACACCCTAAATGTTTTAATGAACGTTGTGGCCAATCACTGTTACAATGGCAACTCCTGACTGAGAGAAGTAAAAACCCTTAACAATGCTTAGCGGTGTAGAAGGAAGGAATTGCTCTAGTTAATTTGTGTGGTAATGGTGTAAATGCAATTAACATGATATTGCTCCATGGGCATAATATTGCGCACGCCCGACATGCCCGAGTGTAAAATGACGCGTGATGACGTTGGGCTGCGTCCCGATGCCATTGCGCACTCACACGATATTTCATTCTGCAAGTGTGCGCCAGAGACGGCTGCACGCCCGCCAATAATTAAAAGGCCTATTATGCCTATTAACAATCTAATTAAATTCAAATCTACGCTGCCCATCCAACTTTATGGTTGGCCAAGCAGCCTTCTTAGGAACCTCATCCACAAGTGGGCTGAGGTTTCCTAAAGCAAATAAACATTAAATAAAAGCTTTATTTTGGAATTAAAAACATGTCCCATCTCATGTTTTATTAAATTTTTACTGTCTTTATTACTTTCTTTAAAAAGTGCTTCAGCCTCCCTGAGGCACGGAGCTGCCTCAGGGAGATTGAAGCGCTCTTTCGTGGGCATGTGCAAACTGCGCGCCAGGCCCGCTCTCCCTCCTCCCCCCACCCGCACAGACAGCACTCAGCACTGCCACTCGCGATCCACGCAGGGTGGGCCTTAATTGGCCCGCCCACGTGAAATCATGGTGCGGAGCCTATCGCAGATGGTGGTCGGCTTCCTGAGCACCCCCGCCGAGGGCAAAATCTTGCCCCATGTCTTTTTTCTTTATTTTTTCATGGGATGTGGATGTCGCTGGCAAGGCCAGCATTTGTTGCCCATCCCTAATTGCCCTTGAACTGAGTGGCTGGCTAGGCAATTTCCAAGGGCAGAATCAATCAGCTTGCTTCAGTCACATGTAGGCCAGACCGGGTAAGAATGGCAGATTTCCTTCCATAAAGGGCATTAGTGAACCAGATGGGTTTTTATGACATTTGATGAGAGTTTCACGGTCACCATCACTGAGACTAGCTTTCAATTCCAGATTTTATTACCGGAATTTAAATTCCACCAGCTGCTGTCCCCAGTGGACTTCTGGATTACTAGTCCAGTGACATTGCCACTTCGCCACCATCTCCTCCTATGTATTGTCTAGGGAATTCTACCCTCTCCCGGAAGTCCATCTGAAAACTACTTCAGGAAGAGCTGTAAATACTAAGGATTTGCAGCATATGCAGGGGTGGATATTTTACTCAAATCTGCCTGATCTCAGTTAGACCTTGGGGAGATGAGGTTAGAAAATCCACTGAGGAACAGTTCTGTAGTTCCTCAATGATTGCTGCTTATTTATGATTCTCCAGTGAAGGTGATAGTGGCAATTCAAAACGAGTATTAATGCTGAGATGATATTATTTAAGATATTTCCCATCATCACCACCCTAGCAACCCTAGATGGAAAGGATGCCAGTGAGTTAATGGCATTCAGCATGGCAGGGGGAAGGGTACTCAAACCTTCAATTCCTCCTAAGGCACTGCAGTCAGTCTTGAGCAACAGTTTTTCTGTGCTGGGTCGGTGCTGGGACCCCAGCTATTCACAATATATATTAATTATTTAGATGAGGGAGCTAAATGTAATATCTCCAGATTTGCAGATGACACAAAGCTGGGTGGAAGGGTGAGCTGTGAGGAGGATGCAGAGATGCTTCAGGGTGATTTGGACAAGCTGAGTGAGTGGGCAAATGCATGGCAAATGCAGTATAATGTGGATAAATGTGAGGTTATCCACTTTGGTAGTGAAAACAGGAAGGCAGATTATTAAATGAATGCCTATAAATTGAGAGAGGGGAATTTGCAATGAGACCTGGGTGTCCTCGTACACCAGTCGTTGAAGGTAAGCGTGCAGGTGCAGCAGGCGGTAAAGAAGGCAAATGGTATGTTGGCCTTCATAGCAAGAGGATTCGAGTACAGGAACAGGGTTGTCTTGCTGCAATTATACAGGGCCTTGGTGAGACCACACTTGGAATATTATGTGCAGTTTTGGTCTCCTTATCTGAGGAAGGTTGTTCTTGCTATAGAGGGAGTGCAGCGAAGGCTTACCAGACTGATTCCTGGGATGGCGGAACTGACATATGAGGAGAGATTGAGTCAGTTAGGATTATATTCGCTGGAGTTCAGAAGAATGAGGGGGGATCTCATAGAAACCTATAAAATTCTAACAGGACTAGACAGGGTAGATGCAGGAAGGATGTTCCCAATGGTGGGGGAGTCCAGAACCAGGGGTCACAGTCTGAGGATACGGGGTAGACCATTTAGGACTGAGATAAGGAGAAATTTCTTCACCCAGGGAGTGGTGAGCCTGTGGAATTCGCTACCACAGAAAGTAGTTGAGGCCAAAACATTGTATGTTTTCAAGAAGGAATTAGATATAGCTCTTGGGGTGAAAGGGATCAAAGGGTATGGAGGGAAAGCGGCAGCAGGCTATTGAGTTGGATGATCAGCCATGATCATAATGAATGGCGGAGCAGGCTTGAAGGGCCGAACGGCCTCCTATTGTCTATGTTTCTTCACCTTAGGCAGAATCCCAGCAGAGGCAGGGATCCCACTCAACTCACTAAAATGACACTGGGATGAATACTGCTACAGGTACAGTAGGATTCTGCCAAGACAGAAATTCCAAACTCTGCCCTCAGCTACTGGAATGAGGTCTGTTGGGATCAGCACCAGTGGTTTTATCTGAAGCCCTTTCTGCATTAAACTGAAAAAAAAATCCTTCAAATCGTAGCAATTCTCTACAATAATTTGTAACATACATTCTCTCAGGTGCTGTCATGGCTCAATGGCTATCCCTCTCACCTCTGAAGGTTGTGGGTTCAAATCCCATCCCAAAAACTTGAGCGTATAACCTAAGGCTGACACTTCAGTGCATTATTGAGGCAGCCCTGCCAAGACCTGAGGGAAGTGAAGAAGGGCTCTTTTGCATAAAGATTGCTTTCCTTAAAGCAATTAAAGCAGCCAATTGCTTTGTGACCAGCTGTCTTAAAGAAACTGACCTTCAATCCTATGACCCCCCCCACCAACTGCTTGCCCCACCTCAACTTGAACCACTTTGATGCACTGTGCCTCTGCAAGGTGTACAGTACATTAGGGCACTTAAAGGAGATTGGCGGGAATTATAGCAGGTGACACCATCCCACCAGGCCCAGCTCCATTCTAATGCTCGGTGCCAGGAATCAGATAGAAGAACCACCTGCCCCACGACTTCAGGAACTCTCAAAGCACCTGGAATGGGGTGGACATCTGGTATAACTGGGTCCTGCCCTGATTTCTGCCTTTATCTGCCCCATGGTCCCCTCTTGCCAAGGAAATTTGGTCCACCACAACTGAAAAATTCTTCTTACCAACCAAACAGAAATTCTTTGGGAACAATTTTCCAATACTGCATCTAATTTGCTGAGTGAAAGATAGCTTGGGATTTGAACTCAAGACCTTCTGATTTATGGGTGTTCAACCATGAGCTGTGCTGGGACTATCCTTCCTTCAGCATCTGAATTGTGGGAGAAAGGAAACATTTGAGGTCAAGCCAATCAGTGACACAGTTGTGTATCTCTTCATTGTGGCTTAGGAACAGCAAAGGTTGAGGATGGTGAGCAAGGGATATGTCCACCCTTTTGGTTGAGAATGGTATTTGTCCCTAATTGGAGATAAATATGAGGCAAAGGAAGAAATAAATAAACCTTCTTTCACTGCAGATAAAGGCTGAAATCCAAGGTCTGACTCCTAACCTTGAGGGATCTGTTCAAATCGTTTTGGATGGTGAGAAGTCCATTGCATATGCATTCAACACTTACGTAAATGATGGACATTTTAAGTTAATCATCAGGAACAGTCACAACAGTGAAAGCTTAGCGACTGTTGGTTATCCAGAGGAGATTGTGCTTGTATTAATTGCACAAAGAACCGGTAAGGTTTACATTTGTTTCCAAATTAGCGGCATTTCCCTAATTGTTTAAAAAAAGTTTTCTTTTAAAATGAAACATTCATTGGAAACTTTCTTACTAGCTGTGCCAGTTTAGGATAGGAACATAGGAAACAGAATCAGGAGTTAGGAACATAGGAAACAGAATCAGGAGTAGGTCATTCGGCCTCATAGAAAATAGCAGGTTTTTCAGTCAGTGCCAGTGGGGTCACTGCCCAATAGTTTCATCAGCTGAATTTTAATAGCAATGGCTACACACATTCACTGTTCATGTTTCAGTTCAGGATGTGTGAGATCGTTATCTTTTGGACAAAGATTGTCACAAGGCCTTTCAGTTCTCTATTAATGTCATTGTCTTCCATGAGGAGGTGTTGTGGTGCAGTGGGTAGCATCCCTGCCTCTGTGTCAGAAATTCCAGGTTCAAGTCTCACTCCAGGACTTGATGTCCAAGGAAAGTGCATTCAATATGTGGCCAATCAGGCTGATTATCACCCAGTAAATCCGTCCAACACGCGCCAGTGGGAGGTAGTAAGAGTGGGAGAAATTCCTGGCCGTTTCATCTGATGGAAAGAAAGTCGGAGCCTCTACCATCACTATCCATTGATCCAGACTACACCATGCTTGTCAATGTGCGCATTACCATAGCAACTCAGACTCCCTGCATGAACTATAACACACCACCAATCCATCCATATTCGCCACTGATATCATACCTACTCTGTTTCCAACTTGCGGGTATTTCAGTTATGGGACACATGTTCATGTCCAGCCAGCCCAATCTCTTTTGTTTATCTGCCATAAGATTTTATGCAGAATTAATTTGGGCAGCATCAACTCCGTTTCTATTAGACATGGTCCCATAGCACAAAATGACTCCTAATTAAACATTAATTGTGATTCTCATTCAGAATGGACACAGAGTAGTATAAGAATTGCATTGATAGCGTGTGCGCTTCTGAGGTTGGGGTCATGATGCATTGTTACGACCAAGGGTAAATTTCAGCCTGAAAAAATGTGTGGGTTGGGGCTGGGTGAGATATAGAAATGTTCAAAATCTCAAACCCGACCTCCCTCCAACCAACTTTCAACCAGCTCATTTCTGGGATTAATAAAGGCGGGATAGAGGGGCGGGTTGATCATTTAAATAGTATTATGAGGCTGGAAGCCTCACATTTAACCTGCCTTACAGGTTTAACCCTGGCTGCCTGGGTTTTCCAGGCCTCTGGAAAATAGGCAGCTCAAATGGACAGCTTCAGGGAAACAATAAGTGACTTTACAGCACTTCTTGTGGGTCAGGAGGAGCAGGAGTGCTTCCTACTGCCTCCCGATGTGCCTCCACTGGCACCTTGCAGCTGTAATGCACCAGTCTCAGATGGGCGACTGACTGGGCCTATGCCGATTATGACCAGGCAGTAAAATCTCCCAGGACGAGGTTTGCCACCTGACTTGGTCTCTACCATCCTGAGTTAAAATCAAGGTTTGGGTGCTTGAATTAAAAACGATTCCATTCCCCAGCATTAACATCCCTCATAGAATTGGCACAGCATTTCCAAAATCTAATTGATAAGGTTTTCATACTGATTTGGAAATAAAGCAAACAGACATAGAAAAATGACTGCCGTCAACAGCAGAACAAAACGCAATCTTCTCAAAGCATCTGATTTAAACTTTAGTTCTAGTCAATGTAGGCCCACGTAATATGCTGTGCTACTAGAAGCCTAGGAATGACCATTGCTGATACTGACGGGCAAACATTTAGATACAATTGTACAACGCTCCTCTCTGCTATTATAACGCCGGTATAGACCCATTTATTTTACATGAGTTAACAACTCTACTAAAATACCAGATTTTCGTTCAAACGATTTTGAAGTTATAATGTGTGAAGTCCACAGTTTTGCCAATCCATATTGCTTTGTGCCACCCTTTTGATTCTCAGACACCGAAATTAGCTCGATGTTCGACATTCAATATGATTCCAAGAATATGAAGTTAAGTTTGGATGCCTCCAGACGATTTACATTGGGTGCTGCCATTGAATTTAATATTGAAGTTCAACATACGATCCTCTTCATCAAGAAGCTTGGAGTGCCCTTCAGTATCAAGGTAACTGTTGGGAAATATTTCATTGTAAATTCTTACTTGTTAATAATCATTTCTAGAGACTAATTTTAAAATTAGTTTGTAAAACTGTTTCCAAATAACAATATTAAAGAGACAATGTGCCTGAACATAGATGGGGTGCAATCTCGAGAGTTAAGCCAGGATTGTGCTGCTTAAGCTCCTCCAGCACTGGAGTGTGTCAGCACCTCACTTGCATGGGGCAAGTGGACACAAGCAATGGACATCCACCAGCCCATGAGAGCTGGAAACACCAGTAGCTGTCTGCCCAGGGGTGATTTCCCAGGCCACAACCCGACTCTACATACGGCCCCATCAGCCCGCTGAGGAAGGACATCGAGCTGAACGATTTCTTTTTAATTGCCTTTTTCAAGAATTTTCCATGACAGAAGTTACAGGGCAATGAGGAAGCTCCCAGAAACCACACAGTATCCCTGAAATTTCACAAATGTCCTGCTGATTAGCAGTGACAGGAAACCAACAGAAACCCTGAGGGATTTCAAGTATTACAATATGGCAGGTGATATTTGCCAGGCTGACCAAATCCACGAGGGAAACTTGGCCATGCTATCACAACGATTTTGCAATTTGTGTTTATTATGAGAAGGCTTGCGCACTAAAGTCAGAAGTAACGAGCCCACTACCACCTTTGGAGACTTTAAAGATTAAGTTAAAACATTTATTAACAAAAGAAGGAAAAAATCTTAAACTCACACAAGATTACAGTTACACAGTTATAACAGTTCCCAAAATTTCTACTTAACCAAACCCCCAAGTACACACCCCCTTTAAGGCAACAGTCCAAATAGATTCCAAATTTATCAAGTCATCCAGCAGTTTTGTCACAAGCACCCATTGGACATAGACTTCCAAAGGCTTTTAACAAAACTTTGGTTACTGAAACAGTAAACTTCTGCAAGGTGGCGGCAGGTTTTTCCCCCCCAAGTCTGTTTCACACAGTCACCTTTCAGGTCACACACGGCCAAGCCTCGCACAGCCTTCCATCCTTCTTTAAATATATTTTATCCCTTTTGATTTGTAAATCCCATTGTTTCAACTTGTCTTTAGAAGTTACTTTGCCCAGAATATAAAAATCTTTCATGTTATCATTATGGCCAGCACTTTTGGGAAAAATAAACATAACCACTTTGCCTTATTTATCTTGCCAGTTGTAAACATTTTCCATGTCCTTTTGAAAATCAAACACTTCTCCACTTATCTAAAAATGCAGATTTCATTCACACTGAATCTGCTGAGACCTCACTCTAGCTTTACTCATCTCCATTTCAAACGCCTGTTTTACACCTCACTTCTTTGATAACTTAAAACTTGCAGTCTAATCGTCTCTAATTTAATTAAATTAGCCACACACACACGCACACATACACCAACATAAACCTGCTGTAAAATATCCCACAGTAATATCAGGAAAAATATGATAGTTCACTTACACCAGCAGATTAACATGTTTTTGCATTTTACAGTTTGTTTTTAACAAAGTAGTGGCTTCTAAAGACATGAAGAAATGGAGAGGCAGGATAATGCTGCTAAAAGCAATTGCAAAGCAGATATGGCACTCTGCATAGTGGTCGTGGGTGGACAATGTATTATGTGCACTGTTTGTTCTGTAAAGTGACAAATATATAATTGTGCATTTGTCTGGTTCCCTGAGTTTGAATGGGCTTAACCCTACCACTGTCCAACAAATATTTTAGAAATTGCATCCAATCCTAACATTGTACCTATGTTGCTATGCCATCATTTGCTCAGGTTGATTGCTATGGTATGCTCAAAGACACTGACGTGGATGCATCATTGAAGCTAAAGTACGAGCCGGTTGCCAATGTGATCCTACTTGTGGAGGGAAGAAATCAACATTATAAGTAAGAGGAACAATGTTAGCAGTAATCTAAAAGAGATCAAGGAATCCTAGATAAGTTAATAAAACCTTTATACTGTAATTAACCAATGTTATTTCAGTTTAAAAACCTCGGTTGAACAAATGTCCGATGATTGAAAATGTGCCTTCTCTTACACTCTAAAGTCCATTCAACACACTATGATTGCTCAGATTCTGAGCATTTGCTATAATCACTGAATATAGAATACAATTTGGGCCATATTTTCTTCCAAAAGGCAATTGGATAATCACCTGAAGGGCAAACATTTTGCAGAGATCGGTGAAAAAATGGGGGAGTGAGGCTAGTTAAATTGTTCTTGCAGAGAGCTGCCATGGTTTTACAGGCTGAATGGCCTTCCGTACTGAAACCATTCCATGATTCCTTACAATTCTATTCAAAAATATTGCTAAAAGAGGCTGGGCAATATTACTGAGGATGAAATTTATTTGGGGGAGATGGTGGCGTAGTGGTAATGTCACTGGACTAGTAATCCAGGGCCCAGGCTAATGCTCTGGGGACATGGGTTCAAATCCCACCATGGCAGCTGGTAGAATTTAACTTCGCTGGAATGGGAAGCTAGTCTCAGTCATGTGACCATCATCAATTGTCATTTTTTTAAAAAGCCCTTCTGACTCTCTGCTGTCTCTTTAGAGAAGGTAATCTACCATCCTCACCTGGTCTGGCCTACATGTGACTCCAGACCCACAGCAATGTGGGTTGACTCTTAACTGCCCTCTGAAATGGCCGAGCAAACTACTCAGTTCAAGGGAAATTAGGGATGGGCAACAAATGCTGGCCTTGTCTGCAATGCCCACGTCACTTGAAAGAATAAATTTTAAAAATCATTTATTGTTGGATACCTTATTTGTTTCGGTGACGCTTGTGATGCCCTATTTATTGTCCATCTGTAGTTTTCCTGAAATATTAGGAATCAACCAAATAGGGTGTGACTGAAGTCATGCCAGATCAGATAGGGGTGGAATCACAGAATTACACAGTGCAGAAGAGGCCCTTTCGGCCCATCGTGTCTGTACTGACACCTGAGAAACACCTGACCTACCTACCTAATCCCATTTACCAGCTCTTAGCCCATAGCCTTGAATGTTGTGACATACCAAGTGCTCATCCAGGTACTTTTTAAAGGATGTGACGCAACCCGCCTCCACCACCCTCCCAGGCAGCGCATTCCAGACCGTCACCACCCTCTGGGTAAACAAGTTTTTCCTCACATCCCCCTTAAATGTCCTGCCCTTCACCTTGAACTTGTGTCTCCTCGTGACTGACCCTTCAACTAAGGGGAACAGCTGCTCCCTATCCACCCTGTCCATGCCCCTCATAATCTTGTACACCTCGATCAGGTCACCCCTCAGTCTTCTCTGCTCCAACGAAAACAACCCAAGTCTATCCGACCTCTCTTCATAACTTAAATATTTCATCCCTGGCAACATCCTGGTGAATCTCCTCTGCACCCCCTCCAGTGCAACCACACCCATCCTATAATGTGGCAACCAGAACTGCACGCAGTACTCCAGCTGTGGCCTCACCAAGGTTCTATACAACTCAAACATGACCTCCCTACTTTTATAATCAATGCCTCAATTGATAAAGGCAAGTGTCCCATATGCCTTTTTCACCACCCCACTAACATGCCCCTCTGCCTTCAGAGATCTATGGACACAAACGCCAAGGTCCCTTTGTTCCTCAGAACTTCCTAGTGTCATGCCGTTCATTGAATACTTCCTTGTCAAATTACTCCTTCCAGAGTGTATCACCTCACACTTTTCAGGGTTAAATTCCATCTGCCACTTGTCTGCCCGTTTGACCATCCCGTCTATATCTTCCTGTAGCCCAAGACACTCAACCTCACTGTTAACCACCCGGCCAATCTTTGTGTCATCCGCAAACTTACTAATCCTACTCCCCACATAGTCATCTATTTTGTTTATATAAATGACGAATAATAGGGGACCCAGCACAGATCCCTGTGGTACGCCACTGGACACAGGCTTCCAGTCACTAAAGCAACCTTCTGTCATCACCCCCTAGCTCCCACAACTAAGCCAATTTTAAATTCACCTTATCAAATTACCCAGTATCCCATATGCATTTGCCTTCTTTATAAGTCTCCCATGTGGCACGTTGTCAAAGGCTTTGCTGAAATCCATATAAACTACACCAACTGCACTACCCTCATCTACACCTGGTCACCTCCTCAAAGAGTTCAATAAAATTGATTAGGTATGACCTCCCTCTGACAAAGCCATGCTGACTATCCCTGTTCAAACCTTGCCTCTCCAAGTGGAGATAGACTCTCTCCTTCAGAATTTTCTCCAATAGTTTCCCTACCACTGACGTGAGACTCACTGGCCTGTTGTTCCCTGGCTTCTCTCTGTCGGACATTAGTGAGCCAGTTAGGTTTTCCAGCAACCCAGCAGCTTTTCACTGTCATTTCCTGGCACTAGCCAACAACTCATCGGATTTCTTAAATTCAGTTTCATAACTTGCCATGGCAGGATAGTGAACTCATGACCTCTGGATTATTATTCAATACCATAACCATGATGCTACCATACAGTGATTTTCTGCTAGTATTATTACTTTCAAATATGAGATTTTCCTTCAATACTTGTGATATAATTTCCTGTGTGCTTCACTGTCCTTGCTAACTTTTACAATGTTTTGGTTTAGTTAACTGATGGTTTGGTTTCTTTCTACTTCCCTTTACAGCAAAGAGTTGCAGCTGATAGTTTTACAGAATATCCCTGCCCTCCGTTATCTTCCTGCAGCGGTAGAAATTGCAACAAAGGTGATATCTACCATTTTGAAGTCGCCGAAGTAAAACAGTGTAAAATTCTTTTAACAAACACATTTCACCTTGTGTTGAAAGCAATGGGCACAGGAAGGACATGGGAAATTGGGCACCAGGCACCCATTATATCCCTTAGCGGAATTTCAGTTTCAATCGAATGGGAAGTCAGGTGGGTGGGTGCATGAAGATCTCCAACCAAGCTGAAGACGACCTCCCTCCAACATGTCAGACATTTCGTGCTGAGAAGCCTAAGTATTTATTTTTGTCTCATTAATTCCTTTGGTCAAATTCACCAATATAAGTCAAAGTGCTTTTCTTGGGCTTGTGCAAGCCATGAACCAGAATTACGTTTACAGCAGTAAGTCTTGGGCTGCAACAGAAAATATTGGACCACACCCAAAATGGAGTGCACTTTTTAATTTATTGTCCACAATAGCAGTGCTACTTGGCCCAGCTGAATTGTGTTCACACTCTGACAGTGATTAGAACTTTACAGTTTCTTGAACATTTCTCCTTGAGTCATTTTCTACCACTTCTGTAAACATTGTATGTGTTTTTTTTAATATCCTGGCACAGTTCTGCTCTCATTCTTTCTAATTCCCCTTGAGAGATTTTGTGGCATGGAGAATGAGGCCCCGTCCCATTGACTACAATCCTACCACACCATGAACTTCCTTTCGCATGCGTACAGCGTTGTCAGTGTAAGAGGAGACTTAACAATCCTGGGTCACTGCCAGCTCACGAGTCCAGGAAGAGATATTTGACAGAGGATCGAGGACAGGATAAATATATTACCATGCTTTCTGTATATTGTTAATAATTTCTGGCAGGTTACTGTAAACCTGAACTGATAAATTATTTTCTACAATTAGTCATCAAAAGCACAAGTGCAGCTTAATAAACCATAACTACAATCTGTAGAGTTTTTTTAATTAAAGAAACTACAAGCACAGCTTTATGTGCCTGAACTTTGTATTGAGCATTTATGGTGTACATATATTTGTTTTTTGCGGATAGATACATGTAATGTATTAAAGTAGCCTTTGTGCTTTATTATATACATTTTAACATTCCATTTAATTACAAAACAATACAAATAAAATAAACATAACCTAATTTAACTCTTTCATTACTAATGCTGGCAACTTTTTCTTTGTAGGTTAATTACTCTGCAAATGTGATAAACGGAACATTCAACATCATGTTGGATGAGAATAAACTGAATGCTTTCACCATTTTAACTATTGGAGGTTCTGGTTATAGTGAAATCTTCGAGATGACCCACACATTCGCACAGGTTTGTCCCATCATTTGATTTAACACGTTATGTCTGTGTTCTTTTAACAGTACAGTGTCACAACTGATATTTTGTGATTTAATTAGCATGATGTTGATTTTATTTATGTGATTAATAGTTGTACATTTCATCCTATTTCTTTTACTTTTTCTAAGAACATACCAATGTCTTTGCCTGATTATCCAAGCTACCTTTCTATCCAGCTCTACACCAGGGGATAGATTTTAACTTTGTGAAATAGTGTTAATTGGGCGATAGCTGGTCGGCAGCCCAGTTTAGATATCTCACAAGCGTTATTACCATTGATGTCCATTGGAGAAATGTAAAACTGACTGCTGACTTGCTGGGTGGAATCACCCCAGAAAATAATTGAGGGTTGGAACCATTTCCAGGCCCTGGCCCCACTAGTGTCTGCTGTCTGCGTGGGAGGCAGCCAATTTACAGGCTGCCTCCCCATTCACCATCCATTTAGGGATGGCGGGAGTGACTACAACATGGCAGGCCCATTGGGAGCACAGGCTGACCAACAGCCCCATTCCAAGTGGGCACTGCTGAGGCAGGTTGGTAAGCACAAGGGTGCCCCAAAATGGAAGCTCCCAGGGATGGCCACGGAATATGTTTAAAATAGAAGGCCCATAGGGCCACCATTGTGGAGGGGGAACCTCCCCAAAGGGATGATTGTTGTTGCAGCATTACACGTCAGGGGTTTGAGAGGAGGCCTATCCAATACCAGGAATCTTCAGTCAGCTTGGGATAATGGCCCTTTATTCGGGCCTTAATTGGATCGATTGGCTGCCCGTCTCTGTGGAGCAGGCTGCTGATTCCCGTGGTCACCCCCACCTCTAGGAAATTCCCCCAAAGGAGAGACAGCGTCACGGACCTGTCCCAACGAAGTTTTACAATACTTTCCAGGCCCCACCCCACCTCCAAAGCAAGGGGATGACCAAGATTCTGCACACTACCTGCCATCCTACACTATCATAGAGTCAGAATCTACCCCGGGCACACTAACGTGGTACTACCTTAGAGCTGATACCTCTGTATAACCCCCACATTCCATCACAGGGAATGGCTTCAATGATGCACAGTCATCCTCAGAAAATAGACATCAAGGCAATAGGGTAAGCAGTGTAAGTCAAGTGTTGGGGTGGGCAAGCAGAGAGATGCCCCCAAGAAGGTAGTCAAAGTTACAGTAATGCACCCCATGGTGTACCGTATTCCTATGGACAGCTGGTTCAGAATTGACTTAAATAAGTAACAGTTGCAAAGTTTGGATCCCCAAAAGGAAGATGGTGTAGAACATCATCAACAACACACCAACCACCACCACCAGGATAATGAGGGTGAACTTCTACACAGCCAATTATGTGTGGGGTGATTTCCCTGTGTCAGTACAGCTTTTAATTTTGTATGTATGTGATTGCAGTTGTCTATCATGTCCTGTCCTATAGCTTTACAGTGACATTCAGGCCTCTGCTGGTACAGCCTTTCAGTAATGTAATTTGTTCCCTTTTTAACTTACTGTTCACCATCGAGGTGATGTATTCTGCTACATGTACCTTCCATTGCATTGTCACATATTCCCTCAGCCACCAAATGTTTACAGTGCCTCATTTCAACATGTATAGGAGTTTTTCCTGCGTGGTCACTGCACCAGAATTTTCTTTGGCCCTGATATTAATGCTAGACTGGCTTTGGCAGGTGTGCAGTGGTGCGGGAAGGAAGATCACTCACTGCTCCAGAAATGAAGCCTGGCGATTCATTTAAATCCCATCAGCCACGTTCCAGCTGTTGCAGCTAGGAGACTGCCCGTCTGGTGCTGGGATCTGGTGCTGGGGCCTTTCTGTGGGGGGTTTGCCACTGCCTTGCCTGGTGGTAAACTCACTGTGATTTTCTGCTCAAGCCACCAAGTTAAAATATATAAAATATAACATGTATGTGTGAAAAAGGACTCCTCCAGCTCTGCTTGAGTGACCTTGTCACCTGCCCTGTTAAGTAGGTGAAAATCAGGAACTATCCTAAGTAACCTGGACAAACTGCCCAGCTACGACTGGGGTTACAATCGTCCTTGTTGTTCTTAAACATCCTGCATGGTGATTGCTCACTACATAGCTAGATTATCAGAGTTTTGATTTCTATTGGTTGAGTGGCTTAGTGAGAGATGTTAAAATGTGCAGTGTGATTGGCTGATATTTCTTTGTTGCTACGAACGCCAATTTTTCACAGGAGTAGAATGTTTTAAAAACATACCCTCCTGCTATTTTGCTAGCAGTTCCCCTCTCGGCTATATTTTAGAAAATGAGTGTCAGGTCCTTAGGGACTTCTGTCCTTTCCAGTATATTCAGATCTACTGGGAGCAGATTTACGACATTTACACTAACAGATGGTCTGGGTTACTCAACGCTTGCCTCTTAATTTAAGCCAAGAATTTTGTTCTTTGATAACTGCACTGCGCCGGTCTCCTGTTTCTTTCCAATAATAGCAGATACACAATTACTTTTTAATGACCTGTATTTTTTTGCCTTTACAGTTGAAAGCCATTCCTAAACAGCTGGTCTGCAACACAGCTTATCAGAAGATTGGCCGGACGTACATGCTCAGTCACAATGCCACATGGGAAGACAAAGAACTGGGATTTTTGGGAAGCTACAGTGGATCTTTCCCAAAGATATTTGGGCGCCATGAAACTCGTGGTAAAATCTAATTTGTGGGATTTGGGAAAATAATATGGAATTGTACATTTTAATCTTCCAACCTGAACGTTTTGACCATTAGTCCAGCAGACGTATCACAACTTATTTTTATATTTAACAAAGTTCAATTTATTTAATAATTTATTAATTTATATTCTACATTTCAAACAAGATAACAAGGCTTTGTTATTCTTTTGTAGTGAACTTTTTCCATCCGTTTGCCATCCCATTGCCTCAGCAGTTGCAGCTCAGAACGAAACTTTCTCATTCTCTCCTCAGTCACCAGGATGACATTGTAATTAACTGGGACAACAAGGATCAGGTTTGCTTGTTACACATCGATGCTTTATTGTGACTGATAATAAGATGGAAACAGTGACTTATGAGATTTGTTGTGTTTACAAAGAATTTATTCCTAGGAATTTATGGCCAAAATTCAGCCTTTTGTTTTATTTATTCATGGGATGTGAGCGTCGCTGGCTAGGCCAGCATTTATTGCCTATCCCTAATTGCCTTTGAGAAGGTGGTGGTGAGCTGCCTTCTTGAACCGCTGCAGTCAATGTGGTGTAGGTACAACCACAGTGCTGTTATGGAGGGAGTTCCAGGTTTTTGACCCAGCGACAGTGAAGGAATGGCGATAAAATTCGAAGTCAGGATGGTGTGTGACTTGGAGGGGAACTTGCAGGTGATGGTGTTCCCATGCATCTGCTGGCTCTGTCCCTCTAGGTGGTAGAGGTCAAGGGTTTGGAATGTGCTGTCGAAGAAGCTTCGGTGAGTTGCTGCAATGCAACCTGTAAATACATACATGCTGCTGCCACTGTGCATTGGTGGTGGAGGGAATGAATGTTGAAGGTGGTGAATGGGGTGCCAATCAAGTGGTCTGCTTTGTTCTGGATGGTGTTGAGCTTCTTGAGTGTTGTTGGAGCTGCACTCATCCAGGCAAGTGGGGAGTATTCCATCACACTCCTGACTTTTGCCTTGTGGATGGCGAACAGACTTTGGGGAGTCAGGAGGTGAATTACTTGCTGCAGGATTCCCAGCCTCTGACCTTCCTTGGGCTGGATCCCACATTTCAATTTTTTTGTTAAAGTCAAACATTACGAGAAGGTTCTCGGGTTCTTGTGACCTTCCACAAAAGGTATCTGACTTTTCCTTTATTTCTGCTTGGAACAATTTGAAATGGGTTGTAATGGTGGAATGCTTAAAGAATTAGGAGACCAAGCACAGTCATGCTTACTGAGGGGAGGAGCTTTGTGTGATCGATATGCTCCATTCGATCAAGAGGGATGATGTAGTGTTGTGACAACAACATCATTTAGATTAAAACCACAAGTTGGTCCTTGTCCTATCCTGCCCTAGATTCACCATGTCCCGACATCCTCAACACCCCAAAGTGTTCTAGGTCAGAATCTCAGCATTAAATATTTGACACTGGAGTTTTTGTTGCTTCAGTTTGACTATTTGTGTTTAGAAATCTTGGCTTGGTTCCCAAATTCAAAGGCAGGTCAATTTAGTCTTGTTCACAACCCAGTGAATCATCAGCTTATTTTACACTACGCTCAATTTTCTTTTGTTGACTTCATTATAGAATGGTTACAACACAGAGGAAGCCATTTGGATCTTGTGTCACTTTTTGCAAGAGCAACTCAGTGGGCCAGAATTTCATCATGGAGGTGGGCGTTGGGAGATTCCCTGATGTCACAATCCCATTTTCTAAATGGCAGTTCCTGCCAACGCTATCTTCATGGTGGGAAGATGGGGATGGGCTGGAGTCAAGCCTACCGCCTCTGGTGGAGAGAGAGACAGGTTGATGCTGAGGTGCCCAGGTTAAAAGGCCCACCTCCATTCACCAAGGCATCGGCCCAGTTCTGGAGATGAATGTGAGGCCTCCTAACCCTCATTCCCAACCCCGCTCAACCACCCATATCCCCAAAACCACATCACCGCTTCATACCCCCCAATCCCTCTTTAGTCCCCTTACCCCTCTCATCCTCCAGAATCCAGCAGAGGATGGGGGGCTCACCATGCAGGGAGTACAAGAGTACAACAAGCAAACCTGTGTGCAGTTGCTTGGGGGGTTTCCGGGGGGGTCCCTTGTTCAAAGGCGCTCAGTGCCAGATTGCAAGGTGCACCAGGAAGTGAGGGGCCCACAAAAAGCCGACCCACTGCCCTTGCTGCCGATCCCCCTCACTTCCCTCCCTCGCTACTTCTACTCCGCAACTCCTCCTTCATTCACCTATGGCCTGGAGTCCAATGACGATACTAGGTCTCAGGTGGATATCATACCTCCCCAGTGGCGCTGCCTTTCAATAGAGCTGCCAGCTTCTGGTTGGCAACTCCCAGCAGACAGGACCTCTGCCCCATGGTTCTTGATCTTTGGAGATGGCCCACTTCTGGCCTGTCAGGTGTCTGAGCAGCACATGGTGCAGTGGGCCTTCCCTAAAAGAGGTAACACAGGGCTCTCGCTGGCTATCTAGTCAGCGGACGAGACTTCTGTCATATCCATTGAATACTGCTCCATTAGTGGGCTTGAAGTCAGCCGAGCATTCAGAATGAGTTCCATCGAACAACAGTATTAACAACCCCACTTGAGCTGAATCTATTAAAGCCTTTGAACACAGCCAGAAGCTCAGCCACCTGTCAAAGCTTTGAAACAGCCAAACAGATGACTGAGTTGAACTTCAAGGAAATTATCAAAGCAATGGGTACATTTCACACCTTCAGATATGGATGTCTCACTATAGCACAATGCAGAATAATGCCTTATCCAATGGATAATGTACTTTAATGCATCTGAAGGCTTTTCTACTTTCACAATGCTGTTCATTCACTTGTCAGATGTCAGAAGTAACAACCTGGCACCACATTATTTTATAAAGGCAAGAGAGCATTAAACAAATACTATCATCACTCACTGCCTTAAAAACATATATAACTTAGGCTATAACATTTCATTATGCCATGTGAAGTGGATAACACATTTTGTACTGAACTTTTATACAGCTCCTGACTACAAACCATGGTTCGCATAGGATTCATGCCACCTATGAGCTGGTTTAAATCACTTTCCAAAATCACTCTGACTCCATTGAAGTTGCAAAATGCCTGAAATACCCACTTCCACAATGATGCCAGCAATGCCAGGACATCAACGTGTGGTCTCCCAACCCCTTCACTTATCCTGCTCTGCTGAAAATTGATCACGCTGGGAATGGGGGGCTGGAATCTCAGATTCAGGTCCCACCCACCATTTTTAAAGCCTATCCAATGGAAAAGTCCAGCCCAGTTAGTCCCATTTCCCTACCCTTTTCCTGTTGCCTGTCAAATTTTCTCTCTTCAGGTGCTTATTTAATTCCCTTTTGAGGCTCGCAATTGAATCTGCCTCCACTACACTCTCAGACAGTGTATTCCAGATCCTAACCACTCACTGCTTAAAGATAAAATCTGGCGTTGTGTAAAACAGTTCTCTAGGAGCTACCGGTAAGGACCACTCTCAAACTGTCAAAAATGTATCCATTTTAAAGGCTTTGGGGAAAATTCAACCCAACCAAATTGGTGTTTGGAAGCCACTTCCCAGATTCTCCTTGGCATTTACCATTTCTTTTACCAGTAATTCTACTTCTGGATTGAATCCCATTCAAGAGTTAATCCAAAAGTTTATGGTAGCAATAGATATCGGGAGAGTAATATTTAGTGGAGCTTTTTAAATGGTCAGTTATATTTTTTAAAAATGTTTCCTTTGAACAGGTGGTTCTTTTAGTCTCTCTGAACTTGGATAATGATCGACTGGAAAGCAGAGCCAACCTTCAGCACCCATTCCAACTCACCTTGAAAAAGTTTGAACTACAGTGTCTCTCTGAAAGAAAAGAAAAGAAATACAATCAAAAGGTTGGAATAATGAACCAGAGAGGGAAGGGGAGAGTTATCACTGATTCTTTATATATATATATATATATATATATGTATAATGTATTCCCCACCATCCCTTCTTAACCACTTGGCCTTTTATGATTAAAGAGGAGGCTGCTCCAGTCCACAGACATCTGTACTAATGGCAGCAATACCATTCCATACTTAACGCACTAAATAATGCTCTGAGGCAAGACTCTTGCCAGACAGTTTTCTGATCTCCCCCCACCACCCCGCCAAACTAGGCTATTTGATATTTTTACATGAACGATAGTGGAAATTGCATAAAATCTTTTGAACTTTTGCCCGATTGGAAATGTCTCAGAAGGCACATTGCCAAGAACAACCTTTAAAATCAGATGATCCTTATTTGTATTACTTTATTGAAGATTGTTTTTACAGAATATAATTATAAAACATTGCGTCAAAGTGGCCAAAAGAAAATAATCACTGGAGCACAGACTGACTCAGCACAGAGATGTCACTACATAGTGAGACCCCGTGACATGGAATAAAAAATGTGTGGTGTATTTTGTGTAATCCTAAAGCAAACTATTTATCTTAACATTGTTACATCCCTCACAATATTGAATGTTCAGAATCAAATATTTCACTTCAAAAAGAGTTATTTATTCAGTTACTAAAGGATGGATACTCCATTTGTAGTGTCAGTACACATATTATTAGTTAATGACATTTTAAAATAGTTTCTAAAGAAAGGGCTGGATTTTGCAACTCTCCAGGGGGTCCTGTAAATGCCATGGGCACCCTGCCTACCCCCTGCCCCCGCCACAATTTTACCAGCAGCAGGGAGCTGTCAGGAGTCTACTTAAGGGCCTCATACGCTCTTCCCACTGACATGGGATTTAAAACCCCTGCCCCGTCCATCCCAACCCTGTAACCCTCTTGCCCCCACCCTCGCTGGGGAATATTAGCTTGACTCCAGCAAGATCCCTCCCACTTTAACACCGACTCCATGGCCTCTTGCTGCTCGGGACTGGATGCAGTCCCAGCAGTGGCCTCTAAAGCCAGTGGCGCTGCTGAGACTACAGAGCTGCTGGCCATTTGATTGGCCAGCTAGCTCCCAGAGGCAGGACTTCCTCCCCAAGATCCCAGTGGGGCAATCTGCTGGAATGGGGACAAGCTCGCCCCTGACATTTTCTCCAGCAGAGTGTAGACCTCGGCGCATTGAGAAACCAGCCCAAAATCATTCCTCTACTGAAAAGTTGATCTGTGCATCTTTTCTGTTTCGTGAATTTTAAAGGTGGCAGGTTGATGGTACTGTGCAATGTAAAATATGATTGTTATATCCCAATGAAAAATGATAGATTGGTGAGGTTGTTAAATGTCTGGCATTCCTCATTCATTTGAGTTGCTTTTGAGCTACTGATTTTTCTAATGTCACTCTGCACAAGTAATAAGGTAGAAAGTGTAACAGACTTAAAGTCAGCCATATACATACCACCTGTGCTCACTCGGTCCAAACTTTGTCTCCCCAGCACGATTCTCCTCCTATCAGGTTATTGTCATCCTATAGATAAAAACAAAAAACTACTGCGGATGCTGGAAATCCAAAACAAAAACAGAATTACCTGGAAAAACTCAGCAGGTCTGGCAGCATCGGTGGAGAAGAAAAGAGTCGACGTTTCGGGTCCACATGACCCTTCAACAGAACTGAGTCAGGTCATGTGGACCCGAAACGTCGACTCTTTTCTTCTCCACCGATGCTGCCAGACCTGCTGAGTTTTTCCAGGTAATTCTGTTTTTGTTTATTGTCATCCTATCTGCTCTTGATGCAACAGTCATTCCAATTTGAAAGCGTTTTTGCTCTGTACTCTCTGTCAGTCTTTCCTGCCCAGTGTTCCCCTTTGTGTCTAAAGGGAAGACTGGTCCAGTTTAGATATTTTTATAAAATAGCTTAGGGTTTTACTTTTAATTCAACATAGAGTATAACAAACTTGGAGGTGGGCCTGTATTATGATCAGCAGTGGTCCCACATTATCACCCAGGTCCAATTCAAACTGATTAAAATTCAAACCAGGCTATTGTAATGAACACCAAAGAGTGACTTGGAACATCAACTGTGTTTAATATGAACTGTAAGCTCATGTACATTGTAACAATACGAAGTCTGACTAAGATTTGTTTAATCTCTAGGCCCATGTTGCCTGGAATGGTGGCCAACCCATTGATCTTAAATTTACATTGGAATGCAAATTGGAAAGCAACTTAACGGCATTGGACACATGTGTGGACTTTTCCTCAGGCCAGGTATTCCTTTTCCACCATTACACCGATGCCCTGTATAGTGTTAACAGAAATGGGACTCTCCCTTTCTCTTTTGGCATTTCCCATGTTATATGTCAGTGCAGACTCAATGGGCCAAAGGGCCTCTTCTGCACGGTGTGATTCTGTGATATGGGGTCACCACAATGAGTTAACAGAACTGGGCTGTACATCCAAAAATGTTACGCACGACATCAGATAATCGTCTATATTTCTATTGCTATTCAAGATTTCCTTTTTAGAAGAAATAAAATATTTTTGGAGAGGATAAGCCATTGCCCAATAATCATGTCAGACTGGATTGCAAACATAGGTACTGATCATCTGAGAATTACTGTTAAATACACAACTACATCCAAATTCCAGAATATCTTGTTCTGGAATAGAATTGCTCTGTAAGGTCAAGTCAGTCATAGAGAACACCAAAAGATAAGCATTCTAATAAAATATACATTTGTGAAGCAAAATGTCCCCAAGTGCCATGATTCACCGACTCATTCATCTTTCTAATTCCCAACCTCGCAAAACTCCACTCTATGTCTGGAACCTCTTTCAGACCTATGGGCAGAATCTGATGCTGCTCGCAGGAGCTGGAAATAAGGCGAGCGGGGACACTTGATTGTGCGGGAGGTGAAATATCAACTTCCCGATGGCAGGATGAAAGTTGGGAATTAAGCTGGCAACAGATTAAAGGCAGATCTTGGTTCCTGTGGTGAGAACCTTTTTTTTAATGCATTAGCATGTCAGCACATACTCGTTAAAACACATGGTCGCCAGATTAAATGGTATCTTTGCGATTAAGTCAACGGCAAACAAGGACCACATGCCTTCAGATTCACGACTGGTTAAAGGTGGTGTGCAGCATGTGAGGCAGTCTTCCTGGTAGATTTGGACTGAGTAGAAGCTGCTTTCTTGTATGAGGAACTTTGTTGAACAAGAAGAGAGGAGGCTGAGTTGTTGCAGATGGGATGAGTCTTGTGCTCCCAGTGCTTTTCGCTGCTGTTGCAGGTGAGGAGAGGAACAGGCAGTGATGGCCCAGGGCCAAGGGAGCAACAGCCAGAAGGACAACTAGAGGTGGCAGCTGAGGGTCAGGCAGCTCGGGGTGCTGTCAACCAGGGGCCAGTGCAATGCCGAGCAATGGCGCATAACCAAATATATTACACGTGCAGTAACTTCAATGTCAGAAAGGCCATGTCAAAGGCAACTGAACATGCCACGGCAGTCAGTCACCGACCTCTGTCAGTCACCGACCTCTGTCAGTCACCGACCTCTGTCAGTACCTGCAGGAAGATCAGCGGCCCAGTGGAATAGCAGCCTTGAAAGACACCGCAGCCTTGAATTTCTGTACCAATGAGTCACTGCAGCTGGGCTCCACAGAGGACATGTGTGGCATCTCCCAGTCACCCTCACAGACATGCATATGGGAATTTACCAGTGCCATGTTCAAAAGGCCTGATGATTTTGTGAGATTCGCTGTAGACCCTGAGATCCAGGGCAGCCAGAGCAGCTGGATTGGGCTCCACAGCTGGATTTCCCCAAGTATGAGGGATTACAGACTGCACATGAGTGGTGCTGAGAGCAGCATTCATAAACTGAAAGGGATTTCACTCTGTGTGCAGCTGGTTTGTGATCACAGCAATTGAATCCTGTAGGTGTGCTCGCTTCCCTCTGAGCTCTCGTGACTCGTGCATTCTCAGTCACTCCCAGGTATCACAGATTTTTGCTCCCCTTGTGTAACTGCAGGGTCGGCTCCTCGCTAACAGGGGGATCCTCAGAAGACCTGGCTCATGACAGCTGTGCAGAACCCACAAAGCCCAGCAGAGGAGAGACAAATGCCCCCATGCCTCTACAAGGATAATAATAGAACAGACAATTGGACTGCTGAAAATGAGGTTCCACTGCCTGGACCGTTCAGGCAGAACTCTGCAATACGTGCCACAGAGAGGTTTTTTTATTCGTTCATGGGATGTGAACGTCGCTGGCTAGGCTAGCATTTACTGCCCATCCCTAATTGCCCTCGTTCTGAGGGCATTTAAGGGTCAACCACATTGGTGTGGGTCTGGAGTCACAGGTAGACAAGACCAGGCAAGAACAGCAGATTTCCTTCCCTAAAGGACATTAGTGAAGCAGTTGGATTTTTATTGAATTCAAATTTCACCAACTACCATGGTGGGATTTAAACCCGGGTCCCCAGACCCTGGGTTTCTGGATTACTAGTCCAGTGGACAAATGTGGATCATTAAAGGCAGAATAACAAATAAGGTTTCAGGCAAGTGATGTTAAACCCACTTTGTATGGTGGGCTTGATCCTGCCAAATTTTGCAGACCACATTCAGTAAAGGTTTTTTGAAATCAAAATACCACAGATGAAGATAAACCACAATGATGCTTACTTGCATCTAAATTGTGTTTCCTACTCTGTAGCAGTGTGTACACTTTAAAGACACCTTACTGCCTGTGAAGTGCTCTGGAACATCAGAAAGATGCGATATATAAAATTCAAGTTATAGCACCCCTAATAACCAGAGACGTTGCACGATATATGAATGAGAATCCAAGCATTTGTGCAGTCTATTAGAACAGCAGGAATAGTGCTCCACAGCTGAGTTGACCTTTTGATCAGAATTTGTCATGGAACTGAAGTGGGGTAAACAATGAAGCAAGAGTTGAATTTAGCCCAGAAGTGTTGATTGACAGAACTTTATGGTTCAGTGTTGAAAGCGTAGTGCCTTTACAATTTGGTGCCAATTATTAATTACTCATTCACTTGATGGACGCAATAGCCTTTGTGTTGAAATTTGTTTGATTCCTTTCTCACCCAATCCAGATTCATTAGAAATTACAGGACATTTTTTATTTAATTTTACATATTCTACGTTTTTGTTGTTAAATGGCAGTAAAGCAATGAGTCTTTTACATTGGATGAGGTGACTAAGAATTTAAAGGCCTAGAGGAGATTAGCCAGATAATGATTATAGTCAGGGTTAGCTGCAGCCTGGATACGTCTCATGTTTGTGCAAACTGTGGGTGAAATGATGGATATTGTTGCCAATGGCTTCAGATGGTGTGGATTAATTAGTTGGCGTAATAGATATGGTGAGGAAGGACAACAGATTTCCTTCCCTAAAGGACATTAGTGAAGCAGTTGGGTTTTTACAACAAGTGGCAATGTTTTTGTGGTCATCATCAGGCTTTTAATTCCAGATTTTTATTGAATTCAAATTTCACCAACTACCATGGTGGGATTTAAACCTGGGTTCCCAGAGCATTACCCTGGGTTTGACCTGGGAGTGACTGAGAATGCACGAGTCACGAGAGCTCAGAGAGAAGCGAGCACACCTACAGGATTCGATTGCTGTGATCACAAACCAGCTGCACACAGAGTGAAATCCCTTTCAGTTTATGAATGCTGCTCTCAGCACCACTCATGTGCAGTCTGTAATCCCTCATACTTGGAGAAATCCAGCTGTGGATCCAAGCTCATTCATCCAGGAAAAGGAATTACAGTTCCAAATCAATTTATCTGGCTGTTCCTTTAACTTTTTTCCCCATGATTTAGGCCTACATCACCCTACCATTCCAAATGTTCACCATGCTTTGTGTGAATATAAACTTTCTACCATTGGTGCTAAATTTGCCTTTATTAGTTTGAATCTGTCCTCTTTTCCTACTGCCATCATTCAAATTGAAATTGTGGCCCATGATTGCCTATTCTATACCAACCACAGTCCATGACCCTTTGTGAAGTTGCTTCACAGTTGCCTCCTTGTCCTTAGCACAACAATCAACTGACACAGGAAAATTCAAACATCTTCTGCAGTGTATTGAAAATTGCATTGTGCATTTTGCCCATTTGAGGCAATGATACACACATGTACCAGCAGAGAAAGCCTGGTAGGAAGAATAATGATAAAGAAGGCTCCAGCAGGTACAGTTCTAATTCTGAATGTCTCTGTCTGAATATACAATGGGTTCTGTCCCATGAACTTCACATCCTCCAGTTCAATTTTCGAGCTGATCTGGTGAGTAAGACCATAGAATGATGGCAAATAGTAACTAAAATAGTGAGGTGGGAACATTGTACAATAATAGTTTGGTTTTATTGCCGTAACTGAGGCAAATTCCACG
The DNA here is from genome assembly GCF_964194155.1 of Cetorhinus maximus. NCBI lineage: Eukaryota > Metazoa > Chordata > Chondrichthyes > Lamniformes > Cetorhinidae > Cetorhinus > Cetorhinus maximus. The sequence goes on from NC_135893.1 coordinate 49,801,690, forward strand.
CACAGCCATTTTACTGAAGTACTGTTGTGTTTTTCCAGCTGCAGCCTTTGCTTCTGATACAGTCTCTGCACGGCTGTGGATCTGCCAAACATACTCAAAACTCTTTTACTGAGAGTGTGGAACTGCATTGGGATGACAAGAAGATCAACCAGAGCTTTGAGTATCAGGTAAAGATAAGTATTTCAACAAGCAAGCTAATCTGTTAATTTGTGATGAAAGTATGCAGTGTTAGCATCCTTTGTGTAGTCAAGTCCCCTGCTTTATAACTTGAGCCTAATTGTGTGACAAAGTTGTACGCCTCAGGAATTTTATTCTTTTGTGCTGAAAGTTGCTATTCAAAATATAATTCTGTCTCTGAATGCAACATATCCACTAGATTTCTGCGTTTTGAATAATATCAGCGAATATTGATAATGTTATAAGAAGTGATATGATATTGCATGATTATTTACAGGTCTACTATAGCTATTGGAAGTGAGATTCATCTTGTGAAGTAGCGTAAAATGGACAATAGCACACAAATAGTCCATATTACACATGAAGTGAATGGTAGAGACCATCAAGTGGAGTCTAAAATGGGCTAGCAGTGCACTAACACCCAAGACAAATTTCACCCTCATCAAACATGTCATGATTATTTTAATATTAATAGTCGTTTGGTAGTGCAGAACTTGAGTATTGCTAAAAAAAAAAGACATTTTGTCGAAGCTTTTCATCTTGCACTCATCAGGACAATCACAAGAATACCAAGGTCAGGGGAAGCAACAACTTTACACTGTATGAGAAAAGAGTCCTGTTCGGTTGGCAAGTGGACACTGATTGGTAGAGACATTGTCATAAAGAATGCACCGGTTAATGGTGACTGACAGTTAACTGCCAAGCATTGTTTGAAATTTTAAACTAGGCAGCTTGACTCTGATTGGTCAAGGCATTGCCCTGAGGAATGAACCACCCATAAAGTTGTTGCTTCCCCTGACATTGGTATTCTTGCAATTGTCCTGATGATTGCAAGATGAAAAGCTTTGACAAAATGCCTTTTTTCAGAATATTTTAATATTCTATAATTCTCACTGATGTCTTAAAACATTTATAACTTTATGTAGTCACCACAATAATGTAGTAGTGGCTAACCTGCTTTACAGACAAGCAGTTTTGGAGTCAGCTCCCAAAGATATTTGTCATACTTAGGTGAGATTTACTTATTTTATGGTCCCTTCCATGGGCACCTCATCTTGTATCTCAAAGATAACATAGGAATATGCAACGGTCTAGATCTAATAAGAACTAGGAGCAGGAGTAGGCAATTCAGCCCCTCGAGCCTGCCCCGCCATTCATTACGATCATGGCTGATCTCACGGCTAATCTGTGTCTAAGGATCCTGGAGAGGATATTTTATAGATAAATGACAAATCACGATGGAACACAGCCGTTTGAAATTTGTTTTCCACTTTCTGCAGAATAACAGACCGATGAGGCCAGACAATATCTGGATTGCTGTCACTTTCTCGAATGTTATCCAGTCATCCTGTGGAAGGCAGGGCATTCTTGGGAGGATCCAAACTGATTATCGTGACCAGCTGAACCATTACCTGAAAGTGGCCTTCTGTAACATGTCAAATGTGTGGATTGTTTTGTTTTATTTTAGCCATTAGTTTTTGTTTTGTCTTTACTCATCCTGCGGGACTTTTTACAAAGACTGATTGGCCTAGATTTTAACTTCATTCCTTTTAAACCTCGTTAGCAACAGTATTACAATCTGAAAAACTAAGCAGTTGGTTGGTACTAATTTTTTAGTTTAAGTTGTGGGATCAACCTGAAAAACCAAGAACCAAGAGCATTGGGTCAGCATGTTATGAAAGTAAACGGTAGCATCTCAGCTGGTTAAGCTCGGACTAAATGTATCACAGAAACCACAGGCATAGCAAGTTCCATCTCCAGTTTGAGCTGAGTTAATGGGGTAGATTTTATGAGGGGATGGGAGACCGCACCCACCCCCTGCGCCCCCAACTATAACATCCGCCGCACAGCGGCAACGGAAAACCCCAGCAATAATACGCTTACTGCGGCCTTAATTGACCTAGAGTGGGACCTCCACCACCCACCTATCCCCAACCCCCACCCCAACGGCTTAGGAGGGAGTCCTGCCCTAGAGAGTTGCCAGCCAATCTGATTGGCCGGCAGCTCTCCAGTACCAGCAGTGTCACCGCTGGACCATCCGGTGGCACTGCTAGTACTGCGGCAGGCCCAAGGATGGGGATCGCCGCTGGAGCTCCAGGATGCACGTAAATGGGGTGGAGTTGCGGGGCCAATCAGGGAGATTCCGGCATAGTGGGGTAGTGAGGGCCCTGAGAGGTAGGGATCAATCCACCAGTCCACAGGCATGCCCCTCCAAGGTTTACCTGGCAGCTTGCCTCCATGGCCTGGCTCCTGCCCGCCATTGTTTGAATACCAGTTGTGTTGCGATGATACCTTTAGCTGACCCTCAAGAGCCTCACTTGGCCTACAGATGTGAAGGCCATCCTCAACTCTTCCCACCCCAGATTTACTTTGGAGGAATTGGGAGGAAATTGGGCTCGCCACTCCCCCCACCAGCCTACCTGCCTGATTTATATGTCCCTCCCTCCGCCTCCCAGTCCGCACCTTGGTGGGGGAAGCATTAAATTGCAATCAGGGGTAGGACCTCTGCCCTACAGGAGAAACTCATGCAGGAAATTCCCCTTCCAGGGGCCGAGAACCTCAGCAGACTGACTGGGATTTAATCCTAACTGGGCTCCAGGATATGGCCATGTCGGGATTGCCAGCATTGGACAGTCCCACCACCGCGATCAAAGAACAAGGGTAGTACTGGGACTGGCTCACATCGCTACTGGTAAAACGGCCACTCTACAGGCTCATCTATAGCCTTATGGATGGAGTGTTAGTGTCCAGCACCCTCCCTCCAAAATGGATTCAATGTTAGCAAAAATTCAGGGGAGCAGATGAGAAAGGGGAATCTAACACAGAACAGGATGAAAAGAACAAGAAAATACTTGAGGTAACATTGTAATGAAAAGCTCCAACTGTGTTTACAGTCTATCAAACTGTCAGGAAAACATCAGCGAAATAAAGGAGAAGTCGTTCTGTCATCCCAAACCCGAGTCAGTCTTTCCAGTGATGAGAAACATGACATGGTGTTGGGAATGTCACTGAGGAATGGTGGACAGGCGGACATGAAGAACTACTCCCTTGATATGGAGGTAATTGAGTTCACTGTGCTTTTGTGGAAGGATGCGTTATATTTGACATTTGTCTGGTGTTAGGCTGAAGGGGCCGAGTAGGCCCACTCATGCTCCTAATTCATAATGTTTGTATATGTTCGTATATCAGCTATTGCACAAGTATTTTATCACTGAATAGTATTTGACAACCCAATACGGCAATGCTATTTTTTTCTAAATTCATATATGATAAAACTACTTAACATTTTCAAGGTCCATGCCTGCTGTGGCATCAAATTAACATGTGATTGTACACTGAACCATTTGATTTTTAAAATCCATATGTCTTGTTATAACTTTAGATGCACTTTTGATTCCAAAATTAAAATACAAAAACTGGAAATATTGATTTTTTTTTTGCTTCCTTCACAGTGGAAAGCTTCTGAAGCCAGTCATCTAGGCCTGCTGGGAAAGTACACTGCCTCCGCCCTCAAGAGAAGAGTCGTACTAGAGGGAAAGATCGATTACAGAGAGGCAATAAAACTAGCCAGCACACACGAGAAGGGATGTCAGCAGTACTATACTGGATACACTAATGGTACAAAATTCTTAGAGGGCTCGACAGGGTAGATTCAGGAAGGATGTTCCCTCTGGTTGGGGGGGGTCTAGAACCAAGCAACACAGTCTCTAAATAAGGGACAGATCATTTAGGACCGAGATGAAGAGGAATTCCTTCACTCAGTGGGTGGTGAATCTTTGGAATTCTGTACCCCAGAGGGCTGGGGAGGCTCAGTTATTGAGTATGTTCATGACGGAGATCGACAGATTTTTAGATAATAAAGGCATCAAGGCTATGGGGATGGTACAGGAAAGTGGCCCTGAGGTAGAAGATCAGCCAAGATCTAGCAGGCCGAATGGGCTACTCCTGCTCCTCTTTCCTGTATTCCAAATGATAAGGATTACTAATGAATAGATCTAATCAAATATTTAATTTTACCATTTGATAAAATATTATGAAGTAGCTGCCACTCATTGGCTTGAGGAGATCAAATGGAGAACATGCATTCATATAGTGTGGCACGGTGCAGAGATTGGGAGTGGTTCTACATCCATAAGAACAAAGGGCATAAAGCCATAAGAAATAGGAGCAAGAGTCGGCCATTTGACCCCTCAAGCTTGCTGTGGCATTCAATAAGTTCATTGCTGATCTAATTATGGCCCTAACTCCACTTCCCTGTCTACCCCCCATAACCCAACTTAGCAGAGCAACATTTTCTGATGCCAATTTGTCACTTATGGCACCTAAAATAGCAACACAGTTGAGATCGGAAATGTAAAAGTTCAGTGAGCAAATTATTTTGGCTGAGACCTGATGTACAAAATTGGCCTACCGCAAAGTGATTGGGGCTCAGTAGCCCCACCCCCCGCCAATACCCCGACCTCTAACCCTCACCGCACATTTGTCTTTCATGGAACAAGAATTCCTCAGATCCCAGTTGCCATTTTAGGCTGGAATAATTGGACCATGCACGCGCTGCTCAGCTCCATGAGTAATAGAGCCAAACAGGCCCAGCAAAGACTCTTGAAGTTATTTTTTGAGGCCAAGAGGAGCAGGAACAATTGCGACTCCCTCTCAAGGCAGCTTGTTGTTGGCGTGAGCAACCCAATATTGGACAGCCTTTATCTGACAAGCTGCATTGGCCATTTGGCAGCTCCTTTGCTCTGATGAAGCTGGGCTTCAGAATGACAGCTGCCACGTCATTACAGGTCCTGACACCTGGCAAAAAGTCAAAATCAAACCTCACGGGTGAATATTTCTCCCGATTTGCTGCTCAGTGCTAGGTTACCAACATGCTCTGTTTATGTACTTTTACTGCATAATAACCATAGAGGATGACTTTAATGTGCTGCTGCCTTGTTTGAGCTTATTAACAGGACGGGAACAGGACCAAAATAAAACGGCAGTTAGGTGGACCAAGTTGTCGACCACTCCAGGTTTTTGAGAGACCTCTATCCAGGCAGCCAGAGAACTGTTTTTTTTTTAAAAAAGCAGGTAGAGTGCTTACATATGTAAATTGTGGTCGGATAACCAGTTCAGACGCACCCCCTGCCTAGGTCCCCCCTGTAATACCATTTCTGTGTCAACCTGCCGGAATACTTGAATTCCTGCTCCCACCCAGAAAGACTAGGGCAGCCCAAGACAAGAGACTGCCATTTTCAGTGAAAATTATAAGCGTCTTCAGACTGGGAACGTTGGATGGAAGTTTGGAAGACATTTTTTTTTATGTAGTCACTTGTAAATATGGACCGCTAATGGATCCCAAGTTTAATTTGCGGCTTGAAGCCCCGCACACAGGGTCTGAATCCCCAAAAACTAATGTTTTAATCCAGAAAGTTCAGTCGGTGAAGGATAAAACTGGAGCCAATCTTTACACACCTTTATATTTATTTACAGCTTTACACATTACAAGCATTCACCTCCTAACCCAACAACCACAATTTTAGTCTGTCTATTTATTGGGACTAAAGTAAATCCCTAGTTAATGCTCACCACTTGCATACAATTAAACACAACAGCTAATACCCCTTCTGAGATCCTACTGGAAACTCTTCACATTCAAACACCTCCAGGAGATTGAGCTGCCTTTTGAGAGGAGTATGGCCACATGAAACATTGACCACATCATAACACAAATGCAAATTAGATCAATGTTAGCTCTACTTGGTGATGACTGTTTGTCCAAAAGGTGGTCATGGTGGAAATCACACCCAAAATCTGCTCCAGACCTGATGACTTAGGGTGCAGTTTCCAATTAGGGTTTAATTATCATCTTGAAGGGCAAACAAGACAAACAGATTTCAAAGGGAAACTCAAAACTATTCAATAATAAAAACATAAAATATTGGAAACTATCAGCAAGTCAGGCAGCATCAGTGGAAAGAAACAGGCTTACTATTTCAGGTCAGCGACCTTTCACTAGAACTGGGAGTTGTAGATATAACAGTTTTTGAAGCAGAGCCAAGAAGAAGTGGAAGGTGTGGAGAGGGGAAGAAGAGAAGGGGAACTTTGTGATAGAGTGGAAGGTAAAAGAGATTAGATGACCAAAGGGATGATGGTACAAAGCATAAGGCAGTGGCAATGGGTTAAATAAGATGATGTGTCAGGAAGATGTGTGAATGGTTATAGCAGAATCATCACCAGCATCAACTGTTTGAGAAGTTGGGTACAAAATGAGTTTAGTTGCATTAGATTTTAGTTATTTATTAAGCTAGTTCATCGCTAGTTTAGGGGTATGTTACAATAGTGGTAATGTGACTGGACTAGTAACCCAGAGGCCTGGACTAACCCTCTGAAGACATGAGTTAAAACCCCATGATTCCCAGGGAATGAATTTGAATTCAATTAATTACTAAATCTGGAATAAAAGTTTCATTAATAATCATCACAAAACTACCAGATTGTCATTAAAAGCCCATCTGGATCACTTGTGCCCTTCAGGAGAGGAAATCTGCCATTGTTACTTGGTCTGACCTACATGTGACTCCAGACCCGCAGCAATGTGGTTAGCCCTAAACTTCCATCTGAAATGGCCTCGCAAGCCACTCAGTTGTATGAAACTGCTGCAGAAAGGCTGAATAAGAAGTGTGGGTGTCAATTAGGGGGATGGGCAATAAATGTTGGCCTTGCTAGCGACACTCGCATCCCAAGGACAAATGATTTTTTTTTAAAACTCCTGCATTTTGTTTCACAATTTTCCAGCATCTTCTTGTTCCATTATCTTTGATATCTTTCCACTTGTTACAGAAGATATTATTAAATATTAATTGCTTGTCTGTGTCAAAGGTGGATCGGATGAGGAGGGAGTAGAATTGGCTTTTTGCTCCAATGGAAGAGGCAATGCAAAAGCAGAACTGTATCACACGCTGAACCAGACAAGAAAAGGAGAGCTTGGACATGTCGCGGTGGCCGTTGTCAACAAGAGTATGCAGAGTGTACTAAGGGTAACAGCACAAGGCTGTGGGCACCTCGTTACCAGAACCGAGGTAATTTTGGCTAGACATTCAACAATACATGTAATTGCTAATAGATTTCAACTTTAACTCTTTCAAAGGAGGTTTACCAGGAGTAAGGAAGTTCAGTTATGTGAGAGATTGTAGAAGGTAGTATTGTTTTCCTTAGAGCAGCAAAGGTTAAGGGAAGACCCAATAGAAGAATTAAAAATAGAAGAAGGGTTTTGATTAAGAAAGTGGGGAGAAACTATTTCCACTAACAAGTGGTCACAGATTTAAAATAATTGGCAAAGACCTGGGGAGGAAACGAGAAATGTCTTCACTTCACCCAGAGGAGGGTTGTTGAGATATGAAGTGCACTACCTGAAAGGGAGTTGGAATCAGATTCCATAGGAACTTCTTTTCAAAGGTAGTTTGGACATGTCCTTGAAGGGGGACTAATTTACAAGATTTTGGGGGGAAAAGCTGGTGTTTAACTCTTTTAAAGAGCCAGCACAGGCATGATGGGCTGAATTGCTTTCTTCTGTGCTGTTAAGTTCCTATGATACTGTGTAAGTGACTAGCTGGTTGGTATGTTTTAATGAGTTCTGTTAACATATTATCATAGCTATATAGCTGCTAGCCATATTAGTTTAGCTCAGCTGGTAGCTAAGGACCTAGCTAGAGGTGTGATTTGAACACATAATCTAGACCGACATTGCAGTGCAATACTAAGGAAATGTTGCATTGTTGGAAATTGTTCGGGCAACTCCAGAGGCCTTTAAAAAAAAATGATGGACCCAACCCAGATGCAGTTGTGGAAGTCCAGCCCCAATTTCTGGCAAATCCAATTTTTTGCTGGTAGGAGAAAAGGGACAGAGTGTCAATTGCACAGCCTGGAAACCCAAACTCAGTAAGGCCATTTAAAATTAGTGCTGAGTTCTAACAGACCCCATTTTTCTGCTCTAAGGGCCTTAGCGCAGTGTGGGAGGCACAAATTTATGGGGAGGTGTAAATGCTCTTGAAGAGCAGGTAAGGTCTACTTAAGCGTCATGGCCTGCAGTGATTTAAACCTTCAGCCATTCAACCATGAAAAAAACAGGCTTCAGCATTCAGTTAGAGTAAAAAAAACAGACTGGAGTACATTGATTGACAGGCCATCTGGTGTAGCTTGGAAAAACCCATTAACTGTCTGTTCCTACAGTTTCAATAGACCTCATTGTTGACATTTCCTAAAGGTTGTTATTGCAGCTGAGCCCATTATGAATGCTTGGCTATGTTTCAAACGCTCTAAAACCTCTTAACTCAGCCCCTTGCTGAGATCACATTTTGACAGTTTTAAGAGGCTATTAAAGGATTAGTATGGTATTTAATATGGTTAGTGAATAGAAGTTTTTGTTTTTACAACAGACTGACCATTTGAGGGGATTTAAAATTTTTTGAATGGGTTTCATGAATGAGAGCTCTTTCGGTATCAATTGTGTATGAGTGAGGGCTCTCTGATTATTAGTCCTTTTTGCATCTCTGGGCTCCTGAGGTCTGCCCATTTTGGATAGTGGGTGAGCAGCAATGGAGGTGGCATGGGGACATGAGGGGGTTTGGAGGTGGCTTCAGGGTATGAGGTGGCAAGGATGTGGCATCAGGATATGAAGGGTCATGGAGGTGGCATGAGGTGTATATGGGGACATGTAGGTGGCATTGAGATAAGAGGGGACTTGGAGGTCGCATGGAGGGGTATGAGTGAGGGGAAAGTGGGGTGGGTGGGGGTAAGGGTTAGAAGGCCTAACAGCCTTTTCTACATCTAGCCCAAAGTCTCAGAGAAGCAAGGCAGGCCTTCTAACCAGACCGCCTCGGCACTCACCCGCTTCCGTGGCCATCTTTGATCTGCCGGGCCTGATTCATCCCAACCCCGCCTCCCCGGAGTGAAAACCATCCTTGCCGGGATCGTTTGCATGGAGACGGATCTGCAGGGTCAAGAAATTTCCTGACTTGAGCTACCTGCTTCAGTAGTGAAAACCTGGCCCATAATCTCTACCTCAATCACCAACTCTGGCAGGATGTTTCCCAGTCTCACAGCCCTTTGTGTAAAAATGTTTCTTCTGTTCTTTGTTTTAAGTCTAACATTTAATCTTATATCTGTTTACCCTTTCTCTGGGCCCCACAATCACTGGAATCAGTCTGTTACTATCTTTCCTGTCACTCTGTCAAATCACATCTCTTCTAACAAAAATAACCCAAACTGCCCATGTATTTCTTTGTATTTTTTCATATCAGGTGACATTCTATTGAATCTGTACTCTAAGCTCTATATTGCCTCAACATTCTCCCAATTTAGTCATTTGGTTGTATAGAACTTGAGTATTGCTGAACAAAGAGACTGTCTAAGCTTTTTGTCTTACATCCATCAGGCCACTCGCAAGAATACCAATATAAGGTGAAAACAGCAATTTGTACTGCTTCTCTTCACGTACAGTATAAATTTGTTGTTTTCTCCCTTATATTGTTATTCTTGTGAGTGTCCTGATGAGTGCAAGATGAAAAGCTTAGACAGTCTCTTTTCTCAGCAACATTTTTCCTATTGTTTGGCACCTTAAACTCCATTCAGTATCCCAAATGTAATATTCATATTCATCATTGCATTTAGACTTTTATATTCTACATTCCTTGCCACTTAAACTGCTGCTTCTGAAACTGAACCTCCAAATCCATCTGCTTTTCACCCAATCTCCCCTCATGCGAAGTATAATTATTACCATTTGTTTAAGTCCACTTCACGATATTGAATTCAATGGACTGCTATCTTATCATTATGTCTTCACCGCTTCTTCTGTCCTTCACGTGTCAACAGCATTTGGAGATCTGTATTATTTGAGCTGCAATGATGAGATTTGAAAGCTGGAAAAGACTAGAGGAGCATGTTAGGGGCTTACATGGAGGCCGAAAGTCAGATTAATTAATATTAATTAACTATATCTGAATTGTTCCAGTGAACTGAGGTTAGCACATTCAATAAAGGACTCTGTAGTAGTTCAATGTAATTTTGCAGTTATTGTTCATAGCGTTTCATCATTGGGTATTGTACAGATGGTTATTTTTCCAGCTCTGCGACAAGGGAACATGGTTTTCCGGCAGAAAGCATCTTCCAATACCGAGGGATTGTTTTTACTAAGACACAGGAGAACCTGTTGTTTGATGCTGATTTTAATTGGACTTTCAGCTCCTGTATTATTATATCATTTGCTGCAGTATTTTCTAATTCTCTCTGAATTTTACGCTGCTGACGAGAATCTTAAGGATTTGACGTTGTTGAGAAGTCCTCTATTCAATGCGTTTTAAATCTAGTTCCTTATAACCAATTGAGTTGTTTTTTTCTTTTGTTTTTAGGCCAAACTTTCAGAAATTGTTTTGCAGCTTAAGAACCAGTTGCTGAAAAAGCTCAAAGATTTTGATCTCCGTGTTTGGAAATTCAGGAAAAATGTGAGTACCACACACCCACAGTTTTAGAATTTTCAATTTTCTTTTACTAGTCTTATGAAAAATTATAATCTAGGAATTTAAGTACAGAGGTAGACCATTTAGCCCCTTGAGTGTTCTGACCAACATTCAAGGGGTGATCTAACTCCATCTACCCATCTTTGCTGAGGTGCAGAGGAATCTAGGTGTTGTGGTGCATGAGTTACAAAAAGTTAGTATGCAGGTACAGCAAGTAATTAAGAAGGCTAATGGAATGCTATCCTTTATTACAAGATGAATTGAAAAAAAATAAGGATGTCATGTTTCAATTATACAGGACATTGGTGAGACCACACCGCGAATACTGTAGGCAGCTTTGGTCTCCTTATATAAGGAAACGATGTAAGTGCATTGGAGGCAGTTCAGAGGAGGTTTACTAGATTGATGCCAGGAATGAGCAGATACTCTTTTGAGGATAGGTTGGACAGACTGGGTTTGTTTCCACTGGAGTTTAAAAGAGTGAGGGGTGACTTGATTGAAGTATATTAGATCCTGAATGGTCTCGATAAGTTGAACGTGGAAAGGATTTTTCCTCTTATGGTCGAGTTCAGAACTAGGGGGCAATATTTTAAAATTAGGAGTCACCCTTTTAAGATAGAGATGAGGAGAATTTTTTTTTTTCTGAGGGTTGTGCAACTTTGTAATGCTCTGCCTCAGAAGGGGATGGAGGTGGGATCATTGAATATTTTTAAGGCAGAGTTAGATAGATCCTTATTAGGCAAGGGAATCAAAAGTTATCAGGTGTAGTTGGGAATGTGGAATTTGAAATAAGATCAGCCGTGATCTTCTTGAATACCAGAGCAAGCATGAGGGGCTGAATGGCCTATTTCTATTTCACATGTTTGTATCCCTTAATATCTTTGGATAACAATAATCTATCAATCTCAGTATTAACATTAACAATTGATCTCGCATCAATTGCCATTTGCGGAAGAGATTTCCAAACTTCTATCACCCTTTGTGTGTAGGAGTGTTTCCTAATTTCATTCCTGAAGTGTCTGGCTCTAATTTTTAGGTGTAACCCCTAGTCCTGGACTCCCAAACCAGTAGAAATAGTTTCTCTCAATCCACCCTATCAGGTACTCTTAACATGTTGGAAAACTTCAATCAATTCACCCTTAACCTTTTTTAAATTCCAGGGAACACAACCCTCATAATTTCCTCATAATTCTGTTCTTGATTTAACCCTTGGAGTCCAGGTATCATCCTGGTAAATCTACGCTGCACTCCCTCCAAGGTCAATATATGCTTCCTAAGATGTGGTGTCCAGAACTGCTCGCCGTACTCCAGGTGCGGTCTAACCAAGGCTTTGTATAGTTGTAGCATAACTTCTACCTCCTTGTATTATAGCCCCCTAGATGTAATGGCCAGTATTCATTAGCCTTTTTGAGTATTTTCTGTACCTGTCCAGGACACTAATGATCTATGTACCTTGACCCCCAAGTCGCTTCAGCCCTTCACTGTTATAACATTTCACCAATTAGAAAGTACTCTATCCTTCTTGCCCATTCACTTACTCTGTCAAAATCTCCATGCAATCCTATGCTACCATTTAATGGCTTCCAGTGCATCCTATCTTACTGTCACTGGCAAACTTGGGAATGTGGCTCTCTATTCCATCATCTAAGCCATTGATTAATACAATAGTTGAGGCCCCAGCAGAGATCCTGTGGGACACGACTAGTTACATTCTGTCAATTAGAGTATTTGTTCATTATCTCTACTCTTTGTTTCCTGTCGCTCAGCCAATTTCCTAACCAGGTCAATCATTTTCCCACTATTCCATCAGCTTCAACATTAGCTAGCAGTCTCTTATGAGGTGTTACGACCGGATGAGAAGGAGTGAGCTTGCTCCCCTTCTGTTCAGCCCCCTTGGTTGGTTGCAACAAAGGTTTTTCTAGAATTTGTAAATGCCTTTTCCAATCCAAATGTTTCTTTTAATAAGGAGCCAATAAAACCAGGTTTTCTTGAGTCAAAGAACGAGTAGTTACTAAACCCAAGAAAAAAATAATAAGACATGACGACACACACGCACATGCATGCACACACACACACACACACACACACAAAGATATCAGAAGTGAGAAAGTCAAAAAAGTTAAAAGAAAGATAAAAAGTTAAAAGAATATAATGATTAAGTCCTTTGCTTGTCTTTGAGGCATAGATTGTTGAATGTTGTGGCCATTGAAGTTAGTTGGTTTCCTGTAGAATTCTGGAGTTGACTTGGTTCAGGTCTACACTTTGTTGAAGATATTCTTTTAGCTTCAGAGAGAGAGAGAGAGAGAGATCTTTACTGCCCTTTTCCAGCAGTCTTTTTAGACGACTGTGATGTCTCTTTCTCCCCCTCCTTCCTGATTCTACTTGGCAGAACCAGTTTCTAAAACTCCTGTCTGTATATTCCTAGTAAGGAATTAGATCATTGTTGTAGACCAAGTAATTCCATTTGTTGATCTCCAAAATCTTTAACACATGTTAAGGTAGAAATCCAAAGGGGATGAGATTATTTCATCCTCCACAGGAGGTTTTGAATGTCTGATGAATATCTGGCTGGTTAGCAGGTCCCATCATCTTGATAGAACTACAGCTGATCAAAGTCCAGCCTTTTGCATTTTTAATCACAGAATTGTTACAGTGCAGATGGAGGCCAATCAGCCTATCATGTCTGCACCAGCTCTCCGAATCAGCATTATGACTCAGTGCCATTCTCCTGCATTTTCCCCATAACCCTGCACATTGTTTCTATTTAAATAATCATCTAATGCCGTCTTGAATGCCTCATTTGAACATGCCTCCACCACACTTCCAAATGCATTCCAGACCCAAACCACTCGCTGTGTGAAAAAGTTTTTTCTTACATTGCATTTGCTTCTTTTGCAAATCACTTTAACTCTATGCCCTCTCGTTTTTGATCCTTTTAGAGTGGGAACAGTTTCTCCCTATCTACTCTGGCCTGCCCCTTCATGATTTTGAACATCTCAAATAAATCTCCTCTTGGCCTTCTCCTCTCCAAGAAGAACAGTCCCAACTTGTCCAATCTATCTTCATAACTGAAGTTTCTCATCCCTGGAAACATTTTTGTAAATCTCCTGCACTCTCTCCAATGTGTTCACTTCCTTCCTAAAATGTGGTGCACAGAACTGTATACAATACTCCAGCTGAGGTCTAACTAGTGTCCTATACGAGTTCAGCATAACCCCTCTGCTCTTGTACTCTATGCCCCTATTAATAAAGCCTTGAATACTGTGTGCTTTAACTGCTCTCTGCACCTGTCCTGCCACCTTTAATAACTTATGCACATGTACACCGAGGTCCCTCTGCTCCTGCACACCCTTTAGAGTTATACCGCTTATTTTATATTGTCTCTCTATGTTCCTCCTATCAAAGTGAATCACCTCGCACTTCTCTGCATTGAACTTCATCACAACCAACTTGTCTATGCCCTTCAAAGTTCTACACTGCCCTCCTTGCTTCCAAGTTTTGTATCATCCACAAACTTTAAAATTGTCCCCTGCACCCCAAGGTCTAGACCATTAATTTATATCAGGAAAAGCAAGGGTCCCAAAACCAACCCCTGGGGAACTCCACTACAAACCTTCCTTTAATGCTTTCCTTTCAAGAGATTCCCTGTTTGAAGCGGACCTTGACACCTCCCAGGTGCAAAATTCCAAGCAACAGGCCTGCAGTGAAATTCATATAGAAGTTTTCCAGAAAAGTGGTCAACTTACTATATCAGACATCAGTTGACTTGTGGCAGCCATTTTTGGTCAGTGTCTTTTCTTGTATTTTTTTTAAAACAGTTCTTTAAACAGTTCAAAATGTCTGTGGTTAGCTGGTGACGTTGCAGGTAGATCTCACTCAGTCACAGTGTCCTGTCGTTGTGACAGAGGGACTTTGTCAAATGCTTCCTGGAAGTCCATATAAATAACATCAGCTCTGTTAGGTGTGAGAAGAACAGTCCCAAATCTATCTTCATAACTGAAGTTTCTCATCCCTGGAAACATTTTTGTAAATCTCTTCTGCACTCTCTCCAATGTGTTCAGATCCTTCCTAAAATGTGGTGCACAGAACTGTATACAATACTCCAGCTGAGGTCTAACTAGTGTCCTATACAAGTTCAGCATAACCCCTCTGCTCTTGTACTCTGTGCCCCTATTAATAAAACCATTACAAATTAATGTTGGCTCTCTCTAATTATCTGAAAATTTTCAACATGTTCAGACATTCCACTTGTACACTTTAGTAATTTCCCAATTACCAGGTGCTGAATTTTGGCCTCCCAGCTTGGAGCAAACCTGAGTTGGGAGGGCCAAAGCGGAGGCATCCAGGTCGCAATTCTGAATTTCCTCCACAATTTCTGACACCTGTCATTTTCATCGTTTCGAGAATCATGACAGCTCACTCAGAGTGATGTCAGTTCTCAATTTAAATTAAATTTCTGGAGAATCAAATTTCATTTCTTATGGTATTTTCATGTAGGTGGGTGGGTTCTTGAAGGCTGTGGGAACCCCACCAGGTAAGTCAGTTTGTGAACCTTGAGGGGAACTTGCTGTGGAGCCAGGAACCTTTTTGACAGGTAAGTTTAGAGGGTCTTGCCAGTGCCCCCTCATACCAGAGAAACTTCATTAGGTTCATCCCAGGTCTGGAGGGATTTTCTTTTGAGCAGAGATTGAATAGGTTGGGGCTGTACTCATTGGAATTTAGAAGAATGAGAGGCGACCTTATTGAAAGATTCTTAAGGGGCTTGAAAGGATAGATGCTGAGAGGTTATTTCCCCTTGTTGGAGAGCCTAGACCAGATGGCATAATCTCAGAGTAAGGGATCACTCATTTAAGACAGAGATGAGGAGGAATTTCTTCTCTGAGGGTAGCGAATTTGTGGAATTCTTTACCACAGAGGGCTGTTCAGGCTGGGTCATTAAGTATATTCAAGGCTGAGATAGATTTTTAATCAGTAAGGGAATCAAGAGTTATGAGAAAAAGGCAGAAAAGTGGAGTTGAGGATTATCAGATCAGCCATGGTCTCATTGAATGGCAGAGCAGACTCACTGGGCCGAATGGCCTAATTCTGCTCCTATGTCTTATAGTCTTTTATACCCCCAAGCCTCTTCCATGCCCCCTCATATCACCTCCATGCCCCCTCATATCACCTCCATACCCCCATGCCCCTTCCATTACCCCAATGCATCCTCCATATATATATATACACTCTTCCAATTTCCATTGTGTACAGAACTTTTGGCAAGTCTTTGAAATGCTCCTGAAGCTGACATACTAAGCGAACATGGCTCAAAAATATCCTTTGGAAAAAAACTGCTCGTTTTACAACTTTATAAAAGTATCATTCAAACATTTACCTGGGAGTTGGAGAGGCGGCGGACCCACGAGGAAGCAGCTCAGAGTGGGAGAGTATAAATCAGGACCGAGGCTTGAAGCCTACACCACTTACCTAGGAGTCGGAGAGGCACACCAGTCAGCTGCTTGGAACTGGCCCATACTGAGTTCGAACGGAGAGTGAGAAAAAACTATTAGTGGCATCACAGGAAAATGGTAAGTTCATTGGTTGGTAAGAAACAGCTGTTAGGGAATGTCTTTAAATTGCAGTAAATTAGAAAAAGGTATTATTTTTAAAGAAGCAACGATAGTTGGATTTAAGTGAGAAACACCGGGAATAAGGGAAAGCCATGGCCAGTATAATAAAGTAATATAAATAAACCAAAGTAGAATAAAGTTAAGACATGGATGGGCAGCTGAGTTGAGTGGAATGTGTGTCCTGTAATATGTGGGAAGTCACGGACCCTCCCTGTGTCCTCGACAATCACATGTGCTGGAAGTGCTGCCAGCTGCAGAACCTCGAGCTCCTGGTTTTAGAGCCCAAGCAACAGCTGGAATCACTGTGGCACATCCACAAGGCTGAGAGCTACGTGGATAGCATGTTCAGAGAGGTGGTCACACCACAGCCTAGGAGCCTGGAGAGAGAAAGGGAATGGGTGACCGCCAGGCAATCCAAGAGAACTAGGCTGGTAGTGCAGGAGTCCCCTAGGATCCTGATCACAAATCGGTTTTTCATTCTGTAAGCTGGTGGGGGCGCTGGTTCTTCAGAGGAGTGCAGTGAGAGCCAAGTTTGTGGCGCTACAGCGGCTTGGCTGTACAGGAGGGGAGGACGAAAGGAAGAGCAATAGTGATAGGGGATTCATTAGTTAGGGGAACAGACAGGCGTTTCTGTGGCCATAGACGTGACTCCAGATATGTTGCCTCCCCGGTACCAGGGTCAAGGATGTCACTCAGCGGCTGCAGGACATTCTTCTGGGGGAGGGTGAACAGCCAGAGGTCATGGTCCACATTGGTACCAATGACTTAGATAGGAAAGGGGATGTGGTCCTGCAGACAGAATTTAGGGAGCTAGGTAGAAAATTAGCAAGCAGGATCTGAAAAAGAGTAATCTCTGGATTACTCCCAGTGCCATATGCAAGTGAGTACAGAAATAAGAGGATAAGGCAGATGAATGTGTGGCTGGAAAGATAGTGCAGGCGGGAGTGCTTTAGATTCCCGGGACACTGGGACTGGCTCTGGGGAATATGGTGCCTGTATAAGCCGGACGGGTTGCACCTGAACAGAGCCGGGACTGAGTTCCTTGTGGGACGTTTTGCTAGTGCTGTTGGGAGGACTTTAAACTAACTCGGCAGCGATGTGGGAGCCAGGAGAGAATATTAAAGAGTAAAGCCAAAGTGCACAAAATACCAGGAGAGACAGCACTAGAATAGAGAATAGTAAGTTAATAGGCAGCGTTGGAGAAAGGAAGAAAGTAATGAAGTCTAAATCAGGGTTATACTGCATGTATGTGAATGCACAGAGTATAGTAAATAAGACTGGGGAGTTACAGGCACAGATTGCCGTGCGGAATTATGGTGATGTGGTGATAACAGAGACCTGGCTCAAGGAAGGCCAGGACTGAGTGTTAAACATTCCTGGGTACAAAATGCTCAGGAAAGATAGGAAAGGAAGAAAAGGACGAGAGGTGGCTGCATTGGTTAAGGAGAGCATTGCAGTGCTGGAGAAAGAGGGTTCATGAATAGAATCAATTTGGCTAGAGCTAAGGAACAAAAAGGGTGCAATTACATTGCTCGGTGTAGTCTATAGACCACCAAATAGTGAGAAGGACGTAGAAGAACAAATCTGCAGGGAAATTACAGAGAGATGCAGGCATTATGGAGTAGTTATAATGGGGGACTTTAATTACCCAAATGTAGACTGGGACAGTGGTAGTGTAAAGGGCGGAGAGGGGCAAGAGATCTGAGATTATGTTCAGGGAGAATTTTCTACGGCAGTATAGGTCCAGTCCAACAAGAAAAGACGTACTGTTGGACCTGGTTCTTGGAATGAGGTGGGCCAAGTAGATCAAGTGTCAATGGGGGAACATTTAGGAGACGGTGATCCTTGTATCGTAAGGTTTAGGATGACGGTAGAAAACAACAATGTGCAATCCAGAGTAAGAATAATTAACTAGGGGAGAGCCAACTTCAACGGGGCAAGAATGGAGCTGGGCTGGATAGACTGGAACCAAAGGTTAAACAGAATTACCTGGAAAAACTCAGCAGGTCTGGCAGCATCGGCGGAGAAGAAAAGAGTCGACGTTTCGAGTCCTCATGACCCTTCGGCAGAACTGAGTTTAGTTAGGAGAGGGGTGAAATATAAGCTGGTTTAAGGTTGCGGGGGTGGGGGGAGAGAAGTTGAGGGGGGGGTGGTTGTAGGGACAAGCAAGCAGTGATAGGAGCAGATAATCAAAAGATGTCACAGACAAAAGGATCAAAGAGGTGTTGAAGGTGGTGATATTATCTAAGAAAATGTGCTAATTAAGAATGGATGGCAGGACACTCAAGGTACAGCTCTACCTCCCTTGCCATTTTAACACTCCACCCTGCTCTCTTGCCCACATGTCTGTCCTTGGCTTGCTGCATTGTTCCAGTGAAGCCCAACGCAAACTGGAGGAACAGCACCTCATCTTCCGACTAGGCACTTTACAGCCTTCCGGGCTGAATATTGAATTCAATAACTTTAGATCTTAAACTCCCTCCCCCCATCCCCACCCCGTTTCTTCCCCCTCCCTTTTGTTTTTTTCAATAATTTATATAGATTTTTCTATTCATTATTTTTAAATCTACAACTAATACCTTGTCAGTCTTTCCACCCCACCCCCACTAGAGCTGTACCTTGAATGTCCTGCCATCCATTCTTAATTAGCACTTTTCTTAGATAATATCACCACCTTCAACACCTCTTTGATCCTTTTGTCTGTGACATCTTTTGATTATCTGCTCCTATCACTGCTTGCTTATCCCTACAACCACCCCACCCTCAACTTCTATCCCCGCGCACCCACCCCCCCACACACACACCTTAAACCAGCTTATATTTCACCCCTCTCCTAACTATACTCAGTTCTGCCGAAGGGTCATGAGGACTCGAAACGTCGACTCTTTTCTTCTCCGCCGATGCTGCCAGACCTGCTGAGTTTTTCCAGGTAATTCTGTTTTTGTTTTGGATTTTCAGCATCCGCAGTAGTTTTTTGTTTTTATGGAACCAAAGGTTAGTGGGAAAAGCTGTAGCTGAACAGTGTGCTGCCTTCAAAGAAGAATTGGTTCGGGCACAGTCAAGGTACATTCCCTCAAAACAGAAAGTTAGGGCAAACACATCCAGAGCTCCCTGGATGAAAAAGGAGAAGGAAATTAAGATAAAGAAGAAAAATTGTGCTTATGACAGGTGTCAGATAGAGAATACAATTGAGAACCAGGCAGAATATAGAAGGTTCAAAGGCAAATAAGAAGCAAATAAGAGAAGCAAAGAGGGAATATGAGAAAAGACTGGCAGCCAACATAGAAGGGAATCCCAAAGTCTTCTATCAGCACACGAATAGTAATAGAGTCACAAAAGGAGGAGTAAGGCCGATTAGCGGCCAAAAAGGGGATTTACACATGGAGTCAGGGGGCATGGCTGAGGTGTTAAATGAACACTTTGCATCTGTCTTTACCAAGGAAGCAGATGCTACCGTGGCCACTATGACAGAGGAGGAAACTCTGTCACTAGAAGTCCTCAAAATTGATAAGGAGGAAGTGTTGGATAAACTGTTGGCACTTATTGAAGGAAGTAAGAGTGGAAATTGCAGGGGCACTGGCCATAATATTTCAGTCTTCCCTAGACTCAGGGGAGGTGCCAGAGGACTGGAGAATTGCAAACATCATGTCCTTGTTCAAAAAAGATTGTAAGGTTAAGCTCAGCAATTACAGACCAGTCAGTTTAACTTCAGTGGTGGGGAAGCTTCTAGAAACAATTATTAGGAATTGAATTAATAGTCACATGGAAAAATGTGGGTTGATTAGGAAGGGCCAGTATAGATTTCTAAATGGGAGATTGTGTTTAACTAACTTGCTGGAGTTTTTTGAAGAGGTAACAGAGAGGGTTAATAAGAGTAATGCTGTTGATGTGCTGTACATGGACTTTCAAAAGGCATTCGATACAGTGCCACACAACAGACTTGAGAAAAGTTATAGCTCACGTAATAAAAGGGACACTAGCAACATGGATACAAAATTGGCTGAGTAGTAGGAAACAGAGGGTAATGATCAATGGATATTTTTCAGGCTGGAGGAAGGTTTGTAGTGGAGTTCCCCGGGGTATTGGGACCCTTGGTTTTCCTGATATATATTTTAATGATCTAGATCTTGGTGTGCAGGAGACAATTTCAAAGTTTGCAGATGATACAAAACTTAGAAGCATTGTAAACTGTGAGAAGGGCAATATAGAACTTTAAAAGGACACAGACGAGATAGTGAAGTGGGCAGATAGCTGGCTGATGAAGTTCAATGTGGAGAAGTGTGAGGTGATGCATCTTGGTAGGAAGAACATGGACAGACAATATAAAATAAGGGGTACAATTATTAAGGGGCTACAAGAGCAGAGGGACCTGAGTGTATATGTGCATAGATCATTGAAGGTGGAAGGACAGGTGGAGGGAACAGTTAATAATGCATACGGTATCCTGGGCTTTTTTTATAGGGGCATAGAGTACAATAACAGGGAGGTTATGCTGAGTTTATATAAGACACTAGTTAGACCTCAGCTGTAATATTGTGTACAGTTCTGACATTAGATGTTTCTACTTAAATAATCAATGTACAAGGGTATGGGGAAAAGGCGGGAGAATGGCACTAAGTCATAATGCTCATTCGGAGAGCTGGTGCAGACACGAATGGGCCTCCTCCTGCGCCATAGGAATTCCGTGGTTCTGTGAACACAATCATTCATAGTATCGATGACAAAAAATGTAATCCTCTTAACACCTCTTAATCCTGTACAAATAAACAAACAGGTATTGAAAAACCACATCAAAGAATAACTTCATTATCCTCATAAAGCAGTCAATCAAACAAAGCTGGCACCGATCTGTGTTAAAAATCCACTGTTAAGCTGAGTCCATTAGTCATTCTTGGAGCTCGGCCATGCATTCATAATGAGGCCATCAAGAAAAACAGATGTCTGGCAATCTGTTCAACTTGCTTCAGCCTGCATTCAACACCCGGAGAGGAAAATACCAGTTGTGAGAGCTGACTTTTATCTATAATTCCCTGATTTCCCTCTCTCACCTTTTTAAATTGTGGAATGGCATGTGCAATTTTCTAATCTAAAGGAATGGTTCCTGAATTGAGAGAACTGTGGAAGACTATAGTTAGAGAATTAATGATATTCTTTCTTACTTCCTTTAAAACACTGGGATGAGGAGATGGTGGTGTAGTGGTAATGTCA
Source organism: Cetorhinus maximus (assembly GCF_964194155.1). NCBI lineage: Eukaryota > Metazoa > Chordata > Chondrichthyes > Lamniformes > Cetorhinidae > Cetorhinus > Cetorhinus maximus. The sequence goes on from NC_135893.1 coordinate 49,823,186, forward strand.
CTGGACTAGTAATCCAGCGGCCCAGGCCAATGCTCTGGGGACATGGGCTCAAATCCCACCACGTCAGCTGGTGAAATTTGAATTCTGTTAATAAATCTGGAATATAAAGCTAATCTCAGTAATGGTGACCATGAAACTCATCAATTGTCGTAAAAACGTATCTTTTAGGGAAGGAAATCTGCCAATACTTACCTGGTCTTGCTTACTTGTGACTCCAGACCTACAGCAATGTGGTTGACTCTTAATTGCCCTCTCAAAAGTCCTAGCTAGGGATGGACATCAAATGCTGGCCTTGTAAGCAATGCATCCCATGAAAGAAAAAAAATTGATAGAAACCTGTGATGACTGTCACTTTAAGATCAGTTCAACTGAGTAGGGGGGTCACATGATTTATTCAACCAATGTGTGGCTAGCACGGGGGAATAAATTCTAAGGAAGGGTTTCCTAGGAAAAGAATGGCTGTACGAGGGGCTAGCTGGGTACAAGCAGCCACGGAAGCTCTTGTGCAAATAAGGTTTGTTCTGTTTGACTAAGAAACCTCACAGAACATGTTTGTACAAAACCACCTTACCCTGGGGCTTTGTCACTCTTTAATGCCATTATTTTCTTCATTCCTGTTATTTTGCCAATGTTAATTTTGGTGACTCTGTGCGTACTTTAATATTAGTCTCTTGAGACGTCTGGCATGTTGTACTCTAAATACTGACACAAAGTAATGATTTAACATGTCTGCCGTTGGCTTATTTTCATTTATAATATTGAAATGGGCTGATGGAAAGGTGACCAGAATTCAGCACACACAGTCAAACTTACTTCTAATTTGAAGATTTCTGTCTGCAGTATTGTCAAATAGAAATGAACAACCAGCCACTAATTTCATGTCAGGAGTGGCATTTGAACCCACAGTTCTACGTGAAACACTGATCTGAAAGCAGCACCTTAGACTACTCAGCCCTGCTGACTGCACATAATTATATATTTTCGTATATAATCTTCTATAATAAGAACACTAACTTTTTGCCTGTCATTTTAAGGGGAGTGTCTGTTGGTGGGTTTATCTGGTGGAAGGTACCCAGGTGTGTGCAGATGCATGTGGGGTACGCGGAGGACTGGAGTGTGGTGACGTACTTACAGCTGCCAATGGTGGTGGTGGCAGCGACAGGAGTGGGGGGAATTGATGGAGAACAGGAACACCGGAAGGTAAGGGGAACCCAGCAACAAAGTTTGACTGGAGAGATTGTTTCTGTGAGGGATAGGATGGGATTGATGGGAGAGGTGAAGATGGCAAGAGAGTGGTAGAGATAACAATTAATGATGGGGACAATTATTTGATACATCTTATTATCCAAAAGCTATCCTTTGTGCTAAAAATGAAAATTAATTAGATTTGAATGAAAATGTTTTAGGAAAGCTGTCAGGTTAATGAAAAAAATATATCAGCCTTGGTTCCGTCCATCTTCAATGATTCTGTCTATCTTCAATGTCCAAGGAAGGAGCTATGAGACTTTAATGTTGCTATGAGACTTGTTTTCTAAACAAAGTTCATGTCATGGAATAGATTGGTAATTAGGAGTTACTGAAATTATAACAGGCAGATTTCAAGGAAATAAAGGCCCAGATCTTCCACTCAGGATCGGAACCCCTATTTCCGACCCTGATCAGACAAAAAAATACACACTTAGCTTTCTGCAGTATTTCTGAGCGATCTTCCGATGGAGGACCCTACACAACCGAGTCAGTAGAGCAAACCTTAGAGGGAGCAGTGGAGAGAATCCGCGTAGAAGCCACACCCCCTTTTTACTGCACTAGCTACCGTTTCCCATAAAGTAGAGTTTAAATGTCACAAAGCTTCTTTGAAAAGCTACGGAGAGAAGGTAAGTGTATAAGGGGGTCGGGTGGGTTAGGAGCTAGGGTGGGTTGGCTAAGGGGGTAGGGTGGCAGGTGATAGGTGGGTCAGGGCTAGTTGGGTCATGTGGGGGGGAGTTGTCAGGACGAGTCGGGGGGTAGACTGGTCGGGGGGATCAAGGAAGGAGTTGGGGTGGTTAGTGTGAGTGATTGGGGGTCATTTGTATAGTTACCCAGGAGTTAGACTAGGTTATTTTTCCTGGATAATATCTGTCTGAAGTGTCTGACTCTAACTCAAAGTTGGAGACTTTATTGGAGGGTTCCAGGGAGCAGAGGAATTACCCATCAGAAGTTCAAACTTCCCGTGCAATTCCCATGGAGCCCTTGCATTGGGACTTCCGCGGGATCTCTTAGCGCATCTTCTGGGGTACATCCAATCTCTGGTGATCCGGAGACCATAAGATCTGTGCCCATCAGATGTAAACCTGCCTTCTCAACTCCAGAGAAAATAGTTCCCAATTAGACCTTCATATTCTGTAATTGTAAACAAGTCAGAAGGTCAGACTCTTAATAAAATTTGTATTTATGCTCCTAGGTTGTGGGGCTTGGTTAGCTCACTTGGCTCCAGCATGATGCCAATGGCTCGGACTCAGTTCCTGTAGTTCATAGGGCCTGCCTCCTCCCCTTGCTGCATGCTTGCGGAGTGGTGCTCCTGAAACTATCTATATAACCATGTATCTCTCTCTAGTGGAGAAAAATGCATGTTCTTAGGCATGTTTTCACACATGGGCAGTTTTATGCAGCTTGTTCCAGAGTGAGAAGTTTCGATTCTGTTAAAGTCTTTGTTGAAAGAAAAATTAAGTATTTAAAATATTGCTGTATTAAACATACTAATTTGACCATAAATATTTTGCAGGTCTCTAAGATTTTGGGGGTATTTGCAGCCCTTTAAGGCAGGTACAGACTTGGTAGCAAAGCTTTGTTGCGAATCGAATTTATTGAAAGAAAGCCAGGACAAGTTTATTAAGTTCTCAGATAAACTATGTGGGCAAACTCAAGCGGTGACTTACAGTTTTAACGCAGAATATACTGGATGATATAACGCACAAAGTGGTTTATCTCACAGCTTTGGTTGTTTGGTCTTCGGGCCTCTCTTCCTCTCTCTCTCTCTCCCCCTCCCTTGTCTCTTGTCTTGTCTTGTCCTTGTCTCTGGATGGCCTTTCTCTCTGCCACCAAGAAGGCAAACTTAGGGCATCCTAAAGTCTTTCTAGCTTATCTGTCCACTGCATTCTGCCAGTCTGTAAGGCTGTGCTTTCAATCTCAATAATCAGCTATGTAGAGGTACTCCTTGTTAATGTCATGTCAATTACATTGTTAAGGTTAAGAGAAAGAGTTGACGGGTATTAATTGACTTTGAGGACATATAAATAGGGGATAGCTGGGACATTGGGTTGAGTAGGAGGAGAGCTGTGAGACTGAACAAGTCAGTAAACTTCTTAATAAAGAAAAGCTCTGTATCTTGGTTTCTGCTTCACCAACCATCTTGGATTCTGTTAACACTCCTGGTTAACTTGATGTGAATGGCCTGAAACACATCTGTCTGAGATTATGGGCAAAACATCTTCCTCCCTGCACCTGTACTCTGAATGATAATTTTATCCTTCTATAGGTTGAAGACACTGCATTCCTGTATGAAACATGTGGCTGGATGCTAAAAGCCTCGCAGAAAACAGCGGACGCCATTAGGAATGGTGGTAGAATGTTCCGTCAGATGTGGAAGCTGAGCAGAGTGAGGCAGATGATGCTACATGTTGTTCCATTGTACCTAGAAAAGATTCAAGAAACATTACAACAGTTACAAGGAGAACTACAAAGTAAGTGCAGAGCTTATGAAGAAAATGCAAAACAAAGATTGAAAAGATCTTGGATACGATAGTCTGGAGCTTCCATCCTCTTGCGCTGGTTTTTTTTTTTCAGAACCGCTCACCTGAAATTGGCATAACCAGTGCAAAAGCGCAGTGAATTTTACTTTTAGCATGACTCCAGTTTCTGTGATCCTTTGCGCCAGTTTAAAAAACATCACGCTAGAAGCAGGCCCCATCCATAACACTAACCACCATGACATTCCATCAGGATGAGTTAATTCCTTTGGAAGTTTCCAGTAGCTGTGATCTATTGGGGCCTTCGAGGAGGTTTCAAAATTTAAACCGATCAAGGCCAACTAATCATTCCCTTTTAAAAACTGTTGAATATATTTTTTTCTAATTTGCTATGAAGCTGATAACTGTACAACAATATAACTAGCAAGTGGTTCTGAGTTTCTGTTAGTAATTTTCAGTAATTTAAAATCAAGTTACTCACATGGGCAATTTGACGCTGATTAATTACAAATGCTTATTTCTTTGTGATAAGACATCAGATTGTGATCAGGTGTGTTAATCAAACTGCAACAAGTTAACACCCTTAAATATAACCAGGAATATTTTTACAGCATTTTTTTTTCCAAAAATCTATGTTTGAAAATGCTGCCCAGTTGTGCTGGTTCGCGGCATAATGTACATTTGGTATACGCCAATGAGCTTGAGCGTTAATTAGAGTAATATGCCCATAAGAACTGCTGCACTATTTTCTATCCATTACTTTTGATGTGTCAAATACTATTCTATCATAAATGCCTTGCACTTTCCTGTCATTTCACTGATGTTTATTCAGTTATGTCCTGATCAGAAGGTGAATCTAGGAAGCCTCTCCAAAACCCAATTAATCAAAAATGGAGTTTGCAGCACTTCAAGAAGGCTGTTCACCTTCTCAAGGGCAATTGGGGATAGGTAATAAATGCTGGTCTAGCCAATGATGCCCATATCCTGTGAATGCATGAATTAAAAGATAGCGAAATCCGCAAATTACAATACTAAAAAAAAACATTTCAAACAAAAGGATTGCATTTTCCATCCTTTATTATATCCTGGAGAAGATTAATTCTTTAAAAAGCTGATGTTTTTCTTCTTCCCTCACTCAGTTTCCCATCGTTTTCACACATTTTGTGGACATCAAGTGTGATAATCCATTGTGGACTCCAAACCACTATTAGTGACAAGCTGCCTCTCGATCACATTCAGTAAAAATGGTGATCTTGTGCAGTCAGTCAGATTGCTCAACATCAGTGGCTACATCTGGATGGAATTTGAGAGCACGTGAAGCATTTGAGACTTTAATGCAGTCATGCAAATAGGGTTCCACTCTGAATCAACATGTTAGTGGTAGGGGAGCTTTATTGCAGATGCAAAAGAATTTTAAGATCATACATGTTTCTAAAACTGTAGATTTAAACTGACAAGGACATTCCAATTTGCAAAGTTTAAGGCCAATTGACAATTAAACTCTAAATGATCGAGATGATGTGACCTTAAAGGAACAGGAGAAAAATAAAACACTGTACATTAAATAGTGTAACACTCCATTTTTATATAACAGTGCCTTACCTGAATTACCACAAACAACACCACAAGAGGACCATTGTTTAGACTGTAAAAATGGTCTGATTTTTCTATTTCCTGTTCTATCGCATCTCCTATCTCACATTCTGGGATAACATTGGTTCAAGAATCATGGGCGAAATTTTATGGCCCCATCGCGGCAGGGGTGGGGCCAGAAAATGCGGCAAGCCATTCAAAAGTCCATTGACTTTGGTGGAACGGGAAGATCCCGCTGGCAGGAGGGGTCATAAGATTCTGCCCCATTTCTAGTAGTTTTTTCATTACTAGAAGTGACGATGGTCTACCTAAAACCTATCTCCTCGACCTCGTTTTTGGTTTTTGGTCGTTTTTGGTTACCTGCCCTAATATCTCCTTATGTGGCTTGATGTCCAATTTTGTCTGATAACAATGAATTATGTAGAACATACAGCACAGAACAGGCCATTCAGCCTAACCAGTTCATGCCAGCATTTATAATAAGCCTTGAGGCTTATCTCATTGTCCCTTATTGAACTATCAGCTCCTGATAATTGTCTTGAGACATTTTTATAATGTTAAAGAGGTTACATAAATGCTTTGCTGTTGTCCACAATAACAAAATCGAAATCGATCGAATCAGTCAAAGGCTTTCAAAATCCTTTCGAATGCAGCAAATCGGAAGTATGTAGCTGTGAGAGATTATGAAATGTTATTGATTAAAATCCAGCAGACAGATGATGGAATAACAAAGGGAATGATGCATAGAGAGAAAAACACATCAGAGTGGAATATTAATATTTTGTAATATATTTTTATTTATACAAGAATTTCAATAAAGGCTGCTGTGACATCTAATTTCTATGTTCACCTGCATCAGGTGAGGAAAGCTCCACCTATTCCTTTCTAGGACCCAATCAAGAAACAATTAGGGACAGATTTTGCTGTTAAGAGTATTTGTGTGCAATAGATTGTTAGCACATAATGCAAAGGATAAAATCAGACATGGAGAACTGCAACCCTGCAAGGAAACCAGCCCAATTTTCCATCCACTAATTTAAATAGACAGAAATTTAGACGGGCTTCAAGAGCATCATATCATAGAAATATAGAAAGATTTGCAACACGGATTCAATCCATCTTGTCCATGCTGGACAAGAAAAAGCTATCCAGCCTAACCCCACCTCCAGCTCTTGGTCCATAACACTGTAGGTTAGGGCATCTCAAGTGCATGTCCAAGTGTTTTTTAAATGTGACGAGGGTTTCTGCTTCTACCACCCTTTCAGGCAGTGAATTGCTGATCCCCACCACCCTCTGGGTGAAAAAATTACTCCTCACCCCTCTCTAATCCTTTTTCTATTTACTTTAAATCTATGCCCCCTGGTTATTGATCTTGCTGTTAAGGGAAACTAGTCCTTCCAATCCATTCTATCCAGGCCTCTCATAATCTTATATAACTTAATTCAATCTCTCCTCAGTCTCTCTGTTCCAAAGAAAACAACCCCAGCCTATCCAACCTTGCCTCATTGTTAAAATTCTCCATCTCTGGCAACATTCTCATAAGCCCCACCTGTACCCTCGCTAGCACGAGCATCCTCCTCACATGATGTTCTTCTATAGATTGCACCCTGATGATCCAATGTGACCCATGTTATGACTGGTTGAGGAGTGAACTGGCTCCCCTCTATTTCAGCCCCCTCAGTTGGTCGCTACAAAGGGTTTTAAAATTTATTTTCCCTGTGAATGCCTTTTCCAATCTAAATGTATTTATTTGTTAATAAGGAGCCAATCAAACCAAGTTTTCTTGAGTCAAAGAAGAGTACGTTTATTCATTACTAAACTTGAGAGAAAAAAATAAAGACGCGACCACACACACACACACACACACACGATTAAGTCCTTTTGCTTGTCCGTAAGGTGTAGTTTGTCGAACGTTGCCGCTGTTTGAAGTGAGGTGGTTTCCTTTAAAATCCTAGAGTCGAATTGAAGTTCAGGTACTGCACTTTGCTGGAGACACTTTTAGCTTCAAAGAGAGAGAGAAATTCCTCTCTGCTTTTTCAGCAATTCTTTTCCAGGTGACTTTAGTGATTTCTTTCTGATTCTGGCTTTGCAAAACCGGTTCTTAAAGCTCCTGTTTGTATATTCACAGGGAGGTATTCGATTAAACATGCCTCACAGTCATTGTTGTAGACCAAGTAATCACAGTTTTTGGATCTTTCATCTCAGAAACTGACACATTTTGAGATAGTAGAAACTAACGGTTTATTTTGTCCTCCACAGGGGGTTTTGAGTATCTGGTGGGGTGTAACTGGCTGGGTAGCAGTTCCTATTGTCTTCACAGAATTACAGTGGAAGTCTAGCATTTTGCATTTTTAATGCCTTCCTTTCAAAAGTCTCTGTTTGAGGTGGGCCTTGATACCCCCCAGGTGTGAAATTCCATGCAACATCTCAGAGCAGGTCTGTAGTGCAATTCATAAAGGAACTTTCCAGCAAAGTGGTCACATACAATACCAGACATCAGGTGACTGCTGTTATCCATTTGTAGTCAGCATCTTTTTTTATATTTTTTAAAAAGACAGGTCCTCTTTAAGCAGTTAACTGTGTCTTTGGATAGCTGCTGAAATTGTAGGTAGATCTCACTCAGTGATCCTTTCCCATCATCATGATACCCAGGCACAATAACAGGAGCATCGGCCCCATTTACTTTGCTTCTGAGTAACCAGCTCTCTTACAAACTGCCTAACAAATTCTTTCACCATTGCAACCTTCATCATGCTCATCCAGAGAGCCAGGGCAGACACAATGGGCCAAATTACCTCCTCCTGCGCTGTAACAACTCTGTGATCTGGTAACAGCCCAATCTCTTACTCACTGTGAGCACGATCTCGCGAAATCTAATGCGTGTGTATTTATATGAAATGAAGTTTCATGCCTTTTCACTTGCCTGTCACACACTCAACTTCTCTTTCATTATCACACTTTGTTACTGATTCAAAACGGCGTTAAAAAGAAATGAATGGAAAATACAGTCACTGAACTGCAACTTAAAACATACAACCATTACACTGTTTGATCATAGGAGTTTAGAAGTAGCTATAATAATCTGGCCTTCCCTAGTTACACCATTTCCACATTGGGATTGAATTGAGCAGTGTCCCACAGCTACAATTATCCCACTTTGCCTCCGTTAGTGGGGGGTGTAATTACAGCATGGTAAATATTCATAGCAGGTTTTCATTATGACTAGGAGGTTTTGTGGCTCAGTAGGTAGTGCCTCTCTCTGAGCCAGAGAAATGGCTTCAAGTCCCACTCCAGGATTTGTTGGCCTTGGAAGGAGCATTCATGATGCAATTCAACAAGTTGATAATTCTTTCAATATTTCTCCATTATTCCCCAAAGGCAAATAAGTATGTATGAAGATATGCAACAAACAATTATAATTGTGGGAATAACCATTTATAATTGAAGGAATGGGCAGGAGCTATATGACATAGAGTTTTTAATGTATTAACAGGTAAGCCAATTTGATTTTCAGAGCCTGTGGCCACACTAAAGGATGCTTACTATGATGTGACACTGAAGGAACTAGATCAAGAGTGGAAAAAGAAAACTGAGGAATATCTGGAAAAAATTCAATCTTTTATACCCACAGTAGTTCAGGATACATGGCTGCTGCAGTCAGTACCCAGGGTGCTGTATATTACCAAGCAAGCATTTGATTTGGTAAGTGTATTAAATGCTGCACTGCAGTGGAGAATACTTTGTGCCACTAATTTTTAATTTTACGATCGAGATTTCTTATACTGGGAAAATTGTATTTGTTTCTCAGCTTCAATTGACCTTATTAATTCTTAATAAAATAATGGTCAGTGCTATAAATTAGCAATAGCAAGATACTTGGGGTGGGAGGAGTTAGCTAGATAGCTAACGTGTGGTTCAGAATAACAACAGCGTAGGGTTCGATCCCTGTTCCGGCTGAGGTAGACTTGGGACCGACCCCATTGCTACCACATAACAAAATCACGGCATGAGCTGTGTTTCAGCGACCCTCGAATAATCAAGGGTGCTACCTGGAGAAGAGAAGAAGTGAGAAACCCTCCCCTCAATTGTCATTGCCATTGACTTCAAGGGAAATATGTATCACAAGCAGCTGGATTAATATTACCCATTTTACACCACCCTCCAAAGTGAAGATTAATGTCACGATATGTATTTAGTTGGCCTGCATATGGATGATTTAGAAATAAATTTAGAAACAAATTCCAAAGTAAATCGACTAGTGGCAGAATGTGAGCATTATGACTCTTAAATGGAGCACATGACGGTAACAGTATGTTCTATCTCTGGAAGAGGAAAACTTGTTAGGACTATATACGCACACCTCCTTGCTATCAAGTTCAGGATACCACTAGATGTGAGGCCAAGTCTCTCACATGAAGAGAGAAAGGCAGAGCAGCTCAAGAGAATTAGAAAGGGTAATATCAGTTGACAAAAAGTAAAGAAAATCAGTCACAAAAGTCAGTGTTCCCTCACAAAAATTCAAGACTCCTTTCTTTGATGAACTGAACCAGTGTTGAACGGTAATAGAGTCAAACTGGATCAGCTAAAGATATTCCCTAATATTGCACAAAATTGACTAAAGTATAATTTATTTCCTCAGCTTTCTAATATAATCAATATAGAAAATAAATTAAAATTGAATTTTGTTTTAGAACATTTTACTTTCCTTGTTCTGGGTTGGTTAGTACTATCTGTAAAATAGCTCATATTTATGATATCCTTCAGTTTCATTTATCATTTGCCTTCATATTTCTGTTCCTTATTTTTTTACCATTGTCTACCTAAACCTGATATTAGTCCATTACTTATGAAGATGATTCATTTTTCCATTTCCAAACAGACCACACAACAAGTATTGAAGTGGGCAGAGGCAAAAATCGCCAAAGCCACAAGCAAGATTCATAAGCCACTTGCAAATCTCTACAAATACTCACCAGAGTAAGTACCAAGTTGTTAAATATTATGCATTTAGAACCATATTTGAGTTGAGTTAACAGTTGCATTTTGTATTTTCCAAAAGATCATTATGTCAACCATGGCAAATTGGTAGCATACTAGCCTCCTCATAACAATGGTGAGATAAGCATTTTCGGTGATGTTTTTATGAAGATCCAACAATTTTTGAGTCATCTCTAAAAAGTTGTGCCTTTCTTGCAAAAAGTGCTTATCCAGTGAGCCTCTGTGTCAGAAGGCTCTGGATACAAACCCCATTGCAGAGACCTGCGCTGGCACAGAGCTGTGCTGCAGTGCCAGCCTAGGTTATGAAGAAGTGCTGTACTATCTGAGGTGCTGTCCTTTGAATGAAATGTTAAACCGAGGCCCCTTCTGCTTTCTCAAAGTTGATTAATAAGGTCCCATGTGACATTCAAAATAAAGCAGGGGAGCTCTCCTAGTGCCTGCTCCACACTAATCTCTCAATAGAACATAAGAACTAGAAGCAGGAGTAGGCAATTCAGCCCCTCGAGCCTGCCCCGCCATTCAATACGATCATGGCTGATCTCATTT